>NC_142694.1:30396024-31646024 GCF_029641045.1 Salvia hispanica | reverse complement strand
GGGTGATGATTTTTTATCTTTCTTTATCATCAAAGTGACTCAATGTTAACAATATCTTAGAAAAAATTTCATTTAAAGAAAAACAATGACCTCTGTATACATGATTTTGCCTTCATATCCCATTTCTTTCCACGTCATTCCACTCTTATTTATTGTATGCATATACATATTTCTTTGTTCATATAGTAAGATATGTTCCATAATTTCTCATTCATATATTTGATAAAAAATTTTGACAAAAACTTATATTAGGTCGAGACATACACCGGTCAATCAATCATAGTTTAAGTGATAAGGTAAGATATTGAAATACTCTCCTTGCGTGAAAATTTAGATTCAAATCTCGTCTACATACAGTGTATGGCGTTGTGGTCTCGCGCTTAACGTTATACCATTAAATTTGGAAAGAAGATTATAATTTATGAAAAACTCCATCGTATAAGTCTAATTTTGACAAACATGCTAGTAATAACAAACAATTCACAATCATATAGATATTTTGAAGTATATTAAATTTATTCTACATTATTCACCAGTGACGAGGAACAAAAATATAAGTCAATCTTAATTAAATGAAAGTTGAAATCCAAAAATTTCATTTCTTAGGGACCATAAACCAACGAAATAATATCTCTTGAAATAAGAGGTTAGAAATATGGGGTAGAATCTATGTATGTACGCCAAGTGTGTGTTTAGTGTTGAAATCCCATCTTATTAAGTTTCTTTCGAATAATGACGCACATTCCATGATATTACTAAAAATCTACAACATTAAATAACTTAATTGGGTTTGCAGTATTCACCTCAATAATTGATTTTCAATTTCAACAATATGTACCACATATTCAAAATTAAATACCTATGCGTGTGGGACAAAAATTTATTCAAGAAAATTAAAACTGATTAAGATGCAAAGAATTAGATGGGGGCAGTCGTTGAGACGTTGCAATCGATTGATACTACTTCTAATATGTGAGGCTCTTATAAATTTATTGATTTTATAGTAAAACTTGAGTTTAATGATTTTTTCGAGTGAGAAAGTCCACTTACTGAAAATAAAAATTTAAAACTATAAATTATGAACGTATTAAAATGACAAAATATTATGTATTTTTTTTTTTAAAAAAGAGAGCATAATTTTGGAAATATAATAAATAGTAATACCAAAAAACTTGTATCCATTGATTTATGGTGTCTTGGATTGTGAAATAAAAACTACAATATGCCTTGAATTAGACCTTATTGTCAACGATCCCAAATATATATTATATGAGGACACAAATTTTCTCATTCTTTGCATATTTTCAAATAATCTAAATAAGTTTTCTGAATATTAAACTATTAACATATAAAAATATCTAACCATAATTAAATTCACGAAGACTTATAAAACTAACAAAAATAGATTGGTGGTCACATTTTACGGCATATGTGAACTTACGTGGAAATGACAACGGGATGTTTTGATTATCGTAAATCATTGAAAATTTTATTTTTAATAATTTAAATCTTGAAGTGAATTATAAAACACACAGATGTATATATATTATAATGGGTGACTTTAAAAACTACTATATCCCCTTTAGTAAATATAATTATAGCATGTTTTCAAAGTTTTAAGCATTTCATTTAGACTTAGCCCAACAATTATGCAATGATCATGGTAGAAACTCTAAAATAATGGAAATCCACAATAATGCATGTGTGTATATATTATTTATTTATAATAAATATTTACTAGCTAATCAGACAAAAATATTGACTGCGCAATGGATAATAAGTTTCACACTATAGTCGTTTTAAGGGGGTTTTTTTTTCACGTGTACACATGAGCGAAATTTCGAAACAAAATAGTATCTTATAAGCAAAATAAAGCTGTAAATTATTTTATTTAAAATACTGTATGATATGATCAAATTAACAAACTCATCCGAACGATGACATATTACGCGACATTGTCAGATAATTTGACAGTAATGTTACAGGCATGATTAATATTTAATTAACTAATGTTGAGTGATTGCTACTGTATAATTATTCTAATGAAAGTTATTTTTACTATCTTATCGTAACTTTGAATATTTTATAATTTTAATATAATAATTATATACGTTCGACTTAGGCACTTACAGACTGGGTACTAATGTTGGATATGAATTTACAGAAATATCCTCTCTTTTTTTCACATAACGCTTCTAGGCCATAATATTCCTATTTATTTAGATTTGCTTTTATAAATTTTTAAGTTTTCTCTTATTTATATTCCACATCTTAACTAAGTACACTAGAGTCTAGAATGCTATTTTAAATGGAGAAAAATTATTTATCAAGCAGTCCATAATAAAAAAAACAATAACGATAAAAAAAATTTAAATTAGTGCATTAAATAAAATACTACTAATATAAAAACATAATAATGGCCCATGCAGGTTTCGAACCTGCGACCTTCGCGTTATTAGCACGACGCTCTAACCAACTGAGCTAATAGGCCATTTACATTAGCCACAATATTACTTTTATATAATACAAAAATTTATAATCAGTGTACATATGGAGTATTTGATTACATTTAAAATCACGACCTATGAATACCCTACGATTTATATATGTGTGAGAGAGTGTCTATTACAAGAATAAGAAATGGAGTATGAGTTTAAAATTTTTAATTTATCATCTTTGAGTGAGATTATATAAAAATAAAAAGCATGGCAATCATAGGTTCAACGAAAATTTCCCCATCTTTTAATATTAATATTACTATGGCTGATTATGTAAAATACTTAAATAAATATTTTTGTGAATACTCTTAGTTGGTATTGACTTTTCAATTTTGTATACCCCTATGTTCACTAGAATTCACCTATGTAAATTTTAGTCAAAAAACGTTGTACGGTCTAAAAAAACGTTGTACGGAAAGCCAATAGAACTTATCATAACAAACGAATTTCCCCCGAATAGGTTTATTATTTTTATCCTCACAATTAAAGTATTTTAAAAATCACGATGTCAACTAAAAGAAAACAAAAATCAAGTAGCCCACATATGATTAAAAAGTCCTAAAACTCCTAATTATATGGAAAAGTCTTCATATAAATGTCTTAATGGCTTAATATTCGGTTTAAGCCCCCTTATCTCTCTCTAGACAGTTGAATATGTTGACAAAATTTATCATGACTAATAATAATAATTTTAAGAACATTTGTTAGTGAATAAAGAGGGAATACATACTAATTATGGCATATTATTCTTCCATACGACCAATTAAATGAAAAATATTTAAACTTTGTTGATTTCCTAGTGCAAATTGCTGGAGGGATTTTTTTTTCAAGAGCTTGACTTTAACAAATGGGATTTTGAAATGTTATAGATATAACTATTTTCAGATATTTGAAGGCTGCATGAAGGATTTGTAGGTGCATTTTACGTTATTTGATTTGACATTGAGTTGGTGAAGTGTTGTCGAAATGCATCAGCCAAATCATAATCCATATAGTTAACAATCCAAATTATATTACGTAATGGCAGACATATGATTTGGTTGCCGCACTGATGGATTTTTTCTGTTCAAGTTGAAATTCGACCGCGTTCCTAATACTAGCTATTATTATTTAATTATTATCTATTAACTTTAAATAAACCAGTGAACTTATAAAATTCACCTCTTTAATAATGACAAAAATGGGTCATATTTGGAGGGTGAGATTAGAGACGAAAAGCTATCGTTTCGTCACAGCTGATCTGATCACAGTTGTTAAAGAAAGATAAGTATATGCTTACGTAATACTATAATCTTAGTCTATATATTATCACTATTTGTTCATTTCTTCCAACTTCTAAATTGAAGAAGTTCTTTTAGTTATTTGACTAAACCAGAATTTAAAATTTTAAATGCCACAAACGTAATCAATCATAGCTTATCAACCAAGTATATTTTTAGAAAAGTACTAGTGCAATTAATTGATCAATACTTAATTATGGAGTACTTTTCAACATCGTTTACTTAATTATAATATTGGTATATTCTGTTTTTTACTCGTAGGAGAAGTGTTCATATATGCATTTTCTTGACTCGAAAGAAATTTTTACTATTTGCAGTCAAGCACAATTAATTTTATTTTTCAACACGTTTATTAAATACACGCACAATTTCAATAATTTTTAAGTATGTTTTATATGTCCAATTGAGTATAGCAAAACGTGTTTAGTTTCAAAGTCGATGGACTTTCATCATTAGTTAATTTGTTATGCAATTTACTAATTTTTTCGAGCTCCTTCACCCATAATATTTTCCAGGATATTAACTAGAAATTAACATTCTAAAATGATATCATGTTACTTTCCAATCAAGTAATATTATCCATACTCCTATTTCGCCGGAAATGAGTGATTTAAACCAACGTTGGACAAAAAAATATCGATAGAGAGACTTCACTTATTTATATTTTCCTTACACATGCAAATTTATATACTTAAATTACAAGTCGTTTTTCTTTAACTTCCAATATTTTTTATCTTTAGATGATCAGATTGGTAAGTAAGATCTGGAGATAAATTTTATGATTTTTAACAATTTAAAAAGATAAAACCCATCCGCTTTCTTACTGTGTCTATCCATTATACAACAACTTTAAAACAAAGCTAAACAACAAATAATAATTACTCATTCCATCCCAACCAAGAGTAGTGATAAACGTACGTATACGTACGTACATAACCGAACTTTTTTAAACATTTTACATTGAAAATCATTTTATAAACATTAATTGATTTAAAATAAATTTCATACTAATCATTTTGCAACACTTCAAGAAAGATTTAAAATTTATACTTAAATATTTGTATATTTAATAAAATATATATTTTCTACTAAATATTGTATATTAATTCAAATCATAGTCGAAATCATGCTATGATTCGACATAAATTCTATATCACTTCTTTGTTATTGCTACATATATTACAATAAATAACAAAATTAATTTTTAATTAAATTCACTTAAATCTAAAATTTTTTAAAATATTATGTACATGTACAATTATGTACGTTTATCTTTTCCCCCCAAGTAAATTGATTCATATTTCTTTTTTAACTAAAAATAAAACATTTGCTTATTCTTACTTTATTCTATTACCTTCTATACTCTTTCTTTATTTTTCCTATTTTATTCATTTTTTTACTTTTCAATACAAATTCTTAATCTTTGTATCTAAAAATTTTAATTCAATTTAATTGGGACGTATAAAATACACAACAAAACATTCACATGAAACACACGTTTACCCATATATGCAACATCGCAATTTATAAGTAAGTGTAATAACAGTTCCTATGGTACGCCTCATGTTATTTAAAAGCAAATAGACATAAATTTAAACCCAACTTAGCAAAATCGCGTTATCTTTTCAACACGTGTCTCCCTTCAACGTCAACACGAACCTGTATCTGTTGCTCCTTTGTTCACTCTTTGCTTCTCCAAAAGTCCAAATATTTTTCAACCCCACCCCCACTATCTCGCCTATATATATGTCACATGCGATGCATCATTTCTCCACTTTCAAATTTTAGCTCAACAAATTCCAATCCCCATTCAAAATCTCATTACTTTTTTAAAAAAACTTCTCCACAGAATCGAAGATGCCGAGAAAAGGAATGCGAAGCTTGTGCTTTTCCCCGAAACACTCATCCTCCTCCACATTCTCTCCGCCCTCCTCTACTCCGTCGCGGCCGAGCTTCTACGACTCCGTGATGGACCGGACGCTCGAGCTGGCCGAGCCGATCATCACGAAATGGAGCCCCGACACCACCGCACTCGCCCGAGTCACCTCTCTCTTCTACGAGAACCGCCGCGAGGCCAAGGAATTCATCAAAACCGTCAACAATCTGCAGAAGGCGATGCACTTCCTCGCCGCGGAGAATTCGAGCTCCGAGAAGCTGATCCGCGCGCAGAATCTGATGCAGATCGCGATGAAGCGGCTGCAGAAGGAGTTCTACCAGATTCTATCGATGAATCGCGCTCAACTCGACCCCGAATCGGTCTCGACTCGGTCATCGCGAACCTCCGTTGCTTCGAGTTATTCCTCCTATGATGACGAAGATGAAGACGCTGAGGCGGCGGATGAGTCGATTTCGGAGGTGGAGGATGCTTCCATGGCGGCGATGGCGGATTTGAGATTGATTTCCGAATGTATGATCTCGTCTGGCTACGCCAAGGAGTGCTTGAAGATCTATAAAATTATCCGGAAATCGATCGTCGATGAAGGAATCTACAAGCTCGGAGTGGAGAAATTGAGCTCCTCACAGATTCATAAAATGGATTGGAATGTTCTAGATCTGAAAATTAAGAGCTGGCTGAGCGCGATTCGCACCGCCGTGGCGACGCTCTTCCACGGCGAGAGGATCCTCTGCGATCAGGTCTTCGCCGCCGCGGATTCCATCAGAGAATCGTGCTTCACCGAAATCACGAAGGAAGGCGCAATGATTCTGTTTCAATTTCCGGAAATCGTAGCGAAGCACAGCAAACAGTCGCCGGAGAAAATCTTCCGAGCACTCGACATGTACACCGGAATCGCCAACCACTGGCCGGAAATCGAATCGATCTTCTCCTCCGAAACGACCGCAATCATCAAATCGCAGGCGCTTAACTCGCTCGTGAAACTCGGCGAGTTCACCCGCGCCGCGATAAACGAATTCGAGGCGGCGATCCAGAAGGATTCGTCGAAAACTCCGGTCGCCGGCGCCGGAACTCACTTCCTCACGATCGATGCGATGGATTACTTATCGAATCTAGCCGATTACAGCAACGTCCTCGCCGACATCCTCGCCGATCCACCGGCGTCGGCGAAGAAAAAACTGCCGGAAACCTACTTCGGCTTCTCCGATTCAGAGGAATCGCCGGCGCCGGCGATCTCTCTGAAAATGGCGTGGCTGATCCTCGTCCTTCTCTGCAAGCTCGACACCAAAGCGAATCACTACAAAGACGTTTCGTTAGCGTATTTATTCCTCGCTAACAACCTTCAATACGTCGTCGTAAAGGTGCAAACCTCCAATCTGAAATATCTCCTCGGCGAAGAATGGGTGACGAAGCACGAAGGAATCGTGAAGCAGTTCGCGGCAAACTACGAGCGGCTGGGATGGGGCCATGTCATCGACGCGCTCCCGGCGGATCCGACGGCCGCGGTAGCTCCGATGAAGGCTGCCGAGATCTTTAGAAATTTCAATTCGGCGTTCGATCAGGCGCACAAGAAACAGGCGCACTGCGTTGTAGACGATCGGAAGTTACGCGACCATATTAAGGTTTCGATTGCGAGCAAGATTTTTAGATTGTATCGCGAGTTTTACAACGTGAACCGCGAGAATTTGGCGGTTGTGGTCAGATATGCCCCTGAGGATGTCGGACATCGTCTTTCGGATTTGTTTATTTGTCACCTCGAGTCACCGTCTTCAGATTCTCGGCGCCCAAGATCTCGTTGAATGAAGATAGATTAGATTTTTAAGAGCAATATAATCACAATTATTAGAATAGGAAAAATGGGGGACACATTATCCATGACAATATGAGTATATATAATTGATAATTGTGTTGATAAATGAAGCTTCCAAGTGATTTTCACTAGTGAAATTATTATATTCACATTGCCGTTTTAAGTAAAGCGTATCGAATCAAAGATTGTTGTGTGATAGGAGTAGTAGCAAATCTATTGATTCTAAATTTGGTTAATTTATCATAAGTTCACTCAATAGAACGAATATAAATGAACAGTAATAATTATATTATCAAATTTATACGATAATACGTGCATGCCATTTTCAAACCTAACGAATTTAAATAAAATTATTTATAAAATAATAGTCGAAATATTTCTCATTTTCAACAAGGGAAGCTCACAAAATAGCCGCTTCTCGAAAGGGATATTTTGTCACGAGGGAAAATTGAAAAAATAAAAAGTTGCTTTTTCACGTGATAATTGAATGGATAATAATTAAAATTAGTTTTGTGTTATAATATTTGCAAGTTTGATATTTATTTTGCGGCAGAGATTTGGAATCATGGTCAGAATATTGAAATATGGTTTAACGAATGTTGGAATAATTCACGTGAAGATTCTTCTCCTTCACACATGGTTGCCGGTCCAACTAAAACTACGGTTTCTAACATCCACTGTATAACTAACTAGTACTATCACACAGCGTGCGATGCACACATTAAATATTTTAAATTAATAATTTTAAATTATAGGTTATTTACAAAAAATTTAAAATATTATAAAAAATGTACATAATAACTATGAATTATACTGCTAAAACATATATATTAAACATGAAATAATTAAGAATGAATCATAAAAATTTGAAAAGCTTTGATTCATAATACATGAATGGAAATTACTTGAAATAACATCATTTCATTAAGTTCTTCGAAGAAAAAAAAATAATCCATGTATCATGGAGTACTAAATAAAAATACTATTCCTATATTAGAATTAATTGAAATTATAACATCTCACGAACTACTTTCTATACAAACATTTCATAATTGTGAATAAATAAATTATAAATCAATATTATTAGACTAATTCAAATTAACTTATTACTATTTTGTTATTAATTGACACACTTAATAACAACTAATTTTAAAAATTGACATGGAATAAATATAAAACAATAGCTAAATGATTCAGGCAATATTAAAGTAAAACTTAAAAAAGAATTAAGTTATAATATACTATTTAATTTATAAGAGCATTAATACTTCCATAACTCAACTTATATAGATATGTGGAAAAAATACTGATATGTAGTATAGAATAATTTTCTACCATGGGACAGAGGATATAATAATAACGTCTTATACAAGTGATCCAAAAAGATGGTAATATATATTAGTGAAGGCTATCGCTTAGCCAAATATATAACGGACCAATAATATAGGCAAGCTTAAACGATAGCCTAATAGCTCATCTTCATAACAAAAGGAATAAACTACAGTTCATCAGACTAATATAATTATTGAAGAAGATTAGACCAAAAATATAAAGATCAATAATATGGGGAAGTCTAAACTTGATGAATAGCCTAATATCCAATCAACAATTAGTAGGACTATTAATAATATTATTATTGAATAAGACTAAATATGAATATGCAAATTGGACAGGAGTATGCCAGCTGTGATGCTACACAGAAATTTCACCATATCATCGGCCTTCGTCCACGTTGTGCCCCTCTACCTCATTCTCTCATACAACTTGTCGTCGTGAAGAGTAAAAAAAAAAAACAAATTAACAAAACAAAACACACAACCACAATGAAAATACAACAAATGATAAACATGAAATTGTACGAAAAAACGTCACTTCCTTAAGTATTGCACCAAACCTTCAGTGTAAACTTCACGAAAAAGTTGCTTGAATGCTAACGCCCTAAGCAAAAAAATATAATTAATGATTTTATATAATTTGCATACAAACATAAAATAACGCATTAAACAACATACCACACAGTAATGAAAAACACACTATAACCCGATGGCATTGGTTATGGCTCCATGAGCAGTGGCTTCATAAACGTGGATGCAACGAACTTCGATAACAAAATAAATTGTGGAAGGCTCCAGATCATTGAGAAAGGTGAAGAATGATTCCATGATGTCAACTTTTCTTCCTAAGATATGAACAAAAATATCAAACTTAAGTGTGAGGTAAGTAGGAATGTGTAGATAGTAAGTCTTCAAACGTCATATTTATAGATAAAAAATTAACCATGAGATGATTTATAACTTCTCCAAATTAAAGTCATAAATTTGCACCTTTAAATGTGAATAATAAGTTTCAAAAACTGAATAATTAATTAAAAAATTAATTGATGGATGGAAACTATATACGGACACACATTAATTTTATAAGAGAATTTAATATTTTGATTTTTTATTCTATTCTCATAGAGAATTCATGATAGCAAATATGTAACGGTAAAATAATGATGAGCATTAATTTTTGGATATTAAATTGAGTGTTACAAAGAAATGAAATGACATTTAATTAAAATAATTTTATATTACTCGATACTTATGAAATTAAAAGAGACAATCTTTTAATCTAAAATGGCAGATAGATGAGTTTTTGATTAAAATTTTTAACCTATGTAATACGCATATATACTTGTTTGGTTCTTAAATGAGAGTTAGTGATTTCCTATGTGCATAAAAATAATTTTGTACGTACATAAATTCTTTAATATATTGAAATAAATTAAGATACACACGCTGTGTGAAAATTATGTTAATTCATCAATATATACATGGTGGAGTTCTATTTATTACTAACGCTTAATCCAACAAAAATTATTTCCTCACAAAACAATGTGATTAGATTGTAACTGCCATTTTAAATTATCATAATTATTACTAATACAATTCTTAATTTTGAAAGAAGTTACAAATCCTACAATTATTATTACTACACTATATTGTTTAATACAAATATATTTTAAAAATTTCTAAATTAGTACTCAAAACACAACTTTTATATGATGAAGATGTATAGATAGATTTTCATTTGTAATACCCAAAATGATATATGGTCAAATAAGATGCTTATTAATTATGATTCCCACCTTTATCGGTTATTAAATAATTAATACTTGAATTATAAATGCTATATGTATTGATTATCATGCCCAATTATCAAATATTCAAATTAGTCCATAACTTATAAGTATTTCAGAATGGGGACAAAACTTATAAATATTTCAAAAGAAGGCCAAAACTCGCATTTTATATATGTATAGATAACCCTATTTTGCAATAATTTTTATTTTTATTTTAAATTTTATTTTTCTTTGAATATTGATCAGTGGCTGATATAGGGGGAGGGGTCGACCGCGGACCGCCTCCTCCACGCAACTAATTTTTCATTATCTGGGCGTAAAATTTTCATGTTTGTTCCCTCCGCTTATCTTTGATGTCACCGCGAAGACAAAAAGATCATGTCCACCCCTTCCATTTCCAAATCCTGGATCTGCAATATTCACTGATATTGATTTTGAATTAATTATATAGTTACTGTTGTATTAAACTTGTAGGACAATATTCACTGATATTGATTGTGAATTAATTATATAGTTACTGTTGTATTAAACTCGTAGGACAATATTCACTGATATTGATTGTGAATTAATTATATAGTTACTGTTGTATTAAACTCGTAGGACCGGACGCAATAAAGAAGGTTGTTGACAATAGAGGATAATTGTAACAAAGATTAATTATCAACACTATGAAGTGGATGATAACTCAATTTAATAAAGTTTTCCAATTCTTTGAGCGGGTGTTGCAGTGTGTACATACTACATCTAATATAATTTGATATTTCAAAGAGATAGAAACATCCACCCACATTCCAAAAGTAAATTCAAGAACAAAGAGAAGGATGATAAATTATAAATATACTTATCCACGGTTGTTTTCCCATTATATTGCTTGTATTGAATTTTAGAAATAAATTATAAAAAGATTGCAAAAAGAAAGCGATTTTCAAAAGAGTGACGAAGTCCAAAACAATGTAAAGAAGTTTGTATTGATTACCAGCAATAACGCTTTCAACAGGATTAAAGGAGAGACTAGCATCAAACATGAAGTTTTCGACATGGGCGGAGGCTTCTTTCAGAAGGCTGTGCTTGGACGCTATTGGGGAGCTACTTACATGGAATTACTTACTGAGTTGCCTCTGCATCTGTATCCATTGAAGGTAGGTTATTAGTGCTATTGGTGAGGCAGTAAGCGACATGCAACGTGGCAAGTTTGCTATAGAAATCAACCTTACTAATTCAAAATTTACCATAGAATATGAAAACTTGCAGGGCTTGTGTTTTCATTGTGGAGCGTGAGTTCATAGATCTAAAACCACTTTTGGCGAGACAAGGACACGAACAAAGAGCCAAAGTCAAGAGGGGAACGAGATGGGTTACGGCACATCCAGACTGCGATAGAGATGGGATAATGGAGAGATTGGAGGGTGAAGAAAATGATGAGCACAGCCTGGATGATTTGAAATCTTTGATAAAGATGTTATTGTTTTACTTGACAATTAGGAGAATTGGCCTTCCTAATTCTGGCATTTGGGAATTTTCTATTTTCAGCCGTTTATGGGCATCCTGCACCTTCCATTAATGCACAGAGCTCAGAGGGTCTTACATGGAAGCGGGGTAATCTTTGCGATAGGGGTCTCTGCAGGAGGTTGGCTTTCTCAGTGACCCATTTAGCTCGCCGCCCTTTATTATTGTAACTGTGCAGTTATTCTCCAACTACACAGACAAGACCCTTTCGTTGATGTCACATACACAATATCATGAATTTTCTTGGATTGGTAATCAATGTTGATAAAAAAGAGGTTTTTGGAGACATTTTTCGGCGAAAAAACAAACTTTATGCAGGCTCTCGACACTAGAGGCTGAGTTGAAGTAAGAACTAGATATTGTACTCCAACAACAGGAATCCTTGTGGCATCAGAAATCAACAAATTGAATACCTCATTTTTTCATTTGAGAATAGAATTGAGCTTATTCAAAATGGAGATGGCGAGTTATATCATGAGGATGAGTTGCATAGGCCTTTATATCGCTGCTTTTCGGCCACAGATCAAGTTTCAACTGATATAATCAGGGCACAATTCTCTTCCAAGGAAGTTAAGGATGCACTGGACTTCAAGCAGGTTTTTATCAGAGACATTGGGATGTGGTGGGCGCAGATGTTTGTCGTGAGGTTCTTGATATTTTAGAGGGCGGGACGATGAATAAAACGATGATTTGTCATATTCCAAAGGTGGAAGCTCCTACGCTCATGTCTCAATTCCGTCCTATTTCTCTCTGCAACGTGCTATATAAACTGGTCACCAAGACCATTGCTAATAGACTGAAGCATATGATGCCGATTATTATTGGGCCTACCCAGTCTAGTTTTGTTGCGGGTGCTGACAATATTGTTGTTGCACAAGAGGTTATACACTCCATGAGAAGAAAGACCGGGAAGAAAGGCATTATGGGTTTGAAGGTGGATCTGGAGAAGGCATACGATCGGGTGAGTTGGGCATTTTTATTTGATACTTAAAATGAAGCAAGGCTCATTGATGTGATCATGAGGTGTGTCTCGACTAGCTCAATGCAGGTATTATGGAATGGGGCTTTAATTTGACTGATTCTTTCCAACCTTCCACAGGATGGGTGTCCACCATCTCCTTATTTGTTTGTGTTGTGCATAGCTCATGGTATCGAGCAATCGGTAGTGGGACCCTTATCAAATTTGTAAGAATGGGCCACAGTTGACACACCTTTTTTTCGCTGATGACCTTCTTCTTTTTGGATAAGCAAATGTCAAAACTTGTAATACTTTGGAAGATTTTTGTGCAAGCTCTGGCATGAAGGTCAGTATTTCGAAAACTACCTTACGCTTGCGTGTTGAGGAGAGGTAAGACAGATTACTAATGTTTTAGGCGTGTTATTTGGGTTGCATAAGAAGACGAGATATGCCTATATTTTGGAGAAAATGATAGCACTTTGGAATACGTCGCAAATCTGTTTTGGCCCAAGCGGTATTGCCACTATATGCAATGCAGACATCTAATGTTCTGCTGAGACATGGGGAAGACTATTAGAGAAGCAACGCCTAAGTAAGGAGGCGCCCTAAAGAAGATGGTAGACTAGGATTTAGGGACTTCCGGCGGATTAATGGAATGAAATCTTGTTGGGAAATTTTCAAGAATTCAAAGTCTCTGTGGGGAACATTAATATGTGCTACCCGAAAGCGGGATTTGATCCATGCATGCCTACCTTGTGCACACCTTTTTGGAGATTGATCTGTAAATCTTGGCCTATGATGATTTGGGCATTAGGGACGGGTAAGAGTGTGCAATTCTGGAATCATCGCTGGATGGCTCACTACGCATCTCATTCCCGACCATTTACTATACAAGACTCTGGATTTTTTTGTTGAAGGCCTAGAATGGGATTGGTCAAAATTCCAACACTTATTGCCACAACATGTTGTTCAATCTCATAGAAGCTATCATGAGAGGACGAAGCTTTTTGGGGCCCCTCGTCATCAGGTAAGTTCTCTATCAAATCAGCCTATGAGGAGTTGGTATCGCCAAATTTTATACCATCGTGGCGAATCTGGAAATGGTATGGGCCACAGCGAATCAAGTTATTTTTTTGGCTTCTTCTGAATAATGGTGTATTGATTAATGAGGAAAGGGCCAGAAGGCAGCTTTCTTCGTCAGGTTCTTGTGGTATGTGTGGTTATATATCTGAGAGTGGCCTTCATATGTTGCGTGATTGTTCTGAAGCGATGCGAACATGGTCTGGCTTGGTAAGGCATGGTACGACGGAGGATTTCTTCGACGAGTCCTTAAGCTTGACTGACTGGGTGATTCGGAATATCAACTCCAAAAGTGTGATGGGTAATGGTCTCAAGTGGTGTACGTTATTTGGCGTTGGTTGCTGGTATATCTGGAAGAAACGATGTGGTTTTGTTTTCAAAGAGGAAAAAGTATGCCTAGAAGTGATTATGAGACAGATTGTTAGTATGGCTCGGTATATAGAGGAGACTCACTAGACAGAAGGTGTAAGGATGGGAGCCTCGCGATCGCCTATGTTGATAAGCTGGAGACCTCCTTTAAGTGATACTCTTAAAATGAATACAGATGCCTCTCTTGGAGGAGAGTCGGGGAAAGCATTTGGGGGAGGTTTATTTCGTGATGAGCTTGGAACATGGAAGTTTGGGTTTGTTGTCAACGTCGGAGTGTGCTCCATTTTGACAGCTGAAGTTTGGTGCTTATTCTATGGTTTACAGTTGGCTAAGTCTCGAGGAATTAGGAAGCTAGAAGTGGAGAGTGATAGCCTTGTCGGAGTCGCTATGATTCTAGGGAATTTTGAGATCTCTGTCAATTGTCGCTCCATTATACACAAGGTACGAGAACTACTCCGGAACTTTGAGTCTGTTGTGGTTCGTCATGTGCACAGAGAAGGTAACTTTGCAGCTGATTTTTTGTCGCACTATGCATATAGCTTTTCTAGAGGAGTTCATGTTCTAGAAAACCTACCAATGGGTATTGGCAGTTGGTTGCTACATGATAGATTAGGTGTTTCTTATATCCGTTAGTTTCTCTTTTCGAGCACTGCCTGCTTTTATGTACCAAAAAAAATAAAAAGATTAATTATGTCTTCCTCGTTGTATCTACACATTACTATAATTACTTAACTACATGAATGGTGTAGCCGTGTAGGGAACAATATAATTTTTGCTTCTATTTTTCACTGTACACGGCCTTTTAAATTATTTATTAATTCATTATTAGGTAATCTCCTTGTTATCTTTATATTTTATGAAACGAAATTAAATACTCCATATGTTATACTCTACAGTAAAAAAAATAATTATTTTATTATTTAAATAATTATTTTGATTAAATAATATAAAAATGACACCATGCATGTATATACTTTTCTCAGTGCTATCCCCAACTAACTAACTATAATCACTTATATCGATTTACTTATATACTATATATCTCCACTAAAAAATTATGAAACAACACTAAATAGAGAGTATATAAATATTTAAAAATAGGTTAAAATCTTAATAGTTATTCATGTCTAATTATTTTATTTTTAAATTTATTTTAAGATTATAAATTATAAAAATAATACATGTATACTTAATTTCTCATTATTAGTATCACATATTAGTTGATGATCATTAAGTCGATTTCATTGTATACACTACATCTTCACGTAAAAATCATGAAACAAAATTAAATTAAATTGATAATAATCATTCTCGTCCAATTATTTTATTTTTTAAGTAAATCTTAAAACTATAAATTATAACAATGACTAAATCTATATATATTTAATTTTTCAGTGCTAGTATCACTCAACTAATTGATGATCACTAATTCGATTTCATTTTATACTCTACATCTTCTTCACGCAAAAATCATGAAATGAACTTAAATATAATATACTCCATGATAGTGAAAAAAATAAATAAATTGACAATAGTCATTCATATCCAATTATTTTATTTTTAAATAAATCTTTAGATTGTAAATTATAAAAATGACTACATGTATATGTACTTAATTTCCAATTTAAGTATTATCTAACTAATCGATGATTATTAAGTCGATTAAATTATGTACTCTACTCACACAAAAATCATGAAAATGAAATTATATACTATAATATGTTATAGTAGCAAAAAACAAATTAAATTGACCAATAACTATAGTCATTGACACCGAATTATTTAAAAAACAAATAAATATGATGATTGTGCATTGTAAAGATGACTACATTATGTATACTCCAATTCACAAAATTGGTAGTTGATTTCATTATACTAATCTATATATTCGTGAAAAAAATGAAATGAAATTAGATTATGATATATAATAGTGAAGAGCAAATTAAATTGATAACAATCATTCGAGTCTACTTATTTTAATCATAAAAAATCTTACGATTGTAAATTATAAGAAGGACTATATGTGTTATATAGTAGTAGTACTTAATTTCTCAGTGCCAATTCGATTAAATCAATTGATGATAATTAAGTCGATTACATTGTATACTCAACATCTTCATGCCAAAATCATCAAACAAAATTAGGTATGATAATATATAATGGTGAAAAATAAATTAAATTGATAATAGTCATGTACGTCTAGTTATTTAATTATTTATTAATTTTTAAGATGTAAATTATACATGTATATATACTTTATTTCTTAGTAGTATCACTCAAATAATTGATGATTATTGTCTATTGAGTCGATTTCTTTGTATAAACGTCTTCACGTATAAGTTTGAAAATAAATTAGATATGATATATAATATGGGTAAAAATTAAATTAAAATCAGAATTTTCATTCGAACCTAATTATTTTATTTTATTTAATTCTTATAATTGAAAATTGTAAAAATGAGTACATGTATATATATATATATAAATTTTCTTTTTACCATGGAATAATTTGTTGATGATTGTTAATTCAATTTTCTTGTATCCTCTATATTTTCTCGTGAAAATCATAAAATAAAATTAGATATAATATAAAATAAGTAAAAATCTAAATTAAAATGATATTAGTTAGAAATAAATTTTAGAAATTTAACGGTATCAACTCCATTTTAAAATAATAATATTAGTTAGATAGAAATTTTAGAAAGTCAAAAGAAGTTCAGTTTATGACATTTACTTCTATTTTGAAATGATAATATTAGTTAGATAGAAATTTTTAGAAGTCAAGAAGTTCAATTTATGAAATTTTCCCAAATAATGTAACGTTTTTATTGTCATGATTGTCAATAATTTCATACCATATATAATGGCTGTGATTTAGTAGTGTTTGACTTTGCAAATATAATAAAAAAAGGGTAATTATCGGTTTGAAATTTAAAGGCATTTTGTATATACAATTTTTTTCAATTTATCTTTATCCATAATCTAATTTGTAACTGAATTTTGTCCATGATATTTTCATACATATATTTTTAAATATTTTAAATAGTATGTCGGTTAGTACATGATATTTTCATAGTATTTTTTAATTTACTAACTCTTTGGTCCTTTCTAGAACGGTACACATAACACATGTAATCTTAACATTTATTTTTTCATATATGTATGCTATTTTATTTAGTGATCAATATAAAGACAAATAGTATACTAATTTTAATTTACTTTTGTAGTAAATATGTATATTTTCTAATTAATCTCCCGTTAACTTGAAAGCAAAGTTCCATTTCTATATAAGAAAATTTCACCACATTCTAAGTGAGATGTTGTTTAGTGTTTAGTAGTACTAATTAATTATTTTTACGTACCTAACATAATTTAAATGGGTTCTATATTTATTTAATTATGCATGTTCTTGACCATAAATCTATCATTTCTTTTATTGGAATACTAAATTTGTCTAAGTATGTTTTTTGGATGTTACAATTTTACCATTTTGAAAGCACTCACAATTAAATGTAAATCTATTATTTTAAACGAATCTCACATTCTACTCATTTTTTTTTTTTCTATTTTTTTTATAAAGTTAAATAATTTCTTAAAACACGTGCCGAGTCAAAAAGGCTCTCAATAGTAAAGGGAGAGAGTATTATTAAATGATTAATTGTTTTATGAAAAATATGCTACTCAACAATAGAAACTGTTATTCGGTGAAATGAAACGATATAAAATCAAAACTGAAATTAATTCTATTAACCTAATAATGAAAAAAGTATATTTTTTTTTGGTTAAAAATTTATCCTCTTATGTCCTGATTATCCATCCCTAAAAGCCAGGTTAATCATTAATTAATGCTATGTAGGTTTATTGATCTTAAAATATTATAGGAAGGAAAAAAGGTGTGGAGTATGAAAAATGAGAGGAGCACCCCTGGCTTCATATTCTGTGTCTAATCTCTCCGGCGTGTTCATTATCATTTATCAGGTAGGAAGGAAAAAATATTGTGTGTCTAATCTCTCCGGCGTGTTCATAAAATTAGATTTGTTGTTTGTGCAGAATGGATGGGAAGGGAAAACCGCCCTTATCTCCAAGGCCAATTAAGGCACACAGAATTGCGGAAACGATGCGCTCTAATCGGATATTTTTCGATGGCAACATTTATTTCTTTACGGAGTTGGTGAGGAAAACGTATAAGGTGAAGGAAAAGTGGTCCCATGAATATGATAAGAGTCTGGCTCAACTTGTGTTAATCAAGTTTCGATCTAGCCTATCCTACAAGCCCAAACCCCTACCCAGGCCTCCCATCTATGGTTCTTTGGATGACTCAGCTAGTATTTTCGCCTCCACGGTCAAGGTTGTGTTCCAGGTGCAGGGCTGGTGGTCTTATGATTATACTAATGATCTTGTTCAATTAGCGATAATCAAGCTCAGATCCAATAAACCAGTTAAGCCACTTGCTATTAAGCCACTTGCTGTTGATGTTGCTGATAAGCCTGTTGCTGATAAGCCGGTTGCTGTTCCCCTTCAACAAACTCAAGGGATCTCTGAATAGCAATGTTTGTTTTTGATATTTTAGTGTTAACTAGTGTTGAAAACATGAATGTTGTGTTTGACGAATCTTAGTTGCTCTATATGATTTATGTTATGCTTTCTTTAAATACAAAGAATGAAAATTACTTTAGCTGTTCAGCCTGTTCTGTATGGTGAGATGGAGGAAAGTATGCAATATGGCATGTAACTAATCTTGGTTTTACCTGTTCAAGGCTTTAGAAAGCCACAACTATTTCTATCCATTTCTATGTGATCAATGCATATATTATTCCCATCGGCAAAAAAATTTCAGATTTTTTTCGTAATTATTTTGTCAAATAGAGATGAAATTATGAGATTGAGAAGTTTAGAGTTAGATTTTTTTATTTGATAAGTTAGATGATAAAATTGTTGGTTTTTATTGCAATGGAAAGGAGCATGAACCATGGTGCAAAAGAAAATTGGGAGAGGTTGTATTGGGATGATGGCTATTCTAAGAAACTTGCTGAGGATCATGCTAATTATGATTCACCTGATGATGACGAGGTTTGGTGCATTTCTTTGACCATTTCATCACTTGTTTTACGCGGTTTGAACTATCATATATTGATCATTGAACAATGTATCTCAGGACAATTCATGTTAACCTGTTCATGATTTTGTGTTTCTTTCATTGTTTTTATCATTTTCATTTTCCTGGTTAGAAAAGAATATATATGGGTGTAATGATTATCTCTCTTTTATTTGCAGGTAATTGTCTATAAACTGCATATCATTTTCATTTTCAATTCTATTTTGTGTGAATTGCAATCTGCATACTCATGGAATCATCGGTTTTATTCAAACTTTATGAAGACTAATCTTTTGGCAGGAATTCATGTACTTGTAACTTTCGCCTTCTACCCTGTCCTTAACTTATTTGTGTCTTCATTCCACTTTTTCCTCATCTGCGCATATGGAAGTTTGTAACTGTATTAGCTGGTATCTTATTCAATAAATAGTATCTTGCTTTATTATTATCTGTGTAAGTTTTGCCCTGTGCATTCTGGTGCCTCTAGAGTGATACATTAAGATGTTTTATAAGCCTCCTTTTGTAACAATTCAACTCGACATTTGCCATTTTAGCTACAGGATCAATTGTGGGGAGAAACACGGAAAGAGACACCTGGGAAAAAGCTAGCCAAATCCGTGACAAATTTGAATATGATAGAGACAGAAGAATGAGAGAAAAAGGTCAGTTGACTTGGTTATAATTTGATTGCTTTTTAGTGCATCTGATCCGATATGATACCTACAGATCTTTGACAAAACTAAAGAATTGCGTTTATACTTTTAGTTCTGTACCAATGAACAATTAAACTGATTTTCATTTAGTTCTCATTTCTGGTTACTGGATTCACAAAACTTGCAATTCTTATTGGTGCATTGGCATCCAGCTCCTGCCAACATTTCTTTTTCCCTTCAGTCAATTCTGGTATACAGTTATGATCATAGTTATGTTTATGGAAACTGTATCAAATCTAAGTTTCCAAGGCACACCTAAAATTTCAGTACTGTCTGATTTTCCAGGCTCTTTATAGTAAGAGTTTTGAATTTGCAGCATTTGCCCCAATTCTCACATTCCATTAATTTTTTTTCCACTTATTTTTCTTTAAATATTAAAACTAGCATGAAATTAAACATGACATTATTTCGCTGTTGGAGAATTGATATTTTTTCTAAATCAGCCAGATCTATTTTTATGGTTTATCGATTACATTGCTGACTATCCCATCACAACATTACAAGTTTATGTATACAATTACAACCCAAAAAATAGATAGTATCACTATATATTATAAAAGGGCTAATGCTTGACATACTGCTTGTTATATCATGAAACAATATCCATGCCCACAAAACTGTAGCTGAATTTTAAATATTACTAGTTCAAAACAGATCACGTTGATTCATAAGGATTTTTCCAAAAGTAATGTTCTTGTCCTCGGAACTCTTTATGGAATAATATGTTAAATTTCTAAACTGTTGTACAACATTGGGCATCGGGTTTGCTAAATCAAGGAATTTCACAAATAAAAAGGTTGAGCATAATGCATTTCCATTGATTTCTGTGTGTGTGTTTGTGTGTGCATGCATATTTGCACAATGCTTTTATGGTAAAGGATCTCCTACCTTTTATATCTGCCCTTTCATATTAGTTCCTAATATTTTATTTTCTGAAGTGCACTGTCAATTTCCTATGTAGGAATCCCTGGTTGTGCTAAATCGGCACTCTGTAATGAAATAATGAGTTCTCCTGGAAGGCTTGGTGAAAAGTTTGATGGGTGATCTTATCAAAGGTATATCGGATAGCTCAATCCCATTTGAACTGTGCAATAACCAGTTTTCGGATGATATAAATTGAATGTGTTCGATCATAGATAGAATTTTTTATTTGGAGTGCTATGAATGCCATGTTACTTGCACAACCCTGACACAATGCTAAGGAAATGGGTTTTGTGTGTGTTGCATATTGTTCCTTAGGTTAGGCCACTCAGGTGAGGGCTCTACATGGTATTGTTACTTTGATTCTAGAGTATCATGTTGTTTACCTGTATCACGATTAACCAATTGTGACATAATTAGCGAGATACAAGGTGAAGGTTGATCAAGAGAACCGCTAGAAACTGTACTGACAAAAATGCTCCCAATGAAGAAGTTTGGAGAAAGGTCATACTTTTTCTTTCAATCCCAGCTTTTCTATTTCATCCAGCAGCATGTTTCTAGTGTTGTTAAGTTTTTGGGATGGCATTTTTCATATAAAAGGAACTGCTAGTTATTTGCCCACTTCACAATGTTACGGTAAGGCGCCTTCAACTGTCATCACCACATAGTAAGCAAAAAAGACAGTATACGTGATTTCAAAAATACTGACACAGTTTTTCCTCTGTCACGGGAAGATATGACATTGAGCCTTTTCATACACTTTCTTATCACTATGGTTGACCTCTCCTATAAAAGAAACTCCCCACCCCCCTTTCTCATTCTTCTTCTTCTTTTTCTTCTTCATTTTTTACAGATTGAGGACATGTGTCGCAGCACAGGGGCATCTGGTGTTCCAGTCATACCCGACTCAGAAAGTCAATTTTCTTTCATGGATTCTTATCAACAATTTAGGAACCTTACTGTTCTTGTGAAAACATTGCTTCTGTTTTATCTATTTGAACTTGCTTCATGTTCTTATGAAAATTCAATGCTGTATTCTTTACAATTTTTACTCTGATAAAGACTATCTGGTCATTATCAGAAAACTATCAGTCTACTGTTGTTGTCTAGTTCAATTCTTGCACCCTCCAGACACTGGTAAAGTTATACTAGATTTTATGTTGTGAAAGGTCATACTAATAATGGCATAATTATTCTTCTATACGACCAATTAAATGAAAAAATATTTAAACTTTGTTGATTTAATAGTCCTAGTGCTAATTGCTGCTTGACTTTAACGAAGGGGATTTTGAAATGTTTAATAACTATTGCTTAATAAAATCATAATGAAAGACGCAGATTAAAATGGATTAAAGAAGTCTAAGTCAGGAAGATAATATGATAATGGAAGGAGTCGACTAATATCAAAATACACAAGTCAAGTCTGCGAAATTTGAAAATTGAAAGTCTAATGCAAGATAGTTGATCAGATCAGTCTCCATCTCCGTCTCCGAGCTGCCTGCGTTTCTGGGACCGCTCCATAGCCGCATCAGCCACATCATCTGACTCCCGGCGTTTCAGGGACCGCTCTGCAGCCGCATCCTCCAACTCCCTCCAGCATCTTTTTGACTTGCTTGATCAATTTTTTGCCAACCAGAGAATAGAGTTGTGGTGGGTCTTCACCTTGGAAACCATTAAATTTCTTCACCTTGAGAGCCAAGGCCGCCGCTTCACTATATAACGAAGCATCAGCCACATCCCCACCCTCCGGGTTACTCACACCGGACACATCAGCCACACTCACCGCCCCAGCCCCACCCTCCGGGTTACTCACTAGAGTCCAAGTTGGAGTCTCCGTAGAGTCTGCTCCAACCGACAGGGTTGGGAGATAGGTCGGGGTTGGGATCGTGATCGGGATCCTGAAAAATAATTAGAATTATGAAATGAATCCACAAAACGGTATAATCACTTATTAAACACTCCATAAGTGAACTCTTTCGCAAGCGGAGAAATGAGGGCGGTCAAACTTCATCAAAAGAAAGAAAACAATTAATCGATGTTATAATTAAAAACGACTGAATTGAATAAATGAGTATTAAATTAATAGAGAAGTGTGCTACAAAATTTGAGAGGCCATGCAAAACATAAATTTGGATTAGATGCTGCCCAAAAGGTTTTGTTTAAGGTAACCATATTTTATAGCCATCATTTTAGATTGAAAAAAACTAAACATGAAAACATGCTCTAGCTTAAACAACATTGTATTATGAAATTAAACTTACATAGTTTTATTTACTATTGCACAAATTTTGACAGAATTTGTAGCCTCCGCAAGTAACATTTCATTTCATCAAACACATTGTGGGCACACAGAAACCACCAAATTTCCATTTGGGCTTTTCGTAAAAGCACAAATTATAAAATAAAAATAAAATAAATTTCTTGAGAAACTAACCCGATTTAATTTCATCAAACACATTGTGGGCACACAGAAACCACCAAATTTCCATTTGAGCTTTTCGTAAAATCACAGATTATAAAATAAAAATAAAATAAATTTCTTGAGAAACTAACCCGATTTCATTTCATCAAACACATTGTGGGCACACGAAAACCAGCAAATTTCCATTTGGGCTTTTCGTAAAAGCACACATTATAACATAAAAATAAAATAAATTTCATGAGAAACTAACCCGATTTCAATGGAAAGATTGTGAAAACTGCAGATCTTGAGATAGTTCTCGCCGCATAGTAAGGGATTTTTCGAGAGGGGTTTGAGAGAGAGACGGTTAAATGGGAGCAGATAATATCCTCTTTTCTTTTTTTTATTGTAACTTAACGTTTAATATTTTTATTTATTTAGATTTGCTTATATAAATTTTTATGTTTCTCTTAATTATATTTCATATCTTAACTAATGCTATTTTAAATGGAGAAAAAATAATTACCAATAAAAACAATAACAATAAAAAAATTGAAAATTAGTGCATTAAGTAAAATATAGTATAAACTTATTAATTTAAAATTGGGCTATGCAAATTTCGAATATGCGGCCTTTGGCGTTATTAATAGGCAAATTTATATTATGGAGTATTTTACTTGAATATACCTTATAGTTAATGTACATATGGGAGGCATTACGTTTCAAATCAATACCCAACAATTTATGTGTGCGAGTGTGTGTCTTTTACAAGAATAAGAAATGGAGTATGAGTTTGAAAATTAAAAATTTATGATCTTTGAGTGAGATTATATAAAAATAAAAAAAAAACAATTTTGCAACTACTATCAATTAGTACATCTTATATTCCCCTATTTGACAATGTATAGATAGATAACACTAGAATTCACCTAAGTAAATTTTAACGGTCTAAAAAAAACGTTGTACGGAAAGCCAATACAACTTATCATACTGCTTATGCGAATTTTTCCCGAATAGGTTTATTATTTTTATCCTCACAATTAAAGTATTTTAAAAATCACGATGTCAACAAAAATCAAGTAGCCCAAATATGATTAAAGAGACCTAAAACTCCTAATTATATGGAAAAGTCTTCATATAAATATCTTAACGGCGTCATATTCGGTTTTTATATCTCTCTACACAGTTGAATATATTGACAAAATTTATCAAGACTATTAATAATAATTTTAAGAAGAACATTTGTTAGTGAATAAGAGGGTATTAATATATATACTCGTAATGGCATAATTATTCTTCTATACGACAAATTAACTGAAAAATATTTAAACTTGACTTTAACAAAGGGGAATTTGAAATGTTTAATAACTATTTTTGGGTATTTGAAGGCTGCTGATAGGATTTAGGATCCTAACAAGAATTAGAGCACCTGTGCGTTTGTGAGGTTGAGTAAATTTGAAGGAAGAACCCTAGCAGTCACTAGGGTTTGGAAGATACGATATTTTGAGAAAATAATATTTGTCTTATTTCTCGTCGGTTTTTTGACTCTCTAATGAACTCTATATATAGAGTTCGGACCCTGCTTGATTCGACTCTACGATTCGGGAAAGAATCAAGAAGAAAACCCGAAAAGATTTATCAAAAACTAACCTAAACAAAATAGCGTTCAACAAGGAAATAGAATAACCAAGGCAAAAAAATAAAATAAGGAAAACTAAACAAATCTTCCATCTCTATCTCAGTAGGACGTGTAGTCCTTGAATTTCGCTGGTTGCGATCTGTTGCGTTGGGGTCTATCTTTCTTGCTCCTTGTTATGCTTCTCGATCGACCTTTCTCACTCGGCGGTTCTTCTTCATGATCGGTGTCTGGTACGTTTGCATGGCTGGTGTTGTTGACGTCTTGCACGTCGACTTGTAGTCTCTGATGCATTTGATTGTTGAGATCCCTATCAGCTGCATGAAGAATATGTAGGTGCATTTTAACTTTATTTGATTTGATGAGGAAAATCAATATTCAAATTGAGTTGGTGAAGTGTTGTCGTAATGCATCAGCCAAATCATAATCCATGCATATAGTTAATTTGTAATACTTCATTCGTTTCAATTAAATTGAGCAATGTTCTTTTATGGAATTAACAATAAAATTGAATCATCTCTTTTTCTTTTTTTTGAAAAAAACAAAACATTTAATCACTATTCACCTACTTTACTCTCTCTATCACTCCTACTTTTTTCTCTCTCATATTTTATCTTATTACTATTATTTAGATCATTTTGTACAGTTTCTTAGTCTCCATATAAAAAAAAGTGACCTAATTTAGTTGGGAGAGAGGGAGTACCATTTTTGATTAAATATATTATATTAGATTTTATTAAATCAACAACTTAATTTTTACAATAATGAAAAATTAATTCAATAAAGAACTCGTACTTAATAAGTAAAAAGTGAGAAAATTAGCATCAACAATAATTTCAGTACTAACAACGCTCTTTTATAAATGTGGAAAATAAATAGTTACAATCCAAATTATATTACGTAAAGGCAGACATATGATTTGGTAATGGATTTTTTCTGTTCACGTTGAAATTCAACCGCGTTCCTAATACTACAAGTATTAAATTTTGTTTATGATTAATAAGTTTGAATTTAAATATTCAATAGTAGCTTATAAATTCTAATAATAGATACCTGATTAACATTATGATTAATAATTAGTGATCTAATTTTCTGTTGCTGATAAGCTTCATGTTCCCCTTGAAGATACTAAACTGGCAATGTTTGTTTTTGATATTTTAGTTGTGTTTGACGAATCTTAGTTGCTCTATATGATTTATGTTAAATACAAAGAATGAAAATTACGCAGGGATACAGACATTATTACTTTCATTGTATGGTTTTGCAGGAGGAAAGTATGCAAGCTTGTTGCTTGTAGAGGCAGATGAAGAAGAGTCCTGAAAAGAGAAAAACAATTAAAACATTAATTGATAGCTAGAGACCATGGATGTGGTAACGTGGTTGGTTGATGAACTCGAATCTGAGGTGATTTGGTAATGCATGATACTGGTGTTTATATATATATAGAGTAACCACAATTTCCACTTTCATTTTAACTCATTTCCATAATGCAAACTCCAATTTCACCATCTCATGTATAACTCCTTATTGTTGGAATTGAATATTAAGTTTATAAGAGTTTTATTACTCTTGACTTCTCAATTTCATCCGCTTTTCTAAACAATCTTTCGGTGTCAATCGTTCCATCTCACGACTTTCATATATTCATCCACCCAATATCAGTTTCTACCGTCAAATTTTAGAACGAGGATCACATCAGAAATGAATAAGCATTAGAAATGGTCCACCGAAGATGACCTCAACCAAGGTGACTCATTATTAAAAATGGAAACACTTTTATCTCTACTCTCTCCACTTAACACACAAAATAAAATTGCATAAAATCCCGTGCCGCCCAAGGAAGGGGTCACCTCCCTTGGGACAGAGGTAGTACTATAATATATCCAAACCTGCAGGTCAAATTTCACTTTGCAATTCATGAATCCACACTGCCAATCAAGATCATCTGGTCTTTACAGAGCAACATTTGGATATATAAAATCAAGAATGCATAAATCACTAAACTGACATTCACTCGTAATGATTAATACTGAATGAAACATGATTCAAAAATAATTTTCGAATTTAATACTAGAAGTTGTTGCACAAGAAGTCAAGAATGTTGTTATTTGGAATCGAAGATGATGAACTCGAGCAAATAATTTTTTATCATATCGAATCCTATTACAAAAGTACTCCAGAAATTAAACAAATTATACACCATAATTCTGATTTGAAATGCATGAATTCTATCTCTATCTCTATCTCTATATTAAAAATCGAATCTTTATTTATTTTTAAAATTTTCAAGTCCCTATCTATGCAGGGAGGAGAGCTGAAGATGGCAAAGCATTGTTCATTGCTCAGTTGGCAATTAACTCCTTTTCTTCTCTTAAACCATTATTTCTAGCCAGCCAGCTCCTAATAATTTCAGTCCTTTTAATTCTCCATTTTGTCCATTTTCCCATATATATTTCTTGGTAAAAGTTTTGAATGAGTGAATTTAATCTTTTTCTTTTTGGTCAATTTGAATAAAACCCCATGCCTTGAATTTGGATATGTCTATCTAATTTGAGTCCTTACTCGTTACTCAGGAATATATTCTTCAATAATAATTGGTGATTTTACTTGCAATAATCGTATGTCCAAGAATAGTATTTGACAAGGTAGATAAGGCTAAAATAAGAATTTCAAGATCGTCCTTAGTTAAAAACATCATTTTGCCATATTAATATGTGTCGACAAAATATTTTAGCAACTTAGTAAGCCTAATACTATATGATTGAACAAAATTGCAAATTTAATAGAACAAGTATATTTTTTTATCAATTTATTTAGAAAAATGAGATGTATTTTGCATTAAAAAAAAATAGACACTATTTGATAAACATAAAAAAAATAGAGGTAAACTAACTAACTAACTTGAAATGTCGTTAAGAAAAGGCGCAATTGGAAACGTTAATACGGTGGTGGGCCCAGCGGCGTAAACATTACTCAATTTCCTCCGCCTCCGCCGCTGCACCACCGCCGGCCGCTCTCCCTTCCGCCTCCGCACGCCAACACTCCATCGAATCCACACCTACTTTCCGATCAAACTCATCCACAGCAACGAGAGCATGTTTGATTAGCGGAAACACACACAAAATCAGCTACATTTTCCTCGATCGCCATGGATTCCCCCAATGAAAGAGGCGCTCCTCCCCAAATGTCAGGTGAATCAATTTCGCACTCTGAATTTGTATATTACAGCGTTAATTGTGTGAATGCAACGCGAAATTGAAAAAAAATTGAGAAATCGAGGATAGTATCATTTTCATTTTTCACCTCAATGTTCGTGGATTTTGAATGTGTGAGCAGGCGAGAAGGATCTCGAGAAAGGATTCAGAACGGAGCACTTCTGGCCGTCGCCGTCGCCGCGAGCGCCGGCGCTGGTGGTCTCCAACTCCAGCAAAGCCCTAATCGTGTCGAATTCAGGCAAACGGTTCGATCAATCGGGGAAGAAGAAGTACGTGAGGCAGGTGACTGGCCGCCACAACGATACGGAGCTCCATTTGGCTGCGCAGAAGGGTGATGTGACGGCGGTGATTGAGATTTTGGGAGAAATCGACGAGCAGATGCTTAAGACGCTGCGGGGGGCTGAGTTTGACGCCGGGGTGGCGGAGATCAGGGAGGCTGTAGTGAATGAGGTGAATGAATTGGGGGAAACCGCTCTCTTCATCGCAGCTGAGAAGGGGTTCATTGATGTGATGAAGGAGTTGTTGCCTTATTCGACGAGGGAGGGGATTAGGACGAAGAATAGGTCGGGATTTGATCCTTTGCACATCGCTGCCAGTCGAGGCCATCATGGTAATCCGACTTGTCTCATTACTTGATCCAATATTTTGATGTGAATAGGCATCTTTGAATGATGGTTGTGTGCTAAGACCTCTGATTTTGGGTGACAAAATGTCTTACAATGCGAGTTTTTTAGTGTGCGAACGATTTATCTGTCGAATAGCAAGTTAACTAAATAGTTTGATCATCTGAATTGTGTCATCTTGTTAAGATGGAGAGTGATTTTTCTACATTATATGGCTCAAATGATTGCTTGAAGTAATGGCATTCTCTTTTGCTAGCTGAGGAAATGAGAAAATAGAGAGTTTGATCTTGTGTTCTTGAATGCTTTAGTTATATTTAGTGAGTGTCATTATCTGGATCTTTGTGAGGATAAATGTTATTTCGTTGTAAACCCGACTTATACGAACTGCAACTTCTACAGATATTGTTCAGATGCTGTTAGATCATGATCCAGACCTGAGTAACACAGTCGGCCAGTCAAATGCAACTCCTCTCATATCTGCAGCAACGAAAGGGCACCTAGCTGTTGTAAAGGAGTTGCTCCAAAACGATCCTGAGTCGCTAGAGGCGCGGAAATCCAATGGCAAAAACGCGTTACACTTTGCAGCGCGCCAAGGCCATGCAGATATTGTGAAGGCTTTGCTAGAGATGGACCGACAGTTGGCCCGAAAAACTGATAAGAAAGGGCAGACTGCTCTGCACATGGCTGTGAAGGGCGTAAGCTCAGCAGTGGTGAGGCTACTTCTGCAGGCAGATCCAGCCATAGTGATGCTTCCTGACAAATTCGGTAATATTGCGTTACATATAGCTACGAGGAAGAAGCGTGCTGAGGTAAGGAAAGGCGTTGATGCTTTGATGAGTCAAAAAATCTGCATTTGTGGCTTCTGATTTATACATGTATAGAAGCTTATGTTATATGGCCTTTAGCTTCTGCATTTCTGATTTTACTCTTTCTTACAGTTTTTTACATCTAAAGCTTATGACTTTTGCAGATTGTAATGGAGCTCTTACGGCTTCGTGACACGAATGTAAATGCGCTGACTAGAGGTCAGAAAACAGCGCTCGACATAGCTGAAGGGCTCCCTCTATCGGAAGAGATCTGTGAAATTAAAGACTGCTTGATGCGCTATGGTGGAATGAAGGCCAACGAGCTAAACCAACCCCGTGATGAACTCCGGGAAACTGTCTCGGAGATAAAGAAAGAAGTGCATACGCAACTTGAACAGGCGCGTAAAACAAACAAGAATGTGAATGGCATTGCAAAGGAGCTCAGGAAGCTTCATAGAGAAGGAATCAACAATGCTACTAACTCGGTAACAGTGGTGGCTGTTCTGTTTGCAACAGTTGCTTTTGCAGCCATATTCACCGTCCCGGGAGGCGACAACGACAAAGGGATGGCTGTGATGGTGAGCAGCCGGGCTTTCCAAGTCTTCTTCATCTCCAATGCCATCGCACTCTTCACATCCTTGGCTGTCGTGGTGGTGCAAATCACAGTGGTCCGAGGCGAGGTGAAATCTGAGAGACGGGTTGTGGAGGTGATCAATAAGCTAATGTGGCTGGCCGCAGCTTGCACCACGGTGGCTTTCCTCTCCTCGTCTTACATCATTGTCGGCAAGCACCATAGATGGGCTGCAATCCTTGTCTCTATCACAGGGGCGGTCACCATGGCCGGAGTTCTAGGTGGCATGACGTATTATGTGCTGAAGACAAGGAGGATACGGAGGGTGAGGAAGAGAGAGAAGTATTCGAGAAGTGGAGGAAGCTCATTCAGACACTCTGACACTGATTCTGAAGTTAATCCTATTTATGTCATTTGATTCCACCGTCATCGGTTCTGGACTCTTCGAGAAACGATCTCAACACGACGACACACTTGCCCGTGTGAGTTTCGGACACGAATCATATGTTGCATCAATGGCTCCTGCAATGAATCTCTGTAGAGATTCTTGAATATGACTGGTATTTGTTGGGATTAAGGTTGAGCTTTGTGACAAGAGAGAAACATAGGCAAATGGTCATGTTCTTGTCTTAGGTTCAATGAGGATTTTGTCTCGGCAAAGTGTAACACATTATGAAGGCTTTGAAGTTGTTGAAAGATTAGCAAATACAGATGGATGAATGTCAATTTATGTCACAGCATTTGAGCAATTTTTGAATATTTTAGTGTTCAATAAAATACATGCAAAATATCCAGAAAAAGAAAAGAAACAAAATAGGATGCAGAAACAAAGAAAATAAAAGTAAAATGGGAAGAATATATTTATTGATTAAAGATGAATATGTGCATCAACTTAGTACAACATGAATGGTCTATATATGGATACATATATCTATAAATGGAGTTTTTAACTAAATCATATGCTGAGGCAGAGAACGAAAAAGTGATGGAAACAAGAATACTAGCTACCAAAAAATTATGTCCCAGCATCTACAGCCACTGATACAGCTCTGCATTCGGGCCGAGCTGGGCTTCTACAAGTTATCGACATCGGGCAAAGGCACTTTCCAGTAGTTCCACGAGTTATAATCCTCCTGCGCGGATGCAAATTCAGCATCAAGAAACATGAAAAACGTGATTTCTGGTATGGCTTGGGTTTACCTGTTCGATCAATGACGTTGGCGGGAACATGTCATGCACCAGCGTGTGCAACGACCCGTATGATTTCACATCAATACGACGATTAATGGCCACCTCCCCCTGCAAGGAAAAAAAAACATTCAAAGGAAAGTTGGAGTGTTTCTTTTCTTTTTTCTTGCATTCTTTTTAGACTAAATCCTCAAAGACTTTACCTTAGGGTTGATTATGAAGATTTTTCCCTTAGGAATCCCAATTTTCCGGTAGCTGAGCTCGTCGGTGTCTCTGTTTCCAAAACCCGCGTAAAATGGATTGTAATCGGGTGGAAAGAGCGCCTTAATATCCTGTAACACAAAGATTGCATAACCATGTAAAGGTTCTTGGCAGACAAAACTAGCATAGCAAATGGATTTTGACATTTACCTCCAAACAGGCAATCTTGAATTCATGTGGAGCTCGTCGTATAACTGGCACAACGCAACATTTCTGTCAGATACGATGGGCAAAGATGGATGTGTGTAGTGAAAAGATTGGAGAGAATGAAAATGGGTGTATCATAATTCACAACCGTATATGAAGAGAAATAACTTTCGAACGAATCAAACTAATCGAGAAAGGAACAACCATATATGAAAGTCTTGTAATGCCACTAAAGTAGTTTGAGCGACAAAATTTTGCGATTAGATTTCAAAATTCGTAAAACCAGGTTTCATCTGTGTGTAGACACTTAATCTCCGCTGATGGCTCTCATGTATCAAGTATAAAGATATGCCAAGGAGAAGGATGTCACCTTCTCGGTACAACGAGGGAAATAATCCATCAGGGGAAATGACAACAGGTCCAGTTGGCAAGCTTTTACCATCCTGCCCATATTGAAACAAAACAATAACCACATAAGTCTCAAAATAATACGAGGATAAAGTTTCCACCGGCTCAAGAAACACAAGAACATACGCAGAAGTTAACAGTTAGAGTAGCACGGATTTATGTGGACCAAACATTGCAACAGATTCAGGCCATCTTATCAACTAGGAAATTTTATGTGCTACAAACATATCGTGATCAGAAACGCCATTTAGACTCACGGTCTTCAGAATTATACCTGCTTGAGATTGGATAGGAAGCTTTTCGTTAAATATGCTTGAACAATAGCTCGTGCACTTAGAAATAAGAGCTGGTATCCGTTCTCCTGTAGCAGAAACATTAATAATAAGACAAAACTACAGAAATGCAGTTCTTCATATTTCCAATAATCAAATGAGTTTCAGTTGGAAGCTCAGAATGCATGGTACGAATCAGCTTGACCAAAAACGCGGCATTTAAAGATACTACCTTTATTGCACAAAAAAGATGAGCGATCCCAGAATGACTCCAGTCTTTTCCTACCAACGGCATGACCTGGCCAAGAACATCAGACCTAGAAACAAGCAGACACGATTTTTTCAGGCAAAACCAAAGCTGTGTGGGAACTGGGATTGGTTATCATGTCTCGATCTTTGTTTCGTTATCATTAACCCTCTCAAAGCAAGGAGCGAGAAAGGAAAAACACTTTAGTGTTCAGCCAATTACAGTCAGCAATAACACATTAGGAAATGAAATGTGAAACTAACTTACTTGGTAATAGTCCCGTCCACGTCTGATATCACGATTCGTGTATTCCACTTCCACAAATACATATGAGCTTCAACCTTCTGGGATCCAAGAACTCTGGTAGAGAATTTGAAACTCACCATGTTTTGCCCCTCCTTGAGATTCAAAGATGCAATCTGTTCGGTGGTGGGTGCATTAGTTCTAATAAACTGCTTGCGAGGAGACTCACTGGCTGCACGTGCTGTGGGGGTCGAAACTGCCTGTTGACTCTGTGAGCCGGATTCGGAACCAACATAGACGTCTTCATTAGAAGAGTAACTAGTGGCATGTTCGAGTGGCTTGGACCTCCTAAACGGATTTGGCCAGAGTCTCCATCTGCGAGATGGAGTAGACACCAGCTGTGGATCGTCTTCTTTTTTTTCTGGCTTCTCCTGTTCCACCGGGATTGCGTCTTCTGCCTCGACCGGTAGATCTTCGCCAAAAGCAGCCATGCTGAGAACAATGTGTGCAGCTTTATGCCATGGTACGTACTTCCCCTGAATTCTAACAATCAGGTCTTCACTCTTCACAACTGATGCAGGTGAAAGTTTAAATTCCTCCAATGATATGCGCTTCTCGTTGAAGGCATCTTCTGCTGCACTCGAGCCCATTCCAGAATGAAGCAACTTTGCGCAAAGAGATATTTCCAGCCCTGCAATTAAAAAAAATATGATAATATCAGATTCGGAAAATGAAGGAAACTAGGAATGTAGTGTAGTGGTAATCTTGCTGTTACTAAATGAAATTTTTTACCAAACGGTTCAGTTGGAGCAGCTGTATGTGGTTCAACGTGGTCCCTTTCTCGACATACATCAGAAGGAGACTCCTTACCATCATTCACTGTTCCGACAGTTCGATCATCTTCCACTTGTTTCCCTGAATCCTGATCAACGGTAGCAAACCGAACAGCCATGCGATCAGAACCATTGTGATCTGTATTGGAAGTAGATATTTCCTGAGCTGCAGCTTCAACCTGTGACTCGAGCAATGAGACACGGCTAGGAATTCCAGACTCGTCGCAATCTGATTCACCATTGTCTCTTGATATTTCAAGATTCTGTTCTACATGTTCGTCATTCATCAAAGGACTCAAAGGCGATTTCTGGTCTCCTGAACAACTGATATCCTCCCGATCCTCGTCTGCAGACTGCTGCGAAAATTCCATGAACTCATGGCAACTCTTGAAAACATCACGTGTAAGAAAACGGCCTGATGCACTTTCAGAGCCACTTTCTACACTGAACTCCTTGTCGTGAATAGATGAATCCAGACTTGCTTGGACATGGTATAGACGATCTTTGTCACTTTGTCCAGGCTCTAAGTGTTCAGAAGATTGAGGATTCTCGTCTCCGTTGCAATTTTTCCAAGGGGTGTTTTCATGTGTAGGAGAATCAAGCTCGTCCATACAATTAGTCGTCCACAAATCATCACCCCTGTGAAACTGTTGAGTTCGTTCGCCCGGTCCAAGGTGAAACTGAGGCGTGCTCAGTTGCACACTTGCAGCATCCGTCACGGATGATGATATAGGTGCCATTAGAATATGCCCGTCCACGCTCACCAAAACCACCTCCGAATTCGAATTTTGCGATTCCTCCAATGCATGTTCCACACTATCTAAATTATCGTACTCAGAGAACTCAACTGAACCATCCAAAGAAGATTGTTCATCTTGAAACTCATAGAACATCCGCTCATTGTCAGACTCGGCTCTCTCTAACCGCTTCATACCAAGAGTTGTGCGTAAATCTTGCATCTCCGCGTCACCACCATTAAACTCATCGATCTCTTGTCCCAAAAAATCGTTCTCTTTAGAACCGCTCTCTGCATTACTATAAACACTGCTATTGTCCTCCCTCCCGCCTTCAAGACTCTCCGAGTCCTTAACACCCTCCCGATCATCCTTCTCCGCGTCAACCTCCCTGACAAAATAAGCTTCACCCGAGTTATCAAGATGCATATGAAAATCGGCTTCGACACCATTGACTTCTATTCGGACAAGCTTCTCCGCCCCTTTGAGAACACCTTGAAATTTTCCAAACCGAACATACCAAGGCGTGCTCCTAAACGTCCCATCGTGCTGCTTAACAACGATTATGTCCACCGCCCCACCAAACGGATGAAACGGTGTGGCAACCGAGTACACTCCTTGTGTTATGATGCTGCCAACTCTACCCACCACATTCATTTGGCTCACTCACAAATATTCACCCCCAATAAATGTCAAATTCCAATCCTCTAACCCTAAATCAACATAATCCATACAACAAAATCCTCAAAAATATCCCAATCCTCGGAATTTCCGACATCTGCATGCAACAAAATGAACACATTAAGATCAAATGATCATGCAATAATTCTATCCCTTTTAGCTCTACTGCAAAACTAAATCACATCCAAAGAGGAAAATTGTACTAATTTTTTTTTTTTTTTTTTTGACAAAGTCTATGATGTAGTAAATCCCAATTCAAAATCAACTCCAATTCAATTGCTAGTCAAACATAGCCCTAACAACATAATTTCACAAAAAAAAATTTACTAAGTCAACAACAGTGAGATAGCAAATGCAAGAGCTGAAGCTTGAATCAAATGCTTTGAAATCGGAAGTAGTGATTGACGAGAAAGAGCATAAACGATACTTACACAAATTCAATAATTTGCTGATTTTCCAGAAACGAATCCAAGCTGCGAAGATTGAAGTGTTTAGCCCCGAGATGAAGTGAAATCGGTTGAATTTTTTTTTTCGCAGAGAGAAGATTCCGAGAATATATTTTTAAGAGTCGTCCATTTATTTTCCTCACCGAATGGTAGGTGATTGTGTGCAAAACATCTGCCTTGATTTTTCTTTCTTCTAAAATTGTCAATCAATGCACTTTTATGTTTGGAAATGAGACAAGAATTGATGTAATTAATTTTATAAATTGTTATTAAATTATACTTGTATCAAATAGATTATAAAAGTATGAGAAACTTATTAACAATAGAATATAATTAATATGTGCGGATGACTAAAAATGAAAAAAAAAAATGGAATATTGGTTGTTCGTAGAGCGATGTAGTTTTTAATTTATTTTAAACGTTATAATTTATCTCATTAAAATTTAAATGAAAAATTACAATGAGGCAAAAGTATTATTTCAATACCGACCAAAGTATTGCTCCAAAACAAATTTAAGAAAAAAGTTAAACACCGACCTAAGTAATTTGTAGTAAACTAGTAACGTGGTTAATATAATAAGTAAATATAAAAAATTAAAAAGTAAGAATATGTGAATCACGTGTGAGAAAGTTTTTGTAATTATAATAGTGGGATATTTTTATGTTGAATTATTAAACTATTAAGGCGGAGACAGAAAAAAATTATTGGTTGTGATTAGTATTTTATTTAACTACAGTAAAGACAATTTGCTAAACTTTTATTTTAGATATCAAAAGCAGATAAAAAACAATTATTCTGCCAGTTAAGCAGTTTTAATAAATGACATTAGAATTAATTAATATGGTCCATTTAAAATAATTGAACCCCAACTACCACCCTCTTTCCACATGCCTTGCCTAGTCGCACTAATTATTGTCCCAAAATGAACAAACATTTGTTATAAAAAGTGTGTGAGAGAGATTATTTAGACATGTTAACAACAAAAATTTTATTTTTGTTGGAGCAAGAACATCATCTCAACTAACAACAAAACAAAACAAAACAAAATCAAATTCTATAATAAATTCAGCAATTTGTCTTGCCTCTAAAGTAGTCATTAAGCAGTTTAGGAAGCAGCAGGCATAGCCTCTTTTTCTTCAGCAGTGAAAGGTATCGGTTTCCTTGGGGCAGGCAATCGGCCGATGCTATCTACTTTCTCTTTCAATTTCGGAGGTGGCCTTGCTGCTTTTGGAAGTAGCCTGCCCTTCTTTTCGAACCACTCTGGTTTCAGCAGCGCCCGCAGCCCCAGTTTGTTGTAATACACACGTCTCACCGTCCCCCCAGCAGCCTCTACTGCTGCTTTCGCCCTTACTGTCACCCTTGAAACCTGTGTGGCTCGAGGTTATTGAAATTGCAAAAAATGGATGCCAAACATATTTTGAGAATGCGAAAAATGTTAAGGAAAGGTTACCTCTAGATGGATGGGCCATTCAATGTGTTCAGCTCCGCGTCCCATTAGTCTAACACCGTCTTCTATTTGCTTGCCTATAGCTCCACAGTCCTTTAGTTGGGAAAAACATAGTGCAAGTTTTCAGATAAGGCTTGAGAGAGATGAGAGAGTATCATAAGAAGCTAATATACACACTACACACCTTGAGAGTTTTCATCGTTATCAATTCTGAAGAATCAATTTTCCCAGCATTTATCAGCTTTGCGATTTTTCCTAAACCAACAGGCTGCAGGTGACCAACAGTTATAATGTATGCCAAACACAAGAGAGTAAGAGAGAAAGAGACATGACTAATATGCAAAAAACAGACGGAGAGGAGGAAAATGCTTTAGGCCCTGTCCTAATTGGAATCCCTATCGAGATGAATCAGCAGTGGCTTTACTCAAATCCAGTCACACAAAAATGTAAGAGATCCGCACTGATTTTCTACTTTTATCAAGTAATAAAACTCTCAGAATGTATTTCTCACTCACGATCATTTTCAGGACCAAATAACATCAGCAAATTAAAACGTAAAAGTTACCACCTCTGGTCTGTACAACACCTCAAAGCTTCATTTTGCCTTGTACACAATATATTTGTAGTTCTTTAATGATACAAAGAAAAATAGTGTTAAGACTTAAGAGTTAAGAAGCACTTGTGTAATATCAAATCCAAAATGGTGTATGTCGAGAAGTCCAATCCATCCGGGGCATTTACTTTTGAAGATCGACCCAGATAGATAAAAATAGTACTACTATGAGCTATAATCCCTTCTTGTTTACTTAGATGGATTGAAAATTCAAATTTTGGATATCCCAAGGTGCTTGATAACTTCTATCATTGAGCTAAGTTTACCTTGTACACAAACATTACACTTGTAGTCCTTTAGTGATACGAAGAAATACAGGGTTTAGAAACATCGTGTAGTATCAAATCTAAAATGGTACTACTTCGAGAAGCCAAACCAATCAGGAGCACTTACTTTTAAAGATTGACCTAGATAGATAAAAATAGTACTCCGCTTATAATCCCATGTTTACTTAGATCGGAATTTCGGGATATCCCAATGCACTTCAATCTTGATAACTCCTATCATTGAGCTAATTCGGCTTGATTCACAACTTCACTGTATGTTCAATAATCTCCACATGAGCTCTATAGATCATTTGATTCATCTTTAAACTCTTTCTATGTAATGATATTTATAAGCTAAATCAATCGGTGGAAAACCTATTCAAACACTAGAATTAACACCACATAATCGCTACAAGTAGAAACTCCTCTAGGTTTTTCCAAATGAGCAATTGCAGTAAAATTGAAGCTCAGAAAGATGAATTTAACCTAACCTAACCTAACATAACATCAGCAATCGAATTCAAATGAGGTGAATCAAAATGAGGATACCTGAAATGTGAGAGTGAAGGGATTCTTAAAGCCTCGTTTGGGAAGGCGGCGGCGGAGCGGCGTCTGTCCGCCTTCAAATCCGAATTTATAGGTGCCACGAGCCTTCTGGCCCTTGTGCCCCCGCCCGGCCGTCTTCCCCTTACCCGACCCGATACCACGCCCCTTCCTCGTCTTCTGCTGGCGCGACCCTGGATTATCCCTCAGATCGTTCAGCGCCAAAAGGCTGCTGTAAGCCCTAACGCTCGCTGAATTGCAGCGGTGATTGAAGCAAGCCGCATACGGCGATGCATAGTGTAGCTGAGGAGGAAACCTTGGTGTTGGTGTAGGGTTTGGGCGCTGAACCAGGGCAGCTCGGATCAAGCTGGGGAACACTGAAGTGAATCTTCTTCTCAGCATTTTCTCAACATAACAATGGCGAGGAGAAATCTGGTGATGAAGAAAGCGGCGGTTCTGTTCCGAATTTAGGGATTTTTTCCGATTTTAATTTGAAGAGTTGGTATATTTTTTTACTACTAAATCTTTAATTTTTTTTTTCATATTAATTGGTTGGGATAATTACTAATTAGATGATGCTTAATAAATGGAGTAAATCATTTGGCCAAACTGCACTTGAGTCTCTCAACTCTATAAGAGCAGGTTTCCGATTTTGTACGAAAATTAGTTTCGTGGGACATGCATCATTTTGTAATGTTTTCTATGCTTATGAGACTGTGTATCCACGCTAGTCGGAAATCTGATCAACTACGAGTTGATGAACACTTGCATCAATTCGTATTCTTGTGTTCTTCAAACGAGTAAAAGACGCCAAGTCACAATATGATGCAATAAAAAGGGATCATTTTTCTTGCTGGGTTTTTGTTTCTTCATCTTTACATAGACAGTTCACTATTTCCTGGTAAATAATATCTCATCTCGTGTTTTATTTATGGTACACGTCGCGTGCATATTGATGATGCCGTCTTTGTCAGGTCCTAAAACAAAAGAAATGCACACAGCAAAGGCCTGAACTACCTCAAACCTCAAATGTGGGCATGATTGTGCAATGTTTTGTTTGTGTATGAACATGAGTATACACACCTATACAATAGAGCTCGTCCTGTTGCAGCTATCCATAGTGTACAGACAAAGAGTGAGAAGATCCAGATGTGTGACTCAAACTGTATGGCTGAGAGGGCCTATACCCAATTCATCCTCGATATCATCAGCATCTTCGAAAAGTTTGAGGAACTGAGCCTGTTGTTGCATCCTCTTTCGTCTCTGCCACCACTTGCAACCAGCTACAAGGCCACCTGTAAACAGGATCAGGAATGCGCAACTGATAGCTACAATCCAAGGCCAAGGTAGCGTTTTGCTTGAATCCTCTTGCTTGGCGTTAGTGGAATTAGCTTTATCCTTATCCGAATGCGAGGATGAAGATGAAGCTGAAAAAACAATCATAAAATTCATCAGTTAGCTAAAATGAGTGTATGCCTCACTGGAATATTACCAAATGCATATTTCAAAGGTATCTGAGCAGTCATCTGAGAGAAAAATAGCACGCACGAACATTCAGAGTGTATACAAATCACATTCACTGGTTCTACATAGAAACTAAAAATGCAATGACAGAGTGACTCTTTCATATGCTCGCCAAGAAAAGAGGGTGTACGAGCTATGCAACTTTTTAACACGACAATTTATGCAACATGAGATGCTGTGAGAGTTTTGCATCACATAAATACAATTAGAAGATGAAAGGAAAGATTATACTCTCTCACCTTTTTCCCGAGCAACACATTCTTTACATAAAAATGTGGCATTGAACTCTTTCTCCCTAACATGAATATACTTGCCATCGGACCGTGTGAAATCAGATGGACAAAGTTCCCATTCATCAAATACATAATTTGGTCTAACGGCATCCTCCTCATAGAGTCCACAACGTTTGCATTTCGTATCAGGAAGTTCTGTTAGGGGCTGGGACAAACAAGAGGTAATTCAGAATCACCTCTAAGGTTTCAAGGTGTAAATTATCTAACTGACAGGAATAACCAATAATCAGACAACAACGGGCCGTAACAAGTAAGCATGTTAAGGATAACAAGAATCGTCGGCAACCAATTAACTACACAAACTTTCAAAATTTTGTGAGTACAGGCAACAGTAGAAAAATAGAACAAGTGGGACACAGTTATTGTGATTTGTGAATTTAGAAGGAATTTTTGAAAGAATATCGTAGTACTGATATTCTTCTTCAACAACAAAACATAGAAAAAAATATACGAGCACAAATTTATTTATGCTTCAATATTCACAAACTGAAAATCACAAGAGTCATACAGAAACAACTAAGAAGTTTAAGAATATGTTAAAGTCACTCGAAAATCATCAGGAAATTACCTGCCACGATTCTTCACCCCTGAAGGAATACAATACATGCTTGTTTTTAACATCTGGTAGAATTATCTCTCTCTCCCCTTTACATTGAAAGTATACTTTGGGTTTAGTCGGAATCCATTCATGAGTTTTGAAGATCTCGATGGAATCAAGTGTGACAACTGCTGCTGATATCAATGCTGGAGGCAGGAGAGATAAACCACAATATAAACAATACCATCAATTCAGCAGCAAAAACTCAAATGCATTAACAACATCACTACCGATAAATACAGTTAAGTAAAACGAAAGAAAACTTCTCATCAATTTCAAAATCCCCACCAAATCATTCTCTCTCAAAGTAAAGCTTACACAATAATTGCCTTTTTTTCACTTTGAACTGCAAATATTAAATTATGCTTAACAACAAGAGGTCCTCAAAGCATATTCACTTGTTTTCTATTCCAATTAAGGTTTTAGCTCGTCGAAAAAACCCCCAAACTCAACTTTAAAAATTCTCCACAAATCCATTTCTGTCATCAATAATGTCAGTTCAACTCGTGAAGGCGCCAATATCAACATAACGAAGATATCTAATCATACAACAATCGATAATCCCCAAACCGAATTCTCATACGATCACAAAACATATTCAATCATCAAAATTACAAACTCAATCAAACGAAGATCTTCACAAGGAAACCGATTTTTACCTGGGGAATAGATGATTAGAATCGTGCTTGCATAAATCAACAAAAGGGGAACCCTCGATGTAAATCGACGGCGATTCATCGAGCCGCCAATCCTCGCCGCCTCGGTATTCAAATCAATAGATGTATCGAAAATAACAATCGCCGGAGTATTGCTCGATCGAATTTAGGGCTTGAGCAGAACTTTTCTTTATTATTATTTTCTTTTTTCTTTTGAAGAAAAAACCTTGGCGTGTGAAGGAGATGACTGAACGGGAAAAAAAAAACGAGCTCGCGCCTTAAACGGTGACGGCTATTGATGTTGTACGCTGTGCATACGAGGTTGTACATGGCTAGGTTCGGTTGGAGGCGGTTATTATTTTACTAGAATTTTCGAGAATATTGTGCAAGAAAATTTAATCGCATTCTTCATCAAATAAAATAATATTGCATTATTGAATTAGAGTAGTTTGTACTTTTTGTACTTTGCATTTTATGAAAAAAAATTGAATAACAGTTTATTTAGATATTACTTTCATTGTCTAGTCTATTTATAGCTAACATAATTTACACAATTTAAAAAATAAAAAAAATGAACATAAATAATATTTTAGTATATTTATAAAATAAAGTACAGAAACAATTTCAAAACATACATGTCACCAAGCACTACGAAATTAAACACATATATCATTCACTTGTTTTTAAACACCACTCGTAGCATCGGAGTACTAACAAGTTGAATAATTATATAACTAAAATAATATCATCAAGTGTAAATCAAATTATATTATTGAAAAACTCCTCACGAGCTCGGTTACTATAATTATTTGAGGAGTGAATGATATTGAGGACTACAACGATGACTGCTCGGATAATACTACGAGAAATCGGTGAGGAACCGTCGTTAAAGATTCTCGATATTATTTAACATTTCTAGAGTCCTATTTATGTAAAATGAATATAATTAAAATTAAAAATGAGGGATAAAGTCCAAAACAATATTAACAGTACGAAATTAAAAAGAAACCGATGGTATTGGACCGACATCGATCAAAGGCCCAATTATTAAAGGCCCAAATAGTCTTCGTCTCCATAGATGCTTCCCCGTGAATTTTATACTAAACTAGTATCTACTCTCGTGCGATGCACGATTCAATTAATTTTACATAAACTAATTTAATATATCACTTTATCATCACTTGAATTCGAAAACTAAAAAAAACTAAACTTGCGAAACTCATATATATAGACTGCATATGTATTTGTTCTAAAATTTTCATCCTATTTTTTCTGTTCTAGAATTCTCTACTTTTTTCTTATATATTCTATTTATTCCTAAATATTTCTATTATAAATTATCTTCAAATTTTAATTACAAAATTTAGGCTTGTTATTTATTTGAACACATTTTGTGCAGTGAAAATACTAAAATAAGAAGACGATTTAGTTGATAAAACATTTTTTATCAATTCAATAAATAGGGAATCTTTATTGATCATTTTTTCCAAAAAATAAATAAAAGTTGTGGATTAATTTCATATACAATTATACTTCCGCAAGTTATTTAATACTCCTATCAATTTTTTTTTTTTATTAAATAGATGTATAAATATAGCAATAATTAAATATAAAAATAAAATTATAATATAGTAAAATTAATCACATCTAATAACTATAATCTCAATCTAGAGTAATATAAGTAAAGGGGAGTGATCAATTGCTAACTCATCATTTAATTGCTAACTACAACTAATTTAAGGTCATAAGATTTTAGAAAATGTGTGATCTACAATTTGCCATGTGTAATTTTCATTTTTATTAATTAAATCGAAAAAGATAAAAATTAAAAAAAAAAAAAAAAAAAAAAAAAAAAAAAAAAACTCCAAATTAGGATTTTGGATGAAAATGTCAATATAGTGTTTCGAAAATATCAACACAATGCTTTGAGAATGTCAACACAATGCTTTAAGAATGTTAACCCATTGCTTATATTGACATTCTACATATATTATATTGACATATTTTATATAGTATGTTGACATTTCTGCTTGTACGAAAAAATTAAAAAATTTCGAATTTTTTTTCAAATTTTGACGTCGGAACATATACATGTATGATATCGTTGGAATCCTTATGAAATTATCTTTAATTTGATATATGTTATATGAATTTAAAGTTTTGGGATTTCTTTTAAAGGTTAGTTATAACTAAATATGTAGTTAATTGACATTAATACCCCTATTGATATTTTTTTGAATTAATCCTATGGCCTTATTGACGTTTTTCGTTGATCGTATTGACATTTAGGGATTAATAATCTAAGCCCTTAATTTGAATATCTAATAGCTATTATTTAGTTGCAGTTAACAATTAAGTTATGAGTTAGCAATATAACACTCCTCCTATAAGTAAAAATGTTAAAACATGCAATTAGTATAATATTTAAAATTATATTAAAGCAACAAAAGAACAATCTTATTTAAACAATGCATAGTAAAATTATGTCTAACACCAACAATATGAAATTATTAATATACAATTTATAATATTCAAAATAATGGAAGCCTTTGTCATAGAAAAATATAATAAATATAATCTACCTTCATATTATAATCTACCTTTATATTTTAATCAGTTTCAAAGATCTAATATATTAAATTAAACAATAAATTCATTACATTAATCCAATTCATCACATAAATCCATAAGAATTTGTTATATCATATATGTCTTTTAAAAAAATAATCATTTAAACTCTTCACCTATATAATTGGGTCAACTAATTAAAAGATGCATTACTAACAAACAATTTATTAGGTATAGTAACTCATTCATATTAAAACATTACCCTTCGACTTCTCTTTGTACTCCAATACCCATCTACCTTATCATTTTAACATCTTTTATCTGCCTCCATCTAGCTACGGTGCCCTTCTTCATCACCAGTTATCATCTCATGCACTTTTCTCGTCTTGCACCGGTGCAATCTATTCCATAAGCTAATTTTTCGCCATCTACATGTAATAATTTAAAACAAAAATCAACTACATACCCTATATTACAACTTTTTACCATTTCGTTGACTTAGGTGCTCTTTTTGCATAAAATCTGTGGAAGTGACGAAGTTTGAGATGAATATGCAATGCATTAACTACAAAATATTATAGATGACCAGTTTCTATGATACTATATTCTATATTTGTAAAAAATTATTATAGTTAAGATAAAAAAGATAAATAAAACAAAACTAACATAAAATAAAACAAACTAGCATTATAAAAAAAACCTTAAATATGGACTAATATCACTTAAACATAACGTAATCCTCAGCCTTATTTTACTCCTCACTCTCCAAATTGATGATTATACATATACACGAAAACAATGTGATATTTATACTCTACGTCTTCTTTGCTTTCGTTTGCCATTTTGTTGACTTTGAATATTCTCTTTACATGAAATATGTGAATGCGACGAAGTTCGAGATGAATATGCAATTCATTAACTTCAAAGATTATAGATAGTTAGTTTCTATGATTTATTAGTCGGAAAAAAAAAATAATTTACAATGATAATATAAATTTTATGCTTGAAAGTTGAAAAATTCATAATTATGTAAAAACGTTCACAATGATCAAATAAAATTAAATGTTATTAATGAATATGTAGTGTCATCAATCAATTATAATATTAAATATACATAAATATCATTATGAATAGTATAATAACTTTTCATTTACTATAATAATTATGAGCATAACTTATATATATTTCAATATAAGACCAAAACTCATCTTTTCTATATGTTTCATATTAATTATGACATATTTTATAAATATTAAAATTTATATTCATAATTTACAAACATTTCAATATAAAGTCAAAACTCATCTATAAATAGATGTAAAGGGTCCAAATATAATTCCCCAAACGTTAGGGGTCCCACTATAATTTGCGCTTTCTAAAACGACGGCGCATCAGCTGTAAACACATTCCCCCAATTCTAGAATCTAGCAAAACCTCAGTACTCACTGCTTCATCAAATTCACCATTTCTCTTACTGCGAAGATCTCGAAATCAGCAATAGCTATGAATCAACTGAGTCGAGTTTCGATGAAATGGAGCCGCCTAGTTGGCGGTATCCGGCATCCTTCCGCCGCCGCCGTCGCGCCGAGGCGTTTCTCCACTGAAGCATCTGAGCCGAGCCGAGCCGACTCCGGGGATCAGTTTTTTCGAACTCCATCAGCTGGTTCTCTTTTACCTTTTCTCGAATTTCAGCTTTTATTTGAATGTCATTATCCTAGATTATTTTCCTACAGTTAGGAGCTAGGGTTTAGGGTTTTGGGATTAATTGCGTTTATTGTTGATTTTTGGATACTGTTTTAGGATTTTTTCTGTTGAAAACGATTCAGTTAATTTAAATTATTCCATGTTAAAATTATTCGCAATGCTTGAAACTGATCGCTGAGAAAAACGATTCTGTAATATTTTGACTTCTATGATAAGCAGATATTAGCATTTAACTGGTACTTTGACTGGGAAAGAGAAACTATCGTCTGTGAAAATGAAATCTGGTTTCTTGAAAGTAGTTCGTCGTTTTTGGTAATATTTGCTTACCGTTGATCTTAAGATTGATTGTCTGATCCTGGACACGTATGGTGGCTCAATGTTGATCAGTTATTTTTTCTCTATCCATTTTAGGTGTAGTTTATGGGAGACTTCTCGATATCACAAAGCATACATCCAAGGCTGATGTAATCAATCTACTGGATGGCAGTAATTTGAGTCCGGAGAAGATCAAAGTTGAGTACAATCAAGGATTTCTTCCTTTGTCAATGTAAGGCTCTCCGCATAATTCATTGTCTCGAGCTTGTGAAAAGGACAAAAGTAGTGATTAGATCAATATCTATGCTTTATTCCTTCTTTGACCATAGATGGTTAAGTATTTTGACGTTGGTTTTATCATTCAAATGATGAAACTCAACTATGCCGGTGAATAATCTATTGAGTTTTTTTGTGATCTTCTGAATGTTTTTTTCTCATTTGTTACAATAGTCGTCATTCAGTCCCCAACCCCACCAGCCATCCACCCACACACACAAATAAATGGAAGAAAATAAATGAATAAATGTAGACGGATAAGAAAGATTTCAAGCTGTGGTTGCTGATGCAGTGAATGACTGAATGACCATCATTTATTAAACAGGATTGATTAGTTACATTGTCTCTTGACTGTTTCACCGAGAACTTGTTTACCATTTGTCTAAATTTTGTAGGTTGGTTGAATTCCCCTCTGCATCATCTTATGATGCTGCCTTGAGGTCAATTGGTAGGAAGGGCCGCATCTATAATATCAGAAGGGTACTTTCTTCTTTGCTTCTGTAATTTTCATACGATTTTTCGTTTTTCTCTAAATTTTTTCATTCATTCTTTGCCTGATTGCAGGCTGATAAATCTGATTGGGATGCTGGCGCACCTTATGATGGAAAAGCTGTGAGTACTTAGTCGTGATTTCGCACGTACTATCTCATTGGCTGTAATGTTATGCTTCGGAAAAGTTTGATTATTCATTGAATTTCATCTGTTTATATCAGATCATACTACTTGGGCTCCCCCGAAATGCAAATTTTGATGATGTTGAGCGTTTCCTTTCTGGTTGCCAGTACAATTCGTCTACAATTCAGATATCTGTCAGGTTAAATGATATCCTCATACTCACAATTAGCATATGAAGGGGATAGTGTTTTGTACATCACTGAAATGTAGTTCATATTTGGTAACGATGCAGATTTACAAACGAAGGCCCCATCAGAATGGCACTTGTTCATTTCCCATCCCAAGCTCTGGCTATGCACGCTTATATCACCAAGAACAGAGGCTTCTGTCTCAATAACCAAATCACGGTGCAAGTTCTCCATTAGCTCTTTCTTTCTTGGCAATGGATTCAGTTTTGTAGTTTTGTTCTGATGCACAAGGAAGTGTGCTCGACTCGGCTAAGTTATTTCTGCCATTTATGAAACTGTTATGCTATCTTGTTCAGGAATACAATGTGTTTCTTGTTTGAGCATAATGTTAGTAGAGATTCTTGGAAACTACTAATCTTCTTCGAACCATAAATATTCTTGCCAGCAAATGAACAAAAGTAGTATATAGTTTTCCATAATCTCTACTGTGATGTTTCCATAATCTTTTTGTATTGGATTTAGCTGCAATATTCATATAATGTTGCCAATATTTTGTGGGTTGATGCTGGCTTGCCAGCACGTCTCATTCAATGTTTAGTCAATAATTCTTTGGTGATGGGCGATTAAAAAAATAAAATGCACTTTAGACTTGTTTCATGCAATGTTTTATCTCGATTTGTAGATCGTGGGAAAGTAGTGTAGGATTTGTATAGTATATTAAGTACATTTTTTGTAGGGTGGTGTTTGATTTGATGGATTATATACGATTGAGTTTTACAGACGTTGTTCGGGAATATGGCTTATACGTTATCTCTATTTCGAGATGATGCAGCGTGTAGTCTTGGCTTACAAGTCTTAATTCAATATCGGTTAATTTTGTGCAAACTGAAGTATTAATTTGTTAACAAATAAAAGCTTCTGATTTTTACAATAAGATTGAGATATAAATTTTCGGTCTGCATTTTGATAATCTTAATCCAATTTTCAAATCAACGACTAATTTTTTTTCCCCAAGAATTCACGAACAAAACAAATGGAAAAAGAATATTGAATTAACAAGTTTCATTATTTTTTTGCCTTTTAACCATTAAAATTGGAACAATAACGTCAGGCAACTGAAAGCAAACGCTTCATTTGATTTAAGACAAAAAGTTGTAACCGAGATAATTTAGTAATAACAATCTAAACTCAGAGTATGCAATTTTTGTGTGTGTGCCAATGTGTGTAAAGGTTAGAAAAGATTAATCCAATGCTTGTTTCTTTACTTTTTCTTGGAAATGGCAAAGTGTTAGTGGTCAAATTGCATATTTACAAGATTGGATTATCAAAGATTTTGCAGTAAAAATAGCAAATTCACTGTTCTTGATCCTCCAAATAAAAAAAGTATATCCAAAATCTCTAATAATTGGTGATGCAAAAGTCACACTGTTATGATATTCAATTCAATAATATTCTCAATATGTCAAAGGGATTTCTGTATGTGCCATGTTCACTTCATTGGATGTCCTAAATCCATGATTCATGTTGCATTTTTCTTGTCTGATTTTCCAAGTGTCTGAAAAAGTTTTCACATTCCTCCATGTTCATTCTTCCCCCCTCTCTCCTCTCCCCTCTTCTTGAACACACAGGTTCTTGATTACAGAACACCATGGAAAATTCAAGAGCAAACACTCAGAGGAGAAGGAGTTGGACTCCTTCATCCATGAGTAGAACACTGTGGAGTAGCAATGAGAGCCCCACCAAGGATTTTTTTCGATCCAACGACGAACAAAAAGGGGTGAATGTGCAAGTTGTTGCGCGGTGCAGGTGATCTTTTTCGTCTTGTTCATCTTCAAAAATGGTGTTTTGTTTTGGACATGTGTTTTATTAGGCAGTCTTTATGTTGTGTTGTGTTCACATTAGGCCTCTGTCTGAAGAGGAGAGCAGAGGAAAAGCATCATCAATGATTTCTTGTGATGAGATCAAACAACAAGTGATTGCTACTCAAAACACAGGCAACAAGCAAACAGATAAAGTGTTTGTGTTTGATAAGGTTTGATTTTTTTTTTGGTTGCAATCACATGGCAATGTAGTTTTGAACTGAAAGGTTGATTCTAGGGGTGGAAAAATATACCGTATACCGTACTTATTGCATCGGAAAAATATCGTAAATATCAAAATTTTGATATACAGTGATTTGCGATATGGTAAGCCATACAAGTTGTTCAGTATGGTACCAATACTGAAATTGGTCACATCAAAATTTAGTATACCGAAAAGTTTGATAAGGTAACAATTGATATTTACTCATATTAGTATTTTCGGTAAAGTATATAGTATGACAATTTTGGTAGTGTATAACGTACTGACCCACCCTAGTTGTTTCGGACTTGATTGTTGATGATTTTTGAGCAATTTTTGTTTTGTGTTTGTTTAGGTGTTTGGTCTGAATTCGAAGCAGGTAGAGGTTTATGATGACATCATTGCTCCGGCCATTGCTGAAGTTCTCGAAGGCTACAGCTGGACCATCTTTGCCTACGGCCAGACCGGGACGGGCAAGACCTACACCATGGAAGGCGAAGGGCGAAAATACAAGGTTTCTTGCTTTCTATTATCTGAAAAAGATGTATTTTCAATCATAAAAAGAATGCTGTATCTTATGTTTGATATTGGTTTCTGTTGTAGAATGGCGAGTTTCACGAAAATGCCGGTATGATCCCAAGAGCCGTGCAGCAGATATTCGACGTGTTGGAGAGGGAGAGGGCCGACTACAGCATGAAGGCGACGTTTCTTGAGCTCTACAACGAGGAGATAACGGATCTCTTGGCACCCGACGAGGGCAAGAGGCCGTTAGTACTAATGGAGGATGGGAAGGGTGCTGTCTTCGTCCGGGGGCTGGAGGAAGAGGTCGTGTGCAGCGTGGATGAGATTTGCGCGATTTTGGAAAAAGGCTCGTCTAGGAAGCGCACGGCTGAGACGCTCGTGAACAAGCAAAGCAACCGGTCCCACTCGATTTTCACCATCACGGTCCAGATCAAGGAGCCTGACACTAGCACCACTGATCATGGATCGGAGATGATCCGATGTGGCAGGTTGAACCTCGTGGACCTCGCTGGCTCGGAGAACGTGCTGCGCTCTGGTGCACGAGAGGTCTTTGGGAACGAAATGCGCGTGCTATGTCGGTTATTGAAGATTCTTCGGGTTTAACTTCTTGTTTGGTGATGCAGGGGAGAGCAAGGGAGGCTGGTGAGATCAACAAGAGTTTGCTCACGCTCGGGCGTGTTATCAACGCGTTGGCTGACAACTCTACGCACGTTCCATATAGGTACGTCGTTGTTTCTGTCTAATGCTGCAGTTGTGTTGTTTGAAAGAGTTTTAGTAAGATTAGCCCTTTTTGAATGTTAGGGATAGCAAGTTAACAAGGTTGTTGAGGGATTCTTTGGGAGGAAAGACGAAAACGTGCATCATCGCAACGATCTCACCATCCGTTCTCTGTCAAGAAGAAACGCTCAGCACTCTTGACTATGCGTTTCGTGCAAAATGTATCAAGAACAGACCTGAGGTTGGTGGATTCTTGTTTTTTTTCTCGTCTTGCATCATTCTTCGATGAGAAATGAGACGAGCTCGATTTGATTATTAGGTGAACCAAAAGTTGATGAAATCTACAGTGATCAAAGATCTCTACACTCAGATAGATAGTCTGAAGCAAGGTAGATCTATCTCATGTAACCGTAAAATAGATTCACACGTTAGCTGAGCTCGTTACGTTTTGATTCTCTCACTCAGAACTTCGTGTTTCGAGGCAAGTGAATGGTGGTTATGGTGATCAGGGTGATCGACACAGTTCAGACGCGTTGAGGAAGGTGCGTAGCCCTCGTATTACTTTGTTTTACGCATTTTTTTATTGAGACGTCGTGTTTTTTGTTGTGAGCAGCAACTGATGGAGCTGCAAGAACTGTATCTTTATCAGCAACAGCTAACAGTAGATTTGAAAGATAAACTACTTAGCACTGAAGTATGCATCATTCCTTATTCTGCTATTTCTAGCTCGAAACGAGTAAAAATCGTGCAACGTTGTTTTTAATCCAGGGAGAACTGACAACGGCTCGACAGTCTCTGCTTAATCTCAAAAATCAATGCCAACAAGCCGAAGACGTGTGTAGAGATAAGGAGGCAGTGATATTCAATCTCATTTCTTCTGGTACGAGGATGTCGCGTTTTTGCACTATTTTCGCTTCGAATGCAGTCTCATTCTGCATCAATGTACAGGAAAAGAACTGACAAAGAAAACTTCCGAGCTTCAATCAGACCTTGAGGGCGCTGTGTTGGACGCGTCTACCTTGTTCGCCAAAATTGGTTCGTGTATCTTATTCAAACGTATCATCATCGCGTTTTTTCTAAAATTGGTTTTCGTGTCAAACAGAACACAAGACAGATTTAGAAGAAACAAACAGGCAAAATGTAGAGAAGTTTTACTCTCATTTAGTTCAGCAGCTTCAGGAGCTAGACGAAGGGGTCTCGGCCTCAGCAACGAACCAAGAACAGAACTGGAAGGCGATTCAAGACGATACACGATTATTCCTAACTTCAAAAGCTAAGGTAGCTCAGAATCTCTCCCAGTAAAGCCTATTCCCTCATGTGGAATATAAATCATGTAGTACTTTTTTTCACAACGTAGGCGATAGACGAGCTTTTCAAACAGATCGAAAATCTCAAGGAGCTAAACGCGTCTGGTGTCAACAAAATAGACGGTTCAGCTGAAGAACTGTATCAGAACTCTCAAGTGGCCTTAAGTAGATTGAGCTCCGCGCTTTCAGATCATTCTTCGTGCATTATGGATGTGAGAATCGATCTTTGTAGTTAGATATACGCGCTTTTTGCTTCCCCTACGTTACTATAACTAACCACTAATCCAATGCAGCTCGTGTCTAAAAACGCATCAGCTGCTGCTGCCATTAACAACGGTCTGAAAAGCAACATGAACAATCTTGGACTGAAATTAGACGAATTCGTGAGGCAGCAGGAGGAGGTAAGAACAGAAACCTCTCAATTGTTTTTACGCGATACTTTGTGAGAATCGGCCTTTTTTCCATCAGAATCACGCGCGTTCCCACCATACGTCCAAGTCCATTTCCAGTAGCCTTGCTAGTTTTTTCAAGACTTTGAAGATTTATACGTCCAAATTGACACTCATCGAAGAGGATTCCCAAACTATCGCCAAACAGAAGCTGCACGCCTTCACGACAAAGTTTGAGGTAGTCTTCGAACATTTTCCTTTACACGAAAATTTTGCCTAAAGTCACTTACTCTTTGGTAGGAGTATTCTGCTGCTGAAGAAAAGCTTCTGTTGGAGCAAATGTCCGAACTTTTGGCGAATTCGAGTTCTAGAAAGAAAAAAATGGTAAGTATTTATTACAGTGAAACCTCATCTCCAAATCTGAATGTTATGTGTGATTCTGTTTTTCAGATACAAGCAGCAGTAGACGACGTGCTAGAGAGCGCCTCAAGCAACGGACTGAAGCTGAATCAAGAAATATCGGAGATGCAAAGCCTAACCGTTGACACTGAGGAAAAGTGGAATGTTTTCATTCAGACAACAGAAAGCAACTATGTTGAAGATTCTGTTGCTGTGGAAGCCGGCAAATGCGCCCTTGAAGACGGCCTTCAATGCTGGTAACGCAACAAAATCACACACTTTCGCTTTCTTTATGTGCAAGTGTTGTGTTTTATTGCAATCTTCGATGCTATGCAGCGTGAGAGAGTTGGCAGAGGTTTCGAAACAGCAGAGATTGTCCGAAGAATCTTTGTTGGATGAGATCAAGGCGAATTTCTGTTAGAAATTTGGGCTTCCACATGACTAATTTAATGTGTATGGCTATCTTTCAGTTGTCCAATTAAAGTGATCCAATGAAGATTAAAGTTTGGTCTAAAGTGTATTTATTTTGTTATGGAAATAAGTGTAGATACCATAAAGTGATTTTCTATTTGATGAGGGACCGAATAGAAAATAAAGGGGTTTATATTTAATATAAATATAAGCTAGGGTTATGGTCCCCAGACGTCAGAAGAACATTCGATATCTCTGTATTCTCTCGGCAGACTATTGCGAAGAATGTCTCTGATCGTTTGGAAGATCCATAGCCGCTGCAAAGCAAAAAGCAATTCCACCGTTTAATTCTAGATGGATCAAGGTACGCTTCCGCTTTATAGTTTATGCTCCTTCTCCGTCGTTCTCGGTTGATCATCATAGAGAGCTTTAAGTAATTGTTCATTCAATTATTCCAACAAGTGGTATCAGAGCCACTCTATTGATGATTCTCTGAGAATTGGGAAGAGGAGAATTAAGATTTGTTTATTTTTTTGGGAATTCAAGAAATTCAGTTTCTTGATATTAGGGTTTTGCGTTGCGTTTTATAATTATGCATATATATATGTCAGCTGTTTCGGGATCAATCCCCTAATTTGATGTGAATTTGAATTCAATAATTCAATTCTTTTTTGTTCCTGTAATCTTGCGGATATAATATGGTTTAGGTATTTTCAATTCAAGGTTATGATTGTGCACGTATTCCAATACAGTTTTGGTTGTTTATTTTGATGAGTTAGATTGTGGATTATGCCCCGTGAATTAATACTTGTCCTCGTGGATTTATGTATATACACGTATTGATTGAGAATTTGGTTGATCGATGAAGGTTTTGCAATATTTTTCTAACCTTGCGCAAATCAAAGTTTTCCTTATGTGATTGGGTATCGCATATAGTAAATTGAGTTTTGGATTGTGGTTTACCGATAATTGTTTTCTGTTAATGAAAGGTTAATTCAATTTATGTGAAGAACTACCCAATTTTGTATGTTCTTGTTCGGTGATTAGATTTCGTTCTCGCTTGTCATGTGAATCCATAAAGTTTAGGATTTGTATTATGTGGATTTATTTGGTTGTTTTGATGTTGCTTTTAGTTATTTGTGTTTGTTAATTTGATCTTGGGAAACATCAAAATTTGGATTTTGTCGATTTTAGTGAAAATCGGATTTGGCAAAATTATATGGAATCCCATTAGGAGTCAGCAATTTGTCATTTGCTAAGGAGTTATAGGGCTGGCCGTCAGGATTAGCGACTCACTGAGTTCGCAAGGTACGCGAACCTAGTGACTCGTTGGCTAGCCACTATATTCCAGACAGTTAACAACGACTTGCTTGCAAGCGTTTATATTCAGTTTTAAAATTTTAAATTCAATAATTTTGGTGCATCTCATGTTCCTTTTGTTAATGTGTGTATTTTAATGCGGATATTAGTCGGCCCACAGGAAGATTAATATTTGGCATGAAATACATACAAACCTTTAATGATAAATACGTGACAATTATTCAGTTTTCGTGTAAGTAATGTGTGATGCCCACAGGTGGACACTGCTTAACATGATCTTATTGTCAGTGTTTGATCATTATAAAGAGAATACCACTTACAAATTCACATTACTGTCAAAGGACTTATTGTGAATGTTGTGCTCGGTACCTCGATATGGTTTACTAATGTTCAAATAGATTAGTCGAAATAAGACGTTGCAACAGTAACCTCTCTTGTCTAGACTTCTTTACTGCGAATGTTAGGACGGTAAGTGTGTGCGTATTTTTAATGCGGATATTAGTCGGCCCACAGGAAGATTAATATTTGGCACGAGATACACACATACCTGTGGTGATAAATACGTGATGATTATCCAGATTTCGTGTGAGTAAATGTGATGCCCACAGGTGGACATTGCTTGACATGATCTTATTGTCAGTGTTTGATTACTACAAAAGGTTACCACTTGCAAGTTCATATTACTGTCCACAGACTTGATTTGAATGTTGTGCCGGTACCTCGAGATGCTACCATTTTATTTGAATTTTATGATGTGAGCATGACAATTAATTTGGTTTTGTTCTCTATTCAATTGTGATGTCTGCTTCTGCAGGTTCTTCCAACATGAACAATATATTAGTATTGAATGGGTAAAATTTTAAGGATTGCAAAGATTATATTTTGATTGCTCTGGGTTGCATGGATCTAGATTACGCGTTAAGGATTGAGCAACCTACTTCTCATACGGACTATAGTGCTTCTTATCAAAGGAGAAACTACGAGAAGTGGGAATACTCGAATCGTGTAAGTCTATTGATCATTAGGTGTAGCAGCCTAGAAGCCTTTTGAGGCATTGCATCTAAGTATATCACTAAGGTCAGTGAATACCTTGCCAAAACTAAGGTACATTTTGCGAAAAACATTAAGGCTGAGACAAGCATGCTTGATCTCAATAAAGTATAAGGGCAAGGGCAACATAAGGGAGCACATTATGCAAATGTCTCACGTTGCTTCGCTAAAGCTTGAACTTTAAAGACTTGCTTGTGCATTTGGTGTTGCACATCTGGTCAGTATCTCAAGAAATAAAGTAAAAAGGCATTAAGAGAGTGTTTTGAGAATGCTACTATGGATAAGGGTTGATCACAAAAGAAACAACATAAAGATAATGATAGTTGTTTCTTTTGTGGTAAACATGGATATAAAAAGAAGAATTGTAAATATCGCGCATGGCGTGCAAAGGAAGTTACAATTCTTGTTTTGGTCTGTTCTAAAGTTAATTTGGATTTAGTCTCTAATGGTATTTAGTGGGTAGATTCTGGTGCTACTACTCACATAAGGTTATCAGTGCAAGGCTGTTTGAGCTACCGAAAGTCAATTGATGGTGAAAGATACATCTATGTGGAACATGACAAATCGGTGGAAGTAGAGACTATTGGGCATTATAGATTGTTATTAAAGACTGGAATTATTCTGTCTTTGAAGGATACCTTATTGTACTGTCTTTTAGACAAAATTTGGTTTCTATTTCTACTTTGGACAAATTTGGTTTCTCTTGTTCATTCAGAAATAGTAAAGCTCTTCCTTCAAATAATTCTAGTATTGTGGACACTGTTTCCCTAAGTGCATATAACAATCTTTGTATGCTCAATTATGTTACTTCATATTCAGAAGCTTTACATGTTGAATCAAAAGGGACTAAGCAAATTAAATAACTAGAATTTGGTTAATTTATGACACAAGTGTTTTGGTTATATCTCAAAATAAAGGATTGTGAGACTTGTGTCATATGTTGTATTGAATACACTTATCTTTTCAGAACTTGATTTGTGTGTTTAATGTATCTAAGGAAATCAGACCAAACTTAAGAAATTAGGTGCCAATAGAGCTATACATTTTAGAATTGATATATACGGACATTTGTGGTTCATTCACTTCGGTTTCTTGGAATGATCAACAATATTTTATATCATTCACAAATGAATATTCTTATTCTAGGCACCTACATTTAATCTATTAAAAGTATGAGGCTTTAGACAAGTTCAAAATATTCAGGGTTGATGTTGAGCTCCAACTCAACAAAGGCATTAAGAAAGTCAAATCTAACCGTGGTGGTGAATACTACGAAAGAAATGACTGCACATGTGAACAATGTCAAAGACCTTTTGCCTTCTATTTGGAAGAGTGTGAGATCGTCGTTTTGTTCACCATGCCGTGATCGCCTAGCATGAGTGGTGTAGCTAAAAGACAAAATAAAACTCTTAAAGATATGTGAAGGAGTATGATTTATCATTCTTCCTTGTCGCATTCGCTTTAGGGAGAGGCATTAAAGACTGTAGCATATATCCTCACTTTGGTCTTCTAGAAAAATTTAGGGGTTTTTTAATTTTATGATCCCACAAAAAGAACTAATTTTTGGGACGAGAAATATAGTATTCCTTGAGGATGTTGAGTTTGGGGGGAAGAATGTGTTAAGGAACATTACTTTTGAGGAGGAGTCTGTATAGACACCTACTACTGCTTCTGACAATGATCAGGTATCAATTACTATCATTGAAGAAGCATATTAAGAACCTCAAGATGATATTGTTGTAAACATTCAATCTCATGCGGATGATATCATTTAAAGTCAATCTCAACAACCTCAATTAAGACTCTCGTCAATGGTACCACAAATTTTATGAAGTAGTTCTTTCATTTGGATTCAGAAAGAATGCTATTGATGGTTGTGTAACACAAGTTCAGTGGGAGCAAATGCATCTTGTTGGTATTGCATATCGATGACATATTGATTGCAATTAATGATAAGGAATATTGCGCAACACCAAGAATTACTCTCGAAGAAATTTGAGGTGAAAGATCTTGGGGAAGCCTCTTTTGTATTTGGAATCGAATGAAATAATTTTCGATTGTCACAGAAGGGATATAGTGAAAAGGTGCCTAAAGTATTTGAGATGCATAATTGCAAGTAAAGAAATACCCCTATGACTAACGGAGACAAACCTAGTCTCATTCAGTGCCATAAGATAAATCTTGAGATTTAGAAAATGCAGAAGCTTCCATATGCTTCGGTGATTGGGAGCCTAATGTGTGCTCAAGTGTGTATCAGACCCAATTTGGTTTCAATTGTTTATATGTTGGGCAGATATTTCAATAACCCGATATGGATCATTAGGAAACAGCAAAACGGGTTATGAGATATATATAGAGAACTAAGCATTACATGCTCGCATACATAAAATCAGATCATTTGGAGAGATCTTTAGGAATTTTGATTCTGATTTTGTTAGATGCCAATACAGTAAAGGATCCATTTTAAGTTACGTGTGTCTGTTGGCTGTAGAGCCATTTCGTGGAGAAGTGCTGAGCAAACACTTGTAGCTACTTCTGCCATGATAACAGAATTCGTAACTTGTTTTGGGGCATCTAGTTAATGAATATGACTGTGAAATTTTGTCACTAGGCTGCATATTGTAAGGTATTGAAAGACTACTTAAGTTATGTTATGACAATAACTCTGCAGTATTATATTCTAAAACAACAGGAACTTCCTGGTTGTTAAATAAAGGGTTTGGAATGGACAAATACATATAGAGCATAAGGGAATGGATTTGATGATTACAAATCCAATCATTAAGGGACTATCACCTAAGGTCTTTCATGGGCATGTAGCCCAAATGGGTGTTACGTTGTTTAAGGATACTTCCGTTCAGTGGGAGTAGTTTTGGTTATTGCTCTATATTGTGTTTTGAACATGTAGTTATAAAACTCATGTTATTCTCTGCAGAAATAAAGTATTATGTTTTGTCCATTATTTTAGGTTTGATCTCACTTTGGGAGGACCAGTTGGAAATAGGCATGTATGATCACCTTGCATGAAATTTTCATGCTACACTCCATAATTGATCTGTTGTTGATTATATTTGCATATGTGATTACTGATGGGTTTAATCATGAAAAAATATGGTGACTGCCCCTTTAGTCCTATGTCGATATGGTTGATAATAAGATTGTTCGGAAATACACTATGTGATAGCACTTTTGAGCGCTCATTCGGTTTGTACACATTTATTTGGTGTCATGTGTTGCCCAAGTGGGAGATTGTTAGAAATTTGGGCTTCCACATGACTAATTTAATGTGTATGGCTATCTTTCAGTTGTCCAATTAAAGTGATCCAATGAAGATTAAAGTTTGGTCTAAAGTGTATTTATTTTGTTATGGAAATAAGCGTAGATACCATAAAGTGATTTTCTATTTGATGAGGGACCGAATAGAAAATAAAGGGGTTTATATTTAATATAAATATAAGCTAGGGTTATGGTCCCCAGACGTCAGAAGAACATTCGATATCTCTGTATTCTCTCGGCAGACTATTGCGAAGAATGTCTCTGATCGTTTGGAAGATCCATAGCCGCTGCAAAGCAAAAAGCAATTCCACCGTTCAATTCTAGATGGATCAAGGTACGCTTCCGCTTTATAGTTTATGCTCCTTCTCCGTCGTTCTCGGTTGATCATCATAGAGAGCTTTAAGTAATTGTTCATTCAATTATTCCAACAATTTCGTCTCTCAAGATTCTCTCATCAAGTAAGCCCTCTCACTTTCTGTCATTTGTTTTGAGGAACAACACACAAAAATCTTTCATTTTTGCTCGCAGGAATGAAACAGCAGCGAATGAGAAGTTCCACGGCCGATATTCATCCATTGCTGCCTCGTTTCTTGAGGAGACGGGCGATGCTACGAGGAATCTAACGTTGTGTGCTGAAAGTAAGAAGCCACCTACTGTCATAAGTCATATAACTTGCTTACTATCTCATATCACATTGTCTTCTGCAGAGGTTCTCAGGCTAGACCGCGAAGCATCAGAGAAGGCTGAGCTGCTGAGTGCTCGTTGCATCGTCTCCACGAAGCAAACCAGCGACAGCCACTCAGGACAAGTGGCTGAGATTTCAATAAGTGCAAGAAAATGGCTTGTTGATGACTACTTGGTAAGAATCTCTTAAATAAACATAAATTTTAAAGGCCGTGTCACGGAGTTTAAATGCCTCTCTCTCTCTCTGAGCAGGTGGATTCAAGTCCAAGTCCAAGTCCGAGGAAATATGGTTTTGCAAAGTAGAGAAGAGGTTGAGAGTTTGATCAGTTTAGAAACACTCAAAGCAGATAATGCAGTTGCAAACCATTTTTTTTACATATACTATCCATAGGAAATTTGGGGTCTATATAACCAAAAAGACTCATGTAACTCATTCTTACAATAGTCTTTCAGATTTGGCTCTTCAATTTCAAGAAATTTATGAAAAAATCATTTCATTGTCTATTGTTTTAGACTTGAATTTTATGACAAGCTAATTTTTACACCTTTTAGCATAATGTACTGCCCTTCAAGTTTTGAGTCATCCCTATAACCCAATTAATATAGTGGGCTGATTGGGTTAGAGATTTCTAATCTACAAAATAAGTTATCTACAAAACATCTATATTGATAGAGTTATCTGGAAATAATTTTTTAAATTGATACAAATTGAAAAAATCAAGTTATAATTAGGAACTTCAAAATCCTAAAATAAAATTAATCCAATTATTAGAATTGAGGATAATACAAATTTCAAAATTTAAAATATAAAATCAGGTGAGCATATAATGATATACATCATGGCCCAATTCATTTTTCAAAGCCCAAAACTTTGGGCTTTCCATAAATTATGGCCCATCTGAATAAACCCACTTCCATTTTCGGCAAAAGATATGACACGTGGCGCTGTAGCAAAAAGGAGAGAGAGAGAGAGAGGGAGCGGAAGAGAGGGAAAATCAGTTTACTGTTGGAAGAGATGAAACCAATCGATCGCTACGGAAATGCAATATGCTTCAGCTGTAAACGTGTAAAATTTTCAGCAATGTCAGCGAAGATTTGAGCTCGACACGTGTGGCTATTGCCTGCTTTTCCGCGGAGTTCCGGATTCGAAATTTCAGGAAATTTTTAAGTTTTCCCGAGAGAGGTGAGATAGTCGTTGATGTTGAATCCTTGATCGCGTTTGATTTTGAAGTGTGAGAGTGAAAATTTGTTTATCGTCATCCAATTTCAAATTTCTAGGGTAGGATTTGGTGAAATAATTAGTGAGTTTATCATGTAGATGTAGATCCGGAGTCGGATGAGGGAATGGTGGACAGTGTTTTCATTGGGGGTGGGTTGATTGATTGAACAGGAGAGCGATATGGGCGGTGGTATTAGAATTATTGTGAAGTATGTTGTTGTCGTTGTTGAGCAAGCGTACATTATATGATGATTCTAGGTAAATTTATGATTGGCGTATTCTAATTTCTGCTATAGTTTTACAAATACAATAAATGGGGATGTATGTATGATATGCAAACATACGCATGGGAGATGAAACAATTGAAATGTTGGCAGGGATTCATATGGATTTACTGTGAGACCTCAACATGCCCATAGGTATCGAGAGTACTCCAATATCTACAAGGTGACCTTCTTGGTGAAATGGCAATATGATTCAGTTTCCGTTTTGTTTTTGGTGGCTTGTAGTTGAGTTATACTAATACTTTCTTATTAGAGAACCTGTGTGGATTTGATTTGTTATTTATCGCATGTGTTTGGTAAACTTAAGAAAATGGAGGGGATTTCTTGTGTTCCGCTAAAAGTCTACATGTGAAATTCCAGGAGGAAGAAGGGGAGAGATTGGAAAAATGGAGGGGATTTCTTGTGCAGCAAGAAGAGTCTACAAGGGCTAGTCATGCTAAGGAAGATGACACTGAACCTGTGGTTTCCGAGGTTACTGAGGAGCCACATGATCTCAGGCAAACAGCAAGTGAACCTGTGGTTTCCGAGGTTACAGAGGAGCCACATGATCTCAGGCAAACAGCAAGTGAACCTGTGGTTTCCGAGGTTACAGAGGAGCCACATGATCTCAGTCAATCAGCAAGTGAACCTCTGGTTTCTGAGGTTACAAAGGATCAACCTGATCTCAGTCAAACAGCAAGTGAAAATGTGGTTTCCGAGGTTACAGAGGAGCCACGTGATCTCATTCAAACAGCAAGTGAGGAAAGGGAAGATTCGGCTGAACAGTCCGCTGCCATTTCTGAAGTCACTGCTGTTGAAAAGGTGAGCGGAGAAGATGGAAATTCAAGTGAAAAGAGGTCTGAGGGAAGTATACCTCCCAAGGAAGCTCCAAGTAACCAACATAGTAAGCCCCGTGAGGTGAAGACATGGGCTGATATTAGTTCATCACTAAATACCATAGACCATTTGATGAGTTTACGAATAAAGAAGAATGCGAACACGAAGCATGAAAAGATAAGGTGCGAAAATAATGACCTTCCATCAATAGACGAGGGAAGAGCAGATGGTGGAGGGTCTGAAGACGATAGTGAGAGAACTGATAGTGCAGAAGCTCCTACAGTAGAAACTAGTTCCAGTGATATACTACTGCCCACAGAATCCAGTTTTCCGTGGAAACAAGAACTTGCATCCCTTGTTCAATTAGGAGTACCCAGGGAACTTAGGGGGGAGGTACAGTTACACCGTTGCATCAAACGCGAAATTATTGACATCACTTTTCCAGCTCTAAAGCTTCTTTATATTTTTGCACTTACTTAATTGGGCAGGTGTGGCAAGCATTCGTTGGTGTTAGAACCCGCCGAGTGGATAGATATTACCAAGATTTGCTGGCTGTAGAATGTGATGCTGGTAGTGATGGCAAAGAGCATGATAAATCAGCATCTGAAGAGAAGAAAGGCAATTTGTCAGAAAAGTTAAAGAAGCAGATTGAGAAGGTCGTTAGCTGCATGGCTCCTGGACTTTATCGTTCAATCTTTTTGATTCGTAGGTGCTGCTTCTTTTAGGGTTCATCTAGGATGGTCTTCAATAGCAATACCCCGCCCGGATGGATGCTTGAACTTTATTAACTTTGGAATAGAATTTTGTCCATTGTTGAACATCTTAGTTCTCTCTTCAAATTCTAGTCAACATCTATTACTAAAATTTATTTCTATCATGCCTTGTCATTATGTGTAAAGACTGATTTTCTTGTTCGCTTGCTGCAGGATCTGCCACGAACATTTCCAGGCCATCCGGCATTAAATGAAACTGGCAGAAACTCATTACGGCGTGTGCTCTCAGCATATGCTCTGCATAACCCCTCAGTTGGGTATTGCCAGGTGACTGCCTGGTTTAGGTTTATCGTATTCGGCGTCAAATGACTAAGAAAAAAAGATGAAAAGTAATCTTACAGAGATATGATATGAGGTGAAGCTTGAACACTGGGGAGGAAAATAGAAGCAAGATTGTAATTTATTTATTTAGCCATATGATTTACAAAATGTGCATGTTAGAAGATAAGTTTATGAACTGGAGAGAGTGGAAAATATTATGTCTATTATAATAATAGAAAAAAATGACTATTATAAGCACATACGGACAAGAGGATGCTATCTATATATATTTAAGATGGTAAAGTCACAAATTAGGAAACTGGGAGACAAATGTTATTTACAATGGATACTTCAGATGATTTCTGTTATCTGGATATAGTCAGAAATGTTGCATAAAGATTACAAGACCTGTAAAAATATGGGAGAATGCAAGTTGTAGTAAGATTCTTCAGTTTGCATGAATAATAAGATGAAAATCTTCCTCTTGTGTCTGCATCATTCAAGTCAAACTTCACTTAGAAATTTTTCTTGTTTTTATTTTTAAATTTTCATTCCATGCTCTTTGTTACTCCAGGCAATGAATTTCTTTGCTGGCTTATTACTTCTGATGATGCCTGAGGAAAATGCGTTCTGGTAACTTTCAAGCTTTTACATCATCCTGTTTTGGAACTGTATGAACTTTTATAACTTAGGGAAGGGAAAAATATTAGAGCATCATCATATAGAGATCTTTTTATTTAAATCAACATATGATCATGCAGAAAATAATACTGAATGAGCTAGTTTTTACCTAGTCTCTCCTTTCAGGACACTGGTGGGTATAATCGATGATTATTTTGAAGGTTATTTCTCACAAGAAATGACAGAATCCCAGGTTTGTGTCTTAACAATTGTTGTTTCAGGAATGTGCTCATGTTAACAGAAGCCTTAAAATTTTGTTACTTCATAGGTTGACCAACTTGTTTTTGAGGACTTGATGCGTGAAAGGTTTCCTAAACTAGGTTAGTCCTCTATAAAAAGCTTTTATCATATGGCTTCTTCACTCATATTAGATATACACAGTCCGTCATCAAATCCAGTTTGCTGCAGTAAACCATCTTGATTACTTGGGAGTTGAAGTGGCATGGATGTCTGGGCCTTGGTTCCTCTCAATCTTTGTAAACACGCTTCCATGGGAAAGTGGTGTGTGCTTATGATTGTTTTGCATAACAGGCTGAAATACATAATTACTTCCCAACATAGCTCAAACTCTACACCATCTTGCCCTAATTTCAGTTCTTCGAGTGTGGGATGTGATCCTGTTTGAAGGGAACCGCGTCATGCTCTTTCGAACTGCGCTTGCTTTGATGGATTTATATGGTACACGTTTCATGTTTCCTGAATAATTTAAGTGAGACACATTGAATTATATTAGCGTTTGATCTACAGGACCTGCTCTAGTTACAACGAAGGATGCTGGAGATGTTATAACTTTATTGCAAACACTTACTGGTTCCACGTTTGATAGCAGCCAACTTGTCTTAACTGCTTGTATGGGTTTCTTGACCATCACTGAAGATCGACTGCAGGAACTGAGACAGAAGCATAGGCCATCTGTAGTTTCGACATTCAACGAAAGAGCCAAAGGGTGCAAAAGCTTCAAAGATCCTAAAGGTCTCGCAACTAAGTTATACAGCTTCAAGCATGATCGTGGACAAATAGCAAAAGAAAATGAGATAGAAGCAGGCTTGAATGATAATATGGATTTAGGTGAAATTCCATGTTTGGAATCTCATTCTGCCAGCCTGGATGAGTATCTTAAAGGCATGACCATTGATTCCGAAGTAGATTCACTTCCAGATCTTCAGGAACAGGTAGTTTGTTATCTATTTGAGTAGCACCTGCTTTTCTTCTGTTTTAGAGAACTCAAATGTTTGTGTGTGTGTTTACTGGGATTTACCATTAATATCACCACTCAGTAAGAAATTCACCTTTTCAGTATATTTTCTTCAGGTGATTTGGTTAAAGGTTGAGCTCTGCAGGTTGCTAGAGGAAAAGAGATCGGCTATGCTCAGGTTAGTTGAAGAGGGGGAAAGAGAGTTTGGAATTCAGTTTTACTATTCATGTGTAATATATTCTATTTTACTAGTTTATACTATTCGATCAGAGCTGAAGCTTGGATGCTAAAGCGTTCAATTGGAAATATTATTTCGCTGTTAACTGGCCACAGTCGTTGCATGTTGGCACCACGTTTTTTCAGCAAGCCTTGGTGGTTTTTTATACTTTAAAAGATTTCTATTGATCTTCCAAGAATCAATGATCAATCACTTATATTCTAATCATTTGCTGGTCATTTTCAATGACAATAAAAAATGTTGATTGTTCCCCTATTTTGAAATCACGGAAAAATGTGCTTCGTCTTTTGTAGGTCTGAAGAATTAGAATCTGCGTTTATAGAAATGGTTCAAGAAGATAATCGAATGGAACTAGCTGCAAAGGTATTTTACAATTATTCGTCTGTTAATAATAGTACTTACTTCAAAGAAATCAAGAGGCATGCAATAAATCACGCTGTATATCTAGTTCAATTCGATTATTACCGTTTAACAGAGATGCATTTTTTAAGTATGTGCATGATTCCTCATAATTTTCTGCAGGTTGAGAAACTGGAGAAGGAGGTTGCTGAACTACGGCAGGTTCTGTCTGATAAGAAAGAAGGGGAGAAAGCAATGCTTGAGGTCATTTTCCCACTTCTCTTTCAAACACTCAGCTATAGAGGCTGATACTCATCTTGTCAGAGGTCATAGTTATGAGGGATCTTCCTTTTATATGGCTATTTTAGGTTCTAATGAATGTTGAGCAAGAACAGAGGATAGCCGATGAAGCTCGACGTTCTGCAGAACAACAGCTGCGCGCACTTCAGGTTCTATACAACGTTCAAGTCCTCTGTTTTAACAGTAGGCTTACTTTGAGGATTTGTTATCTGGTGGTTAGATAGTTTACTTTGATGCATTATTAATATATCATCCATTTAGTCACTTAAAATCAATATAATCAAGGAACTTGGTTATCCCAAGTGATATGAAGAAAAGTTAATGTTAGGACAAAAACGAAAGACCTTCCGTGATCCACATACATTTACCAAAGTAAACAAGGCCTTATGATTGTTTATTTTGCTTTGTTCTTCAAGACAAGATCAAATAATACATCTATGTATGCACAGGAAAAGTATGACAAAGCCATGGGTGCCCTAGACGCTAAGGAGAAGCGGGTTGTTATGGCAGAGACGATGCTAGAAGCAACATTGCAATATGAATCTGGGCAAAGTAAAGCCTCTTCACCTAAGTGAGTAAGCACCCTGCTCCACAGTGCATAAAATCTTTTACTGTCTAAAAAAAGGGTCGTCTTCCTTGGGACGGAGGAAGTATATCCCCGTTATCAAATCCCATTTTCTTACATCATAATTTATATATGTATCCCTTGTACCATTGCCAGTTCTACAAAAAAGACTGGTCTACTCTCATTCGGCCTTGGTTGGAGGAAGGTAAGTCTTAAATCTTCTTTGTCAAATACATATTTACGTGTGCGTGTAGGTATAAACGATCAAACTATGCTGACAGGGGAAAGATGACTCTGGCAATAACGTCCCCGACGATGCTGATGGCCACCAGCAAGATAGATGACAAGAAAGTTACAGAAACAATATACTATGCTCATACACTGCAGTAGTTTTTTAACATCATCGTTTTTAAGTTTGTATGAGTACGATGAGGTAATAAACAATAGTTTGTACTTTTTGGGCAACCATGTTCTCTTTCAACTTTAATTTGATCGAAAATAGGCCAACATCGTGCATCGCAAAACTAGTCTTGTTACAAATTGAGTATCAACAGAAGGGTAAAAAAACGAAAAAAATTGGTTGTTTTCTTACAAATCATCTCGAGCAGAGATCCGGCATGTAATAGCATCCGACTCCAAAGATATCCCCAACTAGGGCGCTGATATTTTGCAGAGATAAGTTTAACCACACCACCAACAGCAACAATACGACATGTTCGAATAATTTTTTTCCGATGATGATGAACAAACCAACCTTCTCTGGGCTTGGTCTGCCCGGAGCAATAATCTTTTAACCATAGTACTTGGATTAATTTTACATACTAATATATTAATATATGTAGCATGAATACATACATCTGGAAATAGAAAAATACTCAAGCATGTAACACTATGATGAAAGAATGGATATCCAATAGTATATCATAGTTTTATTATTACACTTGAACAAGTGGGAAAAAAAATAAACAAACTTGTTAAATAATCTTACAACAAAGTTGGAAATCTAAAAAGGGATTGTTCAGCATCACTACACTCTTAGTTTTCTTATTTTCCCCATGAAATAATAAGGTATTCTGTAAAAATATCAAAAGTTATGATGTCTGCAAAATTTGAACTCCACATCCTAAGAAAACCTACACTGCTGCCGACTGTTTCTCCTCATTTTCGTTGAGGTTCAGAGCTTCGAGCAGCTTTGGCAACGACTCCGGGATCCCACCGGGTATGACAAACTCGACCAGTTTCCCTTGGCAACGGTAGAAGTCCTCCACTGGCTGGCTCTGCATTTGCCCAGAGGGAAATCAATTGAGTAAAAGATGAAGTAGAATGAAATTCACAATTCTAAGAATCACAATGAGCAAGATCACAAGGTAAGACCGGACATCGGTTCCATATGAAAGTGTGGAATGACGTATAAGTGGGAGTCAACCTTTTACTATTGACCATGGTTTTGAGATAAGTTAGTGCTCCCTATTTTATATGTTTGTCAATTTGGTGCGGTGAGTGTGGATCCGAACGGCCTAGGGAAAGGCACTACCCGAAGGTCCGACCAAAGGGGTGCCCCTGAAGAAGTTGGTCCAAAGGGAAACAAATGGATGTTGGGCCTACAACTTTGGGTTTTCCACCGGGCGTGTGCACCGTCTGGTTCAAAAGGGGATGGATTGATACGAATCCCATATCCAAACGGCCTACTAAAAGGGCTATCTGAAGGTGTGAGGGGAGCTACTGAAGATGTGGGCCCAAGGGGCAACAAATGGATGGCGTGCCATCCGTGGATATGGAATACACATGGGTTTCACGTGAAAGTATGGAATATCATATAAGTGCGAGTCAACCATTCACCTTCGATCATGGTTTTGGGTGGTTAAATTATGGCTCCCTAACTTATATGTTTATCGGATATTCTCAGCTTTTGATCCACACAGTTACTTGCAAATTCAAAAGGGGAAACAAGTACCTTTTCAGTGTAGACCGCCAACCTTTGCTTCACAACAGTTTCGGTATCATCAGGACGAGTTACGAGCTTTGAAGCACAGTGTGAAGGCGGGAGAAGGGGGTCCATATATATGTCCGGATTCCCGTTCTCTCCCTTGACATCGATTGTGGCCACGTTGAAGTTCTTCCCACATTCACTGCAAATCCTTCTTCCGAGGCATTTATCTATTAGTACTTGTTCGGGGAGCTTCAGATTTACGACCAGATCAATATCGGTCACATCATTTAGTATTTCCTGCATATTAGTGAAGGATCAAGTTACTCAGCATTTCAAGAGACAACTGATGAATTTCCTACTTTCTCCTATTTGATCAAAGTTCAGAAATCACTTGAAGCAACGTGCGAATTGCACAAGAAACATACGGTGAAGCAATTTCTGAATTAAATTTTGAGTGTTGAAGGACAATGCTTCGGGTTGTTAGTAACACTATCGTTTATTCATTCAGCACAAACCCTTTCTCTATTTAGCTCATCTCTGATTTGATATACCTGCTAAAACTGTGAAAAGAAGAATCACTCACCGCTTGTCTTACTGTTCGAGGAAAACCATCGAGTATGAATCCTGATTCTCCCTTTGATTCTCCTGACTCAAGCCTCTTTGACAATAAATTGATGATGATCTCATCGGATACCAGTTTGCCCTGGTTCACAATCTCCTCGAGCTGCAACAATACATCCAATAGTTCAGCTATGAACCAAAACACAGCACAAACTCATCTCACTAAAGAAACATACACAAAAGCCAGCAAGCTGTAAACTTTAAGACTCAAATAACAAAACACAAGCATCCAAATTCTATAATATCCTCAATCCAATCATATGAATCCTGATTCTCCATTAGACTCTACGTCTCAAGCCTCTTCGACAACAAACCAATAATGAACTCATTGGATACCAATTTTATCTGGTTCACAATCTCCTCGGGCTTCAACAATACATATGATAGTTCAGACACGCAACTACAAACCAAAACACAGCACAAATTCTCATCTCACTAACAAAACATAAACCGAAAAACACAGCAAGAAAGATTCTATTTTGCAGCAAGTTGTGAACTTTATCATTGAGCATCACACACTTACCACAAAAAATTAATGAATCCACAATCCAGTCATTACTATTCATCAAAATGTCATTCTTCAACTATTTTTAACACATTTCAAACTTCACATATTCACAATATATTCAAATATGCTAACCAAAACACAACACAATTTCTCACATCTCACTAAAATAACATAAACATAAACAGAAACAACACATTGTATGGGATTCGATTCCGCAACAAGCTGTAAACTTTATCGTTGAGCTTCACACATTAAAAATTACTCCAGATAAATCAACATTTCAGTCATTGCTATTCACTAGTTTTTTCAACTACATTTTCAACACATCTATAATTCCACATACACACAAATAAAATTCAAATATCTCAATTTTCATTTTTTGTAATATTTCGAAGGAGTATCCCAAATATCATACACTACATAATTCAAATCACAACGCATTTACCATAAAATATCAATGAATCCACAATTTATTCACTACTACTATTCACTGAAATGTCACCTCTTCAACTGCAAACACATCTCAAATTCCACAAATTCACAATAAATTCAAATATCCCAATTTACAATTTCTGTAATTCAAAACGCATTTGAATTCCACGATCTCACTCAATCCAATCACGCGCAGATCAAACCCTAACCACATCAAAAACACAACAGACCTGCTTCGACATGGGGCCGGAGGAATTGAGCTCTTCGCGGACGAGATCGCCGGTGGCGATGTGCGGGACGCCGAGGAGAACCGAGAGGCGGCTGGCGTAGGTGCCTTTCCCGACGCCGGGGCACCCGAGGAACACCCACTGGACGTTCCTGCCCTTGGGATCCACGCGGGGTTTGAATTCGGTCGCGGCGGCCGAGGAGAGGGACCTCCGGGTCGAAAATGCGGCGGAGGAGGATCGGAAGAGGCGGATCATGGCCGCCATTTAGCGGTGGTGGAGACGGAATCGAGAAGGATAAATCGAAAGCGAAGCGTTGGAGGAAGAGAAAGAGAAAGAAATGTGGAGTTTTACGAAGTGGGTAATGCGGCGGAGAATCTTTTCGTGATTCCCATTAGATTCGGATATGGAGTAGTACAATATTTTTTTTATTTTGAAAATCCGACTAATTCTGCTCGACCACATTTTCATTGCTTTGCTCGACCGGTTCGGCGGATATATAATTTTTAAATCATGCATTGCTTTTCTAATATTTGCATTTAGTACTTAGTTAATCTTTCCATTTTTGGATGTTTAATTCGTACTATCTCCTTTCGATTGTGAAGTTATAAGTAACCTCAAAAAATTAGGAGAAACAAACTGCTCTCTCATCCTAAGGAAAGGGTCATCTTGGGACGAAGGAAGTACTAATAATAATAATAAGAGTATCAAATTTTAAAACACAACCCAAAAAGAATACTCCCTCCGTCTCCTATTAAGAGTAACACTTTTCCATTTCGGTCCGTTCCCAATTAAGAGTCACACTTTATTTTTTTATCATAAATGGTAAGTAGGTCTCACATTCCACTAACTCAATTCACTCACATTTTATTATAAAATCAATATAAAAAATAGATCTCACATTCCACTAACTTTTTCAAATTAACTTTTCTTTGCATTTCTTAAAAAACTCCTGCCCAGTCAAAGTGTGACTCCTAATAGGGGACTAGACGGAGGGAGTAAGTAGCAACAAATTTTAAATATATATGTGAAAATGAAGTTGTCCAAGTATCCGCAACGGCAGCAATATAAAAACCATATATAATGATTCTTTATAAATATAAATATCGTTACAAAAAAGGCCACGTGTCAGCTGAGGTTATTTACCCATGGCTGCTTCTCTCGGCACAACCACCGCGCACGGCGTCGCCGCCGCATCTTGTAAAGCTTTTACGCCCCAATACTCGCCTAACAACGTTCTCACGAATCCGTCGCGCCGTCTCCGCCGTGAATTCCCTCTCCTTCGCGCCAAATTAGCCTCCCTCAGCTCGCCCCAACGGTGTCGTATCAGTCCATCCGCCGTCTCCAATTCTACAGGTAAGATTCACCCCCGAAATCATAGCTCGACGCTTCCATTTTGTTATCAATTGGCTCGTGCAGTGTTCGGTTTTAGGAATTCGTAGCTTGGTTAGAATTTTGTTATAGCAGACGAAATCAATCGCTAATTTAATCAATTAGGAAGTAGGAATCAACCAATTGAATGTGTGCTTTATCATCAATCGTAGAAGTATTTGCCTAAAGTAGGTCTATCTCTGTAGAGGTTCAGTTGAGGAATAAGAATTTGAGCCAATTTATCTCAAAGTTGAACTGTAATTGTGGTGGTTGTGAATGATAATGAAAAGCAGGGGCTGAGACTTCGGCTGTGACTGATGGTGCCACTGACTTGCTGGAAACCGTGATAGTCTACAACTTGAATGGGAATGGAATCCCCATTTCTGACTTGTGGAAAGATAGGAAGGCTGTGGTAGCATTTGCTCGTCATTTCGGGTGATTATTGTGAATCTTTGCGCTCCGATGTTCTGCTTTTAAGCCTATATTTTGCAGACACGAGTTACTTTTTGTATATTTGGCTGTTGCAGATGTGTTCTCTGTCGAACAAGGGCAGCCTACCTTGCTTCTGGAAAGGTGAATTGCGTTGCCTCTCGACTGACTTGTTCATTCCCTGCTTGCTTGTATTGAGTATTCTTTAGTACCTCAAGCCCTTTTCAGAAATGGTCATGCCACTATTTGTAGGAGTCACTGTTTAATATACTTACTTTCTTCATCATCAATTTATTTTCCCTAATTCTTCTACCAAGTTGTTGTGATTCATTCAGTTAGAGTGAGAGCATTCTGAATTTTTATATAGTTGAGAAATTTAGTTTTTGCATGATTAGAACTGAGTGTTACTACCTTCTTCATTTTGGCAGAATTTTGTGCTTGTTTGACAGGATACCATGGACGCTGCTGGTGTGGCGCTTGTTATAATTGGGCCTGGAAGTGTTGATCAGGTATGCATCCTTTCTTGGATCTCGCCCTACATGCACATACGATAAAAGGCTCCTAGCATTCCCACTTCAGATCCTATTCAGCAAGCCCATTTCGAATTTTCTTTTATGAATTCCATCCACTACATGAATTCTCTTTCAACACTATTTTCCCTCCCGGTGTCTTTTGACTTCTTGTTTTCCTTCGGAGAGTTTGTTGGTTGGCTTAATATATTGTTGGAATACTGATTAGCACTATGGTGGCAGGCAAAAGTTTTCTCAGAGCAAACAAAGTTCAAAGGAGGTGTGTTTCTAAATTTATTTTACATTGAAACCGTGTTATAGCAAACTCAAAATTTGCACTATGATCTTTTTCTTAGCTGTTCTGATCATTTACTTCTCTCGTCATTTTAGTGTGTGTCCATCTAGAATATAAAGTTGAATACACAAATAAGTATGATTGCTCTCCATGTATTTTAACAGAGTTAATTCGCTATCAATATGTTATACTGGTATATATATTTACACCCGTGCAAACCTCATGCGTTGGCTCTTATAACCTTAACCATATAAATAAAATAAGCAGTATGGAAAAGAAGACTTAGAAGCACTTTCAAATATAGTATCCAGCATATTAAAATAAATGATGAGTGCACTGTCTTGTGAATTCCTGGTTTTGTACATGATTCAATTTTATTATTCTAGGAATATATCATACTCTTGTTTATTATAAATAGAGTAGATTGTACTTTGTAAATGTAAAAATCATCAATGAAGATCAGTGAACAATTCAGTTTCACTTTTTATATCTTTTATCTGTTTAGTCCACCCATAAGATTTCAGAATCCAGATTATTCTGCAAAACATGTCATTCCATTTCCCTTGACTCTATCAGAATATTTCCACACAAAATATGTTTCTCTTTTTTTGTTACAGAGGTATATGCAGACCCTAGCCATGCATCGTATGACGCACTGAATTTTGTCTCTGGTGTTACCACCACATTTACTCCCCGGGTATGGTGACACTTTAATCCCTGTGATTATGACTTCTATTTCTACACAAGTAGTTAACAGCTGCATGAGTTATTTCATTGCAGCATGGTTGTGAGGTCTATAAACATCTTTATGCTCGTTTCTCTGCTTCAGTTTTATCTTTTTTGTTCTCAGGCTGGTTTAAAAATAATACAAGCGTACCTTGACGGATATCGACAAGACTGGGAGCTTTCGTTTGAGAAGGATACCCGGACAAGAGGTGGCTGGTAAGTTGCCCACCTGGAAAATGAGTAAAAGTTGCATCTGACTTACTTCGTTTATGTAGTGTGGGCATAAAGTTTCTATTTCACATCTGAATTAATGCATGTGAATTGAACTCTAGAACTTTGACAGTGTCTCTTAATTGTAAAGTTTTACCCAAAACAAAAGGGCTACAAGTTTAGCAAGAAAGTGATTGCTTTGATCACTTTGTCCGATAAACTGTAGATGTATTGAGGCTGTGTATTTTCTTGGTGGGAAGTCATAAAAGTGACTACCATTAATTCTTCTTCTTTTGATTTGTATTTTAATTTCTGTTTTATGTGATTGTGAAATGATTACTTAGTGGAAGTTAGTCCAAAAACTATGTTCATGCATCTCATTTTAATCTCATAGGTACTTTTGAGGTTCTGTTCTTGGAAATTTTGAATTATTTGTTGTAATTTTGTAGGAGGCAAGGTGGAATCATCGTTGCAGGCCCCGGCAAACATAACATCTCATATATCCACAAGGTTAACCCCTTTTCTTCCTCTATCTACGAAATTTATAACTGATAAAGAAACTTTCCATGACTCGGAATTTGATTTTATAACATTTGAATTTCCGTTATGGACTGATTCTACACAAACTACGCCCTAGACTAGTCACTTATGCTATGCAGAATGTTGGGTTTACGCAGGACAAAGAAGCTGGTGATGACCCGGAGATACAAGAGATCTTGAAGGCCTGCTGTGTTCAAGACAACTGAGAAGCATACTGAGAGTCCTTTTCACAGTATTATATGCGTAGTATTCTGTAGTAAAAAAATATCTGCTGTATATACACACATCTGAAGTTAAAATACCAAATACTACATCTATTGTTGTCTCAGTTGTCTATGGAATCAAGTTATGTTGTTGAAGCTTGTTCTTTTATGGAGTACTATAATAGAAGATCAATGTGGTTCCTCATTTATTTAGTCTGATTGACTCGGGCTCTGACTCGCGGTTAGCACGATCCAATGGGCCATCTTTACTAGGCCTGGAAAACAGAAGGGTTGGACTATATATTTCCTAGACTGGGAAAATTTGAAAGTTCATTCTAATTGTAAATTGGTCTTTTAAAAATTGGAATGCACTTTTTTCCTTTTTGAAATGATCTGAATTGTCTAAAATATGTAAATCGTTTGAATTTTACTATTTGAAATGGCTATGGAATGACTTGATTATACCCCTGTAATAACCTAAAATGACTACGTAATATGAAAATAACCTTACTTCTCTCAAATTACATTACACTATATTAATAAAATGATTTATTACTCATCAGATGAACTAAAACAATCTAAAATAATCTCAATGTTTTTAATATTACAAAATTCTAAAATAAAATATGATCCATCTATTTTTTATCTAATGATTGAGCTTTGCTATCAAGCTATGTAAGTAGTTCTATGATTTGATTATTCAATCACTATCAAAATGATATTCAGTGAGAATAATAAAAAGAAACATGGCAAAGAACTAAATGGTAAAGAATAAAGCAAAAAGAGAAATATAGTAAAAGAGATTAAAGCAATTAATTAATTTCTTCGAAATGTACTCATGACTTATAAAATTACTATTCCCTCCGTTTCTTCATAGTTGAGGCGGAATTTTTCGGCACGGAATTTTATAAATGAATATTGGATGTGTTAAATAAATAGATAAAAAAGTAAGAGAGGGAAAAATGTAGAGAGAATAATGTATAAAGTGAATAAAGTAGAGAGAATAAAGTAAGAGAGAGGAAAAAGTTATCATATAAAGAAACGGCTCAACTATGAAGAAACTTCTCGAAATAGTAAAATGGCTCAACTGTGAAGAAACGGAGGGATTAGAATACATGCGAGTATTTCATTTGTATTGAGATTCGAGATTGAGATGAGAATATGAGAATCTAAAATTGAAGAAAGCAATTGAAAAATAAAACCCTAATCCCCAAATCCCAAATCTCACTCCCCTCTCCTCTTTCCCGCCTCTCACTCACACAATGGCCGACAAGAAGAAGCGCCGCCGCGCCGCCTCCTCCTCCGACTCCGAATCCGACCCCCTCCACTTCAAATCCAAGCTCAAACCCGACTCATCCATCCTCCAAACCCTCACCGCCCTCAAATCCGCCTCCGCCTCCTCCTCCTCCTCCCGCCCCGCCTCCCTCTCCTCCCTCAACCTCCCCACCGCCTTCCGCGAGGTCTCCGACCTCCCCCTCTCCTCCGTCCAGTCCACCATCGAGTCCCTCGCCCTCTCCCTCGCCCACTCCATCCTCTCCGGCGCCGGCTTCTCCTTCTCCGTCCCCTCCCGCGCCTCCGCCAACCAGCTCTACGTCCCCGAGCTCGACCGCATCGTCCTCAAGGACAAATCCTCCTCCCGCCCCTTCGCCTCCGTCGCCTCCGTCCGCAAAACCACCATCACCGCCCGCATCCTCCAGCTCATCCACCAATTGAGCCTCAAAAACATCCACGTCACCAAGCGCGACCTCTTCTACACCGACGTCAAGCTCTTCCAGGACCAATCGCAGTCCGATTCCATCCTCGACGACGTCTCCTGCATCCTCGGCTGCACCAGATCCAGCCTCAACGTCGTCGCATCGGAGAAAGGCGTCGTCGTAGGCCGATTGATCTTCAGCGACAACGGCGACATGATCGATTGCACCAAAATGGGGATGGGAGGCAAAGCCATTCCCCCAAACATAGATCGCGTCGCCGATATGCAGAGCGACGCTCTCTTCATCCTCCTAGTCGAAAAAGACGCCGCATACATGCGATTAGCCGAGGATCGATTCTACAACCGATTCCCCTGCATAATCGTCACCGCGAAAGGGCAGCCCGATGTCGCAACTCGCCTCTTCTTGCGCAAAATGAAGAATGAGCTGAAGCTGCCGGTGCTCGCCCTAGTCGACAGCGATCCATACGGATTGAAGATCTTATCCGTCTACGGATGCGGATCGAAGAATATGTCGTATGATAGTGCGAATTTGACGACGCCGGATATCAAGTGGCTGGGGGTGAGGCCTAGCGATCTGGATAAGTATAAGATTCCGGAGCAGTGCAGGCTGCCGATGACGGAGACGGATATAAAGACGGGGAAGGATTTGCTGGAGGAGGATTTCGTGAAGAAGAATCCGGGGTGGGTGGAGGAGCTGAATTTGATGGTGAAGTCGAAGCAGAAGGCTGAGATTCAGGCGCTGAGCTCATTCGGGTTTCAGTATCTCACGGAGGTGTATCTGCCGTTGAAGCTGCAGCAGAAGGATTGGCTCTGAGGTGCAGGTGAGTTTTTCATTTGGTGGAAAGGGAATGTGTTGTGTGTGTGTTTGTGTTATTGGAAATGGAAATGGAAATGGAAATTTCAAATTTTAGTTTTTGAAGTGTTGGCATATGCAAATTCTTGGGGAATTCAAGAGATGAGCAGTTGGTTGAATACCCAGTGTAATAAGATGTTTATCCACACTACTACACTAGCATTTCACTATAATTTTCGGATACAAGATACAAAAGCGAACGTATATATAGAGACAAAAATAATGAACTTTTTTTTGTTCAAGAAGAGGGCATCATCTTATAATTCTAACACCACCCCTACATTGGCCACAAAATGGCCATGAGTTATTCAGTCGGTCATTCAGTAACAAATTCATCGTCTCACTCGGTGTTTTGTCAAATTCACATCCAAATTTGCCGTAAATTCTACAACTTGATTTCTTTCTCAAACACATTAGCAATTTTCATATTCTAGTCTCTTTGCATGATACTCCCTCCGTCCCACATAATTTGGGACACTTTGACCCGACACGAATTTTAAGAAATCTAGTGGAAAGTGAGTTGAAAAGGTTGGTGGGATGTGGGTCCTACTTTCAAAGTACTAGTTTTATAATCAAACGTGAGTAGGAATGCGTTAGTGGAATATGGAATCCACTGCTAAAAATGGTAAAAGTGAAATGGGATAAATTACGTGGAACGGTCTAAAATAGAATATTGGGTCAAATTACGTGGAAGGGAGGCAGTAAGTTTTATACATAGAGCAAGTGGTAAAATGCTAATAATTTGATTCCATATAATTATGCAAGTGAACAATTATCATATTATTGCTAGTCTAGATAAGATTTGCATTGGGCCTAAAATACAATTTTACGACAGCCCAAGAAGTTGGATTTTTCAGGATTAATCAACTTCCTTTATAATCATGTTATAAACGTCGATGCGCATATATCATACCCCATTCGTCCCGGAATCAGAGTTCTATTTAGTTATGGCACGAATTTTAAGAAATGTAAAGACAAGTGAGTTGAATAAGTTAGTGGAATATAGATCCTACTTAGTCTTATATAATAAATTGTGAGTGGAATAAGTTGATGGAATGTGGGATCAGCTATAATGTATGATCAATTCTTATTGTGCGGGAGTAATTAGAAGTCCAGATGCGACGAAGGGGGTAATTTTTTTTCGAAAACTTTAATATGGAGTAGTATATGTTATCAATTTAATGTTTCATCCATTTTGTCTCTAATTAATGATTTTTTTCTCACGCTAATAAATATAATTATCTAAATAGTTTTACAAATTATACTAATATTTTAATACTAGTACTATAATATTTCATGGGCTCTGGATATATCCAATAGAGCCCAAATCTCCAAAATCATGCCCAACAACAAAATTAAGAAAGTCGTTAAACTGTAGAAGGGTAATAACGTAATTCACAACATCCCGTAGCTTCGAGAAATCCCAACTCTCTCACAGAGAAATCCTCATAGTCACACACCTCATCCTCTCAGCGCCACGCGTCCCCCGCCATTTTCACCTGATTCCGCCGCCGGCGCTGATCGGAATCGCCTCAATTTCATCGGCTATCGTCGACGTAATTCTCAATTGATCGGAGATGCCGCCGAAGCAGAAATCGAAAGCGGATTTGGCGAAGAAGCAGAAGGTAATCGAGGACAAGACGTTTGGATTGAAGAATAAGAACAAGTCGAAGAACGTCCAGAAATACGTGCAGTCTCTCAAACAATCGGTTGAGCCCAAGCCCGACGCCAGCAAACTCAACGCACAGGTCGAGCTGCGATTCGGTTTGATTATTCATCTTCTTCGCTCTTGTTTGTTTCCTTTTGCTTTAGATGATTGGCGATCGCTGATTGCGTTATTTTGTTGGCGATCTTGTGATCTGACAGAAGAAGAAGGATGAGGAGAAAGCTAGAGAGAAGGAGCTGCAGGAGCTGTTCAAAGTTGCCATCAAACAACCTAAAGTTCCTGTTGGTAAGTTTACCTAATTTGTAGAATCGTTCTAATCATGTTATATATCTGAGGCTCATAAAAATTTCACAAAAAATTATTTTAACATTATAAATCTAATTTCATTTGAGAAGCTGGAGAATACTGTTTATGTTTTTCAAATCTCGGATGATTGTTGTTTGCAGGCGTTGATCCAAAGTCTATTGTGTGTGAGCATTTTAAGGTGGGGCAGTGTGCCAAAGGGTTTAAATGCAAGTTCTCTCATGACCTGAATGTGCAGAGGAAAGGGGAGAAGATAGATATATACAGTGACAAGCGTGATGAAGGTCTGTTATTGTACAAAAAGGTTTTTAGCTTTTAAATTTTTTTGATATTTTCTATTCGGTTTTGATCTCTAACTTCTGTTAGCAGATGAAAATGGCACAATGGAGGATTGGGATCAAGAGACTCTGGAGAAGGTTGTTGCCTCCAAGAGCAACGAGTACAACAAGAATAAGCCTACTGATATAGTAAGCTCTCTTCCATTATGGTCCCTATTATGTCCCTGATGTTTATCATGAGAATATTACTCTCTGAGTATCGCTAGGTTGCATTATATATTTGTATCGTATATATAGATATGCATATCAAGTGCTGAGGTTAGAATATTTTTTTTCGGTTCTATTTGGAAGCACTTAAGAATGTTTTGGTTTGTATTGAGTATCTGATTAATTGCAAGACAGCCTCTTTTTTAAGTGAAAAAGAGGAAGTTTATCTCTTTTTGAGAAAATTTTCTGCTTGCTTTTATTCTAGACAGACTCAGAAGCTCTATCTTCCGTGCATAAATAATATTGGAAATACCCAGTTCTAATTACCTTCTTTCTTGATTTCATTGCAGGTATGTAAATACTTTCTGGAAGCAGTGGAGAAGAAGCAGTATGGTTGGTTTTGGGCTTGCCCAAATGGTGGTAAAGAATGCCACTACAGACACGCCCTCCCTCCCGGATATATTTTAAAATCTCAAATGAAGGCTCTTTTGGAGGAGGAAAGTAAAAAAGTATCCATAGAGGAGGAGATAGAAAATGAGGTATGTCTACAAATGCAGTTAAAATATTGGGTTTTCAATCAATTTATGTCAATTTCTTTAGCTTTGCCCATCTTTCTTTGAACCAAGATGTAGTGTCGCTTTTAACAGTTTTTTATTCTCTTTTCAGCGTGCAAAAATAGCCACTACGACTCCAATGACTCCGGAGTTATTCATGCAATGGAAGATGAAAAAGATAGAGGCTAGAGAAGCAAGCCTGGCTGCAGAGAGAGCAGACCGAGCAAAGAATGATCGCATGAGGCAAGTCTTTCTAAGTGAATACTTGTTTACTATTCTCTAATAACGTTGGATGCTGGGTATTTACTTAAACGAGCTGCCTTGTTTACCAGTGGCCGTGAGCTCTTCCTCCTAGATGCCAGCATATTTGTTGATGATGCTGAAGCATATGACAAGTACCAAAGGGAGGATGAATCAGACGTAGATCAAAAGGTAACCGTTCCTTGTTTCATCTTTTATGTTTAACTTTATTGCACCTCAAAGTTGGTGAATTTAGTAAATGTTTGACTTGAACTACAAAGATAAAGATTAATATTTTTAGGGTCAATTCCTGCAAAAGACACCCTTTACCTGTCTTTGCAATATTTGCATGAGTTTTAAAAGTTTCAATTACAACATCACCTTTTAATTTTCGCAACCAGAATCTCCTCACTTTTTAGGTGATGAAAACTATGCCTTCAGCATTACACGTGAAACAAACTTTGCCGCAAAAAGTGGGGATGTTGAAAATCCAAAATATTTGAAAGTGATGTTGTAATTGCTACATTTAAGGCATGCAAAAAGAGCAAGTTTGGGTTAAGATCATGTCTGTGGAATTTTTAGTCCATAATATCACCTCATTTTTCCTCAATTCTAGTTATTGTTTCGTTTGAGATGGGAATTCCTTTCAGTTGAATCAAGGATAAGTGAATTAAAAAAAGGTGAGCCAATATTAGTTCGCTGTAAATACCGGTCCATTTCCTTGATGCAAAAGAAGTATTGTTACGTACTCCATAAAACAGTATTTATGTCATCTTATAGTACTAAAGCTGAAATGGTGTAACATCTTGCTGCTATCTAGTTACAAATTTATAGATTTATAATTTCGGTTGCATTCTTTGAGGTAACCATAGAGATGATAGATCCATTTATCTATATAGCAGAACTTGTGAAAAAGCTAATTTCTCGACGAATTTTAAAGGTTGAGAAACCTCATCAGGTCTAATCCTTGCCGAAGAGCATCATACTATGATGATCTCTCAAGATTATTTCTCCTTTGTTCCTCGACTTGCTATGATTGAGTCATTGACCATCATATTAAAATTGAGTGACTTTTCAGCTTCTAATATTTATTATTCAAATCCAAATTTCCTGTTCGGTGTTTATAATATTGCAATATGATTAGCATTGCTCACTCATTTCAGGTCAATAAGGATGCACCTACGGACAGGCCTAGTTCATCCACATCGACCATGCGGAGTGCAACTGATCACGATGACGACAACAACGGTGATGTTGACGACGACGATGATCTGGACATGGATGAACTAAACGAACTGGAAGCTAGCCTTTCGAAAACAACGCTAGAAATCAAAGAACCAGCTGACAATGTGTGATTCCGGGCTAGACGGTAAAGTCTACGCCCGTCTTTAACTCAGCTCCTCAGCGGTCGAAGAATGCTGCTCATTTGCAGCTGCCACCTCTGCTGAAAGCTGCATTGCGTGTGTGAGAGAGAGAAAAGAGAGATGGGAGCTATGATTTTCTTGTGTTGCTAAAAGTCTCGTGTACTTTAATCTTATTGGAGGTGTTTGGTTATATATAATAAGCTGGTTTAATTTAGGAGTTAATGTTAATAGTATTGAAAGATGCTTAGCGTCATTTTGGGGTATATTGGGTGCGTTTACATTTGATGGTTAAGCTTAAATGAATATAAGTAGCATAAGTGGTCTTCAGTTTGGTTCATGAGAGTTCATGAGATTCAATGGATAATCGTGAAACCAACTAAATATAAAACAAATACTCCTATAAAATAAATATAAATATATAAATATTGTATAAGGAGAGTACTTCAAAAATAATTCAAATTAGAATTATAACATCCTTCCAATTAGGGCTGCTTAACCGGCCGGTTCCGGTTCTATCCGGTCCGGTTTGACTGGGTACCCGGATACAAATTTTCATGAATCCCGGAATCGGAACCGGAACCGACCGGGTAAGAACCGGCCGATTTCGGTTACGAACCGGATCCTAATTATAGTTTTTGATTTTATTTTTTTTTAAATAATTCAACATCTAGAAATATAGCAATTAATACCTACAAATTCAAATAAACACACAAAAATACAAATCAACAAGATAATAATATTTATCATCCAATACCTAAAAATAATAATTCAATTAATACCTAAAAAATATAACACCTAAAAAATAAAATCAACACAACAAAATACTAACTAGTATACAACCAATATTCCAATAAGATAATAAATATGAGTAATTTAGTTAAACTTACCGTAAGATTAAGATCCTATAATATTATTATTTATTAGGGAAAGTTACGTAGTATATTTATATTTGATATTCATAATATTATTAGAATTTAAAATTGAAAATCTAAAATTGATTTATTATTCGGTTCCGGGTAAGAACCGGTCGGTTCCGGGTAGAACCGGAACCGGAACTTTTTAGAAACATTAGAACCGGTACCAGAACCGGTGAACCGGTTCCTCAATTAGCCTGTCGGTTCCGATTCTGATTCCGGATACCCGAGAACCGGAGAACCGATTAAGCAGGCCTACTTGCAATCATATATTGTCATGTGACATATATAAACAACGAAACAATGTTTATTAAGCAACAAACTTAGTGGATGACATAGATGAGTAAATTGCATAAAAGACTGTTTATATTGTATTAAATGCAATTTACTTTGCATTATAGACTAAAATACAAAATAAATTACACTTAATGCAATTTGAACTGTCCTTTGTTGCTTAATATCGTTACTATGTTGCTTATACTTGCCGGTGATAACATGTGGTTGAAAGGATGCTATGACTCTAGGGGGTTTCTTAGTATGATGGAATGGAATGGTGGAATGAAATGTGATTCCAACTTTCATTCTATTCATTTGCTTGGTGTGATGGAATGAAGGAGTGAATGGATGAAAATGCAAAGGAAATCCAAGGAAATTGACATTTCATTCCAATCTCCATTCCATTCCATCATACCAAGCATGCCTTTTAAAAGTAATGTGGTTGGAAGGATGTTGGGACTTTAAGGGTGTGAGAATAATAGAGCTCCCCTATTGTATAAATATAAATGTAATTATCAATTATCTTGTCTCTGTGAATGATCTAGAACCAACAAACCAAATAGGAGATTAATCTATAATATTCATTACCCTAGACCCAATTATGAATAAGAAGGCCCAATTATAAATGGGCCGACACCCTACATATATATAGAGACATTTAGCCATCACTCCATTCCATTCCCAAACCTAATTTCTCACTCCACCCAAAACCCTAGACCTCAGAGCTCGACGAAATGTCAGCCGCCGCCGCCCGCCCCCTCGTCACCGTGCAGTCGCTGGAGAGCGACATGGCCACCGACGCCAACTCCGTCCCCCTCCCCGACGTCATGAGAGCAGCGATCCGACCGGACATCGTCACATTCGTCCACGGCCAGATCTCGAAGAACGCCCGCCAGCCCTACGCCGTCTCCAAGCGCGCCGGCCACCAGACCTCCGCCGAATCGTGGGGAACTGGCCGTGCCGTCTCGCGTATCCCCCGCGTCGCCGGCGGCGGAACGCACCGCGCCGGACAGGGAGCCTTCGGCAACATGTGCCGCGGAGGGCGCATGTTCGCGCCGACCAAGATCTGGCGCCGCTGGCACAGGCAGGTGAATGTGACGCAGAAGCGCCACGCTGTTGTTTCCGCGATCGCCGCCTCCGCTGTTCCGTCGCTGGTGCTCGCCCGCGGTCATAAAATTGAGGAAGTTCCGGAGCTGCCGCTGGTTGTTTCCGACGCCGCTGAGGCTGTGGAGAAGACCAGCGCTGCGCTGAAGGTTTTGAAGCAGATCGGAGCTCATCCGGATGCGGAGAAGGCGAAGGACAGCCAGGCGATTAGGGCGGGAAAAGGTAAAGCGCGTAACCGCAGATATGTTTCCCGGAAAGGACCGCTCGTGGTCTACGGAAACGAGGGGGCGAAACTTGTGAAGGCTTTCAGGAACATTCCTGGAGTTGAAATTGCTCACGTTTCCCGCCTTAATCTGCTGAAGCTGGCCCCGGGAGGCCACCTCGGAAGGTTTATTATCTGGACGAAATCTGCGTTCGAGAAGCTTGATGCGATTTACGGCACATTTGACAAGGTTTCTGAGAAGAAGAATGGATATGTGTTGCCGAGGGCGAAGATGATCAATGCTGATTTGGCTAGGATTATCAATTCTGATGAGGTGCAGTCGGTGGTGAAGCCGATTAAGAAGGAGGTGAAGAGAGCGCCTCTGAAGAAGAACCCTCTGAAGAATCTTCAAGTCATGTTGAAGTTGAATCCTTATGCTAAGGCTGCTAAGAGGATGGCTCTTTTGGCTGAGGCGCAGAGGGTTAAGGCCAAGCAAGATAAGCTTGATAAGAAGAGGAAGCCAATCACTAAGGTAATTCTAATTCAAATGTTCCGTTTCTATTTGTTCATTTATGTTTATCATAGTAATATTTTATTTTACACATGTGCTCTTAGGTTTGTTGATTTTATCTATAAATTTGGTAGTTATTTTGGAATTGTTTTGGTTTATAGCATGTTTCTGTTCTTGTGTTTGCCTCTATTGCAGATGTTTGATGGTATATATAATGTTCATTAAGTATTTCTATTGCCTTAGTTTTCATATTTGGTGTAGTTGGATTTTGGAAGAATCACCTTGAATGTAACATAGCTATCTGTTTGGTATTGTTTGGTCTGTCTTAATTCGTTTTAGTTTTCGGCATAGGCTTGTTATCAGTTTAGTTGGAATGTAACATTACTATTGGTTTGGTATTATTTCTGTTTACTATATTTGTTTTAGTTGTAGCAAATCAAATCTGGATTGTTTATAATGTTCAGTCATTTGGAGTTGTGTTTCACCTTAATCTTGTTATTGATGATATCACATTGTATGAACACTTTGAAGGAAACATTAATATTCGTTTGGTATTATTTCTGTTTACTGTATTTGTTTGAGACTTTTAGGGCATGCTTGGTATGGTGGAATGGAATGAGGGTGGAATGGAATGGAGGTTGGAATGGAATGAAGATAGGAATGAAATGTCAATTTCCTTGCATTTTCATCCATTCACTCCTTCATCCCATCACACCAAGCAAATGAATAGAATGGAAGTAGGAATCACATTCCATTCCATCATACCAAGAAGCCCATCAGTTGTATCAAATTGTTTCTGGATTGTTTATAATGATCCGGCAGTTGGAGATGTGTTTCTGCTTTGGCTTGTTATCAGTTTGGTATCACCTGCTCTATGATAGACTGGCTATGGAATATGTAATATTAACATATGGTTCCCTTTTAATAGTAAGTTCCACTGATGTGTTTTTATCACCACTCCTTTCAGTAATTTGCTTAGACTTTTTTTTTCTAATTAAATACTATTTATTTTGTATTGCTTTGTTCTTGTGGGTCTATTTGCATTTCATTGGTTCATTCTTGCTTGTATCTCAAAGCCGAGCATCCTTGATGCAACCTGGCCTGAAACTTGCTTGCCCAGTGTATCTTTGCTCATTCGGTTATTTGTCTCTTGCAGGAAGAAGCATCGGCGATCAACTCAGCCAGCAAATCTTGGTACAAGACCATGATTTCAGACAGTGACTTCACCGAATTTGAGAACTTCACAAAGTGGTTGGGTGCGTCTCAGTGATCGAAATCTTGGTTTTCGTCTGTAATAGTCTTTATATGAATCTTGAACTCACTTACTGTGGTTTTTTCGAGCTCTTGTTAGACATGTTTTTGTTTGTGTGGGATAGAGATGACTACTGGAATAACTTTTCCATCTCGAGTTCATTTCTTTATTCCCTTGTTAGTTTGAAAAATTTTGGTTTAGACACTATATCAAGTATTTTTACCTTATTATTGTTGTGTGATTACTATTATTTGCATCCTTTAATACTGACTTTTATATTATTTCTCTACTACTATTGAATTGAATTTTATGATTTCGTAGCTGTTTTAATGTTTCAAGCTGCTGTTTTATGAGAGCCTTATGATGTCTGTATTTATATGTATTCCCTCCGTCCCCGAGTAAGAGTCACACTTTTCCATTTCAGTCCGTTCCCAATTAAGAGTCACTTTATTTTTACCATAAATAGTAAGTAGGTCCCATATTTCACTAACTTAATTCACTCACATTTTATTATAAACCAATATAAAAGATGAGTCCTACACTCCACTAACTTTTCAACCAACTATTCTTTACATTTCTTAAAACTCGTGTCCGATCAAAGTGTGACTCTTAATCGGGGACGGAGGGAGTAGTATAATGTTTCAACATAATCGTTAATAGATATACATATTCAATAATTCATTTTATAGGAAGATTTCCAAACTCTATGTTGAAATAATAATATTCTTTAAACTTTTTGTACTCCATCTGTCTCAGTGGCATTTATTTTGAGCACTTATTTAAAAAAAATAATTATAAATAGTTACATTTTGAGCACTTATTTTAAATCAATAATTATAAATAATTAAAGTGGAGAAGAGGTACATTTTGAGCACTTATTTTGAAAAAATAATTATAAATAGTTAAAGTGAAGAAAAAGTAAAAGTATGGGAGGAAGTATTGTAGATACTACTATTTTATACATTATTCTATTTCTTATTTTACTTTTTCTCTATTTTAACTATTTAATAGTATTGTTTTTTTAAAATAAGTGCAGAAAATAAAATATCTCTATTACTGAAGAACGGAGGTAATATCCTTGAATGCATTTAATAATTCGCTTTGATGTACACTACTACTACTACTACTCCAATTCCAACATTTAAAGACTCATAACATATTTTTTTTCTACTTTTGGTAAATAAAGTTCACAACACATTAAATTATTAACTAACATTTTATTATAAAATTAATATAAAAATGAAATTTACATTCCACAAAATTTTTCAAAACTTTTCTATTCATTTTTTTTTAGGTAAAACTGTTAAGTATATTTCAAGCTTCCTCCTCTCTATCAGCACTTTCATTGTAAATTCAATTTGAGACAACAAAGTTGATTGTAAGATGGATAATGACTAATGAGTACTCCTAGTCTCCTACTATAAAATAATACTAACAATGTTGAATATTCTATGTGTTTCACTCTTAAGGTAAAACTGTTATATTAATGGAAAAAATAATAGTAGTAGTCTCCCCATCCCCTACATAAATTGATCTGCACTTTATTAATGTCAATTCAATTTGAGACACCAAAGTTACTTCAATCATTTCATTTTGTCCTTTATAATATCAAATTTAAATGTGAAAAATGAAAGAATAATTGAGTTAGGGGTGTTTGAAAAAAATTTGGGAATGATGCTTTTGTTAAGGTTATTCAATTATTCCTCGGTATTTAATATTTTATTCCACTTTACATGTGTCACCTGCTCAACCCCTCACACCTTGGAACATATCTCTTCCAATCACGAATTTAATTTAAACAAAAATTTTCAGTAAGTAAAAATGATTATTACTCCTATAGTCCTAATTCGTAATATAAAGAGTATGTGAAATTCGAACTTTAAGAACTTTTAACCGTTTTATTTACCTAACTCTATGTCCTACACTATTCATGAGGGTATTTGTAACAAAAAAAATTTATTTGAATAACGAGGATTCACAGTCGCTTTTGAAATTAGAGAATTGTTCTGTTGAATGACTTGTGTGAGCGACTATGAGCGGCTGTGATTCACGTAGGATAGATTCATAATTTTTAGTTGTTCCTAATCTATTCTACGTGGATCACAAGCCGCTCACAGACGCTCACATGCAGCAAAATAGTTCTCTTCGAAATTAATATGCTATTTATTAGGTGACCACAAATTTTTATGATAATCTTTCTCTATATATTTTACTGAAAATCCTTAATTATGCACTACACCATTTGGGATGATGTATTAAAAATCAAATATGCACGATGCATGTTACTAGTATAATTAAGATTTGTATAGTATGAAGAATTTAATAAATCAATGTAATATTTGTGAGCTTTTAATTTATAGAGGACTCAATATTTTTGTAGTATCAAAGTAAGACTTATTATGTTGTTCTCTTATGCATTCTGATTACTCGTACCTAACTGGGCATTTGTACTATATGATTTTTATAAGAATAGTGTACTAACTAATTAATGTCATTATTATTTTTTTGTAAAATTTGTCGAGTTTAATGAAAACTCATTCATGCATGAATTAAATAGTACAGTAGTAGTATGTACTAAGATCCATTAAGTAGTCAAATAATTCTCCTCTACTTTTTCATATGTGACTAGAATATTTAAACATCATTGTCAAGGAAAATAAATGATGATAGGAGTAACTTTATTTTGTCGAAAATCAAAATCGAATTCTCAATTTCTTGGCCAATTTTAGTTTTGTTACCTGTCGAACTGAGATGCAAAACTGATCTTTTCTAACGTATTAATTTCATAAGCTTTGTTGGTTATTTTTCACCTTTTCAAATTAAAAAAAAAAATCAAATAATCGGTTCAAATAATATTTCGAGTTCAAATTCTGTAGTAATTTAATTTATAGTAGTAATCCTTTTTAATTTAATTACTGTTTGCTTTATTTTTGTTATTTTTATTGGGATGATTTGATTGGTCTTCACAATTTAATGATTATCAGTGCCGGGCCCACGTGTCAGTCATTGCTTTCTCCCCAAACGCGGACCATCCTACTCTTCCCGTTCTACCACGCGCCACCTCATAGATGTGCTTTGTGAGTGACGCGCCACCTCATAAAAGTGATCATTTATTTTAATCGTGTCTAATCTTTGTTTAGGCATCACTATGTTTTTAAATATCCTCCAAATCAACCTATTAAAAGGAATATACGGATGAGCATAACAATTTTTCATTGTTATATTATTATTTTTATATACTTCATTTGTTCCGTTAAATATGAAACGTTTGTTTTTTTGGCATGAGATAGTAATATTTTATATTGTCGTTTTGTGAGTTAGAGCATCTCCAACGTAGCCTTAACTAAGAGTTGTGCTCGCGCCAGCATGGCATCGCGCCTGCTCACCGTTGTGCCCGTGCCGTTGGCACGGAAAGGCCTATGCAGCGGACACACGCGCCAGCCCATGTGGCGGGCCGTGGACTGGGTGTGACGCTCACTCGCCCTCTTGTAAGTGGACGCCGATTTAATACATTTTATTATTATATTTAAAAAAAAAATCATGAAAATAAGTAAAATTAAAAAAAATTCTACTAATTTTTTACCCACTTCCCAAAATAGAGCCGTTTATGACCGTTTTTTCATAGCTCCGTCTCAGCTCATGTGATTGATTTTTTTTCATCGTTGTTTTGGAAAAATGATAAATAATTAAAGTGAAAACAAAGTAAGGGAAAAAAAAAGAATAACGAGAATACTTTATTTTCTATTTATTTTAACTATTTAACTCAAAACATAGGTTGAAAATCAGTCCATCACTTTGAACCGGAACTAAGTGAGTAGTGTTTAGCCATAATTATTCTTTATTAACTCGTATTTCAACTTATTGATTAAAAATAAAATGTTTCACCAACAGAAACCAATTGAATTACCCTTCACTTCTTTAACATCCAAAATCCTGCACATTAGTAATCATTTTTTTAGCACATATATTGATATAAAGAAATATTTTATCCATAATTATCTTGCTTTCTATATAAAATTTAGGAAAATTGTAATTAATGAATTAAATGTAGATAGATTAAAGCAATAGGAGATGAGAAAGTAACATTAGAGATAAGAAAGTATATTAAAAAGTAAATTCCTATAAAAGAAAATAATAATTTAAATAATACGCGACAATTCACAACAAAATACAATTAACTAGAGACTAAAAGAGTGATTAAATTGATTAGTTAAAAAAAAACCCAAATAATTAGGGCCTATCATTCTATCAACTCGAATCGCAATTGTCATTATAATTTTTCTACTTAGTATTAATAAACACATTTATCTTAATTTCATTCTAATTTTTCTACTTAGTATTAATAAACACATTGGTCAGCTTATTGATATAAAGAAATATTTTATCCTTTCTAATAATTGTCATTATAATTTTTCTACTTAGTATTAATAAACACATTTATCTTAATTTCGATTATTTTATTCTAATTTTTCTCCAAATATCTTCTTCTCTCTCTCTCTCTAGACTAAGTTTATATAGCCGGAGTTGGCTCTTTCCTTCATTTCTCCACCTTTAGCCTCTTCTCTACCTCCCTAGAGAGAGAAGGCAGAAAAAGAAGAGAGAGAAAGCACCGCACAAAATTCTCTGTTCACTGCTTTCCTATTCAATCACCAATCGATACAGTGTTTACTGTATCTCTACGCCTCTAGAAATGCCATAGACTGCAATTATTCATTCCTTCTCCACCATTCATCCGCTCCGCGCATGCATTTTTCGCCGCGAAAACACCTGCGCATCGGCGGATTGAAATACAGCGATGTTCAACCTCAATCTGGCCATTGATCCTCCGGCGCCGACCGCCGATCGAGCCGATACGGCGTCGGATAAGCACTTCGCTCACTCCGGCGATCACGTCGAGTATTCCGGCAGCTCGAGCTCCTCCGTCGTTAATGTGGAGACGTCGAGCACCGCCGGCGATGAGAACTCGCTCTCGGTAGGTTTCGATATATGGAAGAGCGGCGGCGAGTGTGAAGAGAGCGAGAAATCGAGCTGCGGTTACGTGACGAAGGAGTTTTTTCCGGTTAAATTCGGCGAGGGGCGGATGCAGGGCTTGGATCTCCCCGAGAAGAGCTGTGAGGTGACGGAGCAGCAGCAGAAGCGGCAGCTGGTGAAGAAGAGCCGGCGAGGGCCGAGGTCGCGCAGCTCTCAGTATCGCGGCGTCACGTTCTACCGCCGCACCGGACGTTGGGAATCGCACATTTGGTATCGTTTCGGTACACTTGTTTTGGCAATTTTAAAATTTTGAAAATGAAAATTGCAATTTCGATGAACATTGCTCAGATGATCAGTTACAATTTGTTATGAGTGTACATGTCGATGGATCTGAAATGAAATCTGAGAACATGACTGATTAGGTAACTGATTGTATGCGCCAGCGCTGCAATTTATGATTTTCCAAATCTGAATTGATGTTTCTGTTGTTGATCGGTTTCACTGGCTTGATGATCATATCCTTTTCGTGACTTAGAATTGTTTTCTGTGTAGTAGTAGTTTCACTTGTTTGATGAACTGAAGGTTTATCTATGTGATTGGTGCAGGGACTGTGGCAAACAAGTTTATCTAGGTAAGAAGGTTTAATTTACTTAATTTTTCCTCATTGTGTTGAACCATTGTTTAATCGTGTACTGATATTTCGGAATAGGGGGATTTGACACTGCACATGCTGCGGCTCGGTAAGAGAGTTCATTCTGAGTTTGAGGTAAAAAAATTTGAGGTGTAAGGAGTTGTAGTTGATTGAATTTTGTGAACCCTCGGGTTCTAACTGTAGGGCATACGACCGTGCTGCAATTAAGTTTCGTGGATTGGATGCGGACATCAATTTTAATGTCAGTGATTATGATGAAGATCTTAAGCAGGTTTGTTGTGATGTCTCAGTTGATCTTTTGCTAACTGGAGGGCTTCTGATGGTTGGTCCCTTTTGTTTCTGTAATCAACAGATGAGGAACCTAACTAAGGAGGAATTCGTGCACATACTCCGCCGCCAGAGCACTGGATTTGCGAGGGGGAGTTCCAAGTATAGGGGAGTGACTCTGCACAAATGTGGACGATGGGAAGCTCGGATGGGGCAGTTTCTTGGCAAGAAGTCAGATGCCTCTAAAACCACTCGCATTTCGTTATTTCAAGGATCTTTCATTGATCATTATGTGGTCATTTTCAGAAAATCTCGTATTTAGCAATAATGAGCAATGTTTTGTGCGCAGGTATATCTATCTTGGACTGTTTGACAGTGAGATAGACGCTGCAAGGTCGACATTAACTTCATTAGTATTCGCTTTCGACAATTTATCTGGTGTAATTCTCTTAAGCTATTATGCTAATGTGTTGCAGGGCATACGACAAGGCTGCTATCAAGTGCAATGGAAGAGAAGCAGTCACCAACTTTGACCCAAGCACATATGAAGAGGAGTTGAGCTCTGAGGCACCCATTGGAGGTAAATACATTTGATGCAACGCCTACCATTTCCTTGTGAAATGACCTATGTCTCGTTGTAAATTATTTGTCTTCTTCTACCTTGTCCAGCAGGCGATCTGCACACTCTGGATCTAAATTTGGGCATTGCTCCCCCCCCTGAAAGGGCCCCCTGGGATATTCATCATATGCAAACGGAAAACTTTCAGATCAACTATGGCTCAAACAATCTGCCGGAAAACGGACTAAAGGTAGTAGTTCAGCAGTATTTATGAATAATCTGCTGGTTAGGATATTTCGGAGATGTTTCTCTCTTGTTACACACGCAAAGCGCTTGCTGCATTAATCTTTCATTGTACTTGCAGGATTCTGCTTCAGCCTCTGTTGCAGCTCAATTACCCCATGAATATGGAAATGTATGCCAATACCCTCTCATGTGGAGGGGAGCTGATTCCTGTTTTCGTCCCGTTTATACGGTACTAGTTCTTCAAACAACGACTCCATTTTGACAGCAATGATATTTAAACTCTTTCATTTGATGCTAGTAAAACAGCAGTTCCATCATGATAAGTTGATCCTGATGATTATTTAAACTGTTTCATTTTTCTATTTCGGTATCTGCAGGGAACAACAATAGGGAAGCTTGTTGAAGTTGATCCTTCAGCAAATTGGACAAGGGATCATCATCCCTCACCGCTCTTCTCTACTGCAGCATCATCAGGATTCGCTACTTCGTCGGCTGCCATCCATCATCATCAGTTGCCTACGCCCCCACCCGTCACCACTCTGAACAATGGATCTCACCTCTACTGGAGGTGATCCGTATGTGACAGGGCATCACCAAAACCGGAGGATGATCAGTAAGCACGAACGATCTACGTTCTTATAAACTGAGACAACCACTTCTTTCCACTGTTTGCCACTTTACACTGCTTCGATATTTGATGATCTTGATTGTTCATCTGTGCCACTTCTACTTGCTTTTGATTTCAAACTCAATTGAGCTCTGCTGATATGTTTATGGAACTGTGATTAGCATGAAATCTAGTTGGCCTATTTCTTGATGATACTCGTACATAATCGCTTTGACAAATTCGTTGGTAATTTTGTCATGGAGTTTATTAGGGCATCCGCATCCGCATCCGCGTGCTTAGACATTATTAAGCGCGCTGCTGCTGCAGCAAAGGGTAAAATTTTAAATTTAACGTATGTTTGAAAAAACTACTACTACTACGGAGTACTATATTTATAGTATGAGTTTAATCAGGAAATAGAAAATACTGTTTTTTCCCAAAATGTGCTGTTTTTTAACCTGAAACATTAAAAATGAGTGAATCATAGTACTAGTGTTTATGTTTGCTGTGCTCCAACGTGGTAGCATCAGTATGGACCTGTCCATTCATCAAAGAATTTAATGGATTGTAGGTAAGTTCCTCCATTTACTCATGTACTATGTTGGTGACTCCTTGTTCACTCTTTTGTTTTTTTTTTCTTGAATCATTGTTTGTATGGTACTCCCTCCGTCCGCAATTAAGAGTCCCATTTCTAAATGGTACGGATTTTAAAAAATGTTAAGAAAAGTGGATGAAAGAAAGTTAGTGGAATAGGGGTCTCACTTGTATATATTAATTTTAAATGATATGTGAGTGGAATGAGTTAGTGGAATGTGGGGTCTCTTTACCATTTATGGTAATTATGAACCGGGACTCTTATTTGTGGACGGACAAAAATAGAAAAACGGGACTCTTATTCGTGGACGGAGGGAGTAATTCTCAGTAAATTTATAAACTTTGAGTAAATTCTGATTTGTTTTGATTTTGCAATTAATTAAGATTTTAACACTTGCATGATTTAATGACTTATTTATAGTATGTCACTATTATCGAAACGACGTCACATTGTACATGGTGAAACGTCTTATTCTACTAAACTAAAATATTGTATTTGTTGTCTAACTTCATTTCGTGTCTTCTTTTTAGTTTCTCGTTTCCTTCCTTTAGCGATAGAAACCAATTCAACAAATGAATTTATTTAATTTAATAACGTTGTTCACAATCTGAAATGTGATACGTTCTGTTTGACGCCTGACAGCGCCACATAAGTCATCAAGCTATGTCTATGTCAAAATCTTGATTTATTGCAAAGTCAGACCAAATCAATTGTTTAGTTGTAAATTCAGACCATATTTATAATTGCATAATTTAAAAATAGGGGGAATTAGTATTAAAAATCATAATTTTTTACTAGTATTTTTCATAACCTTTGGAAGTGATTTTAAAAGTAGTAACTTTTCGAATTGCACAGATTTTCAAGTTAAAGTTTTTAGCATAAATTTTTTTTATATCAAATTTGACGAAAATATAGAAATTTACCGTCAAAGCAACCTTTTTTACCCACAATGCCATTGCCTACCATCAATGTGTAATCCCATTATTACTTCGAGTGAGTGAAAATGGACTGGACAAGTGAGAGCATTATTGGAGTCAGTAAAAATGAAGGTGAAAAATGTGGACACTGTATATGTTGTGAGGTGTCATTCTCCCTCCCCATATAAAAGGGACCTAGCTTTAGCCTTAGCCACTATGCTTGATTTAATTTGATGTTGACAATGCTCTTTAACTTTCTTGTCTCTTTCACTTTTTCACTACTCTTAAAAAATTCTTGACTATCTATCATGTTTTCTTAGATTTTTGTTTTAACGATGGAGGCAGGACGATGGTGATGTAATAGTACTTCATATCCAATGTTGTTTTAGTGCTTAATATTGAATATTTTCAACGAAAGTCTACTTGAGATAGGAACTACTGCTCCCTCCGTCTCTTAAATTTTGTCACATTTTGACCAGACATAAATTTTAAAAAAATAATGAAAAGTATGTTGAAAAAGTTAGTGGAATGTAGATCTTATTTTTAAATATTAATTTTATAATAAAATGCGAGTGAGAGTGAATTAATAGAATGCATGATTCACTAACAAAAATGGTATAAAGTGAAATATGACGACTTTTGTAGAACGAATGGAACTGGAAATATGTGATAAATTTTCAGGAACGGATGGAGTATATATATAATTGTTTTATAATGGGCCAGACCCTAAATATAGCAAAACTCTAAGCCCAATAGATAACAAGAACTACTAGTACTATAATCTACTAATTGGCGAGATATATACAAAGATTAAATATACCTTAATATTTGTTAGAATTAAGGTTTATATTAGGTGTGCATATGGTATGTATGATCACATAAGTTGATGTAATGTTTCCAGACTTTTAAGATACTCCCTACACGAGAGTATACGCTCTTTTTTAGTCTATCCTAAAAGCGCATGTATTTTTTAATTTTAAAAACTTTTTTCTCTTTATTGAAGTGAGCTCATTTTTCACTAACAATATTTAAATTATTTTTTATTTCTATCTATTGCTTACTTTGACAATTATGTAGTATTAAAATTCATGTCCAACTAAAAACACATACTCTTGTGGGGCGGAGGCCGGAGAGAGTATAAAGAAGGTGTAATATTTCCAGACTTTTAGGGCTCGTTTGGTAGCTATGTCATGTTTCAACTAGACATGATACCATTATGATAATAATCATAGTTTTGATTAGTTAATTTATCTTGATGGGGTGTTTGGTAGCTAAAGATAATTGTGAGTTATCCTATTTAATTGTTTGGTACAACAAGTTACAATAACGATAAAAATTAGAATTGTCTAAATTATCCCTGTTAATTTAACTTAATGACTAAAACTATCATCATGCTGTTGTTGCCCTTCTCTCTTGCAAACAGAATGTCCATCTCACTGAGAGCTAGGGGTGGGTAGGTAAGGTATACCTTACCGAAACCACCATACCGTATACCTTACCGTAAACACGGTATGCGAAAAAGTCATACCTTTACCTTACCAAAATTTTCGGCATACCGAACTTCGGTATACCTTATTTTCGGTATGATGAATTTCAATACCGATACCGTACCTCATTTTCGGTATACCGTACCGAAGTTCGGTATACCTTACTTTTGCGGTATACCAGAGTTTTACGTTATATTGAACTACGATATGACATACCAAAATCTCAGTATTTTGCAAATAATTCTAAATACAAAAACAATGAAAATAATATTTCAAAATACTTAGAAAACATCCAATTTAATAAAACTCAAACATATTCAAATAATGTTAAAAAAACTGCAACAATTAAACTTCAAATCACACAACGTTCAATATCATATCAAAACATAAAGTAGTAGTATCTTAATATCATCTTCATTTCTTGCAGTCTCTATTGTCCTTCAATTTCTCATCATAAACCTGCATTTGTAAAGTTTAAACAATTTTCAGTAAACTAAATTATTAACTCAATAAACCATATGAAATATATACTACTTGCCACAATCTAAATAGACTTAGATGCGTAAATAACAAACAAACCACATAAACACATAACTCTTTTTAAAAATGAACATTAAAATCATGATTCACAATTTTTAACTATAGCCAATAAAATTACATAGATCCAATTTAAGAATGAAAAGTTAAAGAGCTTTAACATATATACGTATTTAGTAAAGATTAAATTCTGACCTCCGTTCATGGTATATTATTGTGTGTTGGATCAATTAGCAGATAAAAATGGATCCCCCAGCAACTGTTCATCTTCTTGGCTCAAGTTTGCATCTACAAAAACCATCAATGCATTTTTATATATATAATATATATGTAAGAAAAGAAAAATTAATAAGGTATATTAAAAAAACACTTACTCTTTTCAATATCTTCAATTTCTCGATACAAATCAAGATCATCGTCGGTTGGATCCTTATATAAGCTGAAATCATCTGCCTTGAGCCAATCATTGGTACACACCAATGCCTCCACCATTTTTGGACTCAAACTAGTTCTAAAAGGATCCACAACCCTTTTACCCAAGCTAAAAGCAGATTCACTAGCAACCGTTGAGCTTGGAATTGCAAAGATATCCTTTGCGATGAGTGAAAGGATTGGATACTTAGTTCCATTTACTTTCCACCAATCCAAAAGATTAAAAGAAAGATTAGACCGCTGCTCCATCTCATCGGCTAGGTACTTATCTACTTCGTTGGATATTTGTTTAAGCTGATCTTGAGAAACTTCTTCTTGCACTCCACTATAAATATCATCAAAAAGATGCAAACCACATTGGTCAATGGTGTCATTATCGTCTGCATGTTCAAGGAGCGGCCTCTGGGTGGACAACGTATCATTCACCCCTTTATACTCTACCCACAAAGTTATCAAATCATTTTTGAATCGGTCACATAACTCTTGAAGCTCTTGTTCATCCACTCTGCTCTTAACTCTTAATTTCTTAACGCTAACTTTTAGCGTTTTAAGCTTGTTCCTCGGATCTAGGACATTGGCAATAAAAATCAACGGATTCATTTTATTCCAATCCCCCCAATATTTGTCAAATTTGACCTTCATTGCTTTTGCAACCTTTGAAAGAGTAAGATCCGAATCATCATGACACTTTTTCTCGATCTCAATTTGTATAGCAAACATTGAAAGTGAAATCAAATGAGATGTCGGAGTTTTTGATGCACTTAACTCTAAAGTAGCAACATAGAAATTTTTGAGGAAGTGTACAAATGCTTTTGCATTCTCCCAATCCTCTGCATTTGGAGGCCCCATCCTTTCTTTACCCTTTTCATCTTTGTCGCGAAAGTATTTCATAAATGGAACCCATTCCTCGGCCATCCTTTCAAATACCCTTCTATACTTCAATGCAACGTCAAGCATTTTATAGGTTGAATTCCACCTAGTTTTCACATCCATGGGTACCGTTGACACACTAGAAAACTTGGCTAATATCGCAAACTCCCTAAATTTGTTCAACCTAGAAGGAGAAGAATGAAGAAACACAACTGCATTCCTAATAGACTTAATTGAATAATTGAGCTCTTTCAAGCCATCCTTAACAATTAAGTTCAGTATATGACAAGCACATCTCAAGTGCAAATATTTCCCATCAAACATCAATGTTTTTTCAATTCTCATTCTTCTTTTCAAGTAATCAATCGCACTGTCATTGGAAGATACATTATCAACTACAATCGAAAATACTTTTTCTATCCCCCATTCCCTCAAACAAACCTCAATCATCTTGCCAATTTCTTCCCCTACATGACTTGTGATTTTTGAAAAGTTAATTATTCTCTTGTGCAACTTCCAATCACTATCTAAAAAGTGGGCTGTAATGACCATATAATTTATGTTTTGAATCGAAGTCCAAGTATCAGTGGTAATGCTCACCCTTAATCCATTAAGCACATTTTGAATCTTCTTCTTCTCCTCTAAAAATAAAGTATAAATCATACCTGCAACTTTCTTTCGATCAGGAATTCGAAATCTCGGTTGTGCTTCATGCAGCAGAGCAACAAATCCCTTCCCTTCAACAGCTCGAAAGGATACTTCATCTATAATAACATATTCAGTGAGCTTCAGTTCACACTTTTTCTGATTAAAAGTGTGAGCAACTATTTGACTTCGTTGCCCCATAGTCTCATTCGTCAACATGGTTTGACCTTTCTCACAAGAGCCATCATATAACGGACACTTCTTACACCTCTTCACTAAATGATTTTTCAATCCGCTAGTACTCCCACTAACAGCTGGTATTTCGGTTTTGCAATAGTTGCATATTCCTATTTGTTGTGTCGTGCCATTACTCAATTTCCTTGTTGCTTTTACACAGTGATCCCAATATGGGCTTCCGCTTTTTCTTTTAGAAGGCAGAGGAGGTTTTTCTACCGAATCTTCTAGTGCTCGCTTTCGACTTGTACCATCATCATTTGTTGAATTATCGGGTGTCTTTGGTGGTTCAGATTCCTTCCTGAAAAAATAACAACAAACAATATTGTTTTAATTAAGCTATGATCGGTAACTAAACTGAACTATGAGAAATAATTACCTACATTAAATGATGAGAAAATAAGAACAATATGACCTACTGATGCAAATTTTGACACATGGAAATACATGTATCATTCATAAATAAATTTTTTTCTACTATTTATTCTATTCTTGGTATTAGCAGAGGAGTAAAAAATGATAATGATATACTTGTATAGGATAATAACGAGATTTTTGTATTCATAGAAATAATTAAATAGAAGTAAGAAACGTATAATCTGTCACCACTAAAAGTTGGAATAAGAAAAAAGTAAAATAAATACTCCATGTTTCTATTGCAGCACCAACTATTAATTAAATTTTGAGTACAATTTATATTTCTCGTTTATTCGCAGCTATGATTCATATTCATGTAATCCATGTATTGAGAATGCAGATTAGGCAACTGCTTAATATCTACGAAGAGAAATTAGTCTCAGTTATGGGCAGTTTATGCATAATGATAATACACAAAAATTTAAATAAATAAACTACAATCTTTAACAGAAAAGATACGATACCTTGACTGACAAGAGCGGGAAGGGTCGATGATAGCGAGTTGTGAAGATGGATCCATGATGTAAGATCCAAACTCCGAAGAATGAAAGGAGTAAGACTCTCTTGCAGCGTGAATGTATATCAGAATATGAGATTGCAGGAGGAAGATGGTAGATTAGGGTTTAATGGTTGTCAATTATAATATATACGTAGTACTTATTTAACTAAAGTCATATATTTGTTTGAAAAGATTTGATTTCTACATGTAAAAGATATGTAGAATTGTGAATTATAATATATACTAGGTACTTATTTAACTAAAATCATATACTGTATTTGTTTGAAAAGATTTGATTTCTACATGTAAAGATTTGATTTCTTTGGTATGAATTTACTTGATATAATTTAAGCATATATATTTATATCGGTATATACCATATTTTCGATATATACCTAAAATTACGGTATATACCTAAAATAACGGTATATACCATATTTTCGGTATACCCCGGTATACCCCGGTATATGAAAATTCATACCGTTACCCTACCGAAATAAATCGATAAGGTATCATACCTTACCGAAAATTGCGGTATACCGAAAATTCGGTATTTTCGGTATTTTTTCGGTACGATAAGGGCGGTATTTCGGTATTTCGGTATTTTTACCCAGCCCTACTGAGAGCTGCTATCGGTTGTTGCTGATTTTCTACAATATGAATGCTCAACTTTTAGATATCACAGTTGGGCAACTTTTTCTCAATAATTGGGAAAAATAGACATAGGAACACAACAAAATGACTAGAGGTGAGCTCTAGAAGAATGCTTTGATGTGTATTTTTCTCTTGGAAAGATCTGAATTTGGTGGGACTCTTGCAACCACACACAACCTCTATTTTCATCAGGAAAAGAAATACACATAAAATCAAATGGAAATCTGAAAAAAAAAAAATTCAATTTGAACTAATGGAGAAGAATCAGATAATTGCACAGACGGTGGCGAACGAAAGCTGATCGGAATCGAAACTAGGGCGTCGAGCTTGAGCAGCGAGAATATGTAGTTACAGGCTTAAATGTTGTTCGGAGTTGCTTGGATAAAGTGTTCAGCTGTGTTTTCATAGCCTTTATACCAGTGTAGTATTTTACATATCCATTTGCACAAATAACACAGCAGGGTGAGGGTGAGGGTGAGGCGTCGAGCAGCAATTTTTTGTGGGTATTCCCGAAAAATCTAGAAGAATAATTACAAACATCCTAACCTTGATTCAAAAATGGAGTCGCCGGAAGAGATTCAGAATTTGGGCGCCGCCGGGAAGTAGGCAGATTGAGAGAATTTAGAATGAACTCTCAATCGCTATTGTTGTGAAGAAGAGATTGTGTCTGAGTTCTTTTTCCTTTTTGGTTTAGGGTTAACATTTTGATGGGTATAATTGTATTTTGCTAAATTAACTAGGCTTCCATGATAAATAACATAGGATTTTGGGTAGTTACAAATATGATTAAAACATAGGATTTTGGTTGGGCTTTGTGCGGGCCGGATATAAAACACGGGCTACTATGTTTGGTAACATAACTACCAAACACACAAATAAACCCAGATTACTTTCTTATCTCAGCGAAACATAGCTACCAAACGCAACCTTAGTTTATTAAAGAGGCACTTCATACATCCCACGAGAGAATGCACTCTTTTTTTAATCTATTTCATAAGAATATGCATTTTTTAAATATTAAAAAAAAAATCTTTGTATAAAGTCATAAATATATTAATTTTAATCTATTTCATAAGAATATGCATTTTTTAAATATTAAAAAAAAAAATCTTTGTATAAAGTCATAAATATATTAATCACTTATATGAAATGAGCCATTAGAATATGAATATGAGTTATTGATAAATAATTTAGTAATAAAAAAATTATTATTACTCGTGGTTCCGAAAAGAAATAAACATGAAAATGAAAGAGTGCAAATATAGAAGATTTAGGAAGAAAATTTAAAACTAAAAGAAATGTATAAAAGTAATAAAAGCATATCATTGTTATATAAACATCTTTTCGTAGTAGTAATTTTTTGTGTAAAATTTCACAGTATTACTATTTCTTCTGTTATTAAATAGTACTCCATCCGTCTCACAATCAGTGGCGTATCCAGGATTTTAGATTAGGGGATACGAAAAAATATCTGAACAATCTTTTTCATTGTCTTAAATACAAATGTCTTGTATAGAGGCGAATATAACGACTAAACAAGAAATTATATAGTTTAGAAATAATTTTTTTGGACATAAAATATTTGAGTAACGTTTTAATCACTTTTTATAAGATAATAGTACTAGTTTTTAGAGGTGAACCTTGTGAAAATAAATAATTTAAGAAAAATATCTATTATTATAGAAAATAAAATATATAGATATTTTATTAGTTATAAATGTTTCGTATAGATATGAATATAATTGCTACACCATTGTTAAAATAGTTTATAAGTAATTTTTTTATTAGTTGAGAATTAAATTAAGAAGTATATAAACTTATTATTTCTATTGATTTAGCAAAAAAAAAGTATACATCTATTCTTTCAATTTTTGAAAAAAACTAAACCAAAAAAATAAATCCATTATTTTTAAAGTAAAAGGCTATAGTACTTTTAATTGTTTGAATAAAATAAAACATGAAAAAAGTAAACAAATTGTATTAACAAAACAAAACTGAAAAAGATTTGAAATAAGTAAAATGATATAGAAAGTTTAATTGTTAGAATTAAAAATAAAAGAATTGAGAAAATAAAAAGTATAGAAATCAAAGAATGAATAAAAAAAGGTGCAGAAATCTAAACTAAAGATTGGGCAATAGAGAAGATTCAAACTCTGACCCTAAGCTTTGAAAATGGGAAGCACAACCACTTGTCCAAAGGAGCCTTTCAATAAAAGTATCTCAATATATGGTATTAGTATTCTAATTTGGAGGTACAGTTGTACCCCTTTGTTCCAAGGTGGATACGTCATTGCCCACAATAGGAGTCATTCTTATTGCGGGCATGAATTTTAAGAAATACTCCATAAAATATAGTGGGTTGGAAAAGTTAATAGAATAGTATGAGAATCATTTTTTTATACTTAGTTTTTTTATAATAAAATATGAGTGAAGTGAGTTAGTGGAATGTAAGACCTACTTACCATTCATGGTAAAAATGAAGTGTGACTCTTATTATAGGAAGAACCAATATGATGAAGTGTGACTAGGGATGTCAATTCAACCCGAAACCCGTGGGCCGGCCCGAACAAACCGGTAAAATGAGCGGGTTAGGGTTGTAATTTTATTACCCGAATACAAAACGGGTTAAACGGGTTGGCTCGAACGGATTGCGGGTTGGCCCGATGGGTTGTAACTTTTAATTAAAAATTATTAAGTTTAGGGGTTTTTTTTATATATTTTTGAATCTTCAATATTTCTACGTAATCATTAGTCTTATTCAATTTTCATTCTATATTTTTCCACTCAATCCCAAAATATCAGCTTTCAAGTTCCATCCCAACTCATTATTCCACTGTCCCATCATCTGCCACTAGTGTCTTACCACCACCAAAGCCAATCAAGACAAAATTAAAAAATAACTCATCAAAATCTTAATATATTTATCATTTTAAAATGATTAATGTAAGATGTGATTTTTAATTTTCACAAAGAATTAGTTACGAACAATGCTAAAATAATGACACAAACACAAGTTTTAATTTATGCAGTAGTTGATCGAGATGAAATGCTTCTATCCAAGTATTATTGTAGAATACTATGAAAATATGAAGATTTTATATGATTCTAACTAAAAAGAAAAAAAGTATCTAAAACTTTAAATCATTTTATAGAAGAAAATTTTGATGCAAGAAATTATTTTCGAAAGCTTTTAGGCCTGAATAGCCCGATGGATTAGCCCAAAACCCGGCGGTTTAGGGTTAGGGTTGAAAATTTTTAACCCGAAAAATCCATAACCCGAATAGTCCGGTAACCCGAGTGGATTGGCCCGAACCCGAACGGGTTAGCCCGATTGACATCCCTAAGTGTGACTCATATTTTGGAGGAGTAACAATTTAGAGTTATTGATCCATACAAAATAAACAAAATGAAATAATACGAGTCACAACGACTATGTCAATTTTTTAATTCTCAATTAATTTTAAATTTTCCTTCAATAACGAAGCCATGCGTAAAAAGAGTTTGGCCTTCGAATTTGGAATTTGGATGTGAATAGGGGGCTTAAATCAATTTACTGAAACATAAAGGACTATTACGTAATAAACAAAGCGCTTTTCTTTAGAAAATAATAAAAAAAATCCATTTTCAGAAAACCGCCTACTCCACAATTCAAAAAACTAGCTCGTTTTGCGCTCTTCTCTCTCCAAATTCTCCCACTCAATCATTGTTGACACTTCAAATCCAAGATCTAGATCGAAACAAGGAGCTCGCGGAGCAGATAGGAGTCCATTTCTTCGATTCATCGGAAAAAATGGAGATCGGTGAGTGTCAGGAGATTGATCTCGAACTTGAAGCCGACGATCTCATTGGGGATTTTCAGCTCCCAGGTTTTTGTCTTTAACTTTATGGCTTCTCATTATTATTATCGTATTAGAATCTATTCATGTGTAGAGTAATTCTAGTTTTGAGGCGCTGGAGCTGCGATGGTGTTAGTTTCCTTATTCAGTTTAGGTTTGGGGATTAATAGACTCACTTTCTGGTCATGCTTGCCGATAAATAATTAAATTAAGAGATTGAGCAGTATTTAATTCAAATGAAGTACCCTAACTTATGCCAATGAGGCAAAAATCATGAACTGTGAGTAAAATCAGGGTATTTTACAGTAGCAGTGTTAATTTCGTAGTCTGCTATAGAGTTTTCATTTTGTGTTTAGCTAGCAAGGATTTGTTTGTAACTATTTTTGATTGAATTTGTTTGCTATAAGCATTGACTTTGAAACATTGCAGAAACTGTGGATGCTATAAAAGTAGGTGATAGTGTTGGCTTTGATGTGAATGATCGCTTGCCCGAACTGCATGAGTCGTCAGAACCTGAAAGAAAGCAAAGAAATGGAAGGTATAACATGCGAAAAAGCCTAGCCTGGGACAGTGCCTTCTTTACAAGTGCAGGTAATCTGTCAAATTCCCAGCCTGTATAGAATTCAGTTTTTTGGAACTCGATTTATAGTATACTTTTCTGAACTTTCAGGAGTGCTAGACGCAGAAGAATTGTCGAGCATGATTACCAAACCAGATAAAAAGGAAAAGCATATGTTACCAGGGATTCAAGAAGACCTTACAGGGTCAACTGAGTCTATCTCCACTCTTCAAAGTGATTGTTTGACTCTAGAAAGCAATGAGGATGATTTGTTTATGGACATTAGAGCTTCCATCCAAAGATCCAGTAAGAAAGCATCCAACTTCACTAATTCAAGCCGTAAGCTACCAGCTATGGTGCTAGATGGCACAGCCCTTTCATGTAAGCAAGATGTTTCTATTTGTGATTTTCCAGTCTTTTTTCAGCTCTTATACAACAAAGATCTGTTCAGCTTGGTTTATGATCATGTCTTTTGAATTTTGATTAACTTGTTCATGTATTGGGCTCCAAATTTTGCATATAATACTAATATTATATTCAAATGCAGCCCCCAAGAAGGAAGATTGTGTTTCTCCTCAAAATAAGGTAAGGCTGTTAACCAAGAAGTTACTGATTGAAATTGAGTTTCTTGATTGTTTTAAACTTGGTCCCTCTACTTCAAATGTGCAGTGCCCAAAACCATGTCTCAAGAAAACTAGTGGCCTGCAGACTGTCCGAACATCAAAACCTCAGCTTAAACCAATTGGGAAGCTAGCACCAGGAAGACCAATCAAGCCGAATCCTGCTCAATCACAGGTGATGTTGCCATGTTATTGCATATTTGTGGAAAAATTACAGCTTTGAAGCCGCTTCTAACTATTATATTCAAAAAGGAAATTTGACTTACCTTGCTTACGTTCACATCCTGACAAACTTAAATGCTTAACATTGTGAACATACACTCGCTGTCTATATGCTATATTTCTGTTGTTTCTTTTCAGATCACTAGCCATTTTACTATTCTAGTCTATCACTATTATGAAAGTGTCTATCCTTACAAAATTCGGTATACTTAACATCCTTGCATATTTCAACTTACGAGGATAATATTGTAAAACATTTTGCTATTTGTAGGTTTTATTTATTTGATACTCCATAGGATATATCCTTTTGTATCAGTTTTTAAAAGAAATGTAACAAAATTAATTTAGATTACTTTTTTTTTAAACTCATAACTTTTACATGCACCACGCATACTGTTTTGCTAGTCATATGAAATGGTTGATAAGGGCACTGGTTGTAGTTATGCTAATTGAATTACAAGGGCTACATGATCTTTAGACTTGATAGATTTGTGCCTTTGCATGCTCCGAAGTGAACTGTAACTTAAATAATTGACACGAACCATATCAATTAGGCTGGATCTACTGGTAAATCTGGAGAGATGAATTCAGTCGTTCCCAAACGACTCAAAACCATTAGCAGTTCTGTTCCCTCCTCAACTGCAGCAAAGCGAGAGTCTGTTGGGACTAGTCGTCTCAAACCTGAATTTGGAAGCTCTAGACAAGGTAACAAAAGGGTTAACTGTTAAGAACATTATGTTTTGATCATGAAGCATTTCCTGATTCTGACATTGTTAACTTGACAGGATCTGTCCCTGGCAAAGTCACTCAGCCACCCAAAGTATCGGCATTAGGTGGTACAAGAAAGGTGCAGCCAAAGCCTGCTGTATCATCAAAGTTTTCTTCAGTAGGCTCTTCAACTACAAGTAATGTGCCTTCGACAAGGTCCTCTACTTCAAGTGACAGCTCTATTAACACATCCTCTGGCAAAGCTACTAAACCTACACTTATGGTTGCAAGACGGAATCTTGGCAAAAGCACCACCAGTGGTCCTGGCCCATCTGGTTCCATCCCTAATACTCCATCAAGAGCTCTACCAAAGAACAAACTGCCAGCTTCCAATCTTTCAGCTTATCTAAAGTCTACTAAGATTTCCTCAAGTGTCTCACCAGCCAGTTCAATTAGTGACTGGTCTTCAGTGTCATCAACAACATCTTCTGTGGCCAACCTACGATCTAGTAACTCAAGGAGCAGTATAGATACCAGTTCTTGTAGGTCAGTGGATGGTGATAACCTGCGTTCGGATCCAAGGCATATGGTAGCCGGTCGAAAGGCTGAAAGACAAGGAATCCGGGGAGCTATCTCAACTTGCAACACTTCAAAAAAATCCACAGCAACATCCGGTACCCTTCAGGTTCCTATCATACCATCAGGATTACGATTGCCATCAACGAAATTTGGCTATTTTGATGGGGTTAGTCCTCACCTCTTTAACATTTCTTAACATTAATGGACATAGTTATGCATGAAATTATGAATCCACTTATCCTTTACCCGTAGTTGATGCTTATGTCATGTAATTTGCTCACAACTGTCTGCAACTGGAACACTTTTAGCTTTTCTTTTCATGGATCACTTCCTTAGCTATATTGCTAAAATGTTATGACTTCCATCTGCAGTCATCGTCTCGCACTCCTGATGGAAATCAGCGCTCTCAATCTACATTGCACCCTGTGATTCCCAAGAATGGTGCTGCTGCATCCACTCCAACTCGAAGCTCAAATGGGAAACTGAAAAGTGCAAAGGTTCCAACGGCTAGAATGCCAACTTCTTTGGCTAACTTAAAGTCTCCAAAGGCTGCATCCCCTTCCCCATCTCATGAAAAGTCACATGGTTTGGTAAAAGCATCTAGTGCTTCAATGGATGAGACTAATTCTTCTAGCTTATCTGCTGGAGTTAAAACTAGTGGAATTGGAGAAACTTATCAAGAAGCAGTGGAAGTTCAGGCTTATATCGAAGTTGCCACAGATGCAGGTGCTGATGACATAGACAACTTAGGCAAATTGAGGTTGACTAAAAACATGACGCTTGAGGATATCAAAACTGCTACTGCTGATGGTAACAATGCTTTGGAATCAGAATCTCTCAGTCAAATTGGGGATGGTCTGGTTATGATGGATGAGCTTAAGATGAACTCAGTTTCAACTTATGAAGCAGTAAAGAAAGATGAAGATCCTGCTAATTATCCAGAGGAAGGGGTCACTGGAGACAAGACAGGCATATGTGAAAAAATTCTCGAGCCAAACTGTCAGCTTCCTACTGATGCATCAGAATGTGCGTTCTCTTCTACTGCAGCTGCCTCCGAGGCTGCAGCCCGCAGATCAGCTATTTCTGTCAACGATTTCTCCTGTGATAGTCCAACAGAACTGGTTATCCCGGTTGCAGTTGCAGAAGATATAAGTGTTGTATTGCCTTCTTCAGGTTCAGAATGTATTGTACAAATTGACAGTGATCTAATCAAGGACGAGCCTGAGAAGAATTTGATTCCAACCTCTGGAACAAAGGAAAATGATACTACCAAATGTGAAATGGGAGGAGGATTAACCGAAGGGAACAAAGGCATACATCAGGAGCCGAACTGTCAACTTGTTAGTGATACATCAGAATGTGCACTCTATTCTACTGCAGCTGCGTCCGAGGCTGCAGCCTGCAGATCACCTACTTCTCTCAACAATTTCTCCTGTGGTAGCGAATGTGTTGATAACCCAACAGAGCTGGTTATCCCGGTAGCAGTTGCAGAAAATATAAGTGTTGCATTGCCTTCTTCAGGTTTAGAACATTTTGTACAAATTGATGATGGTCTAATAAACAAGGACGAGCCTAAGAAGAATTTGATTCCAAACTCTGGAGCAACAGAGAAGGATAATGATCCTACTAAATGTCAAGGGAAGAGAGGATTAACAGAAGAGAACAATAGTGATACATCAGAATGTGCACTCTATTCAACTGCAGCTTCCTCCAAGGCTGTAGTACACAGAACCCCATTTGCTTTAAAGAATTTCTCCAGCAGTAAAGAATCTGTGCTCTCTTCTACTGAAACTGCATCCGAGGCTGCCTGCAGATCACCTACTTCTCTCAAGAATTTCTCCTATCGCAGTGAATGTGTTGATAACTCAACAGAGCTGGTTATCCCAGTTGGAGTTGCAGAAAATATAAGCGTTGCATTACCTTCTTCAGGTTCAGAAGATATTGTACAAACTGACGATGGTTTAATCATGGACGACGAGCCTGAGAAGAATTTGACTCCAACCTCTGGAGCAACAGAGAAGGAAAATAATCCTACTAAATGTGAAGGGGAAGGAGGATTAACAGAAGAGAATAAAGGCGTACATCAAAAAGATCAGGAGCCTAACTGTCAACTTGTTAGTGATTCATCAGAATGTGCACTTTATTCTGCTGCAGTTGCCCCCGAGGCTGCAGTAAACAGAACCCCGCTCTCTTCTACTGCAGCTGCCTCCGAGGCTGCAGCCTGCAGTTCACCTATTTCTCTCAAGAATGTCTCCTGTGGCAGCGAATGTGTTAATACCCCAACAGAGCTGGCTATCCAAGTTGCAGTTGAACAAAATATAAGCATTACATTGCCTTCTTCAGGTTCAGGATATATCTTTCAAACTGACGATGGTCTAATCAAGGATGAGCCTAAGAAGAATTTGATTCCAGCCTCTGGAGCAACAAAGAAGGAAAATGATCCTCCTACTAAATGTGAAGGGCAAGGAGGATCAACAGAGGAGAACACAGGTGTATATCAAAAATATCAGGAACCGAGCTGTCAACTTGTTAGTGATACATCAGAATGTGCACTCTATTCAACTGCAGCTGCCTCCGAAGCCGTAGTACACAGAACTCCGTTTGCTTTAAAGAATTTCTCCTGCAGTAACGAATGTGTTGAGAAGTCTACAGAGGTGGTTATCCAGGTCACAGTAGCAGAGAATGCATTGCCTTCTTCTGAGGAGAAAGAGAACAGCTGATCTAGACTTTGTTCTCAGTTCAATCAGAATCAGTGAAGGTTGCTCATGATGCAAATGAAGCCATTTTCGCTCGACATCGACTTGGGAAGAACAGGCACAAAGAGAAGGATTTATTTCTATTTATGAGTTGCCAACACATGTTCTCTTACTTTCTTTTTGTTTTCTCAGTACTCAAAAAATGTCTTAGATTTGATCTTACTGCTGTTGATTGATTTGCATATAAGATTTCCAACACAAATCAATTGGATTTACATAACAGGCTATTTGGGAGATTTGGTTGTGAATGTTTTTGTAGATTCTATGTTTCTAATAACACTACGAACAATGTACATTAAGACATAGCTGTTTTTATGTTTGCATGAAATTCTAGTTTGTCAAATACTCAAATTCCTATACTTGAAAAAATTGATTTGTTTTGAATTTTTGGAACTTAAAATTTTTGGAGATTGAATAAAATACAAGGAGAGCCTAACTTTTTTTGTATATAACTAATAGAAAAAGAATTTAAAAACTCAAAAGGTATAAATGAGACGAGAACTAGAGAATATATCTAAATGACTTAAAATTCTGATCACCAAAATATCCAATCGAACTTGAAACTAAAAATAGCCAACAAAATTCACTGAATGCTTGTTCATGAACTCTTACATATAACGAAATAGAAGTTTGACATAAACTGAAGACAAAAAAAAAAAGTAAAACCAAGATTCAGCATTTCATCAGAAACATTAGTAGCAAAATCACTTAAGACCTAGGCTTCTCCTTCTTCTCCTTGAAAAGGGCAAGGAGGGAAACGCCCGATACTTTCACCACCTTAAATCTAACCCCGGGAATATCTCCCACAGCATGACCCTTCCTTCCAAATCCGGCAATCAATACTTCATCCTGTACATATAAAATAAAGTTTAGCCAGAGAAGATGAAGAACAATCAATGATAATCCAAAAGATAGAGTAACTAGTAATGGAAACCCACATTTTCTTCGATGTAGTTTAAGCAACCATCGTTAGGTACGAAGGCAGCAATCTTCTTTCCGTTCTTAATGAGCTGAACCCTAGCACACTTACGAATGGCAGAGTTAGGCTGCTTAGCTTCAATGCCTCTGCAAACACAGAAAAAGATTTTATGTCAGTTTCAATTACTCACAAACAGAATATGCGTAGGTAGAATAAAATCATTTGACTTCAGATATGGAATCTCACATCTTCTCCAGCACGATGCCCTTAGCATGTGACGAACCAGCAAATGGCTTTTTCCATTCATTTCCAAGGTGAGACTTCTTGTATGACTTGTCAGCCCACCTCTGCGTTCTGCGGTGGGACTTGAGCTTGCGCCCGGCTCCCATTCCACGTGTCTTTCTATAAAATGGTTGGTAAGAACGAGAACCAGTCACAAAAACCAAAATTGCATGGTAACCAGTGTTTAATGAATTCAGTTGCATTTTCCATGGAATAAATACAACAAGAGACAGAAACTACCACGAAGCCAACAAGTGAATTACAGCCATCAGTGAAAACCTTTTTTAATCTTTAGAAAGGTTTGACACCGCATTCGTAACGAGCTAATCTTTGGTAACCTCAGTGTATCGAGCTATGATCATTGTACATACCAATCGATTCCATGTACTTGTCTAGAAACCATATAAAATTATCTAACAATTTTGAACCAAAAGCTCCAATCTCACTAGAAATCCATACAAAACTTTCCAATTTAAAGAGTTAATCAACTATGACAAAAAAGAGCCTTAGAAATCCACTGATTATAAACTCTTTTCACAACCAGCTATGAATCAGATTACAAATCTAAAACTAATAGGTTGGCGCAAACGAAATTAAACACAAGCACATAAATTTGCAGATAAACATACATAATCTATACATGAGACAGATCTGAATGAAACCAACATCAACCAAAATCTTCCCTAAATCACTTTCCCATCCAAAAATTTCATGCGATTAGAAATCTCAGAGCCTTCTCTTATCCAAAAAAACACGAACTGAATCATTGCAAACAAACATAAATAGAAAACTGAGCAAAAAAGCTTCTTCAAAGAGCGAAAGATACACATCAAGGAAACATAAGGATAATTAAGCTAGAATTGGATAAAGAAGATGAATTAACATACCCCATTGTTGCTGATTTTTGAAAACGCAGAAACGGAGAGTAGCGCCTGCAACTTTTAGCTTGAGCGAATGGCGTAAAACCCTAATTTGACGACATAATAAATAGGAGCTCAATTTTCATATTGGGCTTTTAAGCCCATAATGAGGGGACTTTTAATAATTGGGCTTTGTGGAGTGCTCGAATTTTATTGGTTTTTTTGCAATATTATGTCGCTTACTCATATTTTAATAATTACTATAATTTTTTATTTGATGAAAGAGTGCATCATAATTCATATAGTACACGTATCCCTTCTACCGATAAATCAAAGGTTTGAGTTTATATAATCGCCATATAAATGACAATAATTATTGATAAAAAGTTTAAGATTCTTGATTGATATTTCCTCCGTAGCGTCTCACCTAAATTGAGTCATTTCAATTTTTTTAGTAAAATGCATAACATAATTACTAGTAGGTAGTACTTTATAATCTTTTTCACTTCTCTATTTTATTCTTTCTTGGTCTTTATTCTTTTATTATAACATGTGTCCTATGATATAATGCACTTAAATATGACACGTGTTAATAAAAAGGCATATTGCGAGAATATCAAAAGTTGGACCAATTTCAGATCAATCTCGTAATTTAAAAAAATATTTGGTTATATCATAACTTTGACATTTTTATCAACGGTCTCATAATCTTGAATTTGCAAGAAAATATGCATGATGTGAGACTATAAATTAATCTTGTTTAATACACCTAGTTAATCACGTCTTTAATTCCTTACACGTAAATATCATGTCAATAAATTCAGACGTAGCACGCCACATTTTTTCTCCGGGGGGAGAGAGAGTGTTCATAACAGTTGACCATATCAACTATACAAGATTATTACATCTAGATAACCATCTGCACTAATTCTCCTACAAATTTCAGACAAGAATATGTCTATAAAAAGTCACAAAGTGATCAAAATCAAGAACTGCATCAATTATTCAAAACAATGAAACAAAACCTTAAACAACTTCATTTATGTTGCCCTTTCTTCAGCAACACACCAATCTTCCTCAGCATATTCCCATTTTTCTTCTTAGGAGACTCCCCATCTGTCTCTTCTGAGCCTACTTTCCCACCAACCATGTCGTAGCCCAACGATCCCGTCCTCTCGACACACTTCCCGTTGGACAGCATGGCGGCCGCTGCCTCAGCCGCCTTCCTCCACTGCTCCGACTGCACCTTCAGCCTCCTCATCTCCCCCTCCATCTCCGCGTTCGCAGCATCCACCTCGTCTCTCGCCTTCTCCCTTCTCAAGATCTCGGATTTTAGAGCCTCGTTTTCAGCCTCTTTTTCCATTATGCTCGTTTGCATCGCTTCCAGCTCGGATTCTGACTTTTCCTTTCCCTTCTCAATCAGTTTCGCCTTCAGTACCTCGATCTCAACGCGAGACTCGTTCAGCGCCTCCACCAGCTCGGATTCTCTCTGCAGCGACTCTGACTCCACGTGCTGCACAAGCTCGTACGCGTCTCTGATCTGCAACGTGCTCTGGAGGTACTGGTCTTGGTACCTCCTCTCGGCAGCCTCAAGCGCGCCCCTTAGCTCGTCTGCTTCGCGTTTCAGACCATCAGAGGCGTGTTCATCACCGTTGAGTTTGCTGACAAGCTCCTCAAGCGCGTCTGCTTTGTTCCTCGCGTCCTCCGCCTCAGCCAGCAACGAGACGTTGGCGTTGGCATGCTCCAACCGCAGAGCTTCCTCAGTCGTCTTCACGACTTCCAGCAGCATTAGAGCCTTGCCAGCTTCCTCAATCGCCTGACATTCCGATTCTCTGCTATCATTCAACTCTTTCTCGAGCTTCTCGACCAACTCAAGAGCCTCTGTGAGCTCGTCTCTCAGCCTCCGAATCTCCCTAGCTTGGGAGGCTTCGGAATCAGTCACCCGATCCAGCTGGAGCTTCAGCTTCTGCGTCTCGTTCAGGGCAGAAGCCAACGCAGAAGAGTCCATCGAGTGCTGCTTCTGCACAGCTTCCAGTTCCGACTGCCAGACTTTGTCTCGGTCCTGAGACACCTTACGCAGCTCCTGCACCCGAGCCTCCTCAGAGTCCGAGAGCTCCTTCAGCTGGTTCTGCGTTTCCTCGAGCTTAGACGACATAGCTGCAAGCTGCTTGTTAACCTCGTCCGCCTCCTGCTGAGCCTTTTTCTTCAATGACTCGGACGAGCTCAGCTCCTCCTTCGCCTTCTTCAGCTCGTCCTGCAGCTGAGCCTCCGAGTCGGACACCCTGCTCGGTGCTCTCTTTTTCTACGACACGACAAAAGTAAGTCCAAATCATTACATCATCAGCATAGATAAACAAATGCACATTACTACTTGCATCTTCTGTTAATCAAAACTAAACATGTCCGTTGTCGATGAAATTTGGATGCTCGAATCGAAAGGTATACGCACCTCCATTGCCGGGCTTCGTGGAGACTTCCCAACAACTTTAGGACTCATATCCTTGGGTGTCTTGCTCTTTGGTGATGAAAACGAATCCGGATCTGATCCAGGAGTTTTGAGCTTCCGAGCTGCACGAGGTGTGGCAGGAGACAGCTTTGGAAAGACGTCGAGAGAGCCCGGCCTACACTCAAATAAAACACACAAAACCATAAAAATGTCTCAAACATAAGTATCAACTTCATGAAGCACAAGACAATCAAAAAACAAGCAAAATGGGATTCAAAAAAGCTACACCAATGCTTTCACCACACCATATCCATACAAAAAACGCGTTCATACATAAGCTACATTACCTCGGTTTAGTGGTCTGCATAACGTACGATCTCAGCAGGCGAAGCTAGCTAAGGCGCTGCAAAGATAGGCACATGTTTAAGGATCATGACTGAGAAAATGCAACCATTAGTAGTCGATTTTTGAGTCGAACAGGCAAACCAAACTACTAAAGAGATAAGCAATGCTATCCCTTTAAAGGGAAACCAGAGAAACAAACTCCACTCCCACCAACCATACCCAAAGTAAAAGAGGAAAAAGTGTGAAAAATGAAAATAGTAAAAAGCAAAGAAGTGACAGAGATGAGATATAACAAAGCAGCAACATCAAAGGCCAGTGTATCACTTTCCAAATATTTTCCTTTATTTTCACTCCACAATTTCAACTGTTTAAGGATAACAACTGATAACAAAGCAATCCATAATTGAGTAAAGTTGCTATAAACCTTCACATTGTGAGGCAGATGGAATTTGATGCCTATTTATTGAATTGCTTTATGCTAAAGAACAAGCAATTATTAGTAGCATTATTTTTCTAAAGTGGAGATATATCTACAAGACCACAAGAAAGCATAATATCATATAAATCATTTAAACTTTTACACCTTGAGAGAGAGAGAGAGAGAGAGAGAGAGAGTTATTGATGCCTTCAATGAAGTAGTGAGTTGTATCAAGCATTTACTCCCATGTTTAGGTCTGCAGAAGCAAAAATTGACATCCCAAAGAAAATAAAAATGAAATGAAAATTCATGATCCACCACACACACAAACACACAGCAAAGAGTAATAAAAAACTCATCTTGAATCATAAAATTTTGATTGGAACCTAACATCACATTGCAAAACCAACAACAAATTCCCCTCCCATTACAAAAATATAATCAAATTAAAAGTATTCCACAAAAACAGAGAGAGATAGAGATGGATTTCTGGAAAAAAGAGTGATAAAAAACTCATCTTGAATCATAAACATTTGATTAAATGCTTCAACACCAAACTTCCCACTTCACATTGCAAAATCAACAACATAATCCCCCTCCCATTCCATAGAATAACCAAATTAAAAGCATTCCACAAAAACAGAGAGAGAGTTCTGGCAAAAAGATTGCTTTTTTGGAAGAAAAGAAGCTCTGTGCAACAACAAAACTGCCGGCATTGTTGAATGCAAAGACAGCAAAGTCACTCACTCACCACTTGGAAGCTTCTCAAAATTCCAATAGAAATGACGAGAGAAAAACCCTACAGTGTGTGGAGAGATGAAACACAGTAATGAGTGAAGAGCTCAAGAGAGAGAGAGAGAGATGGATTCGGACAATGTGTTCAATCGCTGGCTGGTGATGCTGTTCCCGAGTCTTTGGCTCTCTCTTTCTTGCTCTCCTCCTTGTCTATTTTTGGAAGTGAGAGAAGGTGCTGTTTGGATTCCGATTTTTGGTTTTGATTAATTCAGGCAGCCAGAATATACCATAAATAATTATAATATTGTTTGTGAAAAATGACTTCGCCTTATTAGAAATTAAAAAATTACAAAAATACAAGGACTATTTTAATGAGACTTATAAGAGATTCGAATTAAATGAAAGTGCACTTTACATATGAACAAATTTATGATAAGAGTTGTGAAAATAGTGAAGGCTGTATGAAAGAAATAAATAGTTTATGTTACAGTACTATATTATAGCTATATAATTTTAAAAATATTATTCATGAGTTAATTGCATATTAAATTACGTAATATCTTGTTTCTTCTGCACTTTTTGAAATAAATAATGATATTTTTGTGATTATATTATATATGTGACCTATTTATCACAATTTTGTCTTTCTGTTAAAATAATGAAATCAAAATGATAAGTACAATGGACGTATGTACTAAGTAAAATACTATACTAGTATCTAATGTACAAAAAACTGGAAACTTATATCTATACAAGATACAGATATGAACATGTACAAATAAAATATTTGAGATACAAGAGCTTACTAGTTTTTAGAGTTTGAAGTCCAAAAAATTAGGGTTTTAGTCCCAAAAATAATATTATAAAATAAAAAAGGTATTCAATAAAAATAAAATAAAATAACCATACTAATATAAAAGAAAAGAAAAGAAGAGAAGTGAATAAACAATATTAAAAAATTTTGGACCATTTCTCGATTTATGCGTGTCATCCTTGCGCAGGGGCCATGCTAATCTTCTCTGTATCTGTTAGCTTTGTGCGTCTCACAACATCAATTAAATAAGTGAGGTGTATGTGAGGGCGCGTTGCATCTGATTATAGCTCATGATTTTTTTCTATTTTGGGGCTGAGTATAAATACCCATTCTAGAAGAGTGACGAGAGGTTAAGAGAGAAATTACACACATTCAGTGAGTGATACACCTTCGAGAGCTGGTTCAAGATTCAGTCGGAGAAGAAGGCTGTGGGGTGATCTTAGTGATCGGAAAGTACAGCTCGGTTCTAGGTGTTCTCACATCGCATAGGTTAGTTGATTCTCTGTCGAGTTTCAGTTGTGGTCAGCTTGTGTTTGTGAAAAGTTCTGTGTGAAATTTCAGTTCTTGTACATCTGTAATCCTCATTTCAATATCAATACAAAGTGCTCGAGTTCTCCCGTGGATGTAGGCTTCATTGGCCGAACCACGTATGTGCTGTGTCTTTTGATTCTTGTGCTTGATTTCTGTTTGTGTTCGTTGCAATTGGTGATCCGTGTTTCACAAATTGGCGCCGTCTGTGGGAATTGAGTGCGCAAGATTGACGATGGCTGCTACTCGATTTGATTTCGAGAAGTTTACGGGTAAGAATGATTTTGGGCTTTGGAAGGTGAAAATGAGAGCTACGTTAGTACAGCAAGGGCTCTGGGAAGCGATGAAGTATGAGGAGCCGGATAAAACGGCTAATCTTGAGGATAAAGCCGTGGTCAAGAAGATGGATATGATGGACAGAGCGCATAGCGCGTTGATGCTAAGTCTTGGAGATCGAGTTTTAAGAGAGGTGTGTAAAGAAAAGACACCATCTGCCGTTTGGAAAAAGCTCGAGTCGATCTACATGACGAAATCACTAGCCAACAGATTATTCTTGAAACAGAGACTGTATTCTATCAAGTTTCTTGAAGGGAAAGGAATTATGGAGCAACTTGATGATTTTATGAAAGCTGTGGATGATTTAGAAAGTGTAGATGGGGAGATAAAGGATGAAGATAAGGCTATCATGCTCCTTAATGCCCTTCCCAAGAGTTTTGATCAACTCAAGGATGCCATCCTATATGGAAGAGATAGTTCTCTCACCTATGAAGAAGTTCTAACAGCCTTGAAAGCAAAGGAATTTCAGAAGGTCTCTGTTGCGAAACCGCTGGATCAAGCGGGTGAAGTTCTCAATGTAAAATCTGGGGACAAGAAAGCTGGGAAGAAGAAGTGGCAGAAGAAAGGAAAACCTGAGAAAAAGGAAGAAAAGGAAACTAGATCATGCCATTATTGCAAGAAGCCGGGGCACTTGAAAAAGAATTGTTATTCATGGAAAAGAAAGAAAGAAGAGGAAGCAGCTGGGGAGAACAATGCAGATATTGCTCAAGATGTTGAGACTGCACAAGCTCTCAATATAGCAGATTTTGACATCAATGAGTCATGGATAATGGATAGTGGATGTAGCTTCCATATGTGTCCCAAGCTTGAGTGGTTCAACAACATGAAGCAGTCTACTGGATCGGTACTTCTAGGAAATAATCAGATCTGCAGAGTCATAGGGATGGGAGATATCAAACTGAGAATGAAGGATGGCTCTCTGAAAATCCTCACTGAAGTCAGGTATATCCCTGAAATAAAAAGAAATTTAATCTCCTTAGGAGCTCTTGAAAGGAAGGGTTGCTCTTTCCTGTCTTCTGATGGCATCATGAAAGTGATGAAAGGATCTGATGTGGTCATGGAAGCTAAGCGCAGGTATAGTTTATATTATCTGCAGGCTGTAGTAGTCATTGATGAAGTCAATGTGGTGAAGAAAATAGATCCAGAGATTTGGCACCTCAGGCTCGGGCATGTTTCGAAGGATGGAATAAATCAGCTCATTAAAGGAGGAATAATAGAGGCTGATTTCAGAATGATCTCCAGAGATTGTGAGGTCTGTGTCCTTGGCAAAAGTAAAAAGTTGGTGTATCCTACTGGAAAGCACACATCATCCTCAACACTAGACTATGCTCATAGTGACATATGGGGGCCAGCTCAGACTGTTTCAGTGGGTGGATGTAGATATTTCTTGTCGGTTGTGGATGACTATTCAAGGAAAATTTGGCTATACATCATGAAAGACAAGTCTGAAGCCTTCAGCAAATTTAGAGAATGGTGTACAGAGGTTGAGGTGGAGAAAGGGTCAGTTCTAAAGTGTCTCAGAACAGATAACGGGTTGGAGTTCCTTTCTCATGAATTCGATGATTTCTGCAAACTCAAGGGAATTAAAAGGCACAGGACCGTACCAAATAATCCACAACAGAATGGAGTGGCCGAGAGAGCCAATAGAACAATCCTTGAAAGGGTTAGATGTATGCTAATCTCATCTGGAATGCCTCCAAAGTTTTGGGGAGAAGCAGCTGCAACAGCAGTGGTCTTGATAAATAAATGTCCTGCAACAGCTATTGATCATCAAACGCCTGATTTCAGATGGTTTGGACATCATGGTAATTACACTATGCTCAAACCTTTCGGATGCAGAGCCTACTCACATATCAGACAAGGCAAGCTCCAGCCAAGGGCACTGAAATGTGTCTTGCTCGGTTACCAGAAGGGTGTAAAAGGGTATAGGTTGTGGTCTATGGAACCAGGGAATCAGAAGGTGGTGATTAGCCGGGATGTGATTTTCAGAGAGCAAGAAATGCCCTATAAACAAGCAGATAGAGGTGGAACATCAGATAGAATAGAAACACCAGTTGAGGTGGAGCTGTTGGAAGATTTTGAAATTCAGCAGCATAATGAAGATGTTAACACATCTGACTCTGAGCAACAAGTCCATGAAGTCAGTGATGATGATGATGACCAGGATGCTCCAACACAAGAGAATCTGGAAAACTACCAGCTAGCAAGAGACAGAGAAAGGAGAGCAAACATTAAGAAACCAGCAAGGTACAGTAATTCAAGCCTGGTATATTATGCTTTCTGTGCAGCAGAGGAGGTAGAGTCTACTGAGCCTGGAACTTACAAAGAAGCAGTCAAGAGTAGAGACAGAGACAGATGGATTAAAGCTATGCAAGATGAGATTGACTCCTTGTTGAAGAACAAAACATGGATTCTAGTTACAAGGAAAGTGATGCAGAAATTGATTGGATGCAAGTGGATATTCAAAAAGAAAGTTGAAGCGTCGGAGGATAACAGAATCAGATACAAGGCCAGGTTGGTGGCTAAGGGGTACAATCAGAGGGAAGGAATCGATTACAGCGAGATATTCTCCCCGGTGGTGAAGCACAGTTCCATCAGATTGCTCATGGCCTTGGTTGCACAGAATGATTGGGAATTACATCAAATGGATGTAAAAACGGCTTTCTTACACGGAGAGCTGGAGGAGAGTATATTCATGGAACAGCCAGAGGGGTTTATAAAACCAGGAGATGAGGAGAAAGTATGCTTACTGAAAAGAAGCATCTATGGACTGAAACAGTCCAGCAGGCAGTGGAACATCCAATTCGATGAGCATATGAAGAAAATTGGATTTGTAAGTTCTAAATATGATAGCTGCGTATACATAAAGGAAAGAGAAGGAAAATCAGTAGCCTTTCTGCTCCTATATGTAGACGACATGTTGGTAACAGGATCTGATATCAATGAGATTCAGAAAGTGAAACATGATCTCAAATGCAGATTTGAAATGAAAGATTTGGGAGAGGCCAAGAGGATTTTGGGTATTGATATCGTCAGAGATAGGAAGAGAAGGGTACTATGGTTGAGTCAGCAGAATTACATTGATAAAGTACTCAAGAAATTTCAGATGAACGAGTCAAGAACAGTCTCTACACCATTGGGGCAGCAGTTTCAACTGTCAGCTGAGCAGAATCCTAAATCTAGAGAAGAGGTGGAGCAAATGGATAAATTACCCTATGCCAGCATTATTGGAAGTGTCATGTACGTGATGATATGCACTAGGCCCGACCTTGCTCATGCAGTGAGCATTACCAGCAGGTATATGAGCAATCCGGGGAAAGTGCACTGGCAAGCTTTAAAATGGTTATTGAGATATCTTGGTGGAACAAGAGACTATGGAATCATGTACAAGGGAAGTGTAGATCACACCAGAGATTGCTTGGAAGGATATTGCGATTCAGACTACGCTTCAAATCGTGACAATAGAAAGTCTCAGACCGGGTACATATTCACTTTGTTTGGAGCAGCTGTGACTTGGAAGTCGAACTTGCAATCTGTAGTGGCTTTGTCTACGACCGAGGCTGAATATATTGCCTTAACAGATGCGGTGAAAGAAAGTTTCTGGTTAAAAGGAATTTTGGCAGATCTGGGATTGATGCAGAAAAAGGTTGTGATTAATTGTGATAGCAGCAGTGCGATTTGCCTATCCAAGCATCAGACGTTCCATGATAGAAGCAAGCACATTGATGTGCGTTTGCATTTCATCCGAGATGAGGTTGGAAAGGGAATGATAGAGATTAAGAAGATTGCTACTGAGCATAATCCAGCAGATGCATTGACAAAGGTGATACCAGCTTCAAAGTTCATCTATTGCTTGGAGTTGGTGAATGTTCTTAGGAAATGAAGGAGCGTGGAATTGGAGGATCAGGACAGCAGGTTATTGATGTTTTGATACGAGGTGGAGATTTGTTAGCTTTGTGCGTCTCACAACATCAATTAAATAAGTGAGGTGTATGTGAGGGCGCGTTGCATCTGATTATAGCTCATGATTTTTTTCTATTTTGGGGCTGAGTATAAATACCCATTCTAGAAGAGTGACGAGAGGTTAAGAGAGAAATTACACACATTCAGTGAGTGATACACCTTCGAGAGCTGGTTCAAGATTCAGTCGGAGAAGAAGGCTGTGGGGTGATCTTAGTGATCGGAAAGTACAGCTCGGTTCTAGGTGTTCTCACATCGCATAGGTTAGTTGATTCTCTGTCGAGTTTCAGTTGTGGTCAGCTTGTGTTTGTGAAAAGTTCTGTGTGAAATTTCAGTTCTTGTACATCTGTAATCCTCATTTCAATATCAATACAAAGTGCTCGAGTTCTCCCGTGGATGTAGGCTTCATTGGCCGAACCACGTATGTGCTGTGTCTTTTGATTCTTGTGCTTGATTTCTGTTTGTGTTCGTTGCAATTGGTGATCCGTGTTTCACAGTATCGTTCCAATTTTATCGGATGTCCCCGAAGGGACACACTCTCCTCTTGCTCCGCTGTATATAATCTGCGTAATCTATTGTTGTAGTTTCGATGTGGGATGAGATTAGAAACCACTAAACTGGGCCAGAATGATAGTTTTGGGCTTTATGAGCCCATTATAGTAGGAGTATATGGTTTCCTCTTTAAACAATTTCCTTCTTAACATATGAATGAATTATGTAGGAAAAAAAACAAATCCCACACACTACATTTTTAAATTTAAAAAAATTTCAATTCATAACACATTTAAAATTTGAGATATCAAGATTAATCTATGATGTCAAGAGTTAGAAGTTCGAATCGGCTGTAGCAAACTCTTCAAATTTAATATTGCAGTCACAAAAAAAGGATCACTGCTGCATATATTTAAATATCCGTTTCATCGTCACTCAAACCGTCATTGGACACCACATGTCCTATGATCCCAGACTTTCTCAGTTGCTGAGATCTCATCATCTCATGAAGATCAAGAAATGTGAACACCACATGTCCTATGATCCCAGACTTTCTCAGTTGCTGAGATCTCATCATCTCATGAAGATCAAGAAATGTGATTGAATATGTTCCATTATGATGATAGTGTGGATCAAGAAAGTTTTTGTTTGTGATATGATGGAATTTTTTGAAATGGTGAGACCATATACAACTATAAATGTATGTTGTTGTAAGTTCAATCATGTTGTAGTTTATGATTGGAAATGTGAGTAGTTTACTAATACTTCACCACATTAATGGCCCAAATTTATTATTATTATTATTAATTATTTTTTTTGCTTAGATTTCCTTCTTTATCAATTATTTTATTATAGAAATTATTGAAAATATATCGAGCTATATCGTGGTGATATAAAAAGAACATATAAATATAATCCAAGTTACATCAATTTCAATATTATAGGTTGACTAAATTTAAAGCTTTTCATTTCTCAAGAATCCGTTGTCGTCCAGCGGTTAGGATATCTGGCTTTCACCCAGGAGACCCGGGTTCGATTCCCGGCAACGGAACTTTTTGTTTTTTTTTCCCTTTTTTGAGAAAAAAAGTTACTAATATATTGGGAAAAATAGAATTTAAATTACCTAATTTAAAGCTGAAAAGGTTTCACAGCTAATGCATGCAAATTTTTTTTAACAATATTCAGATAAAACAAATACTAATACTTCTCGTATAAAAGGAGTAAGTTAAGAATAACAAAGTCACATAATCTAACGCAGAGATTGTAAAGACTTTGCCATAAAGGTATACAAATTTGATAAATGTGATCAAAGCTGGAATTCATAAGATCAAATGTGAGTTTATCTATTTTGAGCCAGAGAGATCTGATTACAATTGGGGGATTTGTGATGCTGGATTTTTCTTCACTCTTTCTTCTCTATAGCTTTAATCTATATACATGTGTAAAACGTCTTTTTACAAGAAAATAAATAAGGCAAATTGCAAGAACTTTTTTTTGTTTAACCTGCAATTGTCGATTATAATAATTTGGACATTTTTTTCAATTATTGTATGACCAAAATAAACCATAGAACACTACAATCTTATAAATGTAGGCTTACACATTATAATGTCAATTTGTAGGAGGATAAAGCTCCCATAACGCTATAGTGGCATCTTCTGAAGATGAAGCCATCAGTTGAAAATGTGACAGCATTGCAAATTGCGTGATGGTATTTCAGTATAGCCAACGCATTCCCTTTCCGATAGTCATGTATCCTCACCCTGTGATCCCACCCAGCTGTGGCGAAAATCTTACCATCTGGCCTTATCGAGGTCCCTGAGATACCGGGTCTCTCCAAAATAACTTCTTTCTTGACCAAACACGATCCCATCGAAGGATTCAAGCTAAACGTCACAATTTTCTCATCAGCAGATCCCGAAACCCCTCCTCCACACCAACTGTCAATAGACAAGCTTAGAACTGCCTCCGAGTGGAATTTCACACTAGTCACCGGCAAGGAAGGATTTCTCAAATCCCATAACACCATTGATCCATCCTCGAACCCAGCAACAACGTGTGCATAAACCTCTGACTCGGATGGCAAAAAGGCTCCGATAGCCATGCACATTCCTCTCAACTTTGCAGAACGATCCACTGAGATCAGAGGCAGCAGCTTCACAAGCTTTTCAGCAGTGTTAACATCCCAAATCTCAACCACAGACAAGTCTTCCCCAGCTGTGGCAACATAATTACGCCCTCCAGTCTCCGAGCCAACCTCAGCTTCAGCATGGGGCTTGTCGAAAACAGAGAGCTTGCAGAAGTGATACGAATTGGTATTGATCGTGGTGAGAGGGCTTCTGGAGCTTGATAGCTCCATCCCTTCCTTGAGTAATCAGTCTGTTCTCCCCAGCAGCAGCAATGCTGATGATGCCATGAGCTGCGGTGTGAACCCATGATGATGAAATGGTCCTACGCTGCAACGTGTCCCAAATTCTCAGCTCCCCGTCGGTGGATCCACTGAAAAGGATGTTGTTCTTGACTGGATGGAAGCAAACATCTGTAACAGAAGCGCGGTGGCCTCGGAGAACAGCCACGGGATCGGGAGGAGGCCGCTTGCTCATTTTTCTTCTTTCTCTCTGAGGCAATATGTCAAACAGCATGGCTACAACCACTAAAGATACCACGCTTCATAGATAAAACCCGGAATTGAGTAAAATAATAGCTGTATTACAATCTTCAAGGAATAAAGCTGCAGCCTTGGTGTAGAATAGCCATAGCCAGAGCGTAGAAAAATCTCTGTATATACAAACAACCAACACACAAACAAATTACAATACAAAATTACAATATTTAAATTCAATTAGAGAGAAAGATGAGAAGAAATCTGCGAGGGGCGAGGGCTGCGACTCTTAACACGAGTCAATTCCGCCGATTGAGAGAGAAAGAGGGAGATGGAGTGTGCGTGCAGTGCCGATTTGGGGCTTTTTCACCTAGGGTTTCTACAGAATTTTAATTTTTGGGTTTATTTGTGTTGGATTTTATGATTAGGTAACATTTATTAATATATAGAATTCTGAATGGGTGTTATATTTATGTTTTAAAAATTAGTAGGTTTTAATTTGGACTATTTTTATTCGACTTTATATAAACTAACTATCACCCACGTGCGATGCACGACCCATTTTCTTTTATTTATACTTATTTTATATTGTAAATGATTAAATTCATAAAAATATCATTGTATGAAATCTGAAATCATAAATATATAAAATAAAAAACAATTATTATAAACTCAAACAAAAGGGGAAAAAAACACATATACCGAATGAGAACTAATATTATTATTTCAAGTTCTAAAACCACAAATTTATACCATAACAATTTATTGTACCAATAAAAACTCATATAACCTTATAACTAAAAATTACACACAAATTACATATCATTTAAATCAATTATATATCTACACACAATCATAGTAGCATATTTTATATCTAATGATCAGACCACTCAATCAAAGAGAAACCAACTCCGTTAGTAAAAGCCAATCCTTTAAGGCTTTAATCATACATTGACACAACCAAATAGAAGGGAAGAAAAGTTGAAAAATATGTAAGTTGAATATGAGGAAGCATGGTTAGCATAGACTGAAGGTACACCAGTGAAATCAATAGAAACCATAAAATTTAGCTCATATCCTCCAGCCAAGTAATCGAGGAATGTGAATACTCATCCACAATCGACTGACTCTTTAAAACCTACAGGAAGAAAAATGCAACTCTTAAATAGGTACATATATACTGAAAATACTCTTTCTAAACGGTCTGTTTCTTAACCTGCGTTGCAAAAATGAAGGAAACATTGCTGTGAACCCGAATCAACCATGCCACGATTGAATCATGGAAATGCAAAAGGGAGAAACCAAATTTTTTTATGAAACCGCAATACCTGCTCATCAGTAATTCTACGCAGAGGCGAACCACCTCCAATGGTAGCATACCCTTCCTTGCTCTTGGGAGCTCTCAACGTTGAAATCAGCTATGCCAAGGGACGTTGAAGGAATCCGAACAACCTTAGAAGATGAATAATGTCCTGCAAGATGGCATAAAAAAATATATCAACCATCAAATAATAAAACCAAATAATCACATTAATTTATTTTATGGTTTTTTTTGAAATCATTGTCCTCTTAAATGTTTGAATTGTATAGGACCTATTAAATCTAAATCATAGTTACTAAACGTCCATGAAGTTAATAGGTTAGTGGATAAGTGGCAATGAATGTCATTAGTGGGTAGTTAATCATGAAAAATTAAATTTAATAATATAGTAAGTATATTAGAATAATCTTTTTACATTATCAATGGCATTCATCTAATTATTTCCAAAACTCCCATTTTATATATTTATAGATATATTTTAATTTAAGTTCTTCTTTGTAATTAAATTTATATATTTTTACTTTACTTTTTATTTGAGTCTAAATTAGAATTGTGATAAAGAATTTAAATTGTTTTTATTTGGGTCAAAATTGAAGTTTTATTTGAATTAATTAGTAAGCTAAATGAGAACACAAATATGTAATCATTTCAATTTTCGTCCTATATTTACTCAGCAAAAATATTTAATATTTTATCCGTCTCGTAAAAATAAAGACACTTTCTTTTTTTAAATATGTACAATAAAAATATCTCATTTCCATTTATAAAATTTTCTCTCTAACTCATTATCCATATACATTAATTTATCTATCTATTTACAACTTACTTTAATTTGATGAAATCAATAAAAAAGTAGGAGGCTTTCTATCCAAAAAAAAAAATGGAGGATTATTGTTGAATTAGTAGGCAACCATATCTATGTAAGTGAATTTATAAATCTGAAAAAATAAATATTCACACTTATATAAGGAATTATATGACATGTCAGATTTAGGAGTAATACAAAGTGGCGTATTATAATTTTTTAAAATAATGTGTGGTAGTTTAGAGAATAAGAGCAATTGATGCAAGCTTTTGCACAACATTCTACAATATAATAAAACATTTTAATTGCTGCAAAAACATTCTATAATATTTTTGCAGTTAATTTTAAGAGTAAAGGCCCAAACTAGTCCTGGACATATGACCATTTTATAATTTTGATCCTAAACTTTATCTTTTGAATTTTTTGGTCTTGCATATTTCAAATCGGATCACAATTAGTCCTCCGTTAATAATTCCGTTAATTTTATAACAGTCACCGGATTTAACTCAATTTTGACTAAATTATACAGTTAATACCGATTTTTAATTATTGACTTAAAAATTAAGGTTTTAATTAAGGTTTTCAATTTCTGCCAAATAATTAAGGTTTTCAATTTCTGCCAAATATCCTCCCCCACCACCGCCGCCCTCCGCCTCTTCTTCCACGACTGCTTCGTCGGCGGCATTGAAGTTCTTACAGTTCTTACTCTTCATCTATTCCCAACCCCTCTGTTTTACTCTTCTTTCACATTCAATTTCTCAACTGTGTTTAGAAAATAGCTCCAGTAGTTCCTTCAACTGTGATATCTGCAAATTCTAAAATGATTAGTGTCTTGCAGTAATGAAAATGAATCTGTATCCAAAAAATATTGCTTCTACATCCATCAAAACTTCAAGCTCCTTGCAAAAAAATCTACAAATGCAAAAACTTCTCCTCTTACGGATTCTCTTATTTTGTTTTGTGATGCAACTTCATATACTTATTTGATATTGATATGTATGTGTTTGCTTTTTGCATTGATGTTTCAGATTTCAGCATAACATAGAAGATCTTGCACGAGAGCAGTCATGGAAGAAGAGGCGGAGGGCGGCGGTGGTGGGGGAGGATATTTGGCAGAAATTGAAAACCTTAATTTGGCAGAAATCGAAAACCTTAATTTTTTAGTCACTAATTAAAAATAAGAATTAACAGTATAATTTGGTCAAAATTGAGTTAAATCCGTTGACTGTTATAAAAGTAACGGAATTATTGACGGAGGACCAATTGTGTTCCGATTTGAAATGTGCAGGACCAAAAAATCCAAAAGATAAAGTTTAGGACCAAAATCGTAAAATGACTATATGTTCAGGACCAATTTTGGCCTTTACTTTAATTTTAATTTGCCTTCTTGGTTATGAACAAATTTGTTACCCCCTCCATTACGTAAATATACGAGCAATTGATATTGCATATGAATTAATATAAAATTGGTAAAGTAATAGAGAAGATAAGAATATTTATACAATATAAAATAAATATCAATAAACTTTTTTAATTAAAGATTTGATAAAATTGTTTAGAGCATCCGCAGCGGTGCTCAAAACTCCGACCGTCCGTCCGTGCCAGCGGCACGGTGCTGCTCTTAGCTAAGAGTACGTCCGTGCCGCTGAGCACCCTTACGTGGCGTGTTCTGATTGGCCAACGACATGTTCAAATTTTTTTAAAAAAATCGAAATTTATTTAAAAAAATGTTTTTAAATAAAAAATATATATTTTCCCACTTCCCAAAAAATTATATCTGTTTTCTACCCACTTTTAATTTATTTTTCAATTTTTTCCCCCAAAATACACATTTTCATCTATAAATATCTCCACTTCAACACAAAAAAATCACATTCTCATCTATTATATCATCTACATTCTCTCATCTTTGTTCTCAATTCTCTCATCTAAATTCCCACCACACTACACAATGTCCGGCTCCGGCGATCACCCCTCCGGCAATCGCGGTTGGAACCACGATTGGTTCGACTCCGACTCAATCCCTAGTCCGGAAGCGCAATTTACGGCCCCTCCTCAAACCCAAGGTTCGCAATTTCCGGGTGGCTACCGTCCTTACCCGGTGGACGACCAAAATGTCTCCGGGCACCCGAACCCGGATCGGGAGGGAGCAGCAGCTCTACTCCTACTCCTACTTCTATTCCTACTCCTACTCCTCCTACTCATGGCACCCGCACCCCGTATACTCTGGGTGAGATGATGACGATGTTCAAAGCCTACTTGGCAGTCTCCGAAGATCCGGACGTTGGCACGAACCAAACCGGGGATACGTATTGGTGGCGCATCACTCGTCTTTACAATGAAACCCGGCCGGAGGGGTGCGCAATTGCATCTTCAGATGCAACGAGACAATCGGTAAATTCCAGGGGTACTTCCAACAGGAAGAGCGGGTGGCGGGGAACGGCAAGAGCGAGCTCGATATCATTAGTGCCGCCTTGGCGACCTACCAAAGCTTGGAGTTCAAAGCGTTCAAGTACATCGCTTGTTGCCGGGAAGAAGGAGCCATCTCCTCCTTACGTCCTGTGGTGCAAAGACCAGTGGAATGAGGTATGATTCATTCAATTGCGCCGTTTCGTCTCTTACTTTGAATCTGGAAACTCGATAGACTCATCTTCTGGTGTTAATAGGTGAAGGAAGCTAATCCAGATGCTGATTTCAAGGCCATGTCGAATCTTCTGGGTGCAAAATGGAAATCTGTCACCGCGGAAGAGAAGAAGCCTTATGAAGAGAGATACCAAGCTGAGAAGGAGGCCTATTTGAAGATTGCAGGCAACGATGGAAGAAGCACAAGACTGCAATGGAGCTGCTCGAACAGTACCTGCAGTTGAAGCAGGAGGCAGAGAAAGAGAAGAACAAGAAAACAAAGTAAAAAATAACTCTAATTTTCAGTTGGTTTTTGCATAAGTAGTAGAAATTCATTTGTTGATGCTGCTGTTGTGTTTGGGACAGGAAGGAGAAAGATCCTTTGAAGCCGAAGCATCCACTTCATCTTCTCGAATGAGCGAAAACAAGAATGTCTTGGAGGTATACATAGTTAGGGCTAATAATTTTAAAATCTTAGGGTTGTTGAATGTGATTAGGGCTGAACTGAACTGGAATAACAGGTGAGGAGTGGAAGAACATGACTGATATAACAGAATGCCCCCTATGAAGAGGTCAGTTTTTGGTGGCTGAAATTTCATTTGAATGATGAATGTGGTTTCTAAATTGGGTATTTCGGCTTGATGATTTTTCTAGATAGCATTGCAAAACAAGGAACAATATGCGGAAGAGATGGAAGTTTACAAACAGAAGAAGGAAGAAGAAGCTGCTAACCTCAAGAAAGATCTCCAGAAGCAAGAAGCTAAGCAATTGCTCAAAAAGAAAGGGAAAACTGAAACTTTGATCAAGGTATTGCTTGATTTGAGGCCACGCTGATTATTCACTTCAAATGTTTATTATATATTGGTATGCAGAAAGAGAAAGTGAGTCGCCAGAAGAAGAAGAACGAGGAGAAGACTGTTGATCCGGACAAGCCAAAGCGGCCTTCCTCGTCTTTCCTTCTCTTCAACAATTGTACTATCACTGCGCTCATTTCGCTCAAGTGGAAGGTATTCTTGATTTGTGCAGATGAGGAAGGTTTGATTAGTTCAAGTGTAAAGTTGCAATAACTTCGATTCTTGATTTGTGTATAAGAAACAATAATTTGGCAGAAAAAAACAAAGATAATTAGGAAAACATCAAGACTGATGTTTAAGAATGATGTTCAACTTTGGTACTTTGAGTTTCTGTTTTCCCAATTAAATGATTATTTTTTTTTTAACTTTTGTGTTTTGACTAAAAATGTGAGATTAGATAGATAACAAACCAAAACACAAAATTAATGGATGCAACCAAAAGCTGTATTAATAAAGTAATGTTGTAGTCGCATGATCAAATCAAAACAAACATAGCAAGTAGTTATAATGTAGCAAAAATGCGTTCACATTTCCCACACGTATCTTTCTTGATCCCTTCACACCGCAGCAACAACACTCGGAGCCTGCCTTCGTGCTGCACGCTGCCTTCCACCTCACCACCGCTGCCCTCACCTCCATGGGTCTTATAGCCTTTTATGCCTACTATCCCATGTCTTTGGTCCTCGACCACTGTGAGAAGTCCGGCCGCTTCTGCGAACTCGCTGCCGACGTCTTAGGTAAACTAAATCACGCCTTTTTCACTCATTTTTTATGATTTCTAGTCTTAATTATGAATAATGATATCCATCTAAATTATTGCAAATGCTACCTATTGTTGTTGTGAATTATGTTGTTAGGTTGGTATAATGAATTACTGTGGATTTGAAGTTTGATGTTTTAGGATTAACATAGATAAAGGTAGTATATGTAATCCATAGTTTAATAAGATGGAATTCTACTTAATTTTGGTTGAATAAGATTCGAGAAATACTCTATCGTATATTGTATCAATTTGAGCTGTTATAGGTTCAGCATCGGAGCTATTCTTCTTGCCGGGGAATGCCACCACTACTTTTTAAAGTATTGTTGCCTTGATTCTTTGTAGATCATGTATTCGAACCTCTCTCCGATAGTTATGATCCTTCTCTCCCGAGCTTCCATTCGCTCAGGCACATTAATTAACCTAGTTTTGTCACCTTCTTCATGTTAGCCCTGTCTCATAAAAGAAGGTGAAGAAGAATCTGTTTTCTGTTTGCAGCCATCTCCAAGAAGACGCCACGGAGGGACTACTCTTTAGAGCCTTCCGAGAATGGCATACTACCTGAAATACAGGTGGGATTATCTTGTTTGTAATGATGTGGAAATTATGACGTTTATGTATAATTGTTAGTCTTCAACGAGGAATGCAGGCTCCACCAGCAACAAGGAAGATGCTAAAAGGCCTAATCTCCAGATATTGGGTGTTTGGCAACAAATCCAATGCGAACATCCTCAAAAGCCTCATATCGGATGAGGGATGTGAACAAGGGTGTGTTCTCTACAAGGAACTTGATCCTGAGGATTATTCTTCGGTCTCTATACGTGATCTTGTGTGGCTTCTTTGCTGCGATGCTGCCTTTTTTCCGAGACATAAACGCTGTGGTTCGACTTCATGCTCCCGATGCTCCTCTACAAGCCAACGAGATCATCGGCTGCGTTCACATGTGTGGGGGAATTCTCATCTGTGGAGGAAACTAGTTGGAGATGTTGCTGGGTTCAAGCTTTTTAGCAGCGATGTTGTTGATTGAATTGATGACTATAGCTCAAAACCCTCCAAAAAGATGTGTATGCCGCTTTAATAGCCTCAAGCACACAGTATACTTTAGTAAATGACAAAAGAATTATCGACTATGCACTCAACCATAGCTACATCCGTTTCAGCAGATGTTATGTCTAGTCTAGTGGAGATTAATCAGTTGCTTTGGTTAATGCATAATGATGACTGCTGAGAGGCTTTCTTTAAAAAAAAAAAAAAATTCATAAGTTTTGCCTGAATAATATCCATTAAAAACTGAAACTCTACAAATTCGTTAAAAACAGTTTTAATTAGATTAATATAATTTTTCTCATTAAATGATATTCTCGTAAATATCTACAAAACTCTCCTTTGTAGATGTATAGATAGATAGATTACAAATCAAAAAAATATTCTCCCGTGAAAATTTATTTGGTTTATAAATGGAACAGTCACACTTATTTACTATAATTGGTAGTCGAAATGTTACCAATTCAATGGAGATATGCAATATTGTTGAGAGAAAAAGGGTTTGTGAATGTGATTGCTCAGCTGGAATTAAGCTCAACTATTGGAGAAACTAAGTAAGGGGGTGCAACTTATCTCAAGATGCACAGCAGCTGTAGGATAGAAGATTAGTTGATGGATTAGATCTCAGTCCTAGGATCTAAATAGGCGTTGAGTTCAATGTGTTTAAATACCTAAATTCTGTTTTAGATATGGTTAATCTCGTTTTCCCTTTCTTAGTTGTGTACAGATCTTCAGCTCAATCTTGAGCAGTTAATGAAATTCATTCCTTCTGCAATTGATACTCAAACAATCTCCGATTAAAGCTTTCAATTCTCTACAGGGTTGAATCCATTTTTTTCACAAATTCAAAAATGTTCAAAGCTATGATTGACAAACATACTTAACCATTATCCAAATAACAACAAAACCAAACATCATCGATGATGTTATTGTTGTGTATATACCTTAACCTGTTTTAGAATATATACTCCTTCATACAATCCAAATCAAATTTAAAGAACTCTAAATAATGTGCTTACATTTTAGGCTAAAACGAAAATTATTTTGTATATCACCCTCCACAAATAAAGCAAAAACAAATACTCCCTCAGAACCTTATAATTTGTTATCATTTAACCCGATGCTGGTTTAAAAAAATATAATAGAAAGTGAGTTGAAAATGTTAGTGGCATACGGGTCCTACTTAGTTTAATACTCCATCTGTCCTATAAAAAATGAAACGATTTCATTTTTTATTTGTCTCATTAAAAATTAAACTTTTACTAAATAGAAACAATACTTTCTCTACTTTTTCATCTCTCTTCATTAACTTACAAAACAACACTACATAAAATCATGTGCCGAAACCCAAATGTTTCATATTTATTGGAACGGATTAGGGCTGGGTAAAAATACCGAAATACCGAAATACCGCCCTTATCGTACCGAAAAAATACCGAAAATACCGAATTTTCGGTATACCGCAATTTTCGGTAAGGTATGATACCTTATCGATTTATTTCGGTAGGGTAACGGTATGAATTTTCATATACCGGGGTATACCGGGGTATACCGAAAATATGGTATATACCGTTATTTTAGGTATATACCGTAATTTTAGGTATATATCGAAAATATGGTATATACCGATATAAATATATATGCTTAAATTATATCAAGTAAATTCATACCAAAGAAATCAAATCTTTACATGTAGAAATCAAATCTTTTCAAACAAATACAGTATATGATTTTAGTTAAATAAGTACCTAGTATATATTATAATTCACAATTCTACATATCTTTTACATGTAGAAATCAAATCTTTTCAAACAAATATATGACTTTAGTTAAATAAGTACTACGTATATATTATAATTGACAACCATTAAACCCTAATCTACCATCTTCCTCCTGCAATCTCATATTCTGATATACATTCACGCTGCAAGAGAGTCTTACTCCTTTCATTCTTCGGAGTTTGGATCTTACATCATGGATCCATCTTCACAACTCGCTATCATCGACCCTTCCCGCTCTTGTCAGTCAAGGTATCGTATCTTTTCTGTTAAAGATTGTAGTTTATTTATTTAAATTTTTGTGTATTATCATTATGCATAAACTGCCCATAACTGAGACTAATTTCTCTTCGTAGATATTAAGCAGTTGCCTAATCTGCATTCTCAATACATGGATTACATGAATATGAATCATAGCTGCGAATAAACGAGAAATATAAATTGTACTCAAAATTTAATTAATAGTTGGTGCTGCAATAGAAACATGGAGTATTTATTTTACTTTTTTCTTATTCCAACTTTTAGTGGTGACAGATTATACGTTTCTTACTTCTATTTAATTATTTCTATGAATACAAAAATCTCGTTATTATCCTATACAAGTATATCATTATCATTTTTTACTCCTCTGCTAATACCAAGAATAGAATAAATAGTAGAAAAAAATTTATTTATGAATGATACATGTATTTCCATGTGTCAAAATTTGCATCAGTAGGTCATATTGTTCTTATTTTCTCATCATTTAATGTAGGTAATTATTTCTCATAGTTCAGTTTAGTTACCGATCATAGCTTAATTAAAACAATATTGTTTGTTGTTATTTTTTCAGGAAGGAATCTGAACCACCAAAGACACCCGATAATTCAACAAATGATGATGGTACAAGTCGAAAGCGAGCACTAGAAGATTCGGTAGAAAAACCTCCTCTGCCTTCTAAAAGAAAAAGCGGAAGCCCATATTGGGATCACTGTGTAAAAGCAACAAGGAAATTGAGTAATGGCACGACACAACAAATAGGAATATGCAACTATTGCAAAACCGAAATACCAGCTGTTAGTGGGAGTACTAGCGGATTGAAAAATCATTTAGTGAAGAGGTGTAAGAAGTGTCCGTTATATGATGGCTCTTGTGAGAAAGGTCAAACCATGTTGACGAATGAGACTATGGGGCAACGAAGTCAAATAGTTGCTCACACTTTTAATCAGAAAAAGTGTGAACTGAAGCTCACTGAATATGTTATTATAGATGAAGTATCCTTTCGAGCTGTTGAAGGGAAGGGATTTGTTGCTCTGCTGCATGAAGCACAACCGAGATTTCGAATTCCTGATCGAAAGAAAGTTGCAGGTATGATTTATACTTTATTTTTAGAGGAGAAGAAGAAGATTCAAAATGTGCTTAATGGATTAAGGGTGAGCATTACCACTGATACTTGGACTTCGATTCAAAACATAAATTATATGGTCATTACAGCCCACTTTTTAGATAGTGATTGGAAGTTGCACAAGAGAATAATTAACTTTTCAAAAATCACAAGTCATGTAGGGGAAGAAATTGGCAAGATGATTGAGGTTTGTTTGAGGGAATGGGGGATAGAAAAAGTATTTTCGATTGTAGTTGATAATGTATCTTCCAATGACAGTGCGATTGATTACTTGAAAAGAAGAATGAGAATTGAAAAAACATTGATGTTTGATGGGAAATATTTGCACTTGAGATGTGCTTGTCATATACTGAACTTAATTGTTAAGGATGGCTTGAAAGAGCTCAATTATTCAATTAAGTCTATTAGGAATGCAGTTGTGTTTCTTCATTCTTCTCCTTCTAGGTTGAACAAATTTAGGGAGTTTGCGATATTAGCCAAGTTTTCTAGTGTGTCAACGGTACCCATGGATGTGAAAACTAGGTGGAATTCAACCTATAAAATGCTTGACGTTGCATTGAAGTATAGAAGGGTATTTGAAAGGATGGCCGAGGAATGGGTTCCATTTATGAAATACTTTCGCGACAAAGATGAAAAGGGTAAAGAAAGGATGGGGCCTCCAAATGCAGAGGATTGGGAGAATGCAAAAGCATTTGTACACTTCCTCAAAAATTTCTATGTTGCTACTTTAGAGTTAAGTGCATCAAAAACTCCGACATCTCATTTGATTTCACTTTCAATGTTTGCTATACAAATTGAGATCGAGAAAAAGTGTCATGATGATTCGGATCTTACTCTTTCAAAGGTTGCAAAAGCAATGAAGGTCAAATTTGACAAATATTGGGGGGATTGGAATAAAATGAATCCGTTGATTTTTATTGCCAATGTCCTAGATCCGAGGAACAAGCTTAAAACGCTAAAAGTTAGCGTTAAGAAATTAAGAGTTAAGAGCAGAGTGGATGAACAAGAGCTTCAAGAGTTATGTGACCGATTCAAAAATGATTTGATAACTTTGTGGGTAGAGTATAAAGGGGTGAATGATACGTTGTCCACCCAGAGGCCGCTCCTTGAACATGCAGACGATAATGACACCATTGACCAATGTGGTTTGCATCTTTTTGATGATATTTATAGTGGAGTGCAAGAAGAAGTTTCTCAAGATCAGCTTAAACAAATATCCAACGAAGTAGATAAGTACCTAGCCGATGAGATGGAGCAGCGGTCTAATCTTTCTTTTAATCTTTTGGATTGGTGGAAAGTAAATGGAACTAAGTATCCAATCCTTTCACTCATCGCAAAGGATATCTTTGCAATTCCAAGCTCAACGGTTGCTAGTGAATCTGCTTTTAGCTTGGGTAAAAGGGTTGTGGATCCTTTTAGAACTAGTTTGAGTCCAAAAATGGTGGAGGCATTGGTGTGTACCAATGATTGGCTCAAGGCAGATGATTTCAGCTTATATAAGGATCCAACCGACGATGATCTTGATTTGTATCGAGAAATTGAAGATATTGAAAAGAGTAAGTGTTTTTTTAATATACCTTATTAATTTTTCTTTTCTTACATATATATTATATATATAAAAATGCATTGATGGTTTTTGTAGATGCAAACTTGAGCCAAGAAGATGAACAGTTGCTGGGGGATCCACTTTTATCTGCTAATTGATCCAACACACAATAATATACCATGAACGGAGGTCAGAATTTAATCTTTACTAAATACGTATATATGTTAAAGCTCTTTAACTTTTCATTCTTAAATTGGATCTATGTAATTTTATTGGCTATAGTTAAAAATTGTGAATCATGATTTTAATGTTCATTTTTAAAAAGAGTTATGTGTTTATGTGGTTTGTTTGTTATTTACGCATCTAAGTCTATTTAGATTGTGGCAAGTAGTATATATTTCATATGGTTTATTGAGTTAATAATTTAGTTTACTGAAAATTGTTTAAACTTTACAAATGCAGGTTTATGATGAGAAATTGAAGGACAATAGAGACTGCAAGAAATGAAGATGATATTAAGATACTACTACTTTATGTTTTGATATGATATTGAACGTTGTGTGATTTGAAGTTTAATTGTTGCAGTTTTTTTAACATTATTTGAATATGTTTGAGTTTTATTAAATTGGATGTTTTCTAAGTATTTTGAAATATTATTTTCATTGTTTTTGTATTTAGAATTATTTGCAAAATACTGAGATTTTGGTATGTCATATCGTAGTTCAATATAACGTAAAACTCTGGTATACCGCAAAAGTAAGGTATACCGAACTTCGGTACGGTATACCGAAAATGAGGTACGGTATCGGTATTGAAATTCATCATACCGAAAATAAGGTATACCGAAGTTCGGTATGCCGAAAATTTTGGTAAGGTAAAGGTATGACTTTTTCGCATACCGTGTTTACGGTAAGGTATACGGTATGGTGGTTTCGGTAAGGTATACCTTACCTACCCACCCCTAGAACGGATGGAGTAATAAAATGTGAGTGGAAATAAGTTAATGGAACGTGAGACTATCAAAAATAGTAAAAGTGAAAGGTGACAAATTTTCAGAGACGAACGAAAATGAAAATAAGTGATAAATTTCCAGGGATAGAGATGAAGTAAATTAAAAAAATTCACAATAAATACATATATTTTGCATCATTCTAAATCACTCCTCTCTCTAATTCCCGCTACTTCCGATTTACACCTCGTCCGCATCAAAGATTCCACCACGATTCCCTCCGAATCTCGAACACTACCCCTCAGATTCCCCCATTCGAATATTCCCGATTCCGCCGCCACCCTCTCTCAAAAATATCTCCCTTAACGACACGGCGATTCCCTCCGAATCTCCAACACTCGCACCATCAAGATTCCTCGGATTCCCCGAACCTTCCTCAAGAACATTCTCGAACTTTCCAGAACCTTCCACTTCCGCCACCGCATCAACTCTCTTGCAGTAACCGCTCCTCAAAAACACCACCCATCTACGCAAAACCCTTCTCCCTCCCGCCAAAAAACTCCACCGGTTCCTCGCCCGGACCTGGCCAATGCAGGTCACTTTAGGAGAGCACGGCTCTTGATCGGCGCCGCTCTCCACTTCTCCGCCCCTGTAAAGAACGGGGGCGGAGCGCGACGATCTGCTTCTGCCCCGCGAGGGCGGCGGGAAGTTCTCCGGCCGCCCCGGGCTCAGAATCGCCATTGATAAAGCTTTCATCTTTGCTCACTATGTATACTTGTAGTATTTGGTAATCTATTTTGTTAGTAAATTAATTTGCAGATTTAATTTATTTGATATGCATTTATATATATACGGGGATGGGGTGTAATGTAAATCGTGGGTGGCATGTTTGTTGCTTATTTATGAGGTACTTTCGGTTCTTTGGCAAAAAACTTTTAGTGAGAGAAGAGAACAAGGAGACTCACATTCTTTATTTGGATATGGTATGTTTACCTTATGTTTATTGAGGACTAGTATTATTTAAGGTGTATGTATGTTTATAAATCTATCTATACAATATATAAAAGGAGAGTTTTGGGAGGTTTTGAATAATCATTTTATGCTGAGGGATGTAAATGCAATTAATATAAAGTTAAGAAACTAATTCTAATATATATAATCCTACTTAGTTGGTTTTTCATGTTTAGTAGAGATTAGTTTCCCATATTTCATATATACGTGAGTGAGTGGAGGTTAAGAGATAATTTGATTCAAGTTTTTTGAAGTACCAAATAATTCTTCCTTTTTCTTTATTAGTGGCGTTTGTTGAGCAAACAAGAAGTTGAGGAGATGATAAAATGGAGAAAAGAAGCAGATGAAGAGATGAAAAGGTTTGTGATTATGCTTCCATACTCAATTAAATTTTGGTTCAGTTTTCTCATGTCAGTCCGTGGTAAAAATAGGATGTTTCCGCACTTCATTGTGAATTCAAATGCGGCGAAGGAAACTGACGAAACACCGGATGTGGCCAGAGATGAAAATGAGGGTCGTCAAATTTCTTTGGAATCCTTTTCGGTGGAACTGAGGAAGACTATATTCTTATGAGATAGGATCTCAATGTCTATTTTTTTGTATTACTTCTAAATTCTACCATCGGAAATCACCACGCACATTCTTTCCCACCTCCCCGATCTCCGCAACGTTTCAATTAGCAAATGCAGCAACTTTCATCGACATTATCGTGGCTATTCTTCTTCCTCTACAGGTGTTTTCCTCAAGTTTGGCTATGGAGTACTTCTATTTCTCTTTCTAATTAATATTCTTTTCTTTAATTTGATAGTATACAATTGAAATTAACAGGTTAAGTTTTGGATTTGCTTCTTACTTCCTTTGGTTACATTCATGGAATCATTTATGCTACATATATTCTCATCCAGTAGACATATTCACCTCCCTCTCCCATTCCCAGGTAAATAAATATTTTTATTCTCTATTTGTCACTTTGATTTATGTTAATTTGTAGTCACTATAGCTTTATCTTCTTGATTTGGATGGCCAGGGAAGCTTCCACAAAACTATATGGTGTGAATTATTCGATTGTATATTTTCATGGGTCTCATACATCTTATATTTTACTATCATTTTAATACATATTGATTATTGATTTTGTTCTTTATTTTATTATAATACATATTGATTATTGATTTTGTTCTTTATTTTATTGTAGTTTTAGGTGAGGCAGACAGCTTTATCTACGAGTTATGTTGAAGAGTGACGAATTGTTAAGAATTGAAGGTTTTAGTATGAGATTGATTTTAATTTTAAAGTTAATGTAGTGTATAAAGAAGTTTTAAAAATGATGAGTAATTATCCATGGTATTTAATTCTTTATTGTGATGGATTTTTATCTTCTTACTCCATGATTTATTGTTTAAACATTATATTATATGATTTGTTTCAAATTTATCATGCTTCAATGTTGATTTGTATAGATTTTTGATTCTCATATAACTAAATTTGTTACTCATATTGTTCATTGCTAATATTGATTCTAATTTATTTAATTAATTTAAAATTAAAAATTAATATTTTAAAAATATTATTAATCTATGCATATGATATTAGTTAGAGGTAAAAATTTAGATAAGATATGGATAGTGACCAATTTAATTTTAATCAATCTTGATTTGAAAATACATAAATACTTTTATTTTAAGCCTTTTAATTATTCAGTTTTTCACCTCGTTTTATAGTTTGTAGTTTGTACGAATGTTAGAGAGGCTTTGCATTCTTATAATTTGTTATCTTAAGCTTTCCATTTTCCTACTATAGCGGCTCTATCTTCTAATGCGATGGCGGGGATTGTCAGTGTGTGTCGATGTGGTACGAAGATGTTATATTTGTGCCACTTGTTGAGGATGACTCTTTAAAGTTAATGGATATTCGAATAATCAATTAATATAAATTAAATTCAAAGGTAACTGAGATATCTTTAGAAATTGTGGGAATCGGGTTGTGCAAGTCAGTGCGAGTTGAGAGCATGGAGATATTGAGAGAACTTTCAAATTTGAATAGGGGGAAAATGAAATTAGAATTTTAGACTTTTAGTCAATGCAAAATTTGACTTCAAATTAAGCTTTACTTCACTATCAAAATTTTCACTCCATTATATACATAAATTATGGTTGTTGTACTATTATTGTGACATGTGATTTGGCAAATGGCAACCTGTACAAAGTTAGGTAGTTTATAATTCTGTGTTTGTTAGTTCTTTTTAGTAATAAACATATCACTACGACTTGGTACACGATATGAAACATTCTTCTTATAGTATTATTATCATTCCTTGTTTATGTCTAAGATTAGACTTGTACAAAATGTGAAGGTCGTTAATGTATTCACATTCTCAAAATATATCGAGCTAGCTAAGCTAGCTCATTGACAATCCAAATAAGCTTAAAGGGGAACGTTGCACTTCTTTTAAATGTATATTTTCACTAGTACCATATGTATTTACTTTTATTGGCAACTAATTGCTACTACTCCATCCGTCCGCGAATAGGAGTCCCGTTTTTCTATTTTAGTCCGTCCTCGAATAGGAATCCCGGTTCACTTTTATCATAAATGGCAATAGGATCTCACATTCCACTAACCCATTCCTCTTACATTTCTTAACATTTCTTAAAACCAGTGCCGCCAAGAAATGAGACTCCTAATAACAAACGAAGGGAGTATTTGATAACATAGTACCTTCCGTGATTTACCATGACAAAGTTTCTCGACCACCTTTTTTATTTGGCTCATCTTAGAGGCATCAAGAGATGTTCTAGGTGGCGTTTTGGTCTCGAAAATAGAATTTGCCAATTGAGGCTAAGAAACACGATTCGTGGCCATTTTCATCATCTTCTTTCTCTTTGGTCTCACTCGAAAACTGAAAACTCATTTCACTCTTCATTCGACGCTTACATTTGGATGCTTAAATTCAAGATCATTTTAATTACGTAGGTAACTTGTTTTTGTCTTATAGTTGCAAGTGTTTGTGCTAAATGCAGCATAACTAGGGCTGACAAATCGTGCAGATTGGATCGTTATCGGGTCAATCTGATGACGACCCAACCCAATAAGGCATAACCCGAACCCGACCTGTTCTGTAAATCCGAACACGAACCCGACCTGCTACCTTCAAATCCGAACACGATCCGCACCCGACACAAGCCCGTTAACAACACGATATAATATGGGTTGACACGATAACGATCCAAACCTGATATTACACGATTAAAACCTAATATTACACTATTACACCTTATTTTTCAACCTAATTTACATGATTAAAATTTGTTTTGTGGAGTACTATTTAAACCTGATTTATAAGAAATTAAAATAATTAACATATTTAAAATATATAATACTAATAATATTTCTTAACGGGTTATTCGTATATGACCCGCATACAATTCGAACCCAACCTGAAATTATTGCGTTCTTAATGGGTCAACCCGATAAGGACCCAGACCCAATAAGACTTAACCCAAACCTAATAATTTCGTGCAGATTCATGTCGTGTCGAAAATTGTCTAACCTATAACATATCAGAGCATTGATCATTTGTACGTACCAATTGACTTTTAGTTAGGATTCATTTATAATTTTAGGGTATGTTAGGTAGAGATGTCAAGATATGATAAAAATAATGTAAAAGTAATAATTAAGATTATCGTTGATAGATGAAATCGAAATCATATTCAAAATAAATGAAATGTTCCACAGTTGCAAAATTTTGGGAAATATGTTAAATCGATATTGGGGTATATGATTTCTTTAAGATAAATTAATAAAAAATTTGTATAAATCCCCATTCTAAACCCTGGATAAACCCTAGTTCTAATCAGCCCCCCATTCTATTTGTGAGCCATGAATTTACAGTTCAGAGCAAAATTATTCGGCCGAATCCGCCTCTCCTCCCTCTCTTCCCTCCTTCAATCGAATTCCTATGCCACCTCAAAAACCCCCAAACCCTTCAACCCTAATCCCCCAAAATCACCCCCAAATTTCTCCGACAGAATCGCGAAACCGACGGGCGACGTGATCGTCTGGCCCAAGCCGCTAGAGATTCCGTATCAAGCAAAAGTTGCTAATTTCGTGAAATTGGTCGGATTCGTGAAGGCTCCTGTTCAATTCGACACTTTTCCCGGCGGGAAGCATTATGCTTCAACCGCCATTTCTCAGGAAATCGGCGGTGGAAATGTTCCTCTGTTGATCCCCGTTGTGTTTGAGGGCGATTTGGCGCACGTTGTGGCCGGCCACGTGAAGCAGAACGACTGCGTCCTCGTGTCCGGGCAGCTGAGCTCGGATCCGCTGCTGCCGCGCTTTGCGAAGAGCGATGGTTGGGGAAAGCTTCATATTTTGGGGGGAAATCTCAATTTTGTCGAAGGGTTTGCGAAAGGGGGTTTTGTGAAGAATGTGGTGGAGGGAGCTGTTGATGAGAAGTTTGATCAGCAGTGGGAGAAGGCGGTGGAAGATGCCAAAGTGGAGAGATTTTCGGGTGAGGCGAATTGGGGGTCGGGTTCTGTGAAGGTGGAGTCGAATGCGGGGGCAATGCCGGGATCTGGTGAGGTGAAACTAGAGAAGAAGAGAGATTGGGATAGGGGTTTGGATTTGTGGAGGGATCTTGTGAAGAACTCCTTGCTTTGGTGGGATTATCGGGATCAGAAGGTGAAGGGGATGGTTAAGGAGAAACATCCCGATTTTAAGCACAAGGAGACCGGTGATGGGCTGTGGGTCGACAGTGCTCCGAAGTGGGTGCTGCCGGGAATTGGGAAGTTGGAATTTGATGTTCCGGTTGTGAAGGTGAAGTTCGTGCGCGGAGCAGGGTATGGTGGTGGTGAGAGGAAGGGTAGTGGTAAGGATGAGGATTCTTGGAAAGACTTGGTGGAGAATCCTAGTAAATGGTGGGATAATAGGGCAAACAAGCAAAACCCCAAATGGCCCGACTTTAAGCATAAAGAGACGCAGAAGGCGTTGTGGCTTAGCGGTTCACCAGAATGGGTGTTGTCTAAGTTGCCACCATCAACATGATTAGTAGATTGTTTTGTGCTTGTGTGATGAAGTTGATGCTTAAGCTAGATGGATATTGGTGCATATTAAGCTTTTCTTACTGGTAATTGCTTAGTGTTGAGAATTTGATGCTATGAATGTTCAATGATTTGGTCTTTTAGATAGCTGAGAAATCTAAATCCAAGAATGTGTCTTCTTCGTGGGAATTGATATGATCTGCCATGTTTTGATCTTGAATGATCGTGTAATGACTAATGAGTTATCAGCTATCATCTTTAGCAGATGGTTGTCTTTTACTACTTTTTTAGAAATCTTATTGATTTGTGGTTTCTGGTTTTGTTCTTATGATATTTGTTTGTATCATCTTTAGCCAGAACTCTCTCGACGCCCCATTTATCCCATTTATTCAATTTTGCTTTGAATATTAGTATTTGCTAAAATACAAAAAGTTGATGAGGTATAGATTTGTAGGAATATGCTTTGTCCATATTATATCATCTAGGCCTGCTTAACCGGTTCTCGGGTACCCGGTACCGGAACCGGAACCGGTCGGATAATTGAGGAACTAGGAACCGAAAAAACCGGTTCCGGTTCCGGTTCCTATGCTTTTGAAAATTCCGGTTCCGGTTCTACCCGGAACCGAATAATATATCAATTTTAGATATTATAAAATTTAAATATAAATTAAAATAATAAACTAAGCATATTTCATTTGTTTTATTATTCATAAAATATTTTTGATTATCCTATTAGCAAAAGTGATTACTGCCTTTGCAAAAAGAAAGTATTACTTTTTGTGATCAATCTTCAATTTTTCGCACCTTTTATTAGATCAAATTATTTGTTGATTCGCTCCTATTATGATAACTCAAAAATAATTGAAATTTTTAAAAAATAACTCATAATTAATTAAGATTTTTTTATTATAAAAAATCAAGTTTAAAGTGAATGATTAAATGTATTAATATATCCATTTTTTTCTAAAATCAAAATAGAGTAATTAAGATTTTGGTCTTTTGAATATTATTGCCTTATTAGAATATTGGTTTCCTATTTTGTTGTGTATAGATTGTAATTTTTAGTGTTAGATTTTTTTAGTAATTTATTAAATTATTGTTTTAGGTATTTAAATATTGGTTGATGCATATTGTTATCTTGTTGATTTGCATTTTTTGTATTTTTTGTGTTTATTTGGACTTTTAGGTATTAATTATTTTAGGTATTTATTGAATTATAGTTTTTAGGTATTGGAATATTGGATTATGAATATTGTTATTTTGATGATTTGTATTTATTTGAATTTTTCGGTATTAATTGTTATATTTTTATATGTTGAATTATTTAAAAAAAATTAAAATTGAAACTACAAATCGGTTCCGGTTCGGAACCGGAACCGGCCGGTTCTTATCCGGCCGGTTCGGAACTGAAACCGGCCGGATCCGATTCCGGTTCTGGTTCCCAAATTTATGATAATTTGTAACCGGGTACCCGGTCAACCGGACCGGGTAGAACCGGAATCGGCCGAATAAGCAGGCCTATTATCATCAGAATATTTCTTTGATTTTGTGCATTTTTAGCTAATAAACTTGTTTGAATTACTAATATGGCATGTTTAATTGATACTTATAGGTTTATAATCAAATGATCAACTTATTAACAAAACAAAATCATTAACCCTTCAATAATATCTAGACGGTATTAAATTAAAGCAGTAAGAATTTCAACCCTCACTATTCTGTAATTATAAAAAGATGATTATATCGATTAAGAGGCCAGCTTAATTTAAAAATCCTATTAGAGATTCCAAAATAAATTATGATTGTTGAAAAAGTGAAAAAGAAAATTTCGTCGCCTGAGAGATTCGAACTCTCGCGGGGAAACCCCATGTACTTAGCAGGCACACGCCTTAACCACTCGGCCAAAGCGACGCATGTTGTTAGACGCTTAATACACAGTCTTTAAATAACTATGATTATCAAGAAAATATACAAATACATATATATTCAATCCATCTTCTACTCATATACACAGAAATGATATGCTACACACCTTACGTGGACTCCTTCTGTTAGCACCACTCTCGTTTGACATACGTTTAGCGTTGTTCGTTTCAATTTATCTATTTGGTTTGGCTCTAATACATTAAAAAATGTTATTACAATTTTTATTACACAAAATTCATAAATATCTAAGTTCGAATTGCTCGATTTCTCTATAATTTCAAATAGATGAATAAAATAATAAATCAAGTTTTGATTTTTATGAATTTTGTGAAATTAAAAATTGCAATAACATTTTTTAATGTATTAGAATCAGACAAAATAGATAAATCGAAACGAACAACGCTAAGCGTATGTCAAACGAGAGTGGTTCTCACATAGGGAGCCCACATAAGGTATGTAGCATATCATTCCTCATCGTATACATATATTATATGCATATAAATAACTGATCAATCATTATATTTATGAAACAATATTTAATAGAGATAAATCATTAACAACTAATCTATACTTATGAAAATCAAAATTATTATAACACAATCAATTCTAGGATACACAACTTTTTCTTTTAAAGTCAATAACTAATCTATGTAATTATACAAAACAAATATAAGCTCATTTGGAGGGATATGATTACAACCCACAGAGAGAAACCCATAGCATCAAGTCAAGTATGGCCCTAGGCCGGTCCTAGGCCTGTGTCGGGCTTTGAGTGGGCCTGGGCTTGGGCTGTGCTTGGGTTTGTGAAAAGGCCCAATTGAAGCCCGATTATTCTATTGAGCCCAGCCCAAGCCCGCACCATTTCAACGATGGGCCGGGCTTGGGCTATTTGACATCTCTAGTGTCGTGCACAGCACGGGTAAAATACTAGTAAATTTAAAACCCAACATGACTATATTTATTTTTAAAAAAATAAAATTTCTATTTTATTAGTAAACTTATTTTGAATACTCTTCCACTTTTTTTCTGACAAAAAATAACTCAAAAATACATACGTCCAAGATATTAATAAACACCAATATTGATCAACACATGTGACTTCCAAAATTCATGGGTTGATCATAGATATATATAGGAATTACAAAACATCAATGTAGATAAACTAAACCTGCGGATTGCCAATAATGCTAAAAAGTAAAATGAACTAAATCAAGAAAGATATAAAAAGAAACCATTGTAAATTGTTCAAATGAGAGATAGAGCTTCTCAACCAAGCCCACCTCTCAATTTTCTTCTCTAAAATTTTGTACAAATTATACACACAATCCCTTTCTCTTTTTTTTTTTTTTTGTAAATTTTTGTGTAATTATAATTTGAAAATATGGCCACTTATGATCTTGTACCGATTCAAGAAGAAGTAGGATTAGAAACTGAGGTTGAAATGAAATCCTATGGCGGAGAGAAAAAGCACGAAAGGAAGCCCTCCACCGGGGCTGCCGGCAAAAAGCACGAAAGGAAGCCCTCCACCGGGGCCGCCGGCAAGAGTGGCAGAGCTCCGCCGTCCGCAGCGGCAGTGAGTAGGGTGCAAACGGATGAATGGGAATCCGGCATCTTCTCGTGTCTCGGAAAGAATGATGAGTTCTACAGCAGTGATGTTGAAGTTTGTGAGTATTTCATTTTTGCATTTACCGATTTTGACACGAACCCCTGACTTATTGGTTGAAGAAAAAAATATCTTCGGAAATTAAGTTGCCCTTTATTGTCCAATTCTACTCTCTCTATCTCTACCAGGTGTACTTGGGTGTTGCGCGCCTTGTGTGCTTCACGGGAGCAACGTCGAGAGGCTAGGATCGAAACCGGGGGCCGCAACCTTCACTACCAACTGCTTGCCCTACACCGCGCTCTGCTTACTCGGTAACTGTTTCTTCGGCTGGAATTGCTTCGCTCCATGCTTCGCCTATCCAAACCGCACGGCCATTCGCCATAGATTCAACTTAGAAGTATTTTACTTTCCACCCTCTTCTTCTTTTTCAACTTCCCTCACACCACCTCTCTAATTCTCCATTTTTACGCACACCAGGGCAACGGTGAGGCCACGGCCAAATCCATTGGCTGCTCAGAAAACATCAGGATGCACGAGAACCAGCGCGAGCACTGTGAGGCCGCCTGCGACTTAGCTACGCACATTTCATGCCATCCCTGCGCCCTTTGCCAGGAAGCTCGCGAGCTGCGTCGCAGGCTACCTCACCCAGGGTTCACAGCCAAACCTGTGATCGTGATGCTTCCACCCGGAGAGCAATCGATGGGCCGCTGAGCCTAGAGGGTTAGATCATATATCTAGTGTATATACATATAAGTTTTGGATTAGACAGACCTCACGATTTTTGTATAAATAGTTCAACTTCATATTTAGACAAAGTCTTAAGCAAAAATGCAATTTAGTCTAGTGACAAAACAGCTAGGAAATTCGAACAAGAGGCCTACACGGTGCAACAGTATCTCAGCAAAGTTCACAACATAAGGTGTTTGAAAGGTCTATTCTCCAGGAGCTGATACGCCTTGCTTGAGTCGTTCTTTCTTCATCTTCTTCTTGGAGACGGGCTTCTTTTTCCTCGGTGGCAAGGTCTTTTGGGCGTAAGTGTAGAGCACATAATTTCCAACAAGGAATGACAAGAGCAGCCCTCCGATGACAAGTAATACGATCAAACCTGGGTTGAATCCTTGTGCTGCACCATCATGGGCTGCATTTTTCTGGCAGATGAAAAATATGAGTTGGACAAATCCCGATCAAAAGTAAGGTGTAACAAAGATAATACTATTAGAGAGGCTTCACAGAAATTAGCAGTGACATAATAATCTAATCCAAGATATGCTAAAGATGAACAGATTAACTGGTTATATCACATGAAAGAATATCCCAATGCACTTGTGGAGACATAAGAATCGTTGAAAAAACACTCCCTCCGCCATCTAAATGTGAACAAGTAATAATAAAAATGTACTATGCAGGTAGAAAACTCGTAATGTGAAATTATGGAGTAATTCACAATGTGCAAGTTCTGCTTAAGAGCATAAACAAGCATACAAAGGTAATTATTGAAATCGAATCCACTCTTCTTAAACACTAATAAACGGCTTAAATATCGGTCCAGATGTCTGCATAAAGAGATCATCAACTCAAGTAGAACAAGGATTTCCCCGTCATCTTCAAAAATGGAATTCCACAGCTATGATTAAAATTATGATATACAAAATGTGAAGTTGCAACACATATAGAGTCACAAGTCTCCATAAATATGTTAAATCAACAAAATTCAGTTACATTATATTCTCTCCCCAAGCAAGAGCTTTAAAAATTACATTCAATCATTATTTGATCATCAATTATACAAAACCATGAACCAGCTTCAAGCTAATCAAACAAATTTTTTTTTATCAATATGTGTTTCTTAATGCACACATCAAATGTTTTTCTTTATCATTCAATTAAGCTCTAAAAAGCCTTTAGATCTTCTATTAAATAGTACAATTACTTATGTTTGTAAAAACAACCTAATGATCAATCTCAAAACTCAAATCAAGCATAAAATAGTTATTAATTTAACCTATATCACAAGGCATAACAACATTATCCCCCACACCAAATAAATCAATAACAATTAGCTCAAAATAAAATATAATCAGTAACAATTATTTTTTGCATAATAACTTCAAAATTATAGCTCAAGAAAAAACATCAGAATTCACTTCAAAACCGCATGCAGAAACAAATAATCAAAATTCGAAAATCCAAAACAGCAACAACAAAAATAAAATCAATTTTCATCAAAATCCAAAAAGTAACACCACACAATTCCAGCTGATTACAATGTAAAACAGAAATTCCTTCAAAACAAAGTGCGTGCAATAAAAAAATGCATCAACAGCCACCAGATCGGAAAATATTACTATAAAAACTAACTGCATTTGTTTAAGAAAAAAAAAATTGATTAAAATCACAGATCTGCCAACAAAAGTTCAAATCGAAAAGAGGAAAAAATGATAATACCACGCGATCGAAAGACGGAGGAACCTTGAAATCGTCTGCTCCCATTGCCGTTTTATTTATTTAATTTTTTTTTCCAGAATTTCCTTCGGAAATGACGGAAAATTGGAATTATGAGAAAGGTAGGTGAAAGACTGATGAAGTAACAAAGACGGAATTTCGAATTAGGTGCTTTACTTTTCTTTATTTATTAATTGACCCCAGCTCGAAAAGGGGGATAATTCAAGGCCCAATTAATAGCTTCGACATATATTTTGTACCTACTAAAAATAATTGTCTACATAAAAATTAAATAAATGCATGAAAATATAAGCTACTCATTTGATAATATAGTACTCCATGTTTGATGTGAGATTGAAGGTTTTTGAGATTGGTAGAATAGTAAAGGTCCCCATTAGAAGATTTGAGCCTATTAGAGCCCAATTAATTTATGGTCTAAAAGTCTACTGGGCTTAAAGTTGGGTAATTTTCAAGTTAGATGGGCAAAGGGTCTTTTACTATATGGCAAGTGTCATCTTTTATGTATTGATACGGTGCATATGTCTACACAGTTACAAATCTAAGAACGAAACTAGTAAGGTTTGACATATTAAAGAAGGTCGTTAGTAGTATTTGAGGGCAAAAGCAATGCAACAGCCGATTGCTAAGCAACGGTCAAAGAACAAAAATGAAGTCCAATACTAAATGGTTTGGGATGGAGCTACCCATGTACCAGGGGATCGCCGGCATCTCAAACTGAGTTTATCAAGCTCATGCCGACTCAACCTTATCTGAATCTGCCATTATATATACATGGAATGTTTATGTTTATCTTTCTTTCTGGTAAGCTGTAATTACTCTAAAGAATTAAGTAGTTCTAGTCTCATATAGCATTGTAACAAAGTCAAACTATTATTATCTTAAATACTGGATATTTGTTGATTATGACTTGTGAAAGAACTTAGTAACTAACAAGTGGAGCATGTGAAATGCTTAGTCAAGTCACAATGATGCATGTTCATGTCCTTTGTATATATATACTACTCCGTATCTCTTCATGGGACAAGATTCTTCGTTTAATTTGGGTGCATGTGCAATCTTATTATTTTACATTATTCAACTTTCACATCATTTTGGTTATATAGATTTATCCAACCACAATTTATAGAGATGCCTCGGTTATAGTTGGCGTCGGAAGTTGATGATAGAACGATGATTGTCGCTGAAAATGGATGGTGGGGAAAGAACTGAAGTGAATCTCAATCCCGAAGAATTGGGGGCGGCGGGGCTGCCACACTATATATGGGGTCAGCGATAACTCCAAATACAAAATTTAATAGAATTTTATAACTCTTATGGGTTGGCGATGGAGTCGATTGACCCTCAGAGTATATTATAAAAGATGATTTGTAGTACTACTATAATTGTTTGTAGGGAGCTAGGTGGAGTACTTCTTAAGGAAATCTTAACTTGATATTTTTCTTATTAGCAAAAGCAATTGACACAAGTATAGAGAATACTGACTTTTTTAAGAGAGAAACTGATTGGTGAAAGGAATTATTGGGCTTTTTGCATAAATATAGTACTAGTATTATTACTCAATGAGTTAATCTATTTCTTTAAGTTACTTGTACAGTTGTACCATGTAGCAATTTGGTAGGTTAGAATTGTGAATAGGATGAAAATTTGGCATAAACTCAAAGGGTACTTGATTTCAATAGTTCAATAATTAGATGGGATATTCGAACTTCATTTTCAAGCTATTGTTTATAGTGGGGTAGATTTCTGACATCCTAAATGATGTAAGTTGAACCTATTTTTCTATTAGTCGTATTTGTAACTATGCATCTGATTTTATATTGTCGCATCTGTTTTTATATTGTCGAATTAAAAAATAATACGAGTTTTAATGTAAATTTAGTAAAATATAAATAAAAAAATTTAAACAAATAAACTACCGTAGAAGATATAAACAGAAAAATGTGATTAAAGTGCGAAAGATAAAAAGTTAATGCTATAAACTTAAACTGAAAGTACTTTTCTATTTTTAGTATGAGACTAATTTTGATGAATGGATGAAAAAAGTTTGTCCACGAAGTAAGTAATTAGAATTAAATGCATTTGTTATATGAGGAAGCAAACGAAAGGATGGACCGATCATATGTCTGCGGGTACCAGCTTCGAAATTCATCAACATCCCCATTTGAACTCGATTGAATTGTGTATTGGGTAATCGTACTCAATCTATCATATTTTTCTCCAAAAATACATCGTACTTATATAAAAATACCAATATTTTATTTGTAGAAAGAATTAACTGAAATCATTTGATTAAATTAACACAATGTGATATAGATTGGAATTAATCCATCAAAAATGGGTTAAAATTAATAAAAATTACTATTTAAATTGGGGCTAGATTCCGTCGATTAACCTCTTATTATTTCTTTAGGAAAAGACAAACTTTATCAATGCCGTGTTTGGCTGGTTAAAGAAATAGAATTGTTGGAAAAAATTTGTCTTTTCCAATATAATAAAATTGTCCTAGAAACATATTCATATTTTTGTAAGAAACATTAATTCCAATATGTGTACTTTTTCATTTGACACAACATTTAATTATTGACAGCAATCGCCAGCCCGCAACTGGTGGCCTCGTATTCTCAGGATATTTAAAACATTATTTTTAATAACTTATAGGCTCTGATAATTTAACAAATACTTCCTTCGTCCCACATTTGTAGTAACATTTAGTTATGACACGGGTTTTAAGGAATTAGTGGAGTGTGTAATTAATGAAGTAAGAGGTGGAGTGTGTAATAAATGAAGTGAGATGATGGAGTGTGTAATAAATTAAGTGAGTTGGTAGGTCCTTTTTTGACTTTTTGGTTTGTTATTTTTGTTTTGATTTATTTTAATGTAGATAATGGCATTTGAGTGTAATTTTAGTGAATAATGTGGTAAAATTTTATGTGTAAATATGGTAAATTCTAAATGTTACTCCAAATACAGACTTTTATAGCAAAATATTACTACGAATCTGGGACGGAGGGAGTACTATAAATATTAAATTTATAAATTGTCAAGTTATTTGGACAAATGAGCTTGTAAGTTAGTAATATAAATAATTACTTGCTAAAGAGAAAATTGAGATAGAGAATCATTGGAAATACAATGTTGTTTTATAAATTAATTGGCAGTAGAATTTTATTCGATGAAGTAGAAGAATTTTTTAGTTATAAGGTGTCCATTCCATCTTCTTATATGAAGCAATCCTCCACCGACTTTTAATCCACGAACGAATAAGTGAAATTAATATTTTCTTCTTTATATCCTTTAGTTTGGTTCGAAACCTTGAACATCATTTTATTTCTACTTTTCATATCTACCACGTACCTGTTGACGTAAAACATAGAGATCAATCACATTTTATTAAACTTATGGATGAGCGTCAAATCCTTCTCTTTTACCGATCGCGATAGTAAATACCAAAGATAATAAAAAATGAGTAATAGAAATAGGTGGTCAAAAACTTGATATTATAAATAACAATTTTAGAACTTAATATGACAAAGTTTGCAACTGATAAGTGGGCATAGTATATTCTCTCACTTATATTAATTCATTCAATACATACCATATTGGATTAGACATAAAGCATGTGGAAAAAGGCCACATAAAAGACACCTTTCGAGTGAAGGCATGGCAAATCCAATGGTGCAATAGAAGAAAATAGAATAATTTTATTAGACACATCAAAAAATAGTTGAAAATCCATATATATATGTATAGACTATAGTATCTCATTTATATATATGCCTTTATTCAACCAATTATTGTATATCGTTTGCGCTTTACCAAAACTCTACTCAAACTCTTTTATTTTGCTTTTGACTTGTTAGTTTCTTTGGAAAGCAACCTCCTACCTTTCTCCATTAAGAAATGCCCCACTTCCATATAATACTATTTATTATTTTGTCGTAATTTAACGTTACATATAAATGATTGTGTAATTTTTTATACGTATATGTATTAATATAGTATATTCCCATATATGATTATGTGTGTGTAAATTGTTAATTAAGCATAACAATGGAAGATGTTTAAAATTTGCAATGATGATAAGGTATGTGAACATCATAAAATAAAATTAAAATTAAGAATATAATCGAGAATGGTGTGACAAAAGGCTAATCTAAGATAATGACAAACACCATTTTCTTTGCACTTTTATAATTAATTGAGCACCTATTTTTCTTCCCTAGCATCATTATTTGAGCACCAATTTCATAACGGATTGATTATTTGATTTGTTATCCAACTTCACACGCACATAGTATAATTTTTAGTATGTTTATTGAAAGGGAGCAAATTATATCCTAAATTGGAGAATGAACAAGAGTTACAAGTAGGTATAATGGATACCTCAATTCTATTAGTATGTGGTCTTTTGGGGAGTACTACAAGAGCAAAACGATGAGGGCTTTGCCCAAAGCGGACAATATCTAATGTGGAGTTCAGGTGTGCGCCACCGAATCCCAACAGTGGTATCGGAGCAAACCATATTCCACATCGGAGAATGAACAAGAGTTGCAAGCATATATAATGGCTACCCCAACTTCATTAGTATGAGATCTTTTGGGGAGTATCCCAAGACTAAAATCGTGAGGGCTTTGTCCAAAGCGGACAATATCATATTAATGTGGAGTTTGAGTGTGCGCCACCGAGTCCCAACATTCACGAAACACTCAAAGTCAAAAAAATGATAACTAGGGAGTAGAATATTAATGCACAAACAACTAAAAATATAAATATCAACGAGAATGCAACCAATGTTACGTTTAGATAAACCAAACTCTTTATTTAAAATCAACAAAAATACAGTTTTCCACCAAATAAAGGAATTATAAGAAATTATGGATAATATAGATAATTTTTATGTAAAGCTACAAAAGCAAATACTCTATTCAAAATCATTTGGAGTTAAAGAGAATATAAGTATATAAAAAAATATTTTAGAGTTATCGATCCATCAACCTCATCCACTAAATAAGAATGACAAGTAAATATTATTTATTCTACTTAATGGTCAAACTAAAGAATAATTTAAGTAAATTTTATTTATTTCTAGATAAGAATGACTGGCAAATTTTATTTATTCCACTTCTGGTCAAATTAAAGAATAATAAGTAAATTTTATTTATACCAATAAATTCGATGATCCAAGTATGTAATGCCACATCCCTGGTGAAAGAGATACACTACTAAACATATACTCCTATATACGGTATTATATAAAATAAAACGATTTAAACAAATTATAATGAAAAACAAAATAATCAATTCTTGTTCTTCAAGAACAACTACTAAAATTATTAACTTTAGAGTAACATTACTCCCAATAAATATTCACAAATAATGTGCCACGCATCAATCTAATTTATAGATAATTAAACCGAGGGAGAATTAACCAAAATCTCATAATTAAAAAGACCAAAAATTGAAGATTAAATTACATAAATTGCAGCAATATTATATGCTACCAACAAGCCAATAAATTATTGGTGCTACTTTCTTTCTCCTTTGTAAATCACAAATCAATGAATATATTCAATTAGTGACAAAATTTTAAAAATAGGACAATACTTTACTAGCTAGACCAGGTGTAGTCCTCCTCCGCCGCCATCTCCGCCGCCGATGAAGCTACATTCCGACGAGGTGGTGGAGATTGTGATCATCTCATTCATATCCGACACACTATCTTGCAATGTCATCAACAATTGTGATGTGGTAAAGCTCATTGTTGGCCTAGTGCTACTAGGCACAATGGGGACCTCAACATCCCCTAGTAGCATCTGCACCACGCCCCTCGCACTCGGCCTGAACATCGGGTCCGGGTGCGAGCAGGCGAGCCCCACCCGCAACACTCGCCCCATCGCCTCTTCGTCGTACTCCCTCCCGAGTCGCGGGTCGGCCGCGTCCAACAACCGCCCGTCCCGATGCAAGCTCCACACCCACTCCACCAAATTCCCGCCCCTTCCGTCGAAAAATTCCTTCTCGATCGGCCTCCGCCCCGTCGCCACCTCTAGCACCACCGCACCGTAGCTGAAAACGTCGGTCTTGTCGGTCGCCCGGCCGGTTATCAGGTACTCGGGCGCGAGATACCCCATTGTCCCGGCCGCGGTCGTGGCGTCCGGGGACTTGTCGTGCTCGATTTGCCTGGCTAGCCCGAAATCGCCTAACCTAGCGTTGAAAGCGTCGTCGAGCATAATGTTGCTGCTCTTTACGTCGCGATGGATCACTTGATTCTCGCATTCTTGGTGCAAGTACGCGAGGGCCGACGCGACCCCGGTCAAAATTTTGCGACGGTTCATCCACGTCAGCACGAACGCGGACTCGAATAAGGCTTTATCCAAACTCCCATTGGACATTAAGTCATAGACTAGTAAAATTTCACCCTTCTCGTGGCACCACCCTTGTAGCCTAACTAGGTTCCTATGCCTAAGAGTTCCGATTATCGATAACTCGGACAAGAACTCGGCCGTCCCCTGCCCGGTGTGGCTGCACCGCTTCACCGCGACAGCGCCGCCCGTCTCGGGCAAAATCCCCTTATAAACCGTGCCGAATGCGCCGTTACCGATTATTCGATCCGAATCAAAACCTTTCGTGGCTAATTTCAGATCCCTATAGCTGAATTCCTTAGGCATTTTGATCACATCCGAAGCAAAATATTCCCTTTTCTCCCCTTTCTTGAATTTCCTCTTATAGATCCATATGAACCCAACGGCGCAAAATCCCAGGACAAACGCCCCGGCCGTCACGACCCCGGCCACCGCGCCGGGGCACATTGACCCGTGGCATTTGCCGCCTCCTCCTCTCGCCGCCACGCGCGCAGCCGTCACATTTTGCGCCTCGGGCGCGGGAGACGGCGGCGGCGGGGTGGAAGTTTCCGGCGTCAATGGAAACTCCACCGGCGGCGAATCCTCCGGCGCCGGAGCCGGCGGCGAGTCGTGACTCGGCCCGTCGTCGTCGAACGAGGATCGGAAGCTCCACCACTCGATCGTGTGGGCCTCGGTGCTCCCCTGAGTCGACCCGGAGAATCCGACGTACACCGAGTCGCCCGGGATCGACTCGCCGAGATCGATCTCGGCCGCGATCACCGCCTCCTTCGGCTTCCGGTCCGACAGCGAGACGTACACCCGGATCGACCGAGTCGACCCGGTGTAATCCACCCACGAGTTGATCGAATCGCCGCTCGTTAACTGGACGCCGATCGACTCGAGATCGACCGACCGAGTCGATACGGCCGAGCCGACGTCCAGCCCGACGTGGTTGCCGTTGATGTCGCCCAGCCCGGCGTCCATGGCGGTGTCGAACTCGACCGCGACGGCGCCGGGGGGGTCGCCGGCGGCGGTGATGAAGCCGAGGAATTCGCCGGCGTCGCCGAGGGCGGCGGCGTCGGGGGAGACGACGAAGGCGAGGCCGCCGCCGACGGAGGAGGGGTTGAGGTTGCGGACGGAGAAGGAGAAGAAGGTGGAGAAGCTGGCGGTGAGGTTGGAGGCGCGGCGGCGGAAGGGGATGGGGTCGGAGAAGAGGAGGCGGCCGGCGCCGGAGCTGGGGACGCCGAGGTCGCGGGTGAGGCGGACGGTGGAGTTGGTCCAGTGGGCCTCCCCGAGGAGCTTGAGTTTGGAGAATGTGAGAGAGCCGAAGTCGAATTGGATCGCTGCGGCGGCGGCGGAGAGGAGGAGGAGGAGGAGGAGGAATTGGACGGGGCGTGACGTCATGGCTAGGGATTGGAAGGGTGCATTGTGTTTTGGGGTTGAATTGATCTGAGCCCTGAGGGGGGGAAGAGTGGAGAAAGATTAAATCTAGTTTCACAAAGAGAGACTCAGGATTCAACTATAGACTAATAGAAGAAGCTGAGTCAAGCTGAAGCCCACACATGGACACACCGCACCCAATTTTTTTTTTATTACAAATTCATGGATGAATAATTGTAACATGTAAATGCTGTCTCTGATTATGCTAAATCAGGTTTAAATATTTTGTAGCCTGTTAGTAGTAGATTTATTGAGTGTATACAACAAATTTGAATATATTCAAAATATAATTTAATTAATACAGTATACAGAGACTTTTCATTTAGAGCACTCGTTAAATTGATAACAAATAATAAAATAGAGAGGAGTAGAGTAACAGAGAGAACTCTTATTTATATTATTCTCTCTTCTTTAATACTATCATTTTCTTCAAACGAGTGTAAAAGAAATTTGAACATGTTAAAAATAATTTAAAATAATATAGTACTGCCTTCGTCCAATGAAGACGACTTGTTCTTTGGACAGTATGAGATTTTATGTGAAAATAAAGTAAAAGAGATAGTAATTAATTTCTACTTTTACTATTGAGTCATCTTAGTTGGAGACTTGGAGTGACCAAACAGGAAAGTGGGTCATCTTTGAAGGAATAAAGGGAGTACTTTTTATGCCCCATCTTATTTTTGTGCCTGAATTAAGATGACACATTTCTTGATCGGTATGAGATTTTAGTAGTACTGGTTAACGTGTTTAATTAGAAAGTGAAAAGTGAAGGTAAGTATAAAAAATAGAATAAGAGAAATGAATATTCTTTTAATTGAAAAAACTGATTGAGTCTATAAATTATCTAAAAAGAATTGTTTTATTATTTTTAATGAAGAGAAAAAGAAAATATAGTTAAATGTATTAATGACAATTTACCCTTTTCGAAGATAGAAATTTGAAATCTTTTAGTATGAGATTAGAAAATGAAAAGTGAGATATTTTTGGGACTTAATAGAGTTTTAGCATTAATTTTTTATTTCTTTTTTCTGCTGATAAAGATTTTATGAAATATGAAGAAACATAGGTGAAAAATGTCAGTAGAACGTGGGCGCCATTATTATACTATTAATACAATATAATTTTTTTTAATTAAATGTAGTGAAATAATAGTATGTAAGTGGATATCACACAATATAAAATGAGACATAATAACAAACAAATGAAATAAACTACTCCTGTCTATTAAAAAATATCACTCCATATATTTCTTCTTTTTATTTTATCTTACTAAAGATGTTATACTTTTATTTTTCTCTTATTTATAATACTATTAATCTAAGTATTTTTTCGCATTTCATTAATATATTTAATTATATTTTATTTATTTAATGTAAAATAACATTTTTAAAAATCTCTATGGCTGCCACCAAGTGCAAATTTTATTTTTTTTTGGAACGAAGGGAGTAAGATTTTGGATTCGATAATATACATGGAATAATAGAGAATTAAATTAAATGCTTTTATTTTATAGAAAATGATGAAATGAGTGATAATTAATGAGGGAATTTTTTTAACAGAATTTAAGACATCAATAAAAGTGAAGTTTTTTTGTCATTTTTACAAATTTCAGACCTCGGTTTTTGCAAATGGGCAGCACTTTTTTTTACTTTTGTGATTTTGTCTGTAAACCACACAGATGTTGGCCCCACTCAACAACTCTACTTATTTTTCTGGTTACTTAATTTGATTTAAGTATTTTTAATGCAATATTTATGACTACTTTTTATTGATCACTCGATCAATAAAAAGTAAAAGAGAAATTAATTTTAACTTCAATACAGCCATTTCCCAATTTATTTCATCCTTTCAATTCTATATGTACATAAGTAGTATACTTAGCAGTGCTAAATGGCAATATTAACGGCAACCACACAAAATTTGATTAGTAAATTAAGAATTAATTATTAACTAAAATATTACTTATAGTTAATGGAAATATTAAAGTGACTTATATACCTCAATTTTTGTTTTCTTTGTTTTAATTCCATTTGCCTCATTTTTTAAAAATTTGAATTAAAGTTTTACATTAATTATTAATTTATGATTTTAATAAGCATGTGGTGTATCACTGCAATGACTTAATAAAATTAATTAAAAGTTGGAAATTTGTAAGGAACAATTTATTTTAGTAAACAATTTATGGGTGGTAATGTCGCTATAGCTTGGAAAACTTATCTATACTACAAGTATGCCCAGCGTTACATATTTATAGTCAACTTTCAAGATTTTGTGAATGAGACTTTGTGTAATAATAATAATAATAAATAGGAACCAAAATATTTTAAGATCCTTAATTTAAGCTTTGCTAGAGAGTGAACTTGGATTGAAAGAATCATTTTTTAGTATATGCCATATATATATACGTGAGGGTAAACGAATAATGCAGAGGATTTAGTTTCAAATAAAATATTAGGTGTATATTTACTAATCACCTTTTGTAACAAGCTTTATTTGCACTTTAACTAAAAGTGTTGTTTAAGAAAATTACAACACGGGACCAAAGTTCAAAATGTTCCTTTGATTCTTTAATTGATTTTGGGAAATAATTGAGAGAGATGTGAAGAAATTCAAAAGAGAAGAAGTAACAACTAACAAAAGGGAGGAAACATTTATGACCACTTTAATATTCTTTGGTTGTTAAAATATGAAGTAATAATGCTTAATTGATATGCAATTATCTTATGGGTGGGCCGTGGGGGAAAAGGCATAATTTTAGAATATATGAGTGTAGTCAAAGATTAAGAGTATCAACGATTTGCCATAGTCTATCCCGCGATGACTTTTTCTTTTCAATTTAAGCACATAAGTGTGTGTCCAACATGCCAATTTGGTTGTAGAATTATTTTAAAACAATTGATGATTTTTTTTAATTTCCTTTCTCTACGAATTTTTTATTAATATAAGTCGTGATTAAACTTATAATACCCATTAATAACTGCAATTCAATAACCAACAATTAATTGAAAATCACCAAAATGGAAAAAAAAAAGAAAAAAAAAAGAAGAGGACCATTTTCTAAACATCACATGTTTTTTTCAAAAACATGTCTCATTCTCTACACAATAAAGCACATACCACTTTTAAACTTTTTTAATGTAACATTTTCGTAAATACAGTACTTATATAAATGTGTGATTTGCGTCTCCGTTGTTGAGTAACACCTGATGTGTGATAGGTTTGTACTCAATGTCCATACTATTTCATCAGATGTAGAATCTACAAGAGCAGCCTAGTTGGATATTCCGACCATCGATCAAGACTCATGGTGGACGGTTGCTGCGACCGTTCGAGCCCAATCCTTCAAGTGCTTCTTCACCTTGTCCGAATCATTACAAACCCTCGAAATCCTTAAACTTAGTATCAATGGAGAATCTGGCAATTTCACAAGCCATGATTCTGACAAATATGGCATCATCAATTTTTCTTCTTTCTCTTCTTCATCAAGAATCTCTAAATCTTGATCATCTTGAGATTTGATTCGTTGCAATCCAGGGATCAAGCTAATGACATGGTTGCTTAAGTTGTGTTTTTTGAAAACAAACCCTAAATCCATGAACCCTTTAACTTCTTGAAGCTCGAGATCGACTGAGCTTCGAGATTTCCTCATTGATGTTCTTGTTGTCGGTGAAGATGAGTGAGATTTACTAGTAGTAGTAGTAGCAGATTCTTCACTTTCTTGTCTCTTGTTCTCCACCTTTAAATATCATAAAAAAAATTGTACTGAGAGAGAGAGGTGTTTAGTGTTGGCTTTTTCGACCGAGTAAAAATGATCAAAGTTGGGAACTGGCGAGCGAGTCCAACAAAAACGGTGACAATCCAATTAAACAGTTCAAAATCAATACAAGAACGACATAAAAGCTATATAAAAGACAATTTGCAAAAACATGCAAAAAATCAGTGCGTCTATCTTCTTTAGCAAATATATCGATCTTGTAACACGGAGCTAGCAACACATGCTACTCAAACACCGATACAAGTAAAGATGTGTTTAGTGCTAGTTTTTTCAATGAGTAAAGATGTGGAATTGGTGAGTGAGTCCAACATAAATGGTGACAATCCAAACAGTATAGAATAAATATATTTATTATACGACTTGACAAAAGAACATCTAAAGTTAAACAAAAGACAAAAATCGCAAATACATCGAACTTGCAACATATAGCAGACAACACAACCTCCTCAAATAAGGCGACCGATGGACGATCCGATAACCACAACAAACATGAAAAAGAAAAAAACAATAACTAAACGAAAGACCTAAACTGTGCCGGTCGACATAAACTAGTTAATTACCTCTGAGGATGCTACCGGAGGAGATGATGAAGAGATTTCTTGGTTTGACACTATGGCTGAATTTTGGGAGATGTTTTTTGTTGGTGATTTTGATGAAGTAACAATCTGGTGAAACCAAAGTAGATCCATGGCCTCAAATGGGCACACTCCACATTTCTCTGCAGCCATGGGAGCCGGTTCGAGTCAAGAAGATGAAGGTGAAGATGAAGACAAGATGTATATATGGTGTCCTAACTAAGGAGTGATGCAAGTGGGGAAGTATGAGGTGAGAAACTGTGTGTTTTGGTGAATCATGAGAATGTGGTAACGAGTAAGGGAGCCATTCTTCCCCACATATTTCCAACATGTGGAATTACTATTTTGGACATGGTCATGTCTCAAGAGTTGATAAGAACAAAACATTCTATGGTGTGAAACACATAGAGTTGTGTGTGACATTTTGTGTATGTGTGATGTGTCCAATTTATTGAGTGTGACATTCATCAAGACAGATAGATAGTATGGGATAGGGAGAGTTTCATGGTTGTGGTTTGTCAGAATTAATTCAGCATTCATGGTTGGAGCCATTTCTATTTCTCTACACCGTGATGGATACATCTATATTATCATCAACCAATTATTTGACATGTGAGCTTATTGGCTACATGAAAAATTTGTAGCAACTTGGTTGATAAACTTTAAAGAATACTCAATATAGTAATTGAATACAATGCAAATTACTAAAAAACTACTATGAAATTTGATATAATTCTGGTTTGTCTCATAACTTTGAAAATCAGTCAGAAAGATCGGAAAATTAAGAATAAATCCAAAAATTTCATGGTTTTAGTGGCTAATTTTCAGAGTACGAGATTAATCAGAATTTGCCTAAACTTTATAATTTTTTGTTAATTTGTAGCTAAATATTATTTTTTTATTTAAAATAAAAAAAATTATATTTATTCTTTTCTATAATACTACTGATTGAGGTGTATAATATATCCACTGACACCCAGGTATCTTGTTGGGTACAAATTATGCAACGCTTTTCGAATCAAAAGCATGTAAATATTCTACTGAATTTCGATAAATCATACCAAGTAATTAATTACAAGAGAGATGTCGTATAATTTAATATAATAAAGGATATCACATTCAAATCTATGATCTATCACACCTCACCACATACCATGCATCGATGCAAGAATCATAATTTTCTTATATTTATAATAAAATAATAGAAATAAATATCATCAACGGGCATTTGGTCTAGTGGTATGATTCTCGCTTAGGGTGCGAGAGGTCCCGAGTTCAATTCTCGGAATGCCCCATCTTTTTTCGTTCTTTTCTCAATTTGCACTATTGGGCTCTCATTTAAAAAACATGGCCCAATTAATTGTATACATTGGGCCCTAAATTTTTGGGCTTCAATTTCTATGATCCATTGCTATTATTGGATTTTACAAAAGCTAAATCGCCAATCAACTCTCATCTTCAACCTTTTATTCAAATTATTGAACGTCCAATTTGTAAATAACTTCATATCTCATTTTTTGCAAAAGTTCGGTGTTGAAACTTGAAATCGATTGATCACTTTTATAGTTTTATACTCCAATCATCCATAAAAGATTGTATATCTGGAAAATGACATGGAATTTTAAGAGATGTTATTTTAAGTGTTAGATGGAGTGAGAAAATAGTACACTTATATTAATGGGAGAACGAGTTCTTTTCCAAAAAAGAAACTATGACATCTTTTGTGAGACACACTAAAAAGAAAAATGTGATATTTATTACAGGATGGAGGGTTTATACGTTAGAGCATCTCCAACCACTTTATATTAGACTCAAACCTATTTTCAATTAAATAGTGATTTTACTCGTATCATCTACCTCAAATTTAAATTTAAAGAATATTCTCTATCCACTAATTTTATTTGCCATATAAAGGATTGTTTTTCATATTACTGATTTTATTGTTATACATTCAAAATTGGTTGAACCATGAAAAATTCATAAAGTATTGCAAAAACGTTGGAAAAATCGTATAAATTAGAACATGTATGTGTTTACCAAGTCACTTGTGCAAGTTGTATGAGTGTGTGGGAGACTGTTCGAATCAGACTACAATAAACATTAGTCGACATAATTCATGTAAGAATCTTTCTTGGTTATAATATACTAATAATAAAATATGTGGCTTTATATATATAAACAAAAGGAAATACTAATTTTTGTAGTCAGAAGTCTAATAACTCATTATATAAGGCAGACTATTACTTCTTCACGTGTGGAATTCATCATTGACTCCACCACTATCTTCATCGCACGTTAGCACTAGTTCTTAGTGATAACGACACAATCAATGGAAAACAGAAGACAATTCATTCCTATCAAGACTTGGTCAATGTTAGTATAAGGGGGTACTACTATATTTAATTTGGACACAATATTTTTTTTAAAAATTATATTTAGTGACTTTAATAAAAATAAAGTAAAAATAAAAGAAAAAGAAAATAGAAAAATAATAAAGTAATAGAGATTTAATATGTTGTTTTTCATAAAAAAAAATACTCATTACAGTAGTCAATAGGACAAAGTGAATTCCTTCGCCGTGAGTCAAAGAAAGAGTTAGGGCATCCACAAACGCATCATCTCTTCACTATAGGAAGGTGTGAGTCGAACCCGCAACATCTAGGTTTAAGAACCACACTCCCGATAAAACAATAAAATGAAAAGGGGGCAAAACATCTTTGCTGATTTTTCATTTGTTCAATTTCTCATTACGGATGCTCTTACTATTCTTCTACATAAACATTATTATTCTTATATTTAAAAGTTACTACTTATTTATTAAATGTATTGTTCTTATTAATAAAAGATATTGGTCTTGGTACATATAGTATACACCAAGATCATACCCCTTTTTGTTAATGGCATAGTGCCACGATAGTGATATCATGTAGCCGATTTTGAAATATTCCACTATCCTATCCAAGTATGTGACAAATATATAAGACATCCAAGAAAGTTTATTATTGATAAATTGTCATCAAAATGAGAATAATATTTTTGGACGGTGACAACAAACAACAAATACTTCACATCTCATTTATTTGAGAAAATATACCCTTTTACAACAAATTTGTATACAAATCTACTTATTCCACCGTTGCACTAGATCATTCTTTAATCTAAAAATGTCTCATCAACCAAGTTGCATCCTCTATCGCACTTGGTTTCAAGCAAGGGCATCTAGAAAAATGACAATAGACGTCTTTCTTTAAATTATTTTTAAACTAAAAACGTTTTACCAACTAAGTTACATTTCATCATTCATTGCACTAGATTTCAAGCAAGCGCATCTAGAAAAACCATAATGAAGGCCTTTCTTTAGACCATGTAAAAGGAATGACATCTCAAATAGGGAAACAAGGGGAAAGAATAACAAATTCCTAAGTCAGTCAAGCAAAGGGAATGTGTATCTGTGTGTGTTTCAAGAATACAGACCACATATTATCCACAAATGCATGACTTAGAAAACCTCTGCACTAAACTACACTCCAAATTATCATAATCATGCTCAAATTTCCTTGCTAAGCCTAATTTCTGAAGCATGTTTCCACCAAACAACTACATACAAGTCCACCTTTAAGCAGGTTTCCTAAGACCTTCCTCTCTTCTGCATCTTCTTCCGTGACGAAGTTCTATAAATTGCACAACACGTTATTACACTACTTAGTTGTATGCTAAATAGGGAGTGTTTTATCACATTGTGTAAGAAGAGAGATGGCTAAGGGTGGCCGATCACTGGAAGAAACGCCTACATGGGCTGTTGCGGTCGTCTGCTTTGTGCTGTTAGCAATTTCTATTGTGATAGAGCACATTTTCCACCTAATTGGGAAGGTAACATTGTTTTTTCTTACTAGTTCATAAACCTTGATTTTGGGAAGGTAACATTATTTTCCCTCTGCAGCTACTGAAAAAGAGAAACAAGAATGCTTTATATGAAGCACTTGAGAAGGTTAAATCAGGTTGGTGAGAACTAACAAAAATATACTACGTTTTTTGTCGCGTTTTATCTGATGAAATGTGTTTTTTCTTCACTCAGAGCTCATGCTACTCGGTTTCATATCACTACTGCTAACGGTGGGGCAGGGGAAGATAGCAGAAATCTGCGTATCAAAAACCATTGCAAATTCTTGGCATCCATGCGACAAGAAGCAAGAAACGAGGAAGTATGGGGTTGGTTTGGCTGGAAACCAGCGAAGGCGGTTGAGTGCTTATTCTGACTATGGTGAGACTCAGAGACGTATTCTGGCTGGTGGGGGATACGACAAATGCTCGAAAACAGTACGTAGATTATTATATTTCCTTAAGTAGAACATGTTATGAGAACATATTTAGGCCTACCTATCTTATGGTTCTGTGATTTTTTATTACATGCATAAATAGACCAATGTGTTTTCACTTCTCTTGCAGGGAAAAGTTCCGTTTATTTCCTACGACGGAATTCACCAACTGCACATATTCATCTTTGTGCTGGCTATTTTTCATGTTGTTTGCAGTCTAATCACTTTGGCTTTAGGCAGAGCTAAGGTAGACATTGATCTTCTTTTACAATTATTTACCATTTGCTGTATAGTTATATTTCTACTTCATTCACATAGATGAGGAAATGGAAGGCATGGGAAACAGAAACAAGGACGTTCGAATATCAGTACTCACACGGTATCGTCTAAGTCTCTTGCACAACATGATTTCATTCGATTTTATTTCTATTTGAAACTACTAAACTGAGATGTAAGAATTTATGACATACCTTGCAGATCCAGAGAGATTCAGATTTGCAAGAGAGACCTCTTTTGGGAGAAGGCATTTGAGCTTTTGGAGTCAATCTACTATCCTTCTTTGGGTGGTGAGATAAAATCTGAACCCTTTTTCTACACAAATCATCAAGAAATAATTAACTATTTTGACTCTCAAAAGAGTAGATTAATGAGAAATGATTTCCCAACAAAGCACATAGAAATACATGTTTATGAAGCAGTGCAGTAGTAGAAAACTTATATCAGTTCTGTTTCCCAAAACCTTCAGGCATGTTTCTTCCGGCAGTTTGTCAGGTCAGTCGCGAAGGTGGATTACATGACTCTGCGCAACGGCTTCATTATTGTAAGTCCTTGAACATTCATTTTGACCAGTGGGACGATTTCTCAATCTCTCTCGGCATGAACAGGCACATCTGGCACCACGGAGTCAAACAAAATTCAATTTCCAGAACTACATTAAGAGGTCGCTTGAGGAAGATTTCAAAGTCGTCGTAGGTATCAGGTTCGTGCTACTACTGCCCCTCCAATCATTCACAGTTGCCATAACAATAACAGCTCCACCTTATTTCTGCAGCCCTCCCATCTGGTTCTTTGCAGTTCTGTTCCTGCTATTCAATACCCACGGTAAACGAGCTAACACTTCCGAAACCATATATTTATCCATCAGAATCTCAAGTTTCTAATATCTTATCTGATAATAAACTCAGGCTGGCATGCCTATCTATGGCTACCATTTCTCCCCCTCATTGTAAGACAAATTCTACATCTCCCACATCCATAGTATCTCCGGTTGATCAAAACTGAAACCTAATCACCCCATCTCTACAGATTATCTTGCTGGTTGGAGCAAAACTACAGTTTATCATCACCAAAATGGGACTAAGGATTCAAGAAAGAGGGGAGGTTGTAAAAGGGACCCCACTAGTACAACCAGGGGATGAACTCTTCTGGTTCAAACGCCCACGCCTCCTACTTTACCTCGTTCATTTTGTTCTTTTTCAGGTATTTCAATGTCAATGCACAACATATAGTTATCATATTTGTTGATCACAGTTTCCACCATAGCTGAGTTGCAGATTTTACCTAACATGTTGCTTCATTCTCTTCTCTTTCAGAACGCGTTCCAGCTAGCCTTCTTTGCCTGGGCTTGGGTAAGTGCCTGCACATTAAATTAATTAAGTTAATTATATGGAGTATAAAAGATGTCTTCTCCAACAAAAATTCATGCATCGCAGTATGAGTTTGGGGTGAGATCCTGCTTCCATCAGAAAACAGAAGATATTGTCATCAAAATAACAACAGGGTGAGTCAAAACGATTTCGAAAACCAGAACTCCTTCTTGTTTATATTTACTAACACTAGTCATAACTTCAATTGCAAAAGGGTACTGGTACAAATACTCTGCAGCTATGTTACTCTTCCACTCTACGCCCTAGTCACACAGGTTAGTACTTGAGCTTGATCATGTGTGTCCAAGAGAAATTAATTTGACATAAGTGTTAACATGCTATGAGAAATATACAGATGGGCTCGAACATGAAGCCAACAATCTTCAACGAAAGAATAGCTAAAGCACTGCATTCCTGGCACCAGAATGCAAAGAAGCAGATAAAGAAGAACCATCACTCTGGTTCAGTGACTCCAGTATCTAGCAGGCCAACTACTCCCCTCCACGGCTCGTCCCCTGTTCATCTGCTGCGTTATTACAGCAATGAGCTCCACAGCGACCCTGCTACTCCAAGAACACACAATCACAGAATTGAAAACCCTGTTCATCTGCTGCCTTATTACAGCAATGAGCAGCTCAACGTCGACCCTGATACTCCAAGAACACCCAATCACAGAATTGAAAACTGGCAGGCTGAGCAAGATGAAATCATATTGTCTCCCCATGGTAAAACAGCTCAAGAACCGGTCGAAAAGGAGATGGAGACTAGACATCATGCAGACCCTATGACCTCACAGAACAACCTTGATCATAAAATCAATGTAAAGGATTTTTCATTTGATGGAAGATCAGCAGTTTGAATTGCCACTAGCTTATTCTTTCTTGCCAATTTAGTTGTGAGTTTTCCACTGTATATCTTTGGTTCAAATTGAAAGCCATGCTTTCATCAAATCTTTATAACTCAATCATCATACTATACATATATACTGATTATGTCCAGCAAAAACTAAGCAAATCTCATAATTATGACAAAAAACCAGTAATATAAAGAAAATAACTCTTTGATTAAGCTCAATGAACCCAATCTCATATACTCATGCCACAAGATTAAGCCAGCTAATATCGATAATTGATTAAAACTGGCATAGTAAGAAACTAAATTACTAAAGTCAGTATTATATATAGTAAGACGGTGATCAAAGTCATATATCTATACGCACACTCAAGTTTGAACCAATCATCAATCAATCCAAACACCATCACCACCACGGAGGCGAAGAACGAGGTGCAGAGTCGACTCCTTCTGTATATTGTAATCCGCCAGTGTCTTCCCGTCTTCAAGCTGCTTGCCGGCGAAGATCAGCCTCTGCTGATCCGGCGGAATCCCCTCCTTATCCTGAATTTTCTCCTTCACATTATCAATCGTATCATCGCTCTCCACCTCTAGAGTGATCGTCTTTCCCGTCAGTGTTTTGACGAAGATCTGCATACCTCCGCGAAGCCTCAGCACCAGGTGCAGAGTGGATTCCTTCTGAATGTTGTAATCAGCTAGGGTTTTGTCGTCCTCGAGCTGCTTCCCGGCGAAGATCAACCGCTGCTGATCCGGCGGAACTCCTTCCTTATCCTGAATTTTCTCCTTGACGCTGTCGATTGAATCGGAGCTCTCGACGTCGAGAGTGATCGTCTTCCCGGTTAGGGTTTTCACGAAGATCTGCATCTTCAATTTGGGGGAAATTGTGATTTGTGAGAGATTGCAGAATGCTGAGATGAATAGACTCTGCAAACGGAGGAGTCTATTTATATGCCGCGGGAGATTGGAGGTTGGCGCGTTTGGAAAGTTCGAATTTAATTATGCTTGTCACAAAATATTTCTCTGTTTCAAATATAATTTCCTTTTAAGCGTAATTTAACATTACTGCAAATCTACAACGTTTAATTCATTAAATTATAAATATACTCTCATTATTGCTGCTTCTGTTATAGTTAATCATAAATCATAATGACGATATATTTATAATTTAATGAATGTCTATTCTAACATAAATATTTGCATATAAATGACAAATTAAAAAGTTTATGGTCAAAATTGCTTAATTTCGACTTGCAATCTGTGTGGAAATATTTATTGCTGGATTTCAATATACTTATGACGCCACAAATGGACGAACAATTTGACTGTTTAATGTGTCGTAGACGATTGACACTACAATATACATTGATTTTAATTGGTTCTAATTTTTCGTCCAACATAAGTTGTTTATATTGGCAAAGAAAATCCTAAAACAACTCGTATCTTCTTTAAAATTTGGTCCATTAGAATACAATTAATTTGTTACAACTTTGGGCTAGCCAAACCATTATTTTCAATAATCCTTTTGAGTAATTCTTGAAGCCTACATCATGAATACATCGTGTTATGCATTTTTGAACTTTTTTTCTCCATCTCTTGTTAAGATAGGTCGTGATGTAATAAGCACTTCATTTGGTCTTGAAATGTTCACTTAATGTATATTTTGTAAGAAAAAACGTGAAGAAATTTGAAAAGCTTTAAGCTTTTAATTTTCCAAGTCTCTTGCCCGTTCATATGGTGTAACCTATATAGTCACTCTTATCCTATAAATAGATGTGGATTTGAGAGATGGAAAAACACACAAACATCATTCTCTCGTCTCTCTAAGCTCTCAAGCATTCTAGTTTGCATATAGGAGCATTGCATTGCTCGGTTCTCACCTCCAATTCAAGTTCGCCGGAGCCTACGAGTTTGAGGTGCTTCAACTCGGTAGGAGGAAAGTCGTTTCATCTTTGGGGACGTTGCGCCAATCCGCGAGCACTAGCCGGGACGTATCTCGTCTTGCAGAGAGAGGGATACCTCGACTCAACTTGAAGAAGACAATAGTTTGTATTCTTGTTACTTGCATTGTATTTCCTTTGATATATTTACCTTCTAGTTTTTTGTTCTTTTGTAATAGCAAAAGTTGCCCGTGTAAAGGCTATACTATTTATTTTGGACAAGAGATATCCATGGAAATTGCATGAATAGGGAATGCAAAGATCGATGATAGTAATTAAGAGTAAAGGCCAAAATTGGTCCTGAACATATGACCGTTTTACCTTTTTGATCATAAACTTTATCTTTTGAATTTTTTGGTCCTGCACATATGGAAATTTGATCATTTTGGTCCTCCGTCAATAATTTCGTTAAAAACTAACGGTCAATCCGATTTTGACCAAATTATACTCTTAATTCTGATTTTTAATTCACTAAGTAATCTCCTAATTATTTTAATAAATATCCATTTACAATCTCCATCAATAATTTACTAATTAATCTCCATCAATTAGAATTATTTTTAAATTCATTATCACTCCTGTTTAATTTGGGAGTTTCATATCTCAATTCACGTCGCACACATTGTGCAAATGCAATGTTGCCGGCGTAGGTTACTAACATGAGCAGGGTGTTAACCACTTCATATGAATACCACTTCTGCAGACCCAACTGCGCCTCCGCCTCCACCTCCGCCGCGGTCATCCTTCAGCTGCGATCGCCACCCCATCGAGCAATTCACCGGATTCTGCCCGTCCTGCCTCTGCGAGCGACTCACAACCCTCGACAGCTCCTCCTCCTCGCGCCGCCCCTCTTACGCCGCCGCCGCAATCAAATCCCTCTTCTCCTCCACTTCCAAGCCCAAGCCCTTGAAACCCACCACTACCTTCATCCCTGAACTCCGCCACTCCAAATCATTCTCCGCATCCAAAAATGAAGCTTTATTAGGGCAGCTATCCTTCAACCCCCAATCTCCGTCAATTAGTATTATTTTTACTTCTAATTTTATATGGATATTTGTTAAACTAATTAGGAGATTAATTAGTGAATTAAAAATTAGAATTAAGAGTTTAATTTGGTCAAAATCGGGTTGACTGTTAGTTTTTAACGGATCTATTGACGGAGGACTAAAATGACCAAATTTCCATATGTGCAGGACCAACAAATCCAAAAGATAAAGTTTAGGATCAAAAAGGTAAAATGGTCATATATTCAGGACTAATTTTAGCCTTTACTCAATAATTAATGACCAAAGTTTACTCAATAATTAATGGTACTTCTACAATTCTGTTGAACGTTGATTAATGATACTTTCTCGCTCAAAATTAACCGGTGTGTTTTTTATGATATTGTGAGAGAAAATAAAGTAAAATAAAAAGTGACAGAAAGAGTTAACTGATATATTCATCACAAAATTTAAGTAAATTAGATGAATGGATGCCAAATAAAATATGAGAAATTAAAAGGTTTGATATTTACTGAAAAAAGCAAATGACGTGCTTAAAAGACATTCCAAGATGAATATTACATGTCAATTAACTTGGAATATTGAAACTTGAGAGTACTATTTACTTTTATACTTCATTCGTCCCATTTTAATTAATTTGTATTCCAAGTTAATTTATTTATATTTTTTTTTCGGAAAGTATATGATACTTTTCGGAGTACAATAATTTTTCTCATACTTTACTCTATTTATTTTATCATATTTCATATTTTTTCCTTTTACGCTTCTTTCTAGTACTACTTATTTAACATACTAAATAGTTATAGTATTTTTAAAAATTCATATGCCCAACAAATTATTTTAAGATGAAGGCAGTATAAGAATTTAAGTTTAAAGTTATAAAAGAAGTAAAATACCAATTATGTCTTCCAAAAAGAAGCAATCTCACACGTAGTCGTATACTGATTATCTCAAGCAAATACCAATATAAAGAAATTAAGTCTTTGATTAATCTCAATGAATCAATCTCATATATTCATGCAACAATATACAGCATATTTCTATTAAGACTTGCAAAGTAAGAAACTAGTAGGAGTAGTAGATAGTAGAATGTATAGTAACACAATAATCAAAGTCATATGAACACTTTCAATTTTCAACCATCATCAATCAACACAAACATTGTCATGATCACCACCACGGAGGCGAAGGACGAGGTGCAGAGTCGACTCCTTTTGGATATTGTAATCCGCTAGTGTCTTCCCATCTTCGAGCTGCTTTCCTGCAAAGATGAGTCTTTGTTGATCCGGGGGAATCCTTTCCTTGTCTTGAATTTTCTCCCTGATGTTTTCGATTGAATCATCGCTCTCGACATCAAGAGTAATGGTCTTTCCGGTTAGCGTTTTCACGAATACCTGCATCTTCTTCAATTATGCGTTCATGAGATTAGGGGGAATCATGATTTGTGATATTATTGCAAAACGCTGAGATGAATAGATTTTGCAAACAGAGGAGTCTATTTATAGGCAGTCTGAGATTGGCGTGTTTACTTGTGATTAAATGTCATTTTTTAAATATTTTTAATTATGCTCGTCATAAAATACTTTTCTCTAACATTACTACATTGTTTTATGCATTGAATTATAAAAATATTCTCATTATTGTTGGTCTTCATTATGGTTAAAAATTAACGAGAAAATATTTGTAATTTAATGAACAGTCTATTCGATTAGAAGATAAATATTTGCAAATAAATGACAAGTTTAAAAAATCATGGTAAAAGTTCTTACATTCGCAATTTTCAAATGTCCCCTCTATTTTATATCCCCTCCATCCAAGTCACATGAGGTATTAATCGATTCATTTTCCAGTTTAATTAATTTTTATTCTTTTTGGGAAAACAATACTTTTTTCAATTTTCCTCTTATGAATCATAGTAGTTCTTTATTTAACATTTTAACATAATAAACGTACTTTTTCAAAATAAAATAAAGTAAGTTATACCGGGAGAGAAATGTTAGTTCAATAATTACATTAATCACATTGTAGTTTCAAAAGTAATCCATTTCCCTCATTGCGGGGAATAATTTGAACTGAGGAATAATTTCCAATTACATTTCCTGAAATAGTAACAAATTCAAGAAGATAGTTTGTTGTCATCAACTGCAGATTGCTTGCAGATTGGGCATAAGTTCTTCATTGACAGCCATTTCTTGATGCATCCCACATGAAAATCATGCCCACATTTTAAACTCCCAACTTCATCCATATCCATGTATTCCTCCTGCCACCACCACAGTTTTTTAATCACTCTTGCAACTTTTCAAAGATGAATGAATGAGAGAGAGAGACTCACCAGACAGATGACACACGTTGCGCCGTCTTGAGATTGGTTCGACGAGCGATAGATGGATTGAGTCAGACACTTTGACACCGAGCCGTCAGACAAACCTGTGCTGACACTTCCGATCCTCTCTCCCAGTGCAAGCAGCTCCTGATCATATACCGATATGCTCGTGTTTCAGTAATTGAGATTCAGAGTTACAAAAGTGTTAATTTAAACTTTTAAGTGACCTCATAGCTCATGTTGTCTGTGTCAAGCCTCATCTCCCTGTGCTGGTCGTAAGGAGCCCTCGAGCCATAATACGTAGAGTAGCTCGCTGCCATAATAGCCTGAAATTCATCCCCATGAGAGCATGGAACACATGGGTATACACATTTATGGATAGAGCAAGTTGCAGCAAAATGTAGGTTTGAAAAGGTGAAACGAGTCTCCGCATAATTTGGATGCGAAGCAGTGGCTTAGATCCATACCTCATGCTCATGTGCAGCTCGATTGGGTGCACTTGACTCCCCAGCAACGGGTCTATATGCGTCACTTGTTCTACCATTCCTTTCACTATAATGAAACCCTGGGGTAGAAAAGGCCTGCGAATGTCTAGGAGGGAAACTGTCTGCTGCCATTGCCGGCCCTTCGCCAGAAACAGCAACCTGCCTTTGGTAGAAGTTGCCTGATGAAGAAGCCCAATATGTGTGGGCAGAACTTTGGTCGTAACTGCTTTGGACCTCTACGCGAGGTTGATTCAAATAACCATAACTATTTTGAGGGATAGGAGCATTATTGTTGTAACCACCGCTGTCCACCGAGCCATTAGCATGACTGTTTAGTGCATTGAGGGTGTTCGGACCGCGACCAAAGGAACTTGAATCTGCAATATCAGCTCAAAGATTATCCTAGTACAATAATTTACATTTCTGAATATGATATTGTATAGATTCATGAAAAACTAACCTACACCACGTGGCCCCCCATGGCCAGAAGGCGATACGAGACAATGATTCCAATCCGTTATGGAGACGTTTGAACTCTGCCTCGAATAATCCAGTGTAGTAGATCGGTCAGCGGGTCGGTTAGAGAAGGAACGATGCATAGAATTGCTTGGCATATGTGTTCGGGCCAGTTCAGGTTCCTGGTCAACTACAGTTCTACTTCTCACATTCCGATGTGTACCTTCACCACCAATAGAGAGGCCGTTAACTCTGTAGCCCGGATGATACTCCCGAGGCATATGATACGGTCCTGTGTTCTGCTTTTCCTGCCATGGATCAGCAGGTAAGAGCAAATTTGATGAGCTTCCAGCATCGTAATATCTGCTAGTAGAACCCCTGTCATACAGCTGAGGGGTGCTTGGACTTTTCCGCTTGTGTGGTCCTCTACTGCTGCCCATTGTTGCTGGATTAACAAAACCACCATGTGCTCCAGGGACAGTCTGCCCACTGAGGTTCGAAGAAGGTGGAGGGCGAGAATAATTATTCGGCACCATGTGGAAATTTCCACCGGCAGGCTGGAGCAGAAAAGGATCGCGAGATGGACCAGGAGCCTGTTGTTGAAGGCCTGGAAATTCAGCAGGGGCAATCGATGATGAGTTTATTCGTGCCCTAGGAGCAGCAGGAGTCCACTGGGGAGGAAAGGTTCCGCCATTGATACTTAAGTTCTGCCCAGGATGAGTTGGATGAACAAGAGAATTGCTATCAGAAGCAACGGCCCTTCCTACAATCGTAACAAGAAGTGAGCATAAGGCGATATATGAAATTAAAAAAGCTGTTGGAAACTATTATGGGGTATCATCAGTTTATTCTTGCTTATACAGAGACCTAACATCTAGTCACTAATTTTATGAGTATTTTTCACCTATAAAATCCATCTTGCTTATATGGCTTGGAGTACTAGTATTTCATTGTAAAACAGAATGGGCTGCAATAATAAACAAAATCTCATCGATGCCTATGGACCTCTAGATATGCAATGATTTTATTTTGCATAACCCTGACTGTTGTAGTTATAAGCAAGGATCTTCTGCAGCCAAAAGGATATTATTTCAAGTGTGAAACAGTTCCTATTATGAGGAAAATCAGTCACCAAAAGAAATTACCGTAGCCATTTCCGTTACAAAGGAAGTAATGGAAACAAGAAAAGCCCATGCAAGTGAAATATTAGAATCTTTTACCCATAAGCAAGAAGGGTTGCTCAGTGTGATCCCGCCCCTGATGACCATCAGTATCGATAATTTGGGGTGCGTTGAACATGTTTCTGTGCCCCATAGCTTATGGACCTGTCGATAAATATACTTTTTTCAGCAGATGAAAACCTGCACAAGCACGCATTTTCATCATTAACAAGATCTTGTGCCACTGACCAAAAAAAGAGGTTAAGCAGAACAGAATAATGTTTTATATGGGCTAATAATTATACAGCAACAAGAAAGCTTTTGACAACTACTTAAAAGTGCTTGTATCTTAGGAAAAACTGGCATATATCAAACACATCACGTTGAGCACAGGAACTAAATAGGGTATAGAAAGGGAAGCATTTGAAAGTTATTAGCAAAGTACAATGAAAACATCCCAAACAGACCTCGGTAACAGTATCTGTTTCCATCCACTCAAAAGAAGGTAAATTATGGGCAAGTACATCCAAATTGTGTTTGAGAAAGCTTTACAAACAAAACAGTAGAAAGTAAAGAACGAAAATGTAATTTTTCAGTTCATGCATCCAAGATAGATTACATGAATGTCATCTAATCAAGGACCATGTGTAATAAGTTAATAAGAAACTAATTCCAAATTTTCAAAGAGAAACTAAGGATTTCTCGATACATGAGACTGCGAGATTTGTCTTTCACTATCAAGTCGTAGTGAGCTAAAGCAACACAAGGAATAATCAGCAGTTGTGCTACTGATGTATATGACCAGCTCTCTATCTAAGAACTAAAGCAGTGATACTAATGTGCTACAGGATAAATCCCACGAACTGAACATGGTTAATAGGCATAGTCCTCGAACTTACCCTTGTTCAACCCACCTTATCTAATTTTCAGCCACCACATGAGTAAGATGATAAGATCATAACCAATAACTTCCAAATTGGCTTAAGCATCAGTAGATCATACAGAAACATTACAAATATAATCGTCGGTAAGCATCTGAAATTCAAGGAAGTCATGCTGCTGTGAGACAAGCAGCGATATGGGGACGTCATTGAATAGCAAGTATTCAATCACTATAAGTCTTGACGTCGATGTAAGAGAAGATAACACTGATTCCTAACTCTTTCTCGACCAAGGATATGATCAGCACATCCAAAACTGCAACCCAACTTAGTATGTACGACAATTCCAGCTACTCCTCATCACTAAAGGTAGGAGATTGCTACACATTCTAAATGCCGTAAAAGAGCTTTAGAACATCTAGCATTCCAGTGGGACATTTATGATATTTTGTGCCTTCAAGAAATGAAAATAATACTGGTTGTCATAAAAAAATTTAGCACCCAAAACGCCAACTAGTAATATTCAAGATTATTGGAAGTATACAATATAACTCAGTGGGTGAGCAATGGAACCTCACTCTCAAAACCAGGTAATAATGTCCCTACATTCGACTTTCGAGTGTTTCTTTCCCAACTCATAGGCTGATGCATTAAATACTGCCACTGCAGCAGGTCAATCTAATAATCTTTGGAGGGAACACCATAAATCAAAATGACATCTGTTCATCAATGATCCAAATGGACCATAAAAGTGCCTGCAATAGCATTCATAATTCAGATTTCTATGTTAAAGAGGCTAAGCACTAAGCAGCTACCCACTAGTGTGTGATATATGCGCCTAGGAAATATGTGCTATTTCTGTTTTATCTCTTTTAACATGTTATGGATGATTTTGCTGCATAAGATGGAAAAAACTAACATCTAATTACATTGTCCACATATGGACAAAGCCTTGTCGCATAGCCAAGTGTAGAGCAAACTGATGCAAAATGAGAAAGTTAGTTATCAAAAAAATATGTGTGTGTGGGTGTATGACTCTGTACACTAGAGATATAGAAAGTGATGGAGAGTCATGTAACCTGTATATAGTTCTCTCTTCATAAGCCATGCCCATTCATGTTAATTTTTAGAAAAGAATATGAGCAAATTTAATATGGTGGGTCGTCGCCAGAAACAGGCAGAAGCAACAGGAGTGCCCTAAGTTTGAACTATTAGGCTTGATATACAGATTCTTACAAAGATCTTCGATTAACTTATGCAAACACCAACCGCCCTGCATTTTGAAAACATCTAAAACTATTTGCTATGGAGATTATCCAAAATAGAAGGAGAAATCATTTTGAAGTTTTAAACAAGTTAATCATCAAAAAAACATTTGCAAAATCACAATACCATCCCAGAAGAAGACATGAAATATCAATACGAATGACCCATACATTGAATTACTTATAATAATGTGATAACAAAAAACAAAAAAGTAATAGTATAATTTCTCATACACAGAAATATGATTCATATTAAACCATATAAACATCTTCAAATTACTGCAGTTAATCTGTGCCATTCAACAAGAAATTTAACAAACAATAGTGGTATTACTGACACGATAAATTTAAACCAACAACCTCTATGTACATTATACATTGGATGACATATGTTTGCTCGGCGTCAAGTGTGAGGTAACCACCTAACAGTCTGAAATATTTTGGTCATTATATAATTAAGTTTGCACAATAACCACTTTGATAACCCTTCTTATACCACTTTGATAGCCCTTCTTATACCTCTGTTACTATAACTTGTAAGAAATAACCATTTTCCTGATTTCCAGCATTATGTTATAGATAAGCTACTGGGAGAGATATTTTCATTCACGCATAAGTTGAGGAATTTTTTATTCACTTCCGGAGTAAACTAAAAGCAATTTCTCAATCAAGACTCAACGCGATTTGCGTAAAGATGAAACTATTTACTATGAGAAACCATATCAAAATGAAATGCCCTTTTAAGCCCAATTATCTGACTCGAAAAAATATACATTATGTAAGGATATAGATCACCAAACCTCGTTTCGAAAACATACTCTGCCTAGAAAGAACTGAACTTAGTCAGAAACTAAACAGAGAGCTGCAGAATGAAATACAGGCTATATTTTTTCTCCAAACAACTAGGATCCTTCCCTTTAAAATCAATCAAAATCCTCAAATATTTATAAACACAAAAAAAGTAAAACAACAACATCCTGATTCCAAATCACACAGAACAAAATCTAAAACCCAACTGTTCAAAAACTATACACAATCCAAATAATCCATACCTTAACCCGATCAAATTTAACGACAGAGTTACTGCAATTATTACTGGAAAATTAGTGATCAAATCACCACCACCACAACAAAATCAAAAGTATAAATGAACAAGTTGAGAAGCCAGAAAAATTAAAACAAAGCCAACTATGACTTAAAAAAGGACTTAAATGCTAACACGCAAAGAACAGAATCTTACCGAAATTAGACCGCGATCATCGAAACAACATCATGAATTAAAAAGGAAACGGAAAGTGAGAGAATTTTTTCAGTTAACGAATCATCAAGCAACAGTTATACATTAATACGAAGCAAAATAATCAGAAACGGGAAAAAAGTAAGGTGATGATTGAATTCGATTGGCGGAAAAGGGAAATAGAGAATACGAACCTGTGTTGTTCGGTGATCGGACGCTTCCGATGAATGATCGGCGGCGGATTGCGTGTATGGCAAAGGAGAGAGACGAATTGGAGAGAAACGGTGAAGAATTGTGTATAAAATATTCACGTTTCTCTGCGTTTACGCATTACCTGCAAAACTTGATATTGTAATTTTGTGGAAAGGATTTTGATTATATTTGCTGATTATCAAATTATAACCAATTCTATAATTATACCTTTTGCTAAAAGGGAAGATTTTGGCGATATTTATTCATGAGAATTGATAACCAATATAATTGTACCCTTGTGTAAAGGGTGATAACAAGTAGTATAGTACAAATTGAAATATATGGGTTGTTTTGGATTGGAAAATTGTATTTCGAAATTTTAAATATATAGCGTTTTTGGTTTATAATATTCAATCTTACAATCCAGTTATAGATGGATAATTATGAGATAATTAATTATAGCTAGTCTTGTTTAATTAAATTAATTTAATTATGAAATAATTAATTATAGTTAATCTTATTCAATTAAAATAATTTCACAACTCAATCCTAAATTATATTTTCGCAGTAGTTTTGCTTATACTGCTTCCATCCATTAATTATTTGAGTTGGTTTGCCTCGGCTCAGATTTTAGCATATAGTATAATGGATAGTTTGGTTGAAAAAATTAGTGATGTATTAGATCAATTACCAAATTAAATTTTTTTTAATAATATCAATTAATCGTTAATGAGCGAACAAAAAGAAAAGGTAGGATTATATATGATAGGCTAGTGTTATAGAGTTAATATCTTTGAGGGATAAATACAAATTATAATATACTATTTGACCATTTCATGAAAGGACGAGGCTGAATTTAAAAATTTACGATCCAGCATTAGAATTCCGTATTTTGAAAATACAGGGTTATTTTAAGAGTGTTTCAGACTTGGTACTCCCTTCGTCCAAGCTAAGATGATACATTTCTTAACCGACACGTGATTTTGGAAATAATTGGCTAAAATGTTTAATTAAAGAGAGAAAGGTGGATGTAAGTATTACTCACTCTGTTCGCGAATAGGAGTCTCGTTTTGCCGTTTTGGAGCATCCCCCATCGGTGCTCGCCCCGAAGAATGGCGTCCGTGCCGACGGCGTGGCACACCCCTATCCGCCCGCTGTGCTCTTGCCGATGGCACGGACGTGCTACGTGCTCGATATATCATTGGTATTTTTTTAAAATCGAAAATAATACTAAAAAAAATCAGATTCCCAAAAATATAGCCGTTTTATTACCGTTTTTTTAAAAAAAAATTGAATTTATTTTTTAAAAATTTAATCCCAAAATCATCTATAAATACACACATTCATCATCCATTTTTTCATACAACACATTGAGCTACAAGAAGACCTAATCAAATACATTTGGGCGAAATTGGCCACGAGTAGTGGGTTCTTTTAATTTTATGAATTTAATTATGTAATTTTTAATTTTTAGGATTTAAATTATGTAATTTTTATTTTTTTTAGTAATTGGTAATAGTATTTTAGGTATTTTTAATGCATTTTAATATTGTGGAAATGTTTTTATTTAAATAGAATAATAGAATGGTAGGACCCTTGAGCATGCTCTTGCGGAAGAGTATGGATGTGAGTAAAAAATGAATAAAAGTGGATCCGGGCCCACTTCCATGCTCTTGCCAAAGAACATGGATGGAATGCTCTTAGTCCGTCCGCGAATAAGAGTCCCGGTTCACTATCACCATAAATGGTAAAGAGGTCTCACATTCCAATAATCCATTCTACTCATATATCATTTAAAATTAATATATACAAGTGAGACCCCTATTTCACTAATTTTCTTTCACCCACTTTTCTTAACATTTGTTAAAACTCGTGTCGGAAACAAATGATACTCCTATTTACGAACGAAGGGAGTAAAATAGAGAGAGAAAAAATGATGAATATTTTATAGGAGTGGCAAAAGTAGTTAAGTGTATTAATTGGATAGTGAAAGTTTCAAAAGGGAAATATGTCATCTTAGTTGAGACAAACTAAAAAGGAAAACGTGTCATCTTAAGCGAGACAGAGAAAGTATATTTTAGAAAAAATAGAGATTTTTAAAACATAAAAGTCATTTTTAGTTCATTTAGTTTATATATAAAACTTGGATTTTAAAGACATAGATATCAATTTTCATGATCGTTTTAGTTCATACTCACTTATAATTTATTTGAAATGAACTAAAATATCTTAAAATAATCATTTTTTGGGTTGGACCAAAACGCCTGTAAAATAAGTTGTGCGTGCATCCATATATTCATGTATCCCAATATGTACACTCCCAGTAATATTGTCCCCTTGTTTCGTTAATACATAAATATTTCATTGTTCACATTTTGTTTTTTAAAAATATAAACTCTTTTTCTTTTTTTAGTCGTTTATTAAAAATACAAACACATTATTTTAGAAAAGTCATTCTCGTCTCAACTTCCACTTATCTTTTCTTTATCCACTTTCCTTCATAATTTTTTAAAAACCAATGTCAAACGTGACTGAGCTCCTAATGCCAAATGGAGGGAATATATATGATGTTAGAACGCAGATCACTAACTTAAACCCCTTCACTGTCTGTCAAATGAATCGAATATCTATTATTTTCGTCACTGAATTTATTTATTTATTTTGTTTTTAAAAGGCTCACAAACAGGAGCGGATCTATATTAAGCATAGATGGGGCATTTGCCCACCCCTCATCATATTATTTACCATATGTATACCTTTTCATTTTAGATTTTATTTTTTTAATCTCTCACTGTCGCTCCTCTCTTAAAATTCATTTGTATATAAATTTGCTCCACTCTCTATAAATTTATGATTTCGTCCCGGTTCACAAAAGTTTTATAACCCATTTTAGGCCATGAAAACATAGCCGAAATAAGGTTGAGGTGGACTCCAAACGAACTAATAATAAAAGTATACACGTAAAGCATAGCCAGACACCAAAACATGATCGCGCGACATTCAAGTCCATCTTCCATCATTCTCTTGTCAATCTAGCATGGGCTAGGCCAACTATATAGAAGACGCATACACAACTCATGCACATATTGAAAAAAAATATCAAAATTACAGTAGAGATTATTTATAAAAATTACAGAAATAACCAGAATTTTGACTAAACTTTATAATTTCTCCTCAACCTTGCCTAATAAAAATACTTCCAATAGACATGGAATGGGCCAAATTTATCCATTGCTTTTGGGCTTTATTGGCCCAACCTACAAACTTGGGGTAATAAATTTCTTTCCCGTGGTAAAAAAATGTAAGTACTTACTAAATAAAATAAATATTTTACGCTCATTGTATGTACAATATAATTAGTATTTGGAAAAATACGTAAAATATCATGACCGTTTAAGATATTGGGCACCTAAATATATACAAATTACCTATATTAAAGTATTATTTTACAATCAAAATTAAACTACAAAAATATTTGGTCATCCGAATTTAAAACATTTCAAAAGGAAATATTATTATATGAACACCTGACACCTCCATAATGAAAGAGTGCTAATTAACTTAGCTAGTCACTCCATAAAATCATAACATTCGAAAAGTCTTGTAAATTCTCAATTAGCATTTGACTATTTTATAGAGTATTTAATTTAAAAGAAAAGGCATTACGTTAAAATAGGGAACTATGCAAAATTTATTGGCCATTCCTATATGGCTATATTTATAACCTTCAAATATACATATGGAGTGACTTTTTTGTCATATCGTCACTCAAGAAATAATGGGATCGCTTTTGCTATTTCTTTTTCTTTATATCTATAATCTATCTATAAATATATAAAAGTGGATTTTGGTAAAAATAACAAAAATGCCATTATGAATAATGGCATTTTTAATTCATGTAATAATTGACGGAAGTGGATTATAGGAGTTTTATTTGGAGTAGTGGCTATTGATTACAATTGGAAGTGGACCTTTTATTTTAGTGGGAATAATGGCTCTTAATTAGTCATGGAATATGGTAGGACGGTTAAACACTTGTCCATAAAAGGGACTATAATTTGATTTAGTTTGTTTCAATTGATAACTTTGTCGAATTGTTCATTCTTCATTTTCCATGATAGGTAATCAAAATTACTGCGGTTGAATTTTGACAAAAACTTCAAAATGAATTAATTAGTGGTTGCATTGTTGGTTGCGTTAATTTTCATGCCTTTCAGTCACTAATTGTGTTTGGTCATTTTCTTTGTGTTTTGTCTTTTCTTCTCTTATATGTCTGTGTATGTGCTTTCTTTCAGGGATTCTACTTCCAGCACAATTGATATGACACCAGAAGAAAGAAAAGAGCAACAGAAAAGGGAGGAAGCTTTGCACGCCAGCAGTCTTCGTATTCCTCGAAGGTATGATTTGTTCTGTCATCTAAATTTGTTTTGTTGTCCTTTGATTGTGTCGGGTTTAATGCAAAAAATGTCTTATCCAGGCCACCATTGAATGCTAAAATGTATGCAGACGAGGATGTCTCTTCCTTGAGAAGAATCACCTCAGACACGCAAAAAGGCAGATTAGATGAGGCAGCTAGAGAGGTTCAATGTTGCAGGTGGTGAGGTTGCGATCGATGACGGGCTCGACATTAGGGGTGGCCGAAGGTGACGACCTTCTCAGCAAGGGAGAAGATGATGACACCGATCTCCACTCCACAGAGGGTGCAGAGCTCGCTGGCCTGCTTGAAGAAGCTGACTTGGTGGTGGTTTTTGTTCCCCATGCTAGACTTCTTTGCCATGGTGTGTTGTTGGTTTTGTGATGGGAGATAGTGGGAGGTTTGTGTTGATTTTTTTTAGAGAGAATGGAAGAATATATACAGGATTGTGGGATGGAGAGCTGGAAATTTGGATATAATGATTTTGATTATTGTGTGGATTTTGTTTTTCTGGTGAGTTTGTGTTTTAGTTTTCGTTATTGAATGTTGATTAATTGATCAATCGTTGTTTTAGAATTTGGAGCACAAATCAATCTCATATGTATGTTCAACCGTTAGTAATAATCTATCTATAAAGATTTAAAAAAATAGTATGTAAAATTATTAATATGCAAATCCAATATGCTAACAAATACGTGTATAATATTAGCGAAATAGTAATAAATTAAATATAAAATTTCATAAAAAATTTATCACTAACAGATTGGTGAAACATGTAATGGGATTGAGAAATGTATAAAAGTGGTGATTTAATTACCTACTTTTATAACTTATGAGATGAACCAAAAATCAATTAAGAAATTATGATTTAATTGACTAATCATAAAATAGATATAAATAATTTAATTAAACTTATCATAATGTTGATAATAATATGTATGTATATTTTTGCCAAAATCAAGAATCAATATATTTGAGTGTGTTTTTTTCTTTGTTTGATTTTATATAAATTTAATAATTGTTTTTTATTTTTATATTTATAATTTTAGATTTCATATAATAATACTTTTATGAATTTAAATATTATTTTACATTATAAAATAAGTTGAAATAAAAGAAAATGGGTACTCCACCTATGATCGTAATTTAAATATTGTTTTCACTCAACAGTAAAAGACCAATTTATAGAAGTAAAATTTGAAACCGTTGACATCATTTCCACACACTCAAAACCCTACGCTCACTGCACTCTTTCTGCCGCCTGCTGCATCACCTCACGCCGCCGCGAGCTTCAATCTTCTCTCTGGTCATGGAGTCGCGGGAGCTGACGCCGGAGGAACTGGAGAAAAAGATGAAGAAAGAGGAGAAGGTGAGAGCATCGCGTGTTTTCCGATTGATTGGGAAATTTAAGATGGAATTAGGAATGCTTGTATCTGCAATTGAATTGGTGGTTTTGATATGTCCATTTCTGAATTGCTGAAGTGCAGATGCTTTTGAAATATGAAACTACTTCTGCCTAATCTGATAATTTCAAATATAATTTGCGAGCTCTGACTAATCCGATTGATTACAAATTTGAGATGGAATTTGGAATGCTTGTATTTGCAATTGAATTGGTGATTCGTTATGTCGATTTTTTGAATTGCTGAAGTGCAGGCGCTCGCTGCTTTTGCGATTTGAAACTAGTTCAATTTTTTGCGAGCTCTGACCAATGTAGCTTCCTGGTTTTGTTTTGGTGCATGTTTTCTGATTGATTTCAAATTTGAGAGGGAAACAGGAATGCTTGTATTTGAATGTTTTGGCTGTACGAGTCTTATCGGGTTTTCGTTGTCTATTCTTTTCCTATACTCCATGACATCAGTTTAGAATCTAGGTGCTTCTGTTTGCCTATTGTTCTCAGACTACATGCTCCTTTTGTTTTTAGTTTAACTAATTGTTAATGGCAATTGATGTATTGTGAGTGTAGGCTAGAGAGAAGGAGTTGAAGAAACTTAAAGCTGCTCAAAAAGCAGCTGCGGCAAAGCTTCAGGTGCTAATTCACTTCATTCTGCCCCAAACCAGTATAATTATGTTACTTGATCAGATACGTTTGTTAGATATATTCATGATTTGAGTGTTTGGCTTCTGGGAAAATTTAGGCACAACAACCTGCTGCTGCTTCCAAGTCAGAGATAAAGAAAAATGCTAAAAAAGAAGCACAGAAGGTAAATCCCCTGGAAGTTGATCCAGAGACACCTCTTGGTGAAAAGAAGAAGCTCGCTACCGAAATGGCACAAAATTACAACCCCAACACTGTAGAAAAATCGTATGCTATTGAATTATTGATCTAGTGTTGTTACTAAATGTGAGAGTCTTCCTTCTCATCATTGCTAAAATTTCTTACTAGGTGGTATGAATGGTGGGAGAAGTCAAATTTCTTTCAGGCCGACCCCAAAAGCTCCAAACCACCTTTTGTCATCGTAAGTTTCTGCACATCCTTATATCACCGGGTTTTAGCATGTTGGGTGGTAACATATTTTCAAAATTCAAATAAACTGTTCATGGTGGACAGTACTTCAACTGTTCTATTAATACACATTTAATCCTAATGCAGGTGCTCCCACCTCCTAACGTTACTGGGGCCCTTCACATTGGCCACGCCCTTACTACTGCTATTGAGGTTTTCAAGTGGCAATTGATTAATTATCATTTTATTAATTTAATTGAAATGTTTGATTTCTATTTTCTAATCACATTTTTCCTCTAGGACACTATTATTCGCTGGAAGAGGATGTCTGGCTACAATACGTTGTGGGTGCCGGGTATGGATCATGCTGGAATAGCTACTCAGGTTGTTCATTTGGATATATTTCAACTTTTAATATGTCCGTGGCCTTCTTTGTCATAACTGTAAACTTGCTTAGCCAATCAACGATTTCTATGTCAGGTTGTTGTGGAAAAGAAAATTATGAGGGAACAGAAATTGACAAGGCATCAAGTTGGTCGTGAGAGATTTGTGGATGAAGTAAGCTCTTTAATATATTCTCATCTTATGCAGTTTTGGTAATTTGCAGCATCCTCTAACAAGTGCTATCTCATTTATGCTCTTTTACTTGTTAAATGTAATAGGTCTGGAAATGGAAGAATGAGTATGGAGGCACAATTTTAAAGCAACTCCGGCGCTTGGGTGCATCTCTTGATTGGTCACGTGAGGTGATAATTTGGATCATCATTGCATATTTGATTAGGCAGAGATTTAAAGTGGAACTAATATCAGTCTTGTGCTTGTTCTGGATAGTGCTTTACCATGGATGATAAGAGATCAAGGGCTGTGACTGAGGCTTTTGTAAGACTTCACAAGCAAGGTCTTATATATAGGTATACTTATGCTTAAAGGCACTGCTTCAATTTCTTGTGATATGAGCTAAGTACTTGGCCTTTGTTCTCAGGAAGCCTAATTTGAGGTGCTATGTAAGCATCTATATCCTCATTTTGAGGCTTCAGTATTATTGTTTATAACGGATGACTCATTCTCAATCTTTTAAATCATGTACTTGCATTTGATAACTCTGCAATCAGTAATTAGTCAAATTTACTGCATTTCATCCTTGAACTACTATATATTCATCAAGAGTTTTATATTGTTCTTTGGTGTTTATGTGCTGTTGCTCATTTGTCTGGTATATGGTGGTTTGTTGGTTCCTTTTTTAAGGTTTTACATCTATTTCTCTTTTTAGGGATATCCGTCTGGTGAATTGGGACTGCGTCTTGAGAACAGCAATATCCGATATTGAGGTCATACAGAGTTCCTACACTTCATCATTTGTTATGTACAGACAAAATTGTGTTGTAATTTTACACAAGTTCTTTGGTACTATTAGGTAGACTATATAGATATCAAAGAGAGAACACCATTGCGTGTTCCTGGGTATGAAACTCCTGTCGAGTTTGGGGTGCTGACATCATTTGCTTATCCTCTGGAAGGGGATTTGGGTGAGATCGTTGTTGCAACGACTCGAGTGGAAACAATGCTCGGTGATACTGCAATTGCTATACACCCAGATGATCCCAGATACAAGCATCTTCATGGGAAATTTGCTATTCATCCTTTCAATGGAAGGAAGCTAAAAATAGTTTGTGATAGTGTGTTAGTTGATATGAAATTTGGGACTGGTGCTGTTAAGGTAAGCGGAACATTTGCTGCTCATAATACTTTTTTTCTACTATTTTTCAGTTCATAATCAGAGAAGTACTTGGACATGATATTTTGCAGATAACTCCAGCCCATGATCCTAATGATTTTGACGTTGGCAAGCGACATGATCTCAATTTCATCAATATCTTCACAGATGATGGAAAAATAAATACCAACGGTGGCGAACAATTTGCAGGAATGCCACGTTTTAAGGCACGCGAGGCTGTGACCCAAGCTTTAAAAGAAAAGGTACTTCTACACTTTACTTTTATTAAGCATTACTTGATGTAGTTGCCCTTATTGAAGTGCAGTTACCTACAAATTGTGATTTGGGGGGAAGGTGTTCACCATATCCATAATAAGCCAGTTTTAGGACCATTTATGAACTCTGTTACTGGCAAAGTTCATGTAGTTGAGTTCTTCTTTTAGGCATGAATATATTGACATAGTATATTTCAAGTATGCTGATTGTTGGCTCTATTTGCAATTAAGGGACTTTATAGAGGTGATAAAAATAATGAGATGCGCCTTGGCATCTGTTCAAGAACCAATGATGTCGTGGAACCCCTCATAAAGCCCCAGTGGTATGTGAACTGCAAAGGCATGGCAGAAGATGGTCTGAATGCTGTCGTTGATGATAAAAATCCAAAGTTGGGAATTGTACCCAAACAATATGTTGCTGAATGGCAGAGGTATTTTTGAGAAATGATAATAGTCTTTGTAGCCTGAAGGTTTCTCATCTATCATTTACATTTGATATATTTCCTCCCTGCTTTGTGCTGCACTTTTGATTAACTAACATTTGTGCAAAATTAGGTTATAATGATATCCTGTATTCTACAGATGGCTTGGAAACATCCGTGATTGGTGTATTTCAAGGCAGCTTTGGTGGGGCCATCGTATCCCCGCCTGGTATGTCGTGTTGGAAGATGATCAGTTCAGGGAGCTTGGTGCATACGATAATCGGTGGGTTGTCGGCAGGACCGAGGAAGAAGCTCAGGCGGAGGCTAGCAGATTGTTTGCTGGGAAGAAGTTCCAGCTTCTCCAAGATCCAGACGTCTTGGATACCTGGTTTTCTTCTGGTTTATTTCCACTATCTGTATTTGGGTGGCCAGATGATACTGATGATCTCAAAGCTTTTTATCCAACAAGCGTGCTTGAAACCGGTCATGATATTCTTTTCTTCTGGGTGGCACGTATGGTGATGATGGGTATGAAGCTAGGAGGTGATGTACCATTTTCAAAGGTTTGTAGCATTCTTATTTTCCTGCACATTTGAATTTTAAAATTAATATTTTGCAACCTTGCTAAGGTTGGTTGTTTGTGCCAGTTTAAACCTCTAGGAGGTGATGTACCGGTTAAAATGAATTTTACTAGTATTCCTGCTTCTGAGTTACTTTGCAACAAAATTATGTTGCAATCTGTGTTGTATACTTTATATGTGAAAGAGGTCGATCTCATTGGTAAAATGCAAATTATTTAAATTCTTTACCTGCATTCAGGTTTACTTGCACCCAATGGTTCGCGATGCGCATGGTCGCAAGATGTCCAAGTCACTGGGAAATGTTATCGATCCCCTAGAAGTCATTCAAGGCGTAACCCTTGAAAATCTTCATAAAAGGCTAGAAGAAGGGAACTTGGATCCCAATGAACTTAAAACTGCAAAAGAGGGGCAAAAGAAAGATTTTCCTGATGGAATTAAAGAGTGTGGTGCTGATGCTCTGCGCTTTGCTCTTGTTTCTTATACAGCTCAGGTGAATACTTATCTTTTAGTTTATCCGAACTTGCTTTTCTTTCTTCAAAGTCTTGTCTTCACATTCTGCTCTTTCAGTCGGACAAAATAAATCTGGACATTCAGAGGGTTGTTGGATATCGGGAGTGGTGCAATAAGCTGTGGAATGCTATTAGGTTTGCTATGACTAAACTTGGAGATGACTATACCCCTCCAATAGAGATTAATCCAGCTTCCATGCCTTTTAGCTGCAAATGGATACTGTCTGTATTGAACAAAGCTATTTCAAAAACAGTTGAATCGTTGGAATCTTATGAGTTTTCTGATGCCGCCACGGCTGTGTACTCGTGGTGGAAGTATCAGTTGTGCGATGTGTTTATTGAAGTAATTAAGCCATATTTTGCTGGCAACGATCCTGCATTTGCATCAGCGAGAAGATCTGCGCAGGATACCTTATGGCTATGTCTAGATTATGGGTTACGATTACTTCATCCTTTCATGCCATTTGTCACAGAAGAACTGTGGCAGCGTCTTCCTTCTAAGATAGATTCTGCCAGGAAAGAGTCCATTGTGATTTCTGAATATCCATCTGTTGTAAAGGTAACTGTTGTTTTTAGCACTTAAGATGTGCTAAATGCTTATTCTTGTCAATATTTATGAATTAGTAACATATTTCTCAATAGTGAAGCCCTTGAAATGTCGTCTCTTTTTTGCAGAGTTGGACTAATGATGATGTAGAGGCAGAGATGGATACAATCGAGTCTGTGGTTAAATCACTAAGGTCTCTTAAATCACAATTGCTAGCAAATGAGAGGCTTCAACGGTAAGTTGGAATTTATCTCTAACTATTTAAAACATAACAGAAGGCATAATAAATTACCACCGTACATCTGGATGTACTGAAGTTTTTGTATAGTTTTCAACATACCGTTGTTGGAAATTTTGACGAAGAATGTACCTTGAAGTCGAGTTCGTTGAACTTCACTTTTCAGTTTCCCTGCTGGGCTACTCTATCTAATCAATATATTTAATTATGTATCCTTAACAACGACATACTTTTTCAGGCAAGCAGCTATTGTTCGTTGCCGCACAAATGATGCATGTGAGATCATCAAGGGGCATGATCTGGAGATCACTACGCTTGCCCAACTATCATCTCTGACTGTATGCAAATTATTCCGTCCGACCACGTTTTAACTATCTTTCTATTACCTAAGTTTGGACTTTAAACTGTACTAATTTTAGGTGTTGAGTGAGAACGACGACGTTCCAGTGGGTTGCTTGGTGGACGTTGTCAATGAATCTCTTTCAGTCTTCCTCAAACAAGGAGCCATCAATGTCGAAGCTGAACTTGGAAAGCTGAAGAAGAAAATGGAGGAGACGCAAAAGTATGAAGCCTCCCAAAACCCATACGCTTTCTTCTTCTTTGATCAAGTTAAAACCGGAGCTAATGAACTTGGTTCTCTTGCAGGCAATACGACACCTTGAAGAAGAAGACGAGCGCCTCTGGCTACCAAGAGAAGGTCCCTGTCCGTATCCGCGAGGATAATGAGGAGAAACTGGCAAAGTTGCTGCAAGAAATCCTGTCGCTCAAGGAAACGAGCGATCATCTGGAACGGGAATCCTAAGAGTATTTCAATCTCTAGGTTTTCAGCTCTTGGCAAAAATGTTGATGAACACAAGTTCTACCTTGCACTAGATCATCATCTTCTTTATTATGTCATGGTTGATTTTCACACTTTACTGTGTAACAATATTGCTGTGTTTTGGCCACATACTAGTTGAAAACAGGGCCTTTTCAATATTGTATTTCTAAAGCAAATTTTGATCATATTTTGTTTCATTTTAATTATAATTCTTGTACATTATTACTTTGGGGCTTTTTTTTACAGGAGATATATAAAAAATAGGAAAAAAGAAATTGAAAATATATTCCTTCTCTTAGGACTAATTTTTACTCCTATGTTTTTGCATATTGGTTGTCCAAATCATCATTATTTAACTTCTACTTTATCTAATTAGATAGATATTACTGCCTCCTCCGTCTGCTAATAAGATTCTTGTTTTTTCATTTTAGTCCATCCACAAATAAGAGTCCCGGTTCACTTTTACCATAAATGATAATAGGGTCTTACCTTCCACTCACTCACATTTCATTTATAAATAATATATAAAAGTGAGACTTTTATTTCATTAACTTTTTTTATCCACTTTTCTTAACATTTCTTAAAATCCGTGCCGCCCATAAATGAGACTTTTAATGACGGACGTAGGGAGTATTCTCTTTTACTACTAGTAATATTTTAATTTTGCATTATAAAATTACGGTTCAAATACTTTATAACTTTTTCATTTATATAATTTTCTGAATATACTATAATTAAAGAGTGATCTTTAAATATTGAATAATTTATTTATTTTTCTGAAGATACTACTACTACAATTAAAGAGTGACGGATGCTATAGTATAAAAAATTGAATTAAATTGACGATTCTAGCTTAAGAACAAAGTCAACTGGATAGTACAATATTTATAGAATAGTCAATAGTGAAAAGATGTAATAAAATTAGTCCTAAATAGTGAATTTGATGATAAATATTTATAGGATAGTCGACTAGATACAATATTAATAGAATAGTCTATAGTGAGGAACAGAAAATTTCAACTATATTGCCTTGAATATTAAATATATGAGTTTAGAACATGTAATTATTTTTTGACCAAGATTGGACCATAATGTTTGAAAAATTAAGAATAAAAAGTACAAGTTTAGCAAAAATATTTATTGAAAACTACTATAAACCTACAAATGGAATTGATCAGATAAATATTGTAATATAAAATTATACTACTACTATAAATGAGTTTTGAATGTTATAAATAAATCAGAATTAAGGAAATTGGGGAAAACAAAATTTGTTAATGGAGATTTATAATCGAAGAAAAAAGTGTGTGAATTTGATGATAAATAAATAACGAGATACAAAACGTAATAAAATGGAATTAGAGGCTGGACGCTCATTTCTTCATATTTCACTAGTCCTAATTGAAAATATATTAACAGTAGTATATGGTAACAAAGGAATTCGCATTGGTCTTATCGAAAAGAAATTAACGGTGTTTGTATAATTCTAGCACATACATTATGATTAACTTAATAAATATTTTGTCTTAAATCAATCACATATACAATTTGTCATTCATAGCACACAAATTTACCTAATACTTATATTCGAAGAGAGAAAGCAACTAAATATAGAAGATTATTGTACCAAATCTACCTAATATAATTGTACATGCAGGCTACAACAAATCGAAGAGATTTGATTCCTCCTTTATTAATTTAATTTTAAAATTTTACATGCCAAATTATAGACCATTAAATCCTAAATACAATGGCATAAATAGAATTGGAAATTTACCTAATAAAATTGCACATGCATGATACAACAAATATAGTAGATTTGATTCCGTAACTAATAAATAAATACTTATTAAAAATTTAAGTTAGAAATTGCACATGGTAATTAAATCCTAAAATATAATCGAGTAATAATAGAATTGAGCAATTAATTAATCATAAAATATACTCCATCCGTCCTCGATTAATTGTCACTCTTTTCCATTTCGGTCCGTCCCTCAATAATTGCCATATTTCATTTTTACCACATTCTACTAACCCACTTCCCTCACTTTTTCAACAACTTTTCTTTACATTTGTTAAAATGCGCGTCTGGTAGCTAGGCTTGAAAGTACGCGCGCATTTTCTGTCCCCTATAAATAGGCCTACGTAAACACATAGAGAAGCTTTTCCGAGCACTCTTTCTGGCGCAATGGAGTCGACGGTGAAGGAGCTGAGAAGAAATTGAAGAAAGAAGAGAAGGTGAGAGCATCTCTTTGTCGTTGGCTATATGAAAGGCTGATAATCTCAAATTTAATTTGCGAACTAGTTGAATTTCAATGTTTTTGGCTGTACGGCTCTGATCTGATTTCGTTTTCCCTAAATTCCACGAGTTTAGAATAGCTATTTGCCTCCTATGTATTGTTCTACTAGTTTAACTGATTATGAATGGCAATTGACGTGTAGGCTAGAGAGAAGGAGTTGAAGAAGCTTAAAGCTGCTCAAAAAGCAGCATCGGCGATGCCTCAGGCTCAGGTGCGTGCTAATGCCCTAAACCAGTATAGCTATGTTACTTGTTAACATGCTTTGCGTGTTTTGTTCAAATCCAGGCACAGAAAAAAATGAAGAAAATTGCTAAAAAAGGACTGGAAGTAAATCCTCTGGAAGTTGATCCAGAGACACCTCTTGGCGAAAAGAAAAAGCTCGCTACCGAAATAGAACAAAATTACAACCCCAACACCGTTGAAAAATCGTATGCTATCGATTATTGATCTAGTGTTGTTACTAAATGTGCGAGTCTTCCTTCTCATCATTGCTAAAATTTCTTACTAGGTGGTATGGATGGTGGGAGAAGTCAAATTTCTTTCAGGCAGACCCCAAAAGCTCCAAACCACCTTTTGTGATTGTAAGTTTCTAGCTACATATTTTCAAAATTCAAATAAACTGTTCATGGTTGATACTGCTTCAACTGTTCTGTTAATACATATTTATAATCCTAATGCAGGTGCTCCCGCCTCCTAACGTTACTGGGGACCTTCACCTTGGACACGCTCTTACCGTGGCCATTGAGGTTTTCAAGTGGCAATTGATTAATTATCATTTTAGTAATTTATTTGAAATATTTGATTTCTAATCACGTTTTACCTCTAGGACACCATTATTCGCTGGAAGCGGATGTCTGGTTGCAATACGGTATGGGTGCCGGGTATGGATCATGCTGGAATAGCTACTCAGGTTGCTCATTGGGATTTTATTTAGCTTTTAATATATCCGTGGCCTACTTTGTCATAAACTTGCTGAGCCAATCACCGATTTCAATGCAGGTTGTTGTGGAAAAGAAACTTAACACACAGAATTTGTCAAGGCATGATCTTGGTCGTGAAAGATTTGTAGATAAAGTAAGTTCTTTAATATATTCTCATTTATGCAGTTTTGGTAATTTGCAGCATTCGCTAACCAGTGCTTGCTCATTTATGCTCTTTTACTTGTTAAATGTGGTAATAGGTCTGGGAATGGAAGAATGAGTATGGAGGCACAATTTTAAAGCAACTCCGGCGCTTGGGTGCATCTCTTGATTGGTCACGTGAGGTGATAATTTGGATTATCATTGCATATTTGATTGGCAGAGATTTAAATTAGAGCTTATATCTTGTTATGTATAGTGCTTTACCCTAGATGAGAAGAGATCACGGGCGGTGACCGAGGCTTTTGTAAGACTTCACAAGGAAGGTCTTATATATAGGTATACTCGTGCTTAAAGGCAATGTTTCAATTTTCTTGTGATATGAGCTAATTACTTTGGCTGTGTTCTCAGGAAGCCTAATTTGAGGTGCTATGTAAGCATCTATATCCTCATTTGAGGTTTCAGTATTATTGTTTATAATGGATGACTCAGTCTCAATCTGTAAATCATGCACTTGCATTTGATAACTCTGCAATGTGATGTATATATAGTTTTTGCTGTTAGTTGACACTTTTATTGACAGGCCAACCATTAATTGTCAAATTTGTTGCATTTCGTCCTCCAACTACTACCTATTCGTCAATAGTTTTATACTGTTCTTTGGTGTTTCTGTGTTGTTGCTCATTTGTCTGGTATATGGTTGTTTGTTGGTTCCCCTTTTCTAAGGTTTCGCATCCAATATTCTTTTTAGGGATGATCGTCTAGTGACTTGGGACTGTAAGATGCAAACAGCATTATCCAAGAGTCAGTCACAAGAAAAGGATATCAAAGAGAGAACACTAATGCCGGTTCCTGGGTATGAAACTCCCATCGAGTTTGGGGTGCTGACATCATTTGCTTATCCTCTGGAAGGGGATTTGGGTGAGATCGTTGTTGCAACGACTCGAGTGGAAACAATGCTCGGTGATACTGCAATTGCTATACACCCAGAGGATCAAAGATATAAGCATCTTCATGGGAAATTTGCTGTTCATCCTTTCAATGGAAGGAAGCTAAAAATAATTTGTGATAGTGACCTTGTCGATATGAAATTCGGGACTGGTGCAGTTAAGGTGAGCAGAACATTTTCTGCTCATAATACTTCTTTTCTATTTTCAGTTCATATTCTGAGAAGTACTTGGACATGATATTGCAGATAACTCCAGCCCATGATCCTCATGATTATGAAGTTGGCAAGCGCCATGATCTCGACTGCATCACTATCTTCACTGATGATGGGAAAATAAATAGCGATGGTGGTGAAGAATTTGAAGGAATGCCACGTTTTAAGGCATGTGTTGCTGTTATCCAAGCTTTAAAAGAAAAGGTACTCCTACACTTCACTTTTACTAAGCATTACTTGATGCAGTTGCCCTTATTTTAAGGATGCTGATTGTTAGCTCTATTTGCAATTAAGGGACTTTATAGAGGTGAAAAAAATAATGAGATGCGCCTTAACATTTGTTCAAGTAGCAAAGAAGTGGTGGAATACCTTGTAAAGCCCCAGTGGTATGTGAACTGCAAAGGCATGGCAGAAGATGGTCTGAATGCTGGCATTGGTGATACAAATCCAAAGTTAGAGATCGTACCCAAACAATATGTTGCTGAATGGCAGAGGTATTTTTGAGAAATGATAATAGTCTTTGTTGCCTGAAGTTTTCTCACCTGTCCTTTACATTTGATATATTTCCTCCCTGCCTTGTGCTACACTAAAGCTTTTGATTAACTAACATTTATGCGAAATAAGGTTCTAATGATATCCTGTATCCTACAGATGGCTTGAAAACATACGTGATTGGTGCATTTCAAGGCAAATTTGGTGGGGCCATCGTATCCCCGCGTGGTATATTGTGTTAGAAGATGATCAGCTCAAGGAGCTTGATGCTTACGATAATAGGTGGGTAGTTGGCAGGACCGAGGAAGAAGCTCTGGAGGAGGCTAGCAGATTGTTTGCTCGGAAGAAGTTCCAGCTTCTCCAAGATCCAGACGTGTTAGATACCTGGTTTTCTTCTGGTTTATTTCCATTATCTGTATTTGGGTGGCCAGGTGATACTGATGATCTCAAAGCTTTTTCTCCAACAAGCGTGCTTGAAACTGGTCATGATATACTATTCTTCTGGGTGGCACGTATGGTGATGATGTGTATGAAGCTAGGTGGTGATCTACCATTTACAAAGGTTTGTAGCATTCTTATTTTCCCGCACGTTTGAATTTTAAATTTTAAAATTATAATTCTGCATACCTAAGGCTGGTTGTTTTTGTGCCTGCCTAAACCTATTTTTTCATCCTAGAAGGATTATGGTGCAATTTTGTTCATTTCGTAATTATGAGTTTTGTTAAGTGATTAGCGTAGATACTGAAAGAGAAGAATTTATGTGTAATGTTCAGTTTTACTGGTACTTTTGCTTCTGAGTACTAAATGATATAATTATGTTGCTATCTATGCTGTGCTGTGGCATTTTAGTTTTATAGTATGTAAAACAAGTTGACTTCATTGCTAAAATGCAAATTATTGAACATTCTTTACTTGTATTCAGGTTTACTTGCACCCAATGGTTCGTGACTCGCATGGTCGCAAGATGAGCAAGACACTGGGAAATGGTATTGATCCCCTTGATATCATCGAAGGTGCAACCCTCGAAGAACTTCTTGAAAAGCTTGATAAAAGGCAAAGAGAAGGAAATTTGACACTCGATGACGTCAAAATTGCAAAAGAGCGGAAAAAAGAAGATTTCCCCAATGGTATCAAAGAATGTGGTACTGATGCTCTGCGCTTTGCTCTTATTTCTTATACAGCTCAGATGAATACTTATCTTTTACTTTATCTGAACTTGTTTTTCTTCTTCTTCTTCAAAGTTTTAAGGATTCACGTTCTGTTCTTGGTTCTTTCAGTCGGACAAAATAAATATGGACATTAAGAGGGTTGAGGGATATCGGGAGTGGTGCAATAAGCTGTGGAATGCTATTAGGTTTGCTATGACTAAACTTGGAGATGACTATACCCCTCCAATAGAGATTGATCCAGCTTCCATGCCTTTTAGCTGCAAATGGATACTGTCTGCATTGAACAAAGCTATATCAAAAACAGTTGCGTCATTGGAGTCCTATGAGTTTTCTGATGCTGCCACGGCTGTGTACTCATGGTGGAAGTATCAGCTCTGTGATGTGTTCATTGAAGTAATTAAGCCATATTTTGCTGGCAACGATCCTGGATTTGCATCAGCGAGAAGATCTGCGCAGGATACCTTATGGCCGTGTCTAGATTATGGGTTACGATTACTTCATCCGTTCATGCCATTTGTCACAGAAGAACTGTGGCAGCGTCTTCCTTCTAAGATAGATTCTGTGAGGAAAGAGTCTATTGTGATTTCTGAATATCCATCTGTTGTAAAGGTAACATCCATACACCCTTTTATTTAGAATTTTTTAAAATTAAGGAAGAAATGCATCACTTCACTTTGGATATGGAAAATGCTTATTCTTGTCAATCTTTATGAAATGACTCATTTCTCAATAGTCATTCCCTTGAAATGTCATTATCCCCTTTCTGCAGAGCTGGACGAATGATGATGTGGAGTCGGAGATGGAGATGATCGAGTCTGTGGTTAAATCACTAAGATCTCTTAAATCACAGTTGCCACCAAAAGTGAGGTAAGTTGGAATTTGTCTCTGACTGTTTAAAATTACAAACAGAAGGTACTATAACAACATACCTTTTCAGGCCAGCAGCTATTGTTCGTTGCCGCACAAACGATGCATGCGATATTATCAAGGGTCATGATCTGGAGATCGCGACGCTTGCCAAACTATCATCTCTGACTGTATGCAATATTGTTCTGTCTTACCACATTTTATCTACCTTTTACTTTACCTAAGTTTGGACTTCAAACTTTGCTGATTGTAGGTGTTGAGTGAGAACGACGACTTTCCAGTGGGTTACTTGGTGGACGTTGTCAACGAATCTCTCTCAGTCTTCCTCAAACAAGGAAGCATCAATGCCGAAGCTGAACTCGGAAAGCTGAAGAAGAAAATGGAGGAGACGCAAAGGTAAGAAGCCTCCCTAAACCCATATGCTTTCTTCTTGTTTGATCTTCTTAAAACCTGAACCAATGAAATCGGCTCTTTTACAGGCAAATCGACACCTTGACAAAGATGACGAGTTCCGCTGGCTACCAAGAGAAGGCTTCTTCCGATGTCCGCGATAGGGACGAGGAGAAACTCGCATCGTTGCTGCAAGAAATCCTGTCGCTCAAGGAAGCAAGCGAGCGAGCAGAGCATCTGCAACGGCTATCCTAGTATTGAAAAAACAGAAATTGCGTGTCAAATTTTGTCTATATACTCTAGTACTATTTTTTATTATATGGAAAAAATTATGTAATTATCTTATATAAGTAGTATTTTCTATAATTATTATATGAAGGAAATTTAATGTCTTGATTTTTTTTTTCATACAAATACCCATTCCACTTTGAAACTGTGTTACTCGGAAACAAATAGAGGAAACTATAGAAACACAGTGTATAAAGGATTTAATTACAATTTACAGGACACATCATTGAACCGCTAACATGACACAGATCATTGCAAGGATTACTCTTCCGGGCCTGCGTTTCGCACTGGAAGAATCCACCGGAGCACTGTATGCAGGCGAAGCCTTCGGAGCTGCCTTTTTTGGCGGAGGCGGTGAAGGAGGCGGTGGTGGCAGAGGTACGTAAAATCGCAGCGGAAGTAGCACTTTATCCACCCGATACACTGCCACCTCGTTATCGTCATATATCGTGCTTGACACCGTTGCATTCGTCTCTCCGGTCGTTATGTTCACCTGATTCCCCACTGCTGTCACGTTCATCGCCAGCAGTTGCGAGCTGCCCCCGGCCTCCGTGTTCAGAGGATTGCTCGCTGTCTCGAATCGCGACTGGGAGAGGTAGTAAGGCAGGACGTGGAACTGTGCGAGGTCGACTTGCTGGTCCTCCGTAAAGGAGTTCAGCATGCCTGCTTTGAGGCCCGAGAAAGCAGTATCTGGCGGTGCTAGGATTGTTAGCCCTTGGTTGGAAGCGTTGAGCTGCGCGTTTAAGTTGTCCGCGACTTTCGTGCTCTGCAGCAGTTTGATGAACACGGTGAAGTGGCCGTCCTTCTCGAGGATGGCGGTCACGTTGGGTGGCCCGGGCGGGGCAGGGGCGGATGCTGGGGACTGGGAAGTTGTTGGGAGGCAGTTGATGAGGAAGAGGAGAGCCGGGAGTTGGACGATGAGCGTTTTCATCTTGTTTACGAGGGTGAGGAACGCCTCGGGAGAAGTGCTACTTATAGCGGTTCGAGGGAGCAGGGTGGATGAGATGGTGGTGTGGTGAGTTAGGTGGTGGAGTTGGGTGTTTTAAGGTGGGAAGATGAGTTTGATAGCTACTAGTAAAACTTTGCTTTGCACCCAAGATAAAACAGCTGAGGCTGGTGAGTTTTGTGTGGATTTTATTATTGATTCATGTTTGTGATATTTTACCTTCACCATGCACAACTATTGTTCTCCATGTATTGCATTTATTTTGTCACATAAGCAAAATTTATTATGAGACATAACTTTGTGGTTTGTACTTTGGAGTGTTACTTTTCTTTTTGCTGAACTCACTTCCTTTTATATGTGTGAGTTTCGGGAAAACCCCCATTCATCGGTCCGAGATCTAATATGTTGTTAGAATTAATAGAACTTCAAATTGTTCATTTATTTGAAAGAGTGAATTACATAAATGGTACCTGATCTTTCACTTTCGCACGTAAATGGTACCATTTACCTGATCTTTATTTTTTATCGTTTTTGGTACCTATAAATCACATTTTTGGTACCTGATGCAATTTTTTTTCCCAAAATGCCCTTTAAACAAATATATTTTCTCATTTATGTCATAGAGAGTATTTTGGGCAAATATAAAATTAGTACCAAAAGTGATATTATAATATCTTCTCTCATTCTCCTAATTCTTTATACTATTATTATTAATCAATATTAATATTAATATTTATTTTTAATATCATTCAAATATACTTAAATATAATTATAGTTATAATTATTAATGTTATAATACTAAAAATTAATAGTAATTAATAAATAATTGTAGTATAATTATATAATTATGAATCACATAATATTATGTAATAATAATTATTTTTATTTTACATTAAATTAGTAACTAATCAATATAGCCTTAATAAAAATTTAATATTGTGAATTGTATTCATAATGATATAAAAAGTTGAATATTTTTAGTTATGTGTTTCAACCTTAAAATGAGTATAAAATAATTTAATAAAAAATATTCAATTGATTTAATTATTTTAAATAATTAATTTAATTAGGTATTTTGTTTTTTTATTTATATTATGAATGCAATTAGATGCAAGTATAAACCACTAAAAAGAAAGAAGAAAAAAGAAGGAAGAAGAAACATTTTACTAAGGAGAAAAAAGATAAAAGAAAGGAAGATAAAATACTAAAAAGAAAGAAGAAAAAGAGAAATAAGAAAGGAAGAAAAAATAATCACATATTTGGTACTATTTCATAGAAATTTTCAAAATTATCCTCCACATAAAAAAAATCACATATTTGGTACTAGGGTTAAATTTGGTCATTGGGTACCAAAAACGATATAAAATAAAGATCATGTACCATTTATGTGCGAAAGTGAAAGATCAGGTACATAGTTCACTTTATTTGAAATAATGGGAACTCTTCTCGTTGGATAATCATGATACTTTCCAAAAATAGAAATTTTTGATAATAATACAGTCACATGCGAGAGTATATCTCGGCATACAAAGCATAACTCACCATTGACTCGATAATCAAATTGATCAATAACGAAGTTGCTGAAACGTGAACGTAAATCTGGGTGGTTATTTTAACACAATACTGAATAGAATATAAGGTAGGAAAATATATAAAATAACGACATAAATAAGATAAAATAAATAAAATGAAAGTTAAATACTCCTAAAACTAAGAGGCCATCCTCAAAAGGCCCACAATAATAAGCTGAACTAAACTTTATTATTGGTGCCTCGAAAGAAACTAATGAAGACTCAAAACTTGAATTAAATTTTATTTCTAAGATTCACTAATGACAAGACCCTAGATAACGATAAATTAAATAAATCAAATAAGGGCTCGTTTGGTAGGGCGTATAAACCCTTACAGCCTCGCAAAAGGGGATTTAGTCTGTGGTTATCTCCGACTGTCCACAGTTTGGTAGAAGGTGATTTAATCGTCCGACCCGGCACAAATTTTCCGGATCTCGTGGAATTTCATACAAGATTCGCGGATCGTAGCATTGCACTATCTCACAGAACTTGAGGCATTATATTTTCTCAAAATCTACGTGTTCGTTCTTTGCCTCTACATACCCAATTTGCCCTCTCACTTTTCTTTGGCATCTGCACAGCGGCAGTTGAGGAAGACCACCATACTTTGGCAAATCGATTTGCACAGGAACTTCATCTGCCTGCTCCTCACGTCGAGTCCAAGAACGACGCGTACGGTCGCCTTTCGCCTTGTCACCGTGGCCACCACTCCCACCACCTGCAATATTAACCAGTTCAATAAAACCACAGTGTAAGACCATCACCGAGGATTGATGAAACAGATACAGCTATACCAGAGGGTCTTCCGTCGTCACTGAGCTTACGATGCCCCTTCGTAGCCATCCGAAATGATACACCGGGTAGGGAGTTCCTAACAGGTGGGAGATGATGCAATACTCAGATGGGTCGTCTGCTTATATAGATGAGCAGAAATGGAGAGGGCGCGAACTCCATACTCTTTGCACGCCAAAGCGCAGAAGAGGAATGAAGACGGAGGGGTCTATTGTCTTTTCATTTTCAAAAGCAAGGGCAAGAGTGTCTACACAACACTTTATCCAACGAAGTAGTATAGTCTAATACGCCTACCACTTGGTGTAAAAACTAATAACCCAGCTGTACCAAACTGACTACTAATGGGGATTAATTATGTAAATCTACAAGATTAATATTAATCTAATGATGTGAGAAAAAGCCGCAATCCCTACCAAACGAGCCCTAATTATACAAGTCGGAACTAAGATATATATTGTTGGAACTTAGATATATATTGTTTTAGTAACCGCTATCGTTGACAAATTCACTTTCTTTTCAGGCTCCATACTCCAATAATCTCCCGCTTGAAAACAATCAACTCCAAAGCAACTACATCTTCTTGATTTGTCCCGTGCATCCGTTTTACATCGCAACATTCACTTTAAGTTCCAAGGTCAGTTAAAGCCATACATAATTTCAATTTCTCCAAGGTGACCATCTTAGTTAATAATGCCAAGCAGCTAAGTACCTTCGCAAGTTTCATAAACTAATTCACTTTCATTTCGGGCTCCATACTCCAACATTATTCACCATTTTCCCTTCCACCATTACAATATCTTGTTTCCAAATAGTTTGGAATCACTTTATATGAAAGCTTATCACATTAGTTGACCACAGAATTTATTAGTCTCATTGAAATGCCCCATGACAACATTCTCAATACCATAGTGTAAAAAATGCCTTCCAAATCAAACCACTCATATCACATAACAACAAAACACTCAATTAGAAATCACAACAATCCAAATTCAAGAAAGTAAAACAAAACACCATCACTTTCATGTCAAAGCTGCCATTCCCAACACCAAAGCAGCCATTGCACAATTGTACATCCATTTTCCAGCAGAAGACTCCACCGGAGCAACATACACCGGCGCCGCCTTCGCCGAAGGCTTCTTCGGCGGCGGCGGCGAAGGCGGCGGCGGCGGCAGGGGCACGTAGAATCTCATCGGAAGCAGCACCTTGTCCACCTGATACACCGCCAGCTGGCTGTCGTCGAATATCTTGTTCGACACGGTCGTGTTCGTCTCCCCGGTCGTGATGTTCACCGAGCTCCCGGCCGCGGTCACGTTCATCGCCAGCAGATCCGGGCTTCCACCGGCCTGCGTGCTAATCGGGTTGCTAACTGTCTCAAACTGCGAGGCCGATATGTGGGTGGGGAGGACGTGGAACCGCACTAGCTCCATCTTCTGCTCGTCGGTGAACGAGTTGAGCGTCCCGGTCTTGAGGTTCGAGAACGCGAGGTCGGTCGGGGCGAAGACTGTGAGGCCGTTGTTGGAGTCGACGAGCTGCGAGTCGAGGCTGGCGTCGACTTTAGTGCTCTGAAGCAGCTTGGCGAACACAGTGAATCTTCCGTCCTTGTTGAGGATGGAGATCACGTTGGGCGGCCCTGCGCCAGCTGGCGCTGGGCTGGCCGCTGCTGCAGGGGACGGTGCAGCAGTGAGGGTGCTGGAGAAGAGGAAGAGGAAGAGGAAGAGGAAGAGGAGGACGAGGGACATAATCGTCATGTTGGTTAGAGGTTTTCGAGGAAGGAGAAGGTTTGATGATGCTATACTCACTTGAGGGTTTGATTTTATAGTGTAAGGGAGTGAATGGTTTGTGTGGTGAGTTAGGTGACAAGAAAGGATTGCTTTGCATGGAAGAGAAAACGGACAAGGCTGGTGAGTTTTAATTTTTTGCTATGTCTCTTCTTTATTGTTATTGGGGACCACCGGTGGAACTAGATCGGTCGACGAGGGCCGGAAAGTTCCATTAGATTCGGCCTTTGAGTTGCTAATGGTCGGCCCTACTGTGCGGCAATTTTACCCTGACTCTTCGTGGATTTGCCATTGTTGGTGACTGGCTATGCAACTAACGTTTTTTGTCCAAAATAATGTACTTCGTACGAACCACTGTAGTTGAGATGTTTCTTTAGTTACAGAGATAAGTAATGAATGTTTAGTGAGTTAGTGCAGAATGAATAAAGTTGAAGAGAGAAATTAAAGTAAGAAAGATAATATTGGTTGTTTTTGTTATAAAAAAATAACTTACTATAGTGGAACAACTAAAAAAAGAATATGACTTAACTATATTGGAAGGGAATATATATATTTAAAATATCTAGAGGTGCTTATAATGGGTGATAGCTTATTCTAATATATAAAAATAATGATTGGATTTTTTTAGCCTTGTTTGATCATATAACTATGCAATTGTCAGTTATGCATTGTCAATTTAATCCACCATCCAAATTATTATAACCTCCATTGATGATCATTTGTAGATGCTTGATATGTATTTGAGATGTAGCACGCGATATAATCTCTCCCTATAATCAATATTTGTCTATTTTTCCATTTTGGCTCTGTTTGCTATTACTTAATTATCTAATTTTACGAGCACATAAAATTAATATATAAAATTGAGATTCACATTTCCATTCATTTTTTAATACCCGAGCTGCCAAAAAATAATACGTCTATTGGCTGATGGATGAAGTATCAGTTTATATTTGGAGGACCTTCAGTTGACATAAATGTAGATGGGCAAATTTCATTGTTAGATGGAATCAATTAGCATTAATCAATGATGTTAATTCTCTCCTTAATTTAAAATTAAATTTCAGTCTCAATCTTGAAAAAGCCACTTAATTTCCCAATCTTTTCAATTGTCATTGCCTAATCATTGTAATAATTGGATACAATAATCCACCACATTCCAATAATTTTTTGGTTGGTTAATTGGATTAATTGCAAGTTGATTACTAATTGATAGAGCTTAACTGGTAGATTAGATATTATCGTCACGGTAGTTGCAATTTCATTTGATAGGGTAAATTAATTTCACTCTTTACCATTAGGATAATTGCATTATTGATAGATTAGATACATGTAATGATGGTAATGATAGTTTTAATAATTAATAGTATGATAGTAATTATTGCCTTAAGCCACAATGGATTATCAAGATAACTCTGCTTAACCCTTTGAAAATTAATCACAAACTCAATATTGGTAAACCATTGCCTTCTTGTACATGTTTGTATAGATTTTGGTATTGCTCTTGATAATTGATAGGGGTGGATGCAAAAATTTGTTTTCATATAAGCTACTACTCATGGTGATATATTCGAGATAAAATTTTCGTTATGATGATATATGCTTTTGCACAACAACTCATACAAAATACCAAAACCTCGACAATGATATATAAATAAGAAAAAAATATTTTTTTGGCATAACAGAGGCTTAGCTCTTCCGTGCTTCTACGCAGGGACGGAGCCAGAAAATTATATTAGGAGGGGCAAAAATATTAACATACAAATAAATAAATATAAAAATAATATAAATATATTAAAATAATATAGTATATTATTTTAGAGGAGGGTAAGCCTGCGTATGTAAAGAGAGGGGCAAGTAAAAGATATTTTTATCTAAATGAGGGGGCAATTTAGTTAAAATATGCATATATTTAAGTTTTATAATATATATAACTACATGGCAATAGAAAAATGAGGTGGGGCATTTGCCCCTTCTCACTCTACTATAGATCCGTCCCTGCTTCTACGTGATGGATGATAATATACTCCTTCCGTCTAAATAACATAGTCACGTTATTAAATGACATAAATTTTAATACAAAATCGATAAATCATAAGAGAAAATGAGAAAAGATTGATAAAATAGGAGAGTAAAAGAGAAAAAGAGAATAAAGTAGGAGATGCAGAATTTTAATAAAGATATTAAATTAATGAAACTTTCCATTTTTAGTAGTAGTATGAAATTAATTTTGCTGGATGGACCAAAATAGAAAGACAAGACTATTTTTTTTCAAACAAATGAATATTTAGTGATATACTTATGAAATATTTGTAGCTCCTTTTTTTGTTTGTATTTTTTTTTTTTTTTGGTTTTATGTGTTTTGGTATTTGTACTTGTACAGATTCTATCGACTAAATAAATTTAGACTCGAATCTGACCCCGTATACAATAAATTATTGGTATTTAAATTGTGACTGTTAGTATTTTTTATACTAGTTTCCATCCTATATGCAATACTAAATATTACTAGTAGTAATGTATATGTTCATAAAATAACCCACAAACCAAAATTAAGGCCTGTAAATTATTGTTTGGATTATTAAGAAGTTCAGAGCTTTGGATTAATTTATTATCAGTGTCAAGTTCGCGATACGACTTTGCGTTCAACTGTCCCGAGATTGCCCGATATTGAATTGGCTCGAGATTACCCAAGACTAATCATACGTGACATTCTTCCGCGACTGAATATCGAGCCATATCTACCCAACCGAACAACATTCACAAGACTCGATCTTTATATAATCGATGAACTAAAAACCACCTGCTTCTTCAATGATAGAAACCAAACACAACCAAACCACCAATTTCTCGAAAAAGGTGGAAATAAAAGAACAAGACACCACCAATCATTTTCTTAGGTATCTATAAAGGCAAAAGCAAATGCAAATGCAAAACGACACAACAAGCAAAACAAAATGTTGAGTAATAGCAACAACTTGCTTATGCATCATTTATATATTTCAAATCACCAAATACATATTTATCCAAACACTAAAATAGATGTACCAAATACATACTAGAAAATACAACTCTAATCATGCCTGGCACAGCTGCACGTTTCAGCACGAGAAAACATCGTAAGGAAACCATATAAAGCACACATCCGAACGCAAAGGAGGGCTCACCTTAAACGTCGTAAGATGGCCATATAAAGACATTATTTATTCAATTTCCAGAATATAGCACAGCATTAAGCATTAAGCTAATCTTGATTGACGTTATATACATTCTGAAAATGATTCTTGATAGAAAGGAATGTATATAGAATATCGATTTGCCTAGCGATGAGACAGCAATCTGATAAGTCTACAACTGCAGGGCAATGAGGGCAATGACGAGGGTGTCACGAGAAAAAGAAGACAAAGCGAAACAAGCAAACAAACAAGGGGAGAATATAGAAGATATATTTTTTATGATCAAACAAAAACTTTACAGAACCAGCAGAGGCATCACCTATTTTTCGATTCTTCTTTTAGTTATTCATCCGCTCCGTTGTTGACCTTGATCTCTAAAAGGCGCTCCACTGGCTGTCTGCATATCGGGCACCTGTTTGTTTGGAACCTAAGAACTTTCGCGCACTCACTGCACATACACTGTCACAACAAAAAATGTACGTTAGTCACGAAAAAGGATTAATCTTGATAGATTAGTCGGGTCACGGATTTCTGAATATGCTTAAACAGAGAGAGTCAATGTACCATGTGGCGGCAAGGGAGGACAGTTGTGTCTCGAGGTTCAGAGAGGCATATAACGCATTCCTTCCCAGGATCGTTTGCATCAACTTCACCCTCGACAGAGTTTCCAATCCCGTATATCTCTTGTAACTCATACCTCATGCCATTCACCCACAGTATCTGCTTCACAACTCTGACATGATATTCACCTTTATCCTTCTCAAACACCGCCTGAGTTATCTGGGAGTTTGAGGACCCATTGTCAGAGTTTCCGTTTTGACCATCTGTCGATGCCTCTGCCTTGACTGCCAGTGGATAGATGTCCACGTCCCCGTCTTTCAACAATTCTCCCTCCTCAAACATTGAGAGGTCTATCCCGGTTCCAGAGGGCTGCTTAAATTTCTGGGCTAAACCTTGTTCAAAATCCACCTTGATCGGCGGATGCAAGCTTTCATTGGTTGGAGTCAAGCAACAGTCTTCACCCTCCTTCGCAAAGAAAACTATTGTGATGCTGCATATACAAGAAGCAATCACAATTCAGATTCATCGATAAAACATCAAGCTAATCCTCAAAATTTTGTAGTACTGAGATATTCACCATCTCCACATTCTAAATGAATCAGATAGAAACTCCATTTAGGCACCATATGCTAGAAAATTATATAGTGAACATTCACAAGATCCCACTTTCCACAAGCTCCAGCCCATTTTGCACTATTACACAAACTCTTGAAAGTTGGCAAATAATTATTTAATCTACACATATCTCTTGCAATTGGAAATACATTATCTATAACACAAATTGGGGTATAGTTAGCAATTCAACACCAAAGCCACAAACTTTAGTCAAATTCAACACAAATCAATCACTCTTTCAACCACTTAATTCAACTATCATCTAACAACCACTATTGCTCCATGTTTACTCTCATCTCTTGTTCGATCGCCCTTTTTTTCAAAAACATAAGTCCGTCCGGTCACAGTATCTCATGATCATCCATCCCACCCCACCTCGATGACTAATGTAATCCTAGACGAAGCCTATTTCGCTATCTCATATTGCATCTCACTATTATCTCAAGCATCTAATGTAGTACTACCAAACAAGCACAAAATTACTCAAATCAAAATCTAATAAATCACTACACAAAAACCAACTCATTCCAAACAATTCAACATAATTCATCAAATCATCAACAAAATCCACAAAAAAATTCACAACAAAAGAAGAAAAAAAAAAAATCAAAATTCGATACCTTCCCGCCACCGTAGCGTCGTAGGTGAACGAAACAAGGTATTTCCCGGGATTCTCCTCGTCGGGATCGATCCTCAGCGTCTCCTTCTTCAAATTCACATCGTTCCGGATCGTCACCGCCTTCTGGTGCTCCACGTACTGCGGCGGCGCCGCCGCCTGCATCATCGGGCCGTAGGGGTACCGCCCGTTCACCCAATTCGGGTGCAGGTGGTGGTGGTCGTACGGCGCCGGAAGCGGCATCGGCATCGCCGCGGCCCCCGGCGGCGGATAGTAGCCCGGATACTGATAATACGGCGGCGGCGGCGCGTTCGGATTGCTCGGATAGTGCGGCGGAGGGGGGAATGGCGTCGCCGCGGCGAAGACGTAGCGATTGGCGGTGATCTCGGCCTGCTGCGGCTGCGGCGGAGGAGGGTGGGAGCGGCGGGAGGAGGAGCTCCTCCGCCGGCCGTGGACGCCGCTGCTGCTGATGTTGCCCATGGGTTTGGGTTTATCTCGAATTGGGAAAGAGAGAAACCCAATTTGGGGGTAATGTGGGATTGAATTGGGAAAGGGGGAAAGGTGATAGATACAAAGGGGGAATGTATGTATAGGTGGTGGGGGAAAAGAAGGAGTGTTAAGTGGGAATCTAATGATGGGGATCACAATTGGGGCGGCACCACCAAGTTCGATCGGGTCGATTTATTAGGGCATCCGCAATGGGGCGGTCACTGCAGCATCGCGGACGATGGGTTACCCATTGTCAGCGCTCAATACATCGTCCGCGACGATGCGCGGAGGATACCCATCGTCCGCCACTGTGGACGAGGCGGACGATGAGTCATGGACGATGCGACGGGGTTTTTTTTTTTTTTTTAATTTTATTAAATTTTCAAAACCTATATATATCAAATTCACTTCATTTTTCACACTTCATTTTTCTCACTTCACTTTCATCAAATTCACTACATTTTCAAGCAAAATGGATTCCGGAGATTATCCGAATAATCCGATGTTCGGTGGTGCACGATGGCCGGGTACAGAAACCGACGAATACCGGCCATTCGACACCAACGCCGAGTACGATCCCGACTTTTCCACCGACTCATACGGGTTGCCCGATATGGAGCCGTCTCCACACCGCCCCTCCGCCGCCACTGCTTCCGGGTCCGCCACCAAGAAGAAGCGGACAAAGGCACGAGCCCAGAAGTTGCCTACAACGGAGGTGTGTGAAGAGTTCGCCCCGGGCAGGACGGACTACTCCGACCCCGAATCCATCGTCTTGACGAGACGTTGGATTGATGTTTCGAAGAATCCGGTGTACGCCAATAACCAGAGGGTGACTGCGTATTGGGAGCGCATCGCTGAGAAATACAACGTGGCCAAGCCGGCGAACGCGTACAAGCGCCACAGGGAGCAGCTCCGCAAGCACTGGGATCAAATAAAGAAGCAGGTAAATTTGTTCGTGGCGGAGTACGAGAAGTGCGAGAGGGAGCAGGCCAGTGGCGAGAGTCTCGCGGATGTGCGGGACAAAGCGATGCAGTCGTACATCTCATTGTACGACGATTTCAAGCACTACCATTCCTGGGCGCTCTTGAGGGACAAGCAAAAGTTCGTTGGTGGTGTGATTCCCCAATCGACGGCGGCGGGGAGGAGGGCGTCGAAGCGCAGCTTCAATGATTATACAAGTAGCGATAGCGGCGCGTCTCCGATGGACCTCAACAGTCCGGTGTTAGAGGATGAGAGTTCCGGCACACCGATGTCCTCCCGGCGTCCCCCTGGCGTCAAGGCTGCCAAGGGCAAGGGCAAGGCCACATCCTCCTCCGTCGCGCCGCCTGAGCAAGCCCTGTCGCCGACCCCGCGACCCATGCGTACGCGGATTTGGCGGCCTCCTCCGACTACCGGACATTGTTGGACGCGCACACCGCCCTCATGCAGGCGACCAACCCGGCTCAAATCGAGGGCATCCAGCGGATGATCGATGGCCTCAGCCGCAAGTTGGGACTTCTCTAGACTAGCCTCCTTTTTTTGTATTTAGTGCTTTTTTTTATTTCTTATTTTGTAACTTTTTTTTAATTAAGTAAAATTAGAATTTGGCAAAACACATTCTTAGGTCCTTATACTTTAATCAAAATGTTCATTAGGTTCTCATACAATTTTTTCATTTTAATAGATCCTTATACATTTCTCATAAATTTCATCACATCCTCGTACAATTTTTTCATTTTAATAGGTCCTTATACTTTGATTATAACTTTTATTAGGTCCTTATACAATTTTTTTATTTTATGATATTCTTTTACTTTTATCTTAGATAATAATTTATATTTGATTAAATTTAATGAACCTTTTAATTTTATTATTTAACTTATCTTATGATTATAAATATTCAGGGAAACATATATTTCAATATAAATATAAATAATCAATTGAAAATTCGGATAGTTATTCTAAAAAAAACTTCGATTTTAATCTTCAATCATCATGGTTAATCTTTTTATTATTCTCTACAAATTATTGAGATTATTGGATAACAAGATAATATTATCTTTATAGACTATGCTAAGTTAAATAGTGGAATATTAAAAAGTTCATTAAGTTTAATTAAATTTAGATTATTATCCAAGATAAATGTGAAAATTTCCCTAAAATAAAAGATTGTACAAGGACCTAATGAAAGTTATGATAAAAGTAAAAGGACCTACTAAAACAAAAAATTGTACGAGGACCTGATAAAAATATTGTGAAAAGTATAAGGACCTATTAAAACGAAAAAATTGTATAAGGACCTAATAAATATTTTGACTAAAGTATAAGGACCTAAGAATGTCTTTTGCCTTAGAATTTCCCTTTAATTGTGTTGTTTTTATTTGTTTATTATTTTTATTTACATTTGCAAACATAATAAAAATATAAATACAAAAATAGTGAAATGCTTAGGGCGTCGCTTAAGGTAGGCTATAGTCCGCTCCACTGCAGGTGGAATAGGAGGAGGATAAAATGCTGACGTGGCGGTGCATAGGGCGTCGCTTAGGGCGTCCCATTGTGGATGCCCTTATATTTTCGATCAATCTTTTATTCGATTAGGAACACTCAAGTGCGAGTTAATCGAGTTGGGATTTATGATATTGATCGATACTTTAAATTATTGGATTTCAGGTTAGACCTGTTCGAATTGTGGAACATTTGGATAGTTAGGGATGTCAATCGGATTGATTTATTATATTTTCGATCAATCTTTTATTCGATTAGGATCACTCAGGTGCGAGTTAATCGAGATGACATTTAATAAGTACGGACTAATAAGAGATACTGTGAGTCGTGACGTAATCATGTTTATGGATGTTGATCGATACTTTAATTTATTGGATTTGTAGTTAGACCTGTTCGAATCGTGGAACATTCGAGAGTGAGAATTAGTCGAGGTAAAATTTTATTCGTGTGGGCTTATGTCAATTGGGACAATTTATGGACGTCGATTGAGACAGTTTATTGTATTTTTTATCCTATTTAGATTGTAAATAATTTAGATGTGAATTAAACAAGTTGAAATTTGTCGGAACTGATAAGTTATACTATTGTGGATCATGATTATTCTCGTATTAAGGATGTTAATCGTGACAGATTATTGGATTAATAGAGGAGAATTTTTTGTTGTCTGATCCTAAATTGCAATACTTATAAAAGAATCGAGATTAATTAGGAATTATATTTCTGTATTTGTTTTGTTACAACTTAAAAAGTTCACATGATTCTTTTGGGGCAAAATTCCACACGATTAACGCCCCCTAAATATGATCTATTATTAATATCACTCTCATTTTGTTACCCTTTTCATACAAGTTAAAATTTTGGGATATAAGTGATCGGTTTCAAAAATGGCATAACTAATAAAATATTTTTGATAAAATATTAAAGATCCTGATTTATGGAGTATAATAGTAATATAAATACTTTTTAGAATATGATAATAAAAAAACGCGACCCTTCGTTAAATTATGAGAAGAAGTTATATACTAGTAGTAATATAGTTATATGGAAAATATATTAAATATTAATTAGGTGTAAAACAACCAAATCACCAATGAAATCATCAAAATTCGAACCAATCCATTCATAAACTACCACTAACATAATTGTAATAACGACCAATGGATAAGCATAAATTCAACACTTGCAAAAAAGAATAGCATCTTTCATTAAAAAAAAGAGCACATTTTAAAATAGGTGGGAGTGACATTATCTTCCTAAAAAAACGCCCAAGAAAAATATTTATAAAGTCTATCACAACATTTTTGTACTACTATAATTTATAAGATGCAAAGCTTAAAACCAAAGCTAATATGGAATACCTTTAGATATTCTAAAATAAAGCACCATATTTAGGGAGATAGTCATGAACGGTGTTCGGTTGGCAAGAGTACATCTCATGATTAAATATGTATCATGTTTGGTTCATAAGATTGACCCCCTTAACTTAATTCTAAATGGATAGTCTCATGATAACTAGTTATAGTCTCCCCCCACAACTTAATCCTAGATGGATAGTCTCATGATTATTAGTTGTGACAACCAAACGCCACCTAAATATACCTAAAATAAAATTTATTATTAAATTATTCGGTGAATCAAGAAAACGGAACTTATATGATACATTGAAAAAGGTCATTGTTGGCATCAGTAAGAAGAGACAATATATCAACTCATGCTAACAATGATTGACAATTGAAGAAAAAAAAATGAACCACAACACTTAATTTAATGGAGTTTTCCGGCTCTTAGCTTGTAGTTAGCGGTAACCGAAGCCACCGCTAACTATAACTTCTAATCCACGAATAAAAACACAAAATAACCCTTTTCTTCCGAGTCCCAATTAGATTTGAATTTTTGTATGATCATTCTATTGCAACTACCAAATCAAAATTCGTGATAACATAACACACTATTTTTATGTATTCCATAAATTAAATAGTTATATAATAAGAAATGACGACCTAAATATTTTCAAGTGTGCAGTAATTAAGTGGATAGTGGGGGGCCTTCCACTAGCAATGGCTATCCTTTAGCTAAATTCCACTAACTAACTTTAATCCTCCCCCAGCTATGCTCATTTATTAATCTTCTTCAATTAATTGAGGAGAAAACACTCTTTTATGGGAGTAACATTTTTTTTATAACAACTCCACTTTTTGCAAGTTTATATATATACATATACTACTAATTTTATTAGTAATTTTACCGTATCATTGGATTTTTTGATGGTTCAAAATGTATTGTAATTTGTTTGCGTCACACTCCATTGTTACAAAGTAATTTTCCTAAGTCTTTGCTCTAACCTTTCTTCCTCCTTAACTTTATTTAAACTCATTGATCCCAATAATTATTAAAGAAAATGAGGTGTTCCCCACTCACTAAAAGGGTTTTCATTTTCTTATATAAAATTATGTAATTTTATTTAAACCAATGAATTCTTTTGTGCGGATGTACTATTAATTAAATACTGATATTTCATGTACAACATATATAAACGGTAAACCATTATTTTTTAAGATTTATTTTCTGACATAATTTGCTGTACAAAATAAAAATTGTTAGTTTCCAAATATAAAAACAATAAGGTATTGGCAAATGGAATATTAATCCAAATTAAATTTTAACAATAGAAAAGTGGATCTTATATAGTTAACAAAACAATATCCTTTGTAAAACTAATTAAACTTTATTTTAATCGAAAATTAGTAATCTGTAGAATCATAGAATAATTGCATGTATATGCATTTACATTTCAGCAACTAGAATAATTATAGTACTCCATCTTATCATTTATTTTATCAAGTAAACATGAAACAATCTATATTGCATTTTATCATAGAATAATAATTGTACTACTATACTATATATATGCAATCTATCTCATCGCAATCTGACTGCAACCATAAATCATGTGGAGAGCGGCTGTTGTTAGAGAAGGCAGCAAATTAGATATGTGTCAAATCATTCAATAACTTTTCCATCAAATATATCAAGAATTAATATTAACAAATCAATTTTTGCATTTTAATGCATGGCAATGGGAGCTTTACAATACCAAGAACCTTGTGATGATGTTGACACGTACGAATCGGGTCCGATAATAATCGAGCCGTTGTACTCGCACGAGAAGACACGATAGAATTTGGACCGAACCCGATAGGCCCTAATCCTGCATTTGGCTTGGCCGGGCCGAAAATACCCATTTCAAATCGGACCAGGTCATGATCTTTTCATAAACCACCAAAATTTGAGCCCGGCCCGATCCGACCCAACCCAACCCAACATTTAATTTGACAAGCTGAATTAAACTTAATTTGGGGTAAAACATAAGATCACCACAAGAATCTTTGATTAATTCCTTGTAATTTAAACATCTTGAAATGCATACTCACAAGTTTATGTAATGAAATATGTAAATCATTTACCAACATAAATGCTTCTAATTAACAATGTATCACTAATCAACCACCATATCACTTTCCCTCATTCTTGAAATTCAAATCAACACCATCAAGAAACCTTATTACACACTTCTCCAACAAATTTACATAATGCATAGATACATATATATTGATCACAGAAAATGGCAAATAAGTTGATGACTATATATTCACAAAACAAAATCAAGACATGAGAGAAAAGCATGCATGGCTCCACGCACGCCATCCCCGACGGCCTTCCCCCACAGAGGGACGCCGCGAATGGCATACAAGGAGCCAGGCACGCACTAAACAGCATACCTCGGAAAAAACCCACGAACAAACAAACGATCGCCCCACAACCCAACTTTTGCTAAAAGAAATGAACCAACTCAAATTTCAAAAAGCACCACACTAACTCCAACCCATTTATAGAGAATCAAGAAATGGCATCCCAACCCCACCCCATGAGAAAGAAATAGGGTTTGTAGATGAAAAATGCACAATGTGTAAAATCAAAGACTAGTAAATAGAGCTTCACCTCACCTGAAAACGAAACATCATTTCTCTGAGTTTTTCTTCATTTCTTTAATACTCCCTTTTCCCTTTGTCAGAACATAGGGTTTGGAGAAGAATGAAGGTGATGATGCCAGGCATGAAGGGGGCCATATTCCTCTACACAATAAAGCAAAAATAAAAAATTGTGCTTTTTTATCCTTTTCTATTTGGAACTTGTTGAATGTGAGGGGATGCCCAGCTGCTATTTAAGCTCACACAACTCGTACTAGCTAGTTCATAATTGTGGGTTTTTAAAGGTGAGAGGAGATCAAATGTTATTAGGGTTTTGTGGAGTAGTAATGGAATAACCCTAGGGTTATTAATGTTCATCAATGTTGGGAGTGATTATGAGAGTACCAACCATTGACCATGGTTAGTTGGATCATAGCCATTTGATGCTTGTGCTTGGTTAGGGGGATTGTTCGTTAACGTGTGGATCGACAACAACAATAACAACAACAATGTAACAGTATTATTAAGGGTTAATTGGTTGTAAATCCATACGCTATATTCAAATTTTGCTTCTTTTTTTTATCGAATATTACGAAGTTGGTGACAAAATACATAAACTACGATCATTTTCAAAATCTTCCAAAGGTTAGTTTTTCTCTAATAGAAGCAACCTGGTATCGAAATTTTAATCTATTGCGTGATGTTAATAGATTATCAACCTACCTCAACAACTACGATAAACTCATCTTATAAGGACATAAAACTGAGATTGCATTATTTGTGTTGGGAAATTTTGAAAAATGACTAAAATTTAGGGCGCACGGAAATAACATCCTTAAATTGAGGACAAATATGTAACTACATCTTAATATTTTGTATTTCGGAAACACTTCCATTTGGGTCCCTTAATTAGTTGGAACACTAATAATTTAGAAGTTTTTTGAAGGGTAGATGTATTTAGAAACACAAATTAGTGTCTATAATTGAACTAAAAAATGTCCTCAATCATTTTTTTTATTTAAGAGTAGCTATTATGACTTGTGAGCATCATGTTTTTAATTATCGAGCAACTATTTTGCGATATATATACTTTTACGTTAGCATCCGAATATTTATATACATGAGAATAGATTCTATTAGAAAGCTAGATATAATTAGTGAGTTATTAGTTAGGGTTTAGGACCAATTAGCACCATCTATTACTAGTATGTATTTAAAGCAGCCGTCTAATTAGAATCTTGTATTTTGAGATGAAAGCTATACTTTTTGGTAGATCAGACTGAAATTTTGTAGGTATAGGAGCCATGTACATTTATAGTGGCAGCTGCATTGGCCCCTCTAATTGATAGGTAACTATCATTCTATAAATAAAATTTATAGGTAACTATGATCATATTTTTGTTATTTTTCTTTAAAGAATTTAGTGATCGATATTGAATATTTAAGGCCGTGGGTGATATTAGAAATTTGAGATATTTAAAGTTTCACTTAAATTTTAGTTTGTGGTAATTTAAATAAGTGATGGATACTACTATTGCCAGTAAAGATTGTGCCTTGTGATATATTAATGGTAGCCGCGTATTGGTCGGAAATTGCAGAAAATTATGTGTTGAATGAATGCATACAACTATAATTGTACATTTGTTTTTTTTACTATTTATTAATATTCATAGTGTTGGTTATCACTTATTTTATTAATATTCATTTTGTTGGTCATCATTAATTTATCACAAATATTACGTGTGATATTTCCTCCATTTTATAAAAATAGCTTAATGCACAATTTATAAAGTAAGAAAGAAATTAAATAGAAAAAAAAACGATTGAAGTATTGTTAATAAAGAATGAGCCCACGAAAGAAAAAGTTACCAACAATAAAAATGTGTATTTTTATAGGATAATAAATCATAAGGACAAAAGTAGCCTATTTTCATGGGATGGAAGGACTAGTATATATGATGTGAGTTTATTGTACAAATTGGTAATTTTTATTGTGCAAATTAAAAGCATTGAATGTATAAATAATTATTAGATTCACTATGAAATTGAATACACAAACAATAACAATATCGATCGTATATTTAAGGTCTATATATGAATTGTCGCAAGGTCTTGTACTGTTTTGTTATGTCATCACCTCAATAATTAATGGGATATAATAGCATGTCAATAAGTTTAAATTAATACTACAATACAGACAGTATAGTCCTTGTCTTGTATATGCTGTAAGTATTTGCAAATGCTATACTAAAGAAAAGGAAAGCTACGTTTTGACCTATCAAATTAAAATAAAGTATCTAGTTCTATTTTCAGAGTTAAATATAAATGAATTCAAATTTGTAAACCCTAAGTTTTCTAATACCTAAAAATAAAACTCCCATATCTATTACAAGTATTGGGCTTTGCAAATGGATAATTTTTGGACAGGCCCGAATTTTACAGACCAAAGAAAGCCCAACTTAATGCAAAAATGGGGCCTTTCTAGCTAAATCTGAGTTGCCAAATCTTTCACCTCAATTTCATTTTTATTTAAACCAACAAATATTCAATATACTATTATAAAAACAAAGAAGTTCACAAAATTCACACCTTAATTTGAGGATACTGCATTTACATTACAACAACATTATCACTTGGATACTCATGGCATCGAATGAAGAGAAAAAAGAGGCCTGAAATCGAGCAAAAGGAAAAGAAAAGAGAAAGCACCATTCGGGCCAAAACCCGGCCCGTTTTCCAACACAAAACTAATAAGCATTTAATTTACACTTGCTCCTTGAAGGATATAATCTTTATTCAAACTCCCCCCCCAAAAAAATGATTTTCAATAAGAAGAGCTCTTGAAAGATCCAAAAGCGGCTCCGGCCCGAAGAACGAACTGATGATAGATTGCAGCGATGGCTGCTCCGACAAAGGGCCCGACCCAGAATATCCACTTCAACAATTGATTAAAAATAATATATGATCAATTTTTGTGTTGAATTGATTATTCAATTAATACAAATTAATATGGATTGATATACATACTTGATCATCCCATGCTTTGTCTTTGCCGTAGATGACCGCAGCTCCGAAACTTCGGGCCGGGTTGATGCCCGTGCCCGTGATTGGGATGGTGGCCAAGTGAACCATGAACACCGCAAATCCGATTGGAAGTGGCGCCAAAACCTACAATCAAGACTCAAATAAGACCGTTGTTTTATTAAAATAAATACTATTTATTTTATACGAAGTAGTACATTTCCTTTATTTTGTGATTATTAATTTGAACATCACCAAAAAGACATGATTTCGTACGATCATTAAAAAAATAAAAGTCAAAATTGGGGAGCCAATGTTATGGTGTCACACATTATTATACTACTACTATTATTTAATTTAAACTTTATAGTAAAATGAATAGAAAATAATGAAGTTGTAAAAATTCTCACCGGGACATGGGAGTCTCTAGCATTCCTCTTGGGATCGGTGGCGGCGAAGACGGTGTAGACGAGAACAAAGGTGCCGATGATCTCGGCCGCGACTCCTGTGCCGGTGCTGTAGCCGTCTGCCAGCTCATTCGCGCCGCCTCCGTATCTTACATAGTATGCCTTCTGGAATGCCTTCACAAGCCCGCACCCGCACACCGCACCTAGGCACTGCGCCACCATGTATAGCACGGCCCGAACCAACGACACCTTTCGGGCCAGAAAAAGCCCGAACGTCACCGCCGGATTAATGTGACCGCCTACATACATATATATATTCATCCTTGTTAAAAGTCGACCAAAAATAGTTCGAATTGAAATATTCAAAAATACTATATATAATGTTTTTTTTTAAAATTAGATACAACTTCATCCATTTGATAATATGACTAATGAGAGTGTTCTTATTTTTATGCACGAGTTTTAAAAAATATGTGTGGTAAAAATAATGTTGTCTCACTTTTATGTACTTCATTTGTCCTAATTAAAATGATTCATTTTTCTTTCGGATACGTCCCATTTAAAGTGGCACGTTCACTAAAATGAAAATATGACTTTCTGATCATTTTTTTCTCTTTTAAATTAAAGTATCCCACAAAACCTACTGCAGAAAATTTTATCGAAAAATAAATGTTTCATCTTAAGTGGGACAGGTTTTATAATTAAATGTGAATGAAATCGAAATAGATTGGTTGGGGGTGCTCGAGCCCCCTCGAATCCGAACTAGAGAGTGCTTACCGGAAATGCCAGCGGTGCAGTAAACGAGGACGAAGATCATGCCACCGAAGGCCCAAGCAATGCCGAGGATGCCGACGCCGCCGCACTGGTCGGCGGCGCTCTGGCTCTTGTGGCCGATGACGGTGAGGACGGTGACGTAGAGGAACAAGAGCGTCGCCACGAATTCAGCGATGATGGCTCTGTAGAAAGACCACTTTCCGAGCTCCTCCGCGTCGAACAGCGGCGCCGGCGGAGGATCTTGGTAGTCCTTGCCGCCGCTGTGCTCAGCTCCGACCTCAATGTCTTTACCCATTTTTTTTTTAAATTCTCTTTTTCAAGAATGAATTATTGCTATATTGTTTTGAGTTTATTTGATGATGATTTGTGAGTTGGAATTGGAGTGGTATTTATATGTGAAATTGGATGATTGGATTTTATTTGTTTATTTAAAAAAAATGGTTTTGTTATGTTTTATTTGACCCTACACCAACCGCCCTAATTGTGGGATATTAGTTTTTAATAATTGTGTGGTGGCAATGTGTTCTTGTTATTAATTTGTTTTACTTGGTAAATTCCTACGTATTTTTTTCGTTAAACATATTTGCTATGTACAAAATGTTAAGACGAAACAAATTAGCAAAATATAAAAACATATATCCAGAAAAAAAAATTGTGTTTATAATCAATTGAAGGCTTGAAAAATGTATAATACTTCTTATTTGTATATTTATTAATGAAATAAATGTAATTAAGAATTATTTAAAAAACTATTTAATTTGTATATACATTTAGCAAAAGCTAGAGCAGAATTAATACTACAAATGTCATGTAATTAATCATGGACGACTTTAAAATTAAAAAGAAATAAAATGACAAACCGACCATGCATCATTTATTATCAAATTGCCACCTCACTTCCGGCGCCGCCAACGCATCCTATCTTAAACCATCACCAACCAATAATTTGTGTTAACTTAACTAATTAAACAATTAATTGTAATTTAATTATGCATAATGACTTATTTGAAATTAGTTAATTACTAATCATATCATGTGCACATTCATTAACTTTTGTAAATTTTTAAATTTCTGGGTATCGGATAGTCCCGCGTCGCTGTCAATGAGATGGCGGTCTACAAACTTTTGTAATTACTAATTATAAAATTATTTAATTTATTTTTGTATTGGATTAGGTTAATTGATCGGTAATATAATACATATTGGATAATATATTATCCCAAACTACTTCCTTTCTTATCTTGTCTTTGCTCGTCACTTTTGAGTTAAATAATGCACCAATTATTTGTGTATTGGTTAATAATACAACTTAATGATAATGGACGGATATAATTTAGTAATTATTTTTTAAAGTTGTGATTTAACTTAATCTATCGATGTACATTTACATCAACAAGAGCATTAATTTATCTTTATATGTTATTAAAGACTTGTTCACGTTATTTTGGCATAAGTTTTTTATTCCCACCCCAATCCCCTCCTGATTCCGACGAAGATTACTATTGTGAAATTGACTGTAAAGTTGACCCTATAGATTTTTAGATTGGATAGAAGAGCATATTTTCATTCAAACAAGCTTGTATAAATGGAGAAGAGCATATTTTCCTTCAAATATAGTAGTAGTAGTTTTTTGTTCTTTTTTCATTAACGACTTTTTTCAAGAACTTTTTTAAGAATGTTACTCTGCCTAGATACAATCAAATCATCTAAAAAGGCTAATCAAATCATAAAAAAAGGGAGAATTAAATTTCTATGAAATATAAGAGCATTATGTGTAAGATATAAGTTAGAGGAGTAATTTAGTTTAGAAAAAATATTTGAGAGGAGAATGAGTGGAATATATGAGAAATGATTTAGGAGTGGCGAAACTAAGAAACCCTCTATTTCTCAAAGAGTTCAACTTATAGACATCACTTCCTATTCTAGAATTATCTACTCAATTCTTTTAAATAATATCCATATACTAGAGAATTCTATAGTTATATAATATCCAGATATTTTCATTACAAAATCAAGTTTATCTAATAATATTCCAACGCATTAAAATGCAACATGGAGAATTCAATTCGAAGCTGCCATTGAACAAAGCATTGATCATCTTTTTAAAATTAAAAAAAAATAAAGAAAAATATATTTATTTAAATAAAATGTGTCATTTTCAAACATAACCATAGCCGTGAATAAGACAATTTTTTTATAAAAAAAAAAACTAAAATTTGGTGATTTAATATTTTAACAAATTAATAAAATTTGACTAAAATTCATAATTTAAATAACTATTACTACTATACTTAGGACATCTCCAATCATTAACACAAAAGTCAAATCCATTTTTGAGTATATGTCACACTAAAAAATAGTTTTACTCTCAACCATTTACACCAAATTCAAAATTTACACAATTTTTGAGTTTTTGTCTCAATTTTTACGGTAACACCATATTTGATGTTATTTTAAAAAAAAAATTACCAAAATTAGATTTAAATTTAGTGTATGATTGGAGAACATTTTTAGATACGGTTGCAGATGGTCTCAACCATTTTTAGAAACATTTTTCATATTATACTCTTATATCCCTCCGTCCCAAGTTACTTGAGTCGTATTCCATTTTGGGATGTCCCAAGTTACTTGAGTTATATCTCATTTTAGTTAAAAACAAAACATCCAATCTCACATACTTTATTATTTCTTTTACTTTACTCTGTCTTCTTTCTCTTACTTTATTCTCCCATCTACTTTATTTAACTCACTAAATGTTGAAATTGAAAATAAAATGTAATTAGTTAGGTTGATTAGTATAGTTAGTTAGGATTAGTTAGTTTGTTTAGCATTTAGTTTTCAGCCTATATAAGGCATCTCATTGTATTTTGTAATCACCAATTAATAAAAATGTAGTCCATAGTGAAATTTTCCCTTTTCCTTCTTCACTCTCTCTATCGATAGTTTTCCCCAATTTCACAATTTCTTCATCCTCCATTGATAGAGGTTTCTTCATCCAATTTCTTCTACATTTTCAACACTAAACACAACATTCTTAAATGTCGCGTCGAAAAGAAATACCTCAAATAATATAGGACGGAGGGAGTATCTCATTGATTTATACTGAAAAAGAAGAAACTTCACAGTTACGTTTCACATCATTACAGGGTATTATAACTCTTGGAAATTAAATATTTGTGGTCTTGTTCTGATCTCACACCACCTGAATAGTTTTTTTAATCATTTTTTATTCCCCATATACTTCTCATATCTTACTAATTATACATTAAAATCAGTATCGTTCCAAAATCCATACTTTTAGGAGACAACGGAAAACTAATTTTTTTCGTCTGTATAACCAATAGTCATATTTTTTAAATTGTTTTATCCACAAAATTTAATCTCCTTCCACCTTTCCTAAATTTCCCTCTCAAATTAGATATGCCTTAACTTTTTACTAAGAATATTCTAAATACTATCTCTCATATAGTATAATTTTGCACTAAGTACCATATTTATAGGGAGAAGGGGGAGTTTCGGCTCCACTTTTCACTTTGTACAATCATTAATAGATTCCGAGTTAGTTTGAGTGCCTATGAATAATCATTTATTTTTATATTAATTTTTATTTTAGATATTAAACAACATCAATAAATCTTTATCATTAAACGCAACATCTTGATTTTTATCATAAAATCATATCACACGGTTTAACAATATTGCCTTATCACATTCATCAGGCCCTAAATAAAGTGGCCAAACGTTTGATATATTGGACGGACTACGGAGTATTTTTATAGATTAATCTTAAATTCTTAATGATATTTTTACTTGAATGAATCTTAATGACTCCAAATAATGATATAACGACTGCTAGCAAGAATAAAGTTTATATTAATATGAATTTATATAAAAATGTTACGACGTTACTACACTGTAAATTAATTTGTTGAAATATTGGGAGAATTGTTAATTATTAAAAGGAAAAACAATCATTTAAATCATAAATTTGGTCAAATTCATGAAGTTTAAAATCGGAAAAACAAATCATGAAATTATCCACCTACCTCTGAAGTAGCATTCACTACTTATCTTACATGCTATTCAGTAAAGGCACAAGTGAGGAATTAGAACAAGGGAAGGGTATATTTTATTGCAAATATTGGTTTTTCTACCTTTTCCTTAACATCAGTTCATTAGAATTGAAGTAAGACCTAGTAAAATTAGATGAAAGTAACACTATGTAGAAGAGAAACAATGGAAGGCAAGATAATTCCACATTCCACAAAACAGGTGGAAATCTTGTTATAATTAATTTTGCCTGTATATCACCCAATCTACACATCCTGAGTTACATAAAAATACAACACCACCTAGTTGGAGAAATTATATGATACATTGATGGTGTTGACAGGTCTACAATAGGGCCAATCTACAACAAAACGCTGCTTTATTCAGGTCTACTCCGTTTTAACTATTTATTAGTACTCCCGTCGTCCCGCTTAAGATGACACGTTTTCCTTTTTAGTTTGTCCCAACTAAGATGACACATTTCCTTTTTAGGAAACTTATTCTCTCCAATTAATACACTCAACCACTTTTTCTCACTCCTATTAAAATATTCATCTTTCTTTATCTCTCTACTTTAATACTTACACCCACCTTTTCTCTCTCCAATTAAATACTTTAACCAATAACTCCTAAAATCCCGTGCCGGCTAAGCAATGTGTCATCTTAGCCGGGACGGAGGGAGTAGTATTATTTTTCTAAAATGAGTGCAGAAAATGATACGCATCTATTAAGGCGGAATAGTAAATTGAGCAATGCAAGTATTACCTGAGCAAAATTGTTAAATTAACAATATTAATCTCACTTCTTAGTAATTGCTGTAATTGCCTCCACAAAGTGTTACACTCAACTGGAGTTAATAGTGTTTTGGACAATGGAAGCTGAAACCCAATAGCCAAACACAAACCAAACCCATCTTTTTAGATTAGTCATCTAGATTCCTCAGAATATTACACAAATCAAACATCAATAAAAAATATATAAGAATTTCTCAAAGCAATAACACAAGTAAAGAATCATGGCAAATACCTCATCCCAACTAATTGTAGATTTTAGTTTATCTTCTTTTTTTTTTATCTCCATATATTATAAATATATGAAGAATAATTGACTAAAATCGAACATGAATAATTGAAAGATTAATCTCATTTGTTTCACGGAACTCTAACTAGGGATTTTTTTTTCGCTTGCTTTCTTCAAATAATTTCATCGGCTATTCACAATAGGCATTTTTTTTACAATTTAGAAATTTTCGATAAAAGTTAAAACGATGGAATAAATGTAAGTAGAAAGTGAGATGACATTAGATGGAGTCTTGCACAATTTCATACTATTAGTTACAATTACTTCAACTAATTAAATTTCCATTTGCAATGGAAAGCAGATAATAAAGGTATGTAGATCTTAATCCCATACATATTTACATAAATACCCTTAAACAAAAAAAATTGTGAAAACTCCAAGTTAGCTTCTTCTTCTTCCATGGTCTATTGAAAATTTGTAGTGAGAAGAAGTCATCTAGAAATATCACAATTTTGGGAGTAGCCAAGCTGCTGCTCCCTCTCCCAGCTCAGTTTCGAAGCGACTCGTTCGTGTCGAGGCACGTATTCCTACAGATCAGCAAGACATCTATGATACAAGATCATTAGTGATGAGTATTAGTATTAGTGATTTATTACCTCTAGCTTCTTGACAAGCTCTTTGGGTGTCGGTGCAGACACGATGATGTGGCGAGCGTTGGGGCTGATGAAGCCCTCCTCGACTGCGGTGTCGATGAACGTGAGCAACGAGTTGTAGTATCCGTCTACGTTCAGCAAACCTACCTGCAAAATGAGTACCACAGATAGCACCCCCCTTGATAATAGGCCATTTTGTTTTCGGGTTGGGAATGAAGATGAAGAGTAGTACCGGCTTATCATGGATCCCGAGCTGAGCCCATGTTATGACTTCAAGCAGTTCCTCTAGAGTCCCATAACCACCTATCACACATTGTCAAGATCATGTGATGTTCAATAATTGGATCATTACAAGCTAAACTTAGGTAGTTTGTCACTCATTTAAGAATTGGATCATTAAAACACATCCTAATATTTAAATCAGTTAGGAAGGCATGTTCAGTAGATGTTCCCCAAAAGGCGATAGAATGTAGCAAAGTTCGTTTCCTATGAAACACTTGAGGCGAGGGAACAAATGAACTTAGTGAGCTCCATATTACAAGAACATAACTTAGTAGTGCTAAACTAAGGTAATTGCTCTTTTGGAAAATTGTCCCAAGAATTGGGTATTTATTGCTATCATGCTTCATCACTACTCTTTGAAGGGCCTTATGCTTCTGTAGATGTTTTCTGAAAGGGGATAGAATGTGGCAAAATTCAATTCCTATGAACAACTTGAGGCAAGGAAACAAAAGAACTTATTGAGCTCGATATTATTACACCCCACTTTAAGTTACTAAACTTATCTCTAAAAGAAATTGTCCAAGAATTGGTATTCATTGCTATCAAGCTTCATCACTATACTCTTTAAATGGGCTTGTGCTTCCTTAGATGTTTCCCAAAAAGCGATAGAATGTGGCAAAGTCCGATTGCTATGAAAGACGAGGAAACGGAAGAACTAAGAAGCCATTAGCCCTATCAAAGAATCATTAGTTGCTCTAAACAAAGAAAATGAATTGATTGTGATTTGTGACAAACCTGGTAAAGCAATAAAAGCATCTGAATGCTTAGCCATTTCTGCTTTCCTTTGATGCATATCTGCAACTGCCTTCACTTTCCCTACTGTTTGTCCAGTTAACTGCCAAAAAAGGTACAGTAAACACATAAAGCATGCCAATGTGTGTGTGTGTGTACTATTGCATAAAATTGGACTAAAGTCAAAAAAATCAACAACTGTAGATCAGTCTAGAGAGACACACACATCTATTTCAAGAATCTCAATCAGTGGGAAAAGGGCCAAGGCAGAAAAATACAACACAAGACAGCAGATTAGGATAAGCAGAAATGGAAAATTCAGGGAGGGAATTTGGGACTCCAAAAATGTTTGCAAAGGCAACAAACATGTGGCCCTAAACTCATTCAAGAAAACCAAACACAAATCCAACAAGAAACTGAAAAATCAAAAAGTGGTTTCAAGGATTCTTCATTAGACACTACACCTCTTGAGGCATGAGGGTCTTGGGAATCACTCTGCAAAATAGAAACAAGACAAAAACTCAACACATGTTTTTTTTTTTGAGGTGATTAGTGGAGGAGTAAAGGAAGCTTCTCCTTCCTTACCCGGTGACGTGGCGGCCGCCGTCGTGAACGGCTTGAGAAACCAGCCCCATTAGGCCTATGCTGCCACCTCCATACACCAAATCAATGCTCCTTGAGACCTTCAAAATCCCATCAAACATGTTAGGAATTTTGATTTCAAGAAACAGAGCAAAATGAGAAACAGAGCACAAACACATTTGCATGAAAATGGGAAACTAAACCATCAAAATAGACCCAAAATCACAAAATTGGTAAAGGGAAACAGAGCACAAACAGAAAATTTTTTGCTGATGAAGATAAATCAAATCCACATCAAACATGTTAGGAATTCTGATTTCAAGAAACAGAGCAAAATAAGAAACAGAGAATAAACACATTTGCATGAGAATGGGAAACTAAACCATCAAAATGGACCCAAAATCACAAAATTGGTAAGGAGAAACAGAGGAATAAGACAAATTATTGCAGAAAAAGATAAATCAAATCCACATCAAACATGTTAGGAATTCTGATTTCAAGAAACAGAGCAAAATGCAGAGTCATAACATAACAGAAAAAACAGAGCACAAACACATTTGCATGGAAATGGAAAATCAAATCATCAAAATTGACCCAAAATCACAAAATTTCTCGTGGGAAACAGAGGAGTAAGACAAATTATTGCAAAAAAGATAAATCAAATCCACATTTTCACATGATTTCAAGAAGCAGAGCAAAATGCAGAGTCATAACACAACACAAATAAAAACAGAGCACAAACACATTTGCATTGGGCACTAAAATCGACCTAAAATCAGAAAATTGGTTACGAGAAACAGAGGAGTAAGGCAAATTGCTGCAGAAAAGGATAAATCAGAGACAGGATTTGATGGATGAAGAAGCATGCATCCAAAAATGAAGCGAAAAGCGACAACTTTTGGAAGAGAATAAATCCCAAAAATGGGGGAAAAAGACGTACGAAGACATTGCCGAGCTCAATGGCGGCGTCTTGGTAGCTTGCTTTCTTGCCTTGACTGCTCCCACAGAAAACACAAATCGTCTTAAACTTTGATGTTTTCACTTCACTCTTTTCTCTCTCCATTTCTGTGTGTGTTTAGTTGTGTTTGACTTTTATCTGTAAACGTGAAAATAAAAGCAACAAACTTGATAATAATGGCATTCCATTCCCCTTCTACACACATTGTATTCATTCGATTTGGTTTGGTTCGGGAATGGAAGTCTTACTTTTTTTCGAATATTCGAATCAAATTTTATAATGAAACGTGGGTTAAATGAGTTAGCCGAATATGCGACATACTTATTATTTATAGTTAAAAAAATTGTAGCGAAGACTTATATTGACTGACCGACCAAAACGAAAAAATGATAGGAGTATTATTATTAGCGAGCATGTGAAATAACGGTTTTAGATAGTCAGAATGAATAATTAGGCATTAATTTCATTTGCTTAATATATAGCTAAGTTCGATCAATTTCTCTTCAACATTATCTTGCTACTTACCGTCGCTATCTGCTACAGTCTATCGTTCGCACAATGTTAATGTTTTAAACCCATGGTATAAATCAGTCAATTCGTACCTTGCATGCCGTACACGTTTCGTATGCATGGTATCAATTGATTGAATTCATATAATGCAAGTTTAGTAAGCATGTTATAGACTTGATTAATTCATTTCATGCTTACCGAACCTGCACAAACAGTAGTAATGCTAGTTGCGCCGGAGTTTGGTAAACATAATAATCAGTTCATATCATGTTTATCAAATTTGTGCAAGTGCATGCACACAAATTTGATAATCATAGTATATATTTATCCATTCATATCATGTTTACCAAATTTGATATGTACAATATGCATTTGATTCATTCATACAAACCATGGAGCTTATGGCCTATTTTTCAAACTTCTCACACACCTATTTCTTGTTCCATTAACATCATAAAATAATCTAATATACTAATGCTCTTAGTTTGCCCTTGCAACTTATGGTCCCACGTACAAAGATTCCATATTCGATAATTCCAATTCATTTAGGATTTATATACATTGAAATTATTACTTTTTTCTAATCAAAAGAATTATGAAGATATCAAGATTGACAAATCACGCGGGCTGGATCATTGTCGGTTAATCACAACCCAACTCAATAAAGCACAATCCGAACCCAACCTACTACTAAGAAAACTCTCAAAGAACGCAAACCTAATCTCTCACTTTCAAATCAGAATACGAACCCACGCAATACAAACCCGTTAATAAAACGATATTATTTGAGTTGACACGACACATAATGACACAAACCGTATTACACAATTTAAATCTAGAGAATATAACTAAAATATAATTTTAAAAAATAACAATAATATTTTTTTTAATTGATTATCCGAACACAATACACGACTCACGTTTTTAATGAGACCTATTGATAAGAACACATATCCAATAAAATTTAATATAAATCATTAATATCATTCATGTTCATGTCGTGTGAAAGTTATGTGCACTAATAAACGTGTGAAAATTAATGCAGGAATGTCAAAGATTATGTAATAAGTATGAAATTGAGCACTAATATACATTCATTGTTTTGCAAATTTAGAGGCTAAAAAATCAATCCATAAAATACAAAAATCTCTTACAACACGTGTAAGGCCATATTGGTGGATAGTGAGAATTTTATCTTAGGACTAACCTCTAAACTAATCTTCAATGGTAGATCGACACGTAGAAGGTGGTCGGGTATCCATAGCTTTGATCAGGTTTCACAAAGTTGAAACACTAATTGTCACACCCATACACATAGCCCCATCAATTTCTATTTTTGGATCCCAAACTATCCTATTTTATCTTACTTTATTAGGAAATGAATAATCTCATCCTCACTTTTTCACCCAACTTTTATTTCTCACCATCTATCTTCATCATCATTGATCACTCTGTGTGTTTTGTTGTTAGGTTAGGTTTAGTTTGGTTTTTATTTAAAGTAAAAGATAAAGTCATATTGAAATGTGCGTGTTTGGATATAGAATGAGTTTGGTCACATCTTGATTACTACTTCTTATAATAGGATAGAGTGAACGGACTCTTTGGGATTATGGAACATTTTACCATATATATATACATATGAAATGAAATGCGTTTACTATTTAGTATAGTATGAAAAGATTACTAGGAATATATAGTGTATATTTATAAATCATGGAATACTACTATGAGTGAAGGCTGTATACATAGATATAGATATGAGGGCAAACTTTTAACTTCTAGGATTTTGTAATTTTTTATTTTGGCAGTGAATGAATTTTTTATGTTATAATTGTTCTTTATTTTCAATTTTATAACTAAAATAGTTAATAGTAGTGAATAGTGCAATTTAATGTTTGTTTCATGGGGAGAGGCGTGGAATAGAGTGCAGGGTTGTGGGAGTTGTGATCTGACGCAGAAAAATGAGGAGAATGATGACGTGATAGGGAGTTGTGGCATGGGATGTGGATGCCCTAATGTAAACATGGTTTCTTAGTATGTTCATGTATTTTAAAACTTCTAGTAACTAAGCATCTTCTTTTCCTTTATTGAAGATGATTGATTTCCACTTTGGTGGTACAGTGTCTAGTAACCAAGGAAGAGTATATTAAAGCAGTTATGATGGCATCACTGTCGATTCTTTTGACGGCGATATTGCTCTTAACGATAGTCACAACATATATATTAGTTTTTATCATTTGTATTCCAATTATTTATTTATAGTTATTCATCTCTCTCACAATACCTACTACCCATGCCGTAGTTGCTTCTGAAAACAACAATATCGAAAACATCCACAACTGTTAATTAGGTTTTGGGTCTCGGCCGGCGTCAAAATTGTGGCTCTACCACTGATTGCACGACATTTAAAGGACAAGTTTCAAACAACAATCACAAAACGCACGATAAAGCACGTATCCAGCCAAGCAAACTAAATGGAAGAAAAGGCAGCAATGAAAAAGGCCACAACTCATCCCACCGAGAGATGGTCCTTTCTCAATCCTAGACTATTATTCAAGTTGATCATATTTTTACTATTCATCTTATTATATAAATGGACTATACTAAAATCAAACACAATCTTCTCCAAATATTTAACCCATTGGGCCCAAATTTGATTAACCAAGTCTCATAAAAAATATCACCACAACAAAAGGATGCCCAGATTCAAGAATCAAGAAGCATCCAAACAGATTGAAACTCTATGCAGTTTCACACAATCTCATATGTAACTAATCAGATTTAGAAAGGAACCAAAATATATTTTGTTGATATCCTAAAAGAAAAATTCGTTAGAAAGGAACCAAATTATATTTTGTTGATATCCTAAAAGAAAAATTCGTGACACGGTTCCAAGGTATCTCATGAGATTAAGTGGCCAGTGTGGCTGATTCATTCAGAAGATTTCTTCCATCTCGTGGTACTATTACGGTAGTCAGTGGAATCTGTCCATGTGTTTACCCAGAGAATCAAGGGTGTGCTTCGTTTGGTTAGGTGCTCCCCTTAGACGATTTAACTAGAAGTTGTTGATTTCCATCTTCTAAGTCTATTTGAGATATTCGTAATAAGATGGCGTTTCAAAGATTTTAACCCAATTTTGATCGGTTTGAGATGAGGCGTATATTTTGGCTCCTTGACACATAAATTAAAGGTTGGGACCCACATTTCCCCTTCTTGTTGTGACAAATACGGGAAAATTGGAGCACCGTAAAAAATGAGAAATTTAAGACAAGTTCAGCGACAAAAGATTACGGTTAGTACGCGGCAATAAATTGTCGATATAAAGATAATTTATGTCGTGTCTTTATATTTGTAAACCACAATTTAGTTGGCACAACTATCAATAACTAAAATTAGGCAACCAATTTTCCAATTAAAATTATACAATAAGTTATTAGGAAATTATTAGCCGATTGCCATGCAAAATCGTAACAATTTCTTGTAATTTTCTTTAAAACTTAGTCATTGAAATAAAGCATGTGCGCACGTGGCTAGTTGATTGACTTCAGTCTTCAGCCTCCAATGGAGACTATAGTCTATCTCAATTTATTTAAAAAGGGACAAAAACCCCATAAGTCTTATAAGTGTGACCAACATGTTGACATGAAACAATCTAATTCAATATGATTTAATTTTGTGCCACATACTACTAATAAAATTATCTAGGTAAATCATAAAGAAAGCTCGAGAGGGCATATTTTAAGATATTTATTACTACTACTATTATCAATAATTGTTAGAGAAATGTCTTAATATAGTTGGAAATTATATAATTGCGTGATTAAGTAGGTTGATAATTTATAGTGACCATTAACTAAAGTTATTAATTAGCCATGTGTGAACACTAGTTTCTCTGTGGTTTTTTGGTAGGTAGATAGTGAGTTTACACGGGTGATTGAACCATTAAAATAAAATAAAATAAAATAAGAATAAAAATATTATTGACATGGACCTTTTTTAGAAAAAAATAATTATAATATAAAGCTATCTTCTACATGCACAAATCAGTAAACTAGGAGTATTAGATATGCTCTAGTTGGATATTACATTATTTTCGCAATGATATATAATAAAAAACAAATTCTAATGGAGTATTGAATTCTAATTAGAAGCTAATTATTTATTCTTGGACTAATCGAACAAAATAATTGGGGAAAAAAACAATTGTTCTCTCCTGCTTTTGGTGGGAAATTTAGCAGCAATTTCTCACTAATTAAAAAAAGTTATCAAATTCAAGATTCAAGAAATTACAAAGAAAAAGAAATGGAAATTATTAGGAAAATATAGTCAAGTCCAAGGAGAAAATGAGTGGAAAGTCGTCACTCGTTTGGGTCAAAGCAGCCCATATTTGTTGGCCACTCATTCATTTTTAATATCTATAAGGCGAAGTTGCCATGAAAAGTTAGTGGTATTGTTACATGCTAAACTTATTTTGTATTGTTTCATTTCACAAATAACATGATTATAAATTCATGGTTTACACGTATTGATAATGTAATCACTCTTTGATGCTAATAATATCATAAATTTAAAGAGCAAATTGCATAAACTATAGTCCGTCTTATAATTCAGATAGAATTAAAATTATAAAATTTTTGTATCTATTCACAATCATCTCACCATCAAAATTTTGGGTGAAATTACAGCTAATATGGCAAATAAGAAATCAGATGTAAGTGGATGTCACCACGACTAGTTAAACAATATTGTATGTTCGCATAATAAACGATGACGTTGTTTGGTTGAAAAATATTACTGGTATATTACACAGGTTATCTGAAATTTTTCCACTGTGTGATAATTGCGAAGAAATTCAAACCTCGTGATTTTTCCGATTGGTTTCTAAATTTTATGATTTTTCTGAAAATTTACCATAAATTTTTTAAAATGCAAATGAAATGTCGTTCTATGTTGTGGGTTTGGGTGCTGTGCGTAGTGGGAGGCGAGGGGAAGAGGTTGATGGTGAAGGGAAAGAGAGTGATTATATAAGAGAATACTCCATCCGTCCATAGAAAATAGGGCAATTGGTGTATGGCACGGATTTTAATATAGAATTGGTAAAGTAAGAGAGAATGAAAAAAAGTAAGAGAGAAGCAGAAAAAGTAAGAGAGAAGTAGTATTAGTGGAATGATGTGTATGGTTATTATTTGTTGAAAACTTTCCATAAACGAATGTGCTTTATTTTTTGTGGACGACAAAATTGTAAATGTACCCTATTTTTTATAGACGGAGGGAATATTTCTTTTACTTTTATTTAATGACTAGTCAAAATAATGTCGTTTCATTTGATTATCATTTTTTATCATGTCATACCAAATTTCGATTTTGACTTTATACGATGAGAAAATACGAAACTCTACAATATGCTATGCATTTGAAATTCGGAAAGTATGAAATATATTTATAATTAAGACAAAATTCGTGACTTTTATACTAACTTTGTCTTATAAAACTATGTGCACTTTCTATTTTTATTTGGAGTGAACTACATAAACGGTACCTGATCTTTCACTTTCGCACATAAATAGTACCTGATCTTTATTCTATATCGTTTTTGGTACCCTATGACAAAAATAACCCTGGGTACTAAATATGTGATTTTTTTGTTACGAAGGATATTTTTGGAAATTTTAATTAAATAGAACTAAATATGTGATTTTTTTTTCTTCCTTTCTTATATCTTTTTTTCTTCTTTAGTTTATTCTTCTTTCTTTTTAGTATTTTATCTTCCTTTCTTCTTTCTTTTTTTTCCTTAGTTTATGTTTCATCTTTTTTCTTTTCTCTTCTTTTTCTTTTTTCTTTTTAGTGTTTTATACATACATCTTATTGCATTCATATAAATCAACTCTTTATCATTATAAATACAATTCACAATTTTAAATTTTGATTAAGACTATATTGATTAGTTATTAATTTAATATAAAATAATTATTATTATTTATTAATTAGTTTTTACTATTATAACAATAATATTATTATAATAATTAAATATAATTATAAATATAATTATAATTAAATATATTTAAATGATATTTGAAAATAAATTAATTATAAATTTATAACATCAAAATAATAATATTAATATTGATTAATAATAATAGTATAAAGAGCGAGGAGAATGAGAGAATGTATTGTAATATCACTTTTGGTACTAGTTTTGTCAATACCCAAAATACCCTTTATGATACAAATGGAAAAATGAATTTGTTTAGAGGGTATTTTGGGGTGAAAATTGCATCAGGTACCAAAAATGTGATTAATAGGTACTAAAAACGATATAAAACAAAGATCGGGTACCATTTATGTGCGAAAGTGAAAGATCATATACCGTTTATGTAGTTCACTCTTTTATTTGTCCCATAAAAATATGTGCATTCCATTTTTGGATAGTTATATCAATTTAATAATGTAGATCCCACTATCCACTAATACTACTTTAACTATAATTCTCTTTCTCTCTTATTTTATCATATAATTCAATCTCTCTTATTTTACCAATTTTATGTAATTCTCGTGTCATGTCTATTGTCATATTTTTATGGTACGGACTGGACTACGGAGGGAGAAATATACTCCTAATAGAATGTACATACATATACTTTGAGGCATAACAAATGAGTGGACTTCATTACATACACATCATTAGTAAATGTGACATCAGAATTCAAATACATGGCTGCTTTTTGTTCTAGTAATAGTGGAAATAATGAAGAGATGTAGTATAATATTTTGTCAGAGATATAGCTGTGCAAAATTTAATACATTGTGTTACATAAATTTTGAGATGTTATTTGTCACTACATTCTATTTCGTTGTGAAAATGACATTTTTTAGGGACGAGTGGTCTGAAACATTTTGTGGCCATTATTTATTTAATGATAATGGTGACATTTTCCTCAATTTCTTGCTATTAATATGCATTTTAAATAAATCAAATTGGAAATATATATAATTATGAATTGAGGACCCTCAATCAATATTTGGAGTGTACTTGACACCCCATAGTTTTAAATTTTAATGTACCACTAGAAGAGGAACATTAAGTCGAACTTGATATTGTGACTAACTTATTTGTGAAAATAAGTTTATTTAATATTTGTCCCGATTCATCACACTTTTTTATGGGACTTTCATAATTGATTATTTGAAGATTCGAGGTGGTAGTTCCATATGCAAGATTGGAAGTTCAATTATCTCTGTGTTTCAGTTATTTTATTTAATGAGGTTTCATATTTTGTTTTAGATACTTATTTGCTATGCTTCATTTTTCTTTAATGCTTATATACTTTGTTTTAAGGAAGATGACTCCTTCCTTAGACGGCACGGAATTTTATGTAATTTTATTTTGTGTGTTAAGAGGAGAGAGCATAGTAACAGATATATGTAATTTTAATTTTATGACTCACTTTTAGCAATGAGTCATCTTAGTTGGGACTGTGTTTTCATTTAAACACAATGTCAACACAGTCTAAAATTTCAAGATTTTGATGTCAATACAATGTCAACACATTGTCAACCGTTGACACTGTGTTGATATTTTTTGTTGCTGACTTGCTGTTATTTTGTCATCTGTTAACATTTTCTAATCGTCCAGATCATAGTATGAAGTTTTTTAATAATATTTAGAGTTTACGTTTGATTACATTCCTATAATAAAATGCATTAAATTAAAATACGAATAAAACATTTTGTAGTACTCTTGTAATTTATGCAAACTTTAAACACTTTATAAATCAAATGTAAAACATTTCGTATATTGTGATGTTGTACCTAATTTTATCTTCCTTGATCTTAAAGAGGTACACGTGATTTGCGCGTGAGTGACAACTAATAGGTTGCTTTGTGTATGAATTCTAGATTATGATTCACATTATTTTATCATCATACAGAGTATGAATCACATACTTACCATAATAATAATATTGACTAATAATATTTATTTAATATAATTACTATACTGACTGGAGATCTACTTTGCAGATTGGATCCAATTTCCAACCCAAACAATCATATGGTTGGCATGTAGCTGGGGTCAATTGAATTTAATTAATTTTAAACAATTTTAAGATTTATTTATTATATAAAGTACATTATTTTTTCACGAGAGACGTACGTTACACAATAATTCAATCAAATGTCGTCGGAATTAATTAATTTCATGTGATTTCATTAATTTATTCAGGTTCATGTGGGCTTCGAATATCGACGTAAAAACAAATAAATCAAATGTCGATGTGATTTTCTTACCTAACGAAGTAGTAGTAATATTTAAAAAAATCACTTTACAAAATAAATTTTGGAATACGAAGTTATGAGTTACGTTTTCCCTCAATGGAAAAATTGGTATAAATATTTCAGATGCTCATGAAAGGAACCCCCACATATATCTATCTAGCTAGTTAATAGTACAAAACTTTATAGTACATTTAGGATTTGTTTGATAAAAAAGATGAGATATAACAAGATTTGTTAAATAAGACAAGAAATGCGGGTTTCATGTCAAGATAAGCTCGGATGAAGGTTTTTCCGTTGTTGTTTGGTAGACAATAAATTATCTAGATTTTGTATTAATAAATCATAATAAATGAGGTAGAAATGCTATCCGACCAAATTTGTGAGATACATATCTTTGTATTTTAAGGAAAAATTTACGGGCTCGGATGGACCATAGAGAAAACCACGGGCTGACATAATAGGTTAACTATGATATCAAACACTTAGAAATAGTCATATAAGTATCTATATCTAGGCATTATTAACTTATCAAACGTGTCAATAATTATTGAACTGATATTAATACCGATTATTACTAGAAAGTGCAATTTTTTTAGGTGGTATAGTATTAAAATAAAAGAGGTAGCTAACATCACTAAAATCACAAAATTAGTTCAATACGTGGACATCCACCATCTTTTCAAATTTAAATAGTAAATCACAATTAATGTTTTAAAAAGTTGCAATTGTCCCATTCATCTAAATTTAAGGGAAATTTAAGCTGACTTGGCGCGCCGAAACTACGTGGCATGCCATGTCGTATAAATAGTTAAAAGTGTTGGTATTAATATTGCATATTATTGTAAAGAATATTTTAATGTAGTATATTATTAGAAATTAAAATGACCACTAAAATCATGAAATATATGCAACTCATCAATTTTTAAAATTTAAATAATAAATCACAATAAAAGGTTCAAAAATATGCAATCATTATATCCATCCAAATTTGAGGAATTTGAAACTGACTTGGCACATTAAAATTTAGATAATAAATCACAATTAAAGTTTCAAAAATATGCAATTATTATATCCATCCAAATTTGAGGAATTTAGACTGACTTGGCACATTAAAATTTAAATAATAAATCACAATTAAAGTTTAAAAAATATGCAATTATTATATCCATCCAAATTTGATGAATTTAAACTGACTTGGCACACTAAATAGTCGAAGTGGCATGAACTTATTAATACGACACCGTTTAACTTTAAACGACAGTAATTATGTGCCACAAAGGTGGCCGGCCAAACCAAGTTGCCTAATTTAAGTTACGGAGTATTATCTAATCGAATACCAAGTAAAATTTTCTGTTCCTAACTCTTATGTAATTTTATAATATTAAAATGAATGAATGAGTTGCGTTATACTATTTGAGTAAAATATTAATTGAAGTTACGCGTTTGAGATGGTTTTGATCAATTCATTTCATATTTGTGATTCAGTCAAAAACATCTATCAAATATTCAAATTAGTCACACCTAACACACATAACAACTATATATAGACCATGTCACTCGCACTAATCCATCTACCCAATATAATATTAGTTGAATATTTTATAATACCACTTATCTTCTCCTCAAATAAAAAATAAAATAGAAGATTGCGAAAGCCCTACAAAATTACAATCATAAGCATACATATTTGCATAGTATATAAAACACATGAATTTGAATAGTCTATTAAAAAATGATGAATTATAAACCACTCTTTAAAAAATACTAGTATGTAAAACACATGAAATTGCATAGTTTGTTAAAAAAAACCATGAAATCATAGAGCATACGTAAAAAATGACATGAACTTTCATTTTATTTTCATAATTTTGAATTTTACAAAGAACTTCCCAATTAATGTATGATGATTCAGTTTGCCAGATTCTTAACAATAAAAAATTCTTATAAAATATGTTTGTTATAACAAAAGAGTTTGTTATAAGAATATTAAGAATATTCTAGACGAGAATCTTACGCGCTAATTTAGCTTTTCTACGTTAAATTCTCCATCGTACGTTAAAGTTTATGGTTTTAAGAAAGACAAATTGAAACTCAAATCGCACGCCCTCATTTTCCGATTCTCTCCTCCTCCTCCTTGCCGCCGCGCCGCCGCCTATTCCTCCGTTCATCACCTCTAGTCATTTATGTGATTCTATCACTGCATTAAGAATATATTTATTGATCATTAAAAATTCATTATTTACAAGCATTTATTTTAGTACTCCATAGTACTAGTACATGGGAAGAGGTAATAACTCCCTATAAAATAAATATGTACTCCAAGATCCAAGAATTCTTCCTCTTCAATAATTATCAGAAAAAGGTTCAATCGTCAACGCTGCATAAAAAATAAAAAATAAAAAGATAGATTTCAATTCAGTTGCATAAAAAATAAAAATATATAAAAAAAGGACATGCATCATTCAACATTTCAACCAATCTCAATAGCAATTCCCACCAACCCCTCTCACCGAAAAAAGAAAAAGAAAAATCAACCACATCCGCAAATCTGTGCCGTCGGATCAATCACAACCAACGGCCCAGATCAATCCTCAACCAACTCCAATACTCCCTCCACTCGTACAAACCTACCAAAAAATATATACTTACACTTCCCTGTATCTATCCCCACACCAACTCTTCCCTCCCTATTTAAACCCCTCTCTCCCCACAACCATTTCAAGTAAACAAAACACACAAGCACCTAAATCAAATCAAAATTTAGGGGAAAATTTTCCCGATCACATCTCACTTTTACTACTTTTAGCAAATGGCGGCGGAGAACGGGTTTTGCGTGGAGGAGCGGATCCGCGACCCGCTGAACTGGGCGGCGGCGGCGGAGGGGCTGAGCGGGAGCCACGTGGAGGCGGTGAAGGCGATGGTGGAGGAGTTCCGGAAGGGCGCGGTGAGGCTCGGCGGCGAGACGCTGACGATCGCGCAGGTGGCGGCGATCGCGGCGAGGGACAATGCGGTGGCGGTGGAGCTGGCGGAGTCGGCGCGGGCCGGGGTGAAGGCCAGCAGCGACTGGGTCATGGAGAGCATGAACAAGGGCACGGACAGCTACGGCGTCACCACCGGCTTCGGCGCCACCTCGCACCGCCGCACCAAGCAGGGCGGCGCGCTGCAGAAGGAGCTCATTAGGTGAGGCCGTCATGCCTTTTGGATTTTGAATTAACTAACTAAATTGGACTTATATCCAAAAAAGTACTACTACATTTTTAACACAAACTTTAAATACGGAGTTATAAATTTCTCTTAAAATTCAATTTCACCTTAATTTAATCATATGTGGTACATTGAAATGTCTATGACATCGAATTCAATTCTCACAAAATTCAATTTCGCATCGAATTGAAAGATGCGAAACATATACTAGAATTTACTCAAATTTTGTAATTTTAAGTACAATTAACGTCTTTTCTTATTCCTATACACATATTACATTTTCCGAAGATTAAACGGAATTTTAAGTACTAATACAAATAAGATTTAATTGAGCTTGATTTGATTTTGTAACAGATTTCTGAATGCTGGAATCTTCGGGAACGGAACGGAATCTAACCACACTCTCCCACACTCAGCAACAAGAGCAGCGATGCTAGTGAGAATCAACACTCTCTTGCAAGGATATTCCGGCATAAGATTCGAAATCTTGGAAGCCCTCGCCAAATTCCTCAACCACAACGTCACCCCTTGCCTCCCCCTCCGCGGCACCATCACCGCCTCCGGCGACCTCGTCCCCCTCTCCTACATCGCCGGCCTCCTCACCGGCCGCCCTAACTCCAAGGCCGTCGGCCCCGCCGGCGAGCCCCTCTCCGCCGAGGAGGCCTTCAAGCTCGCCGGCGTGGCCGGGGGCTTCTTCGAGCTCCAGCCCAAGGAGGGCCTCGCCCTCGTGAACGGCACCGCGGTGGGCTCCGGCCTCGCCTCCATCGCCCTCTACGAGGCCAACATTTTGGCCCTCCTGGCCGAGGTGATGTCGGCCGTGTTCGCCGAGGTGATGAACGGGAAGCCCGAGTTCACCGACCACCTGACGCACCGGCTCAAGCATCACCCCGGCCAGATTGAGGCCGCGGCGATCATGGAGCACATCCTGGACGGGAGTGCATACGTCAAGGCGGCCGAGAAGCTGCACGAGACGGACCCGCTCCAGAAGCCGAAGCAGGACCGCTACGCCCTGCGGACCTCGCCCCAGTGGCTCGGCCCGCAGGTCGAGGTGATCCGCACTGCGACCAAGATGATCGAGCGCGAGATCAACTCGGTCAACGACAACCCGTTGATCGATGTTTCTAGGAACAAGGCCCTGCACGGCGGGAATTTCCAGGGCACGCCGATTGGCGTGTCCATGGACAATTCCAGATTGGCCATTGCATCAATTGGGAAATTGATGTTTGCTCAATTCTCGGAACTCGTGAATGATTTCTACAACAATGGATTGCCCTCCAACCTGTCTGGCGGCCGTAACCCTAGCTTGGACTACGGCTTCAAAGGCGCTGAGATTGCCATGGCCTCGTACTGCTCGGAGCTCCAGTTCCTGGCCAACCCGGTCACGAACCATGTCCAGAGCGCCGAGCAGCACAACCAAGACGTGAACTCGCTCGGCCTCATCTCGTCGCGGAAGACCGTCGAGGCGCTCGACATCCTCAAGCTCATGTCGTCCACGTTCCTCGTGGCGCTCTGCCAGGCCATCGACCTCCGCCACCTGGAGGAGAACCTCCGCCTCGCGGTGAAGAACACCGTGAGCCAGGTGGCGAAGCGGACCCTGACGATGGGCGCCAACGGGGAGCTCCACCCGTCGAGGTTCTGCGAGAAGGACCTCCTCCGGGTGGTCGACCGCGAGTACGTCTTCGCCTACGTGGACGACCCCTGCCTCGCCACCTACCCTCTGATGCAGAAGCTGAGGCAGGTGTTGGTCGACCACGCCCTCAAGAACGGGGAGGGGGAGAAGAACCTCAACACCTCGATCTTCCAGAAGATCCAGGCGTTTGAGGCCGAGCTGGAGCTCCTCCTCCCCAAGGAGGTCGAGGGCGCCAGGAGCGCCCTCGAGGCAGGGAACCCGGCCATCGCGAACAAGATCAAGGAGTGCCGGTCGTACCCGTTGTACAAGTTTGTGAGGGAGGAGCTCGGGGCGGAGTTCTTGACCGGAGAGAAGGTCGTGTCGCCCGGGGAAGAAGGGGAGAAAGTGTTCACGGCGTTGAGCAATGGATTGATCGTTGATCCGTTGTTGAAATGCCTAGAGGCGTGGAATGGTGAGCCCTTGCCCATTTGCTAGGTGTGGTGTTGAAGGTGTTTTTTTTGAGGTGTTGTTTGATTTGTATTTTTTTTCTTCTAATGTATTATTTGTTGTATTGTAATTTTGTAAGAAGCTCTGGGAATTTCTGGGCTCCTATTGTATTTAGAATGTGTTATTACAATCTAAGTGTTTGTTCACTCGATTGTATGAATCAGTGAAATAATTAACTTTGTTTTTTGATCCTACTTCTCTTAATTTTTAGGTTTGGTTGTTGACAATTATTACAACAATAAACAACATATGTTGAAAACAATATTTATAGGAGTAACATTTAATCGCAGTTGATACTACACTATTAGTATTATAGTTGGAATTGGATATCACTAGATATTATAATGTTGCATATGCTTTAATTTTGAAGTACTATAAAACACATGTTCACGACTTAATTGGCTAGATAAGATTGAAGTATGTGATCGGGTGGTTCATTCGAATACATGATCTCGATCAACATCGTGTAAAATTAGTCATGAGTTTCTGGTGTTTCCTAACAACATAATTCACATTAGAAGAATTTCGAATTAATTCAATATCGAATAATCGAACATCCACAAAAGCACTAAAACTATTTTGTAGCAAAAGATAGAGCTGAGTTGAAATTCCCAACGGGACCAAGTTAAGTTGGAGCTTTCGTTTTTATATTTAAATTTTTATTAATAGTTTGGATTTCAAAACATATTTTTTCTATTAGTAGAAATCACTTAAAATGCAATGAATACCCTTCTAAGCCTTTATTTTTCAATCCAATTTTAGTACATTCCCACAATGATTCTCATAAAATTGTATGGTCCAAATTAATAGAATAGCATTATTTTCTATATAAATTATGAAATTATTATTCGCTATTATCCTATCCTCAGACTCACAAAAATTATAATACTAATATTTATTCTTTTCACATTAACAAATCATTTATTCAATTTTGAGACAATTTACACATACAATTAGTTTTGGTTTACAATTTTTGACATTTATATGTAACGAAATTAATTTAAAATATGTCAACCAACGAATAAATGGCAATGTTTATAAGCGCTTTACATCCGCTGACTCGACCTCTCATTTGCTCAAAAAGACGCCTCCTTTTTATCAAGCTCCTATAATTTCATCATATAAATTCAACAACACTGAAACAAATCGAAATTGGCTACTTGAAGCAGCTCGGAAATTCGAACCAGAAATCCCTAGCAATCAATGGCGTCGCAGATCGTGAGACGGCTTGCTCGGAGCCGAGCCTCTGGAATTTTCTCCTCCGCGAGACCTACTTTTTTGGATCGGAGTTTTTCCTCGACGGAGGGATCTCAATCCGGCCTGATCCGCGCCACTCTTTTCCCCGGCGATGGAATCGGACCGGAAATCGCCGATTCGGTCAGACAGGTGCGCAGCGTAGCCGATTTTTATCTGCGTGTTTGTGTTGGTATGAAATGAAATGCTAGATTGGTGGTGATTGAGTTGTGTTGGTGGAATTGTGCGGGATTATGATGGTTTATGCGTGATTTTATATTCGTTGGCTATTGATTGGTTTAGTGATGGAAATTAAGATGTTTTAATTTGTCTCTAGCTAGAATCTGGTGGCTATTTAGGATGATTAAGGCAAATGATTATGAATTTTAACCTATCTCCTTGAATTTTTGTTTCTGTTATTGTTGATGCTGTGTTTTAAGGTGACATGATATAGGCACAGAGAAAATAGGGCGGGCAAAACCCGATGAATCTAGGAAATAGGAGATTTGCAAAAGCCTCCCTAATTGCGAAGTTTATGATATCTTAATTAGGCTGTCCATGTGTTATGAATTGCTCCTGTTGATTTCCTCCTATGCTACTCTATCGAAAAATATTTGTGATTCTGCAAGTTCCATGCATACATTACTGTGTCAGCCCCACGTGAATTACTTAAAATTGGTCCCAGATATGGTGAAACCAACTATACCTCTTACAACTAGTAGTTGAAATATCCGTCAGTCTCTTTCAATGTCGGGGTGCATTAATATTATAGATCATGTTGTATGGTTTACAGTTGTTTTATTAGTTTTTTTCAATTGGCATGTGATGTGGTAGCATTAAAGTATGTTGATTTGGGTCATTGTCCTACAGCTTCGGGATGCTATATGGTATGTGCTTAGTTTTGAAACAGCTAATAATAACTGATAAGATCATTTCAACTCAGTTTTAGAATCCTCAGTTTCAAGGGTGTCTGCTATTTATATCTTCATCTGGAACATACGACTAGTTTATGGTACACATGAGAACTTATAAACTATGAAATGTTAGGCCATCTTAGTTTCAGATTTTCCCATGGCATTTGTGGCATGATGATGTGTTGTATGTCATACCATCTTTGTGTACTAAGGATTTTATAAAAAAGCGAGTTTTCCTGTTTAAAAGAGCTAAAGCAAATCAAATGCAATGTTTGGTGAAACTCAGATATTCAAAGTTGCTGATTGTCCAATTGAGTGGGAAGAGCACTTTGTGGGGACAGAGGTTGATCCTAGAACCCAGAGCTTCCTAACATGGGAAAGTCTCGAATCACTGAGAAGAAACAAAGTTGGTCTGAAAGGCCCTATGGCCACACCAATTGGGAAAGGCCATCGGTCTCTTAACCTTACCTTGAGGAAAGAGCTCAATCTCTATGCAAACGTGAGACCTTGTTACAGCCTACCTGGATACAAGACTAAATACGATGATGTTGATCTCATTACTATTCGTGAAAACACAGAAGGAGAATATAGTGGACTTGAACATCAGGTACGTTATTATATAGGACGTACCTGTATTGTAAAGCTACTCTTATTTAGTGAATTGAGTTTGTCCCCTTTTCATTCTATGTAGGTGGTGAGGGGTGTTGTTGAAAGTCTAAAGATCATCACACGTCAAGCAAGTTTGAGAGTTGCTGAGTATGCTTTCCACTATGCTAAGGCCCATGGTCGACAAAGAGTATCTGCTATACATAAGGCCAACATCATGCAGAAAACTGATGGTCTTTTCCTCAAGGTCTTCCATCATTAATATACTAGAGGATTAATGTTTATTTTAGCTGCTTCAGCTGTTCAGTTTAATCTTTTGCACTGCAGTGTTGTCGAGAGGTAGCCGAAAAGTACCCGGAGATCACATATGAGGAAGTTGTCATTGACAATTGCTGCATGATGGTATGAGATTTTGCCTTCTGTGCATATACGTAATTGTGGACTGTGGTACACAACATTTCGTTTTTCAAAATTTAATAAATGTGGATGCAGCTGAAAAAGGATCCATAATGAGGATGCAAGTACTGGGATATAGCTGTATGTACAGTATAAAAATATAATTATACTGTAATAATATGAGTACTTATGTAATATTGGACAATACTAAAGCATAATTTAAGTTATAAATTGGAAATGAAATGAAAGTCTTGACAAATCATTGCACTGACATGTTATAAGTACTAGTAGTATTTTCTATTGAATGTGTGTAATCAGAAAATCAATGAAATTTGCAAATATATAATATTAAGTTATTATTCTTCACCATAATAGATCCTAATTTCCAAACCATGGCCATGGACAATACTCTATATAATACTTGGAATTTGCTAGCAATCTGTCATTACCATGAATTCTAGCTGCTTCTATTTGTCTTTCTGAACTTCCTGTAGAGAAGCTGCTTTCTCTGTCTCTCCGAAACCCTTTTTCTCTTTGAAAAAAATGGACACATATCTGGATTTCTCGGTGCATTTTCTCTGCCCTCACCCATGCCTATATCTGAAGGGCACATAAGTTTCATTTGAAGTGTTTGAGCATCATATGGGAGCTGCTATTAGGAAACTTTTGAGAAGCTTTTGCATCCGTCCCCTTTACAGTTTCATTTTTTCCATGCTCAGCTTGTGAAGAATCCGGCTCTCTTCGATGTGCTGGTGATGCCTAATCTTTACGGTGACATTATCAGTGACCTCTGTGCTGGCTTGATTGGAGGTTTAGGCTTAACTCCAAGGTATTTCCTTTTTATCTCATTTCTTATATATGTAAACCTACTCACATAATCACATTATCTGCTATCGTTTTACAGCTGTAATATTGGGGAGGGAGGCATTGCGCTCGCTGAAGCAGTACATGGTTCTGCACCTGATATCGCTGGAAAGGTATGAAACAACTAAACACATTTTCTTCTGCTCATTTTAATCCGCATATTTTGTTAAAATTACTTCTTTGAGCATGTTGAAGTCCTCTTTTCGGTCTTCCTTACATAAGTACGAAATAATTCCATCTGTAGGTAACAAAATTAATTTGAGCTAGAATTTTTACAACTATAATAGGTATAGCTATATCACATGACAACATCAAAAATGTAAATTCATACTTGTGTTTTCATGTTTGGACAAGCTAGAATCAAGCAGCTTATTGAACACTTACCTAACGCCTTGTTATTGATGCAGAATCTGGCAAATCCGACAGCGTTGCTCCTTAGTTCTGTGTCTATGCTGAGGCATTTGGAGCTCCATGACAAAGCTGATAGGATTCAGGATGCTGTGCTGAAGACAATAGCAGAAGGGAAGTACAGAACTGGCGATCTCGGTGGCAAATCAACGACAACTGAGTTCACCAACGCAATCTGCGACCACCTCTGAACCAGCCCCGGCAGCGCCTGTACATTTTGATTATTCTTTTCTGCAGCAGTTCAACACGAGCCTGTTGACATATGTTTTCCTTCAGCAATTTTAGATATAGTAGTCGTAACACATCGATTTTGCTAGTAAGAAGCAAACAAATAAAACCAATGCCCCTTCCCTCTTCAAGTGAATTTCTGGGGTAAATATTAACCTTAATCGTGTGTTTTCTCACAACATTGTAAGCATTGCAGAGGGTTTCGAGTTTTTTACTCAGAAATAATCTACCTCTTAAACTTTGTTTATGATTTTGGATTCGTAACTATGAGTTAATTTGTAGTAATTCATTATGATTATATTAAATAAGGTATCTATAAACAAATACTGATATGAAGCATTACCTCTATCTATATGTATCTATAAAAGATATGAAGCCTTGCCTCTATTTATATGTTAACTCAAACCATTAGATTGAACTATGAGTTAATGTAGAAATCATTATGATTGTATAAAATAGGGTAATTATGAGTTAATGTAGAAATTATTATGATTTTACTCGGGGTATCTATATAGTGAATCAGTTAATATTTAGTGAATTGATGTATGTTTGACCCTAATTTGTGGTCTGCGCTCTTCCTTCATTTTACGTAATTATGTCTTAACTCCAACCATTAAATTGGACTACTAATTTTGTTTATAGAAGGTTATGTTTGAGTGAATTTCCACTAATATTTTAGTGCAAAAGTCAGCAAATTAGGTAGATAATTATGTGGACCTTAGATACAAGTACAACACAACCAACTAACTAGATCTACCATTTTTTATGAAAAAAAAAAATGAAAAAACTGTAATTGCTAGTAGTAGGAGTATTTAAAATGTTTGCCGTGATAAATTACTTGTCGCATTAGATCTAACACTAAAATAAAATAAAATAAAATGATTTTTTTGTTTATTCTTTATTTGTAGTACTTAAGTAGTATTATTAGCCGATATGACGACATAAATTAAACTCTAATTTTTCGATTTGGTATAAATCACTTCACTTTCCTAATAATTTTAGTAATGTAAAAAAAAAAAAAAAATCTCCCACCAACAAAATCTCGACTTTCCACCCAATAAAATAAAATAAATAAATAATATTTCACCAACCCCCTCTTTTCCCCCAATTTTTATTTATATTTAACAGCTATATATATCTTCACCCTACACGCCTACTTCACACTCAGCTCATTCATCTCACTCTCTCAAATCTCCAGATTTTCTCCACGCGCATCTTTGATCCGAATTCGCGAGCTACGATGGCGTCGGAAGGAATTTTGCTCGGAATGGGGAATCCGCTCTTGGATATCTCCGCAGTCGTCGATCAAGATTTTTTAGACAAGTAATTTCTCCAGATCTTATTCCACTTAGTGATATCGATATCACATTGCTCTGTTGTTTCAACTTTTTGTGCTTTTTCCAGCTTGAGATCTGGTGTTTTGTTGATTTTGTTGTTTGTGTTTACGGATCTGAGTAGTTCTCGGTGTTTAGCTTGTTAATTTGTTGTGTTGTCAGCTCGGTTTAGTAGATCTCGGATTTGGAATGTGTAGATGTACGAATCGGTGTTGTAGTGGTTTGAATAATTGATTGGATTTATGACGAAGCTAACCCGCTTCCTTTGCTCGACAGATATGATGTGAAATTGAACAATGCGATTCTGGCTGAGGATAAGCACTTGCCGATGTGAGTTATTCGTTGTTTGTTTTTCTGTTTTTGTTATTTTTGTGAATGGTGTTGCAAACATGCAGTTGAGTTATTGAATTTGTTGCATACGTTTTTGATCTGGATTGTCTTTTGTTAATTTACTAGTATTTGAGCACTTTCAGGGTTTGTGAGATTATGAGAAAGTAAAACCTGAATTTGAAATAGCAGTATACAGTATAGTATTAAAGACTTTTCTGATTATTCTTCATAATAATGATGATTTGAGTGTATCAAGCATTATAACTATTAATAAGCTTAGTCATTTGAATTTGAATGAACTTCGTCTGAAATCATAGGAGAACATCACATGTTAAGCTGCAATCTGTCTGGTTCAGTAGGTTCCTACAATTGTGCTTCGTGAATTCGAATATGCTAAGCATATAGAGCTATAGAGCTACTGGATAAATGATAATGGGACTTCACTTGGTGGTTGGTACTTCGTTTTGATGTCTGGGAGCGATTCAATTGATAAGGGAATGAATTAGGAATTTGATTGTAACACGAGTAATTTTTCCTCTCAAAATGATTCATGTCATCAGGTCAGGGTGTAACTCTTCATTTATGGATTCTCAGGTACGAAGAAATGGCATCCAAGTTCAAGGTGGACTTCATCGCTGGAGGTAGTATTGCATGAGCAACATTTGGTTCTCTGTTAATTTATTTTCAAATTATTATCAATTTTTACATGTGACTTGAATGGTTGTTGGGATGTAGGGGCTACTCAGAACTCAATCCGAGTTGCCCAGGTATTTAATAATTTGTTGTGGCTTCATAATTGCTTTTTAACTCTATTAGTTTCTGAGTATCTAAACTTTCAAGTTGTCATCTACAGTGGATGCTTCAAATTCCTGGTGCAACCAGCTACATGGGTTCCATTGGAAAGGACAAATTTGGGGAGGAAATGAAGAAAAATGCAAAGGAAGCTGGCGTTAATGTTAGTATATTAAATCAATCTCTTAAACTATTATGATCATCCTCTCCTTGATCATAATTTGCATTGCTATTAGTACTATCTATAATTTCTGCCGGTCAAGTTGAAAATCATGTTGTAATCAGCTTCCTTCCATGCATAATAATTGTTTAATTTTGTAATCCTGTCATCATATATTTTCTAAAATTTAACAGTCATTTATATTCCTCATGAAATTTATCATTGTTAGTATTATTGTACATTTTTTACCTGATAGTAATTGAGATTCCTGATTAGCGCACAAATAACTGCTATCTTAATATCTTATGGTCACTTGGTCGAACAGGTTCATTACTATGAAGATGAATTGCCTACTGGCACTTGTGCTGTATGCGTGCTTGGTGGTGAAAGGTAAGTGTATGTTAGAAATCATCTATATTTGACCTTTTATGTTCTGAAAAAAACAATTTATTCAATTGAAAAATATTGCAGGTCACTAATTGCCAACTTGTCAGCTGCCAATTGCTACAAACCCGATCATTTGAAGAAACCAGAGAACTGGGCTTTGGGTATATCTCTCATAATAGCATTATTTCGTCAAAAGATCACATAATTCTCCAGAACTAACTCGTTTAATCTTTTGACAGTGGAAAAGGCCAAATACTACTATATGGCTGGTTTTTTCCTCACCGTTTCCCCTGAATCTATCTTGCTTGTCGCTGAGCATGCAGCTGCTAACAACAAGGTCAGACTTCTAACTGTCAGTTTGTTGTCTACTTCATTGTTGTGCTTTCTCCTAAACCTTCACGAACATGTAGATTTTTGCAACAAACCTGTCTGCTCCATTCATCTGCGAGTTCTTCAAGGATGCGCAAGAGAAAGTATTACCGTAAGGATGATTTTTCCACATTTTCTGGTTACTTCGATGATTGAAAAGTTGATATTGATCAAGGTCGTGCTATTATTTGGATTTCAGGTACATGGACTTTGTTTTCGGAAATGAAACCGAAGCATTAACTTTCTCCCGAGTTCATGGCTACGAGGTAATGATTTCATTACACCAGATTCAGTAAAATGAGAGTACACGGACCTCGTTTATGACCATATGTTTTCTTTACGCAGACTGAAAGCATTCCAGAAATAGCCTTGAAGATCTCCCAATTGCCAAAGGCATCTGGAACACACAAAAGAATTACTGTCATCACACAGGGTGCGGACCCTGTTGTGGTCGCAGAGGATGGAAAGGTTACGTTGATCCCTGTCATTCCGTTGCCAAAGGAGAAACTCATCGATACCAACGGTGCAGGTGCGTTACTTCTTACTTTTGATGTAGTTAAAAAGTTAAAAAAAATTTTGTAAAGAGCTGCATCGTTTGAAACTCTTCGATGTCTACATTCTTGTAGGTGATGCGTTTGTCGGGGGATTTCTGTCACAATTGGTTCTTGAGAAGCCGATTGAAGAGTGCGTAAGAGCGGGTTGCTACGCAGCTAACGTGATTATTCAGAGGTCGGGCTGCACGTACCCAGCGAAGCCAGATTTTAAATAAGTCTCTCTAATTTCTATTCCTTCTTCCTAAATCCTAGTTGAATTTTGAAATGATCTCAAACTTATACACTATTATTCTATCTGAGTTGTTTCTGGGGAAACCTATTGTTTGAGACAATTAAGAGTGTTGTATCTTTTTTTTATTGTTGCTTTATAATCATATTTTATCTAAATCAAATGTTTCCATCTTTGAATAAGTGTTTTGTTCGTATTGCTTATGTCTATTGCTAAATACTAATCTTTCCTGTGAAATCTGAGATTACAACATCTATTTTAATTTAAGTGTACTGTGTAATTAAAATTTATCAACTGCTAGTACTGTTAAATGAATTAGTCAACCTAGATATAATAACCATATTAATCCAATCTTGTAGTATTATGCTGTTATTGTTTGTATTTTGGCTAAATTTAACCATAACTTAGTCAACGATATATAAAACTATGGTAGATTTGATGATATTGAGTGAGAATTAGCACATGCAATTAGAGGGTGATCATTCGAATTTCAGTTCAAATATTTACCTAATCCGAACATAAAATCGATCTGAAAATTCCAAACCAAATAAAAAATTGAAAATGCCAAAAAGTTCCCGAAAAAATCTGAAATTCAGAGTTTTAGTTATAACTACCTTTTAGTTAAATATTATTGAATAACATAATTAAAATTTATATATTTAATATAATTTGAATCCTTTGGATTAAAAAAAGAACCCATAACCATACGGAAAATCCAATTTTGAAAAATAATCTGATTTTATCCAAGTATAAAATAAATCTAAATAGAATATGTATATTTAATCAGTTCACTTCTGTTATCCCTACCTAGATTGTCATCCAAGTTGGCTTGAGGGATATACAATTTACTAGCATTAAAAAAAAATTATTTTGTTTTTCTTTTATGTGGATGTGTCTGCCACCTAACTTAACATTGATTGGGCTATCATTTATTCAGTCAAACATATCATGGTCAATTGGTCATAGCTAAATTGGTACTAGTAATTTTCAATCGGATTGCTAAATACTAATAGTGTCACACGTTGGGTTTTGTTTTTCAACTATTTTATCACCAAGTATTCCATTTTTTTCAATTATTTTACTAAATAAATGAAAGGAACAAATAGTATACAACTATGAGAAATAATATGCTATATATCTTATGTGGGCTCCTTATGTGAGCATCACTCTCGTTTGACACACATTTAACGTTGTTCGTTTCAATTTATCTATTTATTTTGATTCTAATATATTAAAAAATGTTATTGCAATTTTTTATTTCACAAAATTCATAAAAATCAAAGCTTGATTTATTATTTTATTCATTTATTTGAAATTATAGAGAAAACGAGTAAATCGAGCTTTGATTTTTATGAAATTAAAAATTGTAATAACATTTTTTAATATATTAGAGTCAAACTAAATAGATAAATCGAAACGAACAACGCTAAACGTGTGTCAAACGAGAGTGATGCTCACATAAGATATGTAACATATCATTCCTCTACAATCTATATTACACATACCCCCAGATATAACGTCGTGTGATCTCGTAAGTAATTTTTGATCACTTTTGATCAAGAGTTACATTTTGAGCTTATTTATCAGGTATAACTCTTCCTTTAAAAACATACATACTCCTCTTTATCTCATATTATGTGATAATTGCGTAGGTTTTATGAAACTATAATTAAGAGAATTACGTTTCACCTTATAAGTTAAAAATGAATAAAATAGAACATGAAATAAAGATGAACATAGAATAATATAAAAAAGATTAAATAATTGATTTTAGCAAAATAGGAAACGTATCATTTATTTGAAACGTCCCATAATACAAATCACATACTAGTATAATTTTAATTTATTTTTATTTTACGCATTCTTATTGAATCACCTCCTTGTTTCCATTCAAATATGAAAACAATTAATTTAGGTGTTAATAGTGACTTGAATTTGAATTTATTGTCTTGCTATATCAAAATTTGCTGCAAAGTCTTTTCCTCTCACAAATTGAGTTATTAATTATAGTACAATAATAATTATCAGTCAAAAACCTACTAATATTCTTATTTTAATATTTTTAACTAATGTAAGACCTCAACATTCTCAAATGTCAATCCATTAACTACCAACAGCTAAAATTATTAAAAATAAGCTACCATATTATTGTCCCATTTAATAGAAATATATTATTTTCAAAAAGAAAAAAAAACAAATCAGCATTTATTTTACTAGTATAAAATTCCAACCAAAGCAAATCAAACCTTTGGAGAGAGAGAGAGAGTGAGTTTCCTATTTTCTTTTGTTTTTTTCTTTTAATTTCAAAATCCCCAAATTGAAGATAGAAAAATTCCACAAACCCCAAATCCAGAAACCCATGGACGGCCACCGCGATCCGCCGCCGCTCCTCCGCCACACCACGACCGCGCAAATCCTCCGCCACACCTCATCATTGTTCTATTCCCACCTCCTCACCTTCGTCTTCCTCTCCTCTCTCCTCCTCACCTTCCGCTCCAATGTCCAGAGCGCCTCCTATTACCTCTCCTCCCTCATCGACAGCGACCCCTCCTTGAAATCCCTCCTCTCCCGCCTCGATTTCTCCGCCTCCTCCTCCCATCTCCACCACCGCCATCACCCCCCTCTCCGCCGCCGCCGCCGCGCCTTCCTCCACCTCTCCCGCGTTGGAACCCTCGACGACGACTTCTTCTCCGGCGATTCCGATTTCGATCGCTCGCTATTCCACCCTTCCTCGAGGAAGCACGTCGCCAATTCCACCTCCGTCTTCCTCTCCGATTTCAATCCGGATTACGGATTCTCCGATTCGGTCATGGATAACGGTATTTCTTTCCCCAAATTGATCAAGCCTGGGGTTTTTAGCTTCAAGCCTGAATTCAGGAAGAATGTCACTCTATTGGAGGAGGATGATTCCAAATTCGTCGAGAGCAGGCTGGATGATGGGAAGGCGGTGTTGGATTTGGATTTCCTGATCAAGGGTTTCGAATTGGGGAATCGTGATGTGTCGTCGCTCTTCTTCTTAGCGGGTGTGTTGTCGGCTGCTTATGCTTATGTTGTGCTTGCTTTCATTGTTACATACACCTGGGGGAACGGGATCATCTTCCTCAAAGTGGTGGATCATTTGGTGGGGAATCGGAGATCCTTTTTTCGAACAGTTTGGGACGGATCGAACATCGGACTGAAGCGGCTCTCGGGGTTTGTGCTGATGAAATGGGCTGTGAGGGACGCTCTAGCTCAGCTAATGGGTATATTCTTCTTTGGTGAGATTGAGGATCAGTATGTTTTCTTCAAAGTGTTCTTGAGGATGAAGTTTATGCCGTTTGCCAATGTAGCCCCGTGGGTGATCGGGCACGAGTGGGAGAGCGCAGGGTTCATGGCGGTTTGGTTCTTGAGCGACGTGTTGCTTGGCTTGCTGTTTGCTGTGGGTTCTTGGGTAGCCATTGTCGATTCGAGACGGGGTGGGAGGGAGATTGTGAGAGAAGGGTGTCACATGCTGGTTGCTTTGTTCTACCCTGCATTTGAGATGAGGTGGATGGAAGTCATTGTTTGTGGATCAGTCGGGAAATGGGCGTTGAGGCGGGTGTTTGGGGATTTCGTGGTACTCGTTTTCCAATCATCCATGGAGGTGTATTTCATGGTGGCTTGGTTGGTGTTCTACCTCGCAGCAAGACACAAGGATGATACTTCACTCGGGAGAACGTTCGGGCGGCGCGAATTGGAAGGTTTTCTTGAGGTTGCTAGGTGATTGATATTTGATATACTGATCAGATGATAATTTGGTAGAAAAAAGGGGTTAAAATCTGTGTCTCGTGCGAAAAAAAAAGTAGTTGTAACATGCTCAGTTGCAATATGCTGAAATAGAGGTAAGAAATCTTTGGTGCTTTTGCTGTTGAATTTGCAACAGAAAAAGATAAATTTGAATGAGCACTGCCATTTGTTTTGGTGATTATGCTTTTGTATGTACGATGATATATGAGGTCATATGTTGTAAGTCTTCTCACATAAATTCCATGATGTATATACACCTTTGCAGCCTCTGGCTTTGTTCTTTTTTGTCTTGAAGAATTTGTTGTTTCTTTAGTATGGTCTAAATAGTGGTGAATGTGAGTATAAACTTAAAGGGAATTTGGATTTTTTTTCTTTTTTTTTTTCCATTGATTAGATTCTTTGCTTATACCGAGTTTTCTCCTCTGCGGTTGAGGTTGATGTTGTGTTGGCACTGTCGTGTAGCTACTACCTCTGCACCTTTCCCTTTCCCTTGTTAAGGTTAAGTGAGATTTTGTAATTTCAGAAGGTGGTGTTAGTTAGTTAGTTAGTTGTAGATAGAATGTTAAAAGTGTAGATTGTTGCCGATAAAGTGTTGACTCACTTTGTTCCAAAAAATAATTTAATATGAATCTCATCTTATCATAGAGAAAAAGTTATCTAAATTAGAAAGTTTATAATTTTAAGGAATGAACGAAAAGGAAATAGTTTATATTTTTAAAGGACAGAAGGATATAAATTTTGTGGGAAGTGCTAGAGTGTGCATAGGGATAGTGTTGATTCTTGAATGAATATGAGCTTGGCTATACTAATGTTGGATACTTGGATTCATTGAAATCACCATTAAGTTCCATACATACAAACCACATGAATAGAATCAAGTATTTGAATTGATCTTTTAATTAGGAATGACATTTGCATATTCTCAAACCTCTGTTTCAGACAGCAAACAAATTACGGATACAATGATAAATGACACATGAACATTAGCTATCCTACTAATGAATTAGTAGTCAAATCAAATTTAATTATCAATTTAAGTGTTAAATAGTACTTCCTCCGTCTATAAAAAATAGTCCCATTTGTGGACTGCACGAGTTTTAATAAGAAATTGGTAAAGTAAAAAGAGAAGGAGAAAAAATAGGTAAAGTAAGATAGATGGAGCAAAAGTGGATAAAGTATGAGATAAACTTTTTATTTTTAAAATGAGACTATTTTTTGTGGACATCCTAAAATGGCAAAATGAGACTGTTTTGTGGACGGAAGTAGTTTATATAGCGATCAATTTCCATCACCTTCTTCGAAGTCAAAATATTGTGTTTATTTTGGAGTTTTAATCTTATGTTATTCATTGAAGTCAAAAAATTAAAAATAATAATATGTGTGGCTGCTGGGATTCGAGCCCAGGTCTGCACGGCCACAACGTGGAATTCTTACCACTAAACTACAGCCACATATTGTTGTCCAAGTTTGTGATGACAACTTATTTAACTATTTCTTTTAAGTCTAAATGGAAAATAATATAGACAAGAATGTTCTATTATATTCCCACTTTTGATCATTTCGTAGTTGGACTGTTTTCTCAGGAAGGATCAATAATGGATCTTTATTTATGCAGTCAATTGAACCTCCAATCTATTAGATGGACATAATAATAATAATAATAATAATAATAATAATAATAATAATAATAACAAAAAGTGAGTAGAAAATAACAGAGATATTAGGTAAGAAGCAAGCGTTGCAACATTGTTTAAAAATCAATACAAAAAACTACGAAACAGTTGAAAATCAATAAAACATCATCCATGGTTAGGTAAAGGATGTACAACATATGCCTTTCTCATTGCAAGGCTCAGTTCCCATTAACACTACTTAGGATTCTTCTGTAGTCACTCAGCGTTATATCCGTCGTCGAATCGCGCGCAGCAGCCTTTGTCGCCCCCCTCTCGCCTTTCGGGTAAGGATGCATTGTCGCCAGTTCACAGACGCGGCGCAGGATGGGCTTTGGCAGAGGCCGCCACGCCACATTCCGTTTCTTCTCTCCCTGTTAAAACACCCCGATTTTGTTTCAATACGCGGTGTTTATAATAACAGTTGAAGATGATAAATAGAAATATGCGTAACCTGCTGACTCCCTTGTTCCTGCATACCGCTGGCTTTCAACAGATTCCGCCATTTGTCCTGCGCAAATTGACAAGCAACGATAGTATCGTATGACATATAAGGGGATGGAAGAGAGAGGAATTTGACCTTGAGATCTACGGATGTGCGATGAGCGGATGCTGCAAAGAAGAGCTTCTTTATTCGACTCCATCTACCAACTCCGTATTGGGAAACACCCTCGATTAATTTTCTGACCTCGGAAATAGTCCATAGCCTATGATGCTTCCTGCGGCCACTAGCTTCCTCAGAGCTCTCATCTGTTAAAGTGTCGTCTCTTTTCTTGTGATGCACCACAGCTAGGCGGCGGTCGTCCCTCTTCTTTGGACTCTCTGTTGTAAAACAGTCATCCCTTTTTTTCCGAATTACAGCAAGGGCTAAGTCGTTTCTTTTCTTCTGATTTGTGGCTGCTGCAGGGACATTCTTTTTCTTTGACGGAGATTCTGCAACAAAAACGTCGGTTTTTTTCTGACCCATGCCGCAATCACCTCTTTTTCTTGATGGAGCTTCTGCACAATCACCTTTTTTCTTATATTCAAGTGCCGGGACACATTTGTCGGATTTATTGGTTGGGGTAGAACTCTTCCCTTTCGACTTGGTCACTGAATTTCTACAATCCACATGCTGCACCTGCTCACATAATATTCAAATTCAACAGCTAGTCAGCTACATAAGTATTTAAATCTCAGGAGGTGGTTTTGATGGTTTTGAGATTAAATAATACATGAAACTAGGTAAAAGCAACTGAGAATAGGAATGTGGAAAGTATTTTGATTTCCCATTTTATTGGGGAATAAACATAAGAGTGATTAATTTTCACCCAACTACGATTAAAATGATTGAGTACCAAAACATTAAAATGATTCACTGATCGTAATAGGTAATCTACTAAAAGTTGTTCAATAACCACACTCGCAATGAATGCCTACAAACATCAACTCCAAAAGGAGAAAACATTTGATCAGGATATGTCATTCAAACCACGAACGAACAAGTACATGGACAGAACAGATAAAAAAATTTAAAGAGATTGAAAAAAGAAAATTTGAAGAAACTCGAACCCTGACAAAGAACACATGTATAGGAGTAGGGAGTAAAACAGTTCCGAGTCTTGTGACCATAACATACCTGTAACAAAGTTTAGTAGGTTCAAGAACTTACCGTATCAAATGATTGACTCTCTGAACGTTCTTGGTTAGCTAAAGAACCAAAGGGAACTTGAATTGCTATGACAGAGAACTCCTCTGGATCCTCAGGAGGTACTTTAATTGCTTTAGGTCCCACATGACACTTCCTACGTTCTTTACCTCCAGGAGATTTGTCCTTGATGGTAGAAGAAGAAGCCTCTCGTTTTCTTTTAGAATATGTTGGAATGGGGTCGGCTAATCCATCAATGTACCTTTGTGTGGGCTTGCGTGATCTTTTTTGTGTAAGGACATTACTGCTACTTTCTTGAACTGACGATGTTGCTACTATCTGCTGCCCCTCAATTGCATTAGTAGCATCATTTTGGCCCGTCAGCTCAATTTCATCATTTCTTATAGTCTTTGAGCTGTAAAACATCTTATCAGCTAGGGAGAATGTTCCGTCATTCTCATCGGACAGAACTTCTAGAAAAGAAGAGCTTGAACTGTTCCGAGACTTTCCAGAATTTTGCAAACTACACGATCTGGGTGAAACTGTAGGGTTGCCCTCATCCAATGTTTCACACCCACGGCGAATAAGAGTACCACCAAATTTGGAGCTCTCAGCCTTCTGGTTAGTCTGGCACTTCCGCAAATCACCTGTTCTATATAGATCCGACCTACAGCCAGTGTCAGAACCATCAGTAGACACTTGAATTTGACAGTCTGAGGCAAAAGCCTGCAAACCTTCACTTGAACCATAATCCAAATTTGTAATACTTTCTGCAAACTCAACACCTGAATCCAGTAACACAGTTCTAATTATTCTGCGTAGCTAAGAATTGAAATGGGGGTGCAACTTGCAAGAAAGGGACATCACACAACACTTGTGGTCAATCAAGTAAGAATAGTGAGCAGAAACAAGAGAGTGTACCTAGAAGGTACTCATCACCCATGTTACAAAAATCATTCTCTAGTCGGAAGTATCCATCTTCAGCTTCAATAGGCATTGCATTGAGTACCTACATGTGAACCATATATATTAACAAATAAATTTACACACAAGCAGATACATTAGAAGACAATCAATTCATTCTCCAACTCCAAAACTCAGATATCTTAGTTAGCAAAGCATATTGGTCAACAAACTCGCTAAAATCATACTCTTGGATAGAGGGGACATATGGGCAAGAATTGGACAACCAACCCCCTCTCTTTCAACTTTCCACTAGAGCTATATATTTACTGATCATTTGATCTTCATTGATAAGTTATCTGCAAGAACATATATATGCATAACATCCAATAAACTTATCAAATGGGATTTTTTTGTGGTTTGTTTGTTATTCATTCGATTTGTAATTATCTCCATTTCATTACGTTAGGGTCTCAGATGTGTAGTTGTTTTGTCCATGGGTGTATTCCAACATTCACTATACCTAACTTAAATAAGTACAGTAGTGGAATATCTTAGTTTCAGTTTCCAATTATGAATGTTATACGTGAGAATCTTCAGTTGTTTTCTTTTCAAGTAGCAATATTTATTTTTTCTTACTTGGCTTCTATAGACTAATTCTTTTAGAACTTGAATTTGCTTCCCAGTCACTCCAACCCAAAATTTATGGCTGCGCATGGGGACTTCCATCTAATTGGATGAGATGATGAGCTCTTTCAAAGATATGAATCATGAATTCATGATACATGGCCTGTAACCCATCTACATAATGCATGCACTGTCCATCAACCAAATACGTGTAACGCATTTAAGTGTGATATTCAATGAGCGTGAGCAAGACACTCTAGGGTCCTAAACCATATAATAACACATGGGGAAAACATAAGCTAAAGCCAATGTCATAAGATGAGTCAGACACATAAACAAAGATATGGGAAATAACTCAGAAACATGTAATTTAATTATCTAAAGCAAGCATTAGCTTCACATATTATCATACATGGATCTATAAAAACCAAGCAATAAGTCATGAATAGATTATAGCACTCTTTAAAGGATCTGGGTCAACCATTAGTTAAAGACGAATAACCAATTATGACATACTTCTCCATTTAGAATATCTTTCCCTTCCCGAGCAATACCAGTATCCGACCCACCTGCATAAAGCCACACAGTTACATTCAATGGCATGTGACATCCAGTGAATACTCATGCAATCAGTAAGAAGACAAATAGATAAATATCTAGAAGAAAACAGAAGAAATAGCTTCAATATTTTTTATGGAAACAGAGAGGGTTATCTTCTAACTGCTGATGGATACAAGATAGCTCATTAATAAATCTACTCAGAAAGAATTAATTGGGGCCATATAATCTTATCCTAGACAAGCATGGCAATCGACTACATTAGTGGTTACTAATGATAAAACTTCATAAAAAGAATTACTTGACATCAGAAAGTACGGAAAACATCTCATTACAATTTTTAGTACATGCCATGTCGCTTAGACTTGGGTATGTGTATCCTATGCATATGACTTAAAATATTAGGACAGAATTACAACTTTAAGAAGAATCCGATACAAGTAAACCATCATGAGGATACCTCTAAACATACACAAACATATTTTTCTTAATAAATCAAGTTCTGATTTAAAATGCCTCACAACAGTCTTTTCAATTCAGTCCTGTTATCTTAAATCGGCACAAGGATGGCATTTAATTACTTAATAACTAACTAATCAGCGATAGAACGAGCAAAGAGGAGTTTCACACTGCTAGTTCTTAAACTGTACCAGAACTGCAGGAAACAGGTACTATGGCCATTGCATTCTTTGCGATCTTCTCATCGAAACATATGACATTATCCATCGACAGATGCCCGTCTTGTGGGGGTTCCACAAGCAGATCCTCAACATCAATTGTCCCATCTTCCAACCCCAGAGACGGATCTCCATTCTCCATAGCCTGATAATACTATCGATAATGACAAAATAAGTAATACGCAGCTCTTCACGGATCAGCATGCAAGAAAGCTGATAAATTGGGAATAAAAACAGCAAGCAGCCCCAAATGCAATCGCACCTTATCTAGCAATGCATGCCGCTTCATACAAAACACTCCACAAATTCACAATCACATAATCAAGAGGCTTTAATTATTCGCTTCAAGCCATGAAAACAAATCTCTAGCTAAATTTGATGAATTAGTTTCACCTCTGTACCGAATCATAAACACCAAACCATATAATTGCATTGAGAATCGATAAAATTTGAGCGCGCACACACAAAATTCAACCTAAATTTATCCACTCGCAGCAATTGGAATCCAAATAGATGCACATCGACAAATCGTTGATCCAGACATTGCAACAACAACAAAAATGCAGGAATTGAAGCATACGGAAAGCGCATTACATGGTATCACCGCCAAAACAAACCATAAAAGAGAGAGAGGACTGACCGAGAAACGCCTGAATCACTGAGCGATTCCTCCTCGGAGCGGGTGGAGGTGAGAGAGAGAGAGAGAAAGCAAAAGGGGGATGGGGAAAAGTGAGTGCAGAGTAAGTAGAGTGACGCAATATATTCGACGGAATCGAAAGGAGTGCTTCAAAGCTGTATTGGAATGTGGGGTTTGGGGTCCGCAGTTATTGAATTTGTTGTTGAGTTTAGCACTTTCTCGCTTAACTGTTTTTTCATTAATTAATGATTGATTGCTAAACTCGTGTTCGCCTTTATTATATGTCGCGATTCTATTTATAAAGGTTACTAGAATGTTTTTTTTTTAATGGAATTAACCCTATTTGGTTGGACTTGTGTTTGGGAGCATCACATGACATCGACCATTTCAAAATATTGAATTCATGATTTTTTTATCCCTTAATTAAGCTAATTTTTTGATGACTTTTTGATACTTCATTCCATGACTTTTTAATATAATTGACCGTAAAGCCCACTCAAAATCATTGACAACATTTGGTTGGGCCTGATGCGTGGATCGTCCATTGGGGGATAGCGAGCAGCGGATTGAGTTGTCTGCACAAACTACAGAGTGATCAAGATAGCATGAAACTGATAATTATGGAATGTCACGTGGACCGACGCTTGAGAAATATTAAATTCTTTACCTTTTCGCTATTTTGGGATAAATAACTTATAGATAGTTCATTACATGGATAGTATTTTTTGTACGAGTTCTTGTGGCACTTGAACTATACGGTCGAGGCTCGGGTCCGTGGCCTAAGTTAGTATTTGGTATATGATCTAGCAAGCTTAAAAGGCTACAACTTGATGTACAACATGGCATGAAACGAGTAAATAAGTTGCTATAATTGAACCACTTCCCCTTTGAAGTTTGTGTTCCTCATATTTATGCTTGCCCTTTTCTTGATTCCAATGGTAGCAACAGAGTTAGTGTCGGGTAACGAGGTAGTGTAGTAAAATTAGTACACCTAAATATTAAACAATTCTAAAAACTTCATGGATATTGGATCAATGCAGTCAAACTAAAACCAAAATATATGGAGTAGTAATTCTATTGTATCAAATTTCATCTATTTTCGGTGATGAGTCGCGTCCTTCCATTAATGGCCTTTTAACCTTTTTTCCAGTATTTATTACTACTACTTTCATCTCCATTTTTTAGGCCATCTTATTTTGTATTTTAATTAAATTAAATATACGATAAAATTTTAAATTACATATGCAATTAATTCATTATATCTTTTAATTCAATTAAATTTACATATGAATTGATCACATTTTATCAGTTCCATTCCACAAGCCTTACCATATAGTAGTCATATAGACATAAACTTGAGCCCAGAAATAGGTGATTATTTTATACCCTAGAATAGAGTTTGGTTTTATTCCTTGTATAGACATAGTAATACTCTATTTAAAGAGAGACATATCAGTGAACAATATCATCAAGCTTATGTCTACTATACCATTTGACAAAAAGGGCTGAAAACAAACCCAATAATACTTCTTGCTGCCATTTCCAATCCTCGTATTTTTACTGCATACCCAACTTCTTGGACTTTTCGAATGTCAGAGTCCATTTCTGTAACGCCCCACTTTTTCAAATCCTAATTTTCGGGTTATAAAATTTTTGCATTAAATGCCTTAAATGCTATGATATGTGGATTAATTGATGAGTGATTAATTACCTGATGTCTTTGTGACCTAATTGTGTATGAGAGTTGAAATTGAGTTGAATGGTCAACTTGTTGAAAATATGACATGGCTATTGAATAGTCAAAGACGTGGAAAATATGACGTGGCCGTTGAAAGGTCAATGCGTTGAGAAAAGGAAGTGAAAGTGAAGAAATGATTGATTTGATGTGAATATATGATGCGGAGTAATATAATTGTGGTAATTATTTTCCTAAGGGATGAGTGGGAATTAAATAGGAGCATTATTTAATCATGTGGAATTTTCGATCCCTCCTAGTATTATTTGGAGAAGGAATCATATTTTTCTTGGATTTAATTATTGCTTGGGATAATTATCCAAATTAAATCCAAAGTCCGGATTTTTCCTTATTTTCTTCAGATAATTTTCGGCCCCCATAATGGAAATTGAGGGATTTTCGAAAATCCCTATGTTATGGGAGAAGGGATTTTAATATTATATTTTTTGATCCCTTGTTTATTCTCTTTCATAAATAAATTCAAATATCCTAACATATCTTGTCAAATCTAAGAAGATCTTATCATATCCTAATTAAATTAGGATTTTAATTAATTCCTTGGAGTAGGAATTTAAAAATCACGCCTACTACTATATTTTGGGGAGATTTATTATTATTTTCTTACTCCGTGATATCTTATTCTACTCCATGAAATATTCAAATTAAATCTTAGGCTAATTAAATAGCCAAGATTTCGAAATTTCCTGTTATTCCTCTTCAAATTTTCGGCCTCTTCAACAAACAAATCTACTCCAAATCTTTTATTATTTAATTGTTGGAGTACATCCTAACCTCTATAAATAGGAGAGAAATACTAAAACCTAGCACTACAGAAAAATCGCCCCCCTCCCCTCACGTCGTTCTCCCCACTCTCCCACTCTCTCAAATTTTTCTCCTACTTTCTCCATTGATTCTTCATCGTTTGGAGAAGAATTGAAGCTGCAATTCAAGATTTTGTTGAAGAATCAAGATTCTACTTGTTTCCTACCGATTGTTCTTTTGAAAAAGGTACTTTTATTTTGATCTTCTCTTCTTCTACCGATCAATCGGTGTTCTTGAGTTCACATGCATTTAGAATGAGCGAAAGAGAAATTAATCGATGAATTTGGGATGCATGTGATAAGTGTGTGTGTGTGCGTGACCGAGTGTGTGCGTGCGTGCACGCCTCGGAAGGCGTGCACATGTGTTGTGTTCGTGTGCGTGTGTGGTGTGTGTAGAACACTCATACATGACACGATTTAATGGTGAATCTGGAGTTGTTATTCGAATAAAAATGATATACTAATCGTACCTTGATTTTGGATGATGATATTAAAGATTTATCGATGGGAAAAAGGGAAACGTGGGAACATGCATGATTTGAAATCAATATTCGAAACTGATTTGTGATACGCCTAATTTAAAGGTGATACTTCGCGCTCTCAGCGTGATAAACGAGGAGAAGAGAACACTTTCGAGCTAAGCCGACAAGGTGGGCTTTCTTTTAAAATAATGACATTGTCCTAAACTGATATTGATGAGAATGAAATATGTGTTATCATGCCTTGATTTGTTTTGTCGTGCCTATCCCTCGTGGCTATGCCACTATTGATTTAATCGAATTCGGATCCTTGTAGAGCCGCAAACTCTACTTGGGTTAGTGTACACCAATGTTAGACCGAGTGCTGGCGTACGGGTCGACCGGTCTAGTGACCTGGATTGCGGCCGCATTCCTTGTCATGTAGAATGAGTTCGTCGATGAGAAAAATGGTTGCGCGACCGTGATTTTGGATAAATGATATATATATTGTGGTGCCTCGGGCCTTTCTAAAGATAAAACCCCGATGGACACTTGAAAATGGCATGATAACTATTTTTTTGTGATAAAACTGTTTTCGGCATTGAGTCCACTGAGTATGATTATAGTACTCAGCCATGCATGTGTTTTCCCTATGTGCAGGTTGAGCGGTGACGAGCGGGCGGCAGTGTTGAGTCGGAAATAATAACATGATCTGTTGAAACTTTAAGTGTCGTTGTGTCCTCATACATAGCTTCACTTCTCTCTTGGTCGCTTCCGCTAAAATATGAAAGTGATCTTTTGGTTGGGTTGAATTATTTTATTTCGTGGGAATATTTTGAATATGAAACAGATGAGATTATTTTGGAACTTTGCTATTTCGGAGCATTTATTATGATAGCCTTTTTGTTGGATTTCATTGCTAAGGCATTATTCTTCCCCTACTTAATTGTTCATTAAATGTTCTGGTAAATTACCTTTAAATGAGACCCTAGCCTATGATCTTTGTTGCATTTAAGTCTTCCTAGATAGCGATCGCCATTATTATTATACTCCCTCCGTTCCAAGGAAGATGACCCCTTTCTTGGGCGGCACAGGATTTTATGCAAATTTATTTTGTGTGTTGAGAGGAGAGAGTAAAGTAAGAGAGATGGAATAAAGTAGAGATAAAAGTGTTTCTATTTTAAATAATGAGTCATCTTAGTTGGGACAAACTAAAAAGGAAAGTGGGTCATCTTCAATGGGACGGAGGGAGTACAGTGTAATGGCGGGCCGTTACAATTTCTGATCCATTGAACGTCAAAACGTTAGACTACGTGAAAGTAGATGGCTTACCTTCAATTTTTTTGCGGAGAATGTCATTCGTGCAAATCTGTCAAGAACATCAATACTTTTTTCGGACAGAGCAGAATCAACATTTGATCTATTTTTATTCAGGTAAGCTTAGTTAGTGTTAAGCTGTACCCTACTAAAGCAAATGTCATATTAGAATTTTATACAGAATCAACAAAATTCTCCTAAGCATCATAAGCATGCCAAAACTTAACAAATTCTAAAACTAGTGTTGGTTTTTCTGCATGTGACCAAATCATATTTTCAGGCATGTATGCGAGACGAAAATCGATATTAATAACCAGGAAAGAAACAAGAGATGTAATTTGTGATTGTGATAGCTTTACAAAGTAGTGAAATGGATATAAGATTCAAATATACAGAAGGACATAGAAGCCAAGTTAAAAATCTCAGCAAGCAATTGCAGAAACAAATATCACTAATTGTTATAGGCAATATACACCAACACTACTCCTTCAATCATAGTAGTCTTTTAGAACAGTAAATTTCACCAGTTCAAGTTGATGATCTTGAGCACTTCCACAGTAACTACCTTAATGCGAGAACAAATTCGTTATCAACCAACATTATTTTCATTTCCATTTGTTAGTGAATTGGTGATTAATTCCAGACCAATCAAAGATTTCCCAACGAATGATGGAAATAGAGCGTGAAAGCAACAGCCAGTTAGACAAAAACTGACATGAAAAGGCTGAAGTTATTAAATAAGCTCAATTTTGTTGCTAACGGAAGATAGACTCAAATATAAAGCCACCTTAAAGACTGACTGAAATTTAGCAGCAAAATCAAAAATTTCACTGCCACTTCAGTTATTAAAAGTGATGCATGATCACTAACTTCACCAAAAATCTCATCACCTAAGAAAGAACATATAGTCCTCATCTATCATATGGAGATGACACTTAAGGAACATATATTTGGATGTTGTGAAGTGGGAAAACTGAAAAAAAACAATCTAGAATGAATAGTCTAGCATCAATGTCAAACCACAATCATCCAAAAATTGTTAAGCTAATGTTGCTTGATTTTCCAAAAACCACTCCAAGTAACTTATAAGAAACCACTATCCCTCCCATACTCTCCAAATGGATACTACGATTGAATTTGGAAAAAAAAAAAACAGGGGGCAAATGTTGCATGTGAAAAGTACTACATCATAGTCATCCAATAAAGTTTTGAGTCCTCTCTTTTAGTTTAAAAATCACCAAGTTTCTCCTCAGCTTCTGCATGCAAAAGAAGACTCTCGGTCGGTTTCTAACCAATGCATGAAAACAAGAACAGATACAACTGATACAAAAGAAGATCGTTTCACTAGCATATTCATGCGGCATATTGGTTGGGCTCGAGTTTGAATATAGCATGCAAGATTAGTGCTCATATCGAACATTTCATTAACAAAATTGGCATTAACGAGTTGGAACAGTATGAGGTCGACCCAATATCCGCACCATCATGAACTAAAACGCATAAAACCATCTCCAGTTTTACCCAAAACACGCGAAAAATCAAAAACACCCAATATAGCCTTAATCATGGACGTGGCATCACAATAAAACAAGGGGTAAATTAAATTACATATCATGCAATAATTCAACAGCATGGGCTAGAAATTCACTCATTCAAAACTTTTCACACATATAGAAATAATAGTTTTAAGAGAAGAAAAAAGAGTTAATTTCCAACTGAGGCAATGCCAATGATATAGGGATGTTGATTTGCTTATAAATACTAGTAGTATCATTTGCATTACCAAATCAGCTCAGATTTTAAATTATTCATAAAGCAACCAACCACATCTCCATTTCCACAGCAATCTCACCCCTTCTTCTCTTGATGTTTTGTTTATCAATGTTTTAATTGTTTTTCTCTTTGATTAAAAACGCACACACCGAACACAATCCTATTTTACATTTTTTATTTAATTAAACTTTAATTAAATTTAATCTTCGCCACGTTCTTCTTAGCATCATAGCTCAGCACCGCCTCCACCCCCTTAACTGGTTCATCTTAAGCAATGGCGGATCCAGAAATAAAAAACCGTGGGGTCGGACAAACGAGACCCTAAATACAATAATATTTAAAAAAAGATTTAAATAAAAATACATTAGAAATAAAATATCTCTATCTTATTATAGCGAACATATACCTTTCACAGTATACCATCAAGCGTTCAATCAGTCATCTTATCTTATTTCGCGGCTTAACATATTTCATTGTAGAAAACATTCTTTCAACTATTTCAACTTTTCAAACTTGTTTGAATTGTTATCACTACAACAAAAAATTCGAATAAAAACCCTTTTTAATGATATTAAGAACGTTAATATGTGTGTCTAAAATTATACTACCACAGTCCACGAACGCTTCATAAAGTATCCTTATTGTTAGTGTCCCAACTAAAATTAAGGGATACAACTAGAAGTTCGTGAAATTTAGTAACACTCTTTTTTGCATCCTAAATTATGGTAATTTTTGAAAAATTAAGTTTTTTTTAAGTATATACTATCGGACGATCTTCTAAGAATTCATAAACTCGGGATCTTTTATTGTTACTACCAAATAAAAATAAAAAAAAGAAAATAAATTATAAAACATGATTAAAAGTATTGTATACCGGAAATCTTGTGAAATGAGTACTAAAAATTATAGTATTCACTTTTCCCTTTTTACTACTTAAACTAAAGGCCCAACCCTAAGCCCAATTGTGAAAAATGAACTTCATCTTCTCTACCCGGACGTATTCTGTCTTCGCCCCCGCCTTCATCCTCCGACAGTCCGATTACAATCAAACTAATCCAATACATATTAGGATGATTAAGAATAACAATGACGTTTTTTCGTCATAGCTGCGCTGCTTGCCAGCTCGAGGATGAATCGTAGGGCAGACTTCCGGATGCCGTGGGGTCGGGGGGCGGTGGCAGGAGTTTTCCGGCGGTTCTCCGGGTACGGCGGTGGGGTCGGCCGACCCCACCTGCCTCCGCCGATGATCTTAAGCATGGTCGGAAACACCAAATGGCGTGTGGTAGCCCAGCTTGAGGGTGAGGTAACCGGGTTGGAATTGGTGTTCCCGACCACGCCTAAGATGAACTTCTCTTTGATTATTTCTCTTAATTAATGTCTCTCTTTTATGAAATGAAAACAAGAAATCAAATGTCCAAATCGCTAACGATGTACGGACTAAATCATCTCAAATCGGCCAATCGGCGCCGCCAATTTGAGGCCAGTGACGGAACCAGGAATTTAAATAAGCCCGGGCTAAAAATTTTAAAAATTATAACAATAGTAAATTATTTAATTTCATAAATAACAACATTACAATTTTAAAAAGTACTTAATAATACTCCTTCCGTCAGCACTCATTTTGAAAAAATGATACTGTAATAAATAATTAAAGTAGAGAAAAAGTAAAATAACAGAGATAATAATATAGATGAACTCTTTTATATATCATTCTCTCTCTTACTTTACTTTATCTTCACTTTAACTATTTATTACTCCCTCCGTCCAAAAAAAATAGAGTACAATTACCATTTTTGGCCGTTCACAAAAAATAGAGCACATTCATTTATGAAAAGTATTCAACAAATAATAACCTACACATCATTCCACTAACACTACCTATCACTTACTTTTTCTCCTTCTTTCTTACTTTTTTTCCTTCTCTCTTACTTGACCAATTTGACATTAAAACCCGTGTCATACACAAATACACTAATTGCTCTATTTTTTGTGGACGAAGGGAGTATATTTTTTCTAAAATGAGTGCTCAAATGAAACGCCCCTACTACAAGGAGTAATTTTCTTAAACGAATTGTAGTAAAAAAAGCTTTTTACCATCAATTTTATATGCTCTATGCCTCTATCCATCAATGAAAAATCTGTTTAAATAAGTTTCACAAATACTCTTTATCTTAGTGAATTTAAGAATGTTTGGAACTAAGCTTTTTTTTCCATTATTTGGAGTAATTACGTAGTTTGTGATGATTTGATTTTAATTATTAAGGATGGAATTATATTACGATGAAAGTATTTAATCGAATGGAGTATTGGACTACATAGTAGTATATGTTAGGGAGAATAAAATAAATAAATGCTCCTATTCAGCATCAAAATAGGGTAAATATAGTAATTTATCACTAATTTTTATTCCATTTGACACGTCAAATATTGTTCCTTCTTCCAATGCTATAGATATATACCAAAAAAAAAAAAGAGAGAGAGAGAAAACAGATCTTCTGTTCATTTTCTTCCCCACGACGCCTCGCCATCCTCTTTCTTCATTCCTCTTTTCGCATAATTCTCTCGGCCTCTTCTCCACTTCGCCGCCCAAATCTTGTGTTCTCCATCTTAACTCTACTTTCAATTTTAGAAAATCGGGCGGCGGGATTCGCTGGCCCTTGGGGCGGAGACTGGTAGGAGGATGACTATGTAATGGGGAGTCTGGGTCTGGGGCTGGCCAAGCCCCCGCTGGCGCGGGGGCTTGTCCCCACGTAGTTCCGTCGCTGTTTGAGGCGGTTGCTTTCCTCTCCAACAATTATGAGCTGAAACAGCCGCTGGAGAATGTAGTGATGTATATGTGGTCGGATCCGATCACGTATCTCCGGTCAGTAATGTTGCATTAATTATATTTCATTTTTTTCGCAATCTCACTCATGGGAGGAAATTAAGGCGGTGATCCAATTCGTAAAACCAGAGCTGCTTTATTTCATTTTTCTTATATTATATCTCCTCAAGGCTGTTTTTTTGGAGCTGTGCGCTAGTCGCCGTCATTTTCTTACACCTCATATAAAGGTTGGTTGCTCATATTTGTATTTTCGCTTTTTGTTTCTGTAGAATCATCTGTATTTGGTGCCTAAAATTAGTTACAAGAGATTTTGAATTGAATGCTTTTATTTGGTTTGTGTGGGTTTGAACGAGAAGCTATTGAAAAAAAATCTATCATTATTACTACTTCCTTGACCAATTAGGGGCTTCTTGGTATGATGGAATCTACTTTCATTCTATTCATTTGCTTGGTGTGATGGAATGAATGAGTCAATGGAAGAAAATGCAAAGGAAATCCAAGGAAATTTACATTTCATTCCTATCTTCATTCCATTTCCAGTCCACCCTCATTCCATGCCATCGTACCAACCATGATTAGGAGTAAAGGTGGAGCACAAGAGGTGCCCGATGAAATAACTCAATCTAGATATTTGATGTTTGATGAAAGGATCAAAAGAATACCGAAAATGAAGGTGAACTAACTGGAAGAGAAAAAAGCAAACGAATAAGTGTCCAAATTGTTTGGCCACATTTGTAAACCTTTCCACGAACAACCTGTCTCAACTAATGATCTTAACTTCCCCTCTCTATCTTTCTAATACCTTGATTTAGTACTCCTTTTTATGCTCTTTACTAAAACCTTTCTACTTATTTCACTAATAAGCATTGTTTACAGATGCTATGGTGCATATGTGGAAGAAAAATGAAGGTCTTTATTCAATTTTGTGCAAGTGGTATGTTGCTAAGGTACGATCCAATTTTTCATTTATGCGAACTTAATAGAGAAACATATTTTATGATACACATCAATGATCTGTCTTTTTCTAGCTTTTTATTAAATACTCCCGCCGTCCCATTAAATATAAAATATTTGGGAATCAGCACGGGATTTTATGTAGTGTTGTTTTGCAAGTTAATAAAGAAAGAGTAAAGTAAGAGATATGAAAAAGTAGAGATAGAGTTATTTCCATTTTAGGAAACATTTCATTTTTAATGGGACGTTTCAATTTTAATGGTACAGAGGCCGTATAATAGAGTGCCCGGTGAAGATTTTCGTACGGCATACATCGAAGCAACAAAATATGGTGCCAAGGTCATACTTGGTGATAGACCTGAAGAGGTGAGCTATTTCTCTTCTTTTTGTTTATCCCTTTCCACTGCCTACGGCTAGAAAATCATCCCCACATCATTAGTTTCTACTTTTTTTTCTTTTGGTGATAGGTTACAACTTTGAGATATTGGGCAAACACGTCTCTTTGGCAAATCTATCTGCAACATACAACACCAGATTACATTTTTTTGCCGGAAGACCTCGCCGAGAAGGTATTCTTATTTACCTTATGCTCCCTCTGTCCCCTAAAAAGGGGGACCAACCTTATTAGTTATTGTAATGTGTGGTGAAAATGTTTCCAAAAATAGAAAGAGGACTAATTTTGTGGGACAAACTAAAATGGTAAAAGAAAACTACTCCCTCTGTCCCATTAAAAATGCAACGTTTTCCTTTTTTGGTTGTCCCATTAAAAATGAAACGTTTCCTTAAATGGAAACAACTCTATCTCTACTTTTTCATCTCTCTTACTTTACTCTCTCTTCATTAACTCACAAAACAACACTACATAAAATCCCGTGCCGATTCTCAAATGTTGCATTTTAAGTGGGACGGAGGGAGTATTTTTCTGGGATGGAATGAGTAAAATATGGAAAGATACTTGTGCCTAAAATTAGACTAAGAGGACGACACGAGTTGTAATGCAAAACAGGTGAAGTATTTGAGAAAAGTAGTTGATGTAGTGTTAGTGGACAATGAGACCTACTTCATTAGTAGTGTAGTGTGATGAATTTTTTTCCAAATCAGAAACTGGACTAATTTTGAGGGACGGACCAAATGGCAAAAATAGGTAAAATGAACTATTTTTTGGGGTTGGAGGGAGTCATAGACTATTATCTTGTAGAGGTGATGTTACTTTCTAATGTTAAAAGGCTCACTTTTGCTTTATGTAGGTGGAGGAGTCACGAAGGACTGGGAAGGTTGATGCTGACACGGTGAAACAAGTGATTTGTGAGCTGACCAAGCAAGATCCTATCGGTTCAAAAATTCAAATCGATGAGCGGGACCAGTTTGTTTTTTAAATTCTTGATCTCATCGTAATATTGCATATTTGTTCATTTCTGAATATATGGTGTACACTATACAGATATATGTCCTTCAAATTACTAGAAGCCGCACGCCAGCATAAGTCAGTCGTTGCTGTTGTGGGGAGGGCTCACGTACCATGAATCCAAAACTACTGGAAACAACATGTTGAGGTAAAGATTCTGGCCATCTGCAAACCACTTTGTCATTTCAAATTCTCAGGCCTTTTGTATGTTGCAATTTCGAATGTCTCGTCTTGACATAACTTTATGTTTTGGAATGTCGCAGCTGGAACCGCTTCTGAACGTCCCACTTCGAACGAAAATGCTTAGAATTGCAGCAAGAGTTGCACAGGTTGCCTGTCTCTATGGCACTTATCTCTACTTCGATGAGTTGAAACAAGGATGGATACAATTTGTTGAGGCTCTTCCAAAAGTTCCAAAAAATCGAGTGGATTGATTCGATTTTCTCGTTTGAGTGTCTCAATTTTGCCATTGAAGCTAAGCCCATATACATCATTTGGGCCCTAATTCTGCAGTCCATAACATTTATTGGGTCGGGCTTGTTTGATACTCTAATTCGAGTGGCATGGGACTCGTCCATCCTTAACCAAACGATCAGGGGGGGGATCGATCCCTGCCTTTGGGTATGGAGCAGCTTTAAATCCTTGGGCCAGCTGTCCCACCCATTAAATGTGTAAATCAGCACGGGAAATAGTCACAGGGCCCACCGATGGATGCCCTTGGTAATTAAAAAAAAATGGTAGAGGGTTTTATTATATTCGTAGCTCATTATTGTTATTACCAGATTTTATGGTCATTTTATTTAATTAAATTTGTCCGGTTATTGAGACCATTGACACAATTTTTATAATTAAAAAGGAGAAAATATTATTAAACAAGCAAATCATAAATGATTTAATTTTTACTAATTTTTATATATTCAAGAAGAATGGTAGTAGTTATTTTCTTAAATTATTCTCAATTACTTTATAATCTCTCCACTTTAATTATTCATTATCATCTTTGCAAAACAAAGTCAAAAAAAATTTAAATGAGGCAATTATTTAGGTGTTTTCAAGATATTTAAATGTAGGTCTTCTTTACATAAGTCTCAACCATAAATTAAATTTTGATGGACTTTTCAAGATATTTTAGATATGAATTCCTTTGGAATGAATTAGTTATGTCAGTTTTTGTCACAAACGCGGGAATATTTATGATTTACAGTTGATGATTGTTTCTTTCTGATTTCCAATTACAAGTTGATTTCCAAAATTAGATTATAAATTAAGTACTTGTTTTAGAGGTCAAAATGAGATTACAAATTGAGTATAGACATTTCATATCGTGAGATGAATTTACTAATCAATAGTAACTTCTTTGCGTTGCTTTGCTGTTGCACTTTGTCACTCTTTTGAAATTCGTTCAAATATGACTACCTCATTACCTTCTTTTTACAATTTTTTTAATAATTTGTTTCTAAAATTTAGTACTAGCAATATCTTTCTCAGCAATATAATGTGGAAAACAACTATCTAACCGTGGATAAGTATATTTATGACTTATCAACTTCTCTTTGTTCTTGAATTTACTTTTGGAGTGTGGTTGGAGGTAATTTTTATCCCTTTGAAGTATAATATATACAGTATACACACTTCAACATCAGTCCATAAGAATCGAAAAACTTCATTAAATGGAGTTGTCACCCACTTCATAGTGTTGATAATGAATCTTTGTCATTCGATTATCCTTCATTGTCAACAACCTTCTTCATTGTGTCTGATCTCACTAGTTCAGTACAACAGTAACTATATCATTAATTCATAATCCATATCAGTGACGGCTCTAGGGTTCGGAAATGGAAGGGCGGCTGACATGGCTGTTTTTTTTGTCTTCGGGATGACATTGGAGGCAAACGGAGGAAACGAACATGAAAATTTTGCATCCGGATAAAGAAAAATTAGTCGCGTGGAAGGAGCGGTCGACCCCTCCCTTTAGATCAGCTAAGGATCAATATTGAAAGAAAAATAAAACTTAAAATAAAAATAAAGATTATTGCAAAATAGGGGTATTATATACGGTGAATGTTAGAACAACTTTTATTTTTTCAATTTTTCTCTCGTGACAAAATATCCTTTTCGGGAAGCATCTGTTGTTGAAAATGAGAAATGTTTCAACTATTATTTTATAAATAAATTACTAATTTATTTAAACTCGTTAGGTTTGAAATTGGCATGCACGTATTATTGTATAAATTTGATTTATATTTATTCCTATGCACTTATATTCGTTCTATTAAGTGAACTTATAATAAATTAACCAATTCAAGAATCAATACACAAATCTCTGTTCGAAGAAAGATGCATGCATCATATACCTTACTTGAAATGGAAATGGAAATGGAAATGTAAATATCAACATCAAATCTAAATATACTTACTATTGAAAATTACTATCTTCGTCCCGTATTAGGAGTCACATTTGCTTTTCTACACTCATTTTATAAAAATGATAGTAATAAATAGTTAAAGTGACGATATAATAAAGTAAGAGAGAAAACTTAGCGCATGTTTGATAGGATAGATAACTCATCTAATGATGAAAAAAAATGTAGTAGTATATGTGATCGGACTTAAGAGTATGTCCGATGATTTGTCATTAAAGAGAAGAGCATTGTCTTGAGACACGAGATGTTCCGTGATGGTCATCAAAGAGAGACATTTGTTTGAAAGGAATTGTCCAAAAAGAAGCCAATGAGTCCAAACTTGCTAATCAAATGCCGTCGTGTAAAATCGTCATATTTATATACTCTTTTTAAAGTAAAATCAGTATTTGTGTATTTTTTTTATTACTAGCAATTTTGATCAGAGCCATCGCTGACTTGTGTAAGAGTAAACTTGGATCAATTTTCACCTGAGCTAGTCCAACTACTTTAGTATTGATACCTCAATCATTTGTATTGTGTCAATAAATAAAGAATTATTTCATTTAAAATTTATAATATGTCAGAATTTATATATTTCCTTTTTTATAATGTCATTTGTTTCTAATATATTGCTTATATAGAAATATGCAGTAAGAGTGTAAATCAGTACTCTACAAAAATATAGTTTCATAGATTTGAATCATAATTGTAAGTTTGTATTCATTATAAATAATTTCACATTTCTCCCCATTTTCCAATGGTCAAAACTGAAAAAAAAAGGACACTCAAAATATTTTATTAAAATAAAATGAAAATTGATGCACAAAATCTACTGATTATCTCCGCCAACACCGCCGTAACCGTCGCCGCCGTCCTCCGCCGGCTGCATCAGCAGCGCCATGAACGGTATATCTCGGTAGTCGTCCATCATCGGGAACTCCAGCAGCATCTCCTCCTCCTCCGCCGCCGGCTGCGCCGCCGCGCCGGCACCGGCGCCGGTGGGCGCCGACTGCAACGGCGCCTGGACGGTGGCGGCGAGCTTCGACGCGCGGGACGGGCTCGAGATGACGGACTCCGCCGGAACGATGCCGGAGCCGGTGGCGGCGACGATCGACGGCTCGGCTTGGCGGAGGAGCCACTCGATCGTCTCACCGTCGGAGCGGAGCCCGAGCTCCCGCGTCAGCTGGAAGATCCGCGCCGCGCTGAGCGCCGGAATCCTGACGCGGCGGCCGCGGCCGTTGACCTTGGTGTGCCGGTCTCTCGGCGCGATCCGGGCGACGGCGCCGCCCCCGGTGGCCGGAATTTCCACGGCGGCGGCGGAGGGCGGCGGCGGAGCGAGGTCGGAGGCGTCGTCTCCGCCGGTGAATTTGGCGAGGATCATGTCGGACGAGGACATTTGATTATCGGGTTTTTTACGGCGGCGGCGGGCGGTGGTTTGCGGCGGAGGAGAACTGTGACTGAGAGTGGAAGGGAACTGACCCCACATTTTTATAATGGGGAAAACGGGCCGGGCCTTGTGGGGTGTGTGAGCGGGCTTTCGGGCCGGATTTACAGGTGTTTGGGCATATTCTGGCATTAAGTGGGCCAGAGAGGATCTTTGTCTCTAACGGTCCCACGAAATACTTATAGCAAACTATATTTAATAAATAAAGAAGAAAAGGAAATGAATGGAGTGTTATGTCTATTTCCTTTCTTTCATATTGGGATCAAATGAGTAATGTGTTTATGATAGAAAAAGACTATTCCACGTGGCTCGGTATATACAATATCAGGTCCAGAACGGTGCTTATGGGCGTGCTAAAGTGTAGTACGAGCCGTTAGAAATATTGGGATAAAATTCTCAAGCCGTGTACAGGCGGTACTCTAACTATTACAATCGAAGGAAGATAATAACAATAAGTGGAATGAAAAATACAATGGAAATAATAAAACAAACCAAATTATAAGTCGAGTCGAGGGAAGCCCTCTTTCCGCAAGACAAATTACGCCCCGGCTAGTGCTCACGGAATGGCGTATTGCCCCCAAAGATAAAACGACTTCCTCCTAGCGTGTAGAAGCACCTCAAACCCGCTAGGCACCAGCGAACTTGATGGAGTTCCGAGGATCGAGCTATACAATGCTCATATGATGCACACTATGGTGTAGAGAACTTGAGAGAAGAGAGAATGTTTTTTGTTGGTGTATTTCTCATCTCTCAAATCCACCTATTTATAGGATATGAGAGACCACTCCAAAAGTCTCGGCATTAAGGATCCTCATAAACCACTTGGAGGTTACCTTAACTTGAAAAGCCAAAAGACTTTAGAAAATGAAAGGTTTGAAATCCTTCCAAATTCTCACATTTCCAACAACGACTATAGCTTTAAATACGCGACGAGTCGTTATTCCTTAGTGATCGTGTTGTGAATGTAGAATGAAATAAACTGTCATGGGATAAGATGTATCCGTGTAACCCTGTCATTTGCTGAAGAAGGTTGGTTAGTCATCATTGGTTGAGGTGCGGTGGCATGTACAACTGTGAAACTAAATTAACAGTCAAGAAACAAATATTTCATTCGTCCACAAAATACTCTCCCATTTTGTAATTTCGGAGCGTCAACAGAAGTTTTTTCAATTTTTTATAAGTCTTAACTGGTACTAGCTGACTTTCATGATGCTCCATACTAGGATTAATAGAGTAAAGTATTTATGATGCAAAAAGACTACTCCACGTGGGTTGGTTTATACAATATTAGGATGAGAACGGTGACGTACTAAAGTGTAGTACGAATTACTACAGCTTTAAATACGCGACGAGTCATTATCCCTTGTTGATCGTGCCATGAATGCAAAAAGAAACAGACTGTCATGGGATAAGATGCATCTGTGTACATTGTCGTTTACTGAAGAAGGTTGGTGCATCGCGATTGGTTGATGTGCGATGGCATGTACACCTATGAAACTAAATTGATGGTTAAGAAATACTCCCTCCGTCCCACTTAAGATGACACGTTTTCCTTTTTAGTTTGTTCCAACTAAGATGACACATTTCCTTTTTTGGAAACTTTCTCTCTCCAATTAATACACTCAACCACTTTTTCTCACTCTCATTAAAATATTCATCTTTCTTTATCTTTCTACTTTAATACTTACATCCACCTCTTCTCTCTCCAATTAAACACTTTAACCAATAACTCCTAAAACCCCGTGCCGGCTAAGCAATATGTCATCTTAGCCGGGACGGAGGGAGTAAATATTTTATCCGTCCACATAATAATGACTTATTTTGTCATTTCAGAACGTCCACGGTCATCCAAAGTCTCATTTATTTATTTTTCCATTTTGATAGATAGACTATATACACTTCACTAAATCATTACATTCATATCTCATAATAAAAAGTGAGACATATACTTTAAACTTTTTCCATTAATTATATTCACGGGTCTCTCTAACTGGTCATCCAAAGTCTCATTTATTTAAATTTTCATTTTGATAGATAAACTGTACACTTTCACTAAATCATTACATTCATATCCCATAATAAAAAATGAGACATATACTCCAAACTTTTTCCATTAATAATTATATTCACGGGTGGAATATTTAATACAGATAAAGGACTGAGGGTGGAATATTTAATACAGATAGGAAATCATTATCTCTAATCAATTTGTTTTTGGCATTTTTAAGTTTACCAGTATTTGCCACCAGCTCCTTTGTTTTTTCCAATATTGTTTTTCAGTTACGAAAAGTGACAAATACTCATAAATCAGTGTAAAATTCTCAAATTTCAAGAAATCAAAATTTCAGTTCTTCTTGGTATCTTCATTTTGGAAATTGAAAGTCACGTACAAAAACTAAGATGATATAAAATAGAGTATTTTTCACATGGGTGGATCTTCTATTCCTTTTTTCTGTGTCCATAGTATTTTGCAACTAATATTTGTATATTTTTCTTCAATTCCAATTTATATTGCTTAAGTTTCAAGATAGTAAGTAAAACTCATTAATCCAATTAGGATATATGATTAATTTACCTTAGTGTACATAATAGTTAAGCACTCCGTAACATTTATTAGTATTAATCGAAAGATGGTATGTTAATCATGATTAATCTCTTGTTCGCGTAAGTTACACTTAACTCAAAGGTGAAATTAGATGCCATGCATTTTTTCAAATAGTTACTATAATATGCAATTTGCAAGTGTAAAATTTAGTACTCCCTCCGTCCCATAAAAGATGTCACACTTTCCTTTTTAGTTTGTCCCACAAAAGATGTCACATTTCTCTTTTTAGAAAAAGTTCTCTCTCACATGAATATAAAAATTATATTTTCTCTCTCCATTTAACACACAAAACAAAACCTCCTAAAATCTCGTGCCGTCCCACAAGTGTGACATCTTTTGTGGAACGGATGGAGTAATTAATACTCCCTTTGTTTCTTCATAGTTGAGGCGGAACTTTTCGGCACGGAGTTTTAGAAATGATTGTTGGGTGTGTTAAATAAATAGATAAAAAAGTAAGAAAGATGAAAAAGTATGGAGAATAAAGTATAAAGTGAATAAAGTAGAGAGAATAAAGTGAGAGAGAGTAAAGTAAGAAAGAGATAAAAGTTACCATATATGGAAATGACTCAACTATGAAGAAACGGAGGGAGTATGAATTAAATGACTAAGATAAGAACAAAAAAATATAGAAAAGAAAGCATCTAATTTCTTTCACGCACCCTCCCCTCTCTTAGTCTCATTACCCATCTCTCTCGCAGCCCCACACGTCAAAATTCTAGCTCGGTCACAGTATCAACCTCAAGGATATTAATCTTCGAGTTCGTAACAAGTGTATAATATTCGTCCATACCAATATCAACATGAATTGCAAGTTCAACTAGGGATGTTAGATACACATCTCTACAACTAACCGAATAATGTAGAAACTCGAATAAATGCATACAAATCTCTGGGTTAAGCCGGGTACTATTCTTGAAGCACAGAGTACTAGCGAATGATGCAGAGATAGGGTCCATGCTACCAGTCAAATTGTCTAAAGGCTAATTGATTAAGAAGCAATGCATTTCAAGGGCATTTCCGCTGAATATACGAAGCTCCGTGCTCTTCGAACCTGTTGATAGAGCGGAGGTGATGCAGTTGACATGAGAGCAATAATAGAAATAACACGAAGCATGAGGTATGGTGCGTTAGAGAAGAATGAGAGCTTACTCGGACTTGGAGAACCACATCTGCTGAAAGGAACCAAGTGATGCCAATATACTGCCACCTATCCAAACACTGTAATGACTATAGTCAGTAAATGATGCGGGGCCGTAGGCTAGCACGGGTTTTGTTTCTATACATAGTCATTCAAGTAAAGTAGCTATTGCCTAGAAATCATTGAAGACCATGCTATTGGCACGGATTCAAAATTTACCAAGTTAAAAAACTTAATTATCTGCTTCATATAAAAAATGTGTTCCCCAATTTAAGTGATAAATTTATACCTCATTATATCATCGTTCAATGTAGAGGGATAAAAGGCAACGCATTAAGGTGTGTTTGCTTTGAGATATAAGAAGGGATAAACTTCATTTACCATCTTATAACTCGCTTGCTTGAACATAATAAAAAATCTGGATAGGAAGTCTAAAATCCATATTTAGAGGGATAAAAACTCAATAATATTTATAAATTGAAAACAACCAAAAATAGCCGTTTCTCATCACCAAAAATGATGGTCACAAAGTAGAACTCTAGGATATGCACAAATCACAAAACCAATTTGAAGTAGAAATAAGTAAATAAATCCAACCTGAATCTCCTTTCTGTTGCATTTCCACTTGCTAGAACTTTCACCCTAGCCGCTTGAGGAGATTCCTAAAGAACAATATCAGTCATTGTCAGGATATTGCTCATCAATAGCTATAAGAAAATTCACTTAAATGATCATTGTTATGACTGTAACAGGTATGCAATATCAATTGGGAACATAGAAAAGTAATAAAACGCCTCTAATCTGGCAAATTCACCAAATATCGAACAGGGATATAGAAATGGTTCGAGAATAGCAAGGTAAGCATAGCAAGAAGCAGATTGGATAAGGACAAGAGCTGAAGTGATGTGTTGAATTCTTTACAATAACACTAAGAACTGTGGATGCGTGTGCCTGAGAAAACAAAATTGCAGTTGACTAAGCTACTTAAACATGCTCAGCAAAAGAACGTAATCTCAGCCACGATGGAATGGACATCTCCCAAAATTTATTTTGCTATATTTCCCTCTCTTTTCCCGGTTCTGTTTTTGACAAGGCAGGGGGTTCAAACATATTCTGCTAGAGCAAGAAAACATAACATGAATTTGATATTTTTCATGCCAACAAGCATATAGCATAATAGACAACCTCCAGTAAATCTTTCTCAAGACGTTCTTTCAGCTGTTGCATTGATGCTGTTCCACCAGAAAGCTGAAAAATAGACAATCATGGTATGAGAGCTGTAAAACTTTAAGTACCATGAAATGTAATTATTTAAACACAAAAGAATAGGAGTTGTTGATACTTGATACATATACTCATTCATATTCAATTTATATGGACATTTCAGAGGACACAACCGTTGGAAAGGACGTGAACTTTTATAAATATGGTGACACTATGACAACACTAAACATTATGTTTCTAGAATAAATGAGTTTACGTAGAAATTACCAAATTGATGACATGGATAATGTGCCATAAACTTATTCAAACCTGAAAGAACTATGGTGGCTTGGCTTTATTTGAAAAAAAATGCTAAAAAGGGAGGTAAAAACCTACACAAAAGCAAAAGGGATTGCAAAACCAAATCCTTATCAGACCATTGAAATTATTGAAGGAACCCAAAATTACCTAATAACTAAGTTAATTAGTTCAATTACTGACTGCACAACCTCCTGGAACGACCATGTAGTTTTTAAAATATAGACAGTATAACATCCTGGCTGGGGTGAATAAGACTAATGGCAGAGTGTGCTTATGAGAGAAAGCATGTTTATTTGGTAAGTTATATAAGATGATGGAGTAATCATCTTACCAATATGCTGCTATAAAGTTCTCTGCGGATGTCAACATCACACTTGCTTATGCTCTCAATAACCTGGAGAGGTTGAACAAAGTGTAACCGAAGAATCAGCTAAGCACAGAGCCCATATTTGAATGTAACCTACTCACCATTTGTGGTAGACCATGGGCAGATGAAGTTGTCTCTATAGAATTTTCCATACCAGGTATAGTCTGCGCAGAAAGTGGTTTAAATCAGCTAGGGATAAAGTTCAGAGACAAATGTCCAAATAAATCTAGGACTAACCATAGAGTCAGTATATCACTACCAACATCAATAATGTGCATAATTTAATTTCATTATCGATGTTAGGGTTTATAAATACACTCTAATCATAGCAATGAAGACCTCGGGTTGCTGAAAACTAACGACCGAAGTAGCAAGCAAGAATATTTAGCATTACAGAATAGAATATGATGCATCAAAGAAGAAAAGTACTGAAATTGATCAGAAATTACACGCACCAGAGCTAAAGATGGATTAAACAATATATCAGGAATCTTGAACCTGTCAGCACCAATCTCAATTGTTCTGCCCATTACATTAGAAAAAGAAATCAATTAGAAAGCACACAGTTGGCATAAATTCTAACAACGGTCAATGAAAAACACATGAATTAGAGTTTACTTGTGTAACATTCAATTAGGTACATCTTCAGAAAGGTTAAATACTGAGGCAAACATGTGGGCCACATAAATTGAACAAACTTTGGATGAATCAAAGATAGTTTTAAAAATATTGATGAAGGAAAAGGAACGTTAAACAATAAACTTACTGTCCGTCAGGAAGCTCATAAGGTGTCATTGGGATATTGGAGTACGATGTATCTAACCAGAGGAAACAATGTTAGCATATGGGTCCATAGCATTAGCCCAAGCAATTTGGGCAATGAAATTAATAAACAGCATTTTTCTATAGAAGTACAAAAAACTAGCATGCAAGACACCAAGTTAAAATAAAGTAAGTGGAACCAATCCTTGCCATATATCTATCTTCCACCAGACAAGCAAACAACAAAAAGAGAGAGAGCTTAGAATAGCCATAGATTGAATAAATTACTAAGTTACTGGAGGAAATAGACTAACAATCCTACAAAGTTCGCTGATCTAGTAAATCAAGATAACTTAGTTGATGGCAGACACTTAGCGACTGGCACATAATCTAGAATTAGAACACAAACTTAACAAACATAAAAGGTATTATTGTTGAAACCAAAAAAGATTGCAATATTTATTCATGCCTCTGAGCTTATGGCATATCAAATTCAATCTGCTGGCCCATTCTTATCATATTTGATGTCCCAGATATACCTATCAGTTCACTCCTATTTTGACTCAACTTCCACATTTAATCACCAAGAACAAACATGTGAACACTTAGTTTAATCCAGTAAACAGGAATATAGGTCAATGCTGATAGCAAACTATAAAGAAACCTTCAGGTCTGCATCAAATAGTCATGTAACTATGTAAGTAGTGGCTTTATAGGGTGGGGAGAAACCTTGTAAGTCACTTTAGTTAACTTCATGTATACCATCAAAAGCCAGGACGACACTTAACATTCTAATATTCTATATTAAAGTCATAAAAATAGTCAAATAATCATGAAGGCATCTTTAAGTTGTATATAAAGTGTGCAAACCATCATATGGAGTGTCCGGTGCTCGACACACGCATTCTTTAATATCACTAACAATCACCCGCTGCAAGAAAGAACAAGGTCTTAGCAACAGAATAGGAGCCAACAACAAATGAATTCTTACAGATGAATGACCTGCGAATAAAGTTTGTAACTTTCTGTAGTGTTGGGGAGGTCAAGGTCCACAATCTGTTGGAACCAAGAACAAAGTTATGATATTATCAGGAAATGAAACCACAAATTTGAACCAAGATGTAGACCTTAAATTTGCTAAGAAACAAATCAGGAAATAGCAGCCAAAAGAAGTCAATATTGTATTTACATATGTAGCATCGAGTTAAAAAATGATTTCATGTGCGCCATCCTGAGAAGAAGGTGGGATGTGTTCAGCCAGCCACACAACAAAGGATTTGATTTCACCGATGGAGTAAGATTATATTAGCAAAACAGCGAATACAGGTTCCACACCATCCTCATATTGCAACATAATGACAGTGCAGACTATACTTTTTACTGATTCCTATTGGTTCTCTTATAACTTATGCATAATAAAGTACTAAGTATTAATCAAGTATACACTAAAACTCAAATAGCATGCCACGTTTTCTACACAATAGAGAAAATACTTGGTTAGTGAACATCAAATGAATGATTGCTGACCTGGAATTCTCCCGGACGAACTTCCTTTCTTTTGAATGCATAACGAGGTTTTATCTGCAATTGTGAATATAAATGAGAATAAAAGAAACCATATTATAACTTTATGCAGAATACAAGTTCGAACTTTGCTGAAAGCAAGTTCTAGAGGTAGATTATGAACTCACAGGAAGTCCTTTGCTTTCCAGGCTTTTTAACAAGCAATCAGTAAGGAAATCTCCTCCAATGGGAGATGTTGATACAGCCTACAATCACAGAGAAAATTGAATTGCAATTAAGATAGGAAATCGAAATAATAGGTTATAGTATAATTTACTATTGAAATCATGATTTTGACAATGTAACAGGCCGTGACATTGGCCAACCATTAACATTTGCATTATAAAAAGAGATACTATATAATAGGTTTTTAGAAAAATCTCTTATTCAGGAAGAGAACAATCATAATCCACATATCAAACAATGACAGGTTGCATAGGTAGGTCTCCTTAAAATTTAAAGATGATAATTCTGCAATTATTTATTTATAGCGCTTGGCAGGAAAGACCTAAAGAGCGTCTCTGTAATTTGATTTTTCAAACCGAAATCAATATTATATCTAAGATCCCATTCCTGAAAATCAGGCCTAGTACATGCCCTTTCAGCATACTTATAAGCCTTACTGTATAAAATGTCATCCTAGATTCCAGGAACAATATTTCCAAACATTATTTAAACAGGTAAAATCAAGGATAACGGTGTCATACATTTACTTTCTTTTTGTTTTTTGGGTAAGACTCAATATTAGAAGAAGCAAAATGGTAACAAGGACAGAAAAACACCACAAAGAAAGGCTGAACTAAAACACCAACATGCACAAGAGTATCTAGCATGTGAAGAGAAGTAACCATATAGTGAATGAAAAATACAAAGTACTGTAAAAACTTGATAGGATATCTTGCAAAGAGAAAGAAGTGCATGCATTTAAGTGGAAGTAAATACGATTATAATACATCTATACATGTGGATGAACTGAAAATATCCTAGAACAAATTTCCACATTAAACCAAGAATACCTTCTGAAGAACATAACCATCCTGTACTGGAGCCACAGTAGTAGATCCTCCACCACTGAATCAAGGAGCCAATGAGCTAATTTAGCTTCACAGTATGCATTTTCAACAATCAGAATAGCAAAAAGCAAGTGCAAAGGAAAGTATCACAAGCTGCTAAAGTTACTAATTGTGATTTGTGTTAGCTTAGTAGCTTACAGAACTTTAAAAATTCATACGACAAATGCTTAATGGCAAAACAAATTCAACCTTTGCACAATTTACTATTTCAGGAAATTCTATAGAAATTGCAAATTTTCCATAAATTTAGTAATGAATTGTTGCATTATGCAATTTATCATTTTGAGGAATGTGCAACTACATAAATAGATGCTACTATATAAAGGCAGAATTCAGTCAAAACCAGTAACCTGAAGTACATCACATACTTGTACCGACAAGACTTGGTCAGTCAGTTAGCATTAACCAAATCACAAATTTGCCAAAAATAACAGTGACTGTTTGTTGGACAAAATGATTTCATATGAGAGGGAAGAACAATTGCCTTACACCATAACAAGGGAACTTTTTCATTCCCAATACATGTGAAGGCAAGTGAAAGAGCTTGAAGTACTAAAAAGAAATGGTTTGAATTTGAATGTTGAGTGTCATAATGGAAAGTTAAAATTCATGTAACTTAAGTTCAAAGGACAATAAATATTGATGACAAAGTACATAAGCTCTTACCAGTCAACAACTAAAGAGGTGGCACGTCCTGATGCAAAAGAAGTAAGAACCTGGAATGTATAAACAGCCTACAGTTAGAAAATGGCAGAATAAAAGGCCCTGAAATAAAGAACAAACCAGGCATTGCTTCCAAGCATAACTCAGATCAGAAATAGGAGCTCACAGCATTTTTGGCCAAAAATAATGCAGGAACTTGATATTTTTCAAACATAATCTCAGCAGTCCTGTTAGAAAAGTAAACTCAATCAGCTTAAAACCAACCATAAATCTCACAAGCCTCACTACAGCAATCACAATCTATGTTACCCTAGAGCAAAGAAGATATAGTACATCAAGACCTATCAGTGAACATGGTATGCTGCTTATTTGTGGAAACTACACTTGGAAGTCAATTGCAGCAATCTGCATATTATGGTATGCAATAGACTGACACAAACTAAATCTAGAAACCTAACCAATTTAAAATAATTATTAGTTGCAATATTATAAGACGCTAATTCAGAAACATATCTTCACCATTATGCTGTAAATGATTTATAATTAACTTCTTCTCATTTGACAAAATTGTATATTAAAATGCCTGCATTGTTGCCACGGAAAATGTAGATATGTACCATCAGCTACAAAACATAGACATTCAACTCACTTTTCCCTCTGTTGTTGAGAATTAGAACATGACTCGGCAAAGAGCATTGGATGTTCCTTTGGATCAATCAACAGGCATTTCCTGTGACAAACATCATGTAGATTGTGAAAATTCTAATGTGCAGTACTAAGAATGTACTTATAAGACATAGAAATATAAAAAAATATAATGAAGTAAGGTAAAAAATGTCTGCTAGAGAAAGTAAACGATTCTCCACTTGTTTACAAGAAGGCCTAACGACATTAAAGTGTATAAAGTTAACAAGTTAGCTACCTCAGAGCATGGTCCCATATGTTTTCAACCATATCCCAGTCAACGACTACTCCATCCTTCATAGGTGATAGTACCTGAAATTGATTTCCCGCTACAGTCAACAAAATTATTGAGGAGACGTAGCTTAAAATAATGCATGGAAAATTTGCACCTCCATATGATCCCTGCGATAGCCCAAGTCTTGTGATCCTACATAAAATTTGCTCTTGCCCTTTGATTTAGGTTCTGGGGTGGATTCTGAGTTCACGTTTGCATTGTCAGCATCATCAATTTCCATTCCATCAATTGACCCGACAACCTGAGTAGACACATTTTGTGTGTTTCTATCAGAATACAGTTAATTCCGCAAGGAGAGGAATAGATACAATGACGATATTATGATAATAACTGAAGAAGTGAGGGCTTCCAACTTGATATTTCCGAAGAACAAAAGGTGACTTTCCTCCTACTGTAGTACTGTAGGATTTATACACAAGAAAAAGAACACACAGTAATTCATCGCCTTATATTTAAACTTTTGGCTTCCCTGTCAGAAAGGAGTCAAGGACATTGTAACCAACTCTTTGTAAGTATGCCATAATAATTAAACTATTAAGTTGATAGAAATGAATGGAATATTGCAAAGATAGCAAGTGAAATTACAATGTTAGGCTAAACAGAAATTTATACATATTGCTACATGGCCATAGCCTCACAAAAAATTTAGTCCATGAGCATATCAACCCTACATCAAATAGCAAATGAAATATCAATGCAGACCACGTACTTAAAAGATGCTTCAAATATTTTTGAACTATCCATGATTAACCAATTGAAAAGGTAAACAAGCTACTCATACTCATCTTGTATGCTTACTGTCATCTGCTGCCTCCAAAATTCTCATTTTGCTTCAAACCTCGACAAATTAAACTAACTTAACTATAAGCATCGCGTCAACTATACATAGAACCCGTAATCTTCAAGCAACCATTTCAACTTTTTACACTGGCAGTTGCTGGAAATGCATCAGAACTTCTAAATTTGGAACCACAAATAGCAACACTCACTCTCTAGCTACTAACTAGAGTCACATTGTATTTAAACTAAACAAAACTCTAAAAGATAACAAATCAGAAGATGCTTCGTAAAGAGATAGCTAGCTAAAAGGTTGAGTTAGCTCTCACAGATGGGAAAACAGCTTTTGGCGCATCTTCGCCAGCGTAACCAGCTTTGCAGGTATGGGAACCCAAGTCGACGACTATTGCCGATACTTCATCTGAATCAAATAACATAAAGCAGCAAATGTCTCAATTAAACGTTTAGAACGGAGCAGAACATACGCAATTCAATTTACCAAACTAAATTGAGAGAATTATCAAGTGTAGTATACGCACCTCCTCCATACATGATGATTCGACGAGGGCTTGGAAAGCAACGTTCGATTTCGAGATATGAAGCTGAAATTTGGTAGAAAAAGCCTCCTCAGTTACAATTATTGAAGATTTAGCGCGCGAATTAGGGTTTATGAAGAGGATTACCGTTCCCCTTTGAACGACTTCACTGCGCGCGGGAGAAGGAGTGACTAGTGAAGAAAGAGGAGTTTCAGTTTGGGGCTTTGGGGTTTTGTTTTTATTTTTCTTATATATTTAAATAAAACAAATATTGGATGACTAAATGATAGCTTGAATTTGATGTGTAGGGATGTTTAGACGGGTAGCACGAATCGGGTATCCGCACCACGAAAAATCGGGACCGGGATAATATGATTAAAAGAATATTGTGCTTGGTACTTGGCACTCGATTAATTAAAAAGTACTACCTAATAGTAGAATTTTTAAGATTAGGATTTTACTCTTATTTTTCCCATCCAATTCATAACCCGTCGATACCCTCACTCGTTGCCTTCAGTGACTCCACCTAGCACCCACCCTTTGCACAGCGACTGAAACTGCTAATCAGTTCCACCCAACTCTCCTCGCCCGATGCCGCCCAATTGCCCTTGCTTCTGCTGATGTACACTACTCGATAACGCCCAATCCGCATTTCCAACCTCAGCTCTCCCGACGATGCCACTATCTGGCAAGAGGTATTGATAATTACTTTGGTTTGGAGTATGTTTAATTAAGTTGCAGAATATGTGAATATGAGAATGTGAAATTGTGAAGAGGTCGAGTGTAGGTAACTTAGTATCTTCATCAACTATCGGGTGTACTAGCAAATTGCGTTGAGTTGGATATCGAATTTCTAGAAAATAGGGTGCGAATACCCGTTTCAACGGGGCATGTAAGAGTGAGCGAAATCTTTGTAATTTGAATAGCGAAATTGAACTCACATCAAAATATTAAAATTAGATGATAATGAACTACAACTTCATTGTCTCCTCCATCTAATAGATCGAGGATTCATATCATCATAGAATTAGATTAGAAACCATTATAATCATCTTAAAAAATATTAAAATCGGTTTTCAAAATCCAAATATTAAATTATAGTTCCAACCATCTAATTTTATTCCTAGTACAAAAATATAACCATCTATTTAAATTGTCTAGCACCATCATTGATCACACACTATTATCCCAATCTAATATGCTTCCACAGCTAAAAAAACAATCTTATTTTTTATTTTAGTTTGTCCATCAATGTTAATATAATTTTTATTTTGTATCAGTACTACTCCCTCCGTCCGCGAATAGGAGCCCCAATTGAGTTGGGTGCGGGTTTTAAGAAAAGTTTGAGTATAATAATTTAAGTGTGTGATAGTGGAATGTGAGACCCATTTATATTATTATTTGCAATCAAAGTGGATTAAAATTAATTGCAGCTTCTAAATTAAGGGAAAAGTGGGGTCATTTTTTATACTACCAAGATAAAATGTCTAACCGGGACTCCTAATGGCGGACGGATGAAAATGGCCAACCGGGACTCCTATTCGCGGACGGAGGGAGTACTATTTTCTCTCTTTCTATCCACACGATATCCATTTTCTGCCAAATAAGTTGTAGTACATGAGAATATTAATATTTTTATTTTTATTTTTAAATAATTATCTGAAAATGATTAATTAAACTAATATAGTTGAAATGATTGAGATTACTTGATAAATTGAAAATCCCACAATAAAGTTGATATGAATACGAAAAAATAATTTTAAATATTTTAAATAAAATTAATAAATCATTAAATGTGGGATATCTTAATCATACTTTCTGAAAGTTCAAACTTTTTTCTTTTCTTTACTAAAAAAGAGTTGTTTTTATCAATATTAATATTTGTATCAAACAATTACAGCGCATCCTCGTTTAATGTCTGGTACTAGGTTGTCTGCCACTGCCTCCTCGATTTATGCTAAAGTTAGCAATATATTTAGTTGCTAGATCTGCAATACTAATTAACCAACTTTATACTCATAAACATTATAATAGTATAGGTTATGTACTTGTGTTAACAAGTTATCAACCAATTTAAACAATAGATAGAGAAATAACAAGCTCTCGGATTTTCACAAAGATTAAACCTAACAGAATCAACTACTCCTTACTTGTTTTGTTTCTTGTTTAATCCAATTTTGAAAAGGCAACTGTTGAAATTAAACGATTGAGTTTAGAGTTAACCACAGCTAATTTTAAGTTTGTTTGTCAGTTTATTTTTAAATTTAAATGTAAGTTTCAGATAATTAAACCTCGCTTAGTTAACATAAATTTATTTGAAACTTAATTATATACTAAAAAAATTTCGATCCAACTTTCTTCTGTCAAATCCATACCGCTGAGTTTATATAGGGAGTATTTCTCATACATTCCAATCATATTTGCCTAGTATTTCGGTAAATCAAGTACCATAAAAAAGATTTTATAGATTAACTTTAGAATTAAGGCATTGACAAATAATATCACGAACTTTATCCTGAATTTGTTATTTTTCACCAATGAAAAAATTCCGGCAAATAATTTGTAATTTCTCGATAACAACTTTGAGAAGCTTCAAGTTTTTCAATCTTAATCTGAAGATAGTTTTTTCTTGAAGCATACCCTCCAAAATTGTTCTTCAATCTATGAATATAGCCGAAATTTTATCAGTAGTGGGAAATAACAAACTCAGAGTAAATTTCGTGATATTATTTGTCAATTTTAAACTTTCGTTGGAAAAACAACTTTTTTAAAGTTTCCATGATATTAGGTGTCAATATCCCAAGAATTAATTATATATGGTACAAGAATACACATACCATAAAAATATCATAAAACCAACAAATTCTATCCCGATTAATCCATAACTAATTGGGGAAAATAGAAGGCCTGTTGCTACAATATAAAACTACAAAGAAAAAATTATTAAAAAAATAATTAAAACAAAAACAAAAGATAAAGAAAATAGTGGCATATGCAGAAACTCATGTACTGTGCATAATTCATAAAAAAATGTGAAAGTATACCTGATCAGAAGAGAAAGGATAGATCTAGAGAGAGAAAGTCGATAATTGCTGATGCAGCATCATCAGGATTCACATATATACACAATTAATGTGTAAATTGAGAATCCTGTTGGCGCTGCATTTGCAAAATTAACGACTAATATTTGCTGTTTCCAATCTTCAACAAACCCTAATTTCACATATTTGTATTCCAACTCTCTTTTCTCTCTCTTCCCACAAACATGACAGAAAGTGACTCCAAATCATAATCGATAAACGAGATCAAATAGGATTGATATGAATCCACAGAAACTATGTTGAGAATGAGAGAGATGTGTGTGTGTGTGTTGAGAGAGAGAGAGACGAAGGTATGGATAGATGCCCAATATTACTTTATAGTACTAGGTTTTTGGTGGTGGTTTTTGCATCCCACTTGATACAAAAAAAGTATTTGGCATAATACTCATTTTTTTAATTCACTGTGTCTGATAAGTTGAGTGGTATATTCGCGTAATAGTCTTTGTAGCTTCGATGATTTAATTATTTGAACTTGATATGCCTGGATATCGAATTTTAAAATCTACCTTTGAGTATCTGTCCGATTACTGATTCATATCGATTATTATTGTTGTGGAATTGCAAATATATACTTGATTATTATATTTTTCCATTGTTTTAAAAGATTCAAAGAATTACTAATTGAAAAGAAAAATTGTATAATTTCTTGAAGGTTGTCTTATCTCTTATGTAAACATTATATGCTAAGTAAAATAAAACCAAAAACAACTATGCTATAAAGTAGGAAGTATTATCTAACAACTAAAGTTGTACCAATGAAACTATACTAGTCGTTTTCAATAATTGGTCACTTTTATTTAAATAAATATAAAAAAGATAATGATTGCTTTATAACCTTCTGTGTGTTATTAAATCATTCCACAAAAATTTGCACATGGTTGGACTTTGATTAGGGTTCAGTTAAGTAAATTGCATTCCTTTTTTTTTATAATTAAAAAACGTGCATGCCTCTTGTGAATTTTGTCACAATTAACTCCTACACCAAAGTTAAACCATATATTGAGGTTTTATTTTTTAGGGCAGCCGCAACATGGCTCTTGCCTGTCTCGGTCTCGTCCTGGCGGGATGAGCCAAGGGCGAGCCAACGGCCCGTCTCGATGGGTGGCTTCCGGCAGAGTGACGAGCCCATCAAATTTTGTCTTAGAAACTCCACTTGCCATTGATTGACACATGTCATCCATTCTCACTTATAGTTTCTCTTCTCAAGATCTAGTTTGGTTCAAATCCTTAGAATGCCATTTTATTCTGAATATTCCAAATAGGCCACAAGGTGAAACAAAACAAAGATATCCAAACCTTTATATTGACTCTACTAAAAGGAATGCTCGACCAGAATAAGAAGCATGCTATCGGCTCATTGGTTTAAGCATAAAGATATGTTCCATCATTCGTAACAATAGTATCACAAGCAACTTGATAACATGTACACATACACATCTTAATTATAGAATTAATAACTTAAGTATATGCACTAATCTCTTGGAAGATTCAAAACAAACTAAATTATTACAACTAAACTTAGGAAAATGATCAGATGACATCCATGTGCATGTAAAGACAACAAAATTATAACACATGAGACTTAATCTCACATGATTCGCTTCATTAATTAGAGTCTAATGCATTTCTTTGCAGCTAAGCTAGACATAATCACATGCCACAAACCATAATTTCACAAACTTTTTTAGACATATTTCGGATTCTCTGAATTGTGTATTCGAGCAGAATCTTTGATTTCACACCTTGACTTTCAACTTGGAATTATTTTATTTCAAGTAACATATATTGTTAAATTTTAAGGTTTGAGATGAAATGGAAAATATACGAAGTAACAAAATACTATACTATATTATAATAATTACTATATCATCCAGTACTCTGTTAATGTTCTAATTAATTATATATAGGCTAATTTAAATTTTCACTTGAAAATCATTGGAAAGACAATATATAATTAGCCAAATAATTTTCATTAAATAATTAAATAGAGGTATGTTAGTAAACGAGTAAAAAACTATATATGATTAGCCAAATAATTAATTGGGCTACTGAATAAGCAAACTACGGCCCAAATTAAGTTTAATTTTCCGACAAAATTGTACTCGATTTTAAAACAAAACTTGGTGCATTAAATTAATTATTAAATAATTAATTAACTAGTGTTGTAACCCGAAAATTTAGTGCACCAAATACAAAAGTGTCAAAGACTCAAAGTTAGTGGAGACACGATAAATTAATTTCTTTTATTTTAAGTTTCAATGCAAATACGACATCAGTGATATAATGAACCATTATCCATCTTTAATGGATTTCTCAAAATATTTAGTCGAATCTAGGTTTTTATTTGCCCCAGTATCCTCTTGATTATAATTTGTAGAAAATCAAATATTGTACGTATAAGTATTAACGATATTCTCCGTATATAATATTAATGGAATATTGGTCCCTAATTTCATGAACTTTGGCTAAATTTTGGTATTTCTTGTGAACTTTAAAATTAGTCCAAATATCACAAATTTTACATTTTGTTTATTATTTCCCAACCCAACCCAAATAAGATATATTTGGCAAAAATCTTAATATATGTGGGCAACTGTGAAATGTTTATGATATTTTATATTGCTTTTTAAGTTCGTGACAAGTAGGATAAAAAACTACGTAAAAAACCATATTGATTTAGTAGAGCCAAGTAGGATAAAAATTTAAAAATATACTGAAGTTGATAGGATATGGTGATTGACCATTTGACCTGCCATGGGTAATAAACAAAATATTTTAGATCAATTTTAAAATTTATAGAAAATATTAAATTTTGGCCAAAGATAGATAATTTTAGAAACCAATTTCCAATATTAATAGTCATCATCCTGAAATTTTGCCAAGCATATAATTATCAAGTGAGATTGTTCGGCTAGTAAAATTTTAATACTCCCACCGTTTCTCAGAATTGAAATTCTTTCCTTCTTTGGGCATTTTCTAAAAATAAGCACTCCATTTTAGAAAAGTTTTTCTCTCTACTCATTTTCTACTAATACATTTTTTATTCTATATCTTTCGCTTAATTAATTATCAATTTAGCATTAAAACCCATGTCATTCCAAAAATTCCTATTTTTAGAAAATAGATAGAGTCATAATTTATCAATTTATAATGCTATTAATTACTTTGTTAATTACAATTATCAATTAACAGTTAAAACTTAATTGGAATCCTAACCAACCCATTATGGGCACAGTTATTAGTGATATGCTAAAATCAGGATTAATATAATCACATATACATCTTTTTAATTTCAATCTATGTCTTGAAATCATGAAACAAATTTGGAATTGGATCCAAATATTGAGTTTTGGCCCAAAATGAATACAGCATAATAAGAGCCCAGTATGCGACCTAGCACCAGTCACATTTCATAATTGTTTAAATTTATATCGATCCAATTTCAAACCTGATTGCTCTATTTTTTAGATAGTTTGTTGGTAATTGGACCCAAATACAAACCTTAGTCTTCATTTGGTACATATAATGAGAAGTGTAGAACAAGAGTCAGCAGCCTTCAATTTCAAATATAACACTTCCTCCTTCCTACACTAGGAGTGCAATTTAGTTATAGCACAAATTTTAAGAAATTAGTAGAGTGTATCATTAATAAAGTGAAATAATGGAGTGTGTTATAAATTAAGTGAGTTGGTTGAAGGTGGGTCCTCTTTTGACTTTTTTTTATTTTATTTTTGTTTTGTTTTATTTTAATGTAGATAATGACATTTTGATGTAATTTTGATGAACAATGGGGTAAAATTGTATGACCAAATATAGAAAATTCTAAATGTGACTCTTAAACTGGGACGGATTCTTAAGTCAAAATGTGATTCTTAAACTGGGACGGACGGAGTAGTATCATAAAAATATTAATTAAGAATTAAATTTTAAAAAAAATTCAAATATCTCAATTTCAGAATTTAAATTTCATATTTTGAAGTAGATCATTGAATTACAAATAGTTATAAATTAGACACATTCATTGATATATCCAAAATACCATTACACAAACTGCACACATACAATACACAAAATACACACACTATATATACATTATACAACAAAATATACTACACTAAACCCCTTTATAATTCCATTCTGGCTGCAGAAATTTAGAGCATATTTTATGCGCATGAACACATATAAACTTCAATTTCCATTATCCATCGTATTCACCGGTATTGGTCCGCAAATCATCAATTTATAATTCCAACAATATATGCAGAGTTAAACGTACATATAAATCTAGGGTAGATCCAAGACCTAATGTCCAGATGTAATAATCTAAAATCTAAATTGCCCAGGTGTTGAAGAATTTGTCTGTCTGCCAGTAATAAAAACACTAGACTCGCTCACTGTTTTCAATTATTTATTTCGGATGGAGATTTATTAGAGCATCCCTATTCGTGCTCTTATTTAAGAGCACGGAAATGAGCTCAGACCCATTTTTACTTCATATTCTAAGCAGTGTTTTAAAAATCGGACCGGACCGGCCGCGGTTCAACCGGTTGGACCGCGAACCGACAGCTGGTCCGGTCCGGTTTGGCCCCTAAAACCGTTCGTGTGTTGAGTCGCCTTGAACCGCCGGAACCGGCCGGTCAGACCGGTTGAACCGGTAACCGGAAACCGATTTTTATATTTAAAAGCTTGTTCAAAATATGATTCTAGAGGGAATTGAACCCTAGATCTCTAGGTAAGAAAACAACACCTCTACCACTCCACCACATGGTCTTGAATGAAATGTTGTGAACATTAATTATTGTTATATATTAACTCTATAATTTTTTGTCCACACAAATTAATAATTTGTGTTAAGTTTTATACTTTAAAATAATTTTTTAGTTATGATATGTTTAATTTTAATTAGAAGCCACTGAATTTTATTTTTATTGATGTAATATGGAGTATATATTATTGAAATAGTTTATTACTCCATATTTACTAATAATTCAAGTTTAATTTTATGTAATAACTAATAATACTATTATAGTATATATTTATCCAAATTAACTAAAAATTGATATTTAGTTTTATATATTGTCTATAATATTATTTAACCATATAAATGTTTTGAGATAATACGAATTTTATCTATTTATTATATGTAAAATATGTACTTTTTTGGCTACATTAATTAAAATTTTATATATTTAATAAATATTTAAATTTTACCATTCACTTACTTTAAATACTCTTAATATTTAATTTACTTAAAATGTTTAATATATGTTTTTGTTATATGTTAATATTAATTGTAATATATTACTCACTAAATTTAATATATTTTGTAAGATCATATTTAATTTTATATTTGCAAGGTAAAACGGTTCGACCAGTGATTGAACCGGTCGGACCGGTTGAATCGTGAACCAGTAGCCTTACCGGTTCACCGGCCGATCCGATTTTTAAAACATTGTTCTTAAGTAAGATCACAACACCCACATCCATGCTCTTTCGCAAGGACAAGCTCAAGAGTCCCACCATTCTATTATTCAATTTAAATATTTCAATTACTAAAAATAATTCTACAATATAAAAATACATTAAAAAATAAAAATTACATAATTAAATCCTAAAAAATAAAAATGATATAATTAAAATCCTAGAAAATAAAAAATACATAATTAAAATCCTACAAATTAAAAATTACATAATTAAAGACTAAAAAATACCCCCATGAAAGACTAGTCCTTTATCCCCAATGTTCTTCGGAGGCCCCGTATTGTTGTCACATGTGTTGCAAGTTGGTCGGGAGTCATGTTAGACCTATCGACCATATTGAGTTGACCCAAGAGGGTCCACAACGAGTTGGTCGGGGGTTGAGGTGGCATAAAGGGAGCGAGAGCGGGAGCGGGATTGGATGGAGTCGGGGCGCGATGGCGGTTGGCCGTCACCTTCTTCCTTCCTTGCGGCCGGCGGGAACTGCTCGGGCCAGCGTTGGGGCTACCCAAGTTAGTTCCGGCAAGCTGGGTAGCCACCTCATCGGAGGCGCCGTCGGATAGGGCTACCGACCTCGACCGTTTGCTGGAGGAGGATGCTAGTATGCCACTCCTATACTTCTCATGATGGCGCGCCTCCTGCCAACAGTTGAGGTACTTGAACGGTTTCTAAGTCATGCATTGGTAAGTCGCCAAGGCGGCACTGATGATGTCGACCTCGCTCTTGCCGCTCCCCGCCGACCGCTCTTCCTAGAGGTAATACCCCTGGAACTTACAGATTGCTTCGTTGGTTCTGAAGATGGAATTGCACACCATATCATTACGATAGATGGTTCCCTCCGGCCGGTTTGCATTGTACAGACGAGTGACGCGCCACCAAAACCTTTCCTTGCTTTGGTTCGTGCCAACGTCCGGATCTTCAGAGACCGCCAAGTAGGCTTTTAATAACTGAATCATCTCCGCCGGAGTATACAGGGTGCGGGTACCACGAGTAGGAGTAGGAGTAGGAGTAGAGTTGCCGCTCCCTCCCGAGCCGGATTCAGGTGCCCACCCGTATCACCCGTCGATGGCATCTTGGTCGTCCATCGGGTAAGGTCGGTAGCCACCCGGAATTTGAGAACCTTGGGTTTGAGGAGGGGCCGTGAATTGCGTTTCCGGACTAGGGAATGGTTGTGAGCCGAATCATTCGTGGTTCCAACTGCGGGAGTCGAAGGGGTGATCGCCGGAGCCGAAAATTGTTTTTGTAAGATTGAAAGATTGAGAATTGATGATAGAATTTAGATGAGAGAATAGATGAGAATTGTGTAGTGTGGTGGGAATTTTTTTGTGTTGAAGTGGGGGTATTTATAGATGAAAATGTGAATTTTTGGGGAAAAAAAATTGTAAAAAAAATTAAAAGTGTGTAGAAAACGGATATAATTTATTGGGAAGTGAGAAAATATTTTTTTTATTTAATAATGATTTTTTATATTAAATTTCGAATTTCGAAAAAAAATTAAAAAAAACGAAAATGCCAACGGCTTCACAGCCCGTCACGTTAGCCTGCTCAGCGGCACAGACGTGCTCTTATTTAAGAGCACCGTCCTGCCGCTGGCATGGACGGACAACGTGCAGCGGCGAGCAGCGGTCACCTTGCCGCTGGCACGGACGACGTCCGCCGGCAAGTATGACCGATGCAGATGCTCTTATTAAAACATTTACCAAGCATGCAAAAGTATTGAATTCGGTCCGATCACCAATCCGTAGCCAAGAGCTATATTGCTATAGCCTAAAACATACTCCCTTCGTTCCTTAAAAATATGTGCACCCTTAAAAGTATGTGCACTTTCTATTTTCGTTTTTTCTACAAAAATATGTGTATTCAACTTTTGAAAAGGTAAATAACGTAGGTCTCATTATCTACTAACACTATTTTAACTACCATTCTCATCTTCTCTCTTACTTTATCATATCATTCTCTCATCTCTCTTACTTTACCAATTTTGTTTTAATTCTCGTGTCATATCTACAGCCTCGTTTTGAAGCACTATAAATAACACTCAAGTAAACTGAAGGAATGCCATTTGAGTGATGCTGAATAATCGAAGGACCAAGTTGACGTCGGATGGTTGGCCGACCTCACCACCGGCCGATGAGTGCTGCCGTATATAGCCTTCGTGGCTCACCATTGAATTAAAAATAGAGAAATAAAAGGAAGAGATAAATAGAGATATCCTGTCGATAGAAAAATAGAGACAAGGAAGGAATTAGGAGAAGAGATGGCATTAAACAAAAGAGGAGAGTCCAGAGATGGAAATTGTCTACAAATAAGTTTTTGAGAAGAAGCGGGGCCGAAAATCATATTTTATGTGTTTTAAATTGTACTACTAGTAGTAGTATTTTGTTTTAATTTGTTGAGTACTCAATCCTCACACCCATGCCTCTCACTTCCCATAGTTATTCGAAAAGAGGGAGGAAAGGTGGCTTGTTTTATTTATTTTGATTTGTATATTAAATGTTTAGGTATAAATATAAATCAAATTTTTTGATTTTATTTTTCCAAAACTTATTGAAGTATTTTTTTTATTAATGACGTTTTCGTATTATCTATACATTTTAAAGTGTGATTGTTATGTTTTTATATGAAATTTAAAAAAATTTCTAATCAACATTTTTTCTAATAAAGTGTTACTACTATATACTTCTTCGGCCCCTTATAAGCGACTCAAGTGTGATTGCTATGTTTTTAACTCAAAATCCAATGTTTGGTGATTGATGTCACAAAAATATTTAAATTTGGAATTAGTGAATTACAGCTTCAAAAATCTCAATTCCGCGATTTGAATTTCAAATTTTAAATCAGATAATTGGAAATATAAAAAGGGAACTATAAAAATAGTCCATGGACTATGCGTTTATCTCGCCAGTGAACCCTGGACTTTAAAAATATCCCCAGACAACCCTGGATTAAGCGTTTATCTCGAAAATGGTCCTTTTTCACTGTTTCGTGACGAAAATACCCTTTTAGGGGGTTTTGGGAGTTTTGGGCAATTTGGTCTTTTTACATTTTAAATCTGATATTATTTCAGTTATGTACTAAATCTGATATTATTTCAAAATTATCTTTTTCTTCCATTTTGCCATCCTTCACTTTGTTTCTTTATTTCAATATTATATTTAATTTTATAAAATTAAATTTTAAATTTCGATTCTTAAATATCAATAAAAAATTTTAATTATTAAAATTACTATTAAATAACAGATTAATAGTTTTAATCAATATTTGATAGCGTCTAATATTTAATCAATAAGGTACGACGACACCTTAGTTTTAATCATAAATAGATCACTAACACGATTTATTCCGAATAAACATGCATCTAATGTAAGACTAATATAATTTTCGTTTATTAATTTGAAAGTTATCAAAATTAACTAGAAAATTTCAACAAAAATTCTCCTATATCAAATTTTTAGTAGTATCAAATTTTTAGTCAACTTCATAATATTTTTAGTCAAATTCTCTTATACATTAGATGCATATTTATTTCAGAATAAATCATGTATATGATCTATTTATGATTAAAACTATTAATTATTGATTAAAACTAAGGCGGCGTTGTACCTTATTGATTAAATATTAGACACTATCAAATATTGATTAAAACTATTAATTTGTTATTTAATAGTAATTTTAATAATTAAAATAATTTATTGATATTTAATAATCAAAATTTTAAAATTAATTTTATAAAAGTAAATCTAATATTGAAATAAAGAAACAAAGTGAAGGATGACAAAAGGAAACAAGAATGATATTTTGAAATAATATCATATTTAGTACACCACAAAAATAATATTAGATTTAAAATATAAAAAGACCAAATTGCCCAAACCTCCCAAACCCCCCCCCCCCAAAAGGGTATTTTTGTCACGAAACAGTGAAAAAGGACCATTTTCGAGATAAACGCTTAGTCCAGGGTTGTCTGAGGATATTTTTAAAGTCCAGGGTTCATTGGCGAGATAAATGCATAGTCCAAGGACTATTTTTGTAGTTCACTCAAATATAAATAGTATAAGTTAGACACGTTCATTGCATATATCCATAATACACACATTACTCACACATACTCCCTCTGTTCCATAGTAGTAGAGCCATTTTGTTATTTTAGTACGTTCAAAAGTCAGGGAGTTATTTTTCTTTACAATGAAAGTCAACACAATTATTCTCACTTCTTTACTCTCTCTTACTTCATCTCTACCTTTTTCATTTCCTACTTAAATATTCTTCTTTTACTTAGCTCACTTAACACAATTTTTCTTAATCTTCGTGCAAAAAAAAAATGCATCCACTACTATAGAACGAAGGGAATACGTAAGAAACATAAATTGCATACATTACACACACTGGACATAAAAATAAAGACACCACACTATGCACAAAATACACCTACTATTCACAAAAATATGCACAAAATTTACACACTTGACAAACACATGCACAAAATACACACACTACATATTAATGCACTCAAAATACTCACTGTACTGGTGTTTGACTCTTTATTATCGGGTCAACCTGACAGGAACACAGACGAGTGTTATTAGGTTTTGAGTCTTCAAACACAAAAGAATCCCTCACTATATATACACCGCGTTAATTAGACGGTTACCATTTCAAGATAATTATCATCATCACTCTCCAAGAAAACAAGAATGGGTGCCACGTCTTCAACAAGAATTCAAGAAAGAGAGATAGGAGTGAAGATCGGGCAAAGCTCTTTGGAATTGTTATTGATTCTAGGCCGACTGTTCTTTTCGAGAAGAAGCTCACGGGCACCGATGTCGCCATCATATCCCGCAATCGAATGCGAAGAAACTAGAAGAGTATCTGACGGAGGAGGAGCGTGGGTTGGCAAAACACGGGGGCGTCCGGATGGTGATGAACGTGGATGACAAAGAGGTAGGAGCTCAACTTCACAATTTTTCTTACTAATGGGTGGGTAAAAGTCGCGAAACACCACAAGTTGAAACTCCACGATGTCATCCAAATATCTGGCTTTCATATAAACAAGACTCTTTACTTTTCCCTCGTTAAAGAAACGATTTCATCATTTTAGGGTTTTAAAAAACATATTGGGGTTAATTAATTGTAAGTTTGGTTCGATTGGTCTTGGTCATATTTGAAATTTGGTAATAAATTAACAAATTGTCATTCTCTATTATTTGCAATAAATAAGGAATTTACCTATTTTAATTGTACTTTAATTTTACATTATAACCCCTAAGGGATAGACTATAATATTTTCAACTGAATAACTATAAAAAAATATTGTACTTAGTTTTTTTTCTAATAAAAATATTTTATTTTCCGAAATTTAAACAAATATTTTAAATTTTATGCTTTTATTGTTTTAACAAAAAAATATGAAAAATGAGTTAGAAAAGAATAAAATAAAAAATAGAAAAACTGATTGATAATTAAATTAATAATAATTAAATAAAATTTGATTTAAAAATGATATAATAATATACTACTTATTATATTACAAAATTAATTGAAGACGAGTTTTGCTAGTATATCATATTTTCCATGCTTTTCATCAATACTTGACCGTTTTTACAAACTTAATTTTTCATAAATTCATTTAAATTATCATTGTATTTAAAAAACTTATTTGTATATTTTTAAATTTGGATCTCCTACTTACATTATATTTTATTTCATTTTCTTTAATTATTTTAATGTTTTGATTTGGTAAAATTTGAAGCTTATGATATCGAATATTTTTTGTATAGTCAATATATGGTCATTTGATGATTGAAACTACTGTCAAAATTACATGAATTACATGAATGATCAAGATTTAATTATCTAGTATATGGAGTATATAATTTGAATACATAATTAGTACACTGAAGAATGTGTCACGAGCATAGGTGGGAGCCAAGTGTGACAACCTTTATTATATACTACTATTCACTATATCAATTTATCTAATAGCCATACAATTAAAGGATACGCATATGCCACGTGTTGGGTGCCCCAAGGTGCTACCATTGGACCATCCCTATTATAAATATTATTTAACACAATACGAAAATAATTATGCAATTAATATTATAATATTTCTGAAATATTGAAATTATAGTGATTTACACCGAAATAAACTATCATTCACTTATGCACACAATTGAGGTAATTAAGTGGATTCCAAAATTACATTAATTGTATCGTATATCTCCACGGGAAAGGGGAGTGTTATAATACTAACTCAATACTTAATTGCTAACTACAATTAAATAATAGTCATTAGGTATTCAAATCAAGGGTCTAGATCATCAACCCAGAATGTCAATACGATAAAAAAAACGTCGATAAGGGTATTAAGGTCAATTTACAACAAATTAGTTGTAACTAACTTTTGAAAAATATCCAGAACTTTAAACGCATATAAATTTCTCGATTTAAATTATTTTTTGCACAAACATATATCAAATTAAAGATATTTTCGTAAGGATTCTAACGAGGTCTCACTTGCATATGTTTCAATGTCAAAATTTGAAATTTTTTTTGAAAATTTTCATAAATTTCGTTAACAGCTTTATATCAATACACGACACATAATATGTCAATACAATGCTTGTACAATGTCAATATGAAATTGTATTGACATTGTCATGTCTTTGTGTAGCTGTATTTCATACACTGTATTGACACTGTGTTTCTAAACCCTAAATTTGATAGTTGCTATTATCTTTTTAATATTAAAAAAAAAATGAAATTACCCATGACAAATTGTAGACTACAAGATTTCTAAAGTTATATGATCTTAAATTAGTTGTAAATTAGTTTTAGTTAGCAATTGATCACTCTCTAGCTAGTGTATCTCTTAACACATTTTTTTGTTATGTATTTATATTTCTTTCTAATTTTCGATTTTCTATCAAATTCATACCATCCAATTTCTCATATATATTCCAATCATCTTTGATCAAAGTGCCATCCAAAGATTAATTTTTAAAAATAATTATAGGTACAAAGAGTAAATTACCATAAAATTATCGAACCTTATCCCAGTTAATCTCACTTCATCACACAATACAAAACACATGAAAATTGTGCTTCGTCACACAATACAAAAACACAAATGAAAATTGTGAAAAAGAAATCAATTATAAAACTCCCGATTAAAGTGTGACTCCTAATGGGGGACGGAGGGAGTATTATTTATTAATTATGATTCCAAATACAAAGATGTGAAATTTGGGGAGGAATAAACATAGAGAGAGTTGTCATAAAATGAAAAAATAACTCAACTATGTCTAAGAACCATAATGACAAAACGACTCAACTATAACGTCACGGAGGGGGTATAAACTTAATGACTGAATATTATGAATCCTCATAGTTTTGAGTGAATGAAAACTTGGGGCATAAGTAACGATGTTGGAATAATAATAACTAGGCCGGTAAAGAAGACCACGACACTTAAAAAGGTATAAAGGATCTTTAATGTTTTTGGGGTAGATTAATAGCTTCTCAAAGAAATCCGTTGTGAACAAAAAGTCACCATTGGCAAAAATTCTGAGTGGATAGACAAGTCCATACATATCTATTCCGGTGAAGAAGTTATATATCCTTGTCCAAGAATTCTCATCTCCATAATTGTTCATCCACCAAATAACAACATCAAAACTCTCTAAAAGATCGCAAAAGCATAGCTTACCCTCCAAAATACATATTCGACAATCGCCATATTTTCCGCCACCATAATTGGGAAGCGAAAAACCGGTAAATAGCTCGGTGTCAAGGTCAAAGCAACGAACATATAGATATTTCTGGAAATCATATTCCAACCAATGAAGATTTCCGTTAAAAAATACAGCATAATCACGAGAGAGACTAAGGTTTTCCAAACAACAAACGTGAAGATTTTTTTGAAAATCATACCCAACCAAACCTTTCGATAATGCAGCATGATCACGAGGCACTATAATATTGCATGTTGATGTTGTGACGCTTCTCCACAATCCTTCCTCTTCTCCTAGAGTGTATACTCGATAGGACCTAAATTGATCACCACATAAAATCTTATATTGTCCAGTGATTTTGCCGACTCCAAATCCGAAAAAGCAAGTACGTGCGGGCAGAGGAGGAAGCTCGACATATTCACGAGTCATCGGATTGCATATGAACAAAGTATTAGCGCATCCATTCCTCAACAAAAGAAAACCATTAGCTGAATCAATTACAACGGGATTGTGAGCATGATGAGGCAAGTTGAACCCAAAAAGTGGTATGCAAGGATCACCGCAGACCGCGTACCCCATGTCTCGATGAACGCAAACCAGGCATGGTTTCGGAGTATACGACGTGGCAAAGGTGCCCCCTTCTATGAGATTGGGCCATGATTTACGGACGCACTTGCATCTTATAATGTTTTTAATCCGAAGTCTTCCAAGGATCTCTATCGTCATCTCTTGCGGTAGTTTTGTCAAAAAATCCATCTTCGATAGTCTTTCCCTTAAATCTTTCTCCATCACTCTTTTGCTTCTGAGTTCAGTCATCTTCATCAATAAAATATCAGATTAGATGAAAATTTCTTCTGATTTTATTTATAATGGTCAAATTAAGGTGTAAATCTTGTTGATAAATATGCGGTTAAAAATTATAATAAGATTTGAAACGATTGTACAACAAATAAATCTTATTAAACGTTGTAACTGTCCCTCAAAAATCTCTTCTCAGCTGTTTACTTTTGCAAATCTATACCCATTATTTATTTATATACATTTTTAAAAAACAATTATTTTTTTTATATATATTTATAAAGAAATCCATATGTGTACGTGTGACATTTAAAAAAGTAGCACCAATTGTTTTCTAAATTCTCAAACAAAAAGAAGTTATAAATTGAAAGTTCAAATTTGGAATTTTAAGTGAATGGAATATAAAATAGTAATAAAATAATGAAAATAATCATCAACCAAACCTAAATTGAATTTTGGCCCAATGTAAATACTCTCTGGCATAGCATGATAATAGTCCAGTACGTGACACAAGCACCAGTCACATTTCATAATTTGTTTAAAACTTATATAGATCCAATTTGCAATCAATTGCTCTATCTTTAATATAGTTGTCGGTAATTAGATCCAGATATACAGAACTATTTATTTGGTAAATGTGGTTTGAATATATCGTTTTCATTTTTTAAAGTTTTACGCAAATTAAATTTCTTCTACTAATCAGATAAAAAAAATTATTCTGTTTCTTGATTTGTACAGATATGAAAAGTTATATCTATGTCTATCTATCGATTGATCGACATATACATAACAATTACCAGCTAGAAATTAAAATTACAATAAAATTAGAGACTTAGTATTTTGTCACATTTTTATTGATCAGTAAATAAATAAGGGTTGCCCAGGCCCCAAATCAGGTGTTGAAGATTTTGCCTTTCTTCCCAGCTGCCAGTTTCAATTATTTTCTTTTACCATAGAAAAAAAGTTACCAGGAAAACAAGAAAAAAAAAAAAAAAAAAAAGCAACCACTTTTTCTCCAGTGCAATGCTCCACTCTCAATCATTCATATCTCTACATTCACTACATTTTCCCCATTTAAAAAGGAAACCATACACACATATGGTAACATTTATTTATATCGATGGAGAGGGAATATTCGAGCCGGGGCAGATCCTCGTTCGGAGAGAAATGCAGCGATTTGGCGAAGAAGCAGCGTGCCAAATTCTACATCCTCCGCCGCTGCATTGCCCTCCTCGTCTGCTGGCACGAGAAAAACGACGCCAAAGACGAGGACTGATGCCTCAGCGGAGAACGGGTAAGTGAAGGAGCTTCATTTTTTTACGTAATATTTTTGTAAGGAAATTAATTTAAGTTATTAATTGGTGGAGATTGTTTTTGTGAGGATTGATAAATAATAAGTGCTCTAGTATTTATGTCTATTTCTTTCTCTACATTCGATTAATTTGTATATGAATTGTATTATTTGATGAATTTTGAACATATAAATTATAATTTGAAAATATTGTTCGAGTGATCATAAAATCATACTTATATGTTCCATATTCTAAACATAGAATATCTCAAAATAATGAAATGAAAGAGATATTGAAATGACTGACTTTTGCTAAAAAGAAGAAACGACGAAGTATTTAAGATAAAACGTCTAAAAAAGAAATACGAATTTATAAACTTGAGCCGAAATAGTGGTTTTCTTTTTTGTACACAATTACTAGACGATCAAGCTTGTTATATACGACTTGCAATTATTCTGTGGTTTCTTATTTTCGAATTTCGAATTATTAAATATTCACTGACATTGAACGTATGATTAAGATTACATAATTATATCATTGGATTTAATTATGTTTTACAATTAAAAGATAGTATTATACAAAATGATTGACAAATTGTGGTAAAAAAAAAACAGTGGTGGTTCAAGCATTTTCTGTTATATTCTTAGCTTCAGCACACGTGCGGGCCCATGGCCCGGTTATTACTCTCGGGCCCTTGCCCCTCACCACTCTGCACTTTTTTCTTTGACTTGACCTATTTTACTTTATAAGAGTACCAATAAATAAATTTAATGTGGAAAATTTATTTTATATGATTTATAATCATGGTAAAAAAAAATTATTGTGCCTTTAATTAAAAAAATGTATTAATCTCTAATCAACAATCAATAATCAACACATAAAAAACATATATTCATATATTTTACCATGATTACACTCGTTAAATAACAATATAAGAGCACTCCCAATGGGGGTGGCGAAAATCCGGCGAAAAATCGCCGAACATCGCCGGATTATCGCCGGCCGTTGTGGTGAAATCGGCGATAATTCGGCGATAATCTTACCGTTATTTCGCCAAGCGGCGTTTTTTCGCCGGATTATCGCCGAGCGATCGCCGGCCACTGTGGGCGACGCTCGGCGATATTTAAATTTTTTTTATTTTTTTCGGCCCAACGGCTATTTTTACATCCCACCCCTATAAATATTTCCTCCACTTCCTCCATTCATCACCCACAATCTTCATTCTCTCCATTTTCAATCTCTTCTCCCAATCTTCAATCTTCATCAATCTTCCAAAATTATGAGCTTTTGGAAGAAAAATTCCCCTCCGTCTTTTTTTTTTTTTTTTAAATCTTTGTTTATTTGCGTTTTTTATTTGTAGTTTTTTTTTTTCTCGTTGTATTATATTTTCCAATGATTAATACAACGATGAATTGTTCATTATTAGTCTATTTATTAAATACATTTGTAGGAAAATTAAATAATATAAAAAATAATGATGTAAAAATGAAATGTTGAGTTAGGGAGAAATAAGGGAGAAATAAGGGAGAAACCAATGTAGCAGTTGGCTAAAAACTGGGGATAAAATGTGATGCTGATGTGGCGCTGATGTGGCAGGAGTTAGGGAGAAATAAGGGAGTGCCATTGGTAGTGCTCTAAACGCAACAACAGTGAATTCAGTCGTCAGACTCGTCACCAAGCAAAAAGGTAATCAAATCATTGGATTTTTGGTGACGGTTGATTGAAAACACCAATTATTGGAAATATTGATAGTATGATTGTTATTTTGTAAAGATCAAATATTGGAGAACAATTTAACCTATAAGGCTATAACCATGTAAGATGTGGAAGATCTATATATCTAAGTTATTTTCTTTTTATTTCTGCGATGATTAATTCAAGTCGTGGATCATTGTCAAAAAGAAAAAACTCTCGTCATTACAATATTGAAATATACAAAAATTATAGTATTAAAATTTTTAACACAACATTCACAATATATAGCCCTTACTATAAAAAAAATTAGACGAACTCGATTTCAATACATTATTTATAAATTAAGCGACGTTACTTTCTTTTCATCTTTATGTGACTAATTTCTAATAGACAAACTTGATATAAATATATCATGCTGTATGTTTAATTTATAGTACTTTCTTTTAATTTTACTATCCCAAAAAGGAACTCAGCACACGTAGGCCCTATATTCTGGTTAAGATGGGACGTGTAATGGAAATTTACATTCAATTATATATACAAATTGAGCATATATATTAATATTAGATGCCATAATAATGAAAATCCAGACTAATTTCACGTGATGTTTTATGTTCAAACTGATTGCTTATAACTTTTGGTATTCTCAGTAAAAGAAAGAAGACTGTGACATAAGAGATAAAAATACTTTAAATTCTTATGCAATTTCTCATGTATTATTATTAAAGAGGGCCAGTCAATGGTCAATTCGAAATCGCAAATTGCAATTGTATTTTGTCAAAGGTTTATTATTATTTGTCAAACAATAATACCATTTTTCCAACCTTTACCCTTTTTGCACCAACAACCTTTCTAATTATGTTTTGTCAATTTTCACATTTTATTTTAATTCCCAAACACAATATTTCTTCGTCATTTAACATGTCCAACTTAATTGAACTGTATTCATTTTCAGGATGTACACAAATCCCTTTATTTATAAACTAAAATATTTTAGTCATAAAAAAGCGAGTTGTGCAACAAAGAGGAACACATATAGCATTAAAACAGTTCCGAAAAACAAGCAAAACAGATCTTACCAAAGACAACTACCTACGAACATATCACATCGAAGAAGACAAACTAACCAAATGCATCCAAACACGAGCGTAGTCAGGATTTTATTATAAGAAGGGCAAAATTAGCATAGGAAATGTTTATATTTTTGAGCAGGGGCATTAAGTGCAATTTTATACATATATTTGAAAATTTATAACAAATCTATAAAGACAAAGAAGAATTGAGGAGGGGCATTTGCCCCACCTTCTAATAGGCTAGATTCGCCCATGCATCCAAAACTAAATCTTATCCGCATAAAAGGATCACAAAGAAACCGAGAGCCACAAAACCTGTACAACTTCAACATTTTCTTCCTCGATCCAACCCGTTGCATCGGCCGCTTTTGTAACCAATTCCTAACTTCATGTAGTTTGTCGATAACATAATCTGGTGAGAAAGGAAATTCATAACACTGATACACCAAGACAATTTTATTTTAATTTTTTTTTATTCTGTCTCTTAATTTATTTTGTACATTATCACTATTTTATTAAAAATATAAATGACTTTATTATAATGGAATGCTAAAAATGAAAATATGATTATATTATTATGGAACGGAGGAATAGTAAATATTTTAAATCGGCAAAATAGATCATAGGCATTGAGACTTGAGTAATTTAAGGTGAAAAATTAATAAAATGAAGCATGAAAGATATAGTAACACGTGCAATTCTGACAATAGTTGAAACAAATGTTTTGGTAGTCATAGAATTGTGTAGGTGGTGTCTAATCCCTTTGAAATTTTGATGCTTTCCACACGTGTGGGGGCGCCACACCATTCCCAATCCCAATTAATTACTCCTATTTTCTACAAGAAAATAGTTGGATCTAAGTTTTGGAACCATAAATTAAATCGAAATATGTTTCCATTCATTCATAATAATTGCACAAAAAGATCGTGGGGCTCGATGATTTATTCAACTATGCTATGATTTTCATTGTGTTTCCTTTAAATTATGAAAAGATTAGATATCGGGAGAATGGGATGTAATCAAATGAAAACTTTAAATATTGTATAAGTTTTAAATTATGATCTAGACCGTTAAAAAGTGTCAACAGATGATAAAATAGTAGCAATAGAAAATATCAGCACAGTGTCAACGATTGATGTTGCGTTGATATTATGTTGAGACTGTGTTGCTATTTTTTATTGCTACTATTTTGTCATCTGTTGATATTTTTTAACAGTTCAAATCATAGTTTAGAATTTGTACAATATATGAGTTTGCATTTTATCACTACCCTAGCTAGGATAATATATAACTTAATTATTTTAAATAATGTGGCTCTATAGTTATGTAAAGTAATTTAAATTATGTATAACCACATATCCACATGAATTATTCTAAATCTAACAGTTTAAATCGAATCATTTTACTTTTTAAGTACATTTAAGTTCATACATAACAAATTTACGAAGATTGGAGCAATAATTTAGGATAAATTTGATTATATTTGATAATGTCATCTCATTTCAATGTCAGTGGTGGCGAACTCCAATTCTTTACCAAGACAAGCATGTGCTATATGTTCAAAGCATGCCTAACTATATATGAGTCATATAAATATATTATTTTGCATCTTATTTCTGTCACAATTCATCATGATACTTTATTCTAAAAATGTGGGGCCTCCAATCTCCAAAGCATTAACTATTTATATTTTTTTAGAAGGATACTGAATTTTGTTTAAGTGATCTAGTTCAAATGATAAATTTTGAATTAGTAAAAAAGAACCTTAGCATTGCTTAAAAATGGTCAATTGTAATTTTTTTTATTTGATCCAACTACAATTTTGATACAACATAAAAGCTAGATAGAATTGTGACTTATGGGCCCATATAATTAAACCATCCATAAGTGTTCAGTTTCCATGAATTAGGCCAAGTTTTAATAAGTGGGAAATATTTTTTATTTTCTCTTCATGTAGATTTTATTGTGGGCCGTGGAGGGGGATTTCTAAAAGGCAGGGATAGAAATGGTATTTGATTCTCAATTTTTTATGTGAATTTCAATGCTGTTACAATTATCACCCTTTGTAAAAGAACTGGGTACCTATAGAAACAATAAAATTTAGAGCGAACTGCAATAGAGGGCTCTAACTTTTGGACTTGTTTCACCAGATACCCCTAACTTTTAAAAATCCCACCAGATGTATCTAACAAAATATATAATCACAAACCTTGTTTTTTCGGACCATAACACCCTTAGGGCTTGAAAGGGCAAACTGGACATTTTATGACGCCGCCCCTGCATCTCTCACCTGCTGCATGTACTGTAGCTGACGCGAATTCGGATGTGACAGACACATCAAATCCTTTGTCCTCTCTGTTCCACAGAATGCGGACGACCACCCTTAACCTCCACTGATATTTGAAAAATAAATTATAACACTTGGTAAAATCTTTCCTATTTCCCTCCAATTCATTTCATTCTCACTTCAACATTTTCTTCTCGCACACTCACCACATTTTTCGACTGTGAATTTCGACTCGCCATTGTCATCAATCATCAATGCCTCCAAAACGGAAGCGAGGTTCCGCTGAAGCGTCCTCCTCCGGGTCGTCACGGCGCAAAAAGAAGCCTCCAACGCCACCGTCAACGCCTCCGTCTTCGCCACCATCACTTCCGTCATCACCTAGGATAGTCGACGTAGACCCAGAAATATGGACCATCCGCGATCATCGGTTGGATTTCTTTGTCCCAGAGGAGGAATATAGTAAGTTCAGATTTGAAATTTTACAAATCGTTCACTTAAACTAAACTTTACAAGGCACCGGGGTTGACTGTGATTTAGGGATCCAAAAATTGTTTGTTTGTGAAATTGTTTTAGGGTTTTAATTTGGGATTTTTCTAGTTCTATTTGTGATATTTTGGAATTTTTCTAACTGTATACAAACCCTAACAGGGGATCGTCCGTAGATGTTTTCCGTTGCTTTTCATCATGGAGGGTCAATATTCGAAATAAATGGACAGAAGAAGTATGTTTGGGGGCATTTGACATACTTTGATTTTTGCAATATTAACCAATTCGAGCTTTTAGATCTGTCCAGTATGGTGTTACGGTTGGGGTATGATAGGAAAACCGTTTGTGAGTTCTATTACGTTCATCCAAGGCACAGTGATGACTGTAACGGAGTTGACATAGGAGGTCCGTTGCTGCCCATTATTGACGATCCTCATATGGCCTCATTTCTCGAAGTCGCAGCTACTAGCACAAAGCTAGTACACATTTATGTGGTGGAGATGACGGCGGCGGCCGCCTTACTAAAGAAGCGAAAGGAAGAAGCGGAGGAGTTTCTAGCATTTGTCAAAGCTTGTAAAAAAACCACGGTGATCATTGAAGAGATTGACGAACCAGAACCAATTGTGCCGAAGCGTAAACCCAAAAGGAGGAAACATCAGGACGATGAACAGGGGGAACCATCGGCACCACCATTATTGATGCTTGAGTGGTACCCTAGGGGTGTTGAGTTTGAAGAGCTTTTGACCAAAAGTTTAGAAGACAAATGTCGGGAATGGAAGAGGGAAGAGGAGGCAGCACGTAAGAATTTGATGGACGCATTTGCATCGTGTAGTGCAGAAGGAGCACAAGCCGAAGCTGTTGTGGTGGAGGTTGAAGAGAATGATGCAGTAGATGGATTTGTTGGACAAGGAGACGTCCATGCATGCGTGCAAGAGGTTGAGGTATTGTTTGTGATTGTGACTTAAAATATTGTGTATTCTTGAGATTTATGTTTTATATTGCGTCTATTGCAGGATGTGCCAAGCCCAAGACCGTCAGCAGTTGATTCCATGTCAAGTCCTCCTACTGAAAGTGTTTCAGAGGTTGGGCAATCGTTGAATCCTTCAATTCACCCATCTGTAATTGATACACAACCTGTGGTAAAAGAAGATATTGCAAAAGTTACAGATGTTGGGCCACAAAGCATTTCAGAGGTTAGTACACAACGTTTTGAACTATGTTACGACCACACAGTCCCTCATGTTATCAAGGAGATTGTGGATAAGTGGTACTCGCGGGCTTCATCGTGGAGGGCTACATGGAATGGAGAGTCTTCGTACCAAGTAACAGGGCCGTCTGGCCAATATGTTGTCAACATGTCCTCTTTTACATGCTCTTGTAGATTGTGGCAGCTAACCGGAATCTCATGCACTCATGTTATTGCAACAATCAATAAGAATGGCGAGGATGTGATGCGATACATCTCCCGTTATTATTTGAAGTCAACAATGATCATGTTGTACGAGAATGTCCTTTACCCAATCAATGGGGTGGACAACTGGCCGAAGAGTTCTTACGGTTCTTTGGAACTGGCGCCCCCGAGGTCAAAGCGACAGCGTGGTAGGCCGAAGAAACTGAGGCTTGAGGAGCCCCAGATTCGTCTTTATGCGGACGGAGGTGAGTTACTACGACGAACCTTCGTGATGAATTGTCGCCGTTGCGGTCAGGAAGGTCATAATAGGAGGACATGCAGCAATGATCCTCGGACAGATGCTAGGTTTGAGGTTGGGTCGCGTGAGAGTGGTGACAGTACTTTGCCTGAATCGTCAAACAATCGCCAATGCCAACAGGTACTATAAGCATCTACAACTATATTCTCCACTCGTACGCTCACTGCTGATATATATTATTGCAGCCTAATGATTCGGATCCGGGACCTAGCACTCGGACCAGGGCCAGGACTCAGCCTCAGCATACCACGGCCAGGACTCATCCTCAGCGATGTGGCCGCCGCAGTGATCAAGATCGACTGTCTTACCTGCTCTAAAAACTTGGTGTTTGTTTGGGATGGTTTCAGTGTTCGTATGTCACAAAACTAGTGGTTTTTGGATTTGGTTAATATTTTGGTGGCAGTGATTATATGATATGTATGTTAACGATGATGATATATTTCTTGGCAGTGCTTTGTAGCAAATTACTCTAGTGTTTTGGTTAATTTTTGTGGCAGTGATTTGTAGCAAATTACACTAGTATTTTGGTTAATTTTTGTGTCAGTGATTTGTAGCAAATTACACAAGTATTTTGGTTAATTTTTTGGCAGTGATTTGTAGCAAATTACACTAGTATTTTGGTGGCATTGACATGTGATAGAGTACTTACTCTATTTTGTCGGGGTTTTTTCAATTGAGGACATAGTTTGCAATTTCAGTCATAGTTTCGTAACTTCATTCGTGATTTCAGTCATTCTTGAAAAACTTCAATCGTGATTTAGATTCAAGTCATAGTACAATACTTAACTTCCTGTAACTGCATACGTCATTTGTTAGAAAACACAACATAGCTTATAACAGTAGAAAAATTACAAAGCATAACAACAAGATTGTGATCTTCAACTTTCGGGAAGTAGTTGCTGTCTTAGTAATTTGTAGTGTCAATGCTTCACACTCTTCAGTTTTCATGGCCAGTTGTAACTTCAAGGCTTCAAAATCATCGGTTTTCATGCGCAATTTCTCTTGCAGAACACCTTCAAGTAGCGATTTGGCTCTAAGCTCAGATTCGAATTGGTCTCGTTCAAGTTTCACTCTCTGAAAGTAACTGTCTTGGCTTGGGGATAGACCAGCGTCAACCCATCGAAAAAACTTGCAATCATCTTCCTGCATACTACTTTGTCATTAAACTTTCTGCCAACAAAAATAATGGAAAAACGAAAAAAATACATGATTTTAACCTTCCATATTGGGCAGCAATGGTAACGTCTACCCGGGTTAGCAGCCGTCCTAGATGTCACAAGCTCAGCCTCAAGATCGTGGTTACAATTCACAATTTCGGGACGAGGCCAATTCCAATTGAAGCTTGACCCGAAAGACTGAGAAGAAGAAGACATTGCAACACGACCTGAATTCAATTCAACATTACAAATTCCAGATCAGCATTGCAATGTCGCCGAAATATAGCAGAAAACATAAAAGCATTATTCCAGATGCCCAACTCCCAACAACCATAAAATTCAACAAAGAATTGCAAAAAAAATTCCAGAAGCCCGACTGTAACCCTACAAAACCTGACTTCACTTGACTTGACAAAATAAAATTCAACCAAGAATTGCAAATTAATTTGAATGATATTCTAAAAAACATCAACAACAAATTACTATTGCTCGCTCAAATGAAATTCCCTAAAATCTGGATACCACCGTAACCCTACCAAACAAAATTGCAAATAAAACCGCTAACTCGCTGCCGCCAATCAATCTACCAGTCTAAAATCTACCAGTCTAAAGGGAAAGGAAAATCGCAAACTTTACAACTTAAAAAAAACAAACAGCAGAAGAAATAAGAAGGTCGAGTTAGGTATGGTGATGCTTGGGTCACAAGGAGAATAAGAACAAAAAGTATTACAGAGGAGAATAGGAGCAAAAATTATTAGAGATGAGAATAAGAAAGAAAGAAAATAGGAGAATGGAAAAATAGAGTCTATGCTTTTAGGTGTGCAGAATAGGGCTGCAGAATAGTGCAGGTTTTCTTCGTAAAGAGACTAAATTGCCCTTCAGCCAATTTGGGCATTTTCGTCCGAAAAATGGCAAAAAACACAAGGTTTGTGATTATATATTTTGTTAGATACATCTGATGGGATTTTTAAAAGTTAGGGGTATCCGGTGAAACAAGTCGAAAAGTTAGAGCCCTCTGGTGCAGTTCGCTCTAAAATTTACATCAAATACACTGAACCCTCATTAATATTCAGAATTGAGCTTAAATCTTGCTATATCCAGAAAGGTGAACACTTGAAAACACGCTTGTGCTTGTGGTCGACTCACATGATCGCTACTCAATCAATTAGCTATGTCATCCTTAATATAACTCAAATATGAAATCGTTAATGATGCATTATCTCATCATGTTTATGACTCGAACCTATGTTCTGCACTCCTTACGACACACCCCTGTCGTTTGTCGATCTGTACTCCGTCCCGGTTTATTTGACACATTTCATGTTCTTTAATTAGTTATTCCCAAAACTTCGCCCATTGCACCAAAAAATAAAAGTTATACACCATGCATAGTGTATACAATATAAATATTGTAGATCAATTGTCTCCTCAAATATGATCAAGGGGCATGACTTATATCTTGACATGACACATGTCTTAAGTTGAGGAACAGATGCCTCATTTCACAACAGGTAAAAGAGGGCCATTATCAAATGTTGGAGCATCATCAAACACATCATGTCAAAGTAAAAATAAAAATAACATTCATTATTTACAAACAGTTAAAAAAAGTACTCAAATCTAATTCATCGGAATATCTTATGGTAAGAAATGGAGTAATAAACAAATTGTGTAGTAAAGCGATAAAAGATAGTAGTACTAATATTCAAGTTTCAACATAACAGCTTTTAACTGTAGAGATCATCGTCATCAGCTGCACCGGAGCCTGCTGCAAAAGGGTCGGCCGCCGCCGCAGCGCTGCCCCCGGTCTGCTCCGTGAACCGGAATTCTGCGCCGAATCCCCTCGACTGCTGCAGGGTCTGCGCGAACGCCTGGTACTTGCGTATGTCGGCGTCACTCACGCTCCTCCGAGCAAACTTCATCGATTCTTCAAAGTGTGCGGGTTTGATCTCAGCATACTCGTCCTCGGCGTCTTCCTCCATGGCCTCGGGGTTCTCGCTCCTTCGCTTCTCCCTCTCGATATCCTGAGAGAAACAGAAACAGCCGCGCTCGTAAAAACATACCCTGTACTATTTTTATCAATCTAAGCGACTCGATCAATCATTATACCTTTTCGATGTTTTCTCGGATGGCATACTTGACCGCGCGTTGGCATATCTCGGTAATGTCGGCACCGCTGAATCCTTGAGTGTACTTGGCGAGTGCTCTGAGGTCGACGTCTTTGGAGACGGGGGACTTTCTCAAGCACGACTTGAAGATTTGATAGCGGGATTCCTCGTCGGGAAGAGGGATGTAGATGAGCTGGTCGAGACGGCCGGGACGGAGGAGGGCGGAATCGATGATGTCAGGCCTGTTGGTGGCACCAATGATGAACACAGTCTTTTTGGCGTTCATACCATCCATTTCTGTCAGGAGTTGATTCAACACACGATCGGCAGCGCCACCAGCGTCTCCGACACTGCCTCCTCTCTGCAAAGGCGAGCCGTGTGAGCCCATGGAATAACATCATCTATTTCAAGTACGAATATAAAGAGCTGCATAAAAACGAACCTGAGTAGCAATGGAGTCCAACTCATCGAAAAATAGGACGCAAGGAGCAGATTGGCGAGCCTTGTCGAAAATCTCTCTGACATTCGCTTCACTCTCTCCGAACCACATAGTGAGCAATTCAGGCCCCTTGACACTGATGAAGTTCGCCTGGCACTCGTTCGCGATAGCCTTGGCCAGCAAAGTTTTTCCACATCCAGGAGGACCATAGAAAAGAACTCCCTTCGAGGGCGACATTCCAAATTTCTCAAACTTCTCGGGATGCTCAACCGGATATTGAACCGTCTAAATCATCCAGACCATATTAAAAGTTTAGTATGGACGACAATATTCAAATTGGAGCATATATTTTGCACAATCAGAATTATTGATCTTTTATGAAAAAGACGCACCTCTTGGAGCTCGCGCTTGACATTTTCAAGGCCTCCGATGTCTTCCCAACTGACATTGGGCACTTCAACAACCTATAGCATTAAATTCCGAAAATTAGTAGGAAAGATAAATTTAACATTTGAATCAATATATTGAAAACGTTAATGGGAAGAACAAAAATGAAACCCTTACCGTTTCACGGAGAGCAGAGGGGTTGCTCGTTCCAAGAGCAGTCTGAAAATGCTCATTACTGACAGCCATGGAGTTCAGTATCTCAGCATCAATGGAATCGTCTTCCAAGTCTATCACATCCATTTTCTCCCTAATGCATTGAAGGGCAGCCTCAGTGCACAAAGCAGCTAAATCGGCACCAACATAACCATGTGTATCCTTGGAAATTCTCTCCAAATCAACCTGCAATAGCAAACAGAAGTTACATATTCATTCAAAGTCCATCAAATTAGTAGATCGTATGAACTCCTATTAAAATCTAAAGTTGTCCGAGCTTACATCTTCAGCAAGTTTCATGTTCTTTGTGTGGATACGAAGCACCTCGAGGCGCCCTACTTCATCAGGAACGCCTATGTCTATTTCCCTATCAAACCTCCCAAACCTTCTAAGAGCAGGGTCAATGCTGTTGGGACGGTTTGTAGCACCCATTACAATAACGTGAGCACGAGCCTTGAGCCCATCCATCAATGTCAGAAGTTGGGATACGATTCTCCTTTCTACTTCTCCATGGGTTTTCTCTCTCTTAGGAGCTATGGAGTCGATTTCATCAATAAATATGATAGAAGGCGCGTTCTTCTCAGCTTCCTCAAAGGCCTTCCTGAGGTTACTTTCACTTTCTCCTGCCATTTTTGACATTATCTCTGGTCCATTAATACAGAAGAAGAAAGCACCAGTCTCGTTAGCCACAGCCCGGGCAATCAAGGTTTTCCCAGATCCAGGAGGACCATAAAGCAGAATTCCTTTTGGAGGCTTCACTCCGATTGATTTAAAAAGCTGTGGGTGCCTCAGCGGCAGCTCGACCAATTCACGAATCTGAGCCATCTGCTTACGAACACCACCCACATCATCGTAACCAACTTCATCCAACCTATCCTCATCCTCCCTTCTTACGGGGTCTCCTTCACAGAAGATCTCCGTATCAGGGGCAACAACACAGTATTCTGAAGGATCAGTTTCAACGACCTTGAACTCCACGCTTCTCATTCCTCCTCTCACAAGAAACAAATCACCCTTCCTCACAGGCCGGTATGACTCAAGGAAATATGCTGCAGACACAAAAAAAAGAAGTCAGCTCCAAGAATATACGCATAATAAACATGCTTTAGCTAACCAATATATTCCAAAAATAGGGTGCCCATTAAAACTAACAAGAATGAATCACTATCTTGATTGTGCTGTTCATTTTCCGATTCTATACAACAGCTATAGATGTTCAGATCATAAGAGAATATTGTTTTCAAAACTGTTTGGCTGGACTGACTACTCAATCATAAATAAAAACAACACACCGCATGATTCAAATCTTAATTAAACTCACGTTTCAGGTAAGCATCAAAAAGGTTTCCAGTAACCCCTTCAATGGTGTCATCCACAGGGAGAATATGGACTCGCTTCCCATACTTCACATCAGGACATAAGTGCACGGAAACAACATCTCCTAGTCTAACTCGGAGATTGTTCCGGACAACCTTATTCATCCGAATCTTTGGTTGCTCGCAGGAATCCTCAGCAAGGGCGATGCAGACAGTATCTTTTCTCTTCTTACCCTATAATCCAGGTCACAATAAGTAAAACGAGGATTAATGGCATTAACATCATAAGCTATTAATCATTGATGACGAATCTAAGTAATTCCACGAGAATCAATATAGAAAACACTAATAAAAGAAAAACGAATCATGACAATTCACATCTGAATTCTCATACCTTAGTATTAATAGTAAGCACACAATATGCAACATCATATTGTAATTTGTAACAACATATCACATTAGATAAAGCTATATAAATTTGCAAATTCCTTTCTTATTTCTCTTTTAATAATCGACACACAATTCAATTCTCACCATTCAACAAAAACAAAGCTAAACAAACTATTCAAAGAATCTATCTTCCACGAACATAAACACACAAAATTCAAGCTTCAAAACACAAATTTGGGTAAAATCTATATGTATCAGAGGTTGACAGTAAAACCCCAAATTAGATCTCAACATCCTCACCACATTATCCCGAAAAACAAGAGCAACGCAATGCTAGCTCAGCTCAATACAGACAAACAGAAAGAAACCAACCAATTACTGCATCAATTAACCCAAATCAATCACACAAAGCTACAACATCTCAATCATCAATACACACACACAAATTCCACAAGAGACCAAAAAATAAACCTTGATCAAAATTGTGTCGCCGCGGAAAATCTGGAGTTTCTCCATAGTATCAGGATGAAGAGAAACTACAGAATTGTCATCGTTGATGGCCTCATCCACCACCAACCGATTCGCCGCCTTTTTCCTCTCCAAAATCGCAGTGCTGAAGTCCTTCTTCGCGTTGCTACACATCATGAACCAATTGGCAACAATTAGAACGAGAATTCCACAAAATTAACCTAAAAACAGATGAAATTTCTCCATCGATGAACGGACATCGAGCGAGAATTTCAAATTTCAATAATGCAAAGAAATACTCACGGATCGGATGGCCCTGGCTGATTGCTCATGGTTGTAGAGTTCTGGGGATTGCTGAAAAAGAAGCAAATTTGCGAAAAGGGTTGGAGTTTGTTGATGAATTGAAGCAACTGTGAATAGTTGGGAATATATAGTGAAAATTGCTTCGTTTCTTGTTACCAAAGAAAGAATGATTTTTCGACTCTGTTTTGGACTGCTGTTTACTAATTTGGGTTAAAATATTCTATTTTTCAAATTTTTGTTAAATAAGTAAATATTTACATAATGCTAGATTTTATAAGGAAAAATTGCTTTTTATTTTAGGTGGAATTTGATGTTTGGCAATACTTTAATAATTAAATTATGGAGAAGTAAAATAGAACTATCTAGAATATTGTAGATGTAATTGGATAATTTGTTGGTATACGAGTATACGGACTTTTTAAATAATACAAATAAATCAATTAATTAATTTCCCACTTGAAATTTTATCCTGCACGAATAAGTCAACAATCATAATTTCATATTGAGAAAAATAATATGCTTTTATATAGTAAATCTTGGCTTCCTAGAATTCGGTGTAATATGTTCCATTGAAGAAATATGCTTTCAAGAATGAAATAATCAAATTAAATAATAATAAAAATAAGATAGGTGCTACAATTCGGTTGCTATAGTCGACAATCTTTGAGATGGATACACTTCTCAAATCTAATGATCGCGATTCACTTATATATGCAATCTATGAAATATTCCCAAAAAAGATACATTTGTTTGTAAGAAAGTATTATTCAGAATATGATAATATAAATAAGATCCACAATTCAAAAATTACATTAAAATTTATTTAATATTTAGTAATTAAAAACTTGCGAATAATAAGGAATTTTGGCCCCAAAAACAATAATTTTTTTCCAAATTCCAGTTTTTTCCTACAACATTGAAATTGGTTTTTAAAACTACAAAGTTTCGATTCTTTTGCAATTTTCTACAACGGGTAATTGGTGAAACCAGCCTAGTATATTTGTTATTTTAAATGGAGTAGTATTTGGCATTAAAGAGTTTAGTAGCTAGGGTTTGGGTTTCCATTTTCTTCGTTATCTTCTTCTTTCTCAAAATCTAGGTGGCGCATATTTAGGGTGGTTTAGGGGTTTTTACTGGTGTAGTCCCGAAGCAGCCAGCAATGTCGCATAGGTCCGCTCATTTTTCCTATATTTGGTCGACAATTGTGTTTCTTGGTCCCTACTTATAAGAATTTCAAGAATTGAAATTATTATGTGTGTTTGTTGCTTGTCTCGGTCCCCACTCATCTACATTGTTTGTATGTTTCTCTCAGTCCCCCACTCGGCGAACATGTGAGAAGAAAGTTAGGGTTTTTTTGTGCATGTGTGTTGTGTACATGAAACAAAAGCATAATTTATTTAGGGGTGCAATACGACGCCGTTGCACATTCATTTTTACTGTTTCCACGTTGGGCAATTTTGCACTGGAAAATTTGTGGAAATTGTATATTGAGGTCGGGTTAGAAAATTGCAAATGAATCAAACATTCGTAGTTTTGAATATTAATTTCAAAGCTGGTGGGAAAAAATATGAAATCGGGGAAAGTTTATGAATTTTTAGCCAAAAACTCAAATTATAATAGTACTAGTATTAACATAAAGGAAGATCCGCAATTCAAAAATTACAATAAAATTTATTTAATAAGTTAGTAATTGAGAACATGATAATAATAATTATTAATATACTTAACTTTAAAAAATACATTAAGATTTGATTAAATCAATGAATAATTAATATTATATTTATTGAATATAAAAAACTGTTTTGTATTTGAACTGTGGGCCTTGAAAATTAACCCCAGTTGATTTAACAAAACAGGCCTAATAGCGGAGCCCACAATTATTGGGCCATTTCAACATTACTTAATAAATTTATTTATACATATAAAACCATAAATTCAATTAGGTTTTCCACCCAACTCCAAATTAGGGCAACCAGCTAAAGCCCGAATCGGAGTTCTGCACAGGCCCGAGCCCGAGCCCGAAAGTGTTGATTCCTTCTGCAAATCTGTGGTTTTAGGGGTTTTTGCCGTTTAATCATCTCCCACACCTCTGCCCGCCTCCATCTCTCTCTCTCTCTCTCAAATGGAGGAAGCACAGTACGAAATCGATTTGGGCAACCTTATGGCCTTTGACCAGCACCATCAATTCGCATCTCCACCTGCTTCCAGGTTTGTTTTTCTTCTCCTACATATGCTTAATTTTGATTTCAGTGGGCGTATGTTGGTTTTGGACGAGCTGGAATTTGCTCTTCAATTGCTAGTATTTACATTGCTTAATTCGTTTGGAATTTATGTATTGTTTATTTGACAGGGAGGAGATTGTGAAGGAAACAATTGAACAGGCTACGAAATTGGTTCAAGCAGTTGCGGATGCCCTTTTCAGTCTGCCTTCGACGGAGGATCCCGACGGCCCGCTCGTCAAGTTACCTGAACCTACTACCAAATTGCCCAGGGGAAAGCCTGTAAGCTATCTGTTTTTTAGAGAATTTGAATGAACACGTGAATCTCAAAGAAGGGGGGAAATGGGAGAAATGGTTTTTGCTTATTGAACCACCTATATATTGACATTTGCTTGATGAAGGGGAACGTTAGCTGTAGCTAATTGCTTTTGTGTATTATGCTCACACGATGGTGAGCTCGGCTCGGCCTGTAACTTAAATGATGTAGTCTGTCGAGTTGGCCGTTGAAGCAATTAATTAAGTGCTTTTGAAGCTACCGTCTTATACACGATTTGTTTGGGGACATTGCTATGTATTGGGTACTATTCTAGTTTGGATTCTATAGAGGTTCAATGTACTAGGATACTAGAGGGTTTCTAAATTGGTGATTTTGCTTTAGGACATGATGTTATAGCATGGCAGTCTTGCTTATGGCATCATCTTACTCTTGTTTAGAAAATATAAGGATCTTGTGGTCCATGTGTAATATAGTATTTTCGAATTTAGTATGGCCACTGGTTGGTGTGGTAGTGGACTGACGGAAACTGTTCGACATCTTGTATGTTGAGGCTAGGGAACAGTATTTTGGAAGATGGTTTTCTGCTGCTGCATCAAATTATGACAACCAATTGTCAGCTTTGGAGATCATAATTGAAATTTTCAAACTATTATTTTAGTTGTCCTGTGACCTTTAAATGGAAAGATGTGATATCTGAGAAAAGAAATGAAAATTGCTTCATATTTCGTCATAGGAATTATTCTAAAGATAATCTTCTTCGTCTGATGCATGGGCTTGACTTTGATGCTGCATACGTGACAATTATTGTTTTATCTTTTTTTCAGCTCCCGAAGCCTAGACCTCCTACACAGTGGGAAGTGTTTGCCCAACAAAAAGGTATGTTTCGGTTTCTATAACAAAATTGATATGTTTTATATACTTTTGATTAATGTTACTGACCTTGACTCTGTGGCAAATATTGGGTTTTAAGCGTTCTTTTGAAATGTGATTTAGGTATTCAAAAGCGGAAGAAGGAAAAAATGGCCTACGATGAGCAAACCGGTACTTGGAAGCGGCTCCATGGTTATGATCGTGTCAATGATGACAATGATATACCAATCATTGAGGCCAAGGCTACTGATGGTATAATGTCAATAATACTCTTCTTATTTTATTTTTCCAACCTAGAATGCTTTCAAGATTGCTACAGAAATCCAAATTTTCTTTGCATTTTTGCTACTATTTTGTTATAGATAAACTTATCTGGGCTTGAAAATCATGACAAGAACTTTTTTTGGCTTGATTGAGCTAGTGCTGATTTTTTAATGATTTGTGTCTATATTTTTATCTTCTATACTGCCAGTATGATAAATTGATAATATTAGCATTATCTTTAAGTTCTTGCATCTTCTCCTCATTCTTTAGTAATCAGTCTTTCCTTTTTCCAGAACCTGGAACAGATCCTTTTGCTGAGAGACGCAAGGAGAAGAAAAGCAGAGTTGACAAACAGGAGGGTAATCGATTAAAGAACCTCAAAAATGCACAGAAAGCAGGTGCCTTGCCAAGGTTAGCCTTTGACCTCCTTTATTTACTGGGAATTTTGGTTTTGCATCCATTGGAAATAATTAGAACTACATCGTATATGGATGTATAGTTTCACAGTACTTTTTCTATGTCTTTTGTCAGGTAGTTCAGTTTTATAGCAATGCTTAATCCGAGTGTCTTTATAATTTGCAGCCATATTCAACTTGCTGCGACTGCGTTACCTATAACAGGAACACAATCACAACCTAAGCGAGTTAGCAAAGATGTGTTGCAAAATGTCGCTGGCATGGCAGCAACTGCAACAGCGAGCGGTGGGAAATTTGACAAGAAATTGCCAGGGGAAAAGCCTCTGAAGCATGAAAAGAAGTATAGGAAGGTTTGTTTTGTCACCCTTTCCTTAAGCTTAATTTCGTACCTTTTCAATGATAACTGGCTAATTGCTTTTCCTATTATTAACTATCGTCCAGTATCTACCAGCCGTGGAAGGATCAGGAATGGGAGCCAGTGAAAAACAGCAGACTGAGAATGTCTTGAACAGGTTGATGTCCAAGCACTCTCACCAGATACTCAATGTAGAAAAGGTGCGTCTCTTCTCTTGGTTCATCGTCTGGTTTCCACACACGTTCAAATTCCATTAGCCATTCAATCTGTTGAAATGCAGGCTGTGAACATGCACAATGCGAAGAAAGAGAAGAACCAAAGGAGACAAGGTGGGCAATCATCGAACTCAGGCAAGTTTAAGGCGAACAAGAAATCTTTCAAGAAAACATCAAAGAAAGGTCCCTCCTCCTCGAGTAAAGGAAAATCAAAATGATGCTCTCATCTCTCTTGATCATCATATGGGATCTTGAAATTTTTGTTAGGCAACTAGTTAACTTAAGCTGGGCTTTTCTAAAGAAATATATTTTGGAGAAATGTATTACTTCGAATCTATTGTGCTGTCAAAATTTCCTACGAGTATTATATGTCTCTAGTTCGTTGGATTTTCCTAAAATTTGAGCTTCTTTTGGAAAATTATAATATTTGTGATAGGTTTATAATTTTCATAGGTTAGCTTTATATTTTAGGCCATTTCTAAATATTCCCATGATAAACTATTAATGTTTTATACTCCGAGGGAGTGTTTGGTTTGCAAGATTGTATCCTAATTAATTATGTAGTGTGTTTGATTTATAAGATTCAATCCCACAATTCATTTATGGATGGATGATTAAAGGATAATTAGTTATAGTTAACCTTTAGTAATTAAGATAATTTCACAATTTAATTTTAGATCATACTCCTATATTGATACTACTATTTTTTCTACTCCTATCTTGGTACTACTATTTTATATAGGATATCGAATACAACCTAATAGGAAGCAAGTATTCATTAATTTAAACAAATAAGAAATCAATACATAACCAAAATTTGAACTCGACCCCATTATATAAATTATTTTCAAATTCAATTATCTTGATCGAATATTCTAATGAATGAAAGAAGTCTCTATCCATATATTAATTAAAAACAATATTCCCTTTCACATCAACCGCTTCCAATATGGAGTAAAACACAAACATAAAATATCATTTTACAATATTCGAGATTCCAACAATTTGACCCAAGCATCCAAGATACTATAATACTACAAAACCCAAAAAAGATAGACATAAACTAAACAATTGGATTTGACCCCTCAATTGTCCTTAATCAAACACTCTTTACTGAAGCAATCTTGGCCGTTAGATCTTCCACAAATTGATTGAAATTAACCACTGAAGAGCCATCACCACCCATTGCATCAACTAATATTTTGCCAACTTCTTTGATTTTTTGCCTTATCTCTTGTGACTTCATCAAATAATCAACTCTCTCAGCAACACCTTTCCTCAACGGTGTTGATTTGTTGTCACACAAATTAATCCCAATCTTCATAACATCCACCACCAATTTCCTATTAGTGAACTGGTCAGTCAACAAGGGATAACATATCAACGGGACACCGCACTTTATGCTCTCGAGAATCGAGTTCCATCCACAGTGCGTCAGAAACCCCCCGACGCTTGGGTGAGAGAGAACCTCAAGCTGATCGCACCACTGTACGATCAGCCCACGGCCCTCGACCCGAAGCTCGAAACCGGCGGGCAGGACCTCGGGGTGCTCTGAGCTGACTATGTCAGGGCGGAGCACCCATATGAAGTGGACCCCACTAATCAATAGGCCATTTGCCACCTCATCAATCACATGTTTGCTAGTGTGAGCATAGCTTCCGAAAGAGATGTATAAAACTGAGCCACGTGGCTTGCTGTCGAGCCACGTGGCACAGTCCGCCTCGGCCCAGAGGCTGGTCGAGATCCGGTTCTTGGTGAACTCTGGTGCGAAAACCGGCCCGATCGCGTGGAATGGCTGGATTTGTTGCAGGGCGGAGATTGTGTCTTGTTCCAACTCTTGGACCGTGTTGCATAGCATGAAATCGGCCTTCTTCGCGTCTTTGAAGCATCGGTCGAGGATCCGATGCACGGGCGTATTGATATCGTCTTCTGCTTGAAGATACGAAGGTAAATCCGTAGTCGCTATGGATGTTACTCCCGGAATATACTCAATTCCATCGGACCGATTTCCTAAAAGGTAGACATCTTTTCAATCTCGTATTGTAAATTTGTATAGTAACGTTAATATTGTACGCATAAATTGCATAACTAACTTATTTCGAAAAGTGTGCATTTTCAAAATCAATGTACAGCATATCATTTTTATTAATTAGATCGATGCTACATTTGATGAAATAATAATTCTTTGAGTGAATAAAAGGCTCACACCACCAACAGACAGCGGTGATGAAATAATTACTTACCAGTCAGTGAAGCGAAATGGCCATTCTCCTTGAGGAGATGGACATGGTAATAGGAGGTGAGGACAAGTGCCGGCTCGGTGAAGAACGACACGTTGACAAGATTATACTTCCGGGCAATCGAAGAGGGCCACACGTAGAACGTGTCAACGATCAACGTGTTGATCGATGGGTCGTTGAGTACCATTCCACCAACTAGGTCATCCACGTGTGCTGGGAACACGTGCAAGATCCCCTCGAAGAACTGGTCGTGGTGGAGGGACCGATCGAACGCTAGTGGGAAGCCGTCCGTGACCGTGGCATAACGAATGTCGAGCCCCTTTTCACGGGACTCGAGGAAGATGTCTTGGCCGGGGCCGAGGCCGCGCGACCGGGAGATTTGCTGGTGGATGGAGTGGGTGTTGATGAAGGTGATTGTGAAGCCATTTGAGGCAAGCTTGATGGCTAGGTTTACAAATGGAATCACATGCCCTTGGAGAGGGTAGGGAAACATCAGTGCATGAGGCTTTTCTTTGATTTTCTTCATATTCTTTTTTTTTCAATCACTAGTATAAATTTGAAACAAATCAAGTACGTGCTCTATATAATAAGGTGCAAATTTGTTGGATGTTGACTAGTCGGTAAACTTAAATTACATGCACATTAATCAAGATTTTTTGGGTCAGATCAAACACATGGTGTCTCTAGTAAACTCTAATTATATTATTACACATACATATACTTTTTTAAGATATTATATTTGTGGATATACTTCCTCCGTTCATTTCAAAGTGAAGCATTTTTAGGGGTACATAACGCAGTGTTGGTATATAAAGTAAATAAAATGATAGGTTACTGTTAAAATGACAACATCTCTTGAAGTGACACTGTGATACTATATATATAATAATATTATAAACGCTACATAGCAATCTATAGATTGTTGTATAGCGTGTTGGATATTGCTGGCCGAGAAAAATTGTTGTATATAGTAGTATTGCATATTGTTGACCGTGTTTTTTACCCTTTTCTTTGCCATATGGCAGTTTATTATTCGTCTACTTGTTCAAATTATTAGCTAGGAATGATGGTATGATGTTATTTTAAGAGTTGGTGGCACCCTAACTCCCCTATGATGATATGTTTATTTTTAGAAATGATCGTATTTTGTTTTATTTTTTTATCTTTGTAGATCCGGAGCTAGTTTGTTTGTAAAGATAGTATAGATCTGGTCTAATTGTAATAGACATCTATTTGTTTTTGGTTGGTTGTAATAATAAATACTAGTACTATATATGTTATACTATTATTTTTGAAATTTGTGTGAAGATTCGATCCTAGCAAATATTATGGAGTTTGAACTATTAACGAAGCTACCTTCTTGTCTCTAATATACAAGTGGAGTATTAATTTACATCACTAAAGAGTTAAGAAAATACATTATGTACATTGGATTAGATGTCACAAATTTTTAATGATATAGTTAAAATATGAATAACTATGGAGATAAAGAATTCTTGAATAAGGGTATATATCTTCCTTCTTCAGTGGAATAGCTATATGTACGGAGTTGTTTATCCACTCAAATTTTCTTACAAATGGTAGTAACTTGTTGTTAACAACGAATATTCTTGATCAGCTATTGATCTACTCCAAAAATATTAAAGATCTTTTAGATTCTTTTACGTGTCGTGGTCTTCTTTATTAACCTAGATATTATTATTCTAAAATCGTTACTTATACCCCCAACTTTTCTTTTTACTCAAAACCATGGGGCATCCTTCCATCATAAACAAATCGTCTTTCTATTTCGGGATGTTGTGAATCTTAATGCTACGTACGTCAACAACTCTCTTCTATCCTCTCCCTCATTTCAAAATATTTTATTTGGAACTATAATTTATAAATAGTACTCCCTCCGTCGCAAAAAAGATGACATACTTGAGAGATAGCACGAGATTTTAGGAGTTGTTGTTTTGTAAGTTAAGTGGTGAGAGAAAATATAATTTTATAATTGATGTGAGAGGAAATTTTTTCCAAAAGAGGAAATGTGACATCTTTTGTGGAAGAAAGTGACATTTACTATGGCCCTATGGGACAGAGGGAATACCACTAGTATAATTTTCTTTGTTTCAGCAATTTTCTTTATATTTTTGTGTTATTTAATTGTTTTTTTCCCCACAATTTTCATTTTTGGTTTTGTATTGTGTGATGAAATGAGAAAAAATGAGATAAGATTTGATATTTTTATGATAATTTACTCTTGTACCTATAATTAATTTTTTAAAATTAATCTTTGAATAGTACTTTGCTCAAATATAATGGGAATATATGAGAAATTGAACGGTATGGATTTGACAGAAGATCGAAAATTTGAAAGAAATATATATACGTTTCAATTACATGTGGTACAAGATAACATGCATATTCATTTAGATGTGAAAATGTAATTTGGAGCTATGCGATACAATTATTGAAAGGAAGTTAAACTCAAATTAAGTAGCCATTAAATTTAATAAAGCTTAGCAGAATATATTTTTAATTTCATGTATCCAGAAATACCAAGTTAACATGAAAGTAAATGATTGCTCCACAAAATCATTTTCGAGTTATACAACAATATAGTAAACGATCGCGACCTTCACCTATCATTTCTTACGAATTATTTTTTATTATTTTGCTCTTGGACGTGCATATATGTCGTTATATAATAATTTATGCGTGACAAAAAAAATTAATGAAATTTTTTCACAAAATAGCCGCGACAGACCTAGATGGGGTCGTGCAGGTCGATCGAACATTTTGATCAACAACCCTATTCCATCAATAATTTTGATCCTATGAATTCCATTTTTCATATTGATTCGGTACATGAAAATAATCTCATTTATAGATGATAGAAATTTTAATAAAAAATTATTAAAATAAGAAAAAGTATAAGAAACGAAGAAAATATGGATAAAATACGTGAGAGATTTGGAACTCCAAAAAAGTTCAACAATGGTGGCGGCAGATATACATAGATTTGTGGAAAATAAAGTGTCGATAAATGTGCCCATTTTATTTGATGACTTAGAAGAGCATTATTTGTTCTGTTAGGCATTGAATCTTTATCGATAATTCACTTATCTCGAGTAATATTATTTTCTCGAAATTTGCTGATTTAGGCCTAGAACTTTCACAAAAATTAATAATACCCCTTTTCATTCAAGAAAAGCAAGTAGTTAATATTGTAATTTGGTCGTATCAATGATGAATAAGTTTTCCAAAAAATGAAATCACCTCTCATAGAATTCAACTCTAGTGATGCTAGTTTAAAAAAAATTGCATCTATCTTAAATTTTCGCAATTAAATCTTTTAATAATAGGTAAACGACAGTAGGAGACAACAAATCAACAATACGAAGTCAATATAACTATCATGTGCCCCATATTTTATGTAGGAATACATAATTTACAAAATATCATCAATCAAATGAAAGAGAAGTGTGTGTGTGACAAATTTAATACTATCAAATTCCTTAACTTTTTTCAATTTGTGTCTGATTTTTCTTTCTCTGTCTCCTTTTCTCTTTAACCATGTTAACTACTCCACTTCTGCATATCTCAAGTTCCATTCCATTATTTATTTCATCCAACCACAAATCTTTTAAAATACACCAATAGAAAAATGAAATTAGTAGTAATTGAATTGGAATTAAAAGGACTTAACACAAAAGAAATTAAAGTGGCTCATATTTTACTACTAAATAAAAATATATAAGTATTTATCAATAAAATTCTACTACTATTGTTTTTTGTTGATTCTGAAAATAAAGGATTTGGATTGAGAAAATTTGAAATAGAAAAACAGAAAATACAGCATAATAGGAGTTGAAATGGAAAAATATTAGAAAGATAAAAGTTAACACAGCGCGACGTAATTAGTCGTTTTCCCTCCAATAAACAGGTCGAGAATTCGAGTCGCCTCAACTACGAGCATGTCGAGACGTAAGTGAGTTCCAATTTTGTACAACAAAGAACCACTGGACAACATGCCACTTCTCTATACAGCGGCCATAGCCTAACAACATAAGCTTTAGATTACAACTGTTACGTTTTTCTCTGTCTCTAGCAGAGTTCTAAACTTCACTGCCCATTTTGATATCCAAGAAGGAAGCGTTTTGGTGAGTTTCTGCTTTCGGTACAACTTCTTTCTTCTCCGACCCAAAGAAAGAGCAGCTCTGGAGCGCGTCCAGACTGTTAGCTATCAGGCGGTTCAAACCACCTAGGCTATCGCTAAGAATTAGGTCGTTGCTTTGGTATCTACAGGAGGGAATGTCCAAGTCTAACGGCCCTAAAGAGTCCGGCTGTAACATGGACAAATCTTGAATTAGATCATAAGCACTTCGACATCATAGTGAAATTAACTGGGAACCTATCAGTCTAGTTAGTGTTAGAAGATACGAGAGATTAAAACTGAAAAATGACGGATGGCCATCGAGAATAAACTGAGAAATAACAAGGCGAACTATCAACTTGTGTAAGGGCATACCCAATATATATCTGTGAGGCCAGAGAAATCCATGGTGGGGTTTTCTATAGGATTATCAGGTTCAGATTCGTCCACGAGGTCTTCACAAATGCAGTTGTAATCAGTCAATTTCTCTCCTCCATGCAATTCCTGCAGGAAGAAAAACGTATTACCACAAACCCTTTTGAACAGTATAGGGGTATTATAGTGGTTCGAAATCAAACCTCAACTTTATGGTGAGATATTGAAGGGCTAGTTATAGTAGGTTGCTTATGGGCGTCTTTGGAACCATTCATACTTGCATTGTGGTTTTCACGAAAGAAAGCGCTAGTTTTCTTGAAAGAAAAGGCATCGCATGTTTCTTCAGCATCAAAGATGGAAGGTGCATGAGATGCAAGGCTCTGCTGCTGGACTTTGGTTTGGTGTTTAAAAATGTGTGCAGCAATTGCAGCATCAAAAGAGTCGCAGTTGAATGGAATCTGCTGGCAGTTTGAACCTAGAGGCCCCAGAAAATCACTGCAGTTGGCATCTGTGTTTGGCGTTGTCTCGGATAGCAGCTGTCCCATACTTATGTTCGTAAGACTGTCAGCCCATTCCCCAGAAGACAAGGGCATATCCTTCTGTGAGGAAAATGGAGTCCAGAATCATGTAATTAAGCAGCATAGTAATTAGAAGCATCCGATTCAAGAGCAAGAAAGCGTCAGAGGTGAAGACATACCGTGTTCTCGACTTGCCTAGAATGTGTCAAATCTACACTTGCTTCTCTAGGTAGTAATTCAATTGCAGTGCTATCAGAGTATCCTGAAGTATTGACATTGGATAAAGGGATATCACACGCAACTGTTATAGATGGAGTAGATGTGGAGGAGGGAGTCAAAACGATAACTGGTTCATCGTTCTTCTTTCTTGTTTCATTGATATTAGTACGAGAAAGTGCTTGAGCAGTTGCAGATTCAATCTCTGCTTTTGAAAACCAGCCATATCTTAAAAAACAAACAAAATCTGTTAGACAATGCACATTCATTCGGCTAGTACAGTTCCTCGGGCAGAATGCTCAAATGAGAAATCAATTAATTGGATCTTGTACAGTTTTTCTAAGACATAACACAACTCCTCAGACAGAAAAGGAGATCAAGAATACCTGAGGCGGAATACCGGGGGGCTTCCGACTTTGTAATGTACATCTGCTGCACACAGAGTAGAGTCCTTACTCCACTTCTGATACCCCACCAGGTTTTCTCTCTGTGCCCAGTAAGGAAAAAGTGTAAGCTCTTGATCTAACGGCCTTGAGTTTCCCCATTTGCGATTGAGGTGTTCCACCACAGATGATATTTTCTTCCGTGTACTCAAAGTAAGTTCCAGATAAGGGTTATGATGATTCTGCAAAATTAATGGAGTGTGGATTTTCTTAGTCACTCTAACTGCTAGGACAACTGCACTACCTCGAAACATTGTTGACATACAAATAAAAATTTAACCCGTACTAAAAACTCCATTCAACTGTACCCTTTCCAAGTCTTTTTGAGTAAATTCGTCGATTGGAAACAACTGGAGTTTAAGCTTTGACGGGTTCTGATTGTTGTCTTCATTGAGCGTGCTTCGTGTAGATTTTTGTGGAGAGCGTGCCATATCCGCAACAAGTTGAGGACCATCATGACCTGAATATACATAGATGCAACTTAAATTAGGTAACTCTTATGATTCACACCCTTATACTATTTCAGGGAAAAAATTTACAACCTGGTGTTTCCTGGTATTCAGCCTCTTTATCAGTGTCCACCCGTTCCAATTGTTCAGCAGCATCAGCCACCAATGAAACTCCAGCAATGGCAGCCTTCTCCCATCTTTCATATGCAGAAGCTGATGCAAGGCCTGCAAAACAGATTTTCCAATTAAATAAAGTATACTCATAGTTTATAAAAGTGGAACAACTAGGATAAAAACAAAAAAAATGAGAGATCTGGCTTATGGACACTTCTGTTATGCAAATATAATGTGCGTGTGTGTATCTAAAAAGCCCAATTGACATAGCAAGTAACAGACACTCCAGATGCACAGATCACTGAGATTGATGAACAGTATCCTTGATGGAACTAATAAATTTATGAAGTTACCATTTTTCCGCCGATGTTTCACTGCCTTTACAGCAGCTTGGTCTACTTTGCAGTTGGCGCGGCTTATTCCTATATTGGCGTGGCGCTTAAACAAAGATACCTTTCCAGTTCCAACTTTCTCGATGTTCTGGCTGTCAAGAAGAACCATTTTAACTGCACGGTTGTCATGCCCTGGTGCTCTGACCTGATTTGTGATGTTTGGTACACAAGTATTATTTTCTCCAGTAGACAGTCTCTTCTTAGTATTCTTTTTCCGATCCCTCAAAAGTTGGTTCTCCTACATGACAAAGTTTTATCATTCAAAATTCTTAGCACACCATATCCACAATTTATTTCATTAAGAGAGAAGGATCACAGTTTAAACTAACCAGAGTCTCCAAAAATATCTTAAATCTTCTAGGTTTTAGATGAAGCTTAGAAGCTTTACAGCTATACTTTTCCAGCAATGACCACCTGCAACCAAATTGCAGCAGTTGAAGACTGGCATTTAGAGCTATACTAATAGGGTCCCAGTAAACCCTGAAAGGACAATCAAGCTTCCCCAGCAGAACACCATAGAACACAATTTCAGGAAAGTGGGCAAAAATAATCTCACTTTCTATCCTCCCCTTTCCCAAATTCCTTCTCTTAGGTGGTGTTATGAAGAAGGCTCAAGTATTAATTGGTCAAAATACCAGATTGATACCAAGAGTATGAGAACATTATCCTCGCTTTCCATGAAAAATTTCCGTTTCTTTGAATGATCAACCTTTCACATCCATATACCTACTAGAAACCAAGACACTTTTACTGGGTGTGGGTATTATGTTGATCCATTAAGCCCTATGGTGAGAATCTTTAACTACTATCATGTGAGTTGTGAACTCTTTATATCCTCTTATTATGAAATCCTACCCAACTAAATGCATCATCAACGTTTTGGGGCAATTTTGAGAAACCAAAAAGAAATAAATGTGTTATTTGATAGTTAATATCTGCAATCATCATCAGAAAGGGACATCAGGTGCATCTCTTCCAGCATTATCACATGAAGTTATGAGAAATACACTGGAGCTTTGCCACCATATGTTAATAACTTCTTTCTCCCTTTTCTTCATAAGGTTTCACTAAACACAAAGAAACATCTGCAGTTTATTCATCCAGCATATGTAAAGCACTTGCAATAAGCTTTGTTACATCCTTCTGGTCCAAACCACTCCCCACCAAAACAAATGACACATTTTGAAAAACCAGCAAATTAACTTACTGCCAAAGCAAATTAACACTTGACAGAATAAAGGAGAGTGATCACTGAAAACTGTTTGAATTTGTATGCCAGTAATTTGGAAGGAGCATAAACAATTCATATTTACCAGCGAAGCATGGCAGCATTGGTGTCTTTTGAGTTTTTGGCGTCCAGGCAAAGTTCTGGGCACAGCAACTTGTTCATTCGCCTGACAAGTCGATAGTAATAATGCCTAACCTGAAGGCAGGGGACCAAAATGAGATGAAAAGTTAGCACATGTCGGGGAAAGCATTGAGTGACGAGTCAAGATGCATTTCTAAAAAAGCACCTGATCCTTGTTTTTGCTCTGGACACGTGATGTGATTTTCTCAAAATTCTGCGAGAAAAAGGTATTCCACTGTCAGAATCCATTGGAGGAAAAAACATTCTTTCCAAATGAATTAGGTAAAAGTCTAGCAGTTTATTTGCCTTGCCAACTTGTCGTAATGCGACAAAAAAGCTTTCTTCTTCTTGACGGGTCCAAGCAGCCCATTGTCTTGTCGGTTTTTTTCCTACAGCAATAAAGGACCGATTAGAATATGCATTTGCCCGTGATCGTGCATTTAATAAGCCGAACAAATGATCAAACAGTACCGGGCATCTGCAGAGCAGCTTGTTCCGGTGAAGATGTGGGCATGCTACCATTCCCATCTTTATTTCCAATATTATCCGGACATTGACAAAGTTCACAGTCCAATGAAACCTGTGTCACCATTTTAATATCTTTCTCGTCACGCAAAAGTTAATCCTTCATGCATATTCCGATTTCCAGGTTTAGTACGATACTTCTAATAGTGCGGATTGCAGAGCAGAAAGTGCCTGGTTGAAACAAGGAAAAGACAGTTAACAATGTTGAGAGTCCAGATAGGAAAATCCATGTTCAATCTATACTCTAAACCATGTTGGAGGATTTCACATTATGTCTCACCCCAAAATTCACTATTATTTCAATACAAAGCAGAATTAACTACTCATACCTAGCTCACAAACATCCACCAACTCGAAATACAAACATAATTGATCATCAAAATTGGAAACCAATAGCAGTAGAATCAAGTATGCTCATGATATACACAAGGAGCACATAGGGTTTCCACATTAAATCCAAACAATCAATCAAAATCAATTTTGATGAAGCAAAATTCAACTATAAAGCATGTAAAAAACATAATTCGAACTTCATTTCAAGTCTCAAGCATACTCAATTCACCAATTCAAGTTTAAAAAACCTACCCAATAAAAAAATTAGAATCAACGAAGAAACCCTAAGATCTATCACCCAAAATCACCAAAACCTCAGAAACGAAAATTCAAGCAGCTTCCAATGTGCATGAAACATGAAAATTGAAAAGCACAAGGAATCATGGGAGATTGCATACCAGAAACCGAAATCAAACTAGGCGAAATTGGATGCAAAAAATGGATAAAGAAAAATAAAAAATAAAAAGAATAAATCAAAGGCAGTCTTACTGAGATTGATAACTTCAACAGCAGTTAACGATTAAAATAATAGGAGCACTTGAAATTGTGAAGTAAAATATTGTATACTACAAACAAAAGAAATATTTTCAATAATGGATAATATATTCTTTGTTAGATAATGAGGTTTTAACGTTTATCAATTAATCAATTTACTATTACACACAAAGAATATCTTTTGGTGCTCAAACAATATTAGGTCAAATAATATACATATTTTATTTATTTTCATTCATTTTTTTTCTTATTCTAATAAAACAGATGTTATTTTGATTATCACCAAAATATCTGTGGTTTACATAAATTCTAGGGCAAAAATCCATACACAAAAATATATCTTACTCCTTTTATTGCTAAAATAGGTCTAATAAAGTTTTGATAAATAAATTAATATACATTAAATATAATATGCTATGTGATAGTGACAATTAATGAAAATGACAAATTTCTATTATCTTATCAAAATAGCAAAAATAAAATTGTAGTGATCAAGAGATTTGTTCGACCGTTTGTTTTACGGTGGTTTAGAGTCGTCCATCCTTGAATACTTTAAAGTTAGCACAAATTTATCGCAAAAAAAATGGACTATTTTAGCTTTCGGAGAAGATCTGAATTGAGATATTGCAAGATATTAGGGACACGTGTTTGTTGTTAATACTTTATATGTTCATTATGGCTATATAGATTTGGTGTTTATGACGTGTCTTACCGCTAGCGAAAGCTTCAAATGTTCAAATAGAGATGGAAAGTGATAGTTTTTTTTAATATCCATAATTATGAAGTACTATTGAGATTTTTATTAATTGTTGATCCATAGTGAATGATACTTTGTCGTTGACTTCTTATCGAATTATACATATACTTGCTATAGAGAAGACATGGATTAATAGATTATGAGGTTATTTGGTTTATAAGATTATCATAACAAATCACTCTCCAGCTAAAATAATCTGATAACGTTATCTTAATATCATAACGACACACGCGTGTTTCGTTATTTGTTTTTTATTCTAACTTTGCTTTTTATAAAAAAAGTTGGGTTTTTTCCACCAACTTTTAAATTGACAAATAATATCACGAATTTTACCTGAGTTTGTTATTTTCCATTGGCGAAAAATTTTTAGCAAAAAATATCATGATGCGGATTTTTTTCCGTAATTTCTCGACAACAACTTCAAGAGCTTCAAGTTTTTCAATCTCTAAAGATAGTTTTTTCTTGAAGCACATCCTCCAAAATTATTATTAAATCCATTAATATAGCTAGGCCTGTCAAATCGGGTACTCGCGGATACCCGATCTGAAAATTTCAGGTACCCGATCCCGAATTTTCCAAAATATAGTATCTGATACCCGATCCGAATTTCATTTCGGGTACTCAATTACTCGACTCGGGTATCCAGTCTCGAATGATCGGGTATCCAGTCCCGATTTCAAATTTAATTTTGACTTTTTTCAAAAAAAAAATTAACTGACGGAGGTAGAGGGCGGCGGCCGTGGATGGCGGTGGCTGGGCAGGCGAGAGAGCAAGAGAAGGGAGAGATGTTGTGGCCGGCGCTGGGAGAGGAGACAGCAGCGGCAGCATTGGCGGCGGCGGAGGGAGAGCGCGGAGGAAGAGCATGAGAGGAAAGGAGACGTGTTTAATATAAGTAAATGATTAGTTCTAGGAACAGTAGCCTAATGTTTAATATTTAATTCTTTAAAGTATGATTAGTACTAATACGCGGTTCATGCTTAATATTTAATTACTTAAATTGTTAAAAATTAAATAAATACATTATATATTAACTTTTAAAAAATTGGATAATTCGGGTATACCCGATCGGGTATCGGGTTACCTGATATCCGAAAAACCAAAATCCTCAATACCCGATCCAGAACCGAAACTCGATTTTTCGGGTTTTGGGTATCCAATTACCCGATTTTTTGGGTTTGGATATTGGGTAGAGGGAACATCTTTTTAAGTCCACGAACTTTGCCAAAGTATCATTTTAGGTCCGTAAACTTTGAAAATATCATTTTAGGTCCATCAACTATGGGTTAATATCATTTGAGGTATCCTAAAAAAATTTTGGACAAAAATGCCCTTAAGACCTTCAAATGTCAATTTGAACAATTATTTCGCCAATCATCTTGCGTCAGAGACATAGAATCCAACAATTTTTAACGGCAAATTTTTATATTTAAATTCAATTTAGATGTTAATTGATCTCCATTTTGAAATTCGATCTCCGAATGACAATCCAAATTAATAGCTATCTAATTTCAAAATAAATAAACTAAATAGAATTCACTCATCACCTATAGCAAATTATTAAAATACAGTTTAGATTGAAAAAATAAAATAAAATATCAAGTCTCAATTCACTATCATTAAATAATTAGTCATCTAATAATTGAAAAACTAACACATATTTTTTACGGTAAATTTTAATTATATTTAAATTCAATTTGGATGGTAACTGAATTAAACAGTAGTAAAAAAATTGTTGGACTCTAGGTCTTTGATGCAAGATGAGTAGCGAAAGAATTGTCCAAATTGCCCTTTGAAGTCCTTAAGAGCATTTTCGTCCAGAAAAAATTTAAAATACCTCAAATGATATTAATTTGTAGTTCACGGACCTAAAATGATATTTTCAAAGTTTACGGACCTAAAATAATACTTTGACAAAGTTTGTGGACCTAAAAAGATGTTCCCTCTATTGAATATCCAATACCCGGTATCCATTTTGAAAGGCCTAAATATAGCCGACATTTATTAACTGGTGGAATATTACAAACTCGGGTAAAGTTTGTAATATTATTTGTCAATTTAAAAATTCGGTAGGAAAAACCCAACTTTTTAAAAGTTCCATGATATTAGAAGCCAATATTTATAAAAAAAAAAAAAAAACTTAGAAATTGACTAAGAATATATCTTTAAAGTTTAAACAAAATATAAAATAATAAAATCGATGAACATAAATTTCAGAAAAAAAAAACCCGTAAAAAAGAGAAACCTTTTGGATTAAAATCACTTTCTCAACCGGCGATTTACTTCTCCTCCGCCGTAACGGAAAAAAGATGGGGTTAGGTTACGCCGTCGGAGTCGTCGGATTTCTGATTCTCGCACACGCCGCCTACTCCACTATCCAGTGTGCGTATTCAAATCGCCAGAAGTCTTTATTTTGAACAAATCCTGAATACTAGCTCTGAATTTTTCGATCTGTTTTGATTTCAGATAGATCTTTGCTGAAGATTACAGAAGAGGAGTTCACGGGGCCACCAGTCACTGTAATTTCATCTATTATGCCTATTTTGTATGCGGATAATTCGTTTTTGCAGCTAATTAGGTATGTGGTTTTCGATCGATTTACAGGTAGTTATGGAGCTGGTTGCAGGATTGTTTTTCTGTTTGTGGGCTGCGTTGACTGTGCCTGGCAAATTCTTGTCGATTCTCCCTCAATCAGATGAGAACAGGTGCGTTTAAGCGTTTAATTTTCCATTGATTTCCATTGTGTTGTTGTTATAACGTTATTGGATCTACTGCAGCAGCTGCCTCTGCTTGTATGTTTGAATAATATTGTATTGTGAACATTCGGTGTAAATTGTATGTAATGATTTATGAATGTGGGCTTAGGTAGAGTTGCAGCTGCTATCTTGATTGTTTATATGAGGTATTGGGGTATTTGGTTAGGCCAAGAAAATAATTTGTGTACACATTTGTGTCTGATAATTTGTCACAAGATAACTGAGTTGTAATTACGAGGTTTGTTGGAGATTGGTAGGATATAGCTCCTCAACAATGTTTATGAGTTTTCATGTAGCGTATCATGTCCGTTTGGCTAAGATATGATGGCTGAAAGAATATATTGGAGCTCTCTACTATGATGTTGTTACCATTCACGAAAAGAGTTTGTTTATTAGTCTATTTCAACCTTTTGGCAAATCTGTTTATGTGTAGGAAGTGCGCAATGCCCTCTATCATGTAAGTAGAAAACTGGATGGTTGCGATAAAAGCTAGCATATAAATTTTAGACAGAAGGCTAAACATGCATTAGGGCTAGGGGGAAACTGTTCGGCAGCTTTGATATCTTGACTTGAAAAACTCCAACTTACTCAAGGAAATACCTGGATTTTTTTCATAAATTGACCTGAAATTCGATATTTCACTTCATGCAAGCTACACATTGCACCATATAATGTCCAAATGGCAATTAGAAGGACAATTAATGAGTTTTTGAATAATGAGATGAATGAAGAAGCATAGCTGGATGGTTCATGCCTTCCCACTTATTTTATTTTGCTTTCAATTGAATTCAGTTTTTAAATATGTTAGAGCTTTATCCATCATGAATTGCATTAACTAGTCCTTGATCTGGTTTTAGTACAGGAAACGTGTCTTGCTTACTGATTAAGCTTTGATCTTCATTTTTCGAAGTTGGACATGCTTCAGGCTACTAACCACCATTCTTTCTGTCTAAGCAGGGTGGTTGCCTTACCTTCCAATCTGGATTTCATGATCTTCAATCATCGTGGAAGAGCTTTTTCTATGGGCATCGATATGAAGCAAAAGTGATATTATAGCTCATTGCATTTGATTAATTAATGAGATCTAGAGCCAAAAGAAACTTAAACTAGATGTTAATTTTGCTGGAATCTAGAAGGTATTGATTTCATAGCTGTTCGGGGGCACGACGAGCTACCACTGTTTCTCTATCTTTGTGAGATCTAAGGACAAGGGCAGTTGGCCTGCTTCTCATGCTTGTGTTATATTTTAGTCGGTTGAAAGTTTGAATCTTTTATATGGGCGTGTGCATCTCTCATTCATTTATGGTAATTGCTTTTGTGTTATACTTGGTTATTAACTACTCAAGTAGATTCAATCTTACAGAAAGCTATTTATTTACAAAAAAAATAAATTGAAGTATTTTATGTTGCATAGCTTGCATTTTATATGCCAATCTAAGGCTCACTAATGAAAATATGTATATTGGCTACTACATTTATTGTATAGTTACTAATATTTCATGAAGATAGATGTTACGAAGTTGTTTAAATGTTTAGGTTGATCAAAGGTTGGGGAAATGAGATTATGTTATTTATTAACCAATATTTTGCCATTTAAATGACTCAAAAATGTCATGTAGATAAAAAAAAAAATGATATGCCGTCAAACGCCTGATGATGGAATGTATCACAATACATCAACTTAAAACTTTTTGGACTAAAATGAAATAAAGGTGACGTCTGTGGCTTTTGCAACCAAAAATGAGAGGAGGAGAAAGAAGGAGAATGCAAACAATGGCTGTCCATAAACTCATCAGAAAGATTCATGCATCCTTTCCATCGGTTTAGTTCCAAGTCGCGTGCTTCATCACTTGTTCTTGATGTCAAAGGAAATTATCTTGAGAGCGCCACAACAACATGTTTGTCTCCTCCTCCTCGCAACGTACCATTTTTGGCTCCCACGGCCTGCAGCACCAATGCATCTGATGAAGACAAAATAAGCAAGTGTCTTGTTAATTGTATCCATAGATAAATCATGCAAAGGTTTGAAACCAAACAGTCAGCCTATCAAGAAGCCAAGATTGCAGAAAAGAAACCAAGATAAAGTACAAGATTATAAGGCCCAAATGCAGAAAAAGTGCCGCATTTGCGATGGTCAAATGTTTCGTAAAGAAAGTGCCCAAGTATTAGAGGTGTTACCTCATCGGTTGTAGAATACGGTCTCGGATGACTAGTTGTGGTACCAAGAGCGGGCATTTCTCAATCGTGACCTGTGGCAGTGGCGAGTAGAGGAAGTTTCTGGTGGGGTTGCAGCGTTGCGCTTGCATTCATATCCTAGTCACACTTTATCACCACAGTCCATTTGCTATTCTTCTAGCATATGCAATATACAGTCACACTGACCAACACAAGAATGAGATACATTCCAAAAACACCTTCCATCTGTAGTTCTTCAAGAACAAGGCCACCAAACTCCAAAAAGGAGAAAACCACACCACATTGTCAATCCTCACACGCACCAAACCGAAGAAAGAGGAAATGAAACAGAGGGAGACCGGCAGAAAAGCATATAATTTAAAAATGGAACTAAACAAAACCAAGCTAGCCTAGCTTGCAAAAGATGAGCATAGTATCTTAAGTATACAGAATGGGGAAATGTCATCCAAGAGTGCCACATAAGTTTCCAGATAGCTCAATCAGATCACGCAATAAAATGGTATCCAACTTATATTATCACACAAAATTATGACATGATTGTAGAACAAGGCACAAACAAGAGGTGGCAACAACTATATGTGCGTGTGTTCGTAGAGAGGAGATGGAAACACAGGGAACGAACAAAATGCTACAATCTCATTCATTAAGAAATAGTGTCAATGACAAGAAATCTGGAAATGACCTGACATATCTCGAAAAATGACTTAATCTGGGTTCCGCTCCTAAATGGATTAGCACCAAATACACAAGCACAAACTACTGTATGTTTTGAGTTTGACTAGTCACTAACCTAATCAACTGCTATTTTCTTGAACATTAGCCAATCAATGTCATTCAAGGAACTACAAATTTACAACTGAGGAAGCTCCTGCTGGTTTTCCAAAGATTGCCGTAGTATAAACTCAACTCTCCTCTTCTTGTCATCTCTTTCACCCTCGTGACCAAACCATGAAGATGTTCCTCCAACGGCTTTCCGAATCCTCAAATCCAATGGTTCACCAAATACCTTTTTACCCCCCTTGAGCTCTAAAAACAAAGAATCCCTCTTTTCCGGAAAAGTCTTCTCGCCATCACTTCCGGAATCAAGCCCATCCTTCATTGCCTCAATGGCTGGAGCAAACGTCTCCAACAAAGAAACTTGTTTTTCTGTCTGAGCTTGACTAGAAAGCTTTGGGGGAATGCTAACCCGTGACACGCCTATGTCCTCAGCCTCCAACGGCTTCTCCAGAGACAGGTTCCCATTGTTATTAACTCCTGATCCATTTCCTCCATTACATGGTTCAGCAGATGTTGTAGCCACTGATGATCCATTACATACAAGCCGCTGCTGCAGATTCAACAAAGACCTCTCTGCCTTCCTATGCTGCCTCGCTAGCTCAATCTTATCTGTACGAGGGTCAGAAAGCCTCTCATTCCAAACAGGTGTTCGTACATACGTGTGGGCATCCGGAAATGCAGGCAACCACTGTGGCACGTGCTTAAAAGCCGGAGTCTCCCCCATTTGCAAGAAACTAGGTATCATTCTCCGTTCCCTGATCACAGGAAATTGTGGCACCGGTTGAGCAAATGGCACCTCGTCAGCCATGTCTACATACTCTTTGATCTCTCTAATAGCACCTGAACTCACTACACAGTCGGTATGAACCTCTGAAGCACCAGTAAACCCTAGCGGCTTCCCCAAGTCTTCCAGCCCCTGGACAACATCAAAGACGTTGCAGCCCGTCCTACCAGCCGAATTCGCATAAAATCTGGCGGTTTTACCTAACTCACAGACATACCTAATCGCAATGTCAACAAGCGAATCCAGAGCAGACTCATTGAACCCCTCAAACCCAACACCCTCGCATATTTGAGCCATTGCAACTCTCGAGATAGCTCGACTATAATCACCAGCGCCAGATCGCAAATTCGAACCATTCTGTTCGTCTCTCGTGCCTTCAGCTTCACCTCCATCGCTCATGTTCAGATTCAAGAAACATTTAGGGGTTTCTTAAGCTCCAAAAACCTCAACAAACACTCAGAACTTAGAAATCCCAGGCCCCACCAGCAGCTAGAAATAAATATAAACCCTAGATACAAGCTGGAATAGCATCGAAGAAGATGTGGCTATATCAATCTATACGCGAGCTTAACCAACGCATCAGCCTACAACTGAGTTACGAGCACTTACAATTGATGCAACTTTCAGCGCCGTCTTCGAATTCGATGAATTTGAATACTCTCTTTAAAACGGGAACGAATTCAATTGCGGTAAAACCCTAGAGAGAGAGAACGAATCATCGCTCTAGGGTTTTAGCTTTGAAGATGGCAGTTTTGGGGGGAAATGGAGTTTGATTTGGGGATTTTATGGAGTGATAAACCCTACTGTGAATCTGAAAACGGAAATTTGGATCGAGAAGAGAGAGAAATTCGAGAGGAGAGAGAAAGTCAAAACAGAGAGCTCAAGTGAGGTATTTATAGGCGAAGCCGCGCTGCTCATTTATTCTATTTTTAAAGAAAAACTCTACTACTTTAAATCCTTATTTTCCTGCAATTTGAATTTCGAAGCTTGATCTAAATTTAGAAACTTCTATAATATTCATTTCAATTTAATTACAATATTAATTATTGAGAGACAGATAAATTTTGAAATGATATTATTACATCGGTCGTTCCTCGTATTTAGAATATTAGTAGTTACTTAGATAATTGTGTTTTATAAGAGTGGTTTAATCTTCAAATATATAGTACCTATTTATATTGTATATTTTTCAATGTAATTATAATTTTTAAATATAATTAGGAAATTATGGAAAAAATATTAAGTCTAGTTCAGTTTATATTAAGCAACTTTAAAAATCAACCGTAATACATCATTAAATTGGTTTTTGATACGAGACCAAAAATTGAGTTGCTTGCATGCTAAATGATTTTCGCTTTTGTATAATTTAACTCACTCATAGTATGTCCCCGTATAATTTATGACATAGTTAATAGTATAACTTCGTCAAAGTATTTTGCCATAGAAAATTCTGAATGACTCCAAAATTATGATTTTTTTGGTATAAATTTTTAAGTTGCAAAACAGACAAAGAAAATGACCAAATTTCATGATATTTGGTCAAAATGAATTATCCAGTAATATGCTTAAATGCTTATTACTTTATTTGTCTCATCCGAAACGTTTACTTTTCATTTTTAAATCGTGTCAATCAAGAACCGGGCTCTAACTAGAATGTCCACCTCCCCTAGATATCGCTGATATCTGATCACGCACATCTGGATTGTCATGCATTAGGACCATGATTCAACAAGCATCTGGGCCACCTCGATGAGACCAAGTAGTGAATCGATTATTCCATCTAAATTCAAGTAAATGATCATATAGAATGTAAGCAATGATTTATAAATCGTATCAAACCATCTGATCCATCCGCGAACCAATGACTTAAATGTCAGGTTCGACTCACCATATAAAGTCGCTAGTCAATCCGGCCGTTTTAAATCTTCCTAATTTTATTTATTTATACTATTATTGTTCCCACTTAAATTAGGTGTTTCCATCTTTCCTAATTTTTTACTCTTACGCACGTCTCCCTCTTTCATTTCCACACTCTTTCACACACACATTCCCGCCATTCTCCACCGCCCGCCTCTACACCTGCTCCACCGGCGAAATTGCATTGGTTGATTGCCGGAAAACGAAGTAAAGATCTCCCTTCCATTTTACCTTACCGTTTTTTTTTTAATATTTTAGTTTCCTACATGAATTGCTGATTTTTTGGTCTACAATTGCTTCACAAGTTTTATTTTTTGTCATTATTGTAGTCAATTGCAAAAAATTTCGGTGGATTAGATGCTAGGCTCATGGATATTTGCTTTTATGGATAATTCTTGACACTATTTTGATGCTATCTAAACATTTGTGTTCATTTACTTGTTCAAATTCCTATCCAGACACATTGTTGAAAAAAAATTCTTAACATTCTTTCCAACAAAGAATCACAGGCATCAACTAATGAAACATTTACAATGTGTCCACAATTGCTTACAGTATACACATTGCAGGATATAATTAAGCGAGAGTGAATCACGAACGAGTGGATCAACGGAGGAGGAATTCAGCCATCTTGTTGGTGTATCTGGTAAAGTTATTTCGTGTTCTAAAGTTCCTTCTGAAGTTCGTTTTCGAATGAAAGCATCAGTTAACGAACACGGAGACGAGAAAAAAGAGAAAGTGATGAGTGTTACCGGTGAGAATCCATATGATAGTAAATTCCATGGTGGTGATGTTCAAAAAAGTAAAGGCAAAGGAGTTGATGTTATTAAGAGAAGGAGAATCAGGGATATAGAAGATGATATGAAATCAGGAACAGGTAATGATGGGGCAAGATGGCATGAAACTGATATGGCATTGGCTATGTGGTTTTACGATGCTTGCATTCCTCTAACTGCCGTAAATTCACCTTATTATCAATCGGCAATTAATAAGGTAGCAAGTACAGGGCATGGATATATAGGACCAAGTTGTCATGCATTAAGAGTTCCTTTGCTGAAAGAAGCTAAATTATCTGTCCAAAACACTATTAACTCTATGCGAAGTAAATGGGCCGACTCAGGATGCACAATAATGGGTGATAGTTGGACAGATAACAAAAATAGGGCTTTGATGAACTTCTTAGTTTATTGTCCTCAAGGTGTGTCATTCATTAAGTCTGTTGATATCTCTGGTATAGAGGCAAATGCAGAGAATTTATGCAATTTGTTTACTGAAATTGTTGAAATTGTCGGTGCTCAAAACATGGTGCATATGGTTACTGATAATGCTCCAAACTACAAAATGCGGGTGCTTTGCTGAGTGAAAGATATCCTTCAGTTGCGTGGTCTCCTTGTGCAGCTAATTGCATCAACTTAATCATGAAGGAAATGTCAGAATTGCCTCATATACATGATTTGATTACACGTGCATCTAGGGTTACTGGATTTGTTTATAATCATAAGTGGCCTCTTAATTGGTTGAGAAATAGGCCCGGCTGGACAGAAATTGTTCGTCCAGGTGATACTTGTTTTGGTACCAGTTTCATAGCATTGAAGAGCCTATGTGATCACAAAGACCACTTGCAAGCTCTAGTTACGAGTTCAGGATTTAAAAGATTTTTGAAAGTAGCTAAAGCACAAGAAGTTAAACAAGTTGTTATGGATGAACAGTTTTGGAATGATTGTTTAATTATTTCCAAGATTATGGGTCCGATTATGAGATTATTGCGCATTTGTGCTTCTGATGATAAACCTTCACTTGGTTTTGTGTATGAGGGCATGTGGAGAGTGATCAAAGGAGTTAAAGAGTTGTTCAAAAATAAGGAGAGGCTATATGGGAAGTATGTTGGTATAATCGAATCAAGGTGGGATAGGATGTTGAGAAAAAATCTCCATGCTGCTGCTTTCTACTTAAATCCCGCTTATCAATATGATCCTGAAATCCCTACTGAGACTGTAGAGGTGATGAAAGGATTACTTGATGCCGCTGAGACTATTCTTCCGGGTGTAGATGGTTTGATGGATGAGATATATACATTTCGGGATAAAAAGAAAGGTTTTGGAAGGAAATTTGTTTTGGATAACTCAAAATTTTCTAGGCCTGGTAAGTTAATATTATGTGTTTTTCATTCTAGAATAAATTAAACTGTGATTTGTAGTTGTAGATATTGATACTTGTTGATTATTCTCAGATGAATGGTGGAGGTTTTGTGGTCATGATGCACCAAATCTACGAAAGATGGCTATTAAACTTTTGAGCCAAACTTCTTTTTCTTCGGGATGTGAGCATAATTGGAGTGTGTTTGAAAGAATTCACGCAAAGGAAAGGAATCGGTTGGAGCATCAAAGACTAACTGATCTTGTCTATGTTCACTACAACTTGCGCTTACAAAACCGGTACAAATTTATGTATTGGTCTGTTATTTTCCAATGGTTCAACTTTCAATAATTTATGTTGATAATTGTTTTTTTTTTTCATTATTCGTATAAATGTGTAGTCTTGGTTCAAAGAGAAGATCGTATGATCCGATTGATTATGAGTGTATAGATGAAGTAGAGTTTTGGGTGATTGATGAAAATCCCGAGGAAGAGCTTGATTATGAGGAATTGGAGGAAATGTTAGATGAAGAACAAGCAAAAGGTTAATGACTTTCATAGATTTATTTATAATTTCATATTTTATTATGTTCATTGCTTGATGTTGTTGAACCTCTATATAGGTGATGGAGATGATGTTATGATGATTAATGATGAAGAAATCGATTTGTCAAAATTTGGTGATGGCGACTGTGACAGTACCAGTAGTAGTAGCTGCGATGAGTTCAATGGCGACTTGAGTCTCGTTAATCTTCAAGTTGGAAATGAAAGTGATGGAGATGATTGCTAATTATTTTGCTTTCAGCTTGTTGTTATGTAGTAGTACTACTTATCTTGATAAAAACCTATGTTAACTAGTATTTGACAGTTGAACTTGGTAATCTTGTAGACTTATTGGCATCTCATGTTATTAATATGCAGAATGTATTATAATGTCATTTTTTTGGTTATCATTCCTAGGATTTTAATGTTTTTATGGAGTAATATATTTATTTCTACTTGTACATTAGTTGAATTGGAAATTGGTAGCTATGTCAATTTCTTTACTGATCTGATTTTTTAAATAGGATGAAGGGAGTAGTTTCTAGACAATATTAGTGTAGCCTCCTTATTATCTGGACAATATTAGCTGCTGACATTATCCATCTTTGTCTTTATAAAAGCAACACAGAAAATCAAATTTAAAGTTCTTCACATCTCAAAAATGGCGTTTCATATGCAGCTATCATCTTCATCTCTCAAACTCCCTCTCTCCACAAACCCAATCAATCCATCACTTTCCCCACACCCACAGTCACTACAGCTACCTTCATTGGCTTCTTCTTCTTCTTCTTCTTCCCTTGGCTCCAAATCTTGGAATTTCTTCCTCTCCGGCACTCTCTCTCTTGCTCTTTCTCTCTCCGGTCAGTTACCCATTTCTCCAAAGGTTTTGGGATTTTTAATTCCTAATTTTACAATATTTGATTCTTGAAGTTCATTTGCAACATCTCAAGTTAGATTCTTGAAGTATTCAAATTGATGGCTTTAATGTTTTGAGCTATATTCTTGCATAAATACGACGTGGGGTTGATTCTTTTCCCTTGAATTTGTATAAAGTTTCTTACTTTCTGAATAATATGATCATTTATTTACTAGCTTACCTCAATTGAATAGTTCATTTGCAACATCTCAAGTTTGAATTTTGAATTGTTGGAATGGATGGCTTTAATGTTTTGAGCTAGATTCTTGCCTAAATACGATGTGGGCTTGATTCTTTTAACTTTAATTTGCATAAAGTTTCTTACTTTCGGAATATTATGATCATTTATTTGCTAATTTTGGTCAATTGAATGGTGATTAATGAAGTTTAGAGCTGCAATTTGCAGGAGTGGGATCTGCTGAAGGGAAAGTTGGGGTAAACAAGCCAGAGTTGCTACCTAAAGAGTTCACTACTGTAATTGATGTTGCAGGTTTCCTCTCCGATGGCCAGGTTTGCTTTCTTTTTATCTCGAGTAGTCTTGCTTCGGATGCATTGAATTTCCTGTTCATGTCAAGTTTGAAGCCCGCCCATATGGCCAATCTTGGCCAGAGCTTTCTTGAGAAAACCATTTTAGTTTGATTGGAGATTTATGGTTTTGTTGATGTGTTTTAAGCTGATGGAAATGTGTTTTGCCGGGGAATAACCGTAGGGATTGTTTGCTAGCTAGCATCGGGAGCTTATATGTGATGGTGTAGTGACTGTAGGAAATGGCTCGTGTTTCTTCTAGTAGGCGTGCTGGAAAATGTATCAAAGTGTTGTATTCATACGATCATACGAAGGATTAATGATTTGGTTGATGTGTTTTGGATGGTGATAGAAATGTGTTTAGCCGGTGAATCATTGTAGGGCCGGGTTGTTGCTAGCTAGTAACGTGAGCGGATGTTGTACGTGATGGTCTAGCCAATAGAGGAAATGGCGCGTGTTTTCTGATCGTAGGCGTGTTAAAAAATGTATTGTAGCGTTGTATTGCTAAGGATGTAAGTTCAAATGTGGCTTTGTTAACGCTTCGGCAGGAAAAGAGGATTTCGCAGGAGATAGCCGCCCTTGAAAAGGACACGGGATACAAGTTGAGAGTTTTGGCGCAGAATTATCCCGATACACCCGGTATGGCTGCCAACGGGTGCACTCAGCTAGCTAACTTCTTCGTCGTTAAAAATCTAACATCAAGGATTTCTCTTTGTTAGGACTAGCAATCAAGGATTTCTGGAAAGTGGACGATAACACAGTCGTGTTTGTCGCTGATCCGACATTCGGTATCTATCTAAAACAAGCTTAGTTTTTTTCTATTGCGGCTGGCTAGTGTTTTATATCTACACATTGCTTGTAACTAGGAAACATACTCAACTTCAACGTTGGCGCTTCCATTGATTTCGACGTGCCACGTAGCTTTTGGAGCCGGCTAGCAGGGAAATATGGAAACATGTTTTATTGGAAGGAAAAGGTTAGATTGTTAGCGTTACTACTTACACTTTCCATATTTTTACGAGAGTGATACTGACATACGATCTTTGTGTTTTGAAGGGAGAAGATGCAGCTATTGAATCGGCGGTCATGGCCATATCGACGTGCCTTAGAGAACCAGCGGGCGCCAATAGTTGCTCGGAGGTAAAATAAATTCCGTTGTACCAGAAAATCTATAGAGGGAATCGCCACGGCCTCTTTTCATGCAAGAACGAAGATTTCGTATGGCAATGTACAACAGTCATCGTCATCGTCATCGTCATCGTCATCGTCGTGTCTAACCTATGACTACATCTATGTATAATATGAACCAGAACAAACATTAGTATATGTATATGATTACAGCAATATTTAGCGCAATTGTATAGCCGTACAAAAAATTCACCATAGCCGCAGGCTCGCAGCAGACACTCCCTCCCTCCGAAATAACCAAGACGTTTTTTTTTGAAACAGGATTTCAAAAACAAAATTTAGTATAGTAATTTAAATAAAAAGAGAATAAAGGCATTAGAGATAATAAAGTGAAATAGTTTAAAAGAAAATAAAGCAGAAGATAGACAAGCAAGAGTAAATGTTACATGTATTTTGAAAAAAAAAAGGTTTACTCAGTTTAAGTGAGATGTTCCAAAAAGTAATAAGAGTTGCTAAGAGCATCCACTGTAGACAGGACTGACTAAAAACACCTTCTGCCACATCACTAGGACTAGCCGACGCCCTAACCAATAAAACAAATGAACAAATACGATTAATTCATTTTGATTGTTGGTGTTCATCAAATATTTAAAAAATGAAGTGCAATGAGTTGTAAATATAGAGTATAAATAATTTTTTTAAAAAAATAGTAATAAAAATAAAATAAAATTGGCTAGCTGATCGGTTTCCGTGGATGAGAGCTCGTCCTACTTCGGGACATCCGTCGCGTTAGCCTAACGCAATAGTGGACGTCCCCACGCCTTAAACGCTAGTCCGTGCTCTAGTCCGCTATTGCTGATGCTCTTATAATTTGATGGAAGAAGTATTATATGATTTTAATTCTTCAACCCAAACGGAAACTTAATTAGCTTTGGTAAATAGTACTCCCTCCGTCCCAAGATAAGTGACCTACTTCTTTTGGGCACGGGATTTAAGGAATGGTATTTAAATAAGTTAAAGTGGAGAGAGTAAAGTATGAGAGAGAGAAAAGTAGAGGAGAGAAGAGAGAATAAAGTAGGTGGAGAATAAAGTAAGAGAGATAACTTTTTGCTAAAAATGGAAATAAGTCACTTATAGTGGGACATCCCAAAAAGGAATACGAGTCACTTATCTTGGAACGGAGGGAGTAATTATTTTGTGTATTCATATTTGTATTTAAATATTCCTAGTGATTAAATATTAAATACTTAAAATTAAAAACCCTGAACACTATCAGACTTGTGCTTTTCATGCCACTTCAACTTGCGTTTCTAATTTCATCCTTGTTTAGTTGGGAGGGGATAAATGCGTAACTAATTGCTTCATGCCAAAATTATCTATCCACAAATCATTATGTGATTGTTAAAAGGGAAGAACTAAATCTGCTGTCAAAATTGCATAAAACATCAGTATTTTTAATAAGTTAAGTCACTTACTTGTGTTTAGGAGGAAGAAATCAATCAATTTTGATTCAACTACAGATTTATCTTGTATTTATAATAATCATCCATGAATTAAAAGCTGAAACTGATTTATGTTTGTAATGTTTTTTATTACTATTTTTTTCGGTTTTTACGATTTTAGTTTTTTGAACTCTCATTACAATTGTAGGGTTTTAGAAGATGAGGAAGCTAAAGTTTCATGAGAAGAAACTGCTAAAAAAGGTTAACTTTTTAGAATGGAAGAGAGAAGGTGGGCAGAGGGAAAACCTAGTAATGCATCGCTATCACGTTACCGGTAGAGACGATTACAAAAAGTAATATTCAAGCATCATTTCTCATATTTCAGCTCAGGTAACAAATTTTTCCATAATTTTTTTTTTCTCTTTTTCTTTCAGGTATTCACGGTTGTGTAGAACAGTGCAGAGGCTGGTCAGCATACTTAAACAGATGGATGCGCGAGATCCTTATCGAATCGAGATGACTGATAACCTTCTTGAAAAACTGTCAGTATTTTTAATTGATCATTTGAGTTTATGCTGTTGTAGAGGTTTTTCTTACTTTAAGATTTATGATATTAAAGTAAATTTATGTAATTAGAGTCTGAATTAAACTAGTAATTTGAGAGGAAACAACCAAAATTATTGGAGAGTATCCGGTTAATATGAGTGGAAGTGTGAAACAAGTTGAAGTCGCGGGCATTTCATTTGTTCTTCCTCTAGTTTGGCAAAAGAAGTTGTCTTTACTGAGAAATTTTGCTGATAGCTAATTGCATAGTAAAGTAAAGATGCTGATAGTGCATAGATGAAGTGCCTACGCGTTACTTTTGACATGCTCGCTTGTATGATTTTAGTAATTTACGAAAAATCATGATGCATGATTGCTTATTCTTCTGGTATATTGGAAGACTGCTCTGATCCATGATCCATCATGACTCTACATATCAAATATAGCTTGTGCTGTCGTTTAAGCAATGTAGCACTGAAGATCGGTTCAGTTTATGTTCTTATTTATTGGTATTTTGTTAATATAGGTACAACATTGGTGTTATTCCATCTCGTAAAAGTGAGCGCCTCTCTGTATCATCCTTTTGTCGGTAAGTGAGGTTGAAGATGCAACACATTTATGTGATGTTCCGTATCAATAAATTCTTGTAATATGTTTCACAATTTGAACCTTGTTTCTTTGATGGTTAATGATAGTAGTAAATTACAAATGATGGCCTTGGATTAGCACTAATGTTAACATGCTGAATCTACGAGTAGAAAGCTCTCGAAGGAAATATCGATAATTCTAACAGGGCTTTATTGGTTTCAGACGTAGGCTTGGCTCTGTGTTGGTGAGATTGAAGTTTGTTGTTCTGCTCTAGTTTTGTTGTTTTTGCTTACACTAAGCAGTTCCAATTAAAAGAAGCTTTATGTATTGATAGAAAGTGATGTTTTTTCACTTGTTTCTCTATCCACAGGTAATGGAAATAGTATTGATTTCCTTTTCCCCACCACAGTTAACTCTTTCACATGTTTTTTACATGCTAGTGATTGTCACACAGATTTCTTTACAAATAAAATAAATACTGTATATAATGGATAGAGATTTGCAAAAGGAAACAGGTAGAGATTTCCATAGGCTTAGAAGGATAGATTTTATCTTATCTCATATTTTACTACTTTCCACTCATAGGGTTACTCTTTGTCTTATCTCTTAGCTAACTCATATCTATGTTCAAATCAAATCATTAATTCAAAACCGATATATATTTATTTATCATTTTATCATGAGATTTTCACACCTTTTACCATTTCTTTTTGGATAATACCGGTCTTAGAAGAATGACTCAACTATGAAGACACTCCCCAAAATGGAAAAATGATTCAACTATAGTGAAACGGAGGGAATATTTTTTAAGGAAAATCTTCACTGGTTGGAATATGATTACAAGGAGAATCTATTTGTTTGCTGTTTTGATCTTGACACCGAGCTATTTACTGGTTTTTCTCTTCCGAATTATGGCGACGACAAATGTGGCAATTATCAATTATCGTTTATGTATTTTTTACGGTAAGTTATGTTTCTACCATCTCTTAGAGAATTGTGATGTTATTATCTGGTGGATGACAAATTATGGAGATGAGAATTCTTGGACAAGGGTTTATAACTTAACCGGTGGATCATATATGTATGGATTTGTTTTTCCACTCAAAATGTTGGCAAGTGGTTACTTGTTATTCATAATGGACGTCTATGCGAAGCTATTTCTCTACGCACTAAAGGTCCTTTAGAACCTATTGAATGGCATGGTATTCTTCAACTACCTATATCTTATTATTCCAAAATCACTAATTTATTCCAATTTTTCTTTCAATCAAGACTATGGGAATTCACAATTAGTCTTTTAAGTTTTTAGTAGGTAAACATGATTTAGTTTCTTGTAGGGGTATTATCTTTTCATTTTTAATGTATGTTTATTTTAATTTTTGATAATAAAATATTGATGAAAAAACTTATAATCTGGCCTATTATATCATAATTTATCATGGGAAAACATAACTTGAAAAAGATCAAATTTTACAACTTTTCTTACCTATACATATATAAAAGAGATGTTTTGGATTATTTACAAATCTGCATTTTTAGGTTAAAAATTATAATTTTATTAAAGTTACTTTTTGTTAACAAGTTTGTTATCTTAATCGGTAGTTTAAGAAAATTAAATACCAATCAATTTAAAGAATAATATATACTTATGAATTATGAAAAACAATATCAATATACTCCATCTAGTTAGCAAAATCAATAAATACATAAGAAATATCAATATACTCATTTTTTCTTTTCCTCTCTCTTACTTTACTAATTTTACATTAAAATCCGTACCGTTTCAAATGTTTCTATTTTTTTAATACAAAGGGAGTATAAGCATAGTGAGTATCAGTTAATTAGGGATCCCAAAATTATTGGAATAATTATTTTTAGTTTCAGCAAAGTTCTACAAAAGTTAAGAATTAATGTTTTATATTTTCAAAAAAAATTATATTTATGGTTTTTCTATTTTTGGTGATGGTGTATCACTATTGAACTTATATATTCTTAATTTTTTTTTTGCGTGGTTACAATTTTTGTGTTTAAGTATCCAAAATATTTTAATTAATATTCATGATTTTATTTTATTAAATATATTTTTATTTTATGTTTTCAGTGCATAATTATTTTTGATATTATATACTATATTTTTGAAGAAAATACAATGTGCCATGGGTGAGACACTAGTTATTGATAAACGAACACATCTTCATTCTTCAAACACGAGCTCCCCACATTAAATACTCATTTCTTCACACTAATTACAGAATATCAAACTAGTGGCAAAGTCAGAATTTTTATACTGAGGGGCCCAAATATTTGTTCATGTTTGTGGATATTTTTGATGTCGTCATTATTAGAAGTATCTCCGACCTGAGATAAAGGGATAATAAGAGAGAAATATTTATTTCTTTTTTCTACTTACTAAATAAGTACTCCCTCCGTCCCACAATAATTGTCACTCTAACCATCCACAACGCTATATCTTATCCATCTCTTAACCCCCTCATCTATTCACTATTCATGGGGACTGTACTTTTCACTTCATCTCTTAACTAAGAGATAACACCTATATCCCTCCATCTCTTAACCATCTCATCTCTTAACTATTCATTCAATTTCATTTTTTATTTTTTTTCAACAAATCCAATTAATAAAAAAATACACTTCATTAAATAAAATAAAATTACAATTTAAAATTCTAAAATTATAAAAAACACATAAATAAAATCCTAAAAAAATAAAAACACATAATTAAAATCACAAAATCATAATTAAAATAAAATTACAATTTGTGGGAATGATTTAGTATTTATAGAAGTGATTGGAGGCTTTTAAAAAATTGAAAAAAATTACAAATTTGAAAAAAAAGGCTATAAACGGCTAGTTTGTTGAGGGATGGATGTGTTAAAATTCTTTTCATATGCAATCCAATGACTCATGAATATGCTGAGCTTCCTCGACTGCCTGCCCGTGCTTGCTTTTATGGATTTGGAGTGAGTAAATTAACCGGGCAATATAAGATTTTGTGTGCTGATCAATTTAGGTCCTATTATATATACACTCTACGTGAAGAAGCTCTGTGGAGAACCGTGCAATAAAGTGCCAAGTGATTATGCTGTATTTATTAATGGAAATCTTCATTGGTTGGAATATGATTTCAAGATGATTCTATTTGTTTGTTGCTTTGAACTTGATACTGAGCTATTTACCAGGTTTTCTCTTCCGAATTATAGAGGCCGCAAATATGGCAATTATCAACTATGCATTTTGGAGGGTAAGCTATGCTTCTGTGATATCTTAGAGAGTGCTCACGATTTTATTTGGTGGATGGACAACTATGGTGACGAGAGTTCTTGGATGAGGGTATATACCTTCTTCTCTGGACTAGATATATATGGATGTCTTTATCCATACAAAATGTTTGCGAATGGTGATTTGTACTTCATAATGAATGTCTCTGAAAAGCTATTTCTCCACCTCAAAAAATATGAAGGTCCTTTGAAACCTTTTCAAAATCGTGGTATTCTTTATCGACCTACATCTTATTATTCCAACATTGCCAATTATACCCCAAGTTTTCTTTTGCTCAAAACTATGGGAATTCACAATGTTTAGTCTTTAATTTCAAAGTACACAAGCATGATTCTTTGTTTTGCTCGTAGTTTCTTGTACTATCTTTTCACTTTTAATATGTTATGTTATATTAATTCTGATGATAAAGAAAAAGTATGATGAAATAAATATGATAGGAAAAAGGTATGTGTGTGTATAATTTAGGTACAATTTGCACCATCAATTCCATATTTTATATATTATTCATTTATAATTATGTTGGACTCAAATCTTGCTTGTCGTTTTTAGATCAGTTATCTGAATGAGTTGACAAATAAATATGATAGGAAAAAGGTATGCGTATGTATAAATGTCATTCAATAAATGCCCAATTTCGATTACTATAGTATTCGCCATTTAATTTTTATTATGTGTTACTACTATATAACACCTTGTTTTTTAATCTAGTTATGCGTCAAAGCTTTCGCGTACGTAGATTTTATAACTAAGTTATTCAAATGTACGTATAAAAGAGTCAAATTACAATTGTTTATGTAAGAGGATTTCTAATGAAGAATACATGATCCGATTTTCATATATTCAACTTGATTATTTTTTATTCAAATTTTCTCTTAAATTATTTGTTAAAATTTCTTGAAAAATTAAGGGTAAAGCAAGCTGCGCGGAACTTAGATTTACTCATATGTTGTTTGGTGAGTATACTACATAAAGTTATGTATAAATATAAGTGTTACCTTAAATATTTCCGTATGGAGAAATTAATTTTCAAAATCAAATGTTCATACATAACTTCTTCTCTTGGAGCATATTAAAGGCCTCGTTTTTCCATATTTACATAAGCCTCAAGAATATTTTGAGGTTAGAAACTAAAAAGAAGAAAATAAATTAAACATTGTATAAAAATAAATGTCTATATCTATTTATTCCCTTCACGCCTTACTTTGAAGAACAGACACGAGGTGAGAATATCCGCAGGGGATAGCGAGGATCCCGGTCTGTTTGAAACCAAACTCTCGCTCCGCCTGCTCCAACAGCTTGAGAAACCCCGGATGGGCCAAGTAGCTCATCTTCAACACGAACCGCCTCAGCTCGCCACCTTCAACCGCGTACACGACGAAATGCCCCTTCTTCACATCCTGCGGCACTCCACCGAGCAAACAGGCTTCATCGTCCTCCATTGCACGATCATATTCAAACCCGCACCTAGCCCACAATGCGAGCATCTTTGCAGCAAGCTTATGGATAAGGAAACCTCGGCTCATCCTATACTCTACAGAGATAGCTAGATGAGGCATATATGCTTAGCAGCGAAACCATAACACTTTTATAGACAGTGAAGGGAACAAAAGTGCAGGTCAGCATATGGAGAGGCTATGTAAAATCACTTTCGGACACTTGTATCCGAACAGTACGAGTAAGGACAGTTTCCAACCGTATACACTCATGTGGGGTGGGACCTTCGAACGATAATTAATTACGATGTTTCTATCCTGTCTGCGGTGATGCTATGTGAAGATGGTTATGGCCAAATGCATTAGGAGATCAACTGCCTTATTCTCATATATAGTAAGTTGGAAAAAATGGTAGGTTGGTTTTAAGTTTTAACGTGCTCGCATATTTGCTATGTGATTTGGTTTGAGAAGCAAAGCCGGTAACTCTCACTGCTTAAAAAAGGGGGCCTAATGCTGAAGTGTCATGTGTTAAGGCATTGGTAGTAAGGTAGCAGAGTGTTTTCATGTGTTTGGATTTGTGTTCTATTTTGGGAATGTAGGTATTTAGTGTGTTTTGGTAAGGATAAGTGTGGGGTTTCCTACACAAGTTAGGAAAGGATAGGGTATTCTAGGCGCGAAGTAACATGCTAAAGATGGGAGGGCTATCGAGGAGTAAAACGATAAGAACTACTCCGTCCGTCCCATTTAAGATTGTCGCGATATGGGGTTTTAGGTGGATGTATTTAAGGTCCATTTGGTATATATGTTTCACTAGGATAACGATAGTTAATAACTCTACATGATAAATTATCTCTTGGCTCATGTTACTTTTTTAATCTGCCTTGTTTTTTCATATTTTGATGTGTTAATTTTATTACCTTCGAAGTTTTCACCCTTCTCATTTTATTGAGATTTATTAGCGGTTGTACGGTTATAGCTTAAACTTTAAAATAAACTAAACAACATAGAATTAAAATATTGAGTGAAATACTCACTTATGTAGTTATGTTAGCGGAGGTAGTTATAAATATTTTAAGTTGCTAATTCTGCTAATTCATCAACGCAATGTATTAAAAATGTCAACATGATATATTGAAATGTCAATAAAATTAGGCGTTGACATTTTAATATCATCGTATTGACATTTTTAATACAATGCGCTGATGAGTTAGCAGAATTAGCAACTTATAAAATGTAGCAATTGATCACACCCCTATGTTAGCTTATTTATATAAAAATAAATAATTTATCTTATTCATTAAATAAAATATTTTTTCACAAAAAATTAAATAACTTATCTTATTTATTAAATAAAATATTCATTCACAGAAATTTAAATAACTTATTTTATTTATTAAATGAAATACTCTGTTTCATTTATATAGTTGGATGTTTTAATGAAAAAAGAAAAAAAAAGACAAATTTCATTCGACTTATGGCAAGATTGCATCTTTGTTTAGACAAATTAAAAAGTACTCCTACTTAAAGTTTGAATGCCGACAAAAGGAGTAATGTGCATTGAATTTAAATTATATATACAAAGATGGATGTAGAGAGATTGAGAAATAAATCTTGATATTGTAGGGCTTCTTTTTAGCCCCACTCAAAAAAGGTAGCCAAATCCATAAAACTTCAACTAACTACATGTAATAGGGTTGCTTATTTCATTGGTTTAGTTATTGGATCGCATATCAGCCATCTTGAAAAACGTGAGCAAACCGGTTTGACAATCGGTTAACAAAATAACCGTTGAAAATACGTGCCAGTTTTGTTAACCGAATTGCATAATTTTCAAGAACCTTGACCAAAATGTATGTCAATTCAGTTAACCGAATAACTATCTAAAAATATGCGCCTAGTAGGATTTGAACCGAACCTTGATCAATGGATAATATTTGAACAATTTATATGTCCGAACTGCATATAAGCTATTTTAAGACCTATGCTATGACCAAACCGATTCAATAATTCGATTAACAAAAAGATTTAACAGTTAACCGGACCACATATAGCCCCTCTTAAAGAATTGTGACCAGACTAGTTCGCAATTCGATTAAACAATTAACCATTGGTTTAACCATTAATCAATAAATCATATAATAAAATACTATGTCAACACACAAGCTCTTTTTTTTTTTAACATTTTATGCACATTAAATGAGTACTCAAATTTTTAGTCATGACATATGATGAACTTTAAATGTTTAAAATCAGTTTTTCGGATTACAATCGATTGGTCATTTAAAACCGAAAACCAAACAGCTCTGTAAGAAGTGGAAATAGACGGTTATCGGGATGAACCAAATTAGCAAGCCCTAAACCAATCCACATCATCATCATCTCCAAAACAAGACTACTAGTAATCTAGTAGATGGATTAGCATTTAGCAGCACTAGTTCAAGCAACTCCTCAAAGCATTATTACATGTATACATAAATAACCTTCACACATTTCATCAAACAGTTGGTTTGCGCTCAAAAGTCGCTCCGGGATCATCGCTGCAGGGGGAGACATGGAAGCCGGTCACCATAGCATCAGGCGGCCCTCTCCTGCAGCGCTGCTCCATCTCCTCGACCTTATCCGCGCTACCAGAGAAGACGGCCTCCACCGCCCCGTCCCTCCGGTTCCGCACCCACCCCTTCAGCCCCAATTCCCTTGCGTTTTCGACCGTCCAGTTCCGGTACAACACCCCCTGCACCCTCCCCTTCACCACCACCTTCACCTGTTTCAATCAAAAACTCTAAATTGAAGAACAATCACTCAAACTGAATTGCTATAACAGAATTTTGGAATTAAATGAAACAAAATTTTGAAATATTTCAATCAAAAACCCTAAATTGAAGAACAATCACTCAAATTGAATTGCTATAAACAGAATTTTGAACTAGAACACCTCTGCATCCTCCCCTTCACCTATATCAATCAAAAAACCCTAAATTGAAGAACATTTCACACAAATTGAATCGCTGTAAACAAAATTTGAAATAGAAGACCACAAGTTTCACCTATTTCAATCAAAACCCCTAAATTGAAGAGCATTCGCAGAGTGTGCTTACGGATTTATCGGAGGAATTCACGGCGGACATAGGAGGGGGAGGAGGATAAGGAAGAGAATGGAGAGGGCGAAGAAGAAGAGGAAGCTGGAGGAATGGTCTGGTTGTGGTGTGAATGTGGAATTTGAAGATGGAAGCCGCCATTAGCGTTTCAGTTTGAAGCTGGAGAATATTTTTTTGTGGACCGAGAAGAAAAGAGCCTTTTCAGACTACGGATTGGGCCTCCCGTGGTCCATGCCATATGGAATTAGCTAATCCGACGGACCAAGACTGCCACGTGCAATCGGTCCTTTGGAAATTTCAAATTTTTATATTTTCACTTTTTCATATTTTTGTTTTTTGTGGCCTGCCCTCATATGTGGTATTTTACTTGGATCGTTCCACACAAATCCCACAACCAAACAAACACCTTATCAAATGCGATTATGATTTTGTTGAATGGCTTGCTAAAACCAAAACTGTTAATAATATTTTATCATCCCGCAAGTTCACTCCTCATCCATACACGGTACATTGCGGGAGACCCAAGTGGCTGCAAACTACGAATAGAAGTCCCGTTTTTCTATTTTGGTCCGTCCACGAATGAGAGTCCCGGTTCATAATTACTATAAATGGTAATGAGACTTCACATTCCACTAACTCATTCCACTCATATATCATTTAAAACTAATATATACAAGTGAGTCTCATATTCTACTAACTTTCTTCCACCCACTTTTCTTAATACTCCATCTGTCCCGCTTTAAGAGTCCCAGTTGGGATAAATTAATAAAAAATGCCTACAAAGTGTTAAAAGTGGATCCCAACATCCACTACAACTAATAAAAAAAGTGTTAAAAGTGCGTCTCAACATCCACTATAACATTTATTTATTGGACACTCAATTAAAAGTGGGTCCCAACATCCACTACAATATTTATTTATTACACACTCAAACACTTTTTTCTTAAAACATGTGCCCGACTCAACCTGGACTCCTAAAGCGGGACGGAGAGAGTATTTCTTAAAACCCGTGTCAGATAGAAATGAGACTCATATTCGTGAACAGAGGGAGAGGGAGCAGTATATATTAGGCGAAGAATTCATTTGAAAAGTTCGAATGTTTGATAGGAGTATATTTTAGCTAATAACAATATTTAGGATTTTTTGGGTTAACCTAATTTTTGGTCTTTAGGTTGTGGATATTTAGGATTTGGGATGAAAACTGATGTACCATATGAATGGTACTCCAATTTGTGGCATTTCTTATGAATGACTTGGAAAAATACACGCTAAATAGAGTATGATATAAATTTTAATAAAAATAGTTGATGTATTGGAGTATAATATAAATATTACTAATAAAAGTAGTTGATGTATTGTAAGTGGAGAAAACATTCTATGAAACATTAGTAGTAATACTAATCATGAATAAAATAAGGGAAGGTGTTAATAATCCGAATAAAAATACATTGATAATTTGATTTTTACAAATAGTTTATGTAGTCCTTAAATAACAATATGCTGAGAAACGAAATTTACTATTGAAATTGAAGTATCTTAAACAAAGAGTGTGTCTTAAATCATTTGTTCGACCAATTTTGCTTTATAGATAATATGGGCCCACTACATACTTGATAGACCCATTTTATACTAATGGGCCTTGTTGTGCTTTGACAGTCCTACAAAGTCTCCCATCCGGCCCAATGTCCACTCTCACAATTCCTTGAATTATTTATCTGTTAAATGAGAAAAAATAAACACTTTTTTATAGATTTTGTCATTTTGAATATCCAGTGACAAATTTTAATTTGTAATTTAGTCTCACATCTCATTTCAGTATAAAGTATGATATTATTTGATTGTAATTTATTTTGTTCAATTCTTTCATTCATTTACCAATCTTCACTTTCAATAATATGATAGTCATTCAAAAGGATTTTTTCTTTATTCCATGATCACGATGATCAGCGCATTCATATTTTGAATTACTTCTTTTTTAAATAGGTCAATAATAATTATTTATCTATTAATTGCTCTAAATATTATTAGTAATATATTTTATAAGCAAATACACACATTTAAAGACCTGTTTAATTATAACTTAAAACCTTTGCACTTGTACATTAAACACTCTAGTACTAGATCAACTCACCATCGGTATTAACTATATGTAGGACTGGCAATTTTTAGCACGACATGATAACACGACACGAACCCGCATGAAATTAGTGAGTATGTGTCAAAGCTTATTGGGTTCGTGTCCTTATCGTATCGACACAATAAGGACACGAAAACTTTGCGTCGTGTTCGCGTTCGTGGTACACGTTATGAAATAATATTATTATTTTTATATATTTTAAAATTAAAATTTAAAATTTGATATTAGAAATAATATTTATATATTATAATATTATTATTATTATAGTGTCGTTATTGTGTCGTGTCATATATGTGTTGTTATCGTGTCATTTTGACCCGAAGTGGTTCGTGTCATTAATGGGTTCGTGTTGTGTTCGAGTTTGAGGGTAGTGGATCGTGTTCGTGTTTGGAGTGTTTTTATTGGGTCGTGTTCGTGTTTGTTGTTATCGTGTCGTGTCGTTATCGTGTCGACACAATAACGACACAACACGCCCGATTTGCCATCCCTAACTATAGGTAACATGTAAAAAGGGAAATTTGTTTTATTTCAAAGAAAAATATTATGAACAATATTAAATTTCATAGGCCATTAAATGTGTTAATAGTAGTGCACATATGTAGGGTTCGAAATTAATACTAGCAATCAGCTAGTGATACAAGTCCCAATTTACAACCCTCTAGCAAGAGCAAATCTAAGCACACATTTCAACACATTTGTTGGCCTAGATATGGATAATATAGTAAGACAAAATATAATGTTTATTGCAACATCTATTTTTTTTTTATTATAGATTCATTCATTGCCCCGACATAATATCCTATGGTTTCATCTTTTTAGCCTAAAATTATTAATCCAAATACATTGTCCCTATTAAATTCCCAACAATTATTTTATTTGGTTCTATTCTCATTTTGTATAGACACAGATCTGAGACAATTATTTAATGTACATACATGTCTTTTCAGACTCAACATCATCTATTTATCAATTGCAATGAGACTCAATATAATTCAGTAATTATTCAATAATTTTCTAAAATTTGCCACTCATAATGTTAAAGAAATAGTAGTATTCTCAATCTGTGTAGACAAAGATCTGAACAATTAATTTACATAGATGCCTTTTGAGAATCAACATCATCTTTATATCTCTTGTAATGAGACTGAAGATAATTAAGTTGTACTATATAAAGTTGCATGCGACATAATTATTTGATATTTCTAAAATTTTGCCAACCATAATATAATTGATTTAAGTATCATAGGATGATGATGGGTCGGTTATGGAAGCAATAAATAAATGATTTAAATACATTCTTAATTAGGTCATATGAATGAATTCCGGCGCCGCTCTTTTTTGGGGAAGATGACAAAATTTTGTGCTATTACTAGGTTTTATGATATTGCAAGCGACAAGGTGAGGATCATCACTTCATGTTTTGATTAAATCGATTTCAAATATTAATGAGTATAAGGTCTATTTCGTAGTTTAGAGCATCCGCAATGGTGCTTAGGCCAGCCATAGGCCAGTCATAGGCCAGCCATTCTCTCCTCTGCCACGTCAGCAACACTAAAAAAACCACCTGCCACGTCAGATTTAGGCCAGCCATAGGCCAGCCGCAATAAAAACAATTCAAAATATACTACATTTACGGAATTAAAATTACGATTAAAATACGGAATTAAATTTAGACACGTGTACGGGAAAATTCATTAATTGCATTTTAAAAAGTTACATAGATAAAAAAAAAAGTACATGCATAATAAAGAAAAAAAACTATCGTCGTGCAGTCCTCCGTGCCCAAAACTCTTCAATTATATCCTTTTGGAGTTGAATATGAGCATCCACTTGGCGCATGCTGGCAAATTCCTTGAGTCGGCCGGCTTCATCGAGGGGTACCCCCTGTCGTACACTAGGGGTGGCCGTTCCGTGGCTTGGACCGGCTTCATCGTCACTGACCCAACTAGTCAGTTGTACGCCTTCGTCTTCGACGATCATGTTGTGCAGGATAATGCAGGCGTACATTATCTCGGAAACGCATCCGACATCCCACAAACGCGTTGGGCCCTTGATTGCCGCCCATCGAGACTGGAGCACACCAAATGCGCGCTCCACGTCCTTGCGCGCCGACTCCTGTCGTTGCGCAAAGTAGGCCTTCTTTTCATCACTTGTTTGTCGGATCGTCTTCACAAAGACCGGCCACCGAGGGTATATCCCATCCGCCAAGTAGTAGCCCATATCATGCCGGTTGTCGTTGGCCACGAATGAGACGGCTGGACCGACGCCCTGGCACTTCTCGTTGAAGAGGGGAGACGAGTTCAGGACGTTGAGGTCGTTGTTCGACCCGGCTACCCCAAAATACGCATGCCAGATCCACAGCCGGTAATCAGCTACGGCCTCGAGGATTATCGTGGGGTTCTTTGACTTGTAGCCGGTCGTATAGGCCCCCTTCCAGGCAGTCGGACAGTTCTTCCACTCCCAATGCATACAGTCTATGCTGCCTAACATCCCGGGGAACCCATGCTTCTCCCCGTGCATCTGCATCAAATTCTGACAATCTTCAGGAGTAGGGCTTCGAAGGTACTGCTCACCGAAAATGCTGACCACGCCCCCACAGAACTCCTTCAGACATTTCAGGGCTGACGACTCACCGATGTGGAGGTACTCATCCCACATGTCTGCCGCGCCTCCGTAGGCCAACTGCCTGATTGCCGCCGTGCACTTTTGGATAGGGGTGTGGCCGGGTCTGCCAGCCGCATCGTGCCTGAAGCGGAAACACATATATTGACGCTCCAATGCCCTAACGATGCGCATAAACAACTCCCTGCGCATTCTGAAACGCCGCCGGAACATGTTGGCGGGAAACCGCGGGTACTCTGCAAAGTAGTCCTCGTACAGCCGCTGATGTGCAGCTACGTGATCCCGATCAATCACTGCTCGGTGGTGGACAACTGGTGGAGGAGGGCGAGGTATCGCCTGCTGTTCCACCATACGCATGTACCGCTCCATCCCGCGGTTCATGTAGGCCTCCATAGCCTCGTTCATCCTCCGTTCGTACTCCTCAGGATCCCCACCACTACCGCTACCGCTACCACCCGCGTGATCCATCGCTCGATGATGCTCTTGAACAGAAAGTTAGAGAGAGAGAAAACTCGTTAAAACAAGTGGTGCAAATGAAAATGAAACGAAAATCGCATTTATATATGATTTTAAAAAAAAAAAAAAAATCGAAAAACACCGCTGGCCGATCGCTAGCCGATCGGGCCTCTGCAATGGCGGCTAGCCGATCGGCCAGCGGATCGGCTAGCGACGAGCGATCGGCCAGCCGATCGGCTAGCGCGACAAATCGGCTAGCCGGTCGCTAGCCGACCATTGCGGATGCTCTTACAATTTGTAATCGACTTATAGATTTCGGTGTTAGATTTCAAATAAATTGGCTATAGTCTATAAGGTATATGCTATGTCATTCCTCATATCGCTCATTAATTAATATTTTCAAATACAATGACTATAAGATTTATGCTATGTCGTTCCTCATGTCGCTCATTAATTATTTCGTTTTGTTATATTTCTGTTGATTCTCATATTCTACTATCTAACCTCACTCATAATTAGTATAAAATTAATATATAAATAAACTTTACTTTTAACAAACTTTTTTCCTATCAATTTTTCAATATTTGTAGTGTAGTGTATATGATTAAGATGACATGCTACATGTATTGGTTGATTTCATGTCTTTTCACAATATTACAGTCTATCAACTAACTAAAAACTCGTTAGTTCATTTCATTACTAATGAAAAATAAACATGTAGTACAAAGTTTTCAGGTAGAATAATCCGATAAGAGCATCTTCAACCATGTATATTAAACTCAAACTCATTTTAGTGTAAATGTCACGTCAAATATGATTTTACTCCAACCATTTACATTAAACTCAAACTTAAAAGTATATTCTCTATATTATGCCTTTTTACTCACAAAATTTGAAAAAATTTTAGATTTTGGTTTAGCGTAGACCTAAAGATAGACATTTTTTTTCTCCAAAAACAAAAATAAGATTGGTTTTTGAGTACTATTGAAACTAAATACCTATCATATTTTAGATTTTAGTATACCCTTAGAGATGTCTAACAAACAATATATAATCTGTTTAATTAAATACAAAGGTTGCAATGAAAATGGAACAATGACGAAAAGTGAATCCTGGTTGAACCGAAAAATTGAGTGTTATTCGAATTATAAATTTATAAAACAATTGCAGTGTTGCGTTCCCAGATGAAACAAAGAAACAAAATTTAGTATATTGATAAGTTCGAATTGTTATTAAAACATTGTTCTCTAATTCAAAAATAAGTCAGAATTGAGAAGGATCACGAAGAAGGCAGAAATAAAGGACTATATAAAATTGAAACATTTTACACAGACCTTGCACAAATAAGAGTACTTCAATTTTGAAAATTTCTGCTACATGTTGGACTACATCAAGAAAATTTTAGTACTGACTTTCTGAATTACCTGGCTTTAACCACCCATCTACATCATATTAATTGCACTCTACTTAAATACCGAGTTAAAAAAAAATGATTATAACCGACACAGATTTAATTCAATTAAATTATTAAACTATTTTGGGGTTTTACAAAAAATAATCTTCATTTATAGTTTTTTTTTCTCAAATAAGTTAAACTGATAAGTGCATAACGAAGATTTGACTAGGGATGAGCTAGTATTTTCGTATGAGATTTTTATCCAATCCAAAATACCAAAATTTTATAACAAGAATCTGATCCGATTAAAATCTTATGGAGTACTAAAAAAGAATCTAATCTGATTCGTAGTGTTCAAAAATCCGAACGTTAAAATTCCAAAATATAAAATCAGTTCTGAAAAATCTAAACTTAGGGCATCGCAATGGTGCGGACGCGGATGATGTATCGTCCGTCGCGTCGTCCGTCACTGCAGCATCGCGGACGATGGGTTAACCATCGTCCGCGCCCGATACATCGTCCGCGGAGGATACCCCATCGTCCGTCGCATCATCCGCTACTGTGGACGACGCGGACGATGGGTCGGACGATGCTCACGCGTTTTGTTTTGTTTTTTTGATTTTTTTCCAAATTTTTTTCTTATTTAAACACTACAATTCTCTACCATTTCACACACTCCAATTTCACATCTCTTCAATTTCTCTTCAATTATTCTCTCTCATCGTCTCAAAAATGAATACTGCCGACTACGATTTGAGTACATCGGATGGCTGCAGACGGGCCTTGACTCGAGCTTTGTTCGATGCCGTTAATGAAGCCAAGGCGGAATGCTTGGCACAAATGCAGCGGGAGCAGGCGGCGGCGGCGGCGACGCGGGTCCCTCGCCCGATACGACGTCGGGCGTATGTCCCCCGCGAGCACGACGTAGCGCACGAACGTTTGTTCGCATATTATTTTGCCGAGAATCCAAGGTGGAGCCCGAATGTTTTTCACCAACGTTTTAGAATGAGCCGAGATCTTTTTCTCCGCATTGTGCACACGTTGAGGGACGTGATGAGTACATCATATGGGGTACTACTTGGCCGATGGCATACACCACACCTGATTTTTTGAAGACGATTAGCTGCCCAATTGGTGAGAAGAGAGTCTTGTTTGCGGCAAAGTAGGAGTCCGCGCGGAAGGATGTGGAGCGGGCTTTTGGGGTGCTCCAATCGCGGTGGGCAATCGTGAAAGGTCCAGCGCGTTCAAGGAAGTCATCGCCGACGTCATGTATGCGTGCATCATCATGCATAACATGACAGTCGAACAAGAACGTGGACATTGTCACCGATTGGGTGGATGATGAAGCCGGATCTAGCTCCAGCACAGCGACCTCGCCTGTCACTCGAGGATTACTGATGGGCTTCGATGCGTTTCTACAGCGACATGCCTCAATGCGCAGCCAACAAGACCATACTCAGCTCATGACCGACATGATTGAAGAAGTTTGGAACCGCAACCGCCGCCGTTGAGAAATTGTAGTTTTTTTATTTCGTATTGTAATGTTTTAATTTTAATGAAATGAAGTTTTTTTTCCAAAGTTCGAAGTATTTAAATATTCAAATAATAGATAAAATGCTTAGGGCGGGCTATAGTCCGCCCCACTGCAGGGGGAATGAGAGGAGGATAAAATACTGACGTGGCGGTGCATAAGGCATCGCTTAGGGCGTCCCACTGTGGATATGCCCTTAGAAGTATCAAAATCTAATAGTACTATCAAAATGACAAAATCCATTAAGTACTACCAAATACCATCACAAACTGGTCAAATGCTTCCTCCATCCACCAAATATAATCTCATCTTTCTATTTTCGTCCACCTACCAAAATTAATTTCATACTAAAAATAAAAAGTTACTCCCTCCGCCTCCCATTAAAAGTAGCACTTTGACCAAGCACGGGTTTTAAAAAATGTAAAGAAAAGTTGGTTGAAAAAGTTAGTGCAATGCGAGACCACTTTTTTATATTGGTTTTATAATAAAATGTGAGTGAAATGAGTTATTGGACTGTGAGACCTACTTACCATTTATGGTAAAAATATACTGCTACTCTTAATAAGGAAAGACCAAAATGGAAATTAGTAACTCTTATTCGGGAACGGAGGGACTACTTTCAATTTGTAATTCACTTTTTATATATTCTCCCCAACTTGATCATATCTTAATTCTCTTGCTCTTTATTATTTTGCCCACTTTTTATCTTCCTCTCTCACGATAATTTATCAATTTCATTTAAAAATTCATATAGTTCATCAATAAGATTATTTTTAATAACATGGGACTATGGAGTAGTAGTGAATGAATTAGGGCAACGTGGCAAAAATGGGAGTATAGGCACATAACCAGAGTCAAAGAAATATGCATGCTATCACGTGGTGAAGTCCAATCAAATCAATAGAGAACTAGGGTTAGCCGACATAACAAATTCGATATCAGATGAATCACACTGTTGAATCAGAGTGTTCATATTTGAGATTTGCTGGCAGTAGGCCACCACCATCCAACCAAAAGCTAATACCTATCTCTGCACCTTTCTACGCTCTTATCGAAACCCTAAGCATCTACCACCAAAATGTAGATGTCTTGTATTAACTCAGAATTTATGAATTTAATACTCGTAGCTTGGCTAAAATAATACTCTCTCTATTTCACAGTAATAGAGTCATTTTGCTATGATTTTTAATACGTTTCATAATAATAGAGTCATTTTTCATTTTTAGTAAAAGTCAACACATTTTCCCACACATATTTTACTCTCTCTTACTTTTCTCTCTCTTCATCTCTCTACCTTTTTCATTTTCCAATTTTTTTCCTCTTTACTTAACTCACCTAACATAATTTTTCTTAATCTTCGTGCCGAAAAGAAACGTCTACATTACTATGAAACGGAGGAGTAAATATCTGCATCCGCAAATAGAAGAAAACTACTCTTATACTCTTTTATATATGGTTGTTTTTTGAGTCAAAGAGAATAAAGTGAAAGAGATCAAAGTATAGATGGTATTGTTTTCATTCTTCATTTTAAATGAGATAAATTTAAAAGGAAAAACGTTTTAGTTTTAATGGAACAGAGGTAGTATGAATCACACACTTTTATATATTAGTTTAAATGATACTCTCTTCTATCCGTCCTAAATCATAATTAGGTTAAGTCGTATTTTTTTTTAGGATAAAAAAAAATATTCAATCAATTTTACTTTATCCGATCAGCTACTTTACCCTCTCTTTCTCTTCATACTTTATTAATCTCTACAGCTCTACTATTTTTCAATATAATTTCTTAATCTATGTGTCCAAAAGCTTTTAACTCAAGTTAATTGGGACGGATGGAGTACTCAGTATGTAAGTCGAATGAGTTAGTGGAGGACCATTTTTAATTTATGGTAATTACGAACTGAAAATCTTATTAATGGACGGATTAAAATAGAAAAATGAGATCTTATATAATAACGAGGGTGGTATAACTTTTTATCATTCATTTTTCACTGGTTTAGAATATATAAATAACCAATCAAATTTAGATATTTTTAGTTACTTCTCATTCTTTAAAATTTGTGTCTAATATGACTTTGAATATAGTACACCATCCATCTTAATATATACCATTCCTAAAACAATTAATTTTAGGCATGAGATTTTATGTAGTTTTGTTTTATAAATTAATAAAGAGAGAATAAAATAAGAGACATGAAAAAATAGAGATAGTGTTTCATTTTTAAAGAAACAAACTAAAAAGGAAAATGTTTTATTTTTTATAAGACAGAATTTTTTTACCAATTTTGGTCTATTTTCTAAAAATATAAACTTTCTATTTTAAGAAACTTCTTTTCTCTATGAGCTAAGACCCATTTTTCCACTAACATAATATTTTATTTTACTAATTTTATACTTTTTCTATTCCACAAGAGCATGCATTCTTTTCTTTTTAGTTCGTTCCACGATATTATTCACTTTCTAATTTTAGAAAGTATCTTATTTTTAATGAGGTGAGACTCATTCTCGACTAACAACACTTGAAGATATGACAAATATTATAGAAAAGGGCCTATATTTGTAGGACGAATGGAGTATTTAAAATTCGTGTTGTTTCAAAAATAGTTACTCTTCGGGAAACTTAGGCAGTATAGAAAAGTGAAATACATGTTCCACTAATTTTATTCTTCAAATTTCTTAAACACGCACAAAATCAAATACGGACAACATATTTGCTGGATGGAACCAACCTACGATCCAAGGATATATGATTTTATATTTGAATAATAGGAGTATGATTGAATGAGAGCAATAATTCTCAAGTGTGACAAGCTAAATACGGACGACCCCAAAAATTGGGGCAAGTGTATTGAAAAGGACATTGATCAGATATTGTAGCATCAAAGGAGTGATCTCGTAATGTACTGTGGTAGCCCCATTTATCAGGAAGTACGATATCGAATCGTACGGCTTCTCTGTATTCTACTTCCTTTCCACAACATTACTACATAATTTTCAATCGTACGACCACCTAACGTGGACCCCACCCTCATGTTGTTCTAATATTTGTGTTGAACTTTCTCCATTATAATTATAAAAATACTCCTCACATCCGCAAATAGGAATCTCATTCCTATCCGTCACGCGTTTTAAGAAATACTAAGAAAAGTGGATAGTTTCACTTTTATATATATTTCTTTTAAATCATTAGTGATTGCAGTGAATTGGTGGAATATGAAGCCTCTTTACCATTTATAGTACTACTAATTATAAACCTGGACTCTTATTCGCGGACAGACCAAATTGAAAAAAGTACTCTCATTCGCGGACAGATTGAGTAGTTTCTGAGGAAGATACCCCTTAATTCATTTGGTGGCACAAGAATAAAGTGAATAGCGTAAAGTAAGATAGGGTTGCACTAGTGTGCTAACTAATTTACAGTAATAACTAATAACTTTCAATTCAGTGTATTAAAATTATCAACACAAAGACATAAATTTATCAACACAAGAAGATTGATAAATTTATGTCTTTGTGTTGATATTTTAACATACAAAATTGATATTAGTTATTAGTTATTACTATAACTTAGTTAGTATTTGATCACACACCAAGTAAGATATATATATATATATATAGGATTGTGATCAATTGAGATTATTTAGGCTAATTGAGAAATGAGATGCAATAACAGCCACTCATTTTTATTAAATGAGTGGTCCAGATTTTGCCACACAATAAATATTTTTAGATTAATTTATTATGAAAGGGTATAATAGTAAATTCAATGAAAACAAATGAAAACAAACATCTTCGCCGCTTCCGTTCTTCAATTCTTCTCCCACCAAATTCTGGCGCATCCGATCTGATGTACCTCTCCAGCGACGACGAATTCGAGCTCCTCCGCCGCTGCCTCGCTCCAGAACTCCACCCACCGTGCCGTCCTCCCCTCGCCGCTGTCTAGGCTCCTCCAATTATTCAATACAGCCGATTTCTCGATCTCGATCTCTCTGGATTTGTTAATTGAGATTAGAAGCAACTGAATCCATCTAACTATATCTCAATTTCATGAGCAACAACTGTTCTCAATTTCAGATCTGTCTCAGTGATCTGTCTCACCGAAATCGGCCTCGAGAGGTAACGAATTGAATTCCGACGTCGATTCGAAATGAATCCCCTCCAATTACTTGATGCAGCCGATCCGCAAAGGCTCGGTATCCTAATCGAAGCGCAGTCGAAACGAGAATGATGGAGATTTGGTGAGAAGAAGTCAGAGATCGAAAATTGAGGAGAAGAAATCTGTTTCCACACAGCCGCACATGCTTACCTGGCTTACAGATGTGTGAGAAAGAAAATTGGAGCTGAGAATTTGGAGAGGGCGATTAAAATTGGGGGAAATTAGGATATTCAAGAGTGATGATAGATAGCATCTCATGGTCTTGGTTGACCGCAGCAACGGCTGCTGCATTTTTATTTTGATAAATTATATACACCGAAATTCCTTTTTATTCTCAGAACTTTTATCTCGATATTTAACATTTAAATCAGTGTTGATTATTGATTGATTACGCCTGCTTTTATTTGTTTCGGTTTGTTTATCAGATGAGAGTATTTGGATGTTCTATGTGGGAATATTAGCAACATTTATCTTTACTCTATTAATTTGGATCTGTAATATAATATGGTTGGAAATCGCTAACTTGGTACAGGTTTTGTGGTTGAATTTGTTCCTTTTTGAAGTTGAATGTGATGCTTTGTTTTGATTAGAGCAATGTGGTTTATGAGCATTTCTTCAAATTTAAGGTTAATTATAATGCACTCCAGGTGTTTGGTGATATTCTCCAAATGCAAATTAGTTGCTAAGAGATAGATTCAAGATTTAGCTATCTTCCTTTTTTAATGTCAACTGCATATATAATCTATGTCAACTACATATATAATGTCAACTATGTGTACAATCCATGTCAGCTACATATATAATGTATGTCTAACTACATATACAATTCATGTCAACTACACACGTATAATGTCAACTACACAAGCCTGTCGGATTCTTTGTCAGCACCGGGACTCAAGGGGGCGGACAAGAGACCACTGCGTAAGCTTCAATTTTACTCTTGTATTAATTTATTATGATAACGTGGCTTGCTTCAATGATGTTGAAACATGAATTGGAAGATAGTTTGTTGGAGATGAATCGAATTGTTTGTGTGATGCTTTGGATTTTTCAGATTGATGTGGAAATGCGTTGCAATTGTTTGTTTTACTTATGTATACTGCAATTTTGAAAATGTTGCATTGCTCTAACAAATGCAGATTAATGTGGTGTTTGATTCATTAGAATCTTTGTTCACTTGTAGTTACCGAATTATTGGATGGAACTTTTGGAATGACTTCTTGTATCTGTGTTTGTGAAATTTTGGAACAATAGTACTCACTAGCATCTGACTGAAAATCGACTGAGATATTCTTCTAATTTTGTTAGAATAGATTTTGTTGCTTCACAAACGATGGAAAGTCCGGGATCTTGTAAGACACTATATCTGTAGATGCAGCAGTTTTGAAGTTGCAACTGACTAAATTGATGAAAATGTTTATTTTTTACATGAATTATATAGCTCGTTGACATAATAACGTTTGTTGTTGACATGAATTTTATAGGACGTTGGCATAAATTTTATAAAAAATGTTGTTGACATAAATTATATGTAAAACATTGTTGTTGACATGAATTATATGTAAAACATTGTTGTTGACATAAATAATATAGGTCGTTGACATGAAAATATTCGTTGTTGACATTAATTATTTGTAAAATGTTGTTGTTGACATAAATAACATTTGCTTTTGACATCGTGGTTCCCATAAATAACATTTGTTGTTGACATCGTAGTTGACATAATGTCTCCGTAGTTGGCATCGCGAAAATGACAATTATGCCCCCTAGTTGACATAATGTTTGAGTAGTTGACAGGTGCTATTTTATGGGAAGGTGACATTTAACAAGTTTAAAGCAGCTGTGAGGGAGCGTATAGTGGACTTCGCGGCAAAAGCCCTTGGATCGTTGCCGTATTGTTCTGCAGTCAAATCCGGCTTCAACGACATGAATTATATGTAAAACATTGTTGTTGACATGAATTATATGTAAAACGTTGTTGTTGACATAAATAATATAGGCCGTTGACATGAAAATATTCGTTGTTGACATTAATTATTTGTAAAATGTTGCTGTTGACATAATAGTTGACATAAATAACATTTGCTTTTGACATCGTGGTTCCCATAAATAACATTTGTTGTTGACATCGTAGTTGACATAATGTCTCCGTAGTTGACATCGCGAAAATGACAATTATGCCCCCTAGTTGACATAATGTTTGAGTAGTTGATATTGCGCGAAAATTGTGAATGAGTGGCTGAAAATGCATCTCAATTCTCAATTAAGCTAAAAAATCTCAACCTAACAAGACCCGTTGTTGATATTTGATTTTGCTCTCTATTGACATCTATTGTATGATTTTGTTTTTTTTTTTAATTTTAAGATTTGTTTTCTGAGTTGTACACTCTTTATACAAGCTGTTGACATTTGGTTATAAGTTGTTGACATTTCAATACAAGTTGGAGTCAGACTTGCCTCCGTGCTACTCGCTGATGAGGGCGTCCAGGCTTACCATGTCAACAACTAATATAATTATGTCAACTATGGTGCATATCGTGTCAATGGTACATACAAGTCATGTCAACTACGGTACATATCGTGTCTACTACACGTACAAACCATGTCAACTATGTTACATACTATGTCAACTACACGTACAAGCCATGTCAACTATACATAGAAACCATGTCAACAACAATTATAAGTCATGTCATCTACACATACAAGCCATGTCAACAACAATCAGAGTTGTTTCTTAGTTGTTAACATATACTAAAAGTTATTGACATTATCTTATTAGTTGTTGATATTTGATTCTGCTCTCTAATGACATCGATCTTATAATTTTCTTTATTAATTATAATATTTGTTTTCTGAGTTATTGACACTTTATACAAGCTGTTGACATTTGGTTATAGGTTGTTGACATTTCAATACAATTTGTTGAACTGATTAACATTTTATATAACTGCTAAGTTCAAACTTCAGAATCCACAATAATAGTTTTAAAACCCATCCAACTATATAATTTAAGATTACTTACACATGGAGATGTAGTCATATAATTTTAGATTACTTAAACATATAATTTAATTATGCTCAATCATAATTCATGTTTTTAAGGTTAGTTACAATTAAAAATCATGTCAACTATATATACTAGTCATGTCAACAACTAATATAATTATGTCAACTATGGTGCATATCGTGTCAACGACACATACAAGTCATGTCAACTACGGAACATATCGTGTCAACTACACGTACAAGCCACGTCAACTATGTTACATACTATGTCAACTACACATAGAACCATGTTAACAACAATTATAAGTCATGTTAACAACAATTATAAGCCATGTCAACTACACATAGAACCATGTCAACAACAATTATAAGTCATGTCAACTACACATAGAAACCATGTCAACAACAATTATAAGTCATGTCAACAACACGTACAAATCATGTCAACAACAATTATAACCAAATGTCAACTACACTTTCAAGCCATGTCAACAACAATTCAGTCATTTTATAAAAACAATATACTATTTAATCTTAGTTTTAGTTATTTTATTTTAACAATATTCTCTACTTTCTATTTTCTTTTCTCCTGTTGCATTTCTTTGTTCGCTTCAACTTGTGCGTCATCCATTGGGCTTGCGGTTGGTGGTGAGATAGGAGAGGCCGATTCATTGGCTCACCCCTTTAGGATCATAACCTGGCGATGTAGGGATATTTTCTCTGTTTCTTTCTTCTGCATACTGCTTGTAAATTAGTTCTACAATGTTAGTATATAAACTGTAGGAGTAATCTAATGCCAACTCAGAGAAACATATGTAAACAAAATGATGTACTTACTTCATCAAAGAAATGTCCAAATTTAAAAGTTGGAATTCAGTCAAATCTTCAAGAACTTCCTTTTCTTTTTCAGCAATAACTATTGATTCAGATATTGTTTTCCAGTGATCAAAAGTATCAGACTTGTCTTGAAGGAACGTCTTGGACAAATGAAGAAACTTGTCGGCCATAGATTCAAGTGAAGTCGTTTGGCTTTCAAGTGCAGATCAACTCAAGCAGTTGCATCAAGAAGCAAAACACATATGATGACTGGTGGGAGGGGGTATTGATTGACAAGAGAAACCTCAGATATTTATTCAGGGACAATAAAATTACAAAATCCACTGGATAAAAATAGGCATAAAACACCAAAATATGATTACACATCATCCCTAAGACCCTAATTGTTGGGAACATCCATGAATTGACACTTGAGATTCTAGTAGAGATTGAAAAGACTTACAGCTATGCCACATGCAATGAGTCCAGGCTTCTCTCTGTCATCCATACAGACACATAGCAGTAGAAAAGCTCCTATATACCAAGGGATTGCACCCAGAAAGAAACTGGTAATAAACCTAGCAAAAAAGCAGCAAAATCAGAGAAGTTCCTATTTCACTGAACAAGATGGTAAATCATTCAACTATCATGAAACTATCAGCTGCACCGCATACATTATCTCTTAAGAAAAGCAATTTTGAAATAATTAAGTAGACAATGACTGCTAGATAAACTTACAAGAGCCATCCAAGACCAACACCAAAACAGGGGAGCCGTTCCTCCCTAAAAGGTCCATGAGCAACAACATGACCTAGAAACATTTGTATGTTTTCTACAGCCATTCAAACAAGCATACACTATGTCAATATAATTATATCAACACATATTCAAACAAACATACACTACTACTGTCAACAATATATTATTATAGCTATGTCAATAGCTAGTATATAAAATGTCAATAATCTTAAAATTTTTAAAATCAAGCAGAATAAATCAATATCAATTATACACGATATCATGTCAATAAGAAGTATACCATATTGACAACAAGTGCATGCATGTTTTTACGATTATGACAATATATAAAGTACATAATAAATCTATGTCAATAACAAGTATACCCTATCGACAGCAAGTGCATGTATATTCTTAAAATTATGTCAATAGATAAAGTATATAATAAATCAATGTCAATAACAAGTATATCTCATATATAGCAAACATAATTATCTGGTTACTATTATGTCAATTTGACTATGTCAACAGCGATTCTAATAAGTATACACTATGTCAATAACAAGTATATCATGTTTAAAGCAAACATAATTATCTTATTACTTTTATATTAATTGTTAAAGTTTATAATGTCAACAGCAATCCAAACAAGCATACACTATGTCAACAGTATACAACATCATCTCAATGACAAGTATATGCTGTTTATAGAAAACACAAGTCTATTATCATAACTATGTCAATAGCTATTGTATGAAATGTCAATAATCTTAAAAATTTAAACAAATCCTTAACTGGAAGCAGATGCATGTTCTCTTTCGTTTTTTCCAGCAGCCTTGTTGATTTTCCTCTCTTTCGATTCTACCATCGCTAATCAACAATAAAAAATCAGCAGAAATCGAATTCAGAAGAAAACAAATCCAGATCTGTTTTAATACACTAAAATCGAAGCAATATACTTAAAATTTGAATCAATTTCTTAACCTGAAGAATTCACTTCAACGACCGCCGATTTGGAATGCCTTTTTCTGGCTACAATCGGTGCTTCAACTTCAACTACTTCTTCGATCCTCATTTTTGGAAATTAATTGATGCAGAAAACTGAACGAAGTCTAAGATTAGGAGATGAATTGCGACGAAGGGAAGAGAAGATGCAGAATTGTAGAAGAAATTTGGGAGAGAACTCAGAGAAATGTTCGAGAGTTTTGCCGGCGTGTTTTGAATACAGCTGAAACATTTTAGAGCTGAAATGACAAAAATACCCCCCTGTTGACATAAACCAGAGGTTGTTGACATCGCGCTAAGATTGTGAATGGGTGGCTGAGATTGCATCTCAATTCTCAATTAGGCCCAAAAATCTCAACCTAACAGGATCCTATATATATATAGGTCCATGATCGATTGAGATTTTTTAGGGTAATTGAGAAATGAGATGCAATATCAGCCACTCATTTTTATTAAATGAGTGGTCCAGATTTTTCAACACCAAATTTTTTTTTTTGATTAATTTATTATAAAAGGATAGAATAGTAATTTCAGCATTCCTCTCCTTCACTTTCAACAGACACCATTCCTCTCTCTCCTTTTCCTCTCTCCATCGTTACTCCGCTTTTTTCACAGAGAAACTGTGATATTTTTAATCTGCAATTTCAGTAATGGAGTACTTCGCGGCTGATTATGCTGAATTCTCGCCGGTGGATGATGGCAACAACAATAATGTCGTCCATTTTATGGTGGATGATTTGCTCGATTTCTCCAAGGCGGATGAAACCATGACCGACGTGTTTTTCAAGAGCTTGCCGGTCAATTCGGACGATTCCTCCACTGTTACGGCGGTTGATAGCTGCAATTCGTCGGTGTTCGATTACGCTCTCAATTTGATCAGCGAGATGTTCAAATCGAACAGTCTTTTTCTCCTGAAGATCAATCGTGCCCTAGGTTTGGGGAAGGAGAAGAAGCTAAGGGGAAAATCGATGAGGTTCGTGAATTCGCGAAGAAAATCATGAGAGAGAAGGAATCGGAGTTGCGGAATCGTAGGATTTACTCTCTAGCTTTCTCAGATCTGGTCAATCCGATGAGGAATTTGTCTTTGACGTCGTTATCTGCTTCATCCTCACCGGAAGAGACACCACGTCAGCGGCGCTGACGTGGTTCTTCTGGCTGTTGTCGAGCGGTGATTAATCGTGAGAATCGGCGGCGCGATCGATTCGCGGCGCTACGAGGAAGTGGTGAGTCGTTGCTGGTTGGTTGTTGGAGAAAGTGTGGTCAATCCTCTGTTGTTATTTTTTAATTAACAATCGTGCCATTGACAATCTTGTTATTTTTTCAGATATTTCCTATACATGCCAAGGGTTTAGCCGGCAGCCTGGTGAATCTTGTTAACTGGTTCGGTTCTTGGAATGTTACATATTCATTCAACTTCGTAGCACAATGGAGCTCTACAGGTGAGCCTTTGTTCTAGTTTGTGATTTTCAATTGTTGGTGTGGAGAAGGTGTTGGATCTGAGAGTGGTGGTTTCGGTTCAGGCACTTTTTTCGTGTTCGTGAGAGTGTTAGTGGTCTGACAATGGTATTCATCACAAAGCTAGTTCTAGAAACCAATGGCAGAACACTAGAAGAAATACAAGGATCCATTATCTCATAATTATTTTCACACGATTGTATTAAAGGATCATGACATTTTATACAATTAACAGATCGAAGGATCATAATTTAAAAAATTAAGATATTTTTTAATTACAAGAATTGTTTTTGAGTTGTTGACACTTTATATAAGTCGTTGACAAGCTGTTGACATTTGATATTCTGGCTATTGATATGTGAATTGTAAGTGTTATTTTTTAGTTGTTGACATTTTAATACGAGATGTTGACATTTGATATTCTGGCTATTGATATGTGGATTATAAGAGTTATTTTTAGTTGTTGACATTTTAATATGAGTTGTTGACATTTGATATTCTCGCATTGATATGTGAATTATTAGTGTTATTTTTTAGTTGTTGACATTTTAATACGAGTTGTTGACATTCGATATTCTCGCTATTAATATGTGAATTACAAGTGTTATTTTTTAGTTGTTGACATTTTAATACGAGTTGTTGACATTCGATATTCTCGCTATTAGGCTTGCACTATTATTGGACATGGCCAATGGAAAGTTTTACTTGCAATGCTGTATAGCTTTTCTCAAATTTGATCTATAATCACTCATTTATTGAATTACTTGTTTTGCTATAAATCAACAGCATAAATGTCTTTGCAATCTTTACTGTTGTCTAACATACTCTATGTTTGTAGGTATGATATATACAAAAGGATCGATGCAAGTTATTACGGTTATAGGGATGATGAGGATGACATATTAGAGAAACTTGAAGGTGCTTATAATTCCACAATCATGTATATGGTGCTATACAAACGGTTGAGAAGTGTAATAACCATGGATCTGTTTTGTTGATCATGTAATAGGCATGTAGTTATAACTTTTATTATTTATATTTAGGATTAAGTTGATGTTGCTTAATTCAAGTTCGGGGAACGAAACTATTGGCTAATATACAATTAGTATATATAATGTAACTACATATATGTAGTTACATATATGTATGGGGAATCAATGAGCTTGAGTAAGAAGGCGGTGGGGCTGTATGTCGGCAAGAAAGGGCTGTTGTTTTGGCTCAACAAATTCGCCTACGCTTCCATCTTCATCGTGATTGGGGGATAGATTCACTTCTGGTTTGTGGGTCCCGCTTTGAACTTGTAGATGGAATTGTGAAATATGTAGATGAATTTGAGAAGGCGATTTATTTGACGTCCAACAATCACGATTAATTTGTGAAATATATGGATGCAGTTTTTAATTCAATTGTGTTGCTAGAATTTGTGAGTTGTGTAGATAAGGTGTTTGTGATATTGCCTAAAATATTATTGTTGACATAAATTATATAAGTTGTTGACATGAAAATGTTTGTTGTTGAGTACGAAAACAATGTCAACTATATATACAATGTCAATTAATGTAAAACGTTGTTGTTGACATAAATAATATAGGTCGTTGATATGAAAATATTTGTTGTTGACATTAATTATTTTGTAAAATGTTGTTGTTGACATAATAGTTGACATAAAAAACGTTTGTTGTTGACATCGTAGTTGACATAAATAATGTTTGCTATTGACATCGTAGTTGACATAATGTCTCCATAGTTGACATCGCGCGAAAAATGACAAAAATACCCCCTTGTTGACTTAAACTACACGTTGTTGACATTGCGTGAAAATTGTGAATGAGTGATTGTCCATCAGTAGTAACTTTTGATCATCATCATTAGTGGCTCTTTAATCTTGATTAGTGTGTTTGGATTATTAATTTTGGGTGTACAGATGTGTTAATTAACATGTCAACTACATATACAAATTCATGTCAACAATACACATATAATGTCAACCGTGTGTACAATCCATGTCAACTACATATATATAATGTCAACAACATATACAATTCATGTCAATTACACATATGCAATGTCAACTACATATAAAATTCATGTCAACTAACAAACATATAATGTCAACTATGTGTACAATCCATGTCAACTACACACATATAATGTCAACTACATACAAGTCATGTCAACTACGGTACATATCGTGTCAACTACACGTACAAGCCATGTCAACTATGTTACATACTACTATGTCAACTACACATAGAAGAATGTCAACAACAATTATAAGTCATGTCAACAACAATTATAAGCCATTTCAACTACACATGGAACCATGTCAACAACAATTATAAGCCATGTCAACTACACATAGAAACCATGTCAACAACAATTATAAGTCATGCCAACAACACGTACAAATCATGTCAACAACAATTATAACCAAATGTCAACTACACTTTTAAGTCATGTCAACAACAATTCAGTCATTTTATAAAAATAATATTCTATTTAATCTTAGTTTTAGTTATTTTACTTTTAACAATATTCTCTTCTTTCTCTTTTCCTTTCTCCTGTTGTTTTTCTTTGTTCGTTTCAACCTGTACGTCATCCATTGGGCCTGCAGCTGGTGGTGAGATAGGGGAGGCTGATTCATTATTGTTATCACCCACTGTGTCCTCTTTTGTTCCTTCTACTTATTCTTCTTTAGCAGCCTATTGAATTAGTAATTTATAATTAATATCAAATTAATTTGAATTAATTCTAAATAACAAAAGACAAGATTTTGCTCACCCCTTTAGGATCCATATGGCGATATAGGGATATTTTCTCTGTTTTTTTCTTCTGCACACTGCTTGTAAATTAGTTATACAAGGTTAGTATCTAAACTGTAGGAGTAATCTAATGTCAACTCAGAGAAACATATGTACTTACTTTATCAAAGAAATGTCCAAATTTGAAAGCATGTAGTGACTGTGAAATGTTCATGAATTTTACGAATTTCCTGCAGCAAGCCAAGAGGCACAACCTGTTAGATTTCTTAGTTATTTTATCCTAATATGCATAAACTTACATCAGCTGGATTTTTTATATCATCACAAAAATTCATCAATACATAAACTTCTACCAAGGATTTAACGTCTAATGCAATTTCAAATATTTTTACATATAGCTCAATACAGCTGCCCTAGTTTACTAAAACAGTTAACAAAAATGAAGCAATGAGTTAAAACGAACCTTGTTGAGGAAGTTCACTGAAGCTAATAATTGCAAGGAGAAGTGCGCAAAGTAGCCACGTCGAGCTAGCAACATCCAACCACTCTCTACTCCCTTGTGAAATGTAGTTACTGAAACGTAGAAACATAGATTATGATGATGAGGATGAACTTAATCATTAATTGAACTGAATCACATGTAGCATGGCTTGCTGCATGTGGTGACGGTTGAAGCTGAGAGAGAGTTAAGAACACAAGATGCCTTGAACATTAATATATCAAGATGGCTTGCTGCATGTTGATGCCTTGAACACGTCTGTCTAATTAGCTTGCGCTTCTTCAATTGCTAATCAACAAAAAAATCATCAGAAATTGAATTCATAAGAAAACAAATCCACATATGTTTTAAAACACTAAAATCAAAGTAATAGCTATTGACTTACTACTACAGCCATACATATGTTTTCTACAGTCATTCTAACAGCTATTCAAACAAGCATAAACTATGTCAATAAAATTATGTCAACAGCTATTCAACAATCATACAGTCTGTTATTATAGCTATGTCAATAGCTATTGACTTACTACTACAACCATACATATGTTATCTACAGTCATCCTAATAGCTATTCAAACAAGCATACACTATGTGAATAAAATTATTTCAACAGCTATTCAACAATCATACAGTTTGTTATTATAGCTATGTTAATAGTTGTTGTATAAAATGTCAATAATCTTAAAAATTTAAACAAATCTTTCTCTTCTGATTCTACCATCACTTATCAACAAAAAAATTCAGAAATTGAATTCATAAGAAAACATATGGAGATGTGTTTTAATTCACTAAAATCGAAGTAATATACTTAAAATTTGAATCAAATTCTTAACCTGAATCAATTACTTAAAATTTAAAAATTCAAGCTTTCACTACTTATTACCAATCAAAATATCAAGAACAAACACTTTCCTGAAACGATCTGTGAAAATAAATTTCAATTAAGTGACAAAATAAACCTCAAATTTTCCAATGCCCTCAAGAACCAGGTCGCAATGAAAGATTCCTTATTACTACCAGATCGCCTACAAAATTTAAAAGAAATGTCGAAAAAGTAAATGTAGAGAACCACCACTCCACTATCAGCTAAAAACATTTCAACAAAATCACATGAACAAACTAAAAACCAGAACACAAATTAAACTAATTAAAAAAGGAGAAAAGACGATCAGATTTTATTCTCAGCAATTGAACATCAGAAAACCAGGGCATTGCACAAGAATCATCAGACAGTTCCAAATCAAAATGACTACACAAATAATTAAAAAGAAGACATATAACACGGAAAAAAAATCGAATCTCTAACCTGAGTGAAGAAAAAAAGTGAAAGTCCGAGCCAAAACTGAAAGTATCAATCGATGAACAGGAACGGAAATGTAGAAACAACGCTAGTCAAATCCACTTCTCCGTCTTCATCTCTCACGATCTCCGCCGATTTGGAATGCCGATTCTCTTCGATCGTTGCTTCAGCCGATTCAGCTACAATCGGCGCTTCAGCCGATTGTCTTCGATTTTGCTCTTCGATCATCATTGCAGAAAACTGTTCGATTTTGCTCTTCGATTTTGAAGGTCTACGAATTGAAATTTGAAGATCAGCAGATTTTTCAGCGAGATTTTGAGGGTTTTCGATTTTGCACAATTGTGTGAATTGTATGAAGATTTGCAGATTTGCAGATCTGAATGTCGTCGAAATTAGAAAATGATTTGAAATACAATTTTATGTTTTCCTCCATTTTATTAATAAAATTACAATTATACCCTTTTGTTGACATAATGTGCTAACTGTTGACATTTCATGAATCTTATGGATTAGTGGCCCATATTGCATCTCAATTCTCAATTAAGGTAAATAATCTCAACCTAATAAGACCCTATATATATATATATATATATTAAAATAGAGAGAAATATATTTCTACTTTTAGTAACGAGTTATCATGATTAGGATAAATAAAAAAAGAAACTGAGTTATCTTAAGTAGGACGGAAAGAAGACTATATTACAACCAACAACTTTTAGAACAAATCCAAATTTTATACTCTCTCAATATGCTCATATTCTTGAGTGTCATTGAGATTTTAAAAGAAGTTGTTAGGAAGAGTAATTAGAGAAAGAATAGTAGTTGAATATTTTAATAAGAAAAGATGATAGAAATTTATTTTTAAATATAAAAATTAAACATCTTTAATAGGACAATCTTAAAAGGAAATATAGATATCTTCAATCGTGAGTACATAAATTGTTAAACACAATTTGATACTCCAAATTAACTGTGATTTTTTAAAATTATTTTTCCAATGAAAATTGAATAGTATAGGAGGTGTGGGAATTAAATGATTGTCAGTAGAGACATGCATATATCTTTGGTATGAAAAAAGCAATGTGGAAGAAGCAAGCAATGGTGGCGTGCCATAACCCCAGCAGACCTATCACCTGGCTTTTTACACAGATTCCAAATCTCCACATTTATTTGTTTGCTTCAAATGTGTATATATTAGTATTACTACAGTGTCGCCTGCCATCTGATTCTTGTTCATGCAGTTGGTCTTTGACTTGCCATAATGGTGAATGCTTACGTTGTAGTAAATGCTTAATGTTCTTGTCCAACCACCTCATTGCTCATACAAATTAATGGAGTACTACCTCACAATTCTATTTCTACATATGGATACAATCGTCCCTCAAAAGATGTCACATTTGTTGTACGACACATGATTTTAGAAGGTTTTATTTTGTGTCTTAAATGTAGAGAGAAAATATAATTTTTATATTCACGTGAGAGAGAATTTTTTTCAAAAAACAAAATGACATCTTTTATGAGACAAACTAAAAAGAAAAGTATAACATCTTTTGTGGGACGGAGGGAGTACTACTTAGTATTTGTCTATCGATGTATATCGGTTTCAAATTAACTCTGAAATTTGCAAAATTTAAGGTTATTCTCTAGCTAATCTTATACTCTATTTATACTTCTTCTATTCTCTAAAAAATAATAATTTTTTAAATGACAAGGTGTTTAATATACAAATTATTAAAATAGGAGAAAAATAAAAAGAAAAAAATGTTAGTGAAAAATAGATTTCGTCCTGTAGAAGAACTTTTCTGAAATGAAGAGTTTATCTAAATGTTTTTTTAGAGAAACATCTAGTATAAAATGTTTAGAATGAAAAATTGTAAAATTGTTTATACAATCTATAAATATACATGTGTTGTACTCCCTCCGTCCCATTGAAGATGACCCACTTTTCATTTTAGTTTGTCCCAACTAAGATGACCCATTACTTAAAATGGAAACACCTTTATCTCTACTTATTCTCTCTCTCTTACTTTACTCTCTCCTCTCAACACACAAAATAAATTTGCATAAAATCTCGTGCCGTCCAAAAAAGGAGTCATCTTCCTTAGAACGGAGGGAGTAGTAATTTTGCAACGGCCTCACGAACATAAATGCAAAGCTTTGTTTTATACACCATCATGCATTCACTTTGCATTTTCAATAATTTTCTCAAAATGTTCATTATAATTAAAAAAAATTCTTATAATTCTTGTGAAAACTATTGATATTTTGTTTAATTGTTAACTTAGATAAACTTTGGAAAAATATAAAAAAAGGAATATTATTATTTGTGACAATATTTCGCTTATATTCTAATATTAGTTCCAGAATAAAAGTTGGGACTAACTCACATAGAACTTTCCATAGAACTTTCTTCCACATGCTCCTCAAAGCCAATAAAACCACAAGAACCCTTAATCAAACGAACAAAATTAAGCAAAACAAGAAACAACCGAACATATCCTTTTTAAACCGAACATCCCTCTCCACCGCCTATTAACCAAGAAGCAATACATTCATAAAGAAATACTCCACGAATAAAAATATACTTTCATTAATAATCAACTATATATATATATAGTCAATACAAACATATTAAAAGTGTTGACTCCACCTAGAGAAACAACATCAAAATTAGGAGTCAACAATTTGAAACCCATCTTCGATATAGTAAGCATAGGGGTAACTAACATGTTTTTCCCTTAAAACCCATCAAACAAATAAAAGCAAACATAACTAAAAATTAAGTCCCCAAACATGTTCCATTTATATTTTAATAGGGAACGTCCCTCTCGAGCAGGACCGCGGACAAGGGGAACTTCATCTCGCACGCCAGCTTGAGAGTCTCGCTCAAATCGATCGGGGAGGAAGCATCCTCGGCCCACTGGAACCTGTGCACGAGCTTGGCCACCCACATGGCGACGGTCGCCATCCCGAGATTCTTACCGGGGCAAACCCTCCTCCCGGCCCCGAACGGAGCCAGCCTGAGATCCCCGCCACGCACGTCCACATCAGCCCCGCCCATGGAGGGCACGAAGCGCTCGGGGCGGAACTCGTGGGGATTCTCCCACACGGTGGGATCGTTGGCGATGGCCCACATGTTGACCATAGCTGTGGTGCCAGCGGGGACCACCATCCCGTTGCTGAGCTGGACATCCGACGTGGAGAGGCGGGCCCAGGACAGAAGCGGGCCAGGCGGGTGGACCCGGAGAGTCTCCTTCACAACACCCTGAAGATACGGGAGGCCCGCCACGTCAGCATCCGTCAGGTCTCCTCCCTTTGCCGCCGCGAGATGGTCGATTTCGCGACGGAGCTTCGTCTGGATTTCCGGGTGCAGGATCAGCTCCGCCAGTATCCACTCAGTCAGCAAAGCCGTAGTGTCCGTTCCTCTGAATATCATTTCCTATATGTATATAAAACAAACATTTAATTAGTGAATAAAATCAATATCTGAATTAGTAGTATGTACTTACCCATAAGACGGCGATCATGTCATCCTGATGGAGCTTCTCATCGCCATCCAAAGACAGCAACACGTCAACGAAATCACCGGAAAAGGACACGTTTCGTTCTCGTTTGTGGTCTTGGATGATCTCAGAGACGAACTTCCTGACACGTGGCACGAGGGATTCGCAGCGGGCGGAAATGCGGTGAGGATCGTAGAACCAAGTCATCCACGGCACGTAATCGGACCAGTTGAAGGCGCTGAGCAGCTCGAACCCCTCCCTCACCATCTCCTCCAGCTCCGCGGCCTCGGCGCCCTCGTACCTCTTGCCGAACACGCTGCCGGTGATGTTGCTCAAGGCGGCCTTCTGGAGATGCTTCCTGACCGAAACGGCGCCGTTTCGGGACTGGTCAAGAGAGATGCCAGAAAGCATGGCAGCCGCGTCACCGCAGCGGCCGGGCTCGTGGGCGGCGATGCGGCGCGGGGCGAAGAGGTGCGAGGCGGCGATGCGGCGGAGGAGGCGCCAGTAGGTGCCGTTGGGAGCGAAGCCGATGGCGCGGGAGAACATGAGGGAGCGGGCGGACTGCTTGACCGGGCGGTCGGAGAAGTTTACGGAGGTGAGGATTTCTTTGGCGATTTGAGGGTCGGAGGAGACGACGGCGGGGGTGCGGCCGAGGGAGAAGGCCATGAGGAGGCGGCGGGAGGGGTGGGAGGAGGCGAGGGAGTGCAAGGTGCGGTGGGCGAGGGAGCCTTGGGAGAGGGAGAGGAGGGAGCCGAGGAAAGGGAGGCCGCGTGGGCCCGGGATGGAGACGGGGCCCAGGCGGGTGCGGTTGTTTCTCCAGGCCGCGCCGCCGGGGGAGAGGATGTACGAGAGGAGGGCGAGGGAGACCAAGATGGAGAGGGCGGCGATGATCAAGTATTCATCCACTAGGATTTTGGAGCCCACGAAAGCGGGAAGGGTTAAGACCCACCAGCTTGAATCCTTTGTTGCCATGGATACTGACATTTTTTTTTTTTTTGAGTGAGATGTCAAGAATTGTTTGTGAGTGAAGTGGATGGATGAGTGTCAACTATTTATACATGATTTAGATGCAAAATCTAATTAATCCTTTTCTCCCTTCTTTTCTTATGGCTAATAGACATTAATACTCTCAAATATGTCATTAAGTGATGGAGAACTGGCAAAACGTTTCAGGTTTTTCCCGAGTAATAAATAGAGGACGAGGCGTATCTTATTTACACCAATACATTTATGAAAATTACAGTGGAAGGATTCAATTTTTTAGACCGCATGAATAATAAATAGAGGATGAGGCGTATCTTATTTACACCAATACATTTATAAAAATTAAAAAAAAGGATTCAATTTTTTAGACCGCATGAATAATAAATAGAGGATGAGCCGTATCTTATTTACACCAATACATTTATAAAAATTAAAAAAAATGATTCAATTTTTTAGACCGCATGAATAATAAATAGAGGATGAGCCGTATCTTATTTACACCAATACATTTATAAAAATTAAAAAAATGATTCAATTTTTGTAGATGTTCTAAAATAATGTCAGATTTATGCAAACTCAACATTAAACAATAGTAGTACTATTTACACCACTAAATTCAAATCTAAATGAATATTCATACTCACCTACTTTTTACACCTTTTAATTTATACCTCATATTTATTTAAATTACACATTAACAACAACATTTTTTTCAATTAATGGTGAGGAAAAATCTTAATGCTACCACATTTGTCTTCTTTTCCACCTTAACAACATTAACCATCTTATTCCTTAACTATTTATGGGCCCCACTGTAATTTTCACCCCACCTCTTAACTAAGAGACAACACCTGCATCCCTCCATCTCTTAACCATCTCATCCTAACTATTTGTTCAATTTTATTTTTTTATTTTTATTTCCAAAAAATTCAATTAATAAAAAAACACTTTACTAAATAAAAGAAAATTGCAATTTAAAATCCTAAAAAAAATAAAAAAGTGATTGGAGAGGAAAGAAAGAGCTATGAGAGAAGATTAGATGTGTGTTTGTGTGTAAAATGGAGAATGAAGAATATTTATAGAATAAAAAAGAAAAAATAATTTAAATTTTTTGACCGTTGAACGGTCATATTGTTAGGTTTGGTATACTGAAAAGCATGTTTCGAGCAAGTATCGCGCGAATAGAATCTTGCTTGTATACGTAAAACTCTACAATCCACTTTTAATCCGATTCAGTATTATTCGAGCAGTCTCGCACGAATAGAATCACTATTATTATTACATTGTGTTTGCTTGTACATTTATAAGATGTTTTACAAACATTTAAATGCATAAGAAGTAAACAAAGTCTAAGTGTCTTGCTTAGTAGACCGGTTGTGGGCGTCGTCCACTTTAAGGTAACACGGTCAGATCTATGCAATGCTTTGCAAAAGAATAAGAAGAATTTCACAACCTAGATAGGCTTTGGCTACCTATCGTGAAAGGTTGCAATGTCAGTCCGCATATTTCTAAGCCTTACTGAAATAAGATGACAATGGTGTGGTATAGCACTGTACGGGTCTAACAGCAAGACGTGTCTTTATGCTATCTACTGAAAGACTAGGTCTTGATGAAATACTATTTCTTAATCTACATATGTTAGCATTGAGCGTACGGTATTGATTATGCACTACTTTGACTTATCAAATGGTGCGGGTTTTTCGCAACCCAATAATCCTGATATATTGGGTAGTGGTGATTAATATCTAGCGGTGCTAGGATTGCTATTATGTTGAAACGTGCGCGAGGTGAGTCTCGTTTGATAATGTCCTCAAGAGGAGCTCGAACAAGGTTTTATTATTCAGAAAACTGGCCAGTTGGAGTTTTATTACTCTATGAATAATAATTAAGTGTTTCTTGCTAAGTCCACTCTTGGAATTAATAAGATTAATTAATTAAGTCCATAGCAGACATTAATTAATTATTATTCATAATTTTCGTCCCCCTCTACCTAGAGGAGTTCGAACTCCTCTAGGTAGAGGGGGACGAAAATTATGAATAATAATTAATTAATGTCTGCTATGGACTTAATTAATTAATCTTATTAATTCCAAGAGTGGACTTAGCAAGAAACACTTAATTATTATTCATAGAGTAATAAAACTCCAACTGGCCAGTTTTCTGAATAATAAAACCTTGTTCGAGCTCCTCTTGAGGACATTATCAAACGAGACTCACCTCGCGCACGTTTCAACATAATAGCAATCCTAGCACCGCTAGATATTAATCACCACTACCCAATATATCAGGATTATTGGGTTGCGAAAAACCCGCACCATTTGATAAGTCAAAGTAGTGCATAATCAATACCGTACGCTCAATGCTAACATATGTAGATTAAGAAATAGTATTTCATCAAGACCTAGTCTTTCAGTAGATAGCATAAAGACACGTCTTGCTGTTAGACCCGTACAGTGCTATACCACACCATTGTCATCTTATTTCAGTAAGGCTTAGAAATATGCGGACTGACATTGCAACCTTTCACGATAGGTAGCCAAAGCCTATCTAGGTTGTGAAATTCTTCTTATTCTTTTGCAAAGCATTGCATAGATCTGACCGTGTTACCTTAAAGTGGACGACGCCCACAACCGGTCTACTAAGCAAGACACTTAGACTTTGTTTACTTCTTATGCATTTAAATGTTTGTAAAACATCTTATAAATGTACAAGCAAACACAATGTAATAATAATAGTGATTCTATTCGTGCGAGACTGCTCGAATAATACTGAATCGGATTAAAAGTGGATTGTAGAGTTTTACGTATACAAGCAAGATTCTATTCGCGCGATACTTGCTCGAAACATGCTTTTCAGTATACCAAACCTAACAATATGACCGTTCAACGGTCAAAAAATTTAAATTATTTTTTCTTTTTTATTCTATAAATATTCTTCATTCTCCATTTTACACACAAACACACATCTAATCTTCTCTCATAGCTCTTTCTTTCCTCTCCAATCACTTTTTTATTTTTTTTAGGATTTTAAATTGCAATTTTCTTTTATTTAGTAAAGTGTTTTTTTATTAATTGAATTTTTTGGAAATAAAAATAAAAAAATAAAATTGAACAAATAGTTAGGATGAGATGGTTAAGAGATGGAGGGATGCAGGTGTTGTCTCTTAGTTAAGAGGTGGGGTGAAAATTACAGTGGGGCCCATAAATAGTTAAGGAATAAGATGGTTAATGTTGTTAAGGTGGAAAAGAAGACAAATGTGGTAGCATTAAGATTTTTCCTCACCATTAATTGAAAAAAATGTTGTTGTTAATGTGTAATTTAAATAAATATGAGGTATAAATTAAAAGGTGTAAAAAGTAGGTGAGTATGAATATTCATTTAGATTTGAATTTAGTGGTGTAAATAGTACTACTATTGTTTAATGTTGAGTTTGCATAAATCTGACATTATTTTAGAACATCTACAAAAATTGAATCATTTTTTTAATTTTTATAAATGTATTGGTGTAAATAAGATACGGCTCATCCTCTATTTATTATTCATGCGGTCTAAAAAATTGAATCATTTTTTTTAATTTTTATAAATGTATTGGTGTAAATAAGATACGGCTCATCCTCTATTTATTATTCATGCGGTCTAAAAAATTGAATCCTTTTTTTTAATTTTTATAAATGTATTGGTGTAAATAAGATACGCCTCATCCTCTATTTATTATTCATGCGGTCTAAAAAATTGAATCCTTCCACTGTAATTTTCATAAATGTATTGGTGTAAATAAGATACGCCTCGTCCTCTATTTATTACTCGGGAAAAACCTGAAACGTTTTGCCAGTTCTCCATCACTTAATGACATATTTGAGAGTATTAATGTCTATTAGCCATAAGAAAAGAAGGGAGAAAAGGATTAATTAGATTTTGCATCTAAATCATGTATAAATAGTTGACACTCATCCATCCACTTCACTCACAAACAATTCTTGACATCTCACTCAAAAAAAAAAAAAATGTCAGTATCCATGGCAACAAAGGATTCAAGCTGGTGGGTCTTAACCCTTCCCGCTTTCGTGGGCTCCAAAATCCTAGTGGATGAATACTTGATCATCGCCGCCCTCTCCATCTTGGTCTCCCTCGCCCTCCTCTCGTACATCCTCTCCCCCGGCGGCGCGGCCTGGAGAAACAACCGCACCCGCCTGGGCCCCGTCTCCATCCCGGGCCCACGCGGCCTCCCTTTCCTCGGCTCCCTCCTCTCCCTCTCCCAAGGCTCCCTCGCCCACCGCACCTTGCACTCCCTCGCCTCCTCCCACCCCTCCCGCCGCCTCCTCATGGCCTTCTCCCTCGGCCGCACCCCCGCCGTCGTCTCCTCCGACCCTCAAATCGCCAAAGAAATCCTCACCTCCGTAAACTTCTCCGACCGCCCGGTCAAGCAGTCCGCCCGCTCCCTCATGTTCTCCCGCGCCATCGGCTTCGCTCCCAACGGCACCTACTGGCGCCTCCTCCGCCGCATCGCCGCCTCGCACCTCTTCGCCCCGCGCCGCATCGCCGCCCACGAGCCCGGCCGCTGCGGTGACGCGGCTGCCATGCTTTCTGGCATCTCTCTTGACCAGTCCCGAAACGGCGCCGTTTCGGTCAGGAAGCATCTCCAGAAGGCCGCCTTGAGCAACATCACCGGCAGCGTGTTCGGCAAGAGGTACGAGGGCGCCGAGGCCGCGGAGCTGGAGGAGATGGTGAGGGAGGGGTTCGAGCTGCTCAGCGCCTTCAACTGGTCCGATTACGTGCCGTGGATGACTTGGTTCTACGATCCTCACCGCATTTCCGCCCGCTGCGAATCCCTCGTGCCACGTGTCAGGAAGTTCGTCTCTGAGATCATCCAAGACCACAAACGAGAACGAAACGTGTCCTTTTCCGGTGATTTCGTTGACGTGTTGCTGTCTTTGGATGGCGATGAGAAGCTCCATCAGGATGACATGATCGCCGTCTTATGGGTAAGTACATACTACTAATTCAGATATTGATTTTATTCACTAATTAAATGTTTGTTTTATATACATATAGGAAATGATATTCAGAGGAACGGACACTACGGCTTTGCTGACTGAGTGGATACTGGCGGAGCTGATCCTGCACCCGGAAATCCAGACGAAGCTCCGTCGCGAAATCGACCATCTCGCGGCGGCAAAGGGAGGAGACCTGACGGATGCTGACGTGGCGGGCCTCCCGTATCTTCAGGGTGTTGTGAAGGAGACTCTCCGGGTCCACCCGCCTGGCCCGCTTCTGTCCTGGGCCCGCCTCTCCACGTCGGATGTCCAGCTCAGCAACGGGATGGTGGTCCCCGCTGGCACCACAGCTATGGTCAACATGTGGGCCATCGCCAACGATCCCACCGTGTGGGAGAATCCCCACGAGTTCCGCCCCGAGCGCTTCGTGCCCTCCATGGGCGGGGCTGATGTGGACGTGCGTGGCGGGGATCTCAGGCTGGCTCCGTTCGGGGCCGGGAGGAGGGTTTGCCCCGGTAAGAATCTCGGGATGGCGACCGTCGCCATGTGGGTGGCCAAGCTCGTGCACAGGTTCCAGTGGGCCGAGGATGCTTCCTCCCCGATCGATTTGAGCGAGACTCTCAAGCTGGCGTGCGAGATGAAGTTCCCCTTGTCCGCGGTCCTGCTCGAGAGGGACGTTCCCTATTAAAATATAAATAAATTCTAGTTATGTTTGGTTTTATTTGTTTGATTAAAATGGGTTTTAAGGGTAAAACTTGTTTCAAAATTGTTGATTCCTAATTTTTACGTTGTTTCTCTAGCTGGAGTCAACAATTTAAATGTTTGTATTGACTATATATATATATATATATATATATATAGTTGATTATTAATGAAAGTATATTTTATTTATGGAGTAAGAGTATTTCTTTATCAATGTACTGTCCTACTTCTTGGTTAGTTTTTTGGGTGACAAATTCATACTACAAAACATAACATTTTCTTTATATGTAAGTTATTCTTTTTAAGTACAAGAGTTTAGGTGGGGGTATTTAGTGGTTAAATAAAGACATAATAAAAAATGAATGATAAAATTTTTTTAATAGAAAATAGTATAGTTGATAAAGTAAGGAGAGATAGAGTTTTTTGCTAACAAAGGAAATGCATCAAGGTAGCTTGGACAATCCAAAGAGAAATCCGACTCACACTCACTTTACGTGAGACTGAGGAAGTAGTATATTTGATGACGTAATATTAATAGCAAGTAAATTCAAATTGTTGACTCCCAATGTTGATATTGTTTTCTTGTGGTGTCAATAATAATTTATGTGTGTTTGCTTAGGATGGAGGCGCCACTCAATAGACTTTCTAAACAAATCCCTTACCTATTTATTTTAGCATTTTAATTGCATTTGATTGTATTTATACCTCACTATTTCTTTGTCATGGTATATAGATTTATCTCTCTTTTATTTCTTATTTCTCTAAATACACCACAGTTTCTTAGTTGCACCCAATAGTCCATAACTTTAATTTGGTGACATTGTACTGAATCAATAGGAACCAAAAAAATCTCTCGAGTTGGATAAAGTTTTTGGTACCAAAAAATGGTTATATTTTGTTTGTTACTGAAATGCACAGGAAATTGAGTCATGCCAAGGGAATGGGAAATAGAGAGAAAGGTTTGGCTGAGAGTGGGACAGCTTTTCCCACTGCTTCTTGGAGATTTGACTTCTCATATATGTTACTGCTGCAATGTTGACTGACACCTTCCCAATCCCACATGATATTGCAGCAATCCTTGCATGACTCCAATCTACTCATCCTCATCTAATTAGACTCAATCTAGAAAACGAAACTCGTGGAATCGACTTTTACTCGAAATATTGAGTTCAATAGAACTTTAAGAGCTCGTATAGTTATATGGCCTTAATCGAGTAATCGATAAGCATATTTGTCTCAATAAATGACTCGTGTTATTTTTATGAGCCAGGAAAGCCAGTATTGAAGCTTGTGTTTCAATGAAAAAAATGAAAGCAAGTTCCATTAGCAGTTTTAGAAATTGAATCTAAATGAAATCTAAGTATCTAACAATGTTAATTTGTTATTTAATGGAAGTTAACATATGTGGCCTTCAATAAATGTTAGTACTCCTTCTTACGTGTCATGCAGAACTAAAAGAAAATGCACAAATATTTTAAGATATCAGAGCATCCGCATCACGTCTCGATGCGGGCTCTACCTTGTCTCGAAGAGACGAGACCGCATCGAGATGGCGATGCGGCCTCCATCTCGTCTCGACGAGACGGGACATCTCGTCGCGTGTCGCGCGCGGAAGAGGCAGGCCTCGAGACAGCTCGCCACGCGCCTTGGCAACGTAGCGTGCTCCGGTTCGTGCGTGACGCCCACTCGCCGGCCCGCGAGTGGGCGTCGCTTATATCCGTTTAAAATATATTTTTTTTTGTTTTTTTTTAAAAATCAGTAAAATTCGAAAATAAAATAAATTAAAATATTGTAATTTTTAATTTTTGTATTTTTCAATATTGTAATAAAAATCGAAAATTAAAAAATTAAAATTAAAAATACTCCATAGGATTTCAATTATGTATTTTTCGTATTTTCGGATGTTGTAATTTTTGTGGTTTTTAATGATTTAATGAATTATTAGTATTAATTAATTATTTCAATGAAATATTAATTGAATTTGTTGAAAATAAAAATAAAAAATGAAATTGAATGAATAGTTAAGAGATGAGATGGTTAAGAGAGGGAAGGATGCATGTGCTATCTCTTAGTTAAGAGATGAGGTGAAAGGTACAATGAAGTCCATAAATAGTGAAGAGATGAGACGGTTAAGAGACGGATAAGAGACATGGATGCGGATGACCTCATAGGCACAAAAATACACACGATCATAACGATCATAACAGACGGATGAAAGGTTATTACAATTAAAATGGAATCTACCAATATGATTACCTAATGGCTAAATATAAATCTATTTGTGATCAAAGCACCCAAACTGAAATTTATAATACCAAATGGGCTTACGTTCAAGTTCAACAGATATTAAAATTTAAAAAGCCCGGATAAACCCACTTATATCTCACTCTACTCGGCAAAAAAATAAATTTAGAAGCATAAGTACTTTGTTTACAAATTAAATGGGCTTTTATTGAAATTTACATTTGGGATTTAATTCACTGTCCAAAATCTTATTATATGGGCCTTTGCCATCTCTTCTCACAGCCCATGAATTGTAATTTTGATGTTTACTAGTAGAAATGATGATCGGATCATAAACTCTGTGTTCTCGTAATCTTATATTTTATAGTAGAATCATTTCATTTTCTGTATTCATTTTGAAAAAATAAATAAATAGTTAAAATAGAGAAAAGTATAAAGTAAGAGAGAAAATAATATAGAGAAGACTCTTGTCTACGCTATTATTTTCTTTTACTTTATGCTTTATCCACTTTAACTATTATACTCTCTTCGTTCCACAAAAAATGTCATACTTGTGGGATGACACGAGATTTTAGGAGGTTTTGTTTTGTGTGTTAAATGGAGAGAGAAAATATAATTTTTATATTCATGTAAGAGGAGAGAGAAAATATAATTTTTATACTCATGTGAGAGAGAATTTTTTTCAAAAATGGAAAATGTGACATCTTTTGTGGGACAAATTGAAAAGGAAAGTGACATCTATTTTGGGATGGAGAGAGTATAGTTTTTTAAGATGAGTGCAAAAAATGAAACGACTCTACTACTAGAGCAAGAGATGAACCAAAATCAAATGGTCATAATACGGTAATACTCCCTCCGTCCCAGTTTAAGAGTCACATTTTGCCATAAAAATCCGTCCCAGTTTATGAGTCACATTTAGAGTCTTTCATATTTAGACATAAAATTTTATCCCATTATTCATCAAAATTACACTCAAATGTCATTATTTACATAAAAATAAACAAATAAATAAATAAAAAACCAAAAAATCAAATTATCTCACTTTCCACCAACTCACTTCATTTATTACACACTCTACCATCTGATTTCATTTATTATACATTCCACTAATTTCTTAAAACCCGTGTCATAACTAATTGGCATTCCTAAACTGGGACGGTGGGAGTAATATAGTAAATGGCATTTAGTAGTATGTACTATACTTCATTTAGATGTGATATGTTGAACATACATGATATGCATGTGCATGTATGAATGAATGCATTATGCATGGGCATCTGTTGTTGCCAGCATGATGTGGTGGTCCTAGTCAGAGCTGAGTCAGAAGCGGTGGATGCCATTCCGCGCTATGGGTGGATGCTGATGATGATGGTGGATGATGTAAGCCATGCCCATATCCTTTATTATCTCCTAATCTTAATGCATCATGCCATCTCAATATTAGGTTATTTCCATGCCATTATTAGAGGTGGTGTAGTTTATTTCATGTCATTTTCATGGTATTTAGATAGTTCTTTATGAACAAATTCTGCTTAACTATTTATGTTCATCCCTACACCTAATTACTTTCCTATGTATTGAATTTATGTTAGATATTTTGGGTCATGATGAGCTTTGTAGGGATTCATTCATTAAATGCGATATTTTGAAATATTTTACTTCATTGGATAGGCTTGTTATATTCTTATTTAAGACTATGTTATAATATGATATACTACTATACTTTTCTACTCTGATAAGTAAATATAAAACGATATTAAAGTGGCAAACAAAGGTAAAAATTTACGAGCTATGGAATATTAGTATAAAGCATTTCAATACAGAAACAACAAAATCAACATATATACAAAGTATGATTTATGAAAAACACTATAGAGAAAAACAAGATGCACGAAAAAATTAAAGAGATAAAAGTTGTTTCGATATTATCTTCTCATCCCATCAAAAAGAATATAATAACCACAGATAACAATAAAACATGAGAGATAACATTTCATATCTAAACATCCACTTAAACCAATCCCCAATCCATGAAGAATATATAAAACGATATTAAAGTGACGAACAACTGTAAAAATTAATGAGCGACGTAATACCAATATAAAACATTTTAAAACAAAAACAACAAAATCAGTATATATACAAAGGATGATTTATTCAAAATTACTATAGAGAAAATCAAGATGCACGAAAAAAAATAAAATTAAAGAGATAAAAGCTGTTTCGATATTATCTTCTCATCCCACCAATAAAAAAAAATTGATAACCACAAATAACAAGAAAACATAAATAGATAACATTTCGTATCTAAACATCCATTTAAACCAATCCCCAATCCATAAAGTATATATAAACGATATTAAAGTGGTGAGCAAAGGTAAAACAGACAAACGACATAGTACTAGTAGTAATAAAACGTTTCAAACCAAAAACAACAAAATCAGCTTATAAAAAAAGATTGAATTAATCAAAACCACTGTAAGGAAAAACAAAATGCACGAAAAAAAAACAAAATTATAAAGATAAAAATTATTCAATATTATCTTCTTATTCCATCAATTAAAAAAATCTGATAATCACAAATAAAATAAAATAAAAACATAAGAGATTACATTTCATATCTAAACATTCACTTAAACCAATCTCCATTCCATAAATATGTTGACCTGAAAAAAAGAATACCAATCCCTGAAAATGTTGACCTGAAAAAATATTGAAAAAAAAAATCATTAAAAACGTTGTGATACTTGAGTCTTATTGATCGAGATGTAACATTGTGTGGTATACAATGAATATTATGATTCATTTTTTGACCATTTATATGAATATTCGTGGTAAAGTTAATTCAACATGTGTATGATTAAATGCATAATTTTTTTAGTAGAGGGATACAGTCATATATATATATATAGCTTCTATCGCTATAGTTAATTCAGTTATTCTGTATGAATAAAAGTCTTCTTTTTTCGTTTTATTTTATCATTCTATTTTATATTTATATAAATATTAAGTAGATTATATATTTTTTATTAATTAATTTCAACCATACTATTTTATTATAAAATTATTATAAAAAATTAATGTTTATTCTATAAACCTTTTCATATCAAGAAAATGCCATTTATTCTAATTATACCTCAAACCTCAAAGCACCGAGAAAGATCTGAAAAATTAAGATAAAATTTTGATGTTAAAAATTCAATTTACCCATCATTTAAACTAATCTCCACAAATCATTAAAGTAATAGACTATAATTAGCAATTATGAAAAATTGACATTTTTTTATGAGTGGGACATTGAGTTTTTTGTAACTGTGTTCTATTTTGCTTTTCTAAGTCACCCAATAAAAAAAACTACTTTTAGTGATTTTTGCATAAATTCGAATTAGGAATTTGTCATTTTGCACTTTTATATTTTCGTCCAGCTGTATGATTTTAATTGTTTTTAATGTTTTGTAGATCCATCTCCACTAATATTTAATATGGCTTAGATTCAAACGTGGAAAGATAGAATTAATAAAAACACTAAAGGCCCTTTAGAGATAAGGCATCTCCACTAGTATTTTATTTTATCTTTTATAATTTATAGTAATATTTTCCAATTGTATATATTATATAGGGTGTTAATTAATTAGTAATTATATACACATAATTCTGAAATATAAAAAGTAGGTGAGTATAGAAACAAGAAATCAAAGTTGGACTCCACTTATTGTGTTTGTCTCATTTGTAGTGAATAGCATTAATTTTTGAGAAATTAATATAAGTATTGTTGATATGTAGTCTATAATTGTCTTTACCTTTTTTTATATTTAATAATCTACTAACCGTAGTCATCAAATATTATAAACAAAATCGAAGACTAAGTAAGTTGTGAATTATTTCTCTTTGAACTTAAAGAAGAAATGAAATTTTAGATTCTTAACTATAATGATTGTGGTCAATTGGTCATAATTTATTAATTTATGAGATAGTATAAAAGAAAAATATAGTATCCAAAATATGAAGATAATATTTTATATGTATATATGTTGCGTCTTGAACTTCAATCGCTGCGTGTGTTTTCTAAACTTCTACAATCGTGTGAGATTCAAATTTTAGTTTCTCATTTTTGTTTTCATACTGCTAGTTATCTTCCAAATTCGTGATCAAAGAGTTAGATTTAACATAAATCAACTACTATGGAGAAAAAATAGTACTCTCTCCATCCGTCATTAGGAGTCACATTTCATGGTAGCACGAGTTTTAAGAAATATTAAAAAAAATGGTGAAAAGAGTTAGTGGAATAGAGATCCCACTTGTATATATTAGTTTTAAATAAAATGTGAGTGAAATGAGTTAGTGGAAGGTGAGACCCTATTACCATTTATGATAAAAGTGAATCAGGACTCCTATTCGCGGACGAACTAAAATGACAAGATGGGACTTCTATTCGTGGACGGAGGGAGTATTTATTATAGAGTATATGTAAAAATTATATTTCAATGTTGAAATTGAACACACTGAACTGAAAGATCATTGTATTCACAATGAAATTAACCAAACTTTAAACAAATGAAATTGAAAAATATCTGTTCCTCATGTGATTTGAATTCCAATGCTTCATTTATCCAATAAAGAAATACATCTACCGTTAATCTTTGTGATTGAAGAGGTGTTACAAAATGAAAGCGAACATTATAGTAATAGTACAAAATCAGTACATAATAGAAATAACAACAGAAAGCACAAAAACAATATCTATATACATAAGAAATGTTTTATGCAAAACTACTACTACTACTAAAAAATAAAGAACAAAGAACAAATATACATAAATAAAGTAATTAAATAGAAAACACATCTAGACGTTATCCGTCAATCTCACCCAACACAACAACTCCAAACCAAAAGGTAAATTCTAAATAATAATCATAAAACACATGATACATATCAACCACCAACTTTTACACGAGAGACTACAGAGATAAAACACACGAAACATAGTAAAATTATTACAATTATATTAATATTTTTCAAACCAAAAAAAAAATCCATACGAGACATGTTTTCAACTACACATAAATAATTTAGAAAGCAACATTACAACTATCGTAACTTTCTATATATATGATATTTCTATCTCGATTTCGTTAATTTGTGTGAATGGAAATGGAGAAGTTTCAATCAACTTTTATTATGATTTGTTCGTCATATTTTGAGTGAGTGATCCGTCTTCATCACACTCAATTAATAAGAATTGCAACTGCCAATTTGTTACATTCAATTATTGTATCAAATAGACAAAGTCGTGACAAAGGCCACCACGCAATATTTTTTTTAGCTTTCTCATGCTTGCCAAATTGCTCCTCTAAAAAAGTTTTTTCATGGTTCCCATTTTTTTCATTAACATAGCATGATTTAGATATATATAATTCAAATAGTCTCAAATATTTTATAACCGTCCTGATAAATATGCAACATTTGGTTTTCGGCACGAGATTTTATACAGTGTTGTTGTTTTGTGAGTTAATGAAGAGAGAGTAAAGTAAAAGAGGAGAAAAAATAGAGATAGTGTTATTTTCATTTTAGGAAATGCTTCATTTTTATTGGGATGACACAAAAAGAAAAAACGTTTCATTTCTAATGGGACACGGGAAGTACTAGTAATTAAAGTGACTAACTAGAGAAATCAAGGCCGTATTTTCCCAATTATAATGATTTTCCCATCAAGGCAAAGAAACAATCGTTTTTTTACTATAAATACATGTCATTATTTTAGTGATATGTAAAAGTATAATTATATTTATGACATAATGTTTTCAGCCAAATAAAACGTTGTTATTTTGGGTTGTATACATTTTAATCAAAACAGTTAAAATAGAATTTTCGGAGATATTAATGTATTAGACGACGGCCGTCACATAAAAAGAATTTATAATATCATTAGTAATAATGATTAAAACAATTGCATGAATAAGACATTTGATTTTGTCCAGATAGAAAATAAGCAAAAAATTGAGGACTGAAGGCCAGACCATTTCTTAAACTTCACATGACTTTAACTATTCCTAATATCATTAATGTTTCGAAATCTGGATTGTTTATTTACTAATCAATATTGATCAATATACAAGGATCTTTTGAGTAAAAATAATTTGTTACGTATTCTTTAAAAAACTAATAGTCTTATATAGAGGTAAATACAAAAGGTTTATTCAATATTTTCCGGAACGAGAATTATATACTCTATGTTACACACTAATTGCACTTTCTATTACTTGTATATAATTGAAAATTGCAACTCTAGGAGTGAAGATAATTACATGACGGAGCACCCGTTTGGGTTCTCATCACTGAACATGTTATCATTCGCATCCGCGCTCAAGTACGTAGGCGGCGGCAGAGGAGGCCCACCCCGCCCGGCCATGTAGTAGCCCATATTGCCACCACTTTCATGACGATGCATGTCATAATCCTCATGTCCATACATCACCATTGGCATGGCATAGTGCGTTTCTGGATTGTAACTATTATGATACTCCATCTTGCTCGTCTCCACCTTAGTTTCGGCCGCGGGCGCTGCCACTGGTTTCGATTCGCCTTCTTTTTTGTCGCCACCATCCTCTTTTTTCTTTTCACCACTTTCTTCCACGATTTTGCTTTCCTTGTCTTTCTTTTCTTCTTCTTTGCCCTTTGCTTTCCCCTTCTCTTCTGTCTTTTTCTCTGCGGCAGGGGCGCTGTCGTCTTTTTTTGGAGGAACGATCTCAATTCCTCTTTTCAGCTTCTCTTTTAGATATGTAACCAAATCATTTACGTCCATTGTTCCGATCACAATGATCAGATCCTTTTGTAGATCAGTTGTTACTGAGTCAACACCTATGATCATGAAATAATTCCCCATATTATATCATACAACATAAAATATAAACGAAGAGCAAAATATTATTATAATTATTATTATTTTAACTTTTAGTACTGAAAAAATGTAGGGGCATCGATCGTGATAAAAGTGACAGGGGTCAACATTTGGAATTCGAATTAAATTTTTGTCAAATTCGAACCAATTTAAAATTTTGAATTTTGTAATCTATAAATTTGAATCAATCCAAGTACGTAAAATTAGTTTTTCATAACTAAATCTAAGCCGAGAAAAAATCAGAAATATCCAAAAAAAATGAAATATAAAATAAAATATTTTAATTATTAGTAATTAAACATTTTTAATATAAAATTAATTACAAAATAATTAAATATATTAAATAAAATTTGAATTTTGTTTTCAAAAATTAATTGGATCCAAATCGAAAATCCGAACGGAAATCAACTTTTTGATTAGGTCCAATTCATTCATTCGGATTAATAATAGAGAGTAGTAGTAGAAATAAACAAATAAAAATGAAATAAGATAAGATTACCAAACTCACCTTCAAAATTCTTAATTATAATCCTCTTTATTTTATGCGCGCATCCGTCACAGTGCAACTTTGTTTTCATCATCACAGTGCTAACAACAGCCTGAAAATTATAGAACCACAACATAAATAAACATATAAAACTAAATATTAAAATATACTCCAACATTAACACACGCAAAATCACAAAAAATAACATATTTATACAATCTATCTTATTAATAAAGTCAAATACTATTAATTAGGAGTACCTTTTTGGGCTTGCCAATATCATCCTCTGCTTTCTTCACCTCACCAGCCTTGTTGTCGTCGGGCTTGGGCTGAGGGGAGATGAGCTCCACCTTCTTCATGGTCTTCAGCTCGACTTTCTCCCGGAGCCAGCTGGGGTCCACATTTCCCGTCACCGTCAATTTCTTGGTGTCAAAGTCGGCCTTCACCGTCTCCACACCTTCACAAAATGGACCACACCACACCGCAATTATTTCTCCGGTCCCTACTTTGGCTTATCATGTCTGCTACTAAACCCCAACACCAACTCTCGATTTTGTCCCATCATCTAAGTGTATTAATTGAAAATGTCTAATTTTTTGCTAAAGCTAGCTGAACTTAAAATAAATGGTCGGTTTGGTCTAATCATTTGAACGTGGTTAGCTATAGAACATGAGAACTTTTTTTATTGAAAACAAATGAAAGTGAATTATATTCATGAGACTGACTAAAATAGAGAATGAATAAGATTCTTTTTTGCGTCTCAAGCGATTGAATTTAAATTTTTCTTTTTTTCAAATGAATTTGAATTGATTGTAACCAACGGTAAATATGTCAGTTGCTTAACAAATCCGAAAAGTTCTACTTTAGTTGCTACCAAATCAAGAAAATCAACAATTTTACATACATCTTCTCGATAAGGTTTCTATGTATTTTAATAATCATAGTATTATCTTATTTGACATATAAATGAGGAATTTCATCATTAAAAAATTAAATAAAAAAATTGGTAGAAAAAAAAATTATTAACAGCACTCGTGTGGCCTATAGTTGGTAAAAAGCTAATTAATCACTAAAATCTACATTTCACCAACCACACGATAATTGCAATATTATTAAAAACTCTCACCTAATTTTTATTCCACTAAAAAAATCATCTAAAATAAAATAAAATGAATAATTATTAGTACCTGGTAAATGGCTGATGGATCGCCTCACTTTCTTGGCACAGCCTTGGCAATGTAATTCCATCTTCAACACCACCGTGGTGGGGCCCTCTTTTCCCTCTCCGCCGCCTCCCGCCGCCGCCTTCTCTCCTTCATTGTTTTTCTCAACCTGCTGAAAACAAACTCACAAACACACACTCAACACAATGATTACAAAACACACACACTCACCATGAAAGATTAATTAATTACCTCGCCCATTTGCAGCAAGAATTGGGATTTTTATTTGATTTTTTGAAGGAGTGAATATTTGTTTGAAGAAATAAAATGGAGGCAATATCTGAGATATATAGAGCTTGTTTTTGTTTTTGTGATGAGGTGATGTGGGCCCAGGGAATTTTTTTAAAATATGATTTTTTTTGTGTGTGTGGAAATTAAAGTGTATGTATTAAACTATTAATGTATATGTGGTATGGTATGTGGTATGTGAGGATGTGAGTGGGATGGGATGGCATGAGACATCAATCATGATGACGTGAGATTGGACTTGGATGACTAGAGCCATGACCTCTTGAATTTTCCATTTTAGATGAGTGGGAAAAGAAATTTAATGTTCTAATTATGAGATTATATATCTCATTAATTAGATTATGCCATGATGTGAATATTTTATTTGTGTGTATTGTCATTTAGAGAATGATATATCTAACACTCCATTTTCTATGAAATATAATTTCACATTCTCACGAGTTTTAATGCGTGATTACTAAAGTGAAAACAGAATAAGAAAATTGAAAATGAGATTATTCTTTAATGAATAAAGGGAGCATTCTGCATTTATGTAGTTATGAATTAATAAAATTGTGTGACTGCCTAAGTATGTACAAGAAAACACATATTCTTTCTGTTTCACAAAAATGTGCTTTCTTTCGTTTTTAGTTTGCGTCATAAGAGTTTGCATTTTCTAATTTTAGAAATTGTTTTTTCTCTAATGAGGTGGTATTCATTCTCCACTAACAATACGTTAATTACTTTTTGTTTCAGTTCTCTCTTATTTTATCAATTATGCATTTAAATTCGTGCCCAAACAAAAGTATACAGTGAGATGGAGAAACTATAATATCAATTGTTAAATAGTAGTATTGTGTACTGCATATATATGGAATATAAACCAAATGAATTCTCATCATGATAGACTAGTTTTTTTTTAGAATATGTTGTTATGTTTAGTTTGTAACATTGGTACTTTAATTGAGAAGTCCGACAACTCATTGTGGTAGTACGGAAAGGAGCTATTCGGGACCAATCGGGTCATTTCCAAGACAACTTGTTACAGTAACCTAGGGAAAAGAGTTAGTCGTAACCAATGAGGACGTTAACCTTTAAGGGAGATCAATTATAGCGAACTCTAATGCTATAAAACTTGTATAATATGGTATATTTGATCCCGAGGCTTTTGACCAGATCAGACATTATCACTTTACTGTTTGACCAATTTGTGTGATTCGCACACACAAATTTGGACTAAATATGATAGAACTAATAGTGTGCGTTTGCTAAAAACCCTTTATGCAAATCTATATAACCAATAAAACTCCAAAATACATGTCCTCCAAAAAAGAAATAAAAAGGCCACCAATTATGGACCTTAATGCAGGGATGATTGGATAGGCAAAGATAAAATAATTTAAATTTTTGATCTGGAAGGTCCTAGCTAGCCAATCAATTTCTTAGCTGTGTATATTTCGACTATTACAGAAAATAAAGAAAAAGAAAAGATAATTTACAAAGGAGATAGTGTTAACTAATTGAAGTAAGATTTTGAATAAAATTTTTAATAGATAAAATAACAATAAAAGTAATTACTCCATATATAATAATATGATCCAAAATTTTAAATTTAAATTAAAAATTGCTTAGTAAATTAATTCAATAATAAACTATATTATTGTTGTTGTAATTATAATAAGATTTTTAATGAATAATTAACTGTTATGATAATAATAATAATAAAAATAAAAATAAAATTTAATTAATATAATCTCAGAAAAAACATAATTTGATTATTCCAATAATACTATGTAATGTACTAAAAATAGCAAAATGGAAAAATGAAAAAGGAAATACTAATTAATGTGAACTACACCCCATAATACTAGTTTCATCCCTATATACATATGAAATAAATAAATAAATTATCATAATATTGATGTTTGAGTTGATCTCCCTTTTTATCACGTAAGATGCCTTTTCTATGGCTGGAAAACTAAAGGAGAAATTGCTTTTCCTCAACGCAAAAGAATGACACTGATTTATTTTGTTTTCTTGTAAAAAATTGAGCATCATCACTACAATATTTCAATAATTACATAATGCCAGCCAACAATATTACACATTTTATTTTGTAGTTTTTTCTAATATAAATAGTTAAAGACATTCAATGGCGTTTTCAAAGTACCACGCAATACTAAATACAAATTAATTAAATTAAGCTCGTAATATATTTAGTACTAGTATAAATGTGAACTGAAATATGCCAAAGTCAAAAATATCTTCAATTATGTCACTTCAATTAATTGCGATGCTTATCAAGTAATATAAAAGAAGACATAATGTTATCAAAATGAAGAAAAACAATGCTACGTTTTGCTATTATTAGAAGTATTTTCACATCTATAGCAAAGAATTTCAGTTAGGTGGTATATACATATTTTTGGGGGAGAATTCACTTAAGTTTGAATTAGGTTTTCTAGTCGTGTTGAATTTAAATACCTAAAATTGGATCTATCAATTGACTTCAAAAGGTTTTTATTTCCATAATCTTTCATCTTAATGTATTTTCTAGATTCATTTTACTCACACCCAATCACATGTAAAGCTTTGTCAAACTTTTCATGAGAAAATAAACAGTACTAAAAACAGCTTTATAGAATTGTAAATAATTACATAAGTTTAACTAATAGAAAAACTATTAGAAATGAGTCACTCACCCCTTTAAAGGCCTCATAAGGGGGAGAGTTATCCATCCTTATATAGAAGGCCTCATAAGGGGGAGAGTTATCCATCCTTATATAGAAGAGATAGGATCATCACCAAGCTGATGTGGGACAATATATTAGAATTTTAACACGCCCCCTCACGTGTGGGCCAGAATGACACATCGGACTTCTATCACGTGGGTAGGCAAGAGAAGAGATAAAGAGATAAACCATCATCGACTTGGGCCCTGCTCTGATACCATATTAGAAATGGGCCACTCACCCCTTAAAAAGTCTCATAAGGGGGAGGGTTATTCATCCTTATATCGAAGAGATAGGATCATCACCAAGCCGATGTGGGACAAGATATTAGAATTTTAACAAGAACACATAAAAACAAGCTTTATTTCTAAAATTACCGTACACATATTTCTCTAACTAAAAATGTATCGTATTGGATGAGACAAACCAAAAATAAATATAGGACATCTTCAATAAAATTGCCTGAGTGTGTTAAGCTAGCTCAAGTAATAAATTAAAGGATGAAATGACTTAATTGTTTCCCGAGAAAAAAAAAATGGGAATAGTAAGTAATCACATTTATGGCATGTTTGGTAGGGATAATAACTCATTTTTGCTCATAAAATTTCATCCCCATATGAATTATCACCCTGCATAAGTTTTTGGTGATAGGGGTGATAAGAAAATAATTAGCCAATTAGATGCTTATCATATTAAGTTATTAACCACACGTACTCTAAAGCTATATCTTTTGGCATTAGTTTTAAAAATAAAATAAAATAAAACAAATTCATGCATGTATATAGTACTAATACCTAATTAATTAGTTAAAAAGCTTCAAAATAACGGCGGCGCAGCCTCACAAGTCACGCACGCCCGACAACATGGCTGTTAACTTGTTATTGACAATTAAATAAATTTGGGCATTTAAAGCAGTAGTTCACAGCTTTGACAAAAGGTGTGACAATAAAGTTGAAAAATACAGGTTGTATAGTATGATATTTTGATTATTTTCATTAAACATACTAATAATAATCGAAATTTGATTTCTTTTTTTGGACATGAACTTGAGTGAGTCATAAACATACAACGCAAAAAGAACTTTTTTTGTGTAAAAAAGTGTGCGACACATGAATATATATTAACATAAAGTGATGGAGAATCTATTTGTAACTGAAAAATATACAAATAAAGTAACGGAGAATCAATTTGTATAAGTTGCAACTGAAAATTATACTCCCTCCAAAATTTGTCACACAGTTTTCTTTGTCGTCGTCCCTAAAAATTTATTACTTTTTACTTTTATTATTTTTGACAGCGGATCCTATATTCTACTAATTCATTTTCATTAATATTTTATTACTATAAAACTAATATATAAAAGTAAAACTCACATGCCACTAACTTTTTCAACCCACTTTCTATTACTACAGTTCTTAAAACTCGTGGTCAGGTCAAACTATGTCAAATTTTTAGGGACGGAGGTAGTATTCATAATTCAAGAAGATGTTCAAATTTGTCAGGTGTCTATATTCATAAACATATAAGCATATAACACTAATATCTTGCACGTTTTATAAATTCCTATTGCGAGCACCATCATCAATTAGTTTGGGGACACTTCTTGTGAGCACTATTTATGTCTAATCGAAGTTATTGAAATTTTTTCCTCTTTTTATTGTTGCGGTCCCATTATCAAATTTAAAAGATTAAGTAAAAATAAGAATTAAAAATTTTTGATACCAAATTAAGTATAGTAGTGAATCATTGGATGGGACAAGTTAATTCCAAAGTTTAATTATAAGGGGTCCATATATCTCAATCATAAATTCGTGGCTACCACAGCCCAATGAAGCTTCTATAATTCTCGAGATCCAATCAATTTAATTTATTTTGTAAGCATGTAGTTTGTTTAAAAGTTTTTGGGTTTATTTTATATAATGCTACTTGGTAAGTACTCGTGTGATGTACGGTTATGGGCCCTCTAACAAATAATGCACAATTATTGTGCATAACTTTTACATTCATTTTGATAATTCGGTGCTCATATAGTACTACTATATAAGTATACCAAGAAATTTCAACTAGTATAATTTTGGAATAGACAAGAGAGATATATGACTATAATTCTTTAAAAGTTGGGGCATGTCAAGGTATCAAACAATGGATTATTTGCCGATAAATTCCTAAATCCTAGCATTTTTTTCTATTTTTGCATATTAATTTTAAAATTCCCATGTGAATTATTCAATGTTTAATTTCCTTTCACTTTATTTCTGAAGTTTCAACTACTGCAAAGGATTCCGGTCAATATTCGCGAGAGCATGTACAATTGGGGAATCAACATGGTAAAATCGTCCTACAAATAAAATGTTACTCCATCCGTCCCGCATAATCTTACTCAGTATTCAATTTTAGTCCGTCCCACATAATTTTACCTATTTCACTTTTACCATTTTTGGTAGTGAACCTCATATTCCACTAACTCATTCCTACTCACATTTTATTATAAAACCAATATTTTAAAAGTAGGACCCACATCCCACCAACTTTTTCAACTCACTTTCTATTACATTTTTTTAAAATCCGTGTTAAATCAAACTGTGTAAAATTATGTGGGACGGAGGGAGTATTTGAGGAGAAAATGAGAGATTGTCTAAAACCAGTGTGACAAAAGTTTAGTAATTGATCGACCCAAAATTGAATTAAACTAGAAATTACAAAATAAATGTATATTGCTGAAGTTTGGGGCCCTTCAAATATGGGCCTTAATGAATTGTATTGAGGCCCATAATACAACCCAATCCAATGTGCTCGTGGATTCGTAGCCTATTTTGTTTTTCAATTAATCATAAATTAACATAATATTTCACCAAATTTGCAATTGGAATCTTCCTATTTTTAATGTCACAATCACATCAACCCCCTTTTTTTTTCCCCTACAAGTTGCAATGATGTTGGAAATAGTAGAAAACAGAATAAAATAACACATGTTCATTATTTTTTCCATCAAAATTATAAGGAAAGTGTAATACACACATTATTATACTAAGTACTAGTACTAGAGAACACAGCCGACCTTAGCTCAGTTGGTAGAGCGGAGGACTGTAGTGTGTGCTGATATCCTTAGGTCGCTGGTTCGAATCCGGCAGGTCGGACTTTTACACTCTTTTCTGCGTTTATTATTATTTTAATGGATTTTTCCTACTTTAATTTGGAAATTTGCACTTTTTATATCACGATTAATATTCACGTAATAGACAAACTCATATAACAATAAAATAATTCGATATTATCAAAGCAAGAGTCCTATTATCTACAAATCCACTCTTAAAGATCGAACTAGAGATCAAATTAGGGTCATCCATTTTCTTAAGCTTGTGGTTTGGATTAATTTACAATTAATTTAATATTTTATTCAATAAATTATTTTTATTTTTCTTTTATTTTTATTTTTTATTTTTTTAATTATTATTTTTTAAAAAAATTATTATTATTTTTTATTCTTTTTTCTTCAATAAAAGTTTTTCGGAGTAAATAATGAACTAAATGAAGTATGTACTGAAGTAATTTTGACATGTTATTGAAATACATTAATGATACAACAAATTTTAGTGTTAAACGTTAAGCGGTAGTAATGAACTATATTCAATAAATAATGAACCAAATGAACGTTAGTAATGAAGTAAATATGACATTTTATTGAAATACTATGTTAAACGTCAAGTAGTAGTAATGAACTTATTACTTCATTCCGTTAGTTTATTACTTCATTACGTTAGTTTATTACTTCATTCCATTAGTTTATTATTTCATAATGTGTTATGACATAATTATCTTTCAGTTGAAGTAAATTCGATATTTAATTAATGCGAAATATTACTTCATAACATACATTATATGACATTTTATTGAAATACAATGTTAACTGTGTTAAACGTCAAGCAGTAGTAATAAACTTATTACTTTATTTCATTAGTTTAATATTTCATAATGTGCTATGACATAATTTTTTTTAATTTTTTTTTATTCAATAAAAACTTGCTGGAGTATATAATGAGCTATATTCACTACATAATGAACTAAATGAACGTATGTTATGAAGTAATTTTTCGCATTCATTACCTACCGAATTTATTTCAACTAAAAGATAATTATGATACATTATGAAGTACTAAACTAATGGAATGGAGTAATAAACTAATAGAATGAAGTAATAAGTTCATTATTACTGCTCGACGTTTAACACATTTAATATTGTATTTCAATAAAATGTTATATTTACTTCATTACTAATGTTCATTTGGTTCTTTATTTATTGAATATAGTTCATTACTACCACTTAACGTTTAACACTAAAAGTTGTTGTATCATTAATATAGTTTAGTAACATGTTAAAATTACTTCATAGCATACTTCATTTAGTTCATTATTTAGTGAATATAGTTTATTATATATATAAAGCATCAAACGTGTGCCTAAGTCTAGACACTAAAGGAATGCAATTAATCTGACATTTAATTTTCATTTAGTTCATTATTTAGTGAATATAGTTCATTATATATATAAAGCACCAAACGTGTGCCTAAGTCTAGACACTAAAGGAATGCAATTAATCTGACATTTAATTTCATCTCTCTCGGGTAAACACATATAATATTCTATTCGAGTTCTTTGCTGCAAATTGTTGAATGTAACTTTATATTTATTCAATAATTCCCAATATTCATCAATTAAGCTTCATAAATGTAAATTACTATAACGAATTAAGATAAATTGCTCCTACTTAAAAAAAAAACCGTAAAATTTATTAAGAAATCTTGTAATTCAGATCAAGATTTCACCTAAATCAGAACCGCTCATATCATAGTGTGAAACAATTCACAAACAAAACTCGTGTAAAAAATTAAAATAATATTTCAGAGAAAACAATTCCGCTTGGTGGAGCCAACGCCATTGCAGCTGTTTACCTGCACACCTCTGGAAAACGAGTCGCCCTCTTCTCTTGCAACGACCTCGAAGAAATCCAGCTCGAAGAGCCTTCTCTTGCATGTGGCAGCGCGGTGTCTCTTCTTCGGCGCCGGATGGCAGCGGAGGACGGCGGGGATCATGTGCCGCGGAGATCTCAGCGTCTGGCAACCTTCTTCTCCTTCCCTCCTGCAAATTTCTTCGTGATTCAGATCATCTCTGCCGATTTTGGATGTGGAATTGTGTAATTTAATAATTGGTAGCCTAAATTCGAGATCCGCAGACATAATTGATTCGTTTATTAATAATCATCATACGTGAATAATGCATAGATGAGATTTGGTCTCTAGTTCGGTCTTTAAAAATGGTTCGACATTGATCACAACTCATCCAGAAATTTTGATAGTTCAATTTTATTTGCTCATAGAGTTCCTCCTATTTAGATCCTAATGAAATTTAGTACTGCAATTCCTGCTATTAAATTTAGTAACTGAAGATGGAATACCAAAGGAGTAGTTATTTGAGATAAATGTTTAATAATTAGAATAATAAAGGAGTGGTTTTTTGAGATGAATGTCTAATCATAAAAAATTTCGATTTTCATGAGTTGACAGTGATTAACAGGGGCGAATCTAGTGTATGTATAAAGGGGCAATTGCCCCACCTGAATTATCCATTTATACAAAGATATATAGATAACATCATTATAATATGCGTATTTTGTATTACCTTTGCCCCCTTAGTATTTTAATACAAAAATCTTTGTTGCCTCATTAGGAAAAAAATGAAAAGTAAGACATGTAATTAGGAGTAATATTTAATAAAACCTAGTTATTTTTTGAAAAAAAAACATAAGTTATTGAGTGTGAAAGACCTAAACATGAGTCTTAGTTCTAGAACTTGTAGAGAAAAAAGCAAAATTGTTGGGAAAATATACAAAGTTCTTTATCCGTTTTTGTACAATTTCCTGGGAGTGAAATTGGTCGACCTTTCAATCCCACCTAAATCTGTCATTACACTTAGACACTAGTTTGCAAAATCTCGTCAACTCATTCATATCGTCTTAAATTTCCAACTCCATACGTGATCCTCATGAATCAGCAATGGACGGCCTCTTGTACCTCCACATATGTCACTGCCCCTAGTCACTTGCTTACATATTCTCTTCCGCTCATTTATATCGTCTCAAATTTCCATTATTTCTCCTACCTCTCCCAAATGCCATGTCAGTGGTCTTCTCACATACATTACCAATCCCATTAATGAAAATAACCAAATGTCACACTATGAGGAAAATTTAAAAGTAGGGGTCTTATTGATCACACAAAATAGTTTTTTTAGTTTGAATAATGTAGTTAGTATTTATATGTAGAGATTTGGAAATACAATAACCGACCTTAGCTCAGTTGGTAGAGCGGAGGACTGTAGTATCAAACCTGAAATCCTTAGGTCGCTGGTTCGAATCCGGCAGGTTGGATTTATTTATTTATTTATTTATTTATGAAAATAGTAGTAGTAATTAATTTGTTTATAATTTTTTATTTTTAAAATACTGATTTGATGAGATCATAAGATCAAGTCTTCTCAGCTAGAATTCGCCAAACGAGGGAGTCAATCGGTTCACCGTGAACATGGTAAGTCTCGATTTTTCTCAATCGCCTCCGATCTCAATCTCACCGCACGATTTTCTCATTGTAATTCCTCCGATTCTGCAGGTTTGCATTGCGTGTTTATTGCCGTTGTTTCTCGTCCCAATCGTCAATTTATTGCCGGTCATCTTCGATTTGATCATGGTATGTTCAATTTCTGCGATCTAGATTCCGATCCTGTTTTCGTGTGACTAAATTGATCTGATTTGGCCGGGGATTTTTGTTGCAGGCGAAGGTTTACGGATTGTTTGGGTGGGAGTATCGGAAGCCGGCGAGACCTCCGGCGGCTTGCCCTATTAGACCCTCCGCCGCCAAAACTGCCGCCAACGGCTCAGTAAGTAGACTGCTTTGTTGATTATTGATTTCTGATGTCTTTTATTAGGGTTGGGGATGTAATTTTGGGGCTTTTGCTTACTCTTTTGACTTTTCCTTTCTCTTAATTGATGCACAAATTGAACATGAAACGTAGTTACAAAAATTTGTTTGATTGGCAGAACACTTAAATTAGAGTAGCTCGCTGGCATTTGCTGTGTAGCTACTTAGCAATAAGGTATGTGAATCTGCATTGTAAGTCATGATTCACTCAACATATTAGGGGGTTGATAAAAATGATATCAATTTCATGAATACCATGTGTACTGGTCATTATATTCGTGTGTATCCAGAATAGGGAGTATCGTTTTTTACGTATTGGTCCTTGTGGATTATGGTACGAATGAGTATTTGGATCATGCTGCGGAAATCGCAGTACGTATGACTTTGTCCTTGCTTCTGTATATGATTATAACATCTAAATGGGGCGTGTTAATTGCTCGAAATCTTAATTTAGATGATTGAGGATGTTTCATGTTTACCTTCCATAAGCAAGCTTAGTAGAACACCTACATTGTTAGTTCATCTCGAGGAGCTCGGAGTTTCTACCTGGCTATAGTTGTTCAAGAAGATTTCATAATTCTACTGTTAAGGGGTGTGTTAATTGCTGTCAAAATCTGAAATTTGGATGCTTGGGGTCGTTTCACAACTCGCGTTTAACTTCCTTAAGCAAGCTTAGTCGAACATTGACATTGTTAGTTCATCTTTAGGAGCTGAATTTCTACCGGGCTATAGTTGTTTAAGAAGTTTTCATGAGTCTACTATTCTTTAAATGGTGCCATTGCAAAACTGCATTATTGCTTTTAGAATGTGCATTTCATTTTTGTTTCGGTTAGCATTGAATTGTTGAATAAAGTAGGATGTCGGTGTAAAAGGTTTCAGGGAAGGAGGACCTTGCTGCTGCTACTGCCGATTCGTCTCCAAAACCAATTGGAGTTGATGATTGCAAGCAAGATTAAAGATCAGCTATATCTTTGTGTAGACCACAAGTGAGTTCTGTTTGGAGGCATAACTTAAACGTTGAAACATATGTCTATAGATATTTTCCTACTGCACTACATCATGAATTCTTTCGGCCTAATATAAAAGATACTTGCACTGTTTCCTTGCTGTGACTTGTAAATATCTTTGTGCAGTTTTATTGCCCTTCCGAATATTGATACTTCATTTCTTCCACTTACTTTTAGTAGCATTGTAGAGATTTTGAATCCATGCGGAGATCATGGATCATTGGCAATGGCCTCAGTTTCTGTTTGTGTGTCTGACGTCGCAAAAAGTGAAAACTATTATGTTGTGGTGGTGGTGGTGATGGTGCGTGTGTTGTTTAGTTAGTGGAAACCGCAGCCACTAATTTATGCATTGAATAAACCCACGGTACAGTAGCTCGTACCCGGTGCTTATCTGCATCTTCTTCTCTCTTATTTAAATGGGGGTTATGTATGGATGAGAGAAATTAGAATATTTTTCTTTTTTGATGGTTTTCCATTTACCCCTTGATGACTCGATCCTTGGCCCATTAGATGAAGGAGAAACGTCTTATCAACTAAGTTGCGGTTCATCATTCTTTAAAATATCCTTTTTTTTTTCAATTACGAGGTCCTTGATGTTTTTAAGTTATATGACTGGAACATGCACAAAATAAATGAATCAATGTCTAAGATTTATTGGAATGCTAAATATGTCATTTTTAGGGGTAATTATACTTTAAATACAAAGTATTTTATCAATATTTCAAATTGGAATAAAAAAATTTGAGTAAATTTAAGTTTACATTACAAAATGTTTTACTTATTATATTTTAAGTTAATACATTTCATTTAACACTTTTTAACGCCGTTGGTTTTGAATTTTTTTAAACCAAAAGTTAGAGATATTAACAAAAAAGTCATCATTCTTCACCACTGAAATACGAAAGAACTAAAAATTTCCATTGAAGAAATAAAGTGAAAAAAAAGTATCACTACGAAATTCTCCATCAAAAAATCAAATATACTTTGTTCTCAACAATATTTATAAAGATGTATTACTATTTTGAGTTGAAATACATTAAAAATTAATGGAAAGACATTATTTTTGATTAAAAAAATACTCCTTTAGTCTCATAATAAATGTGACATTTTCTTTTAGTTTGTCCCATAAAAAATATCACATTTTCTTTTAGAAAAAGTTCTTTCTCACACATTAATATAAATATATTATTTTTCCTCTCTCCTTAATACACAAACATCTTCTAAAATCTCATGCTATTAAAAATTTATCACTTATTTCCATTTTTGTCAGTGTTCAAAATTTGTCACATTTCACTTTTATCATTTTGGTCAGTGGACCTCGCATTCCACTAACGCATTATCACCTACATTTTATTATAAAACTTAATACTCCTTTTATCCCATAAAAGATGTCTCACTTTCTTTTTTAATTTGTCCCTATGTCACATTTTCATTTTTTTTAAAGTTCTCTCTCACATTAATTTAAATATTACTCTCCCGTCTCACTCAAGATATCTAACATTTTTAGTGACACGAGATTTTAGAAGAAGTTGTTAGGTGGAGTAAGTAGAGAGAAAAAATAATTGAATATTTTAATAAACAGAAAGGAGAAAGAGATTTATTTCCAAATATAGAAAGTGAACATCTTGAATGAGATAGACTAACAAGGAAAGACGAACATCTTGAACGAGACATGGAAAGTTTATTTTGTCTTACTTAGCACATGAAACAAAACCTTCTAAAATCTTGTGCCATCAAACAAGTGTGAATGTGACATCTTTTATGGGACGACAAAAGTATATAAAAATAGGATTCACGTTCTTTTCAAATAATTTAGTTGTATTGTTTTAAAACATTGATAAAATAGAGTATTGTATTTTGTATGGCTGGTATAATTATCCCAAACCATGTTGAGCACACAAACAAAGAAAAGAAATTGCGGTAGAGGTTTCTGGGTGACGTGGCAGAAAGTGTAAACCAGTAGTAATATTGAAGTGGATTGAATTGAAATTGATTTCGGACCACACGAAATCCCACCTCCAATTTGCATTATCCCTCTATCCCTCCAATTGATTTCGGATTATCCAATATACATGTATCTAGTTGGAGTATTAATTAATCAATAAAAAAGGAGCTCACAATTCACTTCAACTCCAGCTGCGCTTCAGGTTAGTTGTTTGCCTCAGTTTCATTCGTTTTCTGTCACTGCACACAACTTGTTCGATGAAATGTTTGTCAGCATGCTTTTATGGTTATGGTTATTTTATGTGACTCGGTTTAATTTAACCAACTATTTTAATATTAATTGCAATTGATTTCAGAGCACACCAAATTCTACCTCCAATTGATTATCTAATTCAGTTGTGTTTCACTGGAAACAGATAATGGCCGTGATGAAAATGTCATCCTCCGCCGTCTGTAACTTAAATGGCTCTTCGCGGAGGCCTCTGCCGCCTAGGCCTGTATCTCACTCCGCACGACGTCGTAGGTCCACTTCCTCTGCCGCAGTTCGTGCCCTTTCTTCTTCATTTCTCGCTAGTGTTGCTATTTCCACAAAGCTCTCAACTTTACGCCACAACCAGAAGAGGGGGAGCTTCTCTGTCATTGCCATGGCTGCAGGTATCTCTCTCTGTGTGTGTGAAGTGTATAACTGCTGCAATACAAGTCTGCTTTATTTGATTGTTAAGTAATTGAGGTACATAATCAGCAAAAGTTAAGTGAATTACCCGTGAATTGCGTATTTAGTTATTTTCCTTTTCTGTTGCTATCAACTAATGGTCATTTTTCAGTAATGTCAAGTGAAAGATGAATAACTGTGTTATAATGCTCTGAACTCGAATATAGTGGATGGTCTATATTGGGACAGCATGAATTTTACTGTAATTTTCCTAAAGGAAATGTGCTGTGTGATTACGCAGTTATGATTTTCATGTTTTACATTCAAAATCCTAAATACATGCTTATCATCTTTACCAAATTTGTAAATGATTAATCTTATCTGATTCGTTTTTTTTTTAAAATATGTACTTTTCTTTCTTTATAGTAGACTAGAAATTACCTGCATAAAGTGGATTAGCCTAGTTAACTACTTGTTATCATAATGAATGGGCTATTGACTTGCAGATGAATTTTTAAGATTAGTATACTGATTATGTGTGAGTGAGAAATATCATAACTTTTATTTACTTTTCAGGAGAGGAGAAGAGAACGATTCCATTAAAGGACTACCGCAATATTGGAATCATGGCACACATAGATGCAGGGAAGACCACCACTACTGAAAGAGTCCTGTACTACACTGGTAGAAACTACAAAATCGGTGAGGTGCATGAGGGAACAGCAACTATGGACTGGATGGAACAAGAACAAGAAAGAGGGATCACTATTACCTCTGCTGCAACAACTACCTTTTGGAACAAACATCGGATTAACATCATCGATACTCCTGGCCACGTTGATTTCACCCTGGAAGTGGAGCGGGCCCTCAGGGTTTTAGATGGTGCAATATGTTTATTTGACAGTGTTGCTGGTGTGGAGCCTCAGTCTGAAACTGTCTGGAGGCAGGCTGATAAATATGGCGTTCCTAGGATATGTTTTGTGAATAAGATGGATCGGCTAGGAGCAAATTTCTTTAGAACTAGAGATATGATTGTGTCGAACCTGGGTGCAAAACCACTGGTGCTTCAAATCCCAATTGGTGCAGAGGATACTTTTAAAGGAGTTGTGGATCTCGTGAAGATGCAGGCAGTGGTTTGGTCTGGGGAGGAATTGGGTGCAAAGTTTGCATATGTCGATATCCCAGCTGATCTTGTAGATTTAGCTCAAGAGTACAGGGCTCAGATGGTTGAAACTGTAGTTGAGCTGGATGATGAAGCTATGGAGAACTACCTGGAAGGAATCGAACCAGATGAGGCCACCATTAAGAAGCTAATAAGGAAAGGAACTATCTCAGGCAGTTTCGTTCCTGTTTTATGTGGCTCGGCCTTTAAGAACAAAGGTGTCCAGCCTCTACTGGATGCTGTCGTAGATTATTTGCCCTCTCCTGTGGATTTGCCACCAATGAAGGGGACAGATCCCGAGGATCCAGAATTGGTTCTTGAGAGGGCTGCCAGTGATGATGAACCATTTTCTGGATTAGCTTTCAAGATCATGAGTGATCCTTTTGTGGGGTCTCTTACATTTGTTCGGGTGTATTCTGGGAAGCTTGAATCTGGCTCCTATGTGTTGAATTCAAACAAAGGGAAGAAAGAGAGGATTGGTAGACTCCTGGAAATGCACGCTAACAGCAGAGAGGACACTAAAGTAGCCTTAACCGGAGATATTATCGCACTCGCAGGTCTAAAAGATACCATTACAGGAGAAACGTTGTGTGATCCGGAGAAGCCTGTTGTTTTAGAACGGATGGATTTCCCAGATCCTGTGATTAAGGTTGCAATCGAGCCAAAAACTAAAGCTGATATTGATAAGATGGCAGTTGGCTTAATCAAGCTTGCTCAGGAAGATCCTTCTTTCCACTTCTCACGTGATGAAGAAACCAATCAAACAGTTATCGAAGGAATGGGAGAGTTGCATCTTGAAATTATTGTTGACAGGCTCAAGAGGGAATATAAGGTCCGCTTCTCTGAACTAATTATCCTCTCATCACAAAATATTTTCTTGCTATATGGATATTTGCTTGGAACATATTGCATTCCAGTTCACCTTAGTGGTTTCATTCAAATTTAATATCATTTGTAGGAGTTTCCTACACAATCTCAGTTCTTATTCACTTCCAAAATCTTATGTCGCATTAGGTGATAAGATATGCAATACCCAATGTTAGGAGTGGGAGCTGAGATGGGCAAGAATAAGGCAACACGAACAAATATTCTATTCTATAATTCTATTTGTATACTTCAGGAGTAGGATAAATTTTAAATCATAGTTTCTTAAATAATAGTTGAATCCAGAGTTGCAACTAAAATCCTCATACCATGCACAACAAAGTAAACTTTTGGGTTTTTTTAAAGTGTTCCTGCAACTAACTTTGCTCTATATATTCACAAAGGTTGAAGCCAATGTTGGAGCGCCCCAAGTCAATTATCGGGAAAGCATTTCCAAGGTCACGGAAGTCAAGTATGTGCACAAGAAGCAATCTGGGGGTGCAGGTCAATTTGCGGATATCACTGTCAGGTTTGAGCCACTAGAAGCAGGTAGCGGGTACGAGTTCAAGAGTGAGATCAAGGGAGGTGCGGTGCCGAGAGAATACATACCAGGTGTGATGAAGGGGTTGGAAGAAAGCATGCCGAACGGAGTGCTGGCTGGCTTCCCTGTGGTTGATGTTCGTGCAGTATTAGTCGATGGGTCTTACCATGATGTTGATTCAAGTGTTTTGGCATTCCAATTGGCTGCCAGAGGAGCATTTAGGGAAGGAATAAGGAAAGCTGGACCTCAGATGCTCGAACCAATCATGAGGGTGGAAGTTGTCACGCCTGAAGAGCATTTGGGAGATGTGATTGGTGATCTCAACTCAAGGCGAGGTCAGATCAACAACTTTGGGGATAAACCAGGTGGCTTGAAGGTACGCGTCATGAAGTTTTGTACCCTATATCTCATATCGCTGCAGACGGGACAGTTAAATCCTCAGCCACTTCGGGACAGTTTGGTAGGGAAGATAAATAAACTAAACATGATAAGAGCACACATTTTAGGTCAATTTTGTTCATATAACTTCAAGATAATGAGTCATCTACCCTACCAAACTGCCCCTTAATGTTTAAGATGTATCTTTGACAAATCTCAGTTGTAGTTTCTTCTGAAGCGTCTTTGTGATCAACTGGGTCCAGTTGAAAATTAACCTTGTTTTCAACCATGTTTTCAGGTGGTGGATGCCCTGGTGCCTTTAGCTGAGATGTTTCAGTATGTAAGCACTCTTCGAGGAATGACCAAAGGGCGTGCTTCCTACACTATGCAGTTGGCCAAATTTGATGTTGTCCCTCAACATATTCAGAACCAGCTGGCCCAGAAGGAGGAGCCAGTTGCTGCATAATGCTATTTCTGAGATTGTAGGCCGCACCGGACTACAATGGAAAATAGGATTCTTTATGCAAGGAATGAGTGCAAGATTACTACTGTGACAACATAAGGTTCAGTTGTCTGTTCTATTCTTGAAGTTGCCAAAACATTTTTGTTAGATAAGGCATTGGAGGGTTTACGAAGTATCCATGTACAAATACATTGGTTTTTTTAATTGAAGATCAACTATTATAGAAGATTATTGAAGATACTTGCGCTGTTTCCTTATTACAACTTGTAAATAGTTTTTATTTCCTTGCCCCTAATCTTGATACCTCATTTTATTCCACTTACTTTTGGTGGCATTGTAGAGATCATGGATAGTTGGCGATGGCTTAAGTTTGTGTTGGTGTGTTTGATGTCTCAAAAAGTGAAACCTGTTGCTTCTTGTTGTGGTGGTGGTGTGCGTGTGTTGTTTAGTTAGTGGAAACCGCAGCCACTAATTTTTGCATTGAGAAATTGGAATATTGTTCTGTTTTGGTGTTTCCATTTACCTCGATCCTCGGCCTATTGGATGAAGGGAGGAACGTCTTATCAATTAAGTTGCGGTTCATCGTTCTTTAGAATATCTTTTTTTTTTTTTAAGTTACAAGATCTTTGATGTTTTTAATATTGAAGTTGTACTTTCATTTGTAACTCTTTTCGATGACGATTTCAACTAGGATAATGATGAATCTCTTGCGTCAAATAAATTCACGTATAAGCATAGAGCTGATGATTTTTGACACAGTAACAAAATATGACATGAAGTACTACAAAATTAATGAATCAGGGTTGGGGTTTATCATTTTTGTGTTTTTATCATGTTATAATTTTTAGTTAGGTTTTGGACTTTGGTTGAGTTTAAATAACTTGTTAATAAGAATAATAGTAATCTTTATGCTTTTTTATTTTGTGAGAGTTAGGATTGTGTTTTTGCTTTTCATATGGCGCATTTATGCCTTCTTTCATCGTCATGACCACCTCGACAATGTTGTTGGGTCATATCTCCTTACATCTTAATCATTTTGTGTTATTATTGTGTGTTGTTGAATTTATGTTATTATCGTGTCATGTCAACCTTGTAGAGTTATGTTTGGATTTAATGTAATAGATCAGATTATTGTACTAATAGATGCTTTCTATGATGAAAGTCCAACAAATAATTCAAAGTGCAGATTTGAAGACTAAGAATCCAAATTTAATTTGGATATTACAAAAACAAAATAATGACAAGTGGGGTCTTAAATTAAGACTTGCAAATTGCAATACCAATAGAGGTTATTTGCAGCCGCCCACTTGTAATCTTTCGACCAATCAAATCACGTGCTTTGACTTTTAATTAAATCCAACCTAATTACGTTTTAATCACACGGGGTTAAAGAATCCCATGTTGAGATTAATCAATTATAAAAACCCCATCAAGCTGTAAAACAAACAAAACACATGTACCTATTAAAATAAAATAATATTGTGACATGAAAATGTTTTTTGCCCTTAGATTATTGGCTCATGATTAATGATTGTTTGTTTTCATTACTAAAATTTATGCATATATGCCAAGAATTTGATGGGCACACAAAGCAGTTTACTATGTAACCAAAAAAATAATTATAAGAAATTGGTGTAGTTGTGAGGGGTGACTTAGCTATGAGTCATGCATATCCACCTTCCATTAACTATTTAAACTAGTTCAATATTTAGTTTTTCATTTGGCCTAATATGTCATAATACTAATGAATAATACTCTTCATATTCAACTACCCTTTTATTTCAAACTTAGCACACTAGAAAATTATACCTAAAATCACATGATGTTCAAAGTGATCATTTTAAACGGAACAACATATGTATTCAAAATCTTCATCCAAAATAATATTCCTTCAGTCCACAAAAAGTAGAGCACAATTATCATTTTTGACCGTCCACAAAAAATAGAGCACAATCATTTATAGAAAGTTTTCAACAGATAATAACCCTACACATCATTCCACTAACACTACTTATCACTTATTTTTTCTTCTTCTCTCTTACTTTACCAATTCTACATTAAAACTCGTGTCATATACAAATTGCTCTATTTTTTGTGGATGGATGAAGTATTAATTTGCAAAATTTGCTTAGTTTATTACTCATTCTGCCCGTCAATAAATATTTGCTTCCGAAATGAGTGTAAGAATTTTATTGAATATACTATGAAAGCCACCCCTAGCAATAGCCCAACCTAAAATTACTTCTGCCACATCATCATATCATTCCCACAGCCTAGTCAATGTCCTAGCCCTCATGAGAAGAAAAAAACACAAAAAACAATAACGAAATGAATTTCAGAAAAAAAAACATAGAAAAAAATGAAATGGGAATATAGAATTTCATAGAAAAATTTAAAAAAATCGTTGGTCCGTGCAATAGTGGACTAGCGATCGGCTAGCCGGACCTCGTCCACGCCCGACCCCTCGGGGATTTCCTTTTCGTCCTTTGTGTTAGTGGAGTAGCAGAAGATATTATTACTACTCCATTTTTAAGACTAAATTTACTAAAAATAAATTAGTAAACAAAGAGCTACAATAGTGAATAAATCCAAAAGAAAAATAAAAAAAACTGTTTACCATAAGATGGCGCGAAATCATGAAGAAAAAGACAAAGGAAACTCCACCTCAGTAGCACCCAATGATTCACAAAACATATGCAAATTCCCGTGATTCACAGCACAAATGCCAATTCACACCATTTCTTCCATCTAAAGAAAAACCCTTTACTCCTTGGCCGCCGAAAACAACTACTTTTCCACTCGCCCCCTCTTGCCTATACATATATAGCAAAAAGGGTGTGAAAGACATCGACAGATCAACCCCCAGCTCGTATCTCTGTGAAAAGGGCGTAGATTTCTTGCTTTATTTTGTGGTTGGGGATTGGTGGGGTGAAACTACCTTGTTCCCATTTTCGGAAATAGCAAGTTTTTTGTGTTTAATAGTGATAAAGATTTGATTTTTATTGGTGGGGAGTTGGGTTGAGGGGGATGGGGATAGTGTATGATGATGCTGTGATGATCAGTCAGTCGGAGAGGGAAGAGGAGCCTAGTGTGATAACTGTGAATTGTCCGGATAAGACTGGTTTAGGGTGTGATCTTTGCCGCATAATCCTCTTCTTTGGGCTCACTGTTGTTAGAATCGGTATGTGGTTGAAGCCCTTGATTTGGTTCATTGTTGTTGCTGACTAAGTTGAGGTTTTGTGAGTTTTTTGATGATGTGTGATGGGGGATTATACTCTGTTTTTGTTTCTTGTTTATATGCAGCTTGTTTGTGTTTACTATTGTTTGTTGTTCAAGATTGGTATTGACAATTGGGATTATACATTTCTCCCCAATTTGTTAATTAGGTCATAGTTGTGAGATGGTTGAGTTTGACTCTTCTTTGGTCTCACTGTTGTTAGAATCGGTCTGTGTTTGAAGATCATGATTTGGTTCATTGTTATTGGATGTGACAGATTTTGATGCCTACTAACTTAACTAAGTTGAGGTTTCAAGAGGTATTTGATGAACTCATACTATTCTTTGTTTGTTTCTTGTTTAGATGCATTTTGTTTGTGTGTTTTAGTTTGTTAATTCTGTGTGTATTTGTTCAAGATTGATGTTAATAATTAAAATGATGCATTGTGTTAGTAGCTGCTTTTGTGATTCTCTCCAATTTCTTCATTAGGTCATAGCTGTGCGATGGTTGAGTTCGACCCCTGTTCGGACTCACTAAATGTGTTTGAAGCTCATGATGTGGTTCATTGTTATTGGAGGTGACAGATTTTGGTTCCTAACAACTTAACTAAGTTGAGGTTTCATGAGTTATTTGATGAAATCACACTTTCTGTTTTGTTTCTTGTTTAGCTGTTGTTTGTTTGTGTTGAGATGATACAATGTGTTAGTGACTGCTTTATGGTAGTGATTCTCCCCAATTTCTTAATTACTTTATAGACGTGAGATGACTGAGTTTGGTTCTGATATTTGTATTTAAATGTAGATGTATCAACCGATGGGAAATGGTGCTACATAGTGTTCTGGGTGGTGGGGAGACCGAGCACGCGATGGAGCTTGTTGAAAAATAGATTGATGGGGGTGTGCCCTTCTTTTCTGTTGGCTAATGGGATTTCATACGATAGGCCCGAGCTGAGCCCCCCCAAGCCCCCGGACGTGTACCTCTTGAAGTTCTGTTGCTTTGACAGAAGGGGCCTTCTGCATGGTAACTCACTTTTTTCGAATCTTGGCTCCATTGCCCTGCTGGTGTAATTTTTTGGAACGCGATTCTTCTTGATGTGATTTTATACTTACTTTCTGCTGCATTGTTGGATTTGAAATATCTTGATCCATCGAGTTTCTTTGGCAGATGTAACGGGGGTTCTCTGTGAGCTCGAGCTTACGATAAAGAGAGTGAAAGTGTCAACAACTCCAGATGGAAAAGTCATGGACCTCTTCTTTATAACCGACTCGAGGTTGCAAAATTTACAGTCTTGTAGGATTTATTTGCTCTCCTATTTATGAAGATTGCAATAATTTCCCAACTTTTCTTGAATTTATAACTTTTAACATTAATTTTATTGAGAGTGACTTAGATTCTTGAATTATTGTACTTGAATCAGAGAGCTTCTGCATACAACGAAGAGAAAGGAGGACACATGTGACCATTTAAAAGCTGTTTTGGGGGATGGGGCCATCAGCTGCAGCATAGAAAGGGTGGGGCCCGAAATCACATCGTCTTCTCAAGGGCCCTCGTTTCTTTCGTATGGAATCACCGAGGATATGCTGCTGAATCCAAACGAAGACGACCCCATCGCCTTTAAATGCCCCTCGATCACCATGGATAACTTGCTGAGTCCCTCTCACACGCTAGTCCAAATTGTTTGCCGGGACCACAAAGGCCTTTTATACGACGTGATGAGAACTCTGAAGGACTGCGACATCCAGGTCTCGTATGGACGCCTGACAAGGAAAGGAAGCACGGAGTGCGAGCTCGACTTGTTCATCATGCAAGTAGATGGTAAGAAGATAGTCGACCCCAGCACACAGAATTGGTTGAGCACTCGTCTTCAGGTGGAGCTGAGCCGTCCGCTGAGATTAGCATTGATCAACCGTGGCCCTGACACTGAGCTGCTCGTTGCAAATCCCATCGAGTTGTCTGGGAAGGGTCGTCCCATGGTGTTCCACGACATAACTCTTGCACTCAAGACGCTAAACAGACCTATCTTCTCGGTACTTCCTCACTTGTATTCTTACCTCGATGATTCTCCCTTCTGATCCTTATTCGAACCATTGTTGATATAATATGGCTACTTTAAACAGGCTGAAATCGCAAGGCATGGCATCGGGGGTCGTGAGTGGGAAATTTACAGAGTTCTACTTGACGAAGGGGAAAATGGCTCTGCTTCAAAGAAAGAGATAGAGGAGACGGTGTGGAGAATGCTAATGAGCTGGGAGTAACATTAACGTTCGTGCTCGTTGAAAGCTTCAACGCTGGATCAGCCGATATAACATGTAAATATTCTCTGTTCTAGATATGTATATACATGAGGAAAGCTTAGGTTTGTGAGGTCTTTAGATGATGATGTTATGACCATGTTTTGCTTTTAGATTTAGCAAAAATGTATGGAAATGGTTTTTTTTTCACTTTGGAAGTATATATATTCAAATAAAAATGAAACTTCATTATAGTTTTTGCCTTGCAAGTTTGTAACTTTGAAAACACACACACACTACAGTTTCCAGTATATGCCTAGTTTGTGGAGAATGCCAGAAACCACTGACCAGAATGTGATTTCAGCAAATATTACATACAAAATTGTTCCGACTCTCTCCGAATTCCATACATCAACGAAAACATGCTGCATAATCCACTTGACCTGGGAAAAAAAAAGAAAACAAAATTATCGAGCTTCCAACGTCGAAAAATGAATTAAATTTAACAGCATGTCTCATCTTTGTTTCCTTGTTCTTACCAGATTTCTGTCTGGATTCTTGAAGTACCATCCGTTCACGAATGCTGCGAAAATCCCCTGAGCTGCCAGCACGAAGACCAGCATCGCGTTCATCCCAATCCACTCCAGGAACAAGAATGGCGTTCGCAGTCCATAGACATCAATCTGCAAACACTCACTCACACTGTTGTTACAAGATGGCCGCGTCTAGAACTTGTCGGGTGAATCTGAGTTTTTAGATGGCTACCACTATGTATAAGACAGAGAAAACGGTGCCTGCTGCACCGGCTGTGAAGCAGACGTAGCTGAAGCTGTACAGCTGCTTGTTGATGGGAATAGCTGCAAGAAAATATGTTTCGTTTATTTTTCGTGTTTTTTCTAGATGGTAGAATGGGATAGGAATGTGTATAACTGTATAAGTATATACCATCCGTGAAATGAAGAACACATGCTACGATTAGTAGCGAAACTCCCATCGATACCCACTGTTTGAGTCTTTCGCCATTATCCTGATTGTGTAACGTTACGTTAGATTCTTGACTTACTGAATTTGATGCTGATGGATTCTTACCTTAAAATGAATCAGCACGTGTCCATAATGGATGCCGATAGTGCCAGTAACAATGGCTGAAATCGAGCTACACGAAAAAATTCAGGGAGTGTTGGTTCATTTTTGGTAAAATCTGACATTTCTATGGGTCTTTTTTTGTAGGAATGAAACCACCAAGTGAGAGATGGAAAAACCTCAGAAGCCCTTCTGGCTCAAATGGAGCACGACACCAAGTAGGCGCGTCTTCGCGGAAGGGGCCGGAATCTGGAGAACTAAAAGTGCAGGCCTGCATATTCAGCCAAGAATCACATGTTGTGACACAATAACATGAATTGATGAGAAATGTGTTTTAAGTATCTGAACTGACCCTTAATCTTGCCCAAACGGGTTGAGTGTAGAGATGATTGACGCCCCAGAACTGTCGATCCACGTAGCCAACTGCGTTGCAGGCTGGGCCGAGATGCCCTCTCATCCCACATTTTACCTGAAATTTTAGTATGCAAATCTCATTTAAGTGGTAGATGTTAATGTTGTGCTGAAATCATTGGTGTTTATTACTGTGTATGTTTCAGATCTGCCATCCTCCTCAGAAGCCACGAAACTCCAGTCGGGAACATAGAGGGAGAACGTGGTGATCATGTATACGGTAAATGCAACGATCCCTCCAACCCTTGATACACCAGATAAAAAAAAAGCTGCATTAGGTGAATGAAAAATCAATTTTTTGAATGAAAGGGAGATGGCTCACCATTGCCATTTATACGCAGCAAAGATCGAGAAATGGCCGGGTTTCAAACTGCTTGGTCTGGCTTTGGAGGTCAGAGTCTCGATCAAGGCCACAACGAAGTACACCAAAGCTATTCTCTGCTTGCATACGAAAAAAAGAAACCGTATCAGGCTAAGTTCGATTCTTGAATATATTCTTACCTTATATTTCTATCTTGTAAGGCAAAAGCCCGTCACCTGGAGAATGCCACACCACCGGATTTTCTTCATGTCGACTCCATAAGTAAGTTCGTACGGTGCATGGGAATACCCTCCTACGAAAGTTTTACAGTTTTGTTAGTTATTCATGAAGAACATCAACATACATTCTTGGTTTCATTACCTTGAAGCAGAATTCCCCAAAAAATGAGCTTCAAAGTCCTCAAGATTATCTTTTTAACTGCATACTTGACCTCGGAAATCCTCTGTCACAGGTCGAATTCTAACTGAGACGAGCGCAGGAAGAAAAACGAGAACTGACAAAACTCAAAAGGGTCAGTCCTACCTTGAGTGCAAGGGCTATAGACACACCAACAATGAAGAGGAAAAATGGCAGCACGAAATCAGCCAACGTGCAGCCATTCCAAGGCGAGTGGTCGATCCGTGGATACGCCCCTCCAGCATCATCCACGAGTATCATCAACTACACTTGCAACACCACAATAGTCATGCAGAGCGAACGATGACTGTTTCATTACATTTAAGTTTACTTACCACTATGGTCAGGCCTCTGAATGCATCCAACGTCGCAACCCTCTTCGTCTTGCCCTTCCTCAACGGCTCCTCCTCCGTGGCTGTCTTGCTCTTCTGCTCATTGCCATCGCTCTTCTCTCCATGAACCTCCTCTGCAACGGGCTCACCCTGATGGCCATTAGCTGTTCCATTGCCACGCCCCTCTTCCAACGTCTTCGGATCTTCCATGAAAAAGATCTCGAGATTCGCTGTTTAACACAGACATATTATATACTAGTCCATAAAAGATACTCAATAGATTCAGTTGAATTAGTCTGCAAGAAGGCCTTTTGGAAGTGTGTGTTTGGATGGTTACAGCTGACATTTGTGAAACTTGTTTGAAGGCAGCCATTGTTAAATCTTAAGGTGATGTTTTTGGGAATTTATAAGCATTGTTTTGGCTCATTTTATGCAGCCGGCTGTCTGTTATCTGCACTATCTTCTAAAAATAATATCCATTGTTGTAATTGAGCTGCCGCCTTTGTTAAATAGTGTAGTACTAATCATTTTTAAATGTTCTATTTTACATATGAAGACTAGTAAAAGTTAATTTTTCACTTTTCATCTGAAGCTGACAGCAGTTTTAGGCAAAATAGCAATCTTTGGTGTGACCAAATGTTTTACACAATATTCACATTAACACAAAACAAGACTAACCTATTTAAATTGTTGCAATAAGTCTAGTTATAATAGTATAGGATTAAAGATTTATCATCCTTAATTTATTTCATTTAATCATAATACTTTAAAACAAAATTGTTTTTGACATTGTATACTACTCCTACTTTTATTGATAAAATATTAAGTAAAATTATAGTAGTATAATTTGTATTTTATCCGAACTTGGTTTTTGATGTAAAATAAATTATAGTACTCCATAACTTAATTTCATTCATTCATAATGTTCAAAAGTTAAAAAGAGAATAAATCGTTGCTCAATATGTCAATATTGTACAAGATTGAATTAGTTATTCAAAATTAATTTTATGAATATATCGAAATTTATATTCATCTAATTCATCAAACAAAACAATACTAAAAAATTTAATAATTTTAGAAAGATGTTAAAATTTAGTATCCAAAATAATTCCCAATTTCGTCTCTCTCTCACACAATCAAATATACGTACGCGTATATAAGTAAATCTTATGCAGTCCTTCCATCACCGTTCTCTCCATTCCGTTCCTCCGATCGCCGGAGCATTCCGATCTCCGGCGATCCACCGCTTCTCCAACTCGCCGTATTCTCTTCCGCCGCGCTTCTGCAATAGATACGTTCTCCACTCCTATTGCATAATCATTCCTCAATTTATCAATCGCATGGATCCATCTCCAGCTTTCGTTCTTCCGATTTGCGAAAACCTAATTTTGTAGAATGTAGTTTTGCTCGTACATAAATATACATATAATTGTGTGTGTGTGTGTGTGTGTATTTGCTATATGCATACATACATAAGAAGAGCCGAGATGTTTCACAAAATCATAAAGAGAAGCCACCGCAAGGCGGCGAAATCCGACGTCGATTTCGCGTTTCCTCCGCCGTGGATAAGCTCCGCCGCCGACCTCGTCGTGTGCCACGCCTCACTGCGGCCGCAAACGCCTGCTGCCGCGAAGGCGGAGCAGCCGCAGCCGCAGCCGCAGCCGCCTCTCGACGTATTCGAGAATCTACCGACGTTTCGAGATGCTGCAGCTGTGGATCGCCAGGATTTGTTTCTGCGGAAGGTGAAGCTCTGCTGCGTGCAATTTGATTTCTCTGACACTTCGAAAATGGCGAAGGAGAAGGACATTAAGCAGCAGACTTTGATCGAGCTCATGGAATTTCTTCAATACGGTAAAATCACGGAGGCGAATCAAGGGGAATTGGTTAAGATGATTTCCACCAACATTTTCCGTGAATTGCCCCCTGCCTCCTACGAAAGCACGTGTTCTGAGATTGTCGAACCCGACGAGGAGAATCCCTATTTTGATCCTGCTTGGCAGCATTTGCATCTCGTTTACGAGGTGCTGTTGCGGTATGTGGTCTCGCCGGATACAGATACGAAGACTGCCAAGCGCTACATCGATCATTTCTTCGTTATGAAGTTGCTTGATTTGTTTGATTCCAATGATCAGAGGGAGAGGGAGTGCGTGAAGACTGCTCTGCATAGGATATACGGGAAGTTCATGGTGCATAGGCCGTTTATTAGGAAGGCGATAAACAATATCTTCTACAGGTTCGTGTACGAGACGGGGAGGCAGAATGGGATCGCGGAGCTGCTGGAGATACTAGGGAGCATCATCAGTGGTTTTGCATCGCCAATAAAGGAGGAGCACAAGGTGTTTCTTGCACGAGTTTTGATACCGCTCCACAAAGCGAAGGCATTGGCGACATATCACAGCCAGCTATCCTATTGTGTTACGCAGTTTGTGGAGAAGGATTACAGATTGGCGGATACCATTGTTATGGGCCTGTTGAAGTGTTGGCCAGTCACCAATTCGCAGAAGGAGGTTCTTTTTCTTGGGGAACTTGAGGAAGTGTTGGAGATGACAAACATTATGGAGTTTCAGCGATGCATGGTTCCTCTGTTCAGACAGGTTGCTCGTTCCATGAAGAGCTCTCACTTTCAGGTCTCAAAAGTTCACACTCACTCACTAAAGTATTTGGTTGCACTGTGTTGCTGTTACTAAATCATCTGATTTTTGCTTGGTATAACTGCTGGTTTCAATGTTTGATGAATCGTCTATATTTTCTATACTTGTCCAGCGGTTCAACTTGTGCTTTTTTGCCTCTATGTTGGTCATTTACAACGCACAGTAACTCGTTCTTCTGTTTGGTTTCAAAGCCAACAAGATGACCTCAAGTCTTAGTGCAATTTGTGCCTTTCCATGCCTCTGTCACTCATTCTGAGTAATCGATGGTTTATTTCGATTCTGCTGCTATAGTGTCTTACATTTTGGTATTTTCTCTGAATTTTGAGCTATATGTGCCTCTTTATTGATTTGGTATATTCATGATATACTGCTTTGGTTGCTGATGTATAAGTGCTCTATTGTAACTTGTTAAGCAGTAGGATAGTTGTCTTGTTATGCCTTTGGTCATGTTCTTACGAGCATGTATCTAATCCGGGGTCCTAATGACTGTTTCAGGTTGCGGAACGAGCTCTTTTCTTGTGGAACAATGAACACATTGTTGAACTGATAGCCCAGAACCGGAGTGTTATCTTGCCAATCATTTTTGAGGCGTTGCAAAAGAATACACAGTATCACTGGAACCAGGCAGTACATGGCTTAAGTCTTAATGTTCGAAAAACGTTCATGGAGTTGGATGGCGATCTATTTGAAGAGTGCCGGAAGCAGTACAAAGAGAGGAAAGGCAAGTGCAAAGAGCTGGAGGAACAACGAGAACTAACATGGCAACGACTCGCAGCAGCTGCTGCTGCCGAGTGAGGATGGGAGCGAAGGAACACGCTTATCGCCTCCTGATCTCCGATTGGATTGGAATCATTTCCTCAGTCTCAAATCTCCAAGGTACATAATTTTTGCATTCACTTTTTTCTTTCTGTTGTTACTTTGCCTTGTTTTCTGGCAAAGGAAATGGCAGTGTAATTATGGATGTGCGTTTATATTTGTATTATGTGCTGCGATATTAGAGGTTTCTGACTTTGACTTTTATTTGTATTTATACCAATCAATTCAATTGCGCCATTGGAGAAATTCTCTCATATCTACAACTTTTGTGCATTGCTTTTAGTTAAAATACACACACAATCACACAACAGTCACTTCTGCTTCTACTTCCACCTAAAATTTACTACCAAATTACTAATTTGTTTTGATTTTGCAACAGGTCAACATTTTAACTTATGGCTTTATATAAAGCATAATTCAACAAATGAAATTATTTAATCTAATACAATACGATGTTTCGCTTCCTAAAATGTGACATCATTTTGGTTTATGCCTTGAGTAAGTCATCAAACCATGTTAGTATCAAAATCAAAAGAAATCAATAGTGTGATAATTTATAGACGGATTTTAAAGCTGATATATGAAACCCAAATTTGGAAATTGTTAGGCAACCTTGAAAATGTGACACTTTGATTGAGAAATAATTATATTTAACTAAATCCATACACGAAAAGGGAAATGGGAATCCTAAAAAAGTAAAAAAAAAAAAACCGTTAGGCTTCAACAGTTGAACCGGAACAAAGCTTTATCGTCATTTTGGATCAACTTTATTCACCTAGAAATCGAAGACATCACCTCAATATTTGTAGATGAGATTCTTCCAAGCATCCTTGTTTTCTGAATAGTACTTCACCTCAGCCTGCAATTCAACAAGTAAAAATCTAAACTTCTTCTCAAAATATCAGAAATATTCATTACTTAAAGTACTTCTTTCAGTCATTCATAGAACAAATATGGCACGCGACAAAATTTCCCGCAGTCCAGTTCATGTATACGAGCGATGGAAATTTTTTCATATGCCATATTTGCATTTTCTAAAAATTCAGATTCTTTTCGTATATTTTTGTAGGCCGTGTCATTATTACAACCCGACTCAAAGTTCAGGGCCATATAGTGTGACTAGATCTACATTGTATATCCAGATCGAAAATACGTAAGTCATTACCTTCCTGACCCCTATAATGGCAACCAGAAGCTTTTCACCGATCAAATCTCGCAGCACAGTGTCTTTCTCAAGGGCTTCGACAGATTCGGCGAGTGACTTAGGTAGCCTTGCCACCTTGTCTTTGAAATCCGCGGGATTATAATCTGTTTAACAAAATCCAGTCTCGTTAGCGTATAGAAAGCCGGTTGATTGATTGATGAGCAAAAACAGTGAAATACATAAGAGAGATGCAAAACTAGATGAGTGTAGTATGATGCCATATTTTGTTGATCTTACCAATAGGTTCGGGTAGTGTTAGCTTTCGTCTTAGGCCATCAATTCCGGCAGCCATTATGGCAGCAAGGCCTAGATGAGGATTTGCACAACCATCGAATGCTTTGATCTCGAAATTGCTTACAGAGCCATCCGGGGTTCCCGGGGGGGAAGCAGCTCTTAAAGGAGCTTCTTTATTTTCCACCCCCCAGCACAAGTATGCGCCACTCCACGTATTAGGTTGTATACGATCATAGCTAGAACGATCAGATAATACAAAGAGTTATCAAAAACGTCATTGTGTTCACCTCTTTCCCTGTTGTTGAATATGATAAGATTTATTACCTATTTGGAACTGGAGCTGTAAAGGCCAATATCGAAGGAAGATGATCCAATACTCCGGCCATGAACTCCTCCCCGACCTTGGATATTCCGTATCTAGTTTCTCCGTTGCGCCCCATGAACACATTCTGTCCATTCTCGGACACACTGATATGCACGTGCGATCCAGAGCCAATATCATAGAGCGAGTACCTACAAGGAGAAGAGTGTGTACCTCATCAACGACTTATCTTTCCGATGATGCTATAAATAAGGATACTAATGAGGCTGGGGTAGCTCAAGTCCTCTCTCTCTCATATGCATGCAGTTAAATTCTTTTATGTGAAAGAAACTGAGCTCATAACATGTTAAGCTAATTGTGAGACAACATATTCAAAAACTAAGAATAAATATGTGAGTAACTGTGCCTGTGTCTGTGTCTCTGTCTCTGTATGCATCAGTATGAGTTTTGGTGTTGCACAACATAGATATTGGACCAAATGTAAAGATCTCATTTACATATAACTTCGAAACATGTAGCATAGTCAAGTGTTTTATCGAGATTCCACAAGTGAATAAAGGAAAGCGCCTTAGGGCTTAGAGTAATATTGAAGCTATAAAATCTGGATACCTACTTAGGTACAAAAGTCGCCAATAATCCATGTTTTCTGGCCACTGCCCGAATAGCTTCGCGTGCAAAAACTATATTGTCAGCTGAATCTTTGCAGTTTGTGTAGACGAATGAGAATTCGAATTGGCCACTCCCAGATTCTGCATGTAGCTACAAGAATTCCAAAAACAAAGTATAATTAAATCCTAATTGGTTTTTACTTGAAATGATAAGGAGTACAATGCAGCTAGTTCCATATAATAGTGAGAAATATTTAGTAAGAAAATCTCGATTTTTGTCAGAGCAAAGTGAAGTCGCAGACGCATTCTTAACACCCTCACGCCCACCTCACATAGAAGTTCTCAAGACAGAAAAAAAAGATGTCGTGGGTGTGGGTTGGGGCTGCGAAAGTTGAGTTATATCTTCCCTCGATAGCTAACATAGTAAGATGACTACAACTATAAAACCTTACACAATATTTTAAATACCTGTTCCACTGAAATATTTAAGGACTGAAGACAAGCCATGATTTCACTAAGTATAGGGAAAGCAGCATCTGTCGCAGCTGCGGAACAGTAAGGAGTTGCATCGAATGGCAACCAATTTTCTTTCCCATCCCTGCAAAGAGTTCACCAAAAGGTGGAAAATGAGTCATAATTCACACAAGCTATTTGGATGAAGAAAATCAATCAGTCTCTTGGCTTACACTTGCACACTCCGTAACAGAAAGAACTCATTCTCAAATCCTACATTCATTACCTGCACAAATAGCCATTTCATATAAACTTATAAAATATGTAAACAAAAGAGGCCAATCAATAATACCAAGTTAAATTCTTCTTTCAAAATTTTTGAAACTCTCCGCAGTGCATCTCTAGGACAATACTCCCATGGTGTGCCCGGTTTAAGGTGCATGTCACCCAGAACCATTTCCTGTTCTTTTGCCCTGTGATATAGATAAATGAATTAACAGAGAGATAACTTTAGAAGCTCAAACATGTTTGTAATACGGTGTAATGTTCGCTACTTTAGTACTTTATGAGGCCCAAATCAAATTAAAAAAGAACATAGATGTTACAAATAATTATACCAAATAAACCAATGATAAAATTGATGAATCAAAATCCTTTCCACCCGAACGATACTCATGTTCGTGCATGCACAAAAATAAGATTTTTTTTGTGGAGGAGTGGATGAAAAAACAAGTTTGTGTTGACAAAGCAGAGATAGAGTACCAAATGCAAATGGGGGAAGTCTAACAAGAAGAGGCAGATGATAAAAATGAAGAATGCAAAAGTGAAACGGAAAAGGTAAAAATAAAATGTCACAACACAAAGGATAAGCAACAATGCCTTCAGAAGAAACCTCTCCTACCAAGGAATTAGCCTTTTGGTTGATAGGTCTGGAATGAGGCTAATTTCACCCACTCCAGTTAGATTAGTTCCATCAGCGGGACCATCCATGTGTGAGGACATAGCCATGGATGCACAGGTCAGTCCAACACCATTTTTTGCAACAACATCATGGAAACGTTTTTGAGGAACCACCTGATCGAAGAATCAATCCTTAGAACAGCATGGGTGGCAACAAAACAGCAAAAACAACTGATCTAACAGAAATATATGTCATATAAAAAATGAACAATTAGGTAACTCCACAGTAACCAGGGCACAACAAGATAGCTTTCAAGTTTGACCATAATGTCAGTAACTAGTTTATGCAAATTCTCAACTTTATCGCCTCAGAATATGCATTTAGAAGAAGGATAGATTAGAGAAAATGATGAAAAGAACTTTACAGTGAGAAACATCGTACTCAGAAACTTAAAGAAAGAGGCTTACACGGCATCTATGCTGTCCAGAAGCATCAACCCACAGAATGCGAACAAATGCAACACCCTGAGCAGAAGTATTAACACCGGACTTCACAGAGAGGGGAGCAATGCCATTTTCAATAGATTTTGAAACAGTTGTTATCTTGTATAAGTTTCTCGCATTTTCAGAAAATATGTCTTTGACAGCCACAATGGATTCAGCAACTGAAAGGTCCTCGTTGATGCATGCATCACGTAATACGGCAAATATAACCTCACGTGCTTTCTTTGCACCTGTTAAAGCATCAAATATCCGGTTTTAGTAATCTGATCTATATGATAAACTTCAGAAATCAGTAATCATGGGAGCCAGTGAATATTGTAGTTAGTTGCATGTTTAAAATGTTGTACTGATGTGATCAACTGCCAAAAAAAATGCTAAATTGGAAGTATGAATAGATCAACCACCTAGGTAGTAACTCTCCGGAAAACCGCATGCATCAGTACTGAACATCACCTGCCAATTGCAACATGGAGTATATTATTCCAGTTAGTACAAATCTTATGTCCTGTGAAAACTGGCATGGAGAATTATTTTGGTTAACAAAAGTACATAAGTTCAATATATTTTTTCATCAAAGTAGTGACACGTATGATAAAGTGAAATCTTAGACCATGATGTTCACCTTCTTTATTGGTGCTAGCTCAAGGAGTTCTTTCACCGAGGAGACCATTCCATGGAAACTAAGTTTAGGCACTGCCAGCCCAAAGTCCAGGTACACCTATCATTAAATGTGTGAGTTACATGACAAGGATTAGGGATCCTAGTGAGAAGACCTTTTAGACTATAGAATACACGAGAACAACTCCAAGACCAGACCTGCGAGTACACAGAGGCCAAATATGATGCTTCTTTTGAAAAGGGGTATGAAGCATGCAATAGAACAATCCGACTTTTGCTGAATCTATTATCCTCAAGAAGACTACGAAGATGAAGGGGATTGGACAATCTTAAATCCAGATCTTTGTCACCAAAACTACAGAAAGCAAAAAAAACATAATCATTAACCCACTGTAGCAAATAAAGCAACAGGAAAACATTAATAAATATTTCCTGTTTTTCTGTGATACTGTACTAAATTGTTAGCTACCATGAAATCTTTGCACATAACAGTTTGAAACCATCCCTCCCATAATGTGAAGGAAATTGTCACATTACCCTGTATGTATTTGCAATGGCAAGTCAAAAAATTGGGCAACCTCCAATGCACGGATGAAGATGTGATCGATAAAGTTTTTATTAGCGATGCGGACAGGCTTCCCAGCTGAAATGAAAGACCATCAGAATTCAGAATACTACAAAATACTTATGTGGCAATTCATTAAATCCATTTATACATATCATACCTCGTAAAACTTCATTAAGACCCTCCTCCGCATCCTTTTCTGATACATTAGTATTAATCTCAAGTCCGCTGCGATATGCAGCTATACTTTTGAAGCCAACAATTTTATCAGCATGTGTAATGATTGATAAGGAAATCAACAAGAGCAGATAAATTCCGTTTACATGAATTATATTTCGGAAAGTATAAAGCACACATAAAGAAACAAAAAGGATATGACTTCAAGTTATCCACGAAATTTTTCGTAAACAAGTCCAGTGTCCATGGAGCTCCACCTGGACTTCCCTAATCATGATTTGAAAGGAAGAAATGGAGAAAAAGACGCATAAATCCCATGGGCAGAAGTAATATTAGAGGAGTTCATATAATAAACAACTAGAATAAGAATCCATATGATGCCAGGAAATTAAATAGAGAAGTGAGTAGATCAATAATATCATGACATAGTGAGTGAAAAATGAAAATCATTATCCTTAAGTATATTATCCTGAATCAAATTTTTTAAATATAGAATATACAATTAAGTATTAGTAATTCTATGACAGTGACATACAGATTTATTCATGAAAGTAACACAATAAGAAACAACTTCAAAAAGTATATCTCACCTCATCAAGAATCCTTTCAGCCACATGTTCAATTCTCAATATTCTACCAACATATGGGAAAAATTTCTTGTGCCACTCAATATTGTGCATTTTGTCCAACTGAAGTCCATCGTCAATCAACACGGCTGAGATTCCAGCAGCAGCGAGGCACTTTGAAGTCACCGATTCCAGTCCACAGTTGGTCCGGTATTCTTGAACAACATCCAAGGACGAGTTGGAGCCGTAGAGTTGGGAGATTTCTTTCAAGCTTCTCTGGTAGTATAATCAAAACCAAAAAAATTGTGTTTGAAAATTCTCAATCTTATCTTTTGGCAAAGGATGTTGCAGAAAATGACAGTGCAGAGATTAGTAGTACATTATAGTAGTATTTGGTATTTTCTCTTAAAAAATTAGACTACTCCAAGTTTCAGAACATGTGCAATGATTCAGAAAATGTCTTCTACCTGTTGTTGGTTCAAAAGAGGCAATTGAAAACATAATACACATTCAGCTTTAATTTATTTTTAGTTGCATTTGCACTACATTTATCACCCGAATAATAGAATCATAATCGAGTACAACAATAAATGGCATGCGTGCAACCTCAACAACTCATCAGTTCATAAATCCAATCCAGACTTAAAATGCGAAACAGCAATCGCTCGTAATTATTGGAATTTGAGAAATCAAATATGTTTTCAGCCACAATTATGCGACGCAGAGGAATAATCATCTTCGTCAATGAAATAGTGATAATATGAACTAAATTTAAGTAGATTTCCATGGAATCTCAGCTATATATGACCTTGAAGTTAATGGTGTGTGGTACAGCCGATAGGGCGTCGGCGGTGGCCTCGGAGAAGCAGGAGATGAAAGAAAAGGCGGAGTCCAGCGCCACGATGTTGTGCGCGTGCGCATCCACGAGCTCCGCCGTCTCCACCGCCGCCTTCAACGCTGCGTATTGATCCATTCTATCTCTCCCTCGATTTCAGTGACTGTGTCTGCTTTTCAACGCGCGGCAAATTTCTAGTACTAGTATATCGTTATCGTCGGCATTTTAAAAATAAAAGGATAAAAAATATTTTGGTCAAATCTCATTTATCATAATATTAAGTCGCCATTAGTTTCTAGAACCCTAAGTCTATGATTCTCTAATATCCAACTACTCTATCAGAAATATTGAAATTTGATCCAAGTTTGATTTTTTCCGCAAGAAGACAATATGAGATAAGTGCATGTTTAAATTATAATAATTTTTTCGAGGAATTTGGAAAGTTATAACATTACCCATTTGATGCAGCAAAATCAACGTCACTTTCTATAAATACTTTCTACTCGACTACTCGTTATTTACCACAACTATTTAATCATCATATCCAACTACATATCCAACTAAGCTTTTTAATTCTACTTGACGCAACTGAATTAACGTGATTTTCTACGTGAATTTATATCCTACTATATTTATTATGAACTTAAAAAAATACTTCTTCCGTCCTACAATAAGAATTCTGTTTTATATTTTGGTTTGTTCTACAATAAAAGTCATATTTCATTTTTACCATAAATGATAAGTAGGCTTCACATTCCTCCAACTTATTTCATTCACATTTTGTTATATATAAATGAGACTCATATCTCACTAACTTATTCAACTCACTTTTCTTTACATTTCTTAAAACTCATGCCATAATTAAATAGGACTCCTATTCCGTAACGAATGGAATAGTTTAGATTATTATATATGTTTCGCGATTGCTAAAGTAAAAAAAAAAAATTACCGGAAATATCTTATTTGGATTGATATAGAAAATAACAAACGAAATATAAAATTTATAGAGTCATATTTTAAATTAATTTTAAAATTCGTAAAAATATTAAAACTTGATAATGTTTGCAACTAATTAATTTTTACAATAAGATAACTCCCTCCGTCATAGATAATTTGTCTCATTTTTCTATTTCGATCTGTCCCACATAATTTGTTCCATTTTACTTTTTAATTTTTTTGGTAATGGACACCATATTCCACTAGCTCATTCATACTCATATTTTATTATAAAATTAATATATAAAAATTGGACTCACGTTCCACTAAATTTTTAAACTTATATTTTATTATGATATTTTTTAAAATTCATGTTCAGTTAAAATAAGATAAATTATTTGGAACGGATGGGAGTAACAGCTAGTATAGTAGCAGTACTATAATTTTATGAAATTTAGTCAGTCCGAAAATATTGCATTGGATTAAATGCTTTTCATATGTCGAAGTCAAACACGTGATATTGTTTTATTACAGAGCAGCCCCCACTTCTGACTGTCATAACTCAAAGACTCTGAATGGGCATGTAGTATTGAATTTGGAGCTCTTTTTTCCTATATACCAAAAAGATAATGAACATAGCCTGAATATAATACTACATGCTATGTTTTCAAATATTAAATAGAAAAAGAAAAAATATTATAACACTACTCCATATGTTATAAATTTAATATAAAATTAAAAAAAATAACGAACTTTAGCTCGTATATCACATTTATAAAAAGAAAAGATATCATTTATAATTTCTCATTTACCTCTGCAATGATTCGAACCATCATTCGAACCATCATTCGAACCATCGATACATCGTATCACTTTCATACTCATTTTCATCTTTGTCCATTTTTTTATAATTATTTTTCAACCATAGGTAGATATGATTCACTTTCTTGGTCACAAATATTTGCAACAACAGAAAATCCACATAAAATTAAGCTAAACAAAGTGTATTTGTGCTCCGTCAACCAAGGGTGGAGCCATGAATTGACGTGAGAAGGGGCAAAATTATATTATCAACAATTTTAGACGTATTGAGAACAATGAGATGGAACATTTGAAAGGAAATTTAAAATATATTTATAAATTTATAGAAAAATAACATGGATATAACTTTTTTAGGAGGGACAATTGTCCCACTATTGCCTCATTAAGCTCCGCCCACACCATCAACCATTAGACTTACATGTACAGTAATCTATATCACTAACACAAGACTCGAAATATCTTTCAAAGGATGATATTTGCAAGATTGTCGCGTCTTGCACATTTAGCTAACTAGCGAAACACCAAACATATAATTATATTTTTTCTCACAGACAATCTTTTAGTACACAAAAAGTACTCACTCAACCCAATCAAAGACGTCACATTTCGTTTTTCTTTTTTTTCGAACTAAGATGTCCTTTCTCCAAAATATAAATTTTCTTCTTCTTCTTCTCGTTAAAATATTCATCCATATAATCCTATAATTTATTACTCAATAACTCCGTCCCGATGTGTTGAAGAAAATAATCATATTGAATGGGCCGAAAAAATTAAACACATAATTCGAAGTCCAAATACATGCATAGTAGCCGGCCCAAGAAGAAAGCCCAGTAAAAGTGAGCTCGGTTCTGGGCTTGGAGGCCCAACATGAGAAGTGAGAGATTATGATGTAGTCGAACTGTCGAATTAGGGTTTTACACATTCGTTCAGCTCGTAGATTCAGACGCTATTCTCTGCAACAATGGGGTATGATAGTTCATCATCTTTATCAAATTTTCCGTTATTGTAGTTTTTGTCATCGAATCGTCAATCCTTTTATTTTAAAAATATATTGTTGGTTTATGCTTTCGCTGTTTGGAGTAACTTTTGCTCGGTTTTGAGTGAACTATGAAGTGATTCTAGTAGTTTTTGCTGAATAATGGATGAGAAGTGATAGATAAAGGATTATGGTTGTTGTTCGTAGTTTGCCGTTACTTTCTTCCTCCATTCGTTTTGAATTTTTAATTGTTTCGTCGAGTGTATATCATTTTAATTAATAGTAGATGGTGATGATTCAATGGTTATCATTGTACTTCTCCAACCATTGAGTTGCTTGCTTAGATGTGTATTATAGCTGGTAGTGAAAGGAATATGTCAAAGTAGTAGAACAACTATTCAAATTGACCATTTATCAATGGGCATTCTTGTGAAATTGGAACTTTTGTTCCGGATTGATCATCGTTATATAGTTATTTTGTATCGAGTATACTTGTAAATGTTGTAGCCCTAGATTTATTTTAGCTCATTAGTGGTATTTGTAGATTGTTTCATTTTAAATCTCTTTGAAAACTGAGAAAGGTTTTAACTTTTAAGTGATGACTGGGATTCACTTCCTTTTGTTTCTCTTGTCTCGTATTTCATGTAGATCTTTGCTTTGAATTGAATTGAATTCTGGGAATTGGTAGGATTTTGTTTGTAATGGAAGGGTTCTCATTCTTGGTATACCGTTTACAGGAAGACACATGGTATGGGAGCTGGGCGCAAGCTCAAGTCTCACCGCAGAACGCAGCGTTGGGCTGACAAGTCGTACAAGAAATCTCATCTTGGTAATGAATGGAAGAAGCCATTTGCTGGATCATCTCATGCTAAGGGCATTGTGCTTGAGAAGATGTGAGATTTCCTTTATGAAGTCAAATGGAATTATCCTGAGTATAATCTGCTGTATGTAGTAAAAATTAGCATATCTCTATATTGATGTTTGCAGAGGCATTGAAGCTAAGCAGCCGAATTCTGCCATCCGTAAATGTGCTAGAGTCCAGCTCATTAAGAACGGAAAGAAGATTGCCGCCTTTGTCCCCAATGATGGTTGCTTGAACTACATCGAAGAAAATGTGGGTTCCCAATTGCAACAATTTTTCAGATTGTCATTTTTCATCATCTTCTTGAACTAAACTTCCAGCATGTTTCATTTTTTCTGCGTACAGGATGAAGTATTGATTGCTGGATTTGGACGTAAAGGTCATGCCGTGGGAGATATTCCCGGTGTTCGATTTAAGGTGGTGAAAGTGTCGGGAGTTTCCCTCCTAGCCCTCTTCAAGGAGAAGAAGGAGAAGCCTAGGTCTTAAGCCATTTTGCTCATTAAGTTTTGATAAAAATGTTTGAAATTTTTGTTTGCTCATCTTTTCTTTATTCGTAATTAACTATACAATGTTACTAGTAAGATTTAATTGATTTCGTATTATTAGTTTGGACTAATTTTCACATGTTGCTTATGAGTTTGTGAAATATTTTCTCAAGTAATCAACTAATTTTGTCAAACCAGTTTAGGTGTGAAAAATTAGTCCCATTAACATTTTTATTCGTATCCATGCAAATCGTTTCCTACTTTCTTTTCTATTTCTTTTTTAAAGTAAAGCAATTTTATTACTCGACACTCAAACAAACACAAAATTGTGAATAATTCAATGCCATTATTTTTCTCTGAAAAAGTTGTGTGTACTTGATTTTACAATGACAATTATATTGTTTGTTGTATATGTATGTTTTCCAAATTGTTCAAATGTAGCATTTGGTAATATATGTATGTTTCCAGATTTTACAAATGTATTTGGTAACAATAATTGATGATTGGATTGCATGCATGTTCTAAAGTCTCAACAAATATTTGTAGACATGTAGATATGGACATGAAATGTCTCAAATTGTGGACAAACACATAAAACATATGTTACTAAGTGAATTTCTAGAAACCACCAATTCAAATTTGAATCTAAGATTGTAAAAAGAATTATATTCTCTTTAGTCCCTATTAATTGTCTAATTTTTATTAGTACATATTTTATCATTTTAAGATATTATTTGACTGTATTAAAGAAAGTGGAAGAAAAAGAGTAAGTGGAATGAGAGTCCTATGTATAAGTTTTACAAAATTTATAAGTGAAATGAAATAGTGGAATATGGATGAAATATAACAATGAATGGTATTGCACTAAAATGAAAATGCCAAAATAGGAATATTAATGAGAACTTAAAGGAGTAAAATTTAATTATGTTGATATTGTTCGTAATTAGATTTAAGATGATGATGTGACACATAATTTATAAAATCACTGTACGATTAAATTAACGAAAAAAAAACTGTTAAAAAGGAGTTGCGACAGCGCATCGTTAAGCATTCCTCTTTTTTATTAATAAATTTTTCATTTCTGCGATCTCAGTATTCTCCAGCGTTCATGGCGTCGTCCAGCTCCGGCAATTCCGTGCCTGCTCCTGGTATTCTCGATGGCAATTCCGATTCAATTTCGAACAATTTTTTGCGTGCATTTCCTAATAATCATAGCTTCAACTCCAAATTTTGTTGCGTGTGGATTCCTTTCAAAAATTTTCAGAGGCAGTTCAAGTTCTCGTCTCGTCGTTGGCGGACGAGTCGCCGGTGGTAAGAGAGGCGTCGGCCGATACTCTGAAGGACATTGCTTCCGTGTAATTTATTGCTCATGCTTGTCCATTTTGTTTCAGTGATTGTAAATTTTGAGCTCGTTGATGTTTATATGGTGATGAAATGAATTGTTTGGTTCATATTGGTTTCTTCAATGCCTACAGGAATCCGCTTCTGGTTCTCGATTGCTGTTCGACAGTTTCACGTGGTGGTCGAAGAGTATGCCTCGTGTTTTATGATCTCGTTTGTGCACAAATTGTGTAATTATCAAGTGTTAGTAAGATATCAGTACTAATGAATGAGCATTGTATATATATTTCAGAGATTTGGGAATATTGCTGGATTGTTTCAAGTTATGTCTGTGGCAATTCGCGCATTGAATAAAGCTGATGTTGATCCTCAATATATGGCAAAGTTTGCTAAAGTTGCCTCTGCTGAGATAATCTCAACCAAGGTACAGTAAAACTAGGTTGCACGCACATGCATATGCAGAATATATCTTAGCGACCTTGCCAAGCTTAAACTCTTATAATGCCAATTAGTTGTTTTTTTGCCAAGTCTAAAAGCTTAACTGTCTGAGGCTCTGAGCCAGAATGGTTTTTAACATTTACGAACTTAGGCTTAATCAGCTCTTCAGATTTTAATTGATCTTATTGACAGAGCCATGGAGATGCTGTTCGGCTGATACATTAAGTCATCATTTTTGCCACATCTAATTTTAGCTCCGAACTAGCACAAAATTTTTATTGTTGAGATTCTTCAGAGAGCAATTAAGATGCTTCTTGTGAGCTTCATTGACATAGCTGTCTGAGTACTTGAAATGATCTAGTCCTTGTTCATACTTATAGTTCTTGACTTCCTTTATGGCGATAATGATTTATTGGCTGGGTCTAAATAGAGATTGGGAAAATTTTCAAAATTCAACTATCACCTCTCTTGTTGATTTTAGCGAATTATTGGAGTAGATGTCTTACTGGAGTATCCTTCATCTATATATATTTTCAAATTTAATCATGGAAGTCGCATATTAAACACATTTTGAGGCTTTGATCACCCTGGTTAATATATCTTGGAAATGAATCAAAGGGATTTTAAGTTTTACCCCAACTGTTTATAGTAGTATAAGTTTAAGTTCAGCAAATGCTAGTATTAGTTTATTTTTTCTAGTGATTCCAGTAAAAATGTGCAATGTCAAAATACAAGTACTCTAAAATTTTGACATTTTTTTGTCATATAACATCTAAAGAAACTGCAATGCAGTCAGCTTAGATATTTTCTCGAACCCTATACACATTGTCCATGTCCCAAAGCAACAAAGCAATAAATCAATCTTTTACCCACATGACATAACATATTGAAGGGCAAAATTTGCAGTTCCTGGTAAACTGAAAGGAAATCAAAATTCTAGGAAAGTAAGTATCTAATTAAAATATCTGCTTTATGTTTGATTTTGTTTTAGTTTAGATTTTAAGAAGATCTAATTGGATTAAATTAGACAAAAGTCACTCAGTTTCAGTCAACTTAAGGACATTTGTCCTTCTTGCTGTAGCATTTACTTATATATTCAGATAACCTTAATCAAAAAATGAACATTTCGTGAAGTGCCAGGGAAAAATAGAAGTTTCTGAAGTTCATAGCCACATAGGGTCCATGATCAAATATCTGAAGATACTCATTAGCTTGATAATGCCTAAATCCAGTTCACAACTTATAAATTCCTAGTAGAATTCGTATAAATGATTCAAATGCTGTTTGGTCAAATGCTTTCATTTGTTTGTGGGTATATACACATTATGCAATATAGAAATGTTTCTCATGTTTATCTTATTCTTCCAGGAACTTAATGCTGATTGGCAGAAGGCTGCATCGGGTGTACTTGTTGCATTAGGTTTACATCTGCCTGACCTTGTAAGTTCCTTGCTTAGATCAATTTAGACAACTTAGCAGGTGAAGCATGTTTCTTCATTTTTTGCCATTTGACCAATTATGCTTTTACCATCATACGTAGTACTTCTCTGCAATTGCGTTCATTCTGCTAGTTTGATCTTTCACTTTTTTATGAAAAGTATTTCATAACCTTAATAATGGTAGTCGATTTGGTGTTGGAGTTGAATCATCTATGTATTTGTCATTTGGGCAAAGTATACATTTTAATTTTACCGCCACTTGAATTATTGGTTTGCTGCCAGAGTTCTGTGCCTATAGGTACATCATATTGTCATCAGTTCGATGGCTACTCATTGTAACCAATTCTATTTCATGAGCTACACGAAGTCATAAGTTATAGTAAATGTTAACAAGTGTCAACAACTTGTCTGTTGACCTGATGCAGAGATAGAATACATGTTTATCTACTTATTTTTTCAGATGATGGATGAAATATTTCTTCATCTCTCTGGGACAAATTCAGCTCTTCCCGCCATGGTTCAAATACTTGCAGATTTTGCTTCATCTGATGGTATTCCTGTGTATCAAGCCTGTTTACTCTGATATTTATAGTTACATATAGTATTTTAAATGTTAGTTGATGTATATATTTTTTGATATGTGAAGCTTCTCAGTTCGCTCCACGGCTCAAAGGTGTACTTACAAGAGTTCTTCCTATTCTTGGAAATGTAAAAGACATACATCGACCTATTTTTGCAAATGGTATGTTAACTTTGTTGCATCTGTGTTACGAGGTAGCGTGTGATTTCTTTTTGCTAGCGCTCCAATATTTCATTGAATGTCAAGAGAGTCAAGGATGCTTTGCCTCTAGCCTGACCATTCTTTTATTGAAGGCACAAACAGGAATAGCTAAGATGATGGGATTTGATGATAATGTGGGCCGTTGATGATAGTTTGACTCAAACATGAACAACTCTATTGGGTGCTAAGCTCGATAGGGGTGAAATTGCATAGTTCTTGTAGAGTAAATTGGCTTTAGATGTCCTGCTCGATGAAGAAACAATTTTCAGATCCCTGTGATACACGAACTTAGTACAAACTATAGATCTCTGATTGGGAAGAAGATCATAATGGACATTTATGCTGCTGATTCAGTTAACTTCTTTTTAGCATTCCATTTTAGGCTGGTTTCTAATTGATTTATTAGTACATGGTGGAAATGCCATCATATTATGATATTCATAGTCCAACAAAAACTTTACAGCACAATCAACTTACATCAAGACTTTTTTTGTCCTCTTTTCAGCATTCAAGTCGTGGTGTCAGGCCTGTTGCCAGTATGGCGTCGATTTCCCGCTGCCTACAGCCATTGATGGTGATGTCATGTAAGGCTTGTGTATAGCCTTTTCTGTATTCTGCATACTTAGTACACCATTTTCTGCACAAAGTTGCTTTAGTTTGTGCTGAGCCATTTTGGCGCAGGTCTTTCCTGAACTCCGCGTTTGAGCTTCTATTGAGAGTTTGGGCAACTTCACGTGATCTCAAGGTTTCTGTTTTATATTTAAATTGACTGTCTCTGCCGAAGTTTAGTAGAAATGCCAGGGCCCTGTCAACAATATAGATTGTTTTGTTTCTGTAGGTTCGCATATCTACAGTCGAGGCATTAGGCCAGATGGTTGGTCTAGTTACTCGGACGCAATTGAAGTCGGCTTTGCCAAGATTAGTGCCCACTATGTTGGAACTGTGAGCTGTTTGCTTGATATGTTTGTTTATATATCTTGAATCTTCTCAGTTCACTATAATTTGCGATATTCCTGCTGTAGACCCCCCTTGATCATAGTTTAAATCTGGCTGGCTGATAGTTATCTGATATTGGTGTCATTTTGTTTATCAATTGAATAAAATGTCTAATATTTCGTTTTCTCATTTTTCCTCCTCCCTCCTTTTCTGCTAATACAGGTATAAGAAAGATCAAGAAGTTGCAGCATTTGTGGCTACATGTAGTCTCCACAATCTCTTGAATGCTTCTTTACTTTCAGAAAGTGGCCCCCCTTTGCTGGACTTTGAGGTTGAATATAGTTGTGATTTTACTGTTTGTAAAGGATGAAGTTTCAGGCTTTACTGCATGTTTGGCATCATCCTAGAAGGGTTTCTAATATGTTTGGTCTACCTTTTCTCATTTTGGGGTTACCTACAGAATTGTGGTTTGCTTGATTTTATGAGTTATAGCAATGTTCTTATCAAACGAGGTTGAACAATTGTTACAATTTTTTAGTTTCACGTTTTCTTATATCATATTGCCACAATATGAAATAGGGACAGTTTACTGTTGAACCCAATCAGTGGATAGTTGTGGTAGGAATACATATATTAGAAAATTACATGATGCAGTTTCTAACTGAAACAACTACCTGTCCTCTTGTTTCCTCCAAGTTTTCATAGTCTTATATGGGTTGTGATTTGCAGGATCTCACTGTCATATTGTCAACACTTCTTCCTGTGGTTTGTATCAGCAATGACAATAACCAGCAGTCAAAATTTCCAGTGGGACTGAAGGTATATTCTAGTGGCATTCTGATGTGTTTATAAGCATACATAACTTGATATGAAAAGAAATATGTTACCGATGCAAAAGAGAGTTAAGTTACACAACTTTTAAGATCCGAAAGTGGAACATAAATTAGCTAAAACACTAAACCACTGTTAGAGAAAAAAGGCAAGAAAGACTGACAATGGACAGTAAGAACAGAAAATATAAGTGTGTATAAACTGAAATGAAACAGATGTTAATCCTCTTGCGAGGCCAATCCTCCAACGAGGCCCTACCATAAATTTCCATTCTTAAACTGAACTCTTAACAACCCTCTCAATATATGAAGATTTCAATTACTAAAACACAAATTTCAGGGTGCGCATGATTTTGAGGTTTTATAGTAGTCAATTCTGAATTTTCCTAATCGAGATCCTTGAGTACCCTTAGAACATGAAGAAACTTTATAGTTTTGGACTCCCCCCCCCCCCCCTCCTAACTGTGAGACATACCAACTTCTGAATTTTCCCCTGCATTATAGTAACTGCATCTTACTTCATAATTTTTTTCTTTTGCTTTTGGCCAATACAATCTTCTACTTTAGGTGATTTGATGTATGCTATATATTTGCAGACCTACAATGAAGTTCAACATTGCTTTCTCACAGTTGGTCAGGTTTACCCAGAAGATTTGTTCGCATTCCTTCTCTATGTGGGTTACATTTATGAAATATTGTACTAGTGCAATTTCTTTTGGTTATTTTTCTATAAGGCATAAGGTTCAACAAGAAAACCCCTCCCCCTGGTAAAAATCATCTAAGCCCCAAGAAATGATGAAAATAAAAACAAATTTAAAATGTTGGATTTCAATTTTTTTTTTGTATGGTATCTGAATGACGTATGTTCCAGAAATGCAGGTCAAAAGAAGATCCTCTTACTTTTGGTGCACTTTCTGTCCTAAAGCATCTTTTACCTAGGTTAGCTTTCTTTCTTCTTCTTCTTTAAATTTTTGGATTTCAAGATCTTCTACCAACTTATGCTCTCATTGGTTCCTTCAAGATTGTCTGAATCTTGGCATGCTAAAAGGCCTTTGTTAGTGGAAGCAGTGAAAAGTTTGTTAGATGAGAGTGATTTGGCTGTCTGCAAAGCACTTTCTGAGGTAGTGTCTCTGTAGCAAAATTGGAATGTTTTCATATACTATTGCAGTTGATAGTTGTTATGGCTTGAACTTATCATTATCTTCAATTGCAGTTGATAGTTGTTATGGCTTCCCATTGTTACTTGGTTGGTTCAGCAGGGGAGTTATTTGTGGAATACTTGGTACGACACTGTACAATAGATTTAAATGAGGAAGATACTGAGAGTTCAATGGATTTTATGAAGTCGGCTGGCTCTTTCAATCCATTCATGTACAAGAAGTCAGAGGTTGGTTGTCTACTTAGAATGTCTGGCTCTGTATGACTGCATATTGGTGAACATGATCATCTGTTGATCGAATGTGAAATTAATACACTGCAGAGTGACTCCTTTACTTACATCATCACAGTACAGTGTGTGCATGTATATAATATGCTACATTCTAAGTCAAATGAACTGCAAATATTATGAACAGTGTAAGATTTGTTTTTAGCCGTCCTATTGTAAGAATACAGTACTTGAATGATCAGAAGAAGATATTTACTTGATCCCATTTTTAAATTTGGTTCGCCTACTGAAATATCTTTTGAAGAGTAGTTATTAATTTGGGTTGCAAATAATAAATATGAGACTTATTGAACAACATCAAGTCGAAGAATAGGTTTTCCAAATGGTACTAGTGGTCGTAGTCCTGAGATATCGAACACATAGGGAATGAGTTTTGAAGAAAACAAATGCCAGAACATCCACGGGGAAGTATAGAATCGGATTGAACCTCGTAGAAAATCTAAATGCTTGTCCTCACATAGCCTTCTTTTTGTTTATAAACTCTTGGATCTTTTGCAGGTGAAGATTGGAGGCGTATCTCCAACTGAGCTACGTGACACCTGTGAAAAAGGTCTCCTTTTGATAACAGTGACCATTCCTGAAATGGAGGTATGTTGATGCCCCGGTTAGTTCCCTTTTCAGTTGTTCTCTCTTCTCTCCATAATCCTCTTTTTTCTGATTATGTTGGAAAATTTAATTACTCTTTTGTGTTTGAAACTTCCAGCATGTCCTCTGGCCATTTTTGCTGAAAATGATCATACCAAGGATTTACACTGGAGCAATTGCCACAGTAAGATACATTAAAATGAATCTCTAGCATTTGTCTCAAGATTCCACTGATTTTTATCTGCTCACATCCTCATTATGTAAATTGTGTTTCTCTTCTCGGTGATTTGATGTTTTATGCAGGTTTGCCGGTGCATCTCAGAATTATGCAGACATAAAAATATCCAAAGTGATGTAATTGTTTCTGATTTTAAAGCTCGTGCAGATCTTCCCAGTCCAGAGGTTAGATATGTACTTGATGTAATTTAATTAATTACTCTTCTGATAGAAAATCATCACCTGAATAACATAAAATTCAGGATCTTTTTGCACGTTTCGTGGTACTTCTTCACAATCCGCTCGCGAGAGAGCAGTTGGTGACTAATATTCTGGCTGTATGTTTTCTTTACCATTGTCTGATATATATATCACAGTCATGTATTATTGAAGAATGATTGTAAATATCCACAGCTTGAAATTCAACTAGCAAGTATTCCTGGAATAATGCTTGCACAATGATGCATATGATGATTTGTACAGACTTTAATTCATCGAATAGAGTTTTAAATGATCAAGTCACTTATTCTAGAATCTAATCGACTTTTGATAGTCTTAATAGATGAAGCCTCTGCTCTTTCTTTCCTTCAATAGTAGTCGGTATTAGAATTTTAGACTTTGGCCACATACTTATGTGAACAACCAGGTAGGAACCTGGGGATTTTTTTTATTTATTTCAGTTTTAGAGAATTATGAAATACTTGATGCATGTTGTAGGGTTTAACAACTATTAAATTATTAATCTGGATAGGTGAAGCATACATGTAAAAGTGCTTCTTCATTAGTGCCTAGAATGCTGTGCAGACTCTCTCGTAAGAGCTTTTTACCTGAGATTGCTGGGATGAGCTTGGTCAGGGAAGGTTTAAGAACATTAGTTGATGGAAGAAAATCATGCAACTTAGACTTGGTTTGGTCTCTGGTGTTAGCTTGATATCAAGTATTCAACAGTTCACCTACATTAAAAAGGAGTATTTCTACCCATAGACAAATATACCATTTTATAAAGTCCGTCTTCTTGATTTTATTAGACTATTTCTTTCCCTTTTCAGTTTATTTTGTCTTCCTTTTATATTCCTTTTTGAACAAAAGAACCCAACTTTTGAGTTTTGAACATCTAATAAAAATATAAATCAATTGATTAATGGAGAGGGGTGAATCGGGTGATTATATGGTTCTAATGTGCTATGCTATTAGAAGAACGAATTCCAGTTTGTTCCAGTCACTTCATGCTAAAACATGCACACACAAGATCAACAATCGTGTTTTCTTGATCACCTACATTTTACTCTTTTATTCATCGTGTGTTGTTGTTGACATGATTGGATGTTGTTGTTTACTACAATGAGATTTATATAACCTATTAGAAAGTTGTACTGTTAAGATGCAAAATAGTTTAATTTTCTCCAGCTATCATTTGATTGTCCTTCAATTGGATAAGACATTACTTTGTATTTCAAGCTGAGACAACAAATTGCATTGATCTTTTAAATTTCTTATGATCATTTCAAAACAACTCCGGCTTTAGTTGGTGGCCTGTGTTGAAGATGCAAAATCACAGGAATACTCATCTGATGCCCTTTATCTCGAAGCACTAATTTTTGAAACCATAAATCTCCTTAAAATGAATTGTTCTGCAGCATGGAAACTGGCAGATTTTTCTGTTCGTTACATCTATATATTTTTGCAGGTCTTGAATCAGTTAGCTTCTCTATTTCCAAGGAATGTGATCTTATATTGGCAAGATGAGGTATAGCAGCTTGATGTTTTGTTTGCTGTTAATTTTCTTAAGAAACTGCTTTTATATTTTTATTTCTGTGGACTGCTTTTATATGAATGATTTGAGGTAGTTTTGTGCTACTATATATGATAATCCTATGTGGTACTTGAATGTGTTTTTCTAGTTCCATGGAGTTGAGGGATGAGAATAACGAACTATCCCACTGCGTGGACAATGGCAGATCGATCCACTGTGTATCTTTTGGGTAGAATAATATCAAAGATGAAAGGATAAATTTTGGCCTTGTTTGGTCATCGGTAATTTTATTTACTAGTAGGATTATACCATGCGGTAATTAATTGTGTTTTCAAGTATCATGGAACACACTTGTAGCTCATTATATGAATGCCTCCTATAAATTCGCATGCTGGTATATGTTTGTTGGCATACTCTGTGCAGTAGATTCTTTCTTTTGTACTAGTTGGAATGGTATGGCTGCATATTTGAGTGTATTGCTGAATCTAACCTCTTTATATATTCATATTTTCTAAGCACGGCCATTGTGAGCTAGATTGCGTGCTCCTGTTTGGTTGATAGATATAAAACAGAGGATATTGCTGAATCTCGTATCTACTATCTTTTAATGTTTCCAGCATTATGAGCTAGATTGCATGCACATGTTTAGTTGCTAGATAAAAAAATATAGTTCTCTTCTAACTGTTTGTCTTCTTTTGCAAGCTCTAGATTCCAAAAATGAAAGCTTATGTGAGTGATCCAGAAGACCTAAAGCTAGATCCATTATATCAAGAGACTTGGGATGACATGGTTATTAATGTAAGCTTGTTTGTCTTTCTTTCTAAATTGATGCTTTTCATTCATAACCGTTATAGACTGGAAAAGTTTTTGGGACGTGCCAAGTCAAAATTTTCTCGACTTACATAGCCACTTCACTATAAGGAAGATAATGTTGGTTAACAGTGATACAGTTCCTTTAGTTGTACTTTGCATATGTTGTCTGCTCCTGATGCCGTAGATTGTGGTTTTATATAGTTTCATATTGCATTGTGGATAGGGATATAATCTTTGTCTGTTGTCTGCTCTTGATGCCGAAGATTGTGATTTTATATAGTTTCATATTGCATTGTGGATAGGGATATAATATTTGTCTGTGGAAACAGTTTGTTGCGGAGTCGTTGGATGTGATTCGGGATCCTGATTGGGCAATATCTCTGGGGAACTCTTTTGCTAAACAATATGAACTTTATTCATCTGAGGATGAGCATTCTGCTCTGCTTCACAGGTAAGATGCATTAGTTCTCCCTTTTCCTTATGTCTCAGGAAGAGGTACTGTATCTTCTACTTAAATTATCTGCAGTCTCAAAATCCACCATAACCTGAATCAAGAGACTGAAAGTCTTCCAACAACTCCTTTTCCTGACGCATTGGTTTTATTGATTTTTGTGTAGCAAGTATTTATCTTGTGTCCCCTAGATATATCTTGATAATTGATGCTTTCAACATTACAATTTCAGGAAAGGAACTCTAGTGTGTGTATGATTCTTTATCTTCTTGCCGACTAGCTGGTTTATATATACTTTTTACTTCTAATTTTTGTCCTGTTGATTCTACTCTTTTTTGCTACTTAATCTATTCGCATTGGCTTGTGCTGGTACTGAAATATAGATGTACTTACTTCCAGGATCATATTGTTTTCTCTATATATGTAGATTGGCATGCATAAAAGTTGTTACTGTGCCTTAGAATTGTAATCATTTTAAGAGACTGAGATTGGAGAAAGTAAATAAATGTTATAATCTCAGATAATTATCTAATGAACTTCATGAGTATTGTTGAGCTTGCAATAATTTTAACCAAAGCAAAGGGAATCTAATGTATGACTGTACTATGCCCTCCTAATCTATATGAAGCTACATGCTTAAATATTTTTGCATGCATGATCTGCCTCTTATCCAGATGGAGAGCTGAAATAAATAAATTGTTTTTTTCCTAGTGCAGATGCTTAGGTATTTTGCTTCAGAAAGTTCATGACAGATCCTATGTCCATGATAAGATTGACTTGATGTACACACAAGCTAACATTGCTTTGCCAGTAAATAGGCTTGGTTTAGCCAAGGCCATGGGACTGGTAATCACTACTTAACATGCATGCATCAATTTCATTGAAGAAGATTTCTAGTAATAATGCTAAATAAATGATGCTTTTGGCTGCCCTCTTTACACAAAGGTTGCTGCATCACACTTGGACACTGTTCTGGATAAGCTAAAAGACATTCTTGATAATGTTGGTGATAGTTTCCTTAAAAGGTAAATGATGATAGCTTATGAGCTGATTTGAATCATACAGGTCTTCTTGTCCTCAAATTTTTATGGATCTGATTCACATACATGTATGCGGATCATGTTTTCACTTTTGATGTAAGAATCACGGGTGTAGTTATCACTCACATGGGATGGCTTTAAAGTACAAAAATCATGTATGAGTGCTGGAGGATTGATGTTAAAGAGTCAAGATATAGTGTTGAATGATTCGATTTTAAGAGTCATGATGTAAAGAAAGATGTTGCCAAATCTCGTTATATCTTGCATTTAGTTATATATAGAGCATGGTGCATCTGGGTACTTAGAATGTATCTAGATTTATTTGTAGTTTCAGTTTAGTATGATAACAAATGCATGTAAACAACCACCATGCATCAATGCTCTCACTGTATCTTGCTACATATGACAACCACCATTGCAGGATTCTATCATTCTTTTCTGATAAAGCTAAAATGGAAGAATCAGATGACATTCATGCCGCTTTGGCTCTTATGTATGGTTATGCTGCTAAGTATGCTCCATCTACAGTCATTGAGGCCAGAATAGATGCACTTGTGGTACAGTGGAACCATTGCTTTATTATGTTATTGATTTACTATGTCGTCCTAGTTGAGAAATCTATCCGTGAATCTTCATCTATGTGTGTGTTTCTCTTTAGCATAAGAGCATAGCATAACATAACTTCACATAATTAATTTGACTCAGCAACTGCTCAAAACACTTGGTTTGAAAATGTATCTGGTAGAACTTACTGACATTTGGAAGCATGTGCTAATCAATGCATGCATATTAACTGGATTTAACCGATTTTTTTAATAAATTGTCTTATTGCTGTAGGTGTCACTCTAATCTAAATGAGGAGACGAAGCTTAATTAAAAGGGATAAACTCCATCGATTCTGCAAATACGCACAACTTTTTAATTCTTCAAAATGATAACGTCATTGCACATAGTATCAAAATTTTCATTTAAATATAATATCACCAAGATGATAAACTCAATAAATTAAATTGAATATTAATAAAAGTTCAAAGATAATATGACAGTTGATGCAGTTACATAACCATCAGAAACAGTTATGCAGTTTCTTAGCATGTTGTCTTGATGGGATGTGAATTATTCCCCAGTCTATTGGGTTTTGGCTTCTACCATCTGCTTTATGAGTCTATTTAGATATATTATCTTTGATATATTTTTCTGCTTATGACAGGGGACCAATATGCTTTCACGTCTTCTTAACGTTCGCCATCCTACAGCAAAGCAGGCAGTTATCACAGCTATTGATTTGCTAGGTTTGTAATTTAACTTTACTGTTGTACGGAATGTGCATATCTCGTCCATCATGATGGAATCTTTATTTTATAACTTATATTTCCAAGTGTTGTTCGCAATGTGCCCATCTCGTCCATCATGAAATGGTTTGGTTTCAAAATATATAATTTCACATGATTGCAAATTGTATATAATCTTTTGCAGTGTTAATGGAGAAATCAAAACAATTAAAATTAGAGGTTTTACCTTTCTGCAAGGAGGGATCAGAGGCTGATCTTAAGTCTTTTTGAATCTGTATAACTGAAGAAGGTTATGAGAAATATTAATCTATTCCCTCATGTTGCTGGAAATAGTGAATACTTGTTGCCAAGCTGTGGTTATGTAATGATATACATGTTGTCATAACATGTTGTGTGGGCATAATAATGCATCTTCTGTATTTCTATGCCTACTGTAAATTTATAGTTCACGAGGTACCTTATTTTTGGTTGATCAATTTCATACATTCATAATGATCATATTATTTTGACAATGCAGGTCAGGCTGTTATCGGCGCTGCTGAAAATGGTACATCATTCCCACTGAAAAGGAGAGATGTGCTTCTTGATTACATATTAACTTTGATGGGCCGAGATGATGAAGATGGAATTTCTGATTCTAACCTGGACTTATTGAACACTCAGGTTTATTGTTGGGAGTCTTGATCTGTCTTTAGTATTTGATGCAGTATTTTCCTGAACCTGCCAGCTTAGAACCTCCGACCTTATCAATGCATAATATCCCCAATTTCTGATGTGTATTATACTTGGAAATTTCTCCTTGGAATATGCCATTGCTGGCAACCTGGAAATAGTACAGAGCTAAATTTTCTTTATAGTTAGAAAAGCTTAACAGTAAAGGATTTTCGGCTAGACAATGCGTACTTCTATTAGAGGAAATAACCCTTCCTGTAAATTAACCCTACAAATAGGTGCCACAATATTATTTTGTAACTGGATGCGCACTCGCTCATTAAAGTAGCAAGATAGAAGGGTTGGGTGATGGCTTTGTCAATAATGACTGAATGTTCTCGTCTTTTGTAGAACATGTCTTTTCTTGCTATCTATGTCATTTTCCCTACTATCGTTGGTTCATCTGTGCTAAAATGACTAGATATGCATGCATGATAGCTACTTGTCTTCCCCAATCGTTTTTACTGTACATCTCTCAGCTTGTGTTTTTCGTTTGTGATTATCTTCCTTGCCAGCATTTCCTTTCTGTTGTTCCTGAACCTGGACTCTTCTATACAGTGCCTTGCTTTGAGTGCTTGCACAACTTTGGTTTCTGTGGAGCCAAAATTAACAACTGAAACAAGGAACCATGTTCTGAAGGTGGAAGATGCAACTATGCAATTTTTCTTGCAACTATGTGGTTATGGTGCTGAGTATTTTACATTCTTGACAGGCCACTATGGGATTTTTTGGTTTACCAGATGATCCCCCTGATGTTATTAATGGTCTCATACACAACCTTACTACACTTCTCTGTGCGATTTTAGTTACGAGGTACTTCCTTCAATAATTGCCCGGTCTATATTTTTGGTTTTGCATGGTTATTTGAAAATTACTTTAGAGATATTTATGTATGTCTGACACAGATTCGTTGAAGGCCTTGCTTCCACAGTAAAGGAGATATTTCTAGAACAATATACTTTGAGAATTAGTTTAATGCTTCTAGTATATATGATCTAGTCTGATCTGTTTTTAATCACATGCCTTGTGAAGAAACTATTTTCTTCTTCATATCTCCTTATTCTTTAGATAGATTAGTGGGGATTTTGTTCACTTTATCAGTTTATCTTGGTAAGGCTGGAAGTATATCCAGTAGATTCTTAAATAGGGGCAGCAGCCTTCGAGGATTTTTCAGAAATTGTTGTTCCAGTTAATGTAAATATTGATTAAGATATAAGCATTTCTTCATCAGGTCATATGGATGCAGCTGAGTGTCTGGTTTATTACTATTATTTTGATTAGTCATATCGCATCGGTAAACATCTGACGTGTTGTCACTATTCACTATGGTTGTTGGTATAAGCACTTTGTTCTTGAATACAGTCATCTGCTGTTTTAACTTGCTTTTTTCTCATTAGCGGGGAGGATGGAAGAAGTCGAGCAGAACAGCTACTGCATATATTGAGACAGATTGATCCATATGTTGCTTCCTCTGTGGAATATAAGAGAAAGAGAGGCTGTCTTGCGGCATATGAGATGATTCAGAAGTTCCGGACTATTTGTGTTAGTGGTTACTGTGCACTTGGTTGCCAAGGAAGTTGCACCCATAACAAACGAATTGACCGTATAATGAATAATAATTTTTCTAATTTACCAAGTTAGTTTCTCTCTGTCTCTGCTTTTCACCGCTCATCTGTGATTTCAAGCTTAAGATATTTTGGCTTTTATATTTCAGGTGCATTTGTATCGCCGAGTCGTGATGCATTGTGTTTAGGAGAGAGAATCATGGTATATCTGTCACGCTGTGCAGATACAAACCCTGAAGTTAGAAAAAGCTCTGCGCAGGTCAGTAATTAGTGATGCCTTACCTTTTCCTACTTTATTCAAGAACCAGATTACATGGTCTATGCGGTTATCACTTTATATCTGCTGATCTATTCTGATTCTGTATATTTTGATCATGTTCTCTATCTGCAGATTCTTGATTTATTTTTCAGTATATCCCTTTCATTACCGAGGTCTACAAACTCTAGCATTGGTCTTGATATTGAATTGTGTTATGGAGCTTTATCAGCACTTGAGGACGTGATCTCTATTTTGAGAAGTGTAAGTCAAATATAACATTTTCTTTGATACTTTACTTTATCATACCTTCTTAACGGAAAAGCAGAAAGGCAGGATGGGTTCCTTGCTATAAATTTCTGCTTCCAATTCAAGAGCAGTTTTCCTCACTACTAATTTTGCATATAAGGACGCATCACTTGATCCATCAGAGGTGTTCAACAGGGTCGTGTCATCTGTGTGTATATTATTTACTAAGGATGAGGTAATAATTTAAGTTTCCTGATCTTATGCGTATGCATTAACTTCTTAGATAGTTTAGAAGGCTTCTAAAAAGAGCACTCAATTTTTGTATAGCTTGTGGCCGCCCTATATTGCAGCTCCTCAGCTATATGTGACAAGGTCAGACAGTCTGCCGAAGGTGCGATTCAAGCTGTGATTGAGTTTATCACTAAGAGGGGTAGGGAGCTGAATGACACTGATATCTCAAGGTGGAAAGAGACAATTGCGACTGAAACATAATTTGATTATGAAATAAATTAGTAATTTTTTTGACTTATTAGATCCTTATGCATGTGTCATCAGGACGGCGCAATCCTTGCTTTCTGCTACGAACCATGTAATTGAGAAGTATCTTCGCCAAGAAACACTTAATGCTGTATCCTCTTTAGTTCTTTATTTATTTTTCTTTTACCTGGTCATGGTGGTGAAAAATCTTTTTGCTGTTGATATTCATGATTATTTATCGCTTATTTTATTGGCTCATGAAAGCTATAAATGCTTTGAATCAAAATGATTAAATCTGGTCCTGTGAGTAATTTCCTTTGACTGTCGAAAGATATCTTCTCTTGCTGAGAATACAACCTCAAGAATTGTTTTTGATGAAGTGTTGGCTGCTGCTGAGAAAGATATAGCCACAAAAGATGTATCTAGATTACGTGGGGGCTGGCCAGTACAGGATGTATTTCATGTAAATTCCTACTTTACAGCCTATATACATCTAATTACCATTCCTTTTTATGTGTTTGAAATCTTCATCAATGCTGCTGTGTACTTTTGCCTAAAGCCTGCAAACTAGTGATGCATATAACACACACATACACAGACACACACAGAGAGATCTATTTTACTTCAGTACTTCTTTTCATTATTTCCCAACATTGTTATATATATTGAATGACATTCTTTTTACTACTTTTGAGTTGATCTTATATGTATTAAATGCCATTCTTTTCATTTTCATGTACTTTTAGTTACTTATTTTAAGAGGAATCGTCTTCTAGAAAGCTAACTCAACCATTCTGTTGAAATACACAGCAATAAATGTCAAAGAAATGAACCACTGTGGCTGGCATTTCTTAATTCTTATCCATTTTCTAGGTTTGCTGCAATATTTTCTCATAGAACTAACTGCGAGGGCATCTTATGTGCGAGTTGTCCTGTTGTGCTGTAATAGCCATTATAGAGACGGTTATAACTGATTTTCCTTTATTTCTTGAAATTATTAGGCATTTTCCCAGCACACAGTTCTTTCATATTCATTCCTGGAGCATATAATCTCTATCCTGAATGAGAGACCTATATTTCGAGGCGATGCGGTTAAGGGGGAGAATTCCAACAATGTTGGTGAAAGTAGTGTAGAAGATAATGTGCTGCATGCTGCTGTGGTAGCTCTTACTGCCTTCTTCAGGTATATCTTTAATCGAGTGATTATGATTCTCCATCAATGTCTACGATTGTCAATGGTTTATTCTTGTATATGCAGAGGTGGCGGAAGAGTTGGAAAAAAGTCTGTGGAGCAAAGCTATGGTGCGGTCTTTGCAACTCTTGTGCTTCACTTAGGAATTTGTCATAGTTTATCTAATTCTGGCCAGCAGGAACCACTGCGGTAGTGCTAGCATATTTTCTAAATTTACACTAGAAGTACCAAAGTAATTGATGCTGTTGAATTCTTTTGTTTAATCTTTTAAATATGACTTTCAGGGCTCTACTGGTTGCATTTAATGCATTTTGTGAATGTGTTGGTGATCTCGAGATGGGGAAGGTATTTTAGCCGCTAGTTAGTGTAAGTTTCACAACTGTTTTGAGTTTGAGAGGCATTAAAGAGAAAATCATATGCAGATTCTGGCTAGGGATAGGGAACAAAATGAAGAGGAGACATGGATTGGTCTAATAGGGGACCTGGCTTGTTGTATTTCTATAAAAAGGCCCAAAGAGGTAGTTATTGCCACCTAACTCTTAATTGCAGGGTGATATTTGAATCACACAGAAGGCATACTTGTAAAATCACCTATAGAAGCGAGGGAATATCTGAATTCTGTAAATAAATTCTCATCTAAAAAGTGAATATATTATGCTGCACATTTGGTTTAAGTTGGGTGATGACTGGTCCTAATAGTTCTGGAGTATTTGTTGCTCCGAGTTTCTTATAAACGCCATGGCATTATTGAATTGCTTCATGAGCCTCCATAAGAGTTCTAGGACCATGCAGCCATTTCAATATCAAGTAACTAGAAATGAAATTTCTTTATATTACTGTCTAGGGTCGAATATCATTGCAATTTTCTGCAAAACAGTAGTAGCAAGTTAAATCAAGCTGGAAAGTGACTGAGATATTTTTGTGCAAAATGTGTTGGCATGTTACTAAATTTTTTTTCCATGGGACAATAAATTTTAATAGACTACAGTTCAAAGGAAAAGAATCTTGGGGTTCAGTTCTTGAAGCATATTAGAAAGATCAAAGATAGTACTATAATAGATTGGATAGCAAGTTAAATCAAGCTGGAAATGTAGCAGCATCTTAGAAAGATATAATAGTTTGAATAGCATTTTGAACTCGTTCCTGTTGTCTGGATCTGTTCTTGTTATTCCTATAGCTTTGTGAAGTTTATATACCTCAAAAGTTTCAGTTCCTTCTTTGTGAGGTTACAAATAACTCGTACAGTCTAATTGATGATTCCCATTTGCTTCTTTATTTTATGACTTCTTATTGTCACTAATTTATCATGACTCAGGTCCCTATAATTTCTTTGATTCTTTGTCAATCACTGGATCGACCCTCAAGGTATCTGAGGGAAGCTGCAGCTGCTGCACTGTCAGAGTTTGTCAGGTTCAGGTATATTCAGAATCCCTGCTCTCTCTCTCTCTGTGAGATGTCAGGCTTTGTCATAGGTCTCTATTTTCTGATTATCAGTTTGGTAGTAAGATTGGTGTCTTTTGCACTCCCATTTGTATTGTTGGTTATAACTTATAAGAAATGTTTGTGCATACAAGTTATATGGAACTGATCAATGGTGAAATATGTTAAAGCTTGTGCACCTGACAATTTTATTGGTAGTATACTTTTTTTCCCTCTGGGAGTCTTAGTTGGTGTGCCCTGTTTATGGCTTGGCAATGACAAGCTTCATAGCTCTGCTAGCAATATTCTCTCAAATTATATTGATCTAGACTCTGAAATCTTATGCAATTGCTGTTTTTTGATAAAATTTCTGCCTCACTTTCAGGTATTAGGAAATAAATCTAAATTTAGTTATACTTATTCTTGAGAGCACAACTAAGATAAGTTGCATTCAGGAAACCAGGAGGATATATGACAGCTAAATCCTTCACCAATAAAGAATGTTATATCCCTAGTATTTTGTGAACTGAGATTTTCTTATTTCAACACTGCTATTCGAAGTTTGTCATGCAATGGAAATAACCTATTGTACTCGTGTTCAAAGCAGTCTCGTCTCATTTCCTTTCTTTTATTTTGAAAAATAGATATTATATGTTCTTCCCAGCCTCGTTATTGCTAAGGTTCAAATGTTTTTCTATTTTTTGCCTCTGGTTTTAGAGCTAAATTATGTGTTTTGGGTAGTAACTAGTTCTTGCTCTCAAATATTAATGTCTCCTGCTGACGTTTATCATTCTGCAGTGAGAGTTTTGGTCCTTTGTTGGAGCAGCTGGTTGAAGGATTGACTCGACATGTTTCTGATGATTCTCCAAATGTTAGGCGACTTTGTCTAAGAGGACTTGTACAGGTAGTTTATTATAATAATAACAATATTAGGTAAACTTGTAAGTAGTTTCTGAATTTATTGTGCTTCAACTAACAGATTCACAATTCTCAGTCTCTCATCTTAAGAATCAACTATAAAATTCTTCCTTAGTTCGCCCATGTTTTTCAACAACCTTTGTCTCACGAAGTACGAAGATTTTCAGCCTGTACCTTTGGATCTAAAAAGACTACATCCTTCATTCAACCAATGGAAACAAGAAGTTTGACAAATTATAACTATTGCTGTTATCTGTGCATTTATACTTGTTGTCTTCTCTTGATCTTAAGCTCAACAGTTGCTTAAGGAGTTCTTTTTGGGTGGGAATGTTTGAGAAAATGAAAAAGTCAGTTGTGAAAGACATTCACACGGTTTACTCAACCGTGCCCCTCTCTTCTTTTCTTTTACTGATTGTGATGGGTTATCCCATGAGATTATTAAGCAAGATAAAGCAGAGAAGGGGAAACTTCATGTCACTAAATAAGCAATTGGTGAAGCCAATGATAGCAGTGTGGAGGGAGGCGGGGTATGATTGGGTGGGTGCTTGTAAATGGTCTATTGTTGTGAGATGCATGTTGCTATATGGACATTATTGAGAATATTGGTGACTTTTATAATGTCTTATGCGCATCTTTTGCCCTGCATTCCGTGCAGATGCCACCAGTCCGTGTTATCGAGTATACCATTCAGATTCTCAGTGTTATTGTTGCTTTACTTGATGACCCGGATGAATCAGTTCAGCTAACTGCTGTCTCATGCCTGCAAAAGGTGATTTATCTCACATTGCACTCCGTTAACAAATCCTTACCACAATTAAAAATCTCACTTGTTCTGCTACTGCTGACCTTTTTAGGTCCTTGGATCTGCTTCCACGGAAGCTGTTGAACCCATTTTGTTTAATCTTTCAGTTAGGCTACGTAATCTTCAAGTAAGTTTATCAATACTCCTGCATCGTAGCTTTCTGAGTGAGGCTACTCAATCTTCAAGTAAGCTTAACAAGTCATTTTTGCAATAGGTATGCATGAATGCAAAGATTCGAGCTAATGCATTTGCAGCGTTTGGGGCAATAAGCACATATGATTTTGGGCCACAACGTGATGCTTTCCGTGAGCAGGTTTGTTGATTCGCTTTATACCTGATATTAGGAAAAATTGATTTTTCACCAAAGCTGACAATTCAACAATACACATTATTATTAGGTTCTTGCTGCCTTCCCGCGCTTGGTCTTGCATCTGCATGATGATGATCTTGGTGTGCGACGAGCTTGCCGGGTACAGAATTCTTCAGAGAAGCTTATTTTCAGTGCCTTCAACAAGATATGCACTTTTACATATGTTTCTAATGATTGTTGATTTTTGATATACTTTACGGTCTTTCAGAACACGTTCAAGCGCATTGCTCAGTTGATGGAGCTTGATAGTATGGTTGCTCTTGCCAACACACATAGGTTTAGCTCTGATCATAGGTATGTATAAGATTCCAACCTAAGCTTTAATTGATCACTTTCTTGTGAACTCAACTTTATCCTTTTGTTCTACAAATTCTTCCTCAGAGGTGACTATGAAGACTTTCTTTTAGATATCGCAAAGCTTTTTACTCAACATATGTCATCCAGGATCGATACCTACATGGCATCACTAATACAGGTCTGCATCCGTTTCATCTATGTCAGCAATCGCTATACATATCCTGTTTCTGAGTTGGTCGGGTTGTATATGTGCAGGCTTTTGAGGCACCTTGGCCGGTAATTCAAGCAAATGCTATTTATTTGTGTAGCAGTATCGTTGCTTTCTCAAGTGTTCAGCATATCTCCACCCTTTACTTAAGTCAGGTATATTCATCCACCTCAACACACAACATTCTTCGGTTAGTCCCACAAAATTTTGAAGTTACATAACCTAAGCTCGTCTTTCTTTAAGGTTTTTGGCATGTTGATTGCGAAGATAAATAGATCGACAGACGCGATTGTGAGAGCAACAGGCTCTTTGGCCCTCGGTTTGCTACTGAAGTCAACCAATTCCTCTTGGAAAGCCACTCGTCTGGATTCACCAGACTCACTCCTTGTGGGACGCGAAGCGGAATCTTCTTGGAGGTCATGAAGCACAGATGCAAGAGAACTGCAGATATGATTGTATAGATGCCAAGTGATTTGATTCATTTGTGTATATGCGTGTATTGTGTGTGTGTGTAACGTTTTGATGTATAGTAGTTGGGACTTAGGTAAATATTCTCTTGCAGCTTAGCAATTATGTCATGTGCACTAGTTTGTCTTGATTTAAATTAATTTCGAATATAGCCAATCAGGCTATTATTCTCACCTAGTAATTAACCCTTTCATTTACATTAAATTAAGGTACTACTAGAAAATCTTATAAAAGTTTGAGAGTTTGACAAAGAGTTATTTTTTTACTGCGTAGCCATATTTTCCAATGAATTTCACTACTACTATTATGTAAGTTGAGTGCATGTATAGATTGCGTGACATCCATTGCTATAATAAAAGTTTTACTTATTTACTAATGATCTGAAGTTGCAGTAGACATTCATCAATTAATTATAAGCTTAACAATCCAACAAATTAAAAATGTAAGTAAGTAATGAACCTTTTAATCAAAAAAGAAGGGGGAATGGAGACTTGATACATCAAAATGGTAACTTCGTCATTTGTAGAGTATTTCATTTTTCTTGTTCCATTGTATGACTATATATGTGGTATTCATTTCATGTGCCCAATACAGATAAAATCAGTATGTATTTAATTAATTTAATGAGTGAAATTGAATATATGGAGTTTGATCTACAGAAGGAATATCAAGAAGCCAATCTTCTCCATTAATATATGAAGTGGTCACATATGGAGCTGCCTCAGATTGCTTTAACTGTTTCCCATATGCCACTCTATTTGTAGCGTCGGATCCGGGACCGTAGCATTCGTACTCCCCATACGACACCGTTCTGAAATAAAATAAAACACGATTAGAGGTGTCAAAATTGGCCCGACCCGAGAAATTTGGTCATAGGTCTGCAGACAATCCAAAGATGAAAGATCCCATAGCTCAGTCGCAACTCCACACTATGACGTTGACAACTTTATTGACAACCTTTGTCAAAACAAAATCCACCTAGCGTCAATTAAATGGACAACATTGGTTATCAAGTCTCACTTTATTTAGTTCAATCTAACATGAGTGTAATGGATATATGTGTGCATAGGAGAATATCTTTGGGTTAATTTAATAATTGATGTACCAGTCCTCAGCCAATTTACAATTTAGATGCAATTCTGAAAATGATGCAATAGTAATTAAAGGCTCAAATTTTTATTTGTATTGAATTTGTCACTCAAATTCATATCGAGCAGTGTAAAACGACATGGTAGATTTCATTCAATAGTCACCCATGCACATAATTAATTGAACTTGCCACGTTCTCATTAGTAAAAAAAAAATGATGTGGCAAAATTACTACAAACTAAAGATATGTACACGTAAAATGGCAATTCAACCATCTAGTTTAAAGAAAAAACATAGGTAATAGGTAACTCTAGGAGATATTTTGGAAATTTTGTGGTATAACTATGATTTTTCAAAGTGTTGTTAGTATCTAATTATCTAAATTCAAGAATATGGAATTTATCTCGTGCTCGAGCTTTTTAACCCCATGACTAACTCATTCATCTTACTTGGCTATTTCTATTTATTTTCAAATAATATTTAGAAACTATAATAAAAAAATTGAGAATCGTTTTCAATTTCTCTAATTAAGTTAAAATATAGTAACAAAAGATGCATGATATATGAAGGGATATTGAGAACATACTGATCTCTAGAAGGATCTCTCCAGTTATTCCAACCATCACCGGAAACAACATCGGACATGTAACATTTGGCGAAAACGGTGGTTGCATAATGGCCCCAAGCTCGGCCTAGCCACACTTTCCCGCTCCCCCTAATGCTGCATTTCAGGAATGAGAACCCGGTGTTTTCGTCCGCTGAATCCCTCGCCTGTGCCGCGATGCACCCGCTCACAATCCCGCTTTCCTCCACTTTTGCCGTCGAATTTATCGTGCACTCCTGCATATTTTTTTTTTTATTTTCTCTCTATTAATTATAAGATGTATGCTAATTTTTGTAGGGTAAAGGTTCAGTAGCAAATGCAGAAAAAGATATTGGTAGAAAACTAAACTATTTTTATAATTTCTAGAGAAGCTACAAATATTTTTAATAATTTATACATATTTTAAAAGATACAAGGAGAAAAAAATAAATAGTAGGGCTAAAATGAAGTGCTCAAGGGGATTGAGCCACGACCAAGTTGATTTTTTCGCTTTTATTAGTATATTTAATTTTATACTTATGCAAAAGCTCCTATCAATTATCTAACCATCAAAAAATATAATAAAATTATTTCTATTGAATTTTTTCACAAAATGGAAAAAATCCACTACACTAATATTTTTAACAATTCCAAATGAACAATTAGGATATTATGTTGAGGTATGTAAAATAGTATACTAGTATTAGTATTAACAAATAAATATGACAAACATATACCTCAAAAAGTGATCTAGCATTCCCAAAAATGAAATCAATAGATCCCTGGATGAAACATTGTTTATAATAATGTCTGCCTCTAGCATCATTCAATGTGTCTTGAAATCCATAAAATCCACATCCATAAAATGCAGATTGATCGCCTGAAACGCCAATTGCCACCGCCTGCCCTCCGCTTTCCCCGGGATCCGGTGCCGGAGCTGTGTTCTTCACCGATTTTTTATAGTTAGATAAAAATAATTATTAAATCGTTATAAGAAACACGAGCTCGAGGAGGAGAAATTACCACAAAACTAATATTATACGCTACGAAATTGGAAGCCCATACGGCAAAAGTAGAACTGTAGTTGGTTCCTCCGGTCGAATTAGCCGTATCGTTCCATGCTATGGCCGTGTTGCGATAGCCTTTACCCTGAATTATTATATTCGTCTTGTTGGAGTTCACCACCACTTTTTCCCTGCACCCATATAACATGTGTTTATTAATGACGTGACATGTACTGATGAAATGAAATTTTTTAAAATTTTTAAAAAAAGGAAAAAAAAAAAAACAGGGAGGGTGGGTGGGGGCCGGGGCGACGAAAAACCTACCTATAAGTGCCGGAATCGACCATGATGAGTGTCCACGAGCGGCTAAAATCCGGGACCGCGTCTATAGCTTTTTGGATGCTGCTAAAATTGGCGCATCCCTTCGTGTCAACCGTCATAATGACACCGATCTTCTTCGATGATTGGAGATCCGGACTCCATTTTAGGGTTTCGTTACATGAACTCTTTTGCCTCCGATGATGATGGTGATGGTGGTGGTGGTGGTGGTGATGACTATGGTGTTTCTTATAGATAACATCTTCTACATTGCAAAATATGTCTTCTAACCCTAGTTTCCGGCCTACTTTACACGAAAGCTCAGATCCAACGACACGACGAATGCTGGCTATAATGGTGGTTGAAGAGTAGTGAGAGGAATGGAAGGAAACTATGAGAGAGAGAAGCAAAATGGCTATGGCTGTGAGCCAAAAGAAGGTGGTGGTTTTTGTGTTCATGGTTTAAGTTAGGACAATTAATGTTATGGTGGTCTTGTTTAGGCAATATTTGGCATGTGGGATGATGTTGTTTTATGGTGGGGATGGGGTGGGGTAGGGTGGGGTGGGGTTATGATTTGTCGTAGGATGTAAGAAAAGCATGGGTATTTGGTGAGAGAAAATTCAATAGTGGGAAAGGAGAAGGTATGGGGATTTTGGTCTGTTGAATAAATCATACGCTAAGCTAAGTGTATAAAAGGTAATTATGGTCGGTATTGTATTAAATAATAGGGGGTCTAATGTATTTTGGAAGACCGAATGTAATGGAGTTTTTCGGCTCATGTCTAGCTGTGGGATTGGCCAGAGCTATCGTATTGTAAGTTTCCAGAGGCTCGAAAGACCAAATTATAAGTACAATGGAATTTTTGGCTCTTTAAGGGCGGAGCTATTGTATTGTAGGATTTGCAGTAATTTGAATGACTGAATGTAATGGAGTTTTTCGGCTCTCAAGCTAGTTGTGAGGTCGGCCGAGGGGGACGGCAATGACACATACATCCGTATTACAAGCACTTTTATTGGAGTTATTGACGTGTATGAAATGGGTTAAACTAAATTTGTGAACTGATTCTCTTTTAAAAGAAACTTGGATTTAAAGTATGGCCAAAGACGCGAATTTAATTTGTTGAAACTTATTTTATATTAACAAATGAAAGGGCATAGTATACTTAAATTAACTTTTAAGCAGTATGATATACATAAAATATTTATTAATATAATAATTATTGTAATTATTCTATAGAAATGGTTGAATTTAGGGTTTTTGGCTTTTTAAACCAAAATCTTTTCCCGAATTTCGGTTTTTCCCATGAACTGTAAGATTTGTTTTTAAAACCACGAACTTTCATTTCGTTAGGATTTTCCCAACCCGACCCGAATAGCATAATTCAAAATGTTAAAGTTGTGTTTTGTTTATTCAAAAGTTGTCATTTGTTATGTAATAATTGTGATTGTATGTATTATTGTGCCAAATAGGATCCGAGTAATCAATTTAGTGACAAATGGGATTAAAATTGACATGTAAACAACCCGGGTTTCGTCGTTGACCCGCGGGGGGAAAATCCTAACGAAATGAAAGTTCGTGGTTTTAAAAATAAATCTCATAGTTCATGGGAAAAATCGGAATTCGGAAAAATGTTTTGGTTTAAAAAGCCAAAAATCCTTGAATTTAAAACTGGGAATTCTCACGTGTGTTAATTCCATCTCGAAACGGATTAAGGTTTGAATTTAGTGGTATATTTCTAATTATATATGGATTGAAATATAAATTGTACTACTCTTAATTCATTTGATTAAGAATTACGTGTTACTTGTTCTCATCCAACTACTATCATTGTTTAGAAGATAACTCAAATGAAGTCCATGATTGTGAATGTTTTCCATTTTTACATAACAAATCGAGACTGACTGATCAGTGATTAATAGTTTTATACATATTGCATCCATTTCAATTAATCATTAATTATAATTAATACATTTTATTTAAAATTTTAAAAATTATAATTAAAATTAGAGGTATTAGCTACTAAATTAGAAATTTTGGTCAAATTCTGATACCCCTAAAATTAAAAAATGATGAAAAAGTCATGAACTTTGATGTTGTAGCCCACGTGCTGCTGCGATAAGTCGAATTTAGCAATAGCTCAAGTTCTCAATCTTCTTATGCACACCCATAGTCTACTCGTCTTCTTCTTTGTGCAACCATTCTCTCAAAAGACTACCTTCCTCCTTTCTCTAGGACATTGGATTAAGTTATTATATCTAGAGAAAGTGAGGAATTGAAGTTTGATTTTGGGAGAGAATCAAACAAACCTAGGGCAAACTATTTTCAAAACATTTTTAAAAATATAATCAACGATATCGTTTAGAGCTTCTCGAAACAACGCAAGTAGTTCTTTTAAACGTCCGGTATGCCCACGTACATATTCTGACAATATCATAGTAGTGTAAGATTTGATTTAGGGGCAAACCTGACTCCCTAAAAATTGAGTATAACATCAAAATTCAAAACTTTTCTGTACATTTCTTAAAATCACGCGGGATACCACCAAAATTCATAATTTTAGCATCTAATACCATTTAAAATTAGGACAAAATCCATTAATGAATTCTTGAGTACTAATAATTAGTACTTACCTAAATAAAAATTAATACCCTCTTTGTCTCAATAATCTTTTCTTTTTGGATCATTCTAAGTCAATTTATTTAAATATTCATGTCCAAAATAAATGGGCCATGAATATTGGACCCCAGAAAATATTAAATTACTATTTAATTTATAAACATAGCATGAATTTTCTCAATTATTCGCTTAATGGCTAGCATCAATTTTTTCAATCCACAGCTTCGAAGAAGAAACCAAACCAAATACTAAACCATAACAAAGTACATAATCAAAATACAAACCCAAATCCGAAGGAAAAAAGAATCTTTATTTTAGGTAACACAAAGGTCAAACAATACATTTATTCAAACATTAAACCAAGCCTACCATCAAAGGGTAAGGCTATAGCAAATACAGAATGCCAAAGGATAGAAGTTGCCCTACACATATATAGCAAGAAGCACACCATATTTTGGATCCATCCATCCATGCAGGTGGGTGCAAGCAACCACCTCCGCCGCCCCGACGCTGCCGCCGAGGCGGCCGACGTGTGCTCGGAAGCTGGCTCTTGAGTTATGGTGGCAAGAGTAAGAGGGAGTGAGGAAGAAGAATGGTTTGGAATTTATATAGAGAGCATATGTTGGTAGTCATGAGGGCAATAAAGAATGAGGTGACTTAACTTGGAGTTTGTGATCACTTTTGGTTTAAGGCAAAAAAATAGGGAACAAAAAATATAAAGTGAAAATATAGGGTGGCATTTTGTAGTATCTTCAAGGGATATGCCAATAGCATATCTCCAATTATAGATCTCAAAATTATTCATCATTCCTCTATGACAAATATGTCTCCTATTTCATAATTTTATTCTACTAACAAAATGATATTTTAAAATGAAAATTTTGAGATTTTTTGGTGTATATTTGGTTTTTAACCGCATATACTTGATGAAGACAGTAAACACTACGGTTAAGATTTACACAAGAAATACCCGAAGTCAAAATTGTCGGGCAATACATAAGCAGTTCAAAATAGAAACAATAACAAAAAGTAACAAATCAATATATAAGTAAAAGCAAGTGTTCTATCTAAAACCATTATATAGAAGAAAAGCCACACCACCTTGATGCTATATCTTTATATCTTTCAACTCAGGATTTTAATTATAGTATGTATAATTAGTTCATATTCGAAAGAATATTCAGTGGCATAAATCTATGTAATATTGTTAATGAAGGCTTTTTGACTCTATTTAAAGCTTAAATTGAATAAAGATGTGTGAGGATTAGGGATTAATTGCAGATGCAGTGTATAAAGTAATTAATACTATTATCAAATGAATTATTGATGTTGTATCATCGTATTAGTGTATTATTAAAAAATGTCTCACTCTATCATACTAATTGTTTAAAAGTACCAAACGTTTTATTCATCGGTTAAGAAATGTCCCACTCTATGAATAGTTATGTCTCATCGTTTTAGCGTTTAACCGATAATCACCCATGAAATCTCTCTGATCCCTCTACCTTCTAGTTCATCTTTATTTCTTTCTACGAAAGAAAGATAAGTCGAAAGATCTCGAGGTTGGTCGTTCTAGAAATTGAGTTGTATGACTACTCAATTTGTTTTTGGGGAAGATGATTTTCGTTTTTAAATTGGCATGATTTTTTAGTTCTGTTGGTTGTTGCTTCTGCTGATTTCTCTGCAGATGGTTAGATATTCATATCTTGATCGAGAGCTTGACATTGCAGCCTTCGTAAAAAAATACACGAAGACGCAGCTTACTTATCATAAACGAGCACTGACGCATCTCGCTATGCAGACAACCGTACCCAGCAGAGCATAACCTCGAATACACACTATTGCTGCTTTTCGTGAATAATTTTGAATGTATTCAATCATCTAATTGTTCGAATACTCTATAATGTATCTTATCTACCTATTTCATCAAAGAAAGTAACAGCCCTTTTCATGGGAAATTATGAAACTATGAGATCACATAAATTATGCATAAACAACCCAAAATTGAAGAGAAGAGGAATACCAAATCAATTCTCAATCTGAGTTTCTTCCTTCAGTCGATCCATTTCTCTCTCCCACTTGAATCCGAACATTTGGCGGCCAAATGGAACAATAAGGTTGTAACGGAACACCTATAAGATGCATATGCATATTATATCAGATTGAAAAATGCATTTTGTGAACAACTGGAGTTTCAGTGTAGAAGGAAAATACCTTGTTGTTTAGATCACGGAGTTGAAGCTTCAATGCTTCTGAAGCCTCGAGCCATTTGGAATCATCGAGTCCGTCCTTACACTTCCACGCTCTCCCGAGCGCTATGCGCCAGCCAGCAATGCTATTTCTTATCTCTTTGTTAAGTTCAACCCATTCTGGAGCGCATCCATTTTTGTTAAGAATCCTGTATAAGGTGTCTTCAGCAGGGTCGGCGTGGGGGTTAGTATCGAGGTCCAGAGGCTTTCCCTTCCCGGGCAAGTTTTCGAATTGACCCTCTTCCATGGCATGATACACTCGTTGCTCCACCACATTTATTATATCAGTCTCTGATCTGAAAAATATAGGTCATTTAGGTTGCATTACACTATAGCTACAAAGTCAAGAGCCTACAAAGGGTGCAAATTATGTAGAAATTCCACTACAATTAGTGGAATAAGTGAAAAGATATAAGCACTCTGCTAACTAGAAACCATGTCTATTCTTATCTCTTGTTTGGTTGCTTTTTTCTTAAAAGCTCGGCCGTGACAATGTATCTTAGCCCGTCTCCGCAATGCCAAGATTACATTGTATAATTGTATATCTCGCAAATATCCATCTCACCTCTACCCATGTGACTAATTTAATCTTAAACAAATCTCATTTTGGATTATCCCATATTGTATCTCACTATTATATTGTCTAATGACTATACGTCACCTGAATTGTTTAGAACCAGACTTTCTACTCCTACTAAGTTATGATAGATTAGGATCAGATATGGTGAATATGTGTGGAATCTTAATCTGGATAAGGTGATTACTGTTAACAATAACTAAATAATGGATCTAAACAAGGAGAACAAATATTTAAGAAACGTTGTTTGCAAACATCTTAGCATTTCTTCTATCTCCTTACTGCTTCACCTGCAATCCTGCATTATGCTGTCTACTGTAACGTTACATAAACAATTATAGATGTAATATGAGATTGGTATAATGAAGAATGAAGATTCAAGGTAAATCACAATTCTCCATTATCACTCAGTGACTCAAAGCAGTCACAGATTAACAGAAACAACATGAAAACCGAACTAATTTAATAAACAATTTCTACAATTGACGACATATTATGTAAACACACATAAATCGGATAAAATTGATCCAAAATTTGGATTCCAAATCACCAATCGGAAAATCTCTAGAAATTTAGAGAAATTATCCAACGGCAAATCTCTAGAAATTAAGAGAGCACAGAAATGAAGCGATCGGCAGAATACTTTCCGAGAAATCAGAATCATTCGAAAGGAATTGAATGTGCACCTGACGTTGTTGCGCTGTCCGCGGAGCTCCGGCGGGAGTTTGCGATCATTGACGGCGTCAATCACGGAAGCGAGACGATCGTCCGAGACTTTCTTAGTGGATTTGGATTTGGGAGAAAATTGAGGTGAAGATGAAGATGAAGACGACGCCTGTCTTCTGGCAGCTGCCGCTGATCTGGTTAAAAACGCCGGCGCCGATGAAGCTTTCCTTGCCGCGAAGCGAAGCGCCATCACGCACTCCAAAGACTTTGGAAGTTGGGCTTATAAAATGGGCCCGATTTGTATGCTTTCTTCTATTTTAGTCCAACTGATTTTTTATGCGTACGACACGGATCAATCTCATGGGTTATGGTGTCGCTCTATTGGTTTCGGGTTAGTGATGCATGGTTAAATCGGAATCGGCGGTGTCACTCAATTGGTTTCGTCTTAGGGATGCATGGTTAAGTCGGAATCAAGAGTTCGACTTGAAATTAGATTCTTCAATGATGATCAAAACAATTGACCGTAGTTTTGTTTTGAATTGTAATTTGAATTAAAGGTTGGATTTTGATTCTAATATTTTTGAACCATGGATAAGTGGTTAATCGTTGAAGAAGAAATGGAATCAATGTATCAGTTTCGATTCCACATAAGTTTTGAAATGTAAGGTGAAAAATATCTTCGGGTCATACTATGTTATAAAGAAATGAGAAATTAAATAACTAGTAATATACCATTATTAATATTTATGAGATGAAGAAAATACATTATAGGTTGAGAGTTTTGACTACTTCTTTTCCAACTTCTTCCATGGCAGATCTTCTCCTCCCTCTACCCCCATGCCGGTTGCGCCTTGCTAGATCCCACGATTCCACCCATGCCTTGTTGCTGCGCCCCTCCCAACCTCCGATGCAAATGCCTCGGCCCTGGCCCCCACGACCCCGCAACAGAAGGGCTGGGGACACCCCGGCCCAACCTCGTGCAAATGCTAATGCTCTTGATTGAAATGGATTAGATCAAATATATAAAGATTGAAATTGTGTATAATTAAATTTATATTTATATAACAAAGAACCTCGAAAAATTAAGTTTGGACAGGCAATTTGCAGTCGAAATTTTTGATAAATAAATTTTGTGAGTTGATATTATGAATGACATGAATTGCATTATTTATTTTATTCCTGAATAGCGAATAAAATACATGGTCTAAACTCTAATATTTTCTTTTTCCAAATGTGACACCAAATTATTAAGGTCCTTCCTATAAAGGAGTGATGCTAGCCAGCTATCAAAAGTGAGATTTCGTCAATTAGGTAAATTAATAAAGTTAATTTCATATCTAGAAGGACTTTCTTTCATATTTTTGGGCAGAATTGTGGGGAAAGAAATCCAAGACCACCTTTTACAATCCATTTATTTCAACTTCACCACATGCTTCAATTATTTCCTGGACCCAACATTTGACAAAAGTTGGGATCATGAGAATAAAGTTCTCAAATAAAAGCTTATGGTGGCTTGTTTATAGTATATATATATTAAGAAAATAGAAAAATAACCTTGTTAGTTACTTCTATTATATAGATACACTATATATTTTTTTAAATAAGGATAATTGAGAAGAATGTCACCAAACCTACATATCCAAAAATCTCTTCCTATGATTTATCTGATACATAGGAGTATTTCTTTGGTAAATGACAACTATCCACATTATGTAAGGAAAGAGGTTTATCTTTTGTTCACACAATTATTGTAGCATATATATACAGCAAATCAAATGTGTGTGTACGTAACTATACTTTCTACCAACTGCACAGCTATATTATAAAGTTTCTAAAATACTTTTCCAAGGCTAAACCATCCTAACTCGAGAAAACAAAACAAAAAATAAATTTTGCAATCTAGGTAATATTTTATACTTCATGCCACTACAAAAAATAAATATGGCAAGCTTTGGGAACTATGATATCTTTTGGATCACATTTGATTTTTCTTGATATATGCTGACACATCGAATATTCACTCACCTAATACATCTATAATAGTACTCACTTACCTTATTGATATGCTGTTTTTAACTAGTAGTACTATTAAAATTATCTAGTGCAAATAGTCTCGATAATGGACAACATTAATTTTAATATATACTCCATAAATATCAGTGAAGTAGAAGAGATATAGAAATAGAGATCAGTTGTAAATATTATTATTAGAGAATGTGTCTCAATTCAATAGAGAGGCACTTACAAACGATAAAAGGTTTTTTAATAATCAAAAATGAAAAAAGTAAGTCTATTAAATATGAACGAATATAATATATAGTATTTCTCTATATACTAGTTGTTTGAACTATAACTCCCTTGTGTTGTATAGCACAATTTTATAAAAAAATGTAAAAGTAGAGAATTACAAAAAAATCGAATATTTGAAAATACAACAAACTTAAATCGAAAATTGCATCCTGAATCTAAATGGCATCCAACCAACGGAGCATGGCGCCCTTCTCATACGAGATGAGGCGGGAACCGATGGCACGAACATATGGATTTTACGACACACTTATACACATAATTGCTACAATCACACATATAATGAATAATTATACACCACATGATTAAACAAGGTTAAATCAATGCAAATTAACATGATTAAACAAGGTTAAATCAACCCGCATTCTTCCACATATTTATGTTCACTGGAACATTAGTAAAGAGTTAAGACCATTACTTTAATTACGTAATTAATTTAGGTTTTGCAACATCTAAATATTGTTTAAATCCGACACTAACCCTGAATTATGTTGGTCTATCATGATTAATGGGTGATAGAAATGATATATAAGTCTCCTTAATTCCTGAAAATAGTGCAATGTTCAAAGGCCTCTCCCTCTCTCTAATGATGCAACATTATCTTTCTATTCATCAAATTTGTCGTATTGAGGCTACTATTTTTCATGTGGAAATTTTGGATGTGATTTACCGACATTGCAAGATATGCTTTTGAAAAATGAAATTGGTTAAAAGTTGGCTATATTATACTTCATTCGTCACTAGTAATTTCTTTATTTGACAAAAGCTTCTCTTTTTAATATTTTACTTTCTTTCTTTCTTATATTTCATTCACGCTCTTATTTTATTATCTCTATTTTAAGTTTTAACATATTATACTTTAAAATCTCGTACCAAATATCGCTACTAACTTGAGACAGAGTATATTATCAATATCAACTATTTTTATAAATGTTGAATAGTCGAAAAAAATTACTATGAAATTTGGTCAGTCCCACAATTTAAAAAATCAGAAAAAAATAAAATATAAATTTATTCTTAATTATCTCACATCACTGTCCTTTTGGTATATTATCATATTATGGAGTAGTTACTATGCAGTAAAAAAAATATTATCGTTTAGTTAAAAAACATCAATAAGTAATATTAAGTGACCAAATATTTTTTTATAGTAAAATAGTTGAGAATAATATTGATTAATTTTTAAAGTTGTATTAAGCCATAATTTTAACCAAATCATTATTTTTACATCAGAACTGTATTTAACTCCTTTCACACCGATAAATGTACTACTTTTTCATTTTCTAATTTAGATTTGACTAGAATGATGAGATGTTTTCTTAACTAAAAAGCTTGTTATTAAATTAAATAACATACTCAATACATTTATAAAAGAGCAGACATCAGTCCACTTTATTTTATTCTTATTTGGTCGTTGCACCCCTAATTTAGATATACAATAGATACACCATATTAATAATATACCCATTTTACCCTTTAAGATTAAGCCACTCTTATTTACGCATTTGGAACATATCCGACTTTACTCACACCATTTCATAATCATATGAACCATTTCATAATCCCTCTCTCTCTCTCCTCTCTCTCACACACTAACACACACCTCTGAATTCAACAACTGTGTTGAATGTTGCTGCATATGATTATATCATCTTCATCTACTTGTACAGTTCTGCAACTGATCTCGTTTTCTCGATAATAGACTGCCGTTTTGATGAGAAACTGCCTAAAATTTGATTGCGCACTCGATTCATATTCAATTGTATAGAAAATTGTTAATCGAGCAGCGCAGTTGTTGAGCTCGAGCAGTGTAGGCGTGGAATCGGCAGCTCAGAGCTGTTTTGTAGCGCCGGAGATGGATGGAAGGGTTTTCTATGTGGCGGCGGCGGTGGTTGCGTTGGCGGCCGCCGCCGCCTCAGCGGTGAATGACGCCGTAGGATTTCAGAGAGTTCTGTCGCTGGAGAGAGCTTTTCCGGTGAAGGAGGACCTAGAGGTGAGTAAAGCTCGGGACCGTGCGAGGCGCGGACGCATGCTGCAGAGCTACTCCGGCGGCATCGTCGATTTCACGGTCGACGGCACCTCCGATCCCTACGCCGTCGGGTAATTGCTTAGTAGCATCTCTGTGAACACTGTGTTGTTATATTGTGATGAGTTCGTTAGTAGAATTTCGGTTGCGTTTATTGTTTAATTATTTCTGTATGGTGCTCTAGATAATGACTGGTGAGTGAGTTCAGCAAATTTATGTATTGTTTTGGAAATCAGCTGCTTGAATTTACTGCGCTTTTCTACAGCTTCATCTAATCAACGGTTTGATTTGGAATTTTGAGACCTGATTATTTAGAATTGAAACGTTGACCGTTTGGATTTTGTTTGGTGAATGATTCGGGTGTGAACGTGTAATTCAGATACTTTACGTTTTCACATTGTATTGAGTTCGCCTTTTATGATTTAACTAGTTGATGAAGTAGTTGTTGTTAATTTTTATCATGATTAACCGTACTGCGCTACTGCTTGATTTTGCAGACTTTATTATACGAAAGTTAGGTTGGGAACTCCACCTCAAGAGTTCAATGTGCAGATTGATACTGGAAGTGACATCTTGTGGGTTACTTGCAGTTCCTGTAATGATTGCCCGCAGAATAGTGGATTGGGAGTATGACTTCTACTCTTTATCTTGTTACTTGCTCATTCATTAGTGTTGTGGCAATTTATTTGAGTTATAAATTGACTTTCTGTGTATTGTGCTTTCAGATTCCTCTCAACTTCTTCAATGGCGCCTCGTCCTCGACCTTTTCACCAATGTCCTGCTCGGATAGCATTTGTGCTTCCATTGTTCAAACTGCATCCGCTGAATGCAATAGTGGGAGCAATCAGTGTGCTTACTCATTCAAATATGGCGATGGAAGTGGCACTTCTGGTCTATATGTGTCTGATATGCTTTATTTTGATACAGTTATGGATGCCTCTTTGATAGTCAATTCTTCTGCTCCTATTGTTTTCGGGTAAGCCGTTATATGGGTCCTATTGTTTATACTTTATCCTGGTATAATCATGATCAGATGCTTTGTGTTCTATTCATATTGTGCCTCGACACAGCTAATATAATTTGAGTAGAAGCAATTTAAAACTGCTGCCCTTGCAAGAACAGCTCTATGTATCAGAATAATTTTCTGTTATGATTTTTTGGGTTATAAGGAAGAAATATATTTGTGCAACATGCATTTAGTTTCCTCTAGCTTAACCCTATAGAATTTCAATTTTTTTTGTGGAAACAGGTGTAGCACTTCACTGTTTGGAGACCTGACTGATTCAGATAGAGCAGTTGATGGAATATTTGGCTTTGGCCAGAATGGTCTTTCAGTAATATCACAACTATCATCAAGTAGGATCACTCCTAAAGTATTTTCCCATTGCTTGAAAGGGGAGGGTAGTGGTGGAGGTATACTAGTTCTTGGTGAGATAATGGATCCAAGAATCGTTTATACACCCCTTGTTCCATCGCAGTACGTCTATTTGCAATATGCCCGCTTAAATATTCTTAATGTTGTTTTTTCTTGACAATTGTGAGGCTGTATGGCCCCTTAAGGTGCATTTAGTAAATCCAGAAACTGACATTTCATCCATGCAATAATGCACATCTTTATTATGATAACCCTTGCCAATGAGAACTTTTTTTAATCATAATTTTACCTGATGCACGAGGCATGGGTGGATACTAGTATAAATTAACAGGTTAATAATTGTCAAGGATTTGGTTCTTTGGCTTTTTCCTTTTATCCGATTTTGATATTCCTTCTAGTTGGAATGAAATCCTTAAGAATACAAGCTATCCCCAGCAGACATTTGCAGTACAACAAATTACATAATTTAATTGGTATAGTTCCCACTCAAATACATTCACTTCACTACAAGGCGATGTTCTGATTTCAATAGATAATCTAAATCATTTTTGCATAATGGTGCACGTTAAATTGAAATAACAGCTTTTTTTTGGTTAGTGTCTGTTATTCATGCCTCCGTTGGTATATTTCTCATTGTTATGGATGGAATCCCCTGGTTCTCTTTCATAAAATAATGAGACAATGCTGCTTGTTTGTTTTCACTGCATTGAGAATGAAAGACTTTGGAGACATATACCAATTTGATGTTTGATTTGTATCTTTAATTTTTTTCAGGCCTCATTATAATTTACATCTACAGAGCATTGCTGTCAATGGACAACTGTTACCTATTGATCAAGGATTGTTTACTACGTCAGGCAACCGAGGAACCATAATTGATTCTGGAACTACGTTGGCTTACCTTGTGGAAGGAGCTTATGACCCTCTTGTTGCTGCTGTAAGCATCCTGATCCACTTCATGCATGCCTTTCTTTCCTATCATGAACCAATTGATGCTACGACCTTCAAGGAAAACAGTTAATGTCATAGGTTTTGACCTTACAAAAGGCCACATTACTGATATTAAGGTGGCCTAAATTATATATTCAGAACATGAGACTGATTAATTCCAGCCTCTCTTAATGAGGTCTCATGAAGCTAAAAACTAGAGTGAACTCAGAATCCTGACCCTTTTTCTATGCTTGCAGATAACTGGTTCTATTTCTCCATCCGTGAGACCAATTACATCTAAAGGAAATCAATGCTATCTGCTTTCTACAGGGTTTGTATATTCTTTAGTATTTAAATATGCAGTTCAGACCATTTTAGTATTTAAATACGCTACTACACGAGCACCTTAATAAGAGTGCTGCTGGTTTCTGTTCTATAAACAGCTTAGCAGAGGTCTTCCCCGAAGTTTCTTTCAATTTTGCTGGAGGTGCATCCATGGTTTTAAGACCAATCGACTACCTTGTACATATGGGATTTGCTGTGAGTCTTCCACTTATATCCTTTTATACTGGATTATTTCCTCGGCATCCTGGCTGTTGATACAAAAAATTTTCCGGTCTGCTCCTCTTAGATCATGATTATCATGGCTTCAACAGTGATCATCACATAGTATCTAGCCCAGCCTAAACTTTTAATTGTTACTGTTTGTCTCAGGATGGTGCTACGATGTGGTGTATGGGCTTTCTTAAAGTTCCAAATCAAGGCACAACAATTCTGGGAGGTGGTTGCCTGTCTATAAGCTATTTATAATACAATTACTTACTCGAAATATTTTTATCCTCATTTATTATCCTTGAAGCCTGTTATTATTCTCCAAGCCTCAGCAACTTCACTGTGCCATCCAATTTCAAAGACACATGACATAATTAATTAGAACAAGTCTCATAACTTTTATTGTATGTATTAATTCCCAATGCATCGAAGTTATTGGCCTAATGCAACGATACTCCAGGTCGCCTTGTGATATAGTCGTTCTTTGATGCCCAAGTGACAAACTTACACTCGATAGAAACAGCATAGCTAGAAGTTTTTTTGCGCACTTGCTTAGCTTTGAACTGTACTGGCTCCGTTTTTTGGTTTATACTCTGAACCATTTGTGACGTTGTCTTATTTCCAGATCTTGTACTCAAGGACAAAATTTTCGTTTACGATTTGGTTCACCAAAGAATAGGATGGGCAGACTATGACTGTAAGTTGAATGAAATTTGTAGACCGTTAAGCATCCTTACCATATCAGACATTTCATTATATCTAAATGTGCTGCGCAACTTCTGAATTTTTTGTTCAGGCGCATTGTCCGTTAATGTCTCTATAACTTCGGGCAAAGACGAATACGTCAGCGCCGGACAGCTGAGTGTGAGCAGCAGCTCCTCCACTGGTGAAATCTTCAAGGCTATGCATAGGTATTATGGTGTTCTGGTTCTGGTGCTGCATTTGTTGCTGTTAGGGATTCTTTCTCTGTAGATTATTTCCACTCATGCCTATTTTTTCATCCATTTCTGATGTCATCAATTTATATTTGTTGCAATTGGCAACTTTCATGTCATCTTCAAGATCATATGAAAAAAGTATTAAAAAAAAATCAGAAATCATGTTAACTTGAGCATTTGGAAGGGATGATGGAAGTGAGGAAGTTCTCTAACATTTTTTATTTATGATTAAATTTGAAATTAGGGAATATAGGACTAGAGATGTTATTTATTTACATTATAGGATGCATTGATTGTCTTTAGTAGTAATAATACAAAGAGCGGATAATATACCTCCATCCAAAAATAATACTCCCTCCGTCCCGCTTTAGCAGTCTCATTGACTTGTCCGACCTCTTTTTGTAAAAATGATAAAAAAAATAGTTAAAGTGGAGAAATGATAAAGTAAGAGAGACAATAATGTAGATAAGGCTCTTCTTTATATTATTCTTTCTCTTAATTTACCATCTCTCGTCTTTAACTATTTTTTATCATTTTTATAAAAAGAGGACAAAAAAGTCAATGGGACTGCTAAAGTGGGACGGAGGGAGTAGTCATGTTAACCAATGTGTAGGACACTTATATATTACTACCATCTAAGTGGAGAAAGATGTCAATTCAATGACATGTTATTAGTCTTTGAACGCATGAATTTTCGATATTTTCTAAATTTTTTCCTTTTTTTCTAATTTAAATACAGTAGGAGATTGTCTGATATTCCCTCCGATGAACAATTTCGATAAAAATAAAATTATTTTGTGAATTGTTCTAATTTTTCTATTTTCTGATAATTTTAGGTTGTTTTAGACAATAAATCTTATTTTTAGACAAGATTAACAAATTTTAAGAGATTATGAGTTGAGATATTTGTGATTTTTGTCCTTCAAATTACATTTGGTTGGGTTTGATGACTGTTTTCATTTTATTTACCAATGGAGTATTTAAGTTTTTGTGATTTAATATGATTATGAAAGAATTTGTAAACAAATTTTATGACTCCCCTCCATTTTATCGCACATTACAAGTGATTGGTTTTTCTTTTATGGCTATCTTACTACAAGTGTTACTTTTTATTTTTAGCAAAAAAAAAGCACAATTAATTTCTCAATACTTTATTCTCTCTAATAAGTACTTTATTGTCCACTTATTAACTTATATGGAATACTATATCATTTTTCTATAGTCCTAATGCCTAAAAGAAATTAATCACTTGAGTGTGATAGATGGAGTATTATTTAATTTTCTTTATTTAAATTATGTGATTCAAATTTTTGGAGAATTATTTTTTTTAAAAATTTAAAGAATATAAATTTATACTCTTGTCTAAACTTAAAACAAAGTGTTGCGAATTAAAATATTTTAGAAATAATCTATCGCTTAGAAAAAATTAGAAAATCTCAAAGTTTGGAAGAATCTAGAAAATCTCGAAAATTTGTGTGTTTAAACGATGTAGTAGTATTCATTATTTTTTGGTACTGATAATATCGAAGAACACGCCAACTTCAATTCAAAGAAAATTAATTTTCCAAGAAAAATAAAGAATATTCAAAATTTATATATTTAGATTTAAAAATAAAAATATAGAGAAATATTAAGAAAAATATATTAAATGTTTATATATTTATAGGTAAATAACCCAAATAAAATGTATTTCTAGCATTTTTGTTAAACATTTAATTTCCATCACTTTGATATCATCACTATAAAAAGATACAGATTAAATCAAATGAATACAATATGTATTCATTTTTACTAGAAAAAAAGGCACTCCTTGTTTCATTTCAATATAGTTAAGTTGTATTCATTTTAAATTGTCCCATTTAAATACATTCACGGAAAAAAAATCAACATATTTTATGAAGTAAGTATCTGTATCTCTTAATTTATTCTTTATATCACTTTTATGTATTTATTCCTTTATTGTTTTATTTATTTACTTTGTTTTTTTTAAATGGGTATAGGTATTTATGTACAATGTACAATTGTACTCAAGTCAAAAGAAGCTAGCAATTCTATGAGAGAGAAATTTGTACATTAATTGAACTTTTCCTTTTTAACAAACTATTGTACCAAAATGAAAAAATGGCAAAGTATCTTTTAGTATTTCCTCATGTAAAATCAAATGAGATCCAAATAATAACAATTGAAAATTTATATTCCATATTGTACCAAGATTAAAAACTGCCTAGTATCTTTTGTTATTTCCTCACCGAAATAAAATCGGTCCAAATAATAAATTTTGAATATTTAATTTTGAAATTGTACCAAAATTTCATTTGGAGTAAAGAGAGGATCATATTATTTCCATTCTAATAAACACTTTTTCTAAAAAAGGCTAGATATAGTATGTGTAATACTCCATTAAAGAATTATTATAGGTGGAATCACACCACACCATGTAATAAATGTGTCTCAATCGCTAGAATGCTGATGAATTTTTAGTTTGAGTTATATTCTAATTTTGTGAGAAAATTAATGTGATTTTATTTAATCATTAGCATCCACAAATCACGATTATCCTATAATGAAGTGTATAGACAACAAAGTAACTGCAATTTGAAAGACAAAAAATTGCAAATACCTCTTAAAATTGTTATTTCACCCGAAATATTACATAATAAATGATTTGCAAAAGAGGTGTCATATAGTAAAAAAAAAGCTAAATTTAGACAAGAGTTAAATTAAAATAATTGATTAATCAACTTGGAGTTGTTATATAGTAAAAAAGCTAAATTTAGACAAGAGTTAAATTAAATAATCAACTTCAATTTGATTGAAATTAAAATCATAAGATGATTTGAAAATAAAAATTCAGGTATAATATCAAAAATTGATATATTTACACATTTATGAGAAATAAGTATTAGCAAATTTATTTGTAAAAATAATATTGTGGTGATTCACCTAGAGACCATTGACCAAAAATTAACAATTGGCGAGTGAAGCGACGCGCGCCTTCGGATCCGTACACGCACTGTTTACGCACAAAACTCCTGCGTCCATGCAAATACCCTTACAAGAAAAACACACTCTCTCTCTTCCTCACTCTCTCTTCTCCTATTTTCATTTAAGGAAAAAAACAATCTCTCGCGTTATTCGCTTTCCAAATCCTCTCACATTTCCCTCAATTCCCCGCTCAATTCCCTGCGTAACGCCTCCAATTTTTTGATCGAGCACATCGATCGGAGCATCAATAATGGCGACGGAATCCGCGGTTCCGATTCCGGCGTCTCTGTACGTCGGAGACCTGCATCCCGACGTGAGCGATGCTGTTCTGCTCGAGGCTTTCAAGGAGTTCAATTCGCTGACGTCGGTGCGCGTCTGCCTTGATTCCGCCACCGGCCGCTCGCTCGGTTACGCCTACGTCAACTTCGATTCGCCTCACGACGGTACTTTTTTGTTTTATTTATTGATTCTGTTTATTTACTTTTGTGTGTGTGGAAGCGGATCGGGGTGAATGGTGAATTTTGGCTGCGTTGATTTGTGATTGAAGCTGTTTTAATGAATAATTGATGTTTGTGGTTGCGTTTGACTGGTGGTTATTTTGGTACGTTTTCATGATTAGAGAGGTTAGATCGAATTGATTTCTGTACGAAACAAAGATTATTTGACAATTCTGTATAGCTAATCCAATGTTTTTATGATAATTAAAGAGACAGCACAATAACGTACATTACATGTGTATGGAGGCACAATGATTCAGTACTTTTTTTTTTAAATGAATTTCGTGCATATCATCAAATTATTTTGGGATAGCTGATTCTGATACTTTCTACTCAGCTAAAAGCACTTGACTGCAAGAATTACTGTTAGTACAATATACTGTAATTATAAGTTTTACACAGCATTTTGATTTTAGCATGAATGTGAAAATTTTCCTCGAACCTGAATCAATAGGAACTGAATGGGTGTGATTCTCTCACCATTGGAGCCAAAACTCATTGAGACTAGTCTCATTGCAGTCTATATCTGTGTGTATGTTACAATTTAAATGATTTGTACGACGAGCATCAAAGGCCTACTTTAAACTGCTATGGTTTTGTTTGTTAAATGTGGAACTCTGATTCTTGGTCTGCATATTCCTTAATTTTTGTTGCGCCATCGACTGCATTCGCATTATGCTGTTATTACTAATTTGTTACACTTACTTGCTCCTTGTGCTCTTCTTAACCTCCAGCTTTTTTCTGTAGCCCTTCAGGCTATGGAATTGAAAAATCATCTCACACTGAATGGAAAAGCGATTAGGGTTATGTGGTCACACCGTGACTCGGATGGACGAAAAAGTGGAGTTGGAAATGTCTTTGTCAAGGTAGGTCTGGTTTTCTATCTGATTTAACATTACTGGTTTATGAGATATCCTTAATGCTGGTTCATGATCTAGTTTGTATAATACTAATAAAGTTTATATCTGTGTTTTCATTGTAGAATTTGAGTGACTCAATAGACAGCGTTAAGCTTCAAGAAATGTTTCAGAAGTTTGGTGTTATTGTATCTTGTAAAGTAGTCACTTCTGATGATGGGAAGAGCAGAGGATATGGCTTTGTCCAGTTTGAGTCTGAAGCCTCAGCAAAAGAGGCCATTGAGAAGCTCAACGGCACAGATGATGGAGGAAAACAGATGTATGTCACATTCTCGGTTCTCCCTTGTTTCTCCTCATGCATTTTTGCTTGAGTTTTAGGCGAGAGACATTTCATCTTCTCCCTTTTTATAACACTTTTTTCACCAAAAAGGCTTTTTCCATAGGTACGTTAGTAAATTTATCAAAAAAAGTGACCGAGCTGTTGCTTCTCACGAGGTGAAGTACACAAATCTGTATGTGAAGAACCTAGATACAGGTATATCTGAGGAAATGTTCAGGGAAAAGTTCTCTCAATATGGAAAAATTGTGAGCTTAGTCATCTCAAAAGATGAGAATGGTGCATCAAGAGGTTTTGGGTTTGTTAATTTCGATAAAGCAGAAGATGCCAAATCTGCAGTAGAAGCTTTGAATGGATCACAACTTGGTATGGTTATGAAGTCTTATCAAATTTTATACTAATATTATGCCAAGTAACATTTCTATTTGAAACTTTCTCATAAAATCCACTCATTCAACAGCTTCAAAGGTCTTATATGTCGCCCGAGCACAAAAAAAATCAGAACGCCAGGAAATGTTACGCCTCGAGTTTGAGGAGAAAAGGAAGGAGCAGATCTTGAAATACCAGGTTCTAAAGGAGTTGTTTTCTTCGTAAAATGGTTACTTATTAAATTTTTTATGATTATATTTTCCTTTACTCTATTGATTGCAGGCATCAAATGTGTATGTGAAGAATATTGATGATGAAATCTCTGATGACGAGCTAAGACTGCATTTTAGTCAGTGTGGCACGATTACCTCTGCAACGATAATGAGAGATGATAAAGGTATAAGCAAAGGGTTCGGATTTGTCTGCTTCTCAACACCGGAGGAGGCAAATAAAGCTGTATATACATTCCATGGTGAGCTTTTACCTTCTAATATATAACAACACAACATTTGAATTTCTTTTAGAGTTAATGGATTCATGAGTGATGAGGCACAACCATACTTGCACTTGTTATCTCTTGTTCTTTTGCTTGATGTAATTTCTGATCTGGATTTTGAGTTATTGACAAAATTTGTCAGAAGCATTCTAAAATATACAATGATTGGCCTGTCATGGAGTGAGAAGTCTGCTTTCCTTCTTGTGTGGAGAATGCTTTGAACGGCATGCTTGACTGCATATCTATCCAGTTTATCGTCTCAAGTTCAATTCCATTCATGGAAATGATGTGAATGCACTAAACATTGTCTTTAGTGTTAATTTTGTTTACAATGCCTCAAACTATGCATAAATGTAATTTTCCTACATGAATTAGCATGTTGGATAGCACTTGCTGCACTTTGATTCCACTTTATCACCATCACCAGATTTCTTATTCAACAGTAATAGTTTTTTCTTAGTATTTAGCTTCATTACAGATTCCTTTCTTGTTTCGTTAATTACAACTTTAAAGACCGCACCAAGGGTCTCCTTCATGAAACCTTTGGCCATAGGCATTAACCACTCAACCACTAGGCCACACACACACACAGATTCCCATTTCATTATTGCAATAGCACACTTATATTGTGAATGTGTTACAGGTTTGATTTTGCGAAGGAAGCCATTATATGCGGCAATTGCTCAGAGAAAAGAGGAAAGACAAGTTCAGTTGCAGGTTATACATGCTCAACGTCTGGCAGGATTATCAGGACCACCGTCACCTGTTATGCAGGGTGGATACTCACATTTTTATTATCCCCCCGGAGTTGTTCCTCAGATACCTGCACAGCCTAGTCTGTTATATCAGCAGCCAGGAATCAGGCCAGGATGGAGGGCTAATGGCATTCCAAATCCTTCTAGACCCGTTTTTCATCCATCCCCCATCCCCTTGGTCAGTTTATTAGGTTCAGTTTCAGCACTAATTTCTAGTAATTAACTTTTTTATAATTATAACTCAACATATCATTGTCTTTCTTTCTTTCTTTCATCATATATACAGCCCCCCAACAGTTCTAGGCAAAGGCAAAGAGCAAGGATGAACGGGAATATTCTACCACATGTTCCTGGTCTCGCATATCCATCACATTTGCAACGGCCAGTGCATCCCTTGGCTTCATCTAAAGATTCCAACAATCAGCAGGTACGTATTCCACTCATGTATTTAGTAGCTGGATGTAAAACACCACATTTCAGTATTATGCCGATTTAATTCATCTAGCACCACATTCAAATTACATGCATCCCTAATCTTGGACGGTGTTCCTGGTTCAGCCGATTCTTATGTCTTCTGGGGTTGGTGGCAATGGATCCGAAATGTTAAGCAGCCTGCTCGCTGCAGCTCCTCCAGATCAACAGAAACATATTCTCGGGGAGCGCCTTTATCCTCTAGTTGCTCATCACCAGGTCATTAAATTTAATCTTTCCCAATCTAAAATCCAGGACTAGTTTAACCTTCACATAAGTGACGATTACATGATGTCGTAAATGCAGCCTGAACTAGCAGCAAAGATAACAGGCATGCTTCTGGAGATGGACAACAGCGAACTACTGGTGCTGTTGGATTCACCGGAGTCGCTATCCTCCAAGGTCGAAGAGGCGGTTCAGGTCCTCAAACTATCAAATGCCAAAGTGTCCAATTCAGACGCCCCGCGCTCAAATTACCTCTCTGCTCGAGTTGCTGTCAAATGAATGACGGAGAGTTTCTCTACAACTTCTCGACATCGACGCTGAGTTCGATAGCCGGTTATTTTCCATTTCACAGCCTTTCCAATCTTCATTAAAACTCATTTACATGCTCTACTTCCATCTACTATATTCAGCTAGATTCTAAAAAAAAAACAGTTTTGTTCTATTATTCATGGTTGACTATCTGAAAGTCAAAACGTAAGAGAAGACTTCTTTAGCTGCTAGACATTATTTAGTGTGTAGAATTCCATCTATTTGCAACATTATACAATTGATGGTATAAACTCAGACTTTTGAAAGTTTTTTTGCGCCGCCATGCGTAATTTATATTAGTGGACATTATTTAGTGTGTAGAGTTCCATTATCTTGTTTTTGTAGGTATTGCAGATAGAAATTGTATCTATTTGCACCATTATACAATTGATGGTATCCTATAAACGCAGACTTTTGAAATATATTGTGCCGCCATCCATAATTTATATTCGTCTTACTGTTGCAAAAATAGTGCTCGCCATATTCCAACCAAGTTGAGTCATAGTATTATTCTTTTTGTTTGAGTCATTATTGTTTATGTCAAAAATCAATACACTTAATTATTATTTCTTTATTATATCTCATACGCTACTATCTCTTCAATTATCTATTTTATTTTCTTTATCCTCTTTTCACTTACCAACTTTATTGTTTCAACATTCACTAATTAATTTATTAAAATACTTAAATATTTTCTGAAATTTATGTCCAAAATAAATATTTCAACTAAGATGAGACAAATTTTAATGAAAATTATTCTTTTACAACTAAAATAATGATGAACTATTTATTAGCACTAAAAATACTTGCAAGTATACAAGGTAGATCTAGTATAGATAAAGGTCAGTACCGGGATATCGAACACAGAGAATAAGATTGCAACTGTCTATCATATACTAAGCGTCATATACTATTTAGAGAGACATGATTTTTTGGGTTGATTAATTAAACTAGACAAAAAGAAATAAATAAATAACAGAAAATATAAAAATAAATACTATACAAAACAGGCTAAGGAATGTAGAGTTTTAGGAACTACAATCAAAAGCTAAAATCCAAAAGACTTCCTTGAATTACGGTCTCTAGAGTTACTAAGCTATCACATATGTAAAACTATATCTTCTCTCGAAGCATATAATTTGTAGATTGCTACCTAGAACCGAAGTGTCCATCCTAGAACTAAGGCAACAACTCCTAAAAGCTCCTAAGATAAATTTGCTTCATTCAAAAAGGCTCAAATCTCTCGATTTTATTGAAAAAGACGTCAATTTCTCATCTTTCAAATTAGACTACTCACTTCTCAGTTCTTGTAGTAAAATCCACATGCATTCATAAGATGACCAATCAAACAAATGTATAAGCACAAGAAAAATCGAAATAACTACAAGAGCTAACAAGGAAAAACAATTGAATAAATAACTCAAAATTATAGCATGTTTACCAAAAATTCTACAAAAGATGTTTAATACTCATAGACAAGTAAAACAACAAAAGTACTAGACATGAAGTAAAACAAAACAAAACCCAAGGTTGAATTATGCAATCTTCAGTCTTCTCTTGCCTGGATCTGCAGAGCTCCGCTCCAATGGAAGATGGAAGAATAATATGTGGAATATGGGATGGAAGAATTATAGGGGTGGAGAGGATTGGAATTTGGAGGCTCTGAGATGAATATTATGAATTAGGTTATGTGGTATATATAGGCTAGAAAAAGGTTTATAATTGGTAAAAAAAAGTATCCTCTAAGTAATGGGAAACAAGGTAAATTCGAATTCTCCAATTAATAGGAGAGATTTGGCAACAATTTCTTTCCTTCCTTAATTTCCGCCTTATTTTGACTGCACTGCGCAACGTTCGTAAAATGGCCATAACTTTCTCCACAGAACTCCGATTTAGATGTTCAAGGTACCCACGCGAAGCTCTTTCGAAGACGAAGAGAATGGTATGTATTAATCACTGATTGGACTTCAAAATCGTTGGCAGATGGGTTCGAACAGAGGCTGTTGTACCTTGGCCTTTTTGCATCCTTTTTTCTATCATTTATCAACAAACACGTCAAAATACCAATATATATAATATGTGCAATTTAAGAACATAATTTGCAAGATTGACATTTAAAACGAGCCAAATCTAGGCCTTAAAAACATGCAAATCCCGTGTTTATCAAATAATAAGATCAAATTGGGTTCAGTGTGGTTCGGATTGAGTTAAACCCGATATTGATCCTTTCCGTCCTTACACACATGAGTGTAACTTATATTGATTGAGATGTAAGTTAGCATAAAGTTTGATTCATACGCTCCCTATCCCAATCAAATACTCCAATTTTCAATTCGGTTTGTTTATAAAATAGTCTATTCTATTTTAGAAAACTTTTCATACAATAAATACAATTAAATATAATTATGTGAATATCACTATTCATTAAATACAATTCAATCAACTTTTCTCATTCTATCTTATTTACTAATTTTGTATTAAAACTAGTATGTTTGTAGAGGAGAAAGAATAGTTAATAAAAGTAAAAGAAACACATGCACTTATCAAAAAGTTGGAAAAAGCATACCTAAATTATGATGAACTTTATGAAATATTGATTGACCATAACATTTACTCTCCACGTGATGAAACCTCAATACATCAACATCATAACGAGGACCGGAGCTATATATGGAAATGTGTAGACCCATAGAATGATTGAAATTCAAAATTTTCATGGAATAGGTATTTCAGTTAATTTATTGAGCATTACTCTCTTTGCCATTATTGCTATCTCGATGGCGATCGGCACAATTTCTAGAAACGTGAATTAAATGTGTAAACAAGTCATGAAATATAAATTCCACGTTTATATTTCCTCCTTCTTTTATCAATAATTTTGAAAACAGACGACGTCAAATTAATACACAAAATTGATAAAAATGTGAAAAATATAAAAAGGAATTTATTGAAGTATTATCAGTAAAACATTAGTGAAATACAAATTCCACCTCTATAGTTCCTCCTCCTAGTATTAATAATTTTGACAATGGGTATATATAAATTTCATACTATAAAATTAAAATTAATAAGAAGAAGTTATTGAATTATTATCAGAAGAAAATAAGATTTATTTTGTTTAGGGAGGGAAATTTACTAAAAATAGAAGATGACATAAAATTGAAAAATAAGACTATTGATTGTTGACAAATTTGAGATTAAATTCAACAAATTAAAAAAAGTATATAAAAAATATAGTTGAAATTTTATTATTTAAAAATAATACCCCATTATAGAAAAATATATTAAAAATAAAAGAAATTAATTTTGTGGCTTACACAAAGTGAAAATTATTGATTGTTGGACGTATGGAATATTCATTTTATATTTCTGACTTTGTCTCCTATTAAGTGTTTATTTTTATTATTTTCATCCGTCCTCTCATTAAGAATTCACTTTCACTTTTATCATTAATGGTAAGTAGTTCCCACATTTCATTAATCATTCTACTCACTTTTTATTAGAGCATCCACAATGGGGCGGAGGATGCGACGGACGATGCATCCTCCGCCCCTTAGTCCGCCACTGTAGGGATCCGGACTAAGCACACATTATCCTCCGTGGAGGATAGGTCGTCCGCGGACTATGACACGGAGGATGCATCCTCCGGCCTATCCTTCTCCCTATCCTCCGGCCCATTTGGGGGGGGGGATACGGAGGGTAGGCCGGACGATACACACATTTTTTATTTTTTGTTATTATTCTTTTTTGTATTTTCTTCTATATATATCACCATTTTTTACTTCATTTCACACCTTTCACTCCACTCTCTTCCCCATCTCAATTTCTCTCTGAATTCAATAATAAATTCCAAAGATTTTCATATTTGCAAGCATAAAATATAAAAAATAAAAATAAATACTGACAATAGGATATGCCTTTAATTTGTGGTGTTTTTATATTTTTATTCTTGCTAATTGATATATTTGCAAATATAAAAAATAGGATTAATGAATTTGCAAACATAAAAAATATATTTTTATTCTTGCTAATTAATTGATATACAACTTATAATGAAATGAAGTTGTTTTTTTCTATTTTTGTAGTGTTTAAATATTCAAATAATTAAGGGGAAATTGGCTTAAAAATCATGAACTTTCATAAAAGTTTGGTTTTTCCCGTAAACTATAAATGTTGCTAAAAAATCATGAACTTTGCTTCCATGTGCCGATTTCCCGTACCGGGTATTCCGGTTAAGATGGCGATATTGACACTGACGTGGACGATGAGTTGGCTGCTGAGATGGAATATTTTTTTTTAATAAACTAAAACATTACTTATTATACTTATCCCTAAATCCCCAAATTGACTGAATTTACGCAAACGAGAATTGGCAAACCCATCTTCTGCCTAAAGTGCTTCCATCTTCAGCGGTGGTGACAGCGACGGCAACGCTGGCGGCGGCGAAGGCTACGGCAACAGCTAGCGGGGAGGGCTACGGAATCTGATGGCGCCACCAGTTACGTAAGTCCTCCCATTTGATTGAGTTTTTTTTTTATTATTTATTTGGAGTCAATATTCGTTCACTTTTATAGTGCACAAGGATCAGTTATTTTAAAGCATTTCTAATTGAGTTATTTTCAGGCATTTTCTGATGTTGAGTTAGTTTAGATTTTCTGATGTTAAGTCCTCTCATTCCGACTCGCAACACAACAATGAAGTAGCCAAAGCTATAACTTCCAATAAACACATGGACAACGCCGATTGTCCTACCCAAAGTCCATCTCTACCATTTGATAAACTAGTATTATCACCTGTGCTATGCACGGAATATAAGATTTTCAAATAATGAAAATAAGGTCTAAGATAAGTAGATTAAAAAAAAGATTAAAAAAAAAAGAATAAAGAAAATATAATACTCCATTAGAGTGAAGCTTGAAAGCTTGAATTTTTTTTTAACTCCAAGTCGATTCCTGCAAAAATTAGTGTAAGAAACTAAATTTACTTTGCCTATTATCTTCTCCACAACAGATTGGGTTTAAATTTATTCTAATTCTAGGAGGATAATTGTAAGCAACGAAAGTTTTGGTCGAGAACTCTGTCATTCTCGCAAAACTCAACTTGCTTTTATACTCCTACTACTGTATTTCAAACTTCTTTTGAAAGCTTCAATTAAATATTTGTACTTACTAAAAAGTTTTTAGACCATAGCTGTAGAGACCTACTAATTTACACTCTGCTAAAGATGTTAACTCTGTATAATCTGCAAAAACAATATAAAAATATTTACACTCTTCCCGCCTAAAATGTGCCACGTGTCATTCCAAAAAACTGGAACTTTATATATGTATAGATTAGAAACACAAAAGTCAAAAGTTTAATATCAAAAATAAAGAACAATTCACAATCACAATACTACTAATCACAAAACAACTGAAAGCGAATTGAGTATTAACACATAAACCACAAAAATGAATCATAAAATAAAAAAATTGACTTCATGTTATAATAATATAGATGAAGAAGGGGAAGAATACCAAATGAGTAAATTTCAACGAAGAATGTAATAAAAAAAATTGTAGGAACGTGTGGATTATAACATAACAAATGCCATAAAAAATAAGAATTCTTCCTAAACTTTTCACTTTTCCCATTTAGAATACAAATAAAATAAAAACTTTTTAGCTTCCCTACTATCGAAATTTGTAAATATCAAAACCTACAAAAATGTATTAATATTGGGTCCAATTAATTATACGACATAAGGTATATATTTATGAGTAAATAACGGTTACATCTCTCTATGCATAACAACATTTGATAGAATTTTATGATTGTGCATTAAATTTAAAAATTCATGATTATACATTAAATGTAAAATTGGTATTTTTTAATTTTTTTTCCTAACGTTTGAGTGTTATAGTTATGGTAAAACTAATTATCTAAATTATTTTATTAGAATTTGCCTTTATTTATATATTTATTGCGTATGTTGATTTAATTTAAATCATTCTGAAGTAGAAATCTCATAACAATTTGCCTATATTTTATGTAACAACAATTATATGGAGTATCTATCATATAGGTTAATGGTATATATCTCATTTAAAATATGAAGTTCATGGCCGGTAACTATAGTTAAATCCTTGAGCCCATTATGTAAATATTCATGGCTGCCAATTAAAACTTTCGGCCGTTTCATCATCAATTCCATGGTGTGAAATGATTCTGGGAAGGACATGTCTATATTATAGTTTTTATTCTTAAATGTCTACATTATAGTATATAACCTATATATTTAAGCTTAAATGGTAATTCCATAAGTACCCCAAAAACTCCCCTTTTATATATGTATAGCTATGCATACCAACATTTGATAGAATTTTATGATTGTGCATTAAATTTTAAAATTCATGATTATACATTAAATGTAAAATTGGCATTTTCTATTTTTTTTTTCCCTAACGTTTGAGTGTTATAGTTATGGTAAAACTAATTATCTGAATTTGCCTTTATTTATATATTTATTGCGTATGTTGATTTAATTTAAATCATTCTGAAATAGAAATCTCATAGCAATTTGCCTATACTTTTATGTAACAACAATTATATGGAGTATCTATCATAGAGGTTAATGGTATATATCTCATTCAAAATATGAAGTTCATGGCCGGTAACTATAGTTAAATCCTTGAGCCCATTACGTAAATATTCATGGCTGCCAATGAAAACTTTCGGCCGTTTCATCATCAATTTCATGGTGTGAAATGTTTCTTGGAAAGACGCGTCTATATTATAGTTTTTATTCTTAAATGTCTACATTATAGTATCTAAACTATATGTTTAAGCTTAAATGGTAATTCCATAAATACTCTAAAAACTCCCCTTTTATATATACTAGTGTAATACCCGTGCTATGCACGGACCATTAATTTATATATTTGTCTAAATTTTAAAAAATTAAGCAATACCTACATGAAATTAATACAAATAAATGTGTGTAATAATAATTTAATCCTATACTACAAAAAAATAGTAATAAATTCAAGAAATTCATCAGTAATATAAGACACAAATATTGTGTATGAGTATTAAACCTAAAATTAAATTAAACTAAATATTTTATATTAATTACAGAAAATTAAGAATTTAAATTTCATAAAGTCATATTCAATTTGTCAGTAGAATTGAAATATAAATTATAGTTTAATCCATTTATCACTATAGTTAATAATGTACACATATTTGTCAGTGCACAAAGTTTATCAGATTGGTAATTATAATCACAGGTTAGGCAATGTCCTAATCCATTTGTATAATAAAAATTTGAGATTTTATTCTCTTTCTTATGTTATATATTTATAATTCTATTTTTCATTATATAATTTATTTTTAATTGATTTCTCATTAGTCACCTATATAAATAGGTCATTCTATATTCATTTTGCATTAACTTATTTTTTTGATTTTTCTATATTATTGCTCCAACATTATTTTGATATATTTCGTATGCGTGAATAAAATATCCATATGTACTTTGTTTTTAGTATACGTCACATAGAAATACACTGAATAAGATATTCAGTAAATGATTTAATTCTATATATATATGTATTTTATGTAATTTTAATATATAGCAATATTTAAAAATAATATTACCTTTTATTACACCTAGAGTCCTATTTTTTCCAAAATATTATAATTGGGTTCCATATGCTAAAACTCAAAACCTAAATCTATACAGAAAATTATAGAAAACCTCAAACTGTAAGACCTAATTAAACCCTTCTACAATAATTTCTTAGCATTAAATAATTCAGCCGAATACAGTTATACAAATATAAATTGAATTGAATAAATTGAGCCAATTTATATTGAAACCCACTAATTGAATTAGGTTAACCATCAAATTGACCTATTTCTATTTAATAGAGTCAATCAGGTTTTAAAAAAATGATAGCTTCCTTTCTTCACGCTTGTAGCGCCTCCATCTTCTGCTTCATGTTGAATTTTCTGCAATTTTCAAACGAAACATGAAATAGCCTAAATAAGATTATGATAGAATTCGCAATAATAGATAGCTATATAAGATTTTCAAACATATAAAGGGTTGATAACAAACGGAAACACAATAAAATATGAGCACCATATCGACATCATGGATCCATGAATACATTGCACAAATCCTGTTCGTGTTATCCCAACTACTGACCTTGCAAGACCTTGCCGTTGAATGCTCATTTTTCATTATCGTCTACATGGAGTGCATTCTTATTTGCATTAAGCCTTGCACATTCAAATGACAACTGAACAAAATTTAATTTAGATAATAGAAAAAATAACACCTTCAAAGAATATAAAGACAGTTGCCAAGCAAAACTTCCTCCTTTTGTTACTCTCTTTTTTCTTCCAGTGTCATATCAATTGTATTCGAAGCAGAATCCACAAGCTCAAAAAGTAGACCTAAACACGAATAAACATAATTAGAAAGCATAAACAAATAAGAAAAGAACAAAATAGAAAACTTGGAAGAAAATGACCATAAAAATGGAGGTTGAAAATGATGACTCGATATTTAAATATACATATGAAGCAAAGCGTTGCAATAATTGGGAATTATTAGCATTTACTAATATTAATTTCAATTGCGCAACGGCAGTCACATTGATTTAATAATTAATAAATAATAATTAATATGCAATTTATATCTGATTGAATTGGGCATTACTACTACATAATATTAATACAAATTCCTAAACGCATGATTGAGATTAATTTTTTTACATTGTGGATTACATTTATAGTAGTGCATATTAAACTGCCGTATGTGATTTTAAATTTCTGAATGCATTAAATTTAGATTAATTGAAATAAGACCCAAAACAAATAAATATTTAAAATTATGCCCAAAGCTCGTCTTTTATATATGTATAGATATCTCTATGCATAACAACATTTGATAGTATTTTATGATTGTGCATTTAATTTTAAAATTCATGATTATAGATTAAATGTAAAATTGGCATTTTCTATATTTTCTTTCCTAATGTTTGAGTGTTATATTTATGATAAAACTAATTATCTAAATTATTTTATTAGAATTTGCCTTTATTTATATATTTATTGCGTATGTTGATTTGATTTAAATAATTCTGAAGTAGAAATCTCATAGCAATTTGCCTATATTTTTATGTAACAACAATTATATGGAGTATCTATCATAGAGGTTAATGGTATATATCTCATTCAAAATATGAAGTTCATGGCCGGTAACTATAGTTAAATCCTTGAGCCCATTATGTAAATATTCATGGCTGCCAATTAAAACTTTCGGCCGTTTCATCATCAATTTCATGGTGTGAAATGATTCTTGGAAGGACGCGTCTATATTTTTATTCTTAAATGTCTAAATTATAGTATCTAAACTATATATCTAAGCTTACGTGGTAATTTCATAAATACCCCAAAAACTACCCTTTTATATATGTATAGATTTTTCAACTGTATATTTCTAAAACCCGTGCTAACAGCGGCAAAGCCACAGTGGGACAAGGGGTTCTTGGGCCCCTCAACCATTTGAATATTTCCTATATAGTTCACAAAAATAGACAAAGTTATGAATGACACAAGTTTTAATGCTCAATTGATAAAGTACGAGAGATGGAGGGAAAATGTTTTAGAAGTAGTGTTAGTGGATTGTAGGGTCCACACTTAAAATGATGTGTAGGGTTGTTATTTGTTTAAAAGTTTCTATATTTAGAATTTTTCTAATATTTAGAAGAGTGAACTATATAAATGGTACTTGATCTTTCACTTTCGCACATAAATGGTATCTTTATTTTATATCGTTTTTGGTACCTGTAAATCACATTTTTGGTACCTGATGCAATTTGACCCCAAAATGCCCTCTAAACAAATACATATTTCCATTTGTATCATTAAGGTTATTTTGGACATACAAAACTAAGTACCAAAAGTGATATTATAATTTCTTCACTCATTCTTCTCACTCTTTACACTATTATTATTAATCAATATTAAAATTATTATTTGATGTTATAAATTAATAATTAATTTATTTTTAATATCATTCAAATATACTTAATTATAGTTATAGTTATAATTATATTCAATTATTGTAATAATATTATTGTTATAATACTAAAAACTAGTTGTAATAAATAAATAATAATAATAATATAATTTTTTAAATTATGAATCAAAAAAATATAATATAATATAATAATAATAATAATAATAATAATAATAATAATAATAATAATAATTATTATTATTATTATTATTATTATTATTATTTTACATTAAACTAATAACTAATTAACATAATCTTAATAAAAATTTAAAATTGTGAATTATATTCATAATGATACTAAGATTTTTGTCACTGGGTACCAAAAATGATATAAAATAAATGTCAGGTACCATTTGCGTGCGAAAGTGAAAGATCAGGTACCATTTATGTAGTTCACTCTATTTAGAAATATGTCCCTTCTATTTTGGATTCATTTATATTTTATTAGATTTATAATATCAGTAATTTTATATAAATAATTTTAATTTATGATTATAAATCTATAATATAATATTACTAAAATTGATTTTAATGTTATGCTCATAGTTCATTTGTGGCTTTTTTTCTATTTTCTCAAAATTAGTAACTCTTGTTGATTTTCTCATATTTATTTACTATATTTTGTGGACGTAATAAATCATTTTAATTTGCAATCATGAAGAATGTTTTTTATAATTTAAGAATAGAAAACAATTATTTGATTTTATAAATATTTTAAAATATTAGTAGTATAATTTCTAGAGTGAAAATAGTTTCCAAAATTGAAAAGTGTATATTGTTGTGGGATGGAGAGAGTATGAAAATATATTATTGTATATAATAGTGTATAATATTAGTAAAATGTATTTATGCTCTAAAAAATCTACTCACAAGCACCTGGTCACAACGACTGAATGCGTACTCATCTCTGATTGGTTGTCACAATGAATCAACGCCAAGTCCACACAGTAAACCCCTGCACCGTCACACACACAATAAAACTCTAATTATAAATGAACAACGCCACACTTTCATGACTCACACACCACCCACATTCCTCCCACTCCACGGCGGCGCAACACCACCGCTTTCCACCTCCGCATTCCCCCAAAATGCAAGCTCTGCGCTCCTCCTCCGCCCAATCGCCCCTCCACCACTCCAATTTCTCCCCAAACCACGACGCCAGACCATCCTCCAACCGCCTCGCCTGCTCCCGCCGCAGCCCGCTCATACGCGCCACCCTCTCAAAGCAGGGCTCCGAGACTCTCACCTCTGCCCCCAGGGCTCCCCCTCCGCCCTCGCCGCCTCCTCCGCCGGTCTCCGAGCCGCTGCTCAGAGTTTCCTCGGCTTCTCTCCAGTGCGAGAGCGGTCGTCTGCTGCGGAATGAGAACATGGGGAATGGCGCTGGTAGGGAAGCTACGCTGAGTGCGATGGAGTATCTCACCAACATTCTCGCCTCGAAGGTGTATGACGTGGCGTATGAGTCGCCGCTGCAGCTGACGGCGAAGCTGTCGGAGAGGTGGGGAGCGAAAGTGTGGCTGAAGAGAGAGGATCTACAGCCTGTATGTATTATTCATCGTTCCTGTACGTTTGTAAATTTTTGCATGCATTGCTTGATTCTAGCTCGAATTGATCCAATTTTGGTGTTTAAACCTTGAGCGATTTCTTTTACTGTTCTCCAGGTTTTGAGTGTGAAATTTTTTATTGTATTTTTTGGTATTTGATGCAAACAGTCAAATGTATGCTTGATTGCTTTGATAAATTTTTATTTTTAAGTTGTTTCTGCATAATGTTGTTTGATTATATCTCGAATTGATCGAATTTTAGTGTTTAAATATGACTAGGACCTGGAACGATTTCTATGTGAAAGGCTTGTCAATTTTTTTGAAGATATTTGTATCATAATTTGATAATTTTATTTGTTATTGGTTTGATGCAAAATTTTGCAGCTAACGACAGTCAAATGCATGCTTGCTTGATTCTAGCTCGAATTGATCCAATTTTGGTGTTTATATATGATTACGACCTTGAGCGATTTCTATTTTTATTGTATTCTTTGGTATTACATTGGTGCAAACAGTCAAATGTATGCTTGATTACTTTGATAATTTTTATTTTTAAGTTGTTTCAGTATAATGTTGTTTGATTATATCTCGAATGGATTGAATTTTGGTGTTTAAATATGGCTAGGACCTTGAACGATTTCTATTACTGTTCCACTTGAGAATGTGAAAGGCTTGTCAATTTTTTTTGAAGATATTTGTATCATAACTTGATTATTTTATTTGTTATTGTTTGATGCAAAATTTTGCAGCTAACGACAGTCTAATGCATGTTTGCTTGATTACTTTTTTACTTTTAAGTTGTTTTTGTATAGTGTTGTTTGATTATATCTCGAATGGATCGAATTTTGGTGCTTAAATATGGTTAGGACCTTGAACGGTTTATATTACTGTTCCATTTGAGAATGTGAAAGGCTTGTCAAATTTTTTGGTACTAGTTTGGTGCAAAATTTTGCAACTAACGACAGTTAAATGCAAGCTCAATTGCTTCTATATTTTTCAATTTTAAGTTGTTTTTATGTGGTTTAGGACTTCGATCATGATGATGTTCTATGTGAGTGGTGTCATGGAAGTGAAATATTTACACTTGCATATGATATGTGGCATGCAGGTTTTCTCATTCAAGCTTCGAGGTGCTTATCATATGATGGCTAAACTTTCAAAAGAGCAGCTTGAAAGAGGGGTGATTTGTTCCTCAGCAGGAAATCATGCTCAAGGTGTAGCATTATCTGCACAGAGATTGGGATGCAATGCTGTGATTGTGATGCCTGTTACTACTCCAGAGATCAAGGTTATACATTGTTTATTTATGTCCGCGTTTTGCTTAAGTGTCCAAAATAGGCAATTTCACTTTGGAAGCCTTTTTTCCTTGATACTGGCAGTGGAGATCAGTTGAAAGACTTGGGGCCACTGTTGTTCTCCTAGGTGACTCGTATGATGAAGCTCAGTCTTATGCCAAAAAGAGAGCGGAAGAGGAGGGCCTCTCATTTATACCTCCTTTTGATCACCCCGATGTAATCATAGGGCAGGGAACTGTTGGAATGGAGATTGTGAAGCAGATAACGGGCCCAATAGAAGCCATTTTTGTGCCTGTTGGTGGCGGGGGGCTCATAGCTGGAATTGCTGCCTATGTGAAAAGGGTTCGTCCAGAAGTTAAAATTATTGGTGTGGAACCATATGATGCAAATGCGATGGCATTATCACTTCACCATGATCGCCGTGTAATGCTGGACCAAGTGGGAGGCTTTGCTGATGGAGTAGCAGTAAAAGTGGTGGGCGAAGAGACTTTCCGATTATGCAGGGAACTGATAGACGGTGTCGTTCTTGTTGGCCGTGATGCAATTTGTGCCTCAATAAAGGTTAGTTAAAACTTTTAATTTTTTAATCGGGATTCATGACTTCTTAGGTTGGTTGTTTATCTGTACTTGGAGATGTTGTGGCCTCAAAGTCTGTGAACCTACTGCTAAAATTTGCATATGGACTTTCCTACAGGACATGTTTGAGGAGAAAAGGAGCATTTTAGAACCAGCAGGTGCTCTTGCTTTAGCTGGAGCTGAAGCTTACTGCAAATACTATGGACTGAAGGATGCAAATGTAGTAGCAATTACCAGTGGAGCCAACATGAACTTTGACAGATTAAGATTGGTAACTGAGCTTGCAGATGTAGGTAGGCGGCGGGAAGCTGTACTTGCGACTTACATGACAGAGGAGCCAGGGAGCTTAAAAGAATTCTGCGAGCTAGTGAGTTTTTATTTCAAGAAATTTTTTTCATTCTCGTTATGTTAAGGAATGCAGTTCAAATTCAAATACGTTGTGCATTGCTTGCAGGTTGGACCTATGAATATTACTGAATTCAAATACAGATATAATTCAGATAAAGGACAAGCTTTAGTACTCTACAGGTAAGATGGAGTACTATGTTTTATATTCTTCTGTTCATTTTGACAAGCATTAAGTTGAGTTGATTGCCCTAATATTATAAACATGAAGTCATAAGATACGTACAAAACCTATTACCTAATTTTTTCTGATAACAGTGTTGGCCTTCATACTGACTTTGAACTTCAAGCAATGGTCCAGAGAATGGAATCTGCTAAACTACAAACCATAAATCTTACAGAGAATGACTTAGTCAAGGATCATTTGAGACATTTGGTATGTATTTCTTTTACTATCATCATCATCAACAACATTATTTCTATTAAAAGACAAGGTAGACTGCCAATAGCATAAAGTGCTGTTTTGTTTCATATACTCTTATATCACACTTTTGAACTCAAATTGATGATACTATACATTGCCAGAAGTTCTACCAATGACTGATTCTTGCTATTTGTGCATATGAAATAAGCTTAAGAAATTGAGTTCAAGTTCGAAGTGTTAAGATTTAAGAGTATCATGAGAGAATGAGGTTGTAATGAAATCTTAATATTTTAATATCAATCAACTGTGGATTATAATTTTATTTCCTCAAATACTTGTAAGTTGTAACCCCCTGACTTCGTCCAGTCCTTCAATCTGGAGCTCCTGGGTGATTTAGCAATCCAGCTGAAGTTTGGATGAGAGAATTACTCACTGTAGAATTATTTCAGCTCAATAATAGAACATGGATAAATGCACCATTGCAGCTGGTACAGGAGAGTTTGTCCTTCCTCGTCGTTCCATACTGAAAAATTGCTAACATACACACACTGATGATGAACTGAACTGTGTCCTATGCTCTTGACCATGTACAAGTAAACTAGATATGAAGATGACAAGTGTGATTCCTGACTGTGTCATAACTATTTAGTTGGTAGTAAAGAATCAGCACTTAGCAGAGAAGTGGTTGTTGGTAGATATGCAATTGTACTTAATTTAGAACGTTCTGAACCTCCAGTAAACGGAAACACTTTTATGTTTTAACTTTTAACTATTGTTTGTTATGGCATTACATATTTTGCTGCTCAGTAATAGATTATCTGTTTGAATGACGTTTAATGCTTAATCTGAGGCTTATGAAAATTCTTTGTATTGGAGAAATCTTAGAATCCAGGAATAATGGAAAGTGAGACCAGTATGTATTTAGACTTTAGAGAAAGAACCAAAAATGTATTTGTTGAACTGGTTGCCATTCCTTAAGGCTTAAGAGATACTCTTAGGCCAGCTACAGAATTTCTCTTTAGGAAGATGGTTGCTTTTGTTTCTTTTATTTTTCTTTTTAATATAAAATGTGTTATAAAATGATGAAGTGGCTTGTAGGTTCTATTCTGGCCCCAGTCTACCATAAAAGAATATTTATTTCTTTGAGCTAGAGTATAATGACTGTCCGAGGCAGTATTATTATCTGCTTCTCTTGGTTAAAACTTGTCACATCATTGTTTGACCTGAATGCCTGGAAGTAGGAAGTCTATGAATTTAAAATTGTGTTTAATTTCTTATATATTAATTTCAGATGGGTGGAAGATCAAATGCTAAAGATGAGCTGCTATGCCGTTTCATTTTCCCTGAGAGGCCTGGTGCATTGATGAAATTTTTGGATGCTTTGAGTCCACGTTGGAATATAAGCTTGTTCCATTATCGTGGGCAGGTTGTATTCCCAACAACGTCTATGCATATTTGCTATCGATATATATTTATTCAGATAATTTACTTTACCATTTTGTTGCACGTACCTCCAGGGAGAATCTGGTGCAAATGTGCTAGTTGGCATCCAAGTTGCTCCAATAGAGATGGAGGAGTTCCGCTATCGTGCAAACAGTCTTGGGTATGCGTATGAACTGGAAACTGCCAATGAAGCATTTCAGATTTTAATGCGATGAATTTAGATTGGACGGTACCTTGATTTATCAGTTGAAGCTCTACGTTGGATCAAAAATAACTCAGGAAGGTATGAATTCGTGGTTTGCCTATGCAGCACCTCGTCGTTGAAGCCTTATTTTGTGTAAAAGAAGGTATATCTAAGATGAGAACCATTCTGGTTTAAGCTCCTTGGTTCTCAGTTTATTACTCCATGTTGTTTTGTGATTCAGTGATGTTGAATAATGTAGCTTCATTACAACTATGGTAATGTATTATGACTGTTCTTTTAAGTGGGCCGATCTGCCCCAGCCCTGCGCGGTCCGTGTCTGGACCAGATTGGGCCGAGAACCGGGATTTGAAGGCCTGAGATGGGCCTATAGAGGTAGGCTTGAAATGGGCTTGTGTTAGTCTTTTATGTGTTGTTGAAATGATTATTTTCAAATTACTCTTTCCGTTTAATTTAAAAGGTCCATCTTTCTTTTTTAATTTTCCTAAATAAAATATAGCCTTTTCATATTTTGAGTAAAACTTGTTTCTCTCTCTTTATTAACTAGCAGTACTATTTTTTTCCCATTAAAAATGAAATATTTTTCTTTTTGAGTTGTCTAATTAAAAATAAAACTTTTTGAAAAATGGAAACAACACTCCCTCTATTTTTTCGTCTCTTACTTTACTCTCTCTTCATCAACTCACGAAATAACACTATATAAAATTTTGTTTCAAAAATCAAATGTTTCATATTTAATGGGATGGAAGGAGTTATCTCTATTTTATTACACTGTACAATTAATTCCATAGAAAATTGTTTTTGTGACAAAGTGCAACAACAGTTGGTAATAATTGATACTCCATTCGTCTCAAAGAATATGAACTATTTTTTTGGTCCGTGCCTAAAGAGTATGAACTTTTAGTTTTGAAAAATTCAAACTACATATTAACCCTGCACATCATTTTATTTACAACTTATACTATTATAATAATGTGGACTCCATTCTCCACTAAAATTATTTCATTACCCTTTTTCTATCCCTCGCTTACTATTCTCCTTATTTATTAAAATCCGTGCTAAATTCAAAGTTTGGATGGAGGAGTAGTAATTAATTGTGAGTATTAATCTCTATATTGTATATTCTCAATTAAAATCTAATGATTTAGATTATGGTTTGTTAATCACAATATAAATTCTACTAGGATGGAGGAAGCATGAATACAAATTAAATGCACAGCAAAATATAATTTCTTTTCAATCGACTGACACATTAGTGGTTTATTCACAAACATCGAGACACTTGATGTTTCTATTAATGCAACTCTAATGGAAATCAAAGAATCAGTATATTTTCCAATAATTTGACAACATTGGAAGTTTATTTCAGCATAACCACAGATCAGTATCATGATCAAACTACACAGTTAGGATAACGAAGAATGCAGTTAACCAATGCACGGAGAGATTCTCAAAGCCTGTCGGCCGATATCCCTTGACTAGTGATAACCATGTCTTCTGTAAACTCGCAACATCCTCAAATGATCTAGAAGCTTCTGCACGAACATCTGATAACCTTCGTCAGCTAAGCGAAACTTAGAGAACCAAGAAAAATTGTAGATATTGCAATTTTTTTACCAGAAGTCGATGTTTAAGAACTACATAATGTTAAGAAATGATGATTACAATTGTTTGATAGCTGATGTGATGGCTATTAAAAAAAAAAACTACATAATGTTACGGATTTATCCAAGAGACAATGCATCTGAAATTGGATAAAAGAAAAGCTACCTTACCTTATCATCGTATGATCATGGCAGTGCAGCTAAGACAGTTCAAATCCAGCATTGGAATTAATTGCATAGAGAAGCTTTGCTCTCAAAGTGCTCGAACGTTTGTATGTCGGGAGCTGTATTGTGTGGGAACAAAGTCAAATCACAACATATAGCTCAACGATTTGACAAAAAAATTATACTCCAGTCATAACAAGAATTATTTGGGCCATTGAACAATACCTTCAGAGTGTTATAACATGTAGAAGCTGATGGCAGCCGATCTACATCTGGTCCTCCAAATGAAGCCCAAAGAGGAGTATCGCAGTTCACCTATGTAATCAAAGGTTTCTGCATCAGTTCACACAATGCACAATAGTATTGTTTCTTGTTTTCAATGCTTGGAGGGGTTGGATGCTTTGTATGTTTTCTTTCCTTGGGATTATACATGTGTGCGTGTGCGTGTGTATTTTCCCCTTAGTCTTCAAGACATTATTCTTCTATACTAGGTTTCCATACACCAGTTTCTTTGGTGACCAAAATATACTAGGTCTCATTTACCTAAATGTCGTTACGATCCAAATTGATAACACAGTAATATCAAGGCTCAGTTACTGTCTAGTGTAAAGAAAAACAAGAAATTAAGTGTAGCTTGATGAAGATAAATCTCCAACACCATAAAACACTAAACAAATAAGTTGGAAGTTGAAAAATACCTTATGGATAGTAAAAGCTGGATGAAGGTGCTTGAACCCAAGCAATGGTGCTCTAGAACAGCTGGTAACGAACTTAAGTAGCATACATCGTTCTTTTGGTTCTAATCCTGCAAATACCTATGAAAGAGAAACCAACCAAAACCTGAGTATTCTTGCACGAATAATTAGATAGCACTACCAACAGGAACATATAAATACTTGGAATAAGACTATTTGGAATAGACTGGCACAATATTTGGAATAGACTGCACAAGACTCGTACATCACATATCAAGCAATTGAATTGACTTAGAGATCTTCTTGAAATCCTAGAGCTCTCAAAGGAACTGTTATGTAACCTTAAATTTTGCATGCACAACATGTACTGGCATTCCAAATGACAGAAACCTCTATCCAATCATAAATTTACAAACCAATTGGCAACCCGATGAGCCCATACCTCCCAAAAAAGTTTAATTGTTCGACTCCCTTCACTGTATCCCCCAGTATACTGTGTATGTTTCTTCAAATCATCAACATCAATGTCATGGTTCCCGCCCGAAAGCAACTGCAAGAGAAAATTGTCAAGATAATACAAACATCAAAAGTAATAATCAGGCTAACAAGTAACATATTGTACACTGACTACAATATCGGGTAATTAATGTAACAAAATAAAGAAAATAGCTAAGTTAGCACCTGATATAGGTTGGAAAAGTGTTCATAAATTGAAAGCTTGTATAGAAGACTACTTTCGGTAAGTTTGTGCATCGACATGCCATGTAAATATAGATTATACATGTAGATGCTGGGGCATTTCCAGGGGAGACTGGGCTAGAGAAAAATTGAGAACTTTCAATACAAACGCATCATCTCCATATGCAAATAATGACAAACCTTTAGAATATTGAATGTAAAGGGCTCTCCATACATGTTTTCCCAGGATTAACTTTTAGAAAACAAATTTAGTGGTTGACACAAACAAATTTGGGCAACTGGAAAGTAGCATCATGGAATAAATAAACATCATGATATAAACAAGAAATACCTGGTTAAATTCACTTGCATTAAATAACTTTAACCAAGAAGGTGATATCAAATCTGTCAACCCTCGTAAAAATGCACTTGAAAAAGGAAGTATCTGCAGTTAATGCTGCATATGAGATGTTGAAAGGATATAAAACTCGAGCAAAGCTACAAAAATGCTTAAGAATACCTGTCTGTTAAGCTTATAATCTGCCATTGCATGAACATATTGCAATTTGTTATCATTTGTCACACATATATCCTTGCCCCCGGGTTTTAGTTCAATAACAAGCCGTTTTCCAAGAGATTCTTCAGTCACCGTAAAATCCAAAACGAGATCTCTGACATCTCCATCATAATGCTGTATGCCCAATTTATATGCCATCAGACTACTTCAAGTATGCACACACAACTTCATCTATCTAACCAAAATACAAATATATGAACCACGCATATGTAACCACATTTTAACATGCACATGAGCATAATTTTTTTGAAATATGTATAGATAATCCTACTCACGCTTGAATTACAGTGCTCAGGTAACACATAAGCAGATCATATAGAACTTCCATGAACACAAATTAAGTGTAACACATCACACCCCTGTGAATGGTCTCATAACTACTGCAAGATCTTACCTATTTTGCAAGTGGGATGACTATATGTTTGTTTAGTTTCAGCTTATATCATGGACAAATTATTCAGTAACATGCATAACATAATTATTTGTTTATCTTGCTTCATCCATCAATTACTAACACCAAGGTTTAGGGTTTTCGGAGGTATCACCAAAGCAACTTCCTATGGACCAACATGATCACATTCGCCTTTCCATAAATGCCAACAGAGTCCATTCAACTAAAGCCACTGCGAAATTATCCATTCAATTCTTTCCAAGGTTTCTTCAAGTATAATGGTAAACCAACCTTGTATGCCAGAAAAAAACTAGATTTCTTTCCAGTTACATGCCCATTGAGTGGTTGTACGAAGCTCCTGATCTTATAAATATAATATGACAAAATACTTGAGCCCATATCAAGTTATCAACAACTAATCCTCTCATCACTTGACGAGGTTTAAGATCATGTCAAGTTGATTTTAAGAAAACAGGTAAACTCCATAGACCATACAGAACTCGGAGACAAAAAAATATTCCAGTCATGCCACAATAAAATCTTGCAGGTTGCATGATTTTCTCAAATTTCTTTTAGTTGATAAAGTATTCACCTTAACATACATGAGATTCCTGTACAGCTCAGGATCAAGAGTGGAGAGTTCATCCAGAAAGTTATAGCGTCCCAATAACTTTTGCACAAAAACATGGGAAAAATAAAAATCTAGTAAGATTCCTTCATACAGAGCTTTACCAACAATTCTTCCCAGAAATTCAAACATCCCCATTATGTTATCCAATAATCTTGCACTTGTATTTGGGATTAGATGCCTGTCAACAGTTGAGGTCTGGAAGAAAAGCCCATACCTGAATAATGTAGTCAGTCACATCAGAAAACATAAGAAGATTATAACTACCCAAACTTTGAGACCTAAGCAGCTTACTCTGGTGAAAAGGCTACTTTTGAGAGGTCAGTCAAGAACTCCTTGGACAATCCACCATAGTCGAGGCCAGCTTCTGGAAGGCCAGATTCACTGACGAAAGAAACATGGATGGATGATTTCAACCTAGAACCAAGTGAGTTCAATTGTCGCAATCCATCTTCAAATATATGATCTCGACGAACTACAATCTCAATTGAGCGAGACCCAGGTACAGTGCCTTCACCAGCCAATCTTCTTGAAACCTTGTCCATGCTGATAAATTCTCTGAACATTTTAACTCTGGCAAGTTGGGAAAAGACAATTTCACATTACTTTTTGTCGTCGAACAAAAAGTATCTAAAGTGGAAAACAATGAAGTGTGCGTTTACTTGTTTCTAAAAGTCCAATTCACAACACAAACCAATACCACTTTATGAAAAAACTAATAGACTTTGTAAACTGCACTTACGACACTGGAATCAGAAATTTGAACTGAAGATGAAACCACACATAGCTTTTATAACTGTTACTCCCTCTGTTCGCGAGGAGTCCCATTTCTTTCCGGCACGGGTTTTAAGAAATGTTAAGAAAAGTGGGTGGAAGAAAGTTAGTGGAATATGGGTCCCACTAGTATATATTAGTTTTAAATGATATGCGAGTGAAATGAGTTAGTGGAATGTGGGGCCTTTTTACCATTTATAGTAATAATGAACCGGGACTCCTATTCGCGGACGGACCAAAATAGAAAAACAGGACTCCTATTCGCGGACGGAGGGAGTATAAACTAACAGTCAAGCATATAAAGATGAAATCACCCAGGAACTAACAAGTTAGCATCACTAGCCTTCACAGATACAATCATTGTGATCTATGGTGCAGTACCTACCTTTCTTCAAATGGAAATATATGTGGCATGGTAGTAATAGCAGAGCCCTCACTTGGAGAGGGCGCTCCATCCGTAGCTGAGAAAACTTCATGAGTTCTGGCAGCAACAGCAATTGGCATCCTATTATTTTTACCCGGAGCAAGCCACAAAGAATGATGGCAAAACTGCCGCCTTGAATTTCTTTCGTATAACAAATGTAGGCATCGAACTGCAGAATCCACAAGAACTCTGTATTGAGGGCTAATACCCCGTGATAAGGAATTATAAGCAAGTGTATTCAACATTGATGTGATCTTCCGCTGTTGCTCTAACGTAAATGGGACCTGATTATTCAGATTACACAAATACAATAATCACAGCTATGTAAGTGAGAGCTTAGTGGCTAGTGATAATTAATTCAACTGATGAAATGATATTAATGTGACCTGCTTGTCGTAAAACTCAATGTCATCAAGAATCAACAGCAGATGTGAATAACTGGAACAGAAGAGTAGGAGCAGACGAGATATATCTTTTGATATACCTTCAGGGCCCTGCCTTAGTGACTCAATATCCCATTCTTCAGAAGGATGTTCCTCAATATGGCCAATGCTGGTTTGATCATTGACTGAGTCAATGGGATCATATTCTGTCGGTGATCTTCCAGTGATCTTATGCAACATATTAACCCATTTATTGCTAGTTTCTTTACTAAGACTCTTTTGCCTCCTTCCTGAAATGCCACCGCTTCTATCTCCAGTTAATGAATTTGAAGAGGCTAAGTTTGTGTTGGCAATGGGAATATTATCATGAAAGAGAGATTTTTCTAGCTCTCCCCACAATCTTGGAAGAAACCCAGGGGTGAATGACAGCATGTTGAGGACTGAAAAGGATTTGATCATAGGACCCAAAGTGGAAAACAATTGAAGTATGCATGAATAATAATAAGTTATTAGAAGCAATCCCTGCTTCGATGAGTACTCTGGATTGCCCAAGGAGAGACTATCATTTTCACAGAGAGAGACACTTTTTTCAAATGCAAGGAGTTCCTTAAGATGCCACTGCTGAGAAATAGGTTTAAAAAGGTCCAAATATGATAAATTTGGGGACCCACAAGTTGTTTCATCCATGTCAGGAAAGGATTCGGCAGAAGGGTCATAATCAACTCCAATTTCTTTATTTTTCATTTTTCTCTGTGTGGAGTTTTCAAGTGAAACCAACAAGTTCTCTGCCAATAAAATGACAACATGGAGGTAGGATGAATAGTCCAAGCTTTCGGTAAATTTACCCAAATCTGCTGAACTCATACCACTCTCTGTTGCAAGGCAGACAACGTTAGCAAGAGCCCAGCCGACATGTGGCATCTTTCTGGATGTTATTTTTAACTGATCCATCTCAGAAATTTCCTCCAAAATCTTCTCTTTTAAGATCTGTCATCACCTGCCATATTTTGATCAGCCCCTTATGCCTTAATCTAGGAAAGCTAGAAGTTACTTAAATTAGAAATATCATACTTTCTCACCATGCTTCATATTATAAACTACATATCATATGATCAATAACAATAAAGTAGCATTTCATCACAGTTACTCAGAGAAACAAACACATCCCTTGAACAAAAAAAGAAAAAAAAAATCTTTTGACATTTTGAGTAGCTCTTAATGTTTCTTGCTGAGGTAAACTCTTACCAGTAAGTTCCTGAGGCATGGTGATAATACAGACTTGTGTCTAAGAGCAGGTACAAGTATTGCAGGTAAGCGTTGAGGAAACCAAGGTATTGTAAGCATTGAGATGCAGTACTGCTGAATAGCAGATTCCATTGTAGCTTTCTCATTTATGTCAATGTTTGTTAGGTGGAAGGGCCGCAAAGATAAAGTTATCGCACTGGCAACTATTACAAATCTGTCGTCTTTCGGCAAGTCTTTAGAAGAAAAAGGAGCTTCCAGTGTCAAAATAAATTTCCTAATGCAATCATACAACCTACTCCCTTTACTCCCAGCAAAATTTATCAGATTTTCTACTGCAGCATTTGCATCCTTTTTTCCATCAAGGGGAATGTGATTCCATCCTTTTGGATCAGTTAAGATAACTGACAAACGCATTGCTGTTGATGTGAGGACAATATCTTCAGCCCTTGGATGGGAGTAGTCAAACAATGATAAAACAAACAAGCAAACAGAAATCAGCTTCTTTGATTGATAGAACCACAATCTTCTCTCTTCAATACTTCCAACTGTCATTGAACAAAAGCTTTTGCATGGATCTGCAAACCAATTATCCATATATCAGAACAGCTCCTACTTAGTTACATGACAACAATCATGATATCATCCAAAACAATTCTTTCAAGAATGACTAACAGAAATCTACCAACAAGCAGACTCTAGCTTTAGCACAACATCCTCAGTTGTGGAAATTATTCTAAAAGAACCATCATTCTCAAATTCTCTAATAAGTTTATTTATTGAAAATGCTGAAGCAGATAATTTTCACCTGTCATAATGCAATATTCAACGAGTGAACGAGAATCGCCTTCTTACTCTAAATGTAAAGCGATTGCAAATGGCCATAAAGACCCTAATTTCCTAGTCTTTCCTTTTATTTCCTCCTCATATAAACTTTCCCTTATGGTTTAAAACATATATGAGGTCAGTAAGAAACCACAACACTCAATCATCACCAATCTTATAACTAAAAATCCAATATTAGCAATATCATACCCTTTGAAGTTACATCCTCCAAAACTATTCTGAAGCAACTCATCATACACTCCCTATCTCTCGATCCAATCTTCCCAAGTCGAACACACAAATACTCTATAAAGAAGAGAAAAGGTCTCAAAATCTCCATGGACATCTGCACTCCAGTAAGAGATCCCGCACGTCTTCTCATCATCGTTTCCCACTCCTCTCGGAGCAGCAAAGCCGCGGATTCCATAGCGTGGTGACGCCTCCAAGTTCTCTGAACAGAATGAACTTTCTCAAACACACAACTTATTCACTCAACTAACCTCCCGATCCAAACAAAAATATTGAAATAAGAAACGAAAAACGAAAAGAGAGAAGAAATTAAATCAGTTCGTTAACCTGAATGAGCAAAGCGGCGGCCTTGGCTCGCCGGGCGTAATTCCGGAGCTCCCTTTCCTGATTAACCCTATCCAGAAGGGCATCCCTCGTAATTTCCTTGGCGCTGGCTCCGCGCAGCGACACCTGATCGGAAATTGAAGTCAAACTCAAAATCATCATACAATTGGCGGTAATTGTGGTGCGATTGATCAACGAAATCCAAAATAATGCGATCGGAGCTGAAATTGCTTAGAACAGTATAGAATTGAGCGGGAGAAGTAAATTACCTGATTTTTGCGAGATTCATTCATGGATCTTTGCGGTGACGACGGAGAGGAGCAAACTGTTGATGCAATCCTCAATTGATTTATGAGGTTTTGGTTTAGTAATTCAGAATTTGATCTAACTAATTTTCCTATTTCTTTTCTTTATTCATCAATATAAAATTACTACTATCATTTTTCATTCTTTTTTATAACTTTCCCTTTGAACAATTTTCTTTTCTTTAATTTCTTAAACTTTTAATTTGATTCACCAGATCTCAGCAACACGACTAAGATAGATCTGCAGTTTGACAGATGCTACTTTGTCATTGCTGTGAAATCTTTTATTCAATATATTCCAAGCTTTTTTGGCTCGTTTGATACCATAAATCCTTGGATATATGGATTTGCTTAGCTCTTGTTGAATGAATTTCAAGGCGCTTTCATATCTCTTTACATTATTCTTGAAGTCATTTTCTTGATTTGGACTACACGCATCTGTCAGGGTGCTACTGCATGTGCCCGAACAACTCCTTGGCTGAACTGAAGCCTTTGTGGCACACGCAGCAGTGGTACATCTGACCACCTTTTTGTCACCGTCAGTCGCCGCCGCTCTCTTCCTACCCAACGGACTCCCGTCAACTCTCGCCACCCCTCCACTATTGTCGTGACCTCTGGGGAAGACGAGGGTCCCGGCAATAGAGGAGTAGCGAGAGTTGGTGGGAGTGCCGGAAGAGAGCATCGGTGACTGACGGGACAAAGAGGGTGGTCCGATGTACCACTGCAGCGTATGCCACAAAGGCTTTAGTTCGGCCAAAACGTTGTTCGGGCATATGCAGAAATACCCTGACAGATGCATATAGTCAAAATCAACAAAACGACTTCAAGAATAATGTTAAGAGTGATGCAAGCTCTGAAACCACAATATGTTGGGGTATGAGAATTAGTATTATGGCACTTTGATATTTAGGGAGAAAATATCATATTGATATATTAACTAGATAATGTATACAATTTACAATGGTATTTATAGTTCATGAAACAACTCTAATGGAGTACATAAGTTACATGAGTCTTTGATAAGATACATGAACGTTCATTAATTACATAATTAATGGATGCGTGCACGAATTGATCAAACTTAATTATGGAAATTACTCTTTCAACAACATATACATTAATTAATTTCGAAACTAATTACTACAGTTTCAGATTCAAATCAAGCAGCATCGAACTCGACAGCTTCTCCTCACAATCCTCGGCCGCTCTATAACTCCCCGGCCACACAAAATCCCGCGTTGAGCCGACCATCACGGCTCTCTCGCTTCCCGGTTTGCGCAGGAGGGCGTGGGGCTGGACGCCGAGGGATCTTGACATGGAATCTTGAAAGTATCTGGCCAAACCCCTCTCCCTCTTGTGAGCATTCTGGTGGCCGCCTAATGCCTGCGGGCTGTAGAATTGTCGGCCGCAGAATCTGCAGCGGAAGGTCTTGGTCGTCGTGGTTGACTGCGCCGGCTTCAGACTTAGCCAATTTTGCTCTGCCGTTTCTCGAGTTTTGATCATGGTGGGTTTTTTTTTCTTGTTGCAAGAGATAGTGATGGAGTGAAATTGAGCTAATTATATTCATTTGTGTGTTTCCACTAGCTTTATTAATTTGAGGCCTATATAGATGTATCATGTATGGTTAGTTAAAAAGTTAATAGTACTAGTAAAATATTGTAAGACATAAATTGGAATTAGATACTCCCTCCGTCCCATGTTACTCGTATCGTTGCTTTTCGACTCGTCACAAACTTCTTACTCTATTTATAGTTTAAGTTAGAATTAATGCATTTAATTCATATGTTAGATTAAGTTAAGAGCTCCTTTATTAAGTGATGTCTCATTACACTTAAAATTCTAATTTAATTACATTAAAAAATTAATTCCAAAATTTGCAGCCTAAAATGAAAAGTGAATGGGACGGAGGGAGTAACATTTTTCTTTTAGAAAGTCCTAGATTTATCTTCTTTGATGTGTATAGTGAATAATTTGTATTTTTGTTCATGAACAATTAGATAGTTAAATTATAGTACAACAGTAATAGTGCATGTTTAAGCAATAAAATCAACTTTACCCAATTGGGGTTATCAAATTTATTGCTAATTGATTTTAGGATGATATGACTAGGTATGTTTCAATGAGTGAGATTGTATATACAGAGATTAATTACCCTAGCAAGCTAGGCAACAATTGCGAAAATGAATAACATGCGTTATAAATAGTTTTTTTAGACTTTCGTTTATTGGAACGTCAAATCTAAGAGGGAGCATCTTTTTATAATTCTTAGTCATGTTCCACATGATGTAGGGCATACAACTCCAAATATGGTAGTGTGGGTTAATGTTAAATCCTGTGCAGTTTTTTGTCTGAAGAATCTTTTTTCCTTTTAAAGCTCTCTAATACTCCATTCTTTTAAGACCAAGACAATTTTGATATGAAACTACCACACTTTTGTCCTGTTGTTAGTGAAGTTTTATATGTGCAATTTCACGTTGATTCCCAACATTATTAATTGCGATGGAATAGGTTTCCATTAATTTCATATAGTAGGTGCTTGAAATCGCAAATTATTGACAATTATGGTCGGCCATTTTTCTTTCCTTTTTTGCTTGAAATTCAATGTGTAATTCGCTAAAATCCAAATAAAAACATTGCTATTAATAATTAAAGAGTAAATCTATCATATCATTAGTGATCCAACTAATGCCAAATATGGTGGATTTCAAGAATGCCACTCAAGTTCTGCACTATATATGTAAAGAGGGTAATCAGCGTGAACAATAATAGAGAGCATTTCTGCCGACAAATATAAGAAGTTAAATTTAAACATTAAATCAGCTAGCCCAATTAACTGCTAGCAAGAAGAAAGTAAGTGTACATAATTGTATATGTACATAATACTTTTAAATTTTAAATGTAATAGAGAAAAATTACAAATTAGTTTTCTTATTAGTTATACTATCATTCTATAACAATAAATAATAAATGATATGAAAAATCTATGACAAATTTTCAAATAATTTCAAGCTTGATTCAAATAATATTTAATAAAAATCATTGTTTTCTTAAATCTGTAGATATTTAATTAAAATTTTAATATTTTTCTAAATTATTGAAGAATATTAGTATGTAATTTAAATAAATTCATATGTACAAATTATGTTTAGTAGTAGTATTATTTATCAAAGAGAAACTCAAAGGAGGGGTCATTGAATTACTGTGTGTTCGATCTGAAGATCAACTAGGAAATTAAGGAATATTTCCCTCGATTACCATGATATTCGTAATTAATTAGTTTCATGATTATTCTCGAAGCATATATACTATTAATTCATCACATTAAAGGAAAAATTAGGAAATTAAGATTCATATTGGCAAGGATTGTGGCAGGCAACAATGGAGCATCTCTTTTGTCACTTGTAATTGATGGTCAAAATTCACTCCTTCTAAAACAAAAACCACCACATGACACTTATATAAATTAAGCTGATGAAAACATTAATCAAAACAAAAGAGGAATGGCTATTGATGTTAAGTATGGAAGAAGGGAAAAAGCAGCAGAAATATGCACAAGGAGAGAAGCTGATCATTCTGAGCCTAGGCAGAAAGATGTTCCCTTGCAAGCACTGCAACCGCAAGTTTTGCAGCCCGCAGGCGTTGGGAGGCCACCAGAATGCTCACAGAAGGGAGAGAAGTATGTCTACACACTGCTCCAGAGGCCGCACCACCGCCCCTCATCAGGAGCCCTGCGATTTCCCGAGATGGGAACAGAAGGAGGACCTTGATTTGGAACTTAAACTTTAAACCAACTTAATTATAAGTATATCAGGTGATATGTTTGTAATTTGCTTTCTACTTTATTTTCTTTGCATTGGTATTGTGTATGAAAAAGTTGTTGAAGATTTTAAATATGAAAGGGAGTACTAACTATGAAATTAGTTGTAAGATAGTAAGAAATAACTACCTAAATTGACACAATAGTCTGTTTTGGGAACGTCCAGTGCTAAGTCACTAATTAGTGAATCGTCAATTCTGGACTATGTAATGTACTTTATCAGGTGGGATTGAATCAGAGACCTCGCTCATGATGTAAATCATCGCACCTACATAAATCCAATCAATAGATTTCTTTTACGAGTTAGGGTTTGAAGGTAAAAGGCTCTGGTTATAAGGGTTTGCAAAAGGGGATGGGTTGGTTTTACTTTCTTGTTTATGATATTTTTGTTATATGATATCATTAGGACAGTTTTGTCCCTTCACGAATTATTGATAGTTAGTTTTATATGTTTTACATAATTACAAATTTATGATTGTAGTGTTAATATGAGAATCCAAAGAACAATATTTTCCTTGAAACTAAAATTATAACTAAGTCAATATAAGAAACTGACTGTAGAAACAGTTTACGCACTAATTATATGAGGCCCAAACCCTAAAACCAAAAGGAAATAAAAAAAAGTAGATATAGAAAATAAAATTTGAAAACAAACAATAAAATGACGTTTTCACCTCTAATACGATCTCCGACGGTCAAAAGTTCATATAGTTATAACGTACAGTTTCATCCATCAATGCATGACACATCTCATTAATTTTTAATTGGTCTAGATTTTTTCGCATTTAAAGTTATTTATTGAAGTAACGTATAATACGTTTGCTAAAATATTGAAAAGGGCATGCATATTAATTGCTAAACGTAAAATTGCATACATATAATTGTACTATATTAATATGAATGAAAAACGTGCATTCACCGTAAATTCATAATGTTCTTCAAATTTTCAGTTGCTTTTCGTAATTATGGGTATATTATTTCCCAACACTAGTACATGATTTATGTTATTTCCTAACACTAATACATAATTCAGAGCTCAATTAATGCTTTAACCTCTATATAAGTCAATGACTACCCGAATCCTATAATGTTAGGATTAGAGTCAATGCTTCAACCTCTATTTAGATATATGCTCCCTCTTATTATAATTGCAGCCGAAAATTATATAGTAAAATCTCGCATCACCTCTAGACCTCTAGACGTACATTGCACATTAAACTGAACTGGGTCTAAATTATTTTGTGTCTTATTATATTGATGATTACACCAACAATGTGAAATCAAGGCACATGGAAAGTCCATATAGATTCATTTGGTCCTCGTAAGCCTATGATCATATCAAATTATTATTTTTAAAACCATGACAAATTTTGACATACATATATAGCTGTAACTATTATTTTTATTTATCTTTACTACTCACTCCGTCCCATTCAATATCCCATTCAATATGATAACTTTTTCTTTTTTGTTTGTTCCAATCAAAATGGCTACTTTCTAATTTTGGAAATAACCCCATCTTTACTCTCTCCTCATTAAATATTCAACTACGTTTTTCCTCTCTACTTTATTCTACTTAACAATACTTTCTAAAATCTCGTGTCACTCAAGAATGTGGCCGAGACGGAAGGAGTACATGTTTATGAAGGTGAATAGGTGGATATATATTGGGTGGAGTCAACCAATAAGTTTAAAAGGGGGCCTCCTTTTACATATCAAGTGTCATGACCCCACTTAGATTCTAATGTTTCCATAAAATGCCCAAATAGGACTGCTGGAAGAGCCCTTCACTATTTGTTTTTTGCTTTCATTTCACCATTATTGCCAAGTTTCTACTAGACATATTTCCCATGTTTTATTTGTTTGTATCTATACCAACATGTACATAAATTAATTAATGTCTCCTCCCTCGGATTATTGGATAATTAAGCAGGCAAGACTGATGAGGACAAAGATAATTAATTGCATGTTATTGACAATGATTTGACAACACCATCTAGGATATAAACAACGAAGTTATCATCATCAATTTCGACTCATTCAATCCATACTTATTAAAAGAGAGAGAAAGAAAACTAACATTGTGATCCAAATAATTGAAGATACACAAATCTCTCTCTTGGAGAGGGGCTTGGTCCATATATTCAAGCTTCCAATTTCACAGAATATTCATACCAAAAAAATATTGAGCTAGAAATACATATGAAATAATCATGAAAATGTTTTCTATTTATAATCATTACAGGAACAAGAAAACATAAGCAAATGAGTTGCACACATCATAGCGAGCAAGGGTGCTTTTCGTTAGTTCTGGTTCACTAAAAAGTAATGGTTTCACCACAGCTTTAAAGAAATTACTTGGTAAACTAGGAAACATGTGCAATACATATTAATAGTTTTGCATTCATGTCATACGAAAAGTAAACTAGGAAACATGTACGTGCAACTAGACTGGCCCAAGGTTTACCGAATCGGCTGTTAAAACTGAAACTGTAACTGCCGGTTATGGTTGCGAATCGAAACTGTGAGAATTTATCCGAATCGAAACCGTCAATTTTTGAACCGTGGTTCGGTTTAGGTTCAAAAATTTTCGAACCGAAACCGTGCCGGAACCGCAAAAAACCACCGGAAAACCGTGAAACAAAGCTGGAACCGCAAAAGACCGGCGGTTTGGAACCGTGAAAATAGTTTAAAATGACCGGAAAACCGCCGGTTCGGAACCGAAACCGAAACTAGCGGTTTTGGAACCGAAACCGTAACTGCGAAACACCCTCGCGGTTCGAATCTGGTTCATCAATTGCCAAAATCGGAACCGCCGGAACCGCCGGTTCCGAACCGTAACCGCCGTTTCCGGAACCATGGGCACCTCTACGTGCAACACATATATTAATTTAACTTAACACCATTTGCCAAAATTTCCATTCATTAATTATATTAAATTAAATTGTTAAAAATACCTAATCCCAAATAAAAAAATGGATCCAATCCGCATGCCAAAAACGTGTATATTGTTGAGTGTGACGTTAGAAAAGAAAGCCACTAAACTATAAAAAGCAAAACAAAAATGGAATTATTTTAATGAATAAGAAGAAAACCAAAAATGGAACAATTCAAAACTTTTTTTTTTCCCATAGGGACTAGGGCTATCTAGTGGTGCCCACTTCACATCATTGCCAAATTCTAATTTCCGAAAGTATCGGTCGTTAGTTAAAATTACAAATTACAATGCTATACATCCCTCTAATTTAAATCACTATAATTGTAGTTATAGCTTTCCTTAAATATGATACATTTGACTACTAACTATAGGCACATTACTTTTAATAAAAATCCATAACCGTAGCTACTTTGGGTATATGCATTGACTCAACTATTTGCATACATCAATTAGCAATTGATTTCAATGAATCCCATGATAATTACTAGTGTGATTGGTCATTTTCCACTTATTCTGTTGTGCTTGTCATCAATAGAAAGTCCTAGATTTGATGAAATACCTAACTCTTTTGCTATAAATTGATTTAATGTGTTATTATACTCCTAATTTATCAAATAAAATTCATTTTTAATGTGAGAGCCAAGATGTGGATGTCTTTAGTTTTTATACTGATAAAATGTAATTTATTTATCTACCAAAGTGTTCAATTGAGCATTCACAAAGTGATCGAACTTTCCTTTTTTCTAAAAAAATGCATACCTAGAACCGCTGCATTTCCATATTCATGCTTGCATATTCTTTTGCTGCACTCTAACTGCTCGACAAAAGCCTAAGCAAAACTTTAAACCAAAATTTTGTTATTTTGTGTCCTCAATCGATGTTGGGTGATGTATTCCCCCCTAATTTATACGGTTGTCTTTCACGTTCATTTTTTTTGTTTCATGTTATTCAGTTTAGGTGTTTTAGTCGTGATGTTTTTCTTCGTTTTAAGCTCGTGGTAGTAGCAGGCATCTGGCTGTTGGAGTTCGAAGATGAGAAGGATGTTATAAACATTTTAAAAAAAATTGTAAGAAAAATACTATATTAATTGACGAGCTGGACCAAAATGACACCATTTTGATGTCCCGCCATGTCCACGTAGATATTTTGACGTGCCACATTGTTTTAATTTTGCCGGAAATAAAAAAGTCGGTTCGGTTTAGGAAATTTGCACAACCCGTTAAGCTGGTGATTTTATAAACTAAATTTAAAGTTTGGAAGAAATAACAAATTTTGAGTAAAACTGATTATATTTACAATTCAATACCCCTTAGTTTAATTGTGGGACACGATGAGATTTTCTGGGACTAGAATCCAAAAATTAATGACTAATCAATAATGGTTTTATAGATAATGTATATGGACCCAATAGCAAACAAACAAGCCTCTACTACAGAAGTAAAATGGCTTTTCAGCAAATCACAAACCATGCTATTGCTAGAATAAGTAGGGGTGGAATATTTGAAAAATTGATGGTAAGCCTATGTTAAGTCCTTATAGTTACCTGACTATTGCACAAAAAAAAACTAATTGGAGTTAGACAAAAATTATATACACCTTTCAACTTTTCTCACTCATCCGATGTGGGATGGATTTGTACCCAATACGATTATCTACTCGAAACCTTGAACTATTCTGAGTACATATGTAATTTCACGAGATCAAATGTTTTAAGCTAAAAGGGAAGAGTGGGAGTGAGGCACATCACTACACTTTAAGAAAACGTGTTTATTTGTTTTTATTTGGGTTTGGTCGATTCTCATTAAAAATCTTGCAGCATGAAGACCCAATACAAAGCTTGGCAACTTGATTTGATTGTGAATGAATTGTCAACCATTACTTTTTTCATAAAGAAAGAATTACCCATGAAAGCCAAGCAATTTTATTAGGTCCCAATAATTCGAAATTACAGACTTGTGTCCAATTCAGCATCTTTTTAAACAGGACTTTTTTTATTTATTTTGGATTTACTCTTATTGAACACTAATTAGCAAACATGTCGGTAATTATTTCAGATAAAAAAAAATCAGGCAGTAAATTTTTGCCAATTGTGAACATAAAAGATTAGCAAAGAGCATTTGTTTAGTGACTATGAATTTATGGTTAAAACTTGACTCATTCTAAAACAAAAAAGTCCCCATTATATTACTAGTATGGAAGGGAAAAAGGAGAGTGCGTTGGAGCTGAGGCTTGGAAGAAGGATGTTCCGGTGCAAGCTCTGCGACGTGAGTTCCGCACATCCCAGGCATTGGGAGGCCACCAGAATGCTCACAAAAGGGAGAGAAGTATGTATACACACTCTGTGGCCGCCCTTCAGGAGCCGGCCGGGGAGGGAAGAAAACCTTGATTTGGAACTAAAACTTTGAAATTTGTTTGTATTGTATTGCTAGTTAATTAATTTGGTATCTGCATAAGTTGTTAAAGATCCTGGCCAATAACTAGCATTGGCGCTAGGTCAAATATCTGCTTTTTTGTTGGCATGGTATGCGTTCTTCTTCTGTTCTAGACATTTTTTTTATGCTTTTTGGACCTTGACTCATAAATAGTAGATTGTTTGACACCTAATTAGAATTCTCTTTGTCCCATTAAAAATGACACATTTTTCATTTTAGAGCTTACCTGAGGCTCGAACGGATCACATGAGAGCACCATGCGCTCATATGTTAACATACTCGCTCCATAAACAACTGAGCAATCACACTCCATTTCCCCCACCCGCGCGGGCCTGTTAAAGTTTAACAATAAGACGAATTGCATCTCGTGAACTGATCAGGGTAAAATTATTATCACAAGTTCAGACCTCCATTATTACGTACTCTTCCCTTTTGTAGCTTGTCTACTCATCAAAACACGATCCCCATTTTATCTATATGGCCTTTTAAAGTAATAAGAGTTATAATTAGCATAACAAACATAAACAAACCTTCAATTATCTAGTCAAACAATACACTTTGTAAGTGTTTGGTTTGAGTGATAAGGCATGATCAATTCAAAACACAAACCCTATAATTGTCTTCTAAACAAGTCAAAATAAATAAACAAATTTGAGTCACAAATATTCTGTTTCTATTTTGAATTTGTATTAAAAGAAATACACCTATACATAGTTAAATAGGTTTTTGTTAAAATGACAACCCCTCTTAAAGTGATACCGTGACACCACTTATACAATAATATTATAAACGCTACACAACAATATTATAAACGCAACAATCTATAGATTGCTGCATAGCGTGTCGGATATTACTGGCCAAAAAAAACTGTTGTGTAGTGTACAAAATATTATTGGCCGTCTTTTTCAGATTTTTTTTTCTAGATATGGTGGTATGGTGTTATTTTAAAAGGTGGTGGCACCCTAACACTCCCGTAGTGAAATAGTAACAAATAAATAAAAAAATGCAATAATAAAAGGAACGAGCTTTTCAGCCCCAAAGCCCAATCGGCCCAACAGGCCATCTGGATGTGCATTTTAGCCCAATTATTTTCGTTTCTTTATTTTTAAGCTAAAACGAATTTCTAGCTATGACTCCTCCCCCTCCTCTCTTTGACTTATTTATCATATATAAACTCTTCAAAGTTTTTGTTAAATCCAATAGTCAAAACAAAAATGAAAAACAAAAGCACACTATGGACTTGCGATTTATTAAGTTTGGACCATTTTTTCAAATGACTTCAAAGTTCTCTCAATTATATTTAGCATTTTGAAAAGGCCCTGTTTCGCAAGGTTCATGTACGAAAAGTAAAAAATTCATTATTAAGGGGGGTAATGTTAAGAGTTTAAATAATTTGAATTGATGCATAAAAAATTAATTGTCGCGGTCGCTTAATTTCAATTAATAGATAAAGGAAAGATTTATTTTTGCTCTACGTTATACCCTTCCCTACTAATCCACATAAAATATTATTTTTGCCTCTTATTACTCCCATACAAATTATATTAATTATAGTGCTACTATATAGCTAGAGATATTAAAATCAACACCGTTGCAATTCCTCTATCAAGTATAATTAACTACTGGAAAATGAATATCAAATTATATTACTTAATCATGACTCTAACATGTGTGCTGGTCGCCAAGAACCATGATCTCCAATCTCAAAATTTAACAGTCGAAGTCAAATTTAATTAAATACTATAATATCGTGGATTTAGAGTTTACTTTTGTTTGATCCCATGCAAATCTCTAAACTCAAAACCTTCAATTTGTCCATTTATAATTTATTAGACGTGTGTAGCAATCTACTAGCTAGCCAAACAACTTTTTCCATATCTACTTCCCTTAATTTTAAATTATAACAAAATCAACCAATTTACAATAGCAATCCATAAAGTCCTAAACTTGTATGTACTAGTCAAAATTTAGTGGTTCATATATATTGTGTTTAACAAATTACAGTTACAAAAAGAGAGAAGAAATGAAAGAATATTTTCTAATTGTAATTAACTGATAACCGTACATACAGTGTGAGCTTATGTTCGGACCACTAAATTTTATGTATATATATGGTTCTTTGGTAACGTACATACAGTGTGAACTTATGTTCGGACCACTAAATTTTATGTACATACATGGTTCTTTACTTTTTATGAACTAGTATACCATAACTTAAGCTAGGAGCCCAGGAAATGTGGTCAAATTTAATGAATAAAATAATTTTTCGTTTTCTTATAAGTTTTAAATATGAATATGATTAATAGGTACGTAGCCAAAAACAAATTGGATGTCTCCACAAGCCAAAATTCAAGATTAATATTGTTTGGCCGCATTTTTATTGGGTAATTTGCATAGTATTATATTTTCATCAAATTCTAATTTTGTTCTATAAATTATTAAGCTTTCGATCTGTTGTAACTAAATTACTGATTTGTTAGATTTACAACTAATCAAGATTTCAGACATAAGTTGATGATTTATTATTATAAGACGTCATTCAAAATGATGTCATATTTTAGACATTGTACTAAAAACAAATAATTGGTTGAAATAATGTTTATATTCAGCCAAGTTAACATCAATATCTTGATTAATTGCGAAATCAGAATAAATTAATAATTTAATCATTTATATGCAAATTTTAAAACTAGAATACAAAATCAGAATTTGACACCAATATAAGATTTTTCAGTCAAACACTTCCTTCTTATATATGTTAATCCTCGTTAAACATAAACTAAACAAATACCCCTTTTATATACGTCGATCCTTGCTAAACATAGAGTAAGCATTACACCATATCCATTGAACCTCATCTAATTTTATCAATAAATTGAGAATATATTTTTAGTCTTTCTTAGTCATTTATTACCATAAATTAAAGCTGCATCATAATTTATTTTTAAGTATAATTTCCCCTAATAGTACGAGACAATCTTACATTAGTTTGACTATTTATATTTTATTTTATTTTTAAATTTCAAATGCATTAAATATTTTCTCTTCCCACACTCCATATTATTACCATTCTCTCATCTTCTCAAAATCACTCCCAAAAATCAAGAGAGAGGGAGAGATGTTGAGTTTGAAGAACTTATGGTTTGTGGCAGCATTATTCATGGCTGCAGCAGTGCTGGTTTTCATGAGCCCAAAACAGTCAAATTTCCACTATTTCATCCCTAATTCCAACACTTCTTTGAAGTCGGATCACTTGCTTCTCAACGATGGATTAGTAAGTCTCCCTTCTTCATCAATCTTCATTTTTTTTTGCTATAGTCTCTTGAAAATTCTGGATTTTTGCTATCTCTATTGTGATTTGTGAGGTATTCGAAGGGTTAAAACGTAAAAACTAATGCTAACACGGACTAAACGAGATGGTCCCTTTATAATTTATGTAGCATAGTGTATAGTACTATAATTTGCTTTTTCAATAGGCTGGAAATTTGTCGTGCGCTTTGTTTGTTTCTTTGTTTTTTGGCTAGATATCTGTCTTGTTTTGGTTCGTTGTGGTGGTGATCGTGTTGTTTGTTTTGATTGGATTGAACTTTCTACTTTTACACTACATTTTGTGATTTGAGCCTAATATCCAATAAAAAAAGAGGCTGCAAAATTATTTTGGTACTCCACATTATTAATCATAGGTATACAAAGAGTTATTCTCCAAATTATGTTTAATTATAATAAATCTAACGTTACATTGTAGTTATATCCTTTCATATGGACTTGCATTATGCATAAATGAAAACATTTTTGGAAAAAGGTAGTCATTAATAAATTTGGAGATTTTGAATTTCAAATGTATAAAATGTCAATATATTTATTTATATTAGCATCCCTATTTTCTTGTACTAAATCTTTTCCATTTTCATTCTTTCCATTGATAAGAAAAAAGAAACAAATTAAATAAGATGAAGATTTAGCTCCATATTTTAGGAAATTATAATTTAAGAGACAGATTCTTGATCAACTCTATTTTACTAATGTATATAATTCGCATATTAAAGGCTCGCATATTAAAGGCTCTGGCTCTGGAATATATATCGATATGTGCCTAATTTCCTTTGAATATTTTCTTGCACAATTCTTTGGGCTATATAATAAATAAAGTAATAAACACTGAAGTATACTTATGCATACTCTATCAATTTAGTCAATGCACGTTACATAAAATTTTGAGTGGTTTGAAAATCATGGGTACGATAATAAATGCTGCCTAAAAATAAATAAAATTATTTTACCATTTACTGGAAAATATCAATTTATGGTGATTTTTCACTGCATTGACCATTCCAAAATAGCTATTTCTTGAAAGAGAATTAATTCCCCTACTACAGGTTAAAAATAATATCACAAGTATAGAAGGACCGGATAGAAAATACAGCCCTTTAGCTAAAGTGGAAGCGGATCTTGCCCAAGCCCGAGCCGCAATTTGGGCCGAGTTGGCGGGAAACCACACGGATATAGCTGACCCGGATTACGTTCCAACCGGGCCGATGTATTGGGACCCCAAGGTCTTCCATAGGTACACTCACAATTGTTTTATATTAGTATACAATATAATCATTTAATATTAATTTGACAATGTTATTTTCTGCCTACGTGTCATTGTCTAAAACAGAAAGGAAAAAAAAATTCTCATTCTCACGTAGAATTTTCTCTCATTTAAGTCGATGACTCAGATATCCCATAGTAAAACCTGACATTGTCAAACACTCGAAGACACAATGAGACTTGCTGAAACATTGTGTCTCAATTATGTCAACTTGACCATGAAATAGTGGCCAAACATTTTGTATAAACGTTTTATTCATTCTTATTGTGACACATTTAGTCACTGAGCATTTGGTTATGACAATTTTTGCCTATGTGACATCTGAGTCATCGACTTAGAAAGAAAATTGGACGTAGGGATTCAACTAGTGCCCATAAAGCAACAAGAACCAAATCGAATATCACAAAAGGATTTGTATTAACCTATCCATTTATAATTGCAGAAGCTACATTGAGATGGAGAAGAGATTGAAGGTGTACATATACGAAGAAGGTGAGCCTCCTGTTTTCCACTTTGGCCCTTGCAAACACACCTACGCCATAGAAGGAATCTTCATAGGTAACATGGAAGTGAGCTTGTTTCGAACATTCGATCCCAACGAAGCTCATCTCTTCTTCCTCCCGATTAGTATCACGATGATCACCCAAGTCATCTTTGTGCCCGAAACCCATGATTGGACACACATGAAGAGCACGGCTAAAGACTACATCAACATTATCGCGAACAAGTATCCTTACTGGAATCGAAGCCTCGGAGCCGACCATTTCATGCTCGCTTGCCATGATTGGGTAAATTCTCTCCCACCATATGTTATACTATGTATTGTTGCATTGCATGATATTTGGCCTAGGATCGATATGGGCCGGTTTGCTAGAAAATAAAATCGGTCTAAGTTGGGCTCATATGTGAGTTCCAACTAGGCCCTTTAAACCTCGGATCGGCCCATGCCCCTAGCCAGCTACCATTAAGCCTATATTTTTATTATTTCCATCATAAATTTAACTTACTTTGGATTATTTCTATCCATTTATATTTACTTCAAATTTTCCTTCTTCCAATATAATTTTCTCAAGATAAGTGAAAGATTTTATACATATTAATAATTTAAAATTCTTAAATTATCATTAAGCCTAGGGCCTAGTTGGAAGAAGGAAAATTCTTAAATCATCACTATTTACAATTTATAATATTTAATTTAATTGTTTTCATTATTTGTACCTATTAATAATTTTTCCAAATTACATTCTATCAATTTAATTTTCTCAAAAAAGTGAAAAAACTTAATAATTAAAAACCCGTAAATGACCATTATTTTCAATAGTATTATAGTACTAAATTCAGCTACTACAACTCACTTGGCAACTCGTTACAATGGAAATCACAGGGGCCCGAGATTTCGTTGGCGATCCCGCATCTCTACCACAACGCGATCCGCGCCCTGTGCAACGCCAACACCTCGGAGCGCTTCGACCCGGCCCGCGACGTCTCGGTCCCGGAGATCCACCTCCCCACGGGCACGACGAGCGGGCTCCTGGGCGGGCCGCCCCCGTCGCGGCGGCCCATCCTGGTGTTCTACGCGGGCGGGGTCCACGGCCCGATCCGGCCGGTCCTCCTGGAGCACTGGGAGAAGGCCTCGGACCCGGACGTGCAGGTGCACCGCTACCTCCCGCGCAACATGTCGTACTACGGCATGATGCGCAGGAGCCGCTACTGCATCTGCCCCAGCGGGTACGAGGTGGCGAGCCCCCGCATGGTGGAGGGGCTCTACCTCGGGTGCGTGCCCGTGCTCATCAAGGAGGGCTACGTCGTGCCCTTCAGCGACGTGCTCGACTGGGACAAGTTCGCCGTGATCGTGCCGGTCAAGGACATCCCCAACTTGAAGAAGATTCTCTCCGGGATAAAGCTGCGGGACTACCTCAAGCTGCAGCGCCGGGGCATCAAGATGCGCCGCCACTTCGAGGTCAACACGCCGCCGCGGAGGTACGACGTTTTCGGCATGATTCTGCATTCCATATGGCTCAGGCGGCTCAACGTCCGCCTCCGTCACCACGGAGATGTACACTAAATTCGGCCCGGCCCGAATTTCCTAGATTTGTTATTCATAGTAGGATTAAGGTTTTTCTTAATTGATTTAACATTGATGTAGCTCTAGGATAATTGGGGTTTAAATGAATTTCTAGCTATTGTTAATTTTCGATGTGGATCTTGACAATTTTATGTTGAATGTATATTTGCGGAAACTAATGTTACGTTTTAGTTTTCGAGAAATTGAATAATTGGATGAGCTTTTAATGATCATAGCTTAGAATCTCGTTTGTTTCAAATCATATAAAAACGATTACTACTATAAAGTAAACGATCGTTATGTACACGGAGTCGTGTGATTTTTAAAATACCACCTAATTAAATTGATCCTAATCTATAAAAACATACGCCTTAGAATTTAAATATTTAATATAAATAGAAATAGTGTACCAACCAAATAAAAAATTGTACTCCTATAAATTACAAATATTTATATCATATCAAAACATGATATTCATATTTTATAGAATTAATGGGCTGACAGAATCGTTTTATGTTTTTGGTAGTGTTGAACCATTCGTGACCGATTTGGGAAAAAATGGGCTGACGGAATCGTTTTAAATTATCCTTCTTCAATTGTAATTCGTGCACTCTTAACTGTTTGACAAAATGCTTCTATAAAACATTGCTTAATTAAATCAAAATCTTGGTTGGTTTTGGTCAAAATGGGTGATTAATTTATGTTTAGTGATATAAATTGTCTGTGCATCCTAATTTATTCGGTTCATATTTAATTTATTTCAAATTCTTCGATTTAGGTATTTTGCTTTAGTTAGAAGGTAGAAGAAATTTAAAGAAAAAAAATATAAAACAAAAATAGAAAATTAAATCTATAAATTGATAGCGTGGACCAAAATGATGTCGTTTTGGTCTAGTAGATGTCCGATGTACATACGTAGGTAGACCGACATGCCACATCAGTTTTGATTCACAAGAAAATATACGAATCGGATCAAGTTGAAAAAATTAAACACTTTCTAAAGTCTATAATACTTCCTATCACTTTTAAAGTTCATAGAAAATAGTTTAAGTGTATAACTGTGAATTCTAATTGATATTTATGAAATTTAATCATATTGAAATTGAATCGGAGATGGAATTTCAAGTAACGAGACACACTAAAATTGGGTTTAACAAAACATTTCCTAAGTCAATAAGCTTCATTTATGAAGTAAAAGTGAAATTCAAGCACCTAAGGTAGACTAGAGCTACTAATCTTAGCATAACTAGCATAACACCATAAGTTTGACAAGAAAAAGATGTACAAACATCAACTAATTAAGTCCTCTCCAAAAAAGAAACAACGAACAACTACTAAGCTCCATAATTGAAGTAATTCAAGGACAAGAAGGCATTGAGGTAGCCCAATAGGAAGGTGTATTATTATTGTAGTCTCCCATGTTCAGTGGGTAGTTGCATTCTGCAATCTGGTGAAGGTTGGCCGTCGCTGCCACCGTGTCGGAGCTCGGAATGGATGTGCTTTCCACAGTTTCATCGCCGGAAATATCGGTTGATAGTACTAGCTTTTTGGCTACTTGATCCTTGAGGATTGCCCTAAGTGCCATAACCTGCAATTATTTTGATCATTAATTAAGAATATTGATACATGTTTCATATCTTGATGGATCCATTCATTTCACTTTTACTATATTTGGTAAGCAGGTCTCGTGACATTTGAGTAACTCACTTAACTCGTATTCAATGACTCTATCTATCCACGAAGAGTAGTCCTCATAGTTGATGATACGAGTTTTTAATAATATATATGAAAAAAAAAATCAATGAAAATATGGACCGGGTAGACTATGAGAGTAAACTATTAAATATATATATATATATATATATATATATATATATATATATATATGGTGTGAAAGTGTCCATAATTAGATAGTTAACTTATTTTGGACGGAACAAATGAAAAAATAAGATATTTTTTAGTGAACGGAAGGAGTATATCAAATTGGGATCGATATTCAACTAACATTTTCTACTCATGTTTCTTAAAACATGTGCCGCTAAAAAAGTATGACGTGTAAATGCGAACAGGGAGAATATTCATGTTACATAAAAAAGGGTTGGTAGTCTAAAAATTGTGCAATATTACAATTTGTATCTTCTATATGAATTATAATTATGTGTATAGGAAGGATCCAGAATATTACTAGCTAGTTTCAATAACAATTTATCAATATGGCTGCTGTGATAAATAGAGGAGGTGAAAAGGCAATAATAGAAGAAAGCAGTTGCATCAATTAATATTGTACAAATATCTAAATCCATGCTAGTAAAAAATTAAATAATGATGGAAGAATAATTGAATAGAGACATTAATTAAGAGTTTGGAAATGAATTAAGTGCACGTACCTCCTGTTGCAACTCTTCTCTATCCCTAGAAACAGCACCGTACTCGTGCTTAAGCGCGTCGTACAAGTGCTCGAGGCGCTTGCCCTTCCACCGAGCCCTCCGGTTCTGGAACCAGATGGCGATCTGGCGCGGCTGCAGCCCTAGCTCCTTGGCTAGCTTCATTTTCCGGTCCGGTTCCAGCTTTATCTCCTCGTGGAAGCTGTTTTCGAGCATTTCCAGCTGCTCGTTGCTTAAACGCCTCTTCTTCGGATCTACCTCCGGGTTGTTTGCATTCATCATCATCATTGGCATCATTGTTTGCTGCTTCAATTCTTGAGCTACCAAAAAAAATCAAAAAATGGCACAAGGAAAAGAAAATATAAATTTGAAGTTTAAATAAGTATGTGGTGTATATATATATACCTTGGAAGTGATCGAAATTGGAGTTGTAGAGAGAGAAGAGATTGGAGGTGTCTAGAGGTCGAGATACATATGGCATTCTAACATTACCATTCCAATCCATGCTTTGTTATATTCTTCTTTGTTTCAATAGAAAAAATTGGCTCAGAAATAGGGTTTTTAGCTCAATTTGTGGGAAAAGGTTGTGGCTTTTTTTGGCTGAGTGTGGCTTTATATAGAGTAGTTTCACCCCCAACAGTTTACCCTAGAGTGTGTGTGTGTGAGAGAGAGACTCACTTGCATGTCGTTGAGATTTGAAAACGATATTAAATCACGAAGTTACAAATTTTCTCAATTATCTCATCCGTATATAAAAGTAAAACGACCTCTTGTGGTGATGCTCAAATGACGTTGAGTTACCAATTTCTTTTCGTATTTAATGAACCGATGTTAACGTTGTTTTGGGTATCATTAAAAGACGTTTTTATATAAAGATGGGATAATTCAAAAGATTAAAATTTCGTTGTCTAATATTTTGTTCAATTCTTATGAAAAGTATATATCATAAATTGAGCAAATTTTGCAATTAAAATATATAGTGGTTCCAGTGAGAACTTTTTTAAATGAAAACTTTGAGAACTGAAAATCATATAAGTTCTCTAATACATGACATCATAAAATATATCATTTTACAGATCGAGTCTGGTTCTCAAAGAATAAAGGGAAAGGGCATTGATCTAGAAAAATCTTATTATATAGAATCAGAAATTGGTATTCATGAATTAACAAACTAATACTGAGCCTAAAGTGTGTTTTAGTCATGCCAACTGTATCAATGTAATTGCAAACTGTATTCTGACTTTAAATAACAATTTTATCATAATCCTTCTCCTATATATACAGTATCTCAAATGTATCACGCCTTCTCTTTCTTGACAGCTTGCCTTACAATTATATACAATCGGTGGATGGAGAATTCATGAATGAAAAAAAAAGAATGATGTCGACAATATTTTCATGGTTCCATCAAAAACATGCACAATCTAATTTTCAAAAACTATCACATAATTGAAAATCTCCTTCATTATGAATTACAAATTACCCAAATATTTACATAAATAACACTACTACTATTTGTAACACCCCACTTTTTCGAACCCTAATTTTAGAGCCGAAAATTTAATTTCCTAATTTATGACTTAGGAGACGTGAATTAATTGAGGAACGAAGTTATGACCGAGTCGGGTTTAGGGTTGCGTTGGAAGTTTGAAAAGTCAAACTTGTTGATTATATGACGTGGCATGCGAATATTTGAATTAAAGGTGAAATTATGTGATGATTTAATTGTTTAAGGGTGAGTGAGATTTTTAGGATACAATTCCATAACCTTTTCCTTGGAATTTTCGAAAATCATAGCCTTAGTGGAGAAAATCCCATTTTTCCGGATTTAATTTAATTCTTGGGACATTTATCCAAATTAAATCCAAAACTCAATTATTCTCTATTTCCTAATAAGAAAAATCGAACCCTATTGTTTTAAGGTGATTTTCGAAAATCACCTATATTTGGGAAGGAAGAATTATTTTATTTTTAATTGATCCCTTATTGATTTCTTTTCATACCTAAAATTTAAATATTTTACCAAATCTTTCCATACCTCAAGGAGATCTTGCCATATCTTATTTTAGTTAATATTAAAGATCCATTCCTTATTTAAAGGAGCAAATACACGCCTATTTCTTTTCCCAATGAGGAGGATTTTTATTTTTATTTTGCTCCGTGATATTTTATTCTACTCCGTAAAATATACAAAACAAAATCTTGGCTAATTAAAAGCCATATATTTCGAAAATCCCCATGCTTGAACCCTAGATCTTTTACTTCCTCCCTACTTCACAATATTTATATTATTTTATTGTGTAGAATCAAATCTTCCCAAATATTTTATTTAATTACCTAAAGATTTTATTGAACCCTATAAATAAGAGAACTCCTAAACCTAACTCCATAATTTTCGCCCCCTCCCTCTTTTCCTTCTCTCTCAATTTTCTTCTACTTTTCTCCATTAATCCTTCATCCTTTGAGAAGAATTTGAGTTTGAGCCTCAAGATTTTTGAAGAACCAAATCTCTACTTTGTTTCTACCGTTCGTTTTTCTCCAAAAAGGTATTCTTATATTAATCTTTCTTCATCTAGCCGATTAATCGATATTCTTGGACCCTCATGCATCTTGATTGAGTGAAAGTGGGATAAAGGGAATATGGGATATATGTGTGCATGTGTGTGTGCGTCGTGTGTGCGTAGCGTGTGTGTGTGTGTGTGTGTGTGTGTTTGTGTGGTGTGTGTATGTTGGCAAAATACCCTTGTGTGACACATGTTGATGTTAGATCTAGAGTTGAGATGCGAATGGAACTTATGCGATGAACAGGACCTTGATTGATTAATGATGCTAAGATAAATCGGTGGGAAAAGGGAAAGCGTTGAGGCATGCATGAGTTAGGAGTTTGTGTTGAATCTGATTTGTGATATATGCCTATGTGATTAAAAGGTGAAACCTCAGTTGCGAAGCCGGATAACAAGGGAAAGAACATATTTGAAATCTAAGCAGTCGAGGTGGGCTTTATTCTTAAACTCTTTTATGTGCAAATTTATGAATGTGGAGAGACAAGGGTGGTTTAACTGTTATGCCATGCTTATGTTTGTTTTGTGATGATATTGTGTGTCTGATGCCTAGTTTGTGAGTGCGCTCCATTAGGCTACAGTGGCTATGGATATGTTTAAACGAATTCGGGTCTGAGTACGGGCCGCAAACCCTACCAGGCTGTGTACACGGTGGGATCGGGAGCCGTCCTTGCTAGTCGGCCAGTCTCGTGGGCGAAAAGTGTGGCCACACTTTCGTCGCACTATGGAAATGATGAGATTGTGGAAAGTGATGAGGAAATTGGGGAGTTGTTTGATTGGCCAATCTATGAAATTATTTTTGTGATACTCGTGATATTCTTTTATAACTGCTTAAAACTCGAGTTCACTATGGTAAAGGTGGCATAACTTATGAAATGATTTGGCAACGAGTTCACTGAGTATTTCAAAATACTCAGCCCTGCATGTGTTTTCCTTATGTGCAGGTTGAATGGCGACGAGCGTTGGCGGGTGTTGAGCAAGCTTAATTAATAAGATGGATATTTTGAACCTCGAGTGTAGTCGTGTCTTCATACATGGCTTCACTTTCTCTTGGATGCTTCCGCTAAATTTCGAAACTCATTATTATCACTTAGTCATTTTGAACTTATTTTTCCCCTTTGCTTAGACGATTGAGACATGTCGTGGTTTTTTGTTGAGCTTACGTCAACCCTTTGTTTTTGGATCGTAGTTACGATATCTTTCTCCTTTGATTTTCTTGTTAAACTCTTGACATTGATCGTCATTTATGTTATCTACTTTTTATTGATTATTCTTGATTAAACCTGGTTTTATTGCCTCCTTAGTTGTTAAATACCTAGGTCAAATCCTTTTTAATGAAATCCTAGTCTTGTTCTTGTTGCATTTAAGTTGCCCAGTTAACGACCGCCGAATTTATTATACCCTAAGAGTGCGGGGCGTTACACTATTAGACCAGCACTAAATCAATCCTTCTCATGTACAAATATTAATTATTATAGAATAATGTGACTCTTCCCCATTAACAATCATTCAATCAAAATTATCAAAACCAATACCACTAATATTAGGCATATTTTTCGTAGACTTAGAGAGTGAGTAATATATAAGAACCAGAGAAGAGTTTGTTATGTGGCCAATTCATAATTGTAAAACATATCAATATCATCTCCATACCCTAATTAAATTATATTGTAAGAAAGCAACACTAACAATATGAATTAGTAGACACAATGATATATAGTTAAACCTAACAAATAATTTTAATAAAAATCCCAATATATTGGATATCACATCTTGTATATATATTTCACCGTTACACAATAGTAAAATGTCACACAAAACAGTGAAATTAAATACAAGAAGTAACACCATGCAAGTCTAGTTAAACAACACTCTCAGCTACTCCCTAAATCAAACTAATTAACTCTACCTCACCCTAAAATTAAACCACCTATCACATTTAGGTCGACCTAGCTACAAACCCTCAGCATTAGCATAACATTTTTAGTTTGAAAAGGAAGAAGATATACAATAATTGAGTTTATTCAAGGCATAGAAGTAGTAGCCCAGCTGTATGGAGGTATCATCACTGTATTATTGTAGTCATCCATGTTCATCTGGTAGTTGCACTCAGCTTCCATGTTCATCTGGTGGAGGCTAGTCACCGCCGCCATCGCCTCTGCCTCTGCCTCTGCCACTGGATGCTGCTTGTCCGAGCTTGGGATCGACGTGCTTTCCACAGTTTCTTCCCCGGAAACGTCTGTGTACCCGGTCGATACTTGATTTTTCGCCACTTGATCCTTGAGCATTGCCCTTAGTGCCATAACCTAATTTGTTGTGATCATCATAGCTCTTAGCAACTTTTTTTTATTATTAATTTGAAATATATAGATATACTCCACAAAGTGATTTGATCAAGTTAAATGCAAAAAACTATGTCAATTGTCAGACAAATATCCACATTTACTTCATCATAATGATTTTAGTAAGTGTAATAAATTAGAAAATTAATGAGAGTTTATGTTTTTATGTAGCTTTCTCAAGTTAGTGGATTTTTCTAAAGTGTGAATTAAACTATTAATGATAACCTCAGTAATTAAACATAATACTTGGAAATAAATTTATACTACCATTAAGCTTTGTACAATTCATGAAAATTGAATTAGCATATAGAAACATTGATTTATAATTTGTAATTTGTAATTTGTAATCCTTATATAAGTAGTTGAATGAACTAATGCAGTATGTATTTTGGATTGGAAATTAAAGAGGAAAAGTTGTAGTCGGCACGGTACCTCCTGCTGCAGCTTCTGCCTGTCCCTAGAAACGGCGTCGTACTCCTGCTTAAGCGCGTCGTACAAGCGCTCAAGCTGCTTGCCCTTCCATCGAGCCCTCCGGTTCTGGAACCAGACCGCGATCTGGCGAGGCTGCAGCCCTAGCTCCTTTGCCAGCTTCATCTTTCGGTCCGGGTCCAGCTTTATCTCGTCTTGGAAACTGTTTTCGAGCAGCTCCAGCTGCTCGTTGCTCAGCCGCTTCTTCTTCGGATCCACCCCGAAATTATTCATGTTCTTCTCCATTATTGTTGGCAGCATTGTATGTTGCTTCATTTCTATAATAAACAAATAAATATGTTAATTTAATTAGTATTTATTGCATGCTAACCAAGTACATATGTTACAGATCTAACAGGAAAACTCGTTCCAAAAAACACTTCTATAAACCCTACATTGTTTCCTTACACATGCGATGTAAGACAAATTCTCTTGACCAGAGTTCGTAACAATCGACCCTATTAAGGGCCATATCTATGTTGGGTTCCAAACTTTCTCGTTGGTCATGATCCATGAATGGTTCCTGTCTTAGAACACTTATTGAAAGTACCAATGGCACGACAAGACATTATAACTTATTCCAAAAAACTAGTCTATCGGGAAAAAAAGCTCATTTGATGTATAAGCGTTTATATACATCGCCTTACACAACCTATGTAAAACGTAACATAGTCTAGATGCACGGTGCCAATCTCCGATAAGAAGTAGCTAATTTCAAGCAATGCAACATAAATTTGAAATAGATAGATAGACAGATACCTGGGAAATGGTCGAAACTGCAGTTGTAGAGAAAGTTGAAATTAGAGGTAGTGTCTGAAGGTCGAGAAACAAAAGGCATTCTAAAATTACCATTCCAATCCATCTCTTTCTATCTTAATTTCTTTCTTTTCTATATATATAATCAACCCTTTTCACACACACAAAACACAAAGAAGATGTTTTTTGCAGAGGACTTTTTTCTTTGGTAGTGAAAATATGAGATGTATATATATAGAAGCTACACACACCTTCAAACAGTTTAACTATCAAAGAGAGAGAGAGAGTTAAGAGAGATGTCGGTTTGGTGGGAAGATATACTAACAGTAATGGTCCCAATCTCTATTTCTTTCTCATCACACTAGAAATTTCGAATGAATACTAGCTTTCATGTGTACTATACTATACATCATGCTTATGTTAATAAGATAAATTTTTTTGTACATATATAGAAGGAAATGTTATAAGCTAAAAATTTACATATATAGAAATTATGATCTCAATGATTTTTTTGTGAAAATGTTTGAAGTGAATTGGCTGTCATTCGATCATGAAGATCTACGGTGAATCGGTAATTTTTATTTTTATTTTTATTTTTTGGTAAAGAAAGCAGGCTAAGCCTGGGTTGAAAGTAAACTAACGACAATATGAAATGCCTAATCTAATTTTTATTTAATGGAAAAATAACAACCAATTTTACTATTAGGGTTTGGTGATGTTGGTGGATAAGCATAAAGGAAACTCTAAGTTGATGAGATTCTAGTGGGTTTCAATTTGAGAGCAAATGAAGGAGAAATTAATATGCTTGCTGACAAAATTGAATGAGCTAGGCAAACCAACAAGGGCAGTTAGCATATTCCTAATTTGATATTTATATATATTTTTTTAATTTAATACTCTGTATTCACATAAATTTTTGTCGTTGCAATATATGTAACCATATCTCACTTAAATTGGTAGTATTAAATTTTATCGCTTTACTAACTATAAAAATAATGACATACTATATAGTAAGAATTAAAAAAAATCTTTTCTTTTGGTTCCCCTTTTTATATTTTTTAATTCTTAATCATTCTATTTTCCAATTTAATCAAATGGATTCCCTCCTAAGGGAATACCTAATCGAGCTGTAAATATTAGCATTTAAAACCAACTAAATTATTGAGATCTCACTTCAAAGCTAAAATCCTTCATCTGTGTAAAATTAATTATCGGCAAACTATTAGTTAATGCTAGAAATAAAAAAAAGGGTGAAGTTAATTAATGAAACAGATCAATTCCATCCAGCTCAATAGCATTTAGTTCCTACTAAACCAATTTCAAAAGACAACTTTAGCCTTCTTTTAATATATATTAATAATTAATTCTAATTCTCCTCTATTCAATTTTGTTTTGTGGGAATACTAGCAAGAAATAAATAAAACTTTCCTAGTTATCGAACTATCACAATCGCACTAAAGTAGGGGAGGCGCCCTTTCCTTTTCCTACTCTCATTCATCACCAAATTTTTATTTTATTTTTATTTTATACTTACTCATTATACAATTATTTGAATCACCAAATATATTGAAGACCTTGTATATCATTTCATCTCATCGTACAACACCTAATTATATATGCCATAGATGTACACGTATATAGATAGCTACCTACTTAGATATAGCTAGTCTCTAAAACTATATTAATTGATTAATATTGCTAATTCATAAATCATAATCCTACTATGTATAAAATTCTCATATATACACACACTTAGCATCAACTTAGTCTCAAAATTAAGAGAGTGATAGATAGGTTTCATTATCATTAGAGACTGTTTTATTGTTTGGGCAGAGGCGCCCAATATATGTATTGTATGTGCTTCTTATGCCTAGACAGACGACGCCAATAATTATTTTGAGTTTGATACTAAAATTTTGAATTCTGTTTTAACAATGAGAGTTGAATATTGGTCCTTGGTGTATAAGGAGACAGATAACGTTATGAATTCTGACATGTAATGTTGGTTTCTTTATTTTCTTCTTTTCACAATTTTCTTATAGCTAGATAGACCTCTATGTATTCTTGTTTTTATTATAAGTTGTTTTTGTACTAAAGATAAAATATTGATATATGCGAGAACAAAAGATAAAATTTTGATGTTGAGAAGGAAAGTCCTTGAGTACCAAATACAGATAAATCAATAAATGGGATCACCAATAATTTGACATGAACCACTAAATACAAGTAAATGTTTTTCATTGTCAATGTACAGCTCAGATTTATGGCTTGTCCCAAAATCACACTCAATTTTTAATTTTCATGTAGCCGTTCACACATTTAATGCATATTTTACCAGCTTTCATAATGTAAATTACTAACTACTACTATATATTATCAATCGTGAAAAATCTATATTTGATTCATCACCTTGTTGCATGAATTTATATCACTACTTTGATTTGTCATATCCAAATTAAGGGCTAGTATATTTTGATAAAAATAATTTGTGAAAGTCAATTATATTATATACTATGTAACTACTAACTATATTTGATATTTGATAACAAGAATTCCATAATTATTTAATTTTCCCTAAGAAAATCTAAAACATTAAAATAATGACTTTTGGGATAATATTTTCTGTTAATATATTGAGATTTGCTTAATAATAGGAGTCAGTTTTGAATTATAGAGTTTTTCAATGATTGGGAAAATGAATTTATTTGAGAATTGTCACTGTGTGACTGTGTCAGGCTCCAAGCATGGTTAAATAAAATATTGCTCTGAAGGGAAGTCCTTTACAGATATATTAATAAATAGCATCACAAATAATTTTACACGTTTCAATAAATACAAGTAAATTGTCATCATTGTTCATTTAATTTACAACATATATTTATTGTGCTACTCGGAATTGCACGTGATCATAATTAATATTATAAACCAACGGAAAACTCAAATTATTTAACATAATATAGTTGCTGGCAAACTTAGACGTAATATGAATGTGAAATAACACGATAAAAATGTTAACTATATTTTAAAAATTAAATTTTAATCCTTAATTATTTACTACTTTCATAAGTATCTTTTATAGCTAACACTGAAATTTTTCCCATTATTAGCAAAATGTCACGATAAATAAATTTCAATTTAATTGCTAGGGTAATGACAATAAATAGGGGTGCTTAAACGGTTCTCCGGTTCTCGGTTAACCGGAATCGGAACCGGAACCGACCGGTTAATTGAGGAACCGGAACCGAAAAATCCGGTTCCGGTTCCGGTACTGGTTCCAACTTTTTAAATAACACCGGTTTCGGTTCGGAACCGGAACCGACCGGTTCCTAACCGGGAACCGGATTATAATTCAATTTTATTTTTTTATAATTTAATATACTAAAAAATCTAATTTATTGAATTAATTTTGAATTAAAGTAAAATAGTTTGAACATTGAGTGATTTTTAGATTTAAATGTTTAATCTGTGATACTTTGAATCTACAATTATTTCCCTAATTCATTTTTTATGAACTAACTACAATGAGTAGAACATCATAAGTTTGTTTTTAGTTTTAAAAATAACTTATACAAATACAATAGCATTTCATATGATATTTATTACAAATTTATGTAACAATTCAACATACGATTTTAACATATTTGTGAATAATTTATTAAGTGTTCCCTATAAACCAAATAGTCACAACAATATCAATTAGAATTGGAAATTCCAATGAATACTATGTTTAGCCAAAAAAGGGAAAATGAAATTTAATTTTAAAACTCATTTTTTAAAAGAAATTGCTAAAGTTTAGAACTCCTATTTTTGTATTAGTAAAAAATTGCTAACATAAACTAGTCCGACCCGACCTACTACACTTGGCATCACTCTTATCCATATATGAATATTATTGTATTGTTGGTTTGTATTTTGTGTATTTATTTTAATTTTTAGGTATTATTTGTTATAATTCTAGATGTTGGATTATTATTTTTTTAGTATTGAACTATTTAAAATTATAAATAAATTCGGATTAAAATTACACATCGGTTCCGGTTCGGAACCGGAATCGACCGGTTCTAAACCGGAACCGATCGGTTCCGGTTCCGATTCTTGAATTTATGAAAATTTAAAACCGGTTAACCGGTCAACCGGTCCGGTTAGAATCAGAACCGGCCGAATAAGCAGGCCTAACAATAAAGCAAAGTTCGTTCGGAGTTTAGCTATTAAATCAAATTAAAGAGAAATTAAATAAAGAGAATGATGATTTATGCCTCTTGTCTTGACAAATTTAATGATTTCATTGGATACCAATGACATCACTAACATTTTAATTGTTAATAATTAATTTACGAACCTTTCAGTACTTCCTTCATCCCATGATAGATAGCACACTTGGATAGTGACATGAGATTTTAGAAGATGTTATTTTGCGTGTTGAGTGTAGAAAGAAAATAATATATTTATATTAATGTGAGAAGACATTTTTATTTAAAAAGAAAATGTGACAATTTTTTATGGTGTAAACTAAAAAGGAAAGTGTGACATTTGTTATGGGACGGAAGGGGTATATTTTATGGTGGCAATGATAATTAAGACAAACCCAAACCCTAAGCCCAAATGCCCCATCGGGTCGATACAAAGTCCTTGACCTACAACTCTTTGTTATCCCTGATCAATTTTGAAGTTTATGTGTGAAGTTAATCTGATAATTTAGTGAATGAGTTGAGGATACTGCAAGGAAAACTTAAAATAAAGAATTAGTACATAATTAAAATATTAAAAAAAACTATGTATTCAAAATACACAATTATACTCCTATAATTATTCATCCATTGAGGTTGGTCATGTTGTTCTTTGCAAATACAAGTCCACCAACTTTTAAAATCTCAGATTGAGGCGGTGCACCTTGAGATGAGTCGGTGTGGGTGGTTGATGAGCTAGAAGCAGCTTCAACATCGGTGACATTAGTTGTGTTTGCTCATTCATCTTCAGTTATCAAGTTATGCAGGTGTAACATGTGTGTGGAATCTTTCATGCAATATTTACTCAAATTATTAGAGTATACCATAAACATACTCAATGTTCTTTTATGCTGCCTCTTGCCTCTAAGCAAAAATACGCCGTGTTTTGGGATATCCTAAAAATTATAAATTGAATTTGATTTAATTTTAGCAAATATCCGGTTACCCACCAATATTCATTCATGGTAGTATTACTAATATAGAGTTCATGATTCATTAATGAACGGCAAGCAATCCAAGATGAAAATGAATAGAATGTATGTAGCATGGTAGTACTAGAATTTAAAGAAGTAATAATTTATAAATAATGCAGACAATAGTAAATATGGGGTGTACAAATTACCAACCACTTCAACATCAAAATCATGTCGTTGTTATACAACTATATATATGTATATATTCCTCATAAAAATGACCCAACATGAACATCAATGTGCGACCGCCCAATCACAAACGAACCCTTCATTTTGTTCCGATTAATAAAATATAGGAGTATACAAATTGATTGTAACGGTATTATATATATATTGGTAAGAAATAGAAATAACAATTAAGCTCGGTTTGGATATGGCAGATTATTTATTATTATTATTATGGGAAAAAGTAAATTAAATTTAGAATTTAGGGAAAATGTAACTGCCGCAGTTTAGGCATTGATTAATTAAGTTGTTGTTTACCTTATTACCTATATAAACTTTGTAGTTTTGGCTATTGTGAATTGTGATTATCCAGGTTGCGTGTTTTTGTATATTTTGTCTTTGTGTGATTTGTTTTTTCTTGGTTGTGCGTAGTTGCAGGTCTCATTATCCTAGACCATTCGATTTGTTCTAATACTACGATATAAGTTATTATTAATGAGTCATTCACTTCTTAAAAGGTCTCATAAAAGGGGAGGATTTTCCACTCTTTTATAGATGAGAATTATCACCAAGTAATGTCGAACATATTTTTAGAGATTTTAACATAAGTATAGTCCATGAATCACCCAATTATCTTATTCTAGTACTCCCTCCGTCCCACTCAAGATGACCACATTCTTCAGTGATACGAGATTTTAGGAAGTGTTATTAGATGAAATAAAGTAGAGAGAAAAAAATATAGTTGAATATTTTAATGAGGAGAGACCAGGTTATTTTCAGAATTGGAAGGTGACTATTTTAATTAGGACAAACAAAAAAGGAAATGTGACCATCTTAAATGAGACGGATGAAATATAATAATTTAGTTCTTTATTTATATCCATATCCACGTGACGTTTGTATTTTCTTTGCCACACATAATAGGTCGTAAATGACGACCTATAGCTTAATTAGGTCTGTGAATTAGATGGTGTTGGGACAGCAAGCGTCACCCTAGTTAAGTTTTAAGTTAACCAACTTTCCCAGCAATAAATTCATCTGCAGTTAATTCTTATTAAAGTATTACAGCACCATATAAAATAGCACCACTTAATTGTTGAATCAGAAAAACCAGAACAAAAAAGAGAAATACATGAAAAATATTCTAATTGGGGTTTAATGAACTCTAAGTAAAGATTAAACACTATTCTATATAGAGTGATGCTAAATGGCCATAATGTGGCTAGCCATAAAATTAAAATATTAATAAAAATCTGTACATTTAATGCTGATTTACTTGAAATCAGTTCATCTTAAAAGTACTAATTTTTTTAAGACTAGTATACCCTTGTGCATAAATAGGGAATAGAGTACAATCAATACTAAATACTTTTGAAAATATTAATCATGTATGTGTAACGTTTCTTTTGTGTAATATTTCTTTCCGGTTTTTCTTTTTACTTTTATTTATGTTTTATAGTACAGTATTATTATTAATTTTTAATATATAATTATTTTTAAATTAGAATATAAATATCTTCATGATATTAAAATTCATTATGTATTTATATTCACTTACAAATGAAATAATTTAAACTATATTATATTTAACATTAATAATTAAATAACTTATAAATAAAATAAATGTAGACATTATACTATAAAATTATTTTATACTAAAATTAATTCAAATTTTTTTGAGGAAAGATTGTTCCAATATTAAAAGTATATACTATAAAATTGATGGTTGGAGATTAAATGAAATCTTTAAAATAAATTGGTGAAATTAAATTCGTATTTTAAGTGTAATAAGGGAACACTTAATAAGGAAATACATAATTAACTTTTATTAAAATAAAAATAGTGCAAGTAGTTTGAGACAAGCCAAGAAAAATACTAATAGCATTAGACGGATGTAGTAGTAACTACTCCCTTCGTCCCGCTTAAGATGACACGTTTTCCTTTTTAGTTTGTCCCAACTAAGATGACACATTTCCTTTTTTGGTAACTTTCTCTCTCCAATTAATACACTCAACCACTTTTTCTCACACCTATTAAAATATCCATCTATCTTCATCTCTCTACTTTAATACCTACACCCACCTTCTCTCTCTCTAATTAAACACTTTAACCAATAACTCCTAAAATCCCGTGCCGGCTAAGCAATGTGTCATCTTAGCCGGGACGGAGGGAGTAGTAAATTATACCAAGTGAATTGTCATTTAAAGGTACAAGTGATACAATAAGCTCTTACAAAGCAATGAATCTTAATTGTTATAAACAAACTCAATAATAAAATATTATATACAACTAAATCTATAATATACTATTGAATATTTACAATTACAAAAATTGAATCAAAGATAAATGGTATTTCCACATGAAAATTAATTAAAGTACTTCCTCTGTTCCAGCTCATGTGATTGATTTTTTTTGTTGTTGTTATTTTGGAAAAATGATAACAAATAGTTAAAGTATAGAGAAAGTAAAGTAAGAAGGAGAATAATGTAGAAGAGGACTTTCCCCTATATTATTCTCTTTCTTACTTTACTTTCTAAAACACGTGCCGAAAATAAGTCAATTACTTAAGCTGGGACGAAGGGAATATAATTTTTAAATTTTTATTGAATCGATGGCTAGTCTTTGATTGATCTTTAATTCAATTGGAGATCTCAATTAATCTTCCATGCGATTATAACTTTTATATGATCTTGAATTTATTCCTAATTTTTATCTTAGCTTTTAGGTGTGGATTATTGCATATTATTCCATAGTATATTATTGAATTCTAAGGATTGATGATTGAATATTACTACTTGATTTTGGTTATTTTGAAAACTGATAAATTAGTGTAAGAACTGATTAAGATTCAATTTTAGCTTTGATAATAGGGAGCGGAAAAATCTATAATCGTTAACTGGAATCGATAGAATAAGCATAGCTCATTACAATATAACACAATGATGCAAATAGAAAATATGTGCAAATATCTCTATTTATAATACATTGAGACATAGTACAGTTTATAACTCAAGTGGTTTTAAAAATATAATGATCGTTATAATAATTTGAAAACCTAAGTTGTATCATTCACATGATTGTAATAATATTATTAGACTATTCAACTCATTTGGGGGTTCAATTGATACTGATTCAAATGTAAATTTTCAATTTCAATTATTCTTGAATTTAAGAGCAATTTTTTATTAATATCTAAGTCATTTATATAAATAAAAATTTAAAATATATTAAAATATTAAATAATAATAATATACTCTACTAGACTATAATTTTCATACTACTAATTACTAATATACAGACTTAAACACCGTAAACACCTATATAAATACTTAGTAGTAGTATATTAATCCATTAAGATACTATATTTAAATAACAATTGATAAATGATAAAATACGGAATTACACTATTAATATTATACTAAATTAATTTAGAAATTATTTTTATTTTAAATGGTAGTAGTACAATAGAAGTGCCTAAAAATAAATAAAGTTAAGTAAAAGATTAAATTAACTTTATGACTTCCAACTCCAGCCATTCGCCTAAGGCCCATTCCCCCACACGTGAATTCCTAACTCAATAAATTTTGTAAAGTAAAGGGTAATTTTGTAAAAACACATAAACATTAAAGAGACTTATTAATTTATTATTTGTTTCTAATGTATAATGACCAAAATATCCTATTATGGCCAGCCATAATGTGGCCATATAGCTTTATCCTTCTATATAAGGGGTGGTAAAATGGGTAGCGGGTAATAGATAATTCCCATTTCGACCCGTTACCCACCGAGTATTGGGTACTTGCTACCCGGTGATAATGGGAAACGGGACGGGATCGGGTAGTAAGTTTTGCGGGTAGCGGGTATACCCGCTATCCGCGAGGGTATACCCGTTAATCCCGATAATACCCGTTATTATTAGTATTAGCCATATACCATTTTTTAATACTCCATCCGTTCCACATTAATTGAGACGTTTCAAATAGTTAAAGTGGAGAATAAAAGTAAGTAGTTAAATATTAATAGCCATATACACACTCATTTTGAAATATTAAAAATAAATAGTTATAATGGAGAAAAAGTAATAGAGATAATAATGTAGAGAAGAGTATTTATATTATTATTTTTTGAAAATGAGTGAAGAAATGAAACACTTCTATTAAGTCGGAATAGTGATAGTACTTTATATATAATATAAGAGTTCTTTTGAAATATTTTTATATTCTACCGAACATACAATTGAAAACTCACCTGAACTAGCTATAGAGTGTCCCCTCACTTTTATTCTAATTCTATATAAAGCTTACCATCGATAATAATAAAGTAAATTAGGGAACATCGACGGCTATTAGGATTTCGAATTTTTATTAGGATTTCAAATTAGGGAACATCGATATGGTTTTCAAATTTTTTATTAGGATTTCGGGTCGGGTACGGGATACCCGACACGAGTATCGGGTAATCCCGGTATGTCGCGGAGCGGGTATTTGAACAATAAATTTGGCTAAAATAGGGTACAAGTACCCGACTTGTCGGGTACGGATACCCGCGGATAACCTGTTTCGTCACCCCTAATTCTATATTATCAACCTACATAATTAATTAATTGGCTTTTGGCCTTTAAGTGTGTTCAAGAGGTGGGAAATATATATACTCTTGATTTAGATTTTAGACCCACACAAATAATTAATCGATAGGAACGTGCCATGATATTCAATTATGACAAAACTTATATATATCCATTCCAATTAAGCTTTATTAATTTTATTTATATGTGTTCTTCTTCTATTAATCAGAAATTAATTAGTCTCATTTCGTGATTAGTCATATTTACTAATTTAACTATATGCGTGCCTCTTCTGTTTATTGGATTATGCCGCCCCATTATTTTTTGAGATAAGATTGCATGGCCCAAATTGATCGATCTGTCAACATTGTCAAAATAAAATAAAATAAAATATAACCTGAATATTTATTGCAAGGGGTGCATACCAATTTTATAAGTTATTGAACTATTGATTTGTTCATTTTACAACTAATTAAAATTTAAACATTGATATAGTTTGATGACTTACTTTCATCACATTATTGAACGTCAAACAAATTGACATCACATTTTAAACAACCAAACAATGTCATATACTAAATTAAATAATTTTATTAGTTGAATTGTGATTAATATTAAGAAAAAATAAAATGAGAGGGAGCAAACAAGAAATGGAAATATTTAAATAAAGGTAATACAATATCGCTTAATCGCCTACAATGTGGCGTTTTGGTTGATGTCCATTGACACGTAAGTAAGTCACCCAGCAATGTTAGCATCAAAATTAGTAAATCAGAACAAATCAGAATTTGGCAAAAATTACAAGATTATAGGAAATGCTATTATATTCATTGTAAATTAAGATCGACATATTTGAACCAATTACTCGAGAAAATGAACGAGATTAAATTATGAAATTCACTGGTCTGCAGAGATAGGAACAAGAAAAGAAAATTCAGCTATAAAAGGATACATTGATGGAATACAAGTTTATACACAAAATTGAATTATATCTCACTTTTGATACAAAGGGCAGATTTTATAAAAAAATATTCTGCTGAAAGCCTTAAACATATGAGAGAAATACTACAAAAAACCCACAAAATAAAGATTACATGGACAGAGAGAATGATACCTACAAACAAAGTATACATGCTTTTCCACAAGTGTATTAGTGTATGAGAAAGCCCTACATCGAACCAAACAACATACACAGACACACCACTCTTCACTTCCAAGTCCCTCCTCTTCTCTTCTCACTGGGCATGATCAACACCGAATCGACGCAGAGGCCGCCTTTCGAATGCGTGCAGTCGATTTGTTTCATCGAGAACCTTACCTCGGTGGGTGGATCTGACTCGTTGACTAGGAACTCACCCACCTTGTATTCAATCCAGCAACCTCTTTTGTAACTTACGTTAGCAACGGCCTCTGGTGTATCGTCTAGGAAGCACTCGCTTGACGCGTGTTGGCCATCTGAAGTAGACAGCTGAAACCGCACGGGCTTGATATCCCAGCCATGGGTGTGATCAAAGTGGGAGATGCGGCGCCCCAGCCTCCTGGAAAATCTCCCGAGGTGTATCCTAAACGACAGAGTGTATATATCTGGTGGGAAAGGGAATGTTACTGAGCCATCAACTTCAAACCACCATATTTGCTGCAAATATGCTACAACACTGAATCTGCAAACAAAAAAGGAAGTATAAACATGTGGTGCCCAAATTTGTACCAGCAGCAGTACCAAATCCGGGTCAAGAACCGCAAATAGGTCGAGACCCGGATCCAGTGGCTTCCAAAAATCCGACAAAATCCAAATATGCCACCGGAAAGGTTTCAAATCCAAATATGTGTGTACCATCAGATGGTGAATAAATATTATATTTTCATATATTGTAACCACCTAAGAAGAATAGAAAAGCAAGAAAGTAGCAATTTACAAGTTAAAAGGTAAGAACGATCCTAGTACAAGACAGACGAAGAAAGATGCACATGACCTGAGTTTTAAAGAACACAAAGATAAAATTTTAAGTACTTTGTAGAACTCATCCAGAAATCAACTCAATAAACAGGCTGTAGTATTTATACTGTGATACCTCATATCATTATCACAGTATAAGAACCTAATGGGTTGATCTATAGAAAATTCACGGGAATAACATAATTGTAACTTGTAAGGGCACTTGCTGACCTGCTGCTACACAGAAAAGGCCGAGCATAGCTATTTCTACCTTTAGTTAAAAATGCAAGATATGACCAGCAATTTTCATCTTCCAGAATGGAAATTAATGAATAAGCACAAGTTTTCACTTTCGCCTCTAACTGGAGAAGAGTATCTGTTTAAATTTATGCAATGATTCGTCTGGACTTATACTTCCCTATATAATGTGTATTAACGTCTTTTTCAATGTCAGGGAACCACTACAGCACACATTCTTATTGTCTTAGATTATTTCTGAACATACAATTCTGCACCATTCTTTTGCTTCTAAAGCTCAAATATCTGCCAATCAGAAGCCATTTTTCATCTACATGTAAAATATAACATCAAGTGAAATAAAAAAGCATCTGAACCCAACGGGTAATTTATCAGTAGCAAATTATCTAAAAAGTAAAACACTCGAGCGAAGCAAAGTGATGAACAAATGATATAAGAGAAGAAATAGAATTTAGAAGCTCGTCATCTGGAAAGTTTAACAGCTCTTCTGGGTTCATGTTCCCTGGAAACATTATAGTCAGGAGTTTCTTTCTTATCTGATTTAATATAGAAACCAAACTGAACAGCCCATGCTCCAAACAGTTAGGGATATGTGTAATAAAATTTAACTAAGATACATAGCTTACAACCATATCTGAAACTGGTTCAAAACTCTTAGCTTCAGTGAGAAACAAAATGTCAAGATGTGAGAATATATCATGCATAGAACGCTGCACACTAACCTGGATTCTTCGGTAGGAACCCAATTCCAATATCTCCTGTCATCGATACCAGTGATTGCCATTCCCTTAGCTGATATTGACATGCAAACTCTCCCAGAATTTCTGTCCACCCATACCAACTGCATATTCCCAATGTGGAATGAGAAGTTTATTCAAAGAATTGAAAATGAATATATTCACTTAACTACTAAACATGCTAAGTAATAGCCAGACAATTCGGCAAAATTTTGACCTTTGCAGGAAATATGATGATCAAATAGCATTCAATAAACCCCCTTTTGATAATTGGAAAGTCATTTATACACAACATTTTGAAAAGAAAATAACTCAGCTGACAGGAAACTACATTCATTCATACTAAACGAATCCTCCAAATCCCAATGATCGCAGCAGTCGAAAACACAACTAACAAACAGAAAGCACAAAAGGTCAAAAATCCAAATCACTGCAACTGAATCAATTCGAGTCAATCAATTGCCGCAGGAACAAGATGATTTCGAAGTGATTGAATAATCAGACAGACAGTAACAAATTTCAGCAAAACAAGATAAAATCAAGCTGAAATTAGTCGAAAAAAGGCGAAAATACATCGAGGACGTGCCTTGTTGCCGTCGTCCAAGGGGTTAGGGCGGGCGAGGAAGGCGAAGATGTCCTTTTTGGAGAGGCTCTCGCAGACGCCGGGATTCGACAGGAGCTGGAGGAGGTGGTGGTAATTGGAGGGGAGCTTTGCCTCCCACACGGCGTCGGACGACGCGGCGCCGCGGAAGGAGCGGTTCAGGCGAGCTAAATTGCATATCTCCGGCGGCGAGAGGTAGAGAAAGACGCACGCGACGCAGCTCTCCGGTATGTCCCCCAAACCCGGCCCGCCGCTGCCCGACCCGTTTTCCCCCAAATTCGACAATGATGCCCCCATATAAACGCAATTCGCGCCTGAAATTGCCGTTTGCCGGTGATTCTGGAGGAATATTCCGGCGGTGGTGGTGGCGGGGGAAAGGGAATTTTGTGAATCGGCGGCGACTCTGCAACACTACAGCTCCGCCATTACTTTTTCGTTCTCGTTTTTTTTTAACTTTTAATGGAAAATGAAGCAATAAATATCCTTTTTATTTTCTTATTGCACAATATTTAATTATGATCTCTCTAAAGTTAGTTAATTGACTAATTTGCTCATTTTTTTAAAAATATTTCAATGATGTCTCAATCTTTCAACTAACTTAGATGTGAATTAAATTCTTTTTATTTTTTACTATTAGTAATTTTGTTTCTGTATTTTTCTAACTTCAAATTGAATCGAAGTTAATGGTTTAAATCAATCATCCTAGAGGAATTGGCATTGGCACGATAGAGTTTGAGTTTTCTGATAATTTGAGTTATTCGAAAGATGAAATTGACAACATGATATGATTTAGTCAGTAACATTCAAATATACTCGATTAATTTAAAGTTGAAATATTAAAATTGAGAATTAAATTATGATTATCTTTCAAAATTTATGCTTTTTATATAGTAATAAATTAAACATAACACTTAATAAATTCGCAAAATTTGTATATATGAGCCTTATGCCATCAATAAAAATTATTTAATTACTATAACATGAAATGATTTAGATACTCCACATAATGTAGGAGGTTGGGAGATCAGTTATTTTTCAAATATTTTATGAATTTAATTATAAGTACTTCAATTTTTTTAATCTAAATTTGGTTTTATTGTCTATAACTTTAATCCTTATTTGAGTACAAAATTTAACAATTGAAAACGTTAAATTAATAATAAAGCTAACAAAAGTTTATTTGAGCACAAATTTATGTATCCCATATTCCAACAATTGTAAAGTGGAAAAAAGAAAATGCTAACAATTGTCAATTTAAGTGGGACCTAATTTAGTTTGAAGTGTCTTCAACGTATCTAACAACATAATTTTTATGGGAATTTGCATAATTTGTAGAAAGAAAAGTGGGAACCTTTCCAACACGTTTTCTGACTTGGATAATGTCAGAAAAAACAAAAAATTGTCAAAAAGGTCGGTGTGGAAAGATATTAATTTCATTTAAAATATTATCATATGTATCTTATAATCACGAAAAAGTTACTTTTGGCCTAAATAATTACGAAAAGTATTTCTATATAAGTTTTAATCAGATGAAGTAAATATTACTCCGTAGGGGTGTACTAGTATAACAACTAATTTTAAAGTTACAACGTACATCCAACCACGTGCTGCCACATGGCACGAAAAATGCAATATTGTACACAGAAAAATGCAATACGCATTTGTAGAAGCTATAAATGAATTTCGGCAGATTGCATTTTTGTTATATGCAGATTGCATTTTTTATTGTTAAGTTTTGCATTTTAGATATTGACTGTTTAAATTGCATTTTATATATAGACGGATTGCATTTTTATATGTGAAAATGCAAAACTTAACAATAAAAAATGCAATTTATGTGAAAATGCAAAACTCAACACTATAAAATGCAATTTACATACAACAAAAATGCAATCTGCGAAAATGCATGTACAACTAGATTGCATTTTTGTGTTTAAAATATTGCATGTTTTGTGCCACATAGCAGCACCAGATTGGATGTACGTTGTGACTCTAATTAAGGGGGCACCCTAGTGCTCCCCTTACTCCGTATTAGCTATTTTTCACCAACATATACCTATAAAACGACTTTAATCATATTGGCACTTCAATAAATTAGACCATAAGTATTAATTAATTAAAATGTATGAGTAATCCTATGACATGATATAAAATAATTAGGTAGATGGTGAAATATTTTCAATCATATATAGTATCGCATTTAATTTTGTTTCATATCTTCGCAGTTACAGAAAAGAACGAAACAAACACTAAATTAAAGTACAATACAAAACAGACAAATCTAATGGAATCATTTTTATTCTTTGGCAAAATAAATTCTATTGGACAACATTTTATTAGCAAGAATGGATTGTTTTTAGTATCCATTCACTTGATTGGGTGGTGACCAACCAATCGAGTCGCCCACTAATGGAAATATACTTAATAATTAATTTTAAAATCATAGCACATAGTATAAGTTTGGGCATAAATTAAAGGCTAAAATTTGTGTCTGAGCATAATCTGTTGGCACGTTAAAAAGTGTGCATCACATACTGCTCATTAATAGTAGTATAATATTTTTACTACTCCTTAACAACAATACATTTTTAAATTAGGATTTTTGCTACCCCTTAGAAAGTGTGCATATCACATTAATAGTATATTACTCCAACAATACATTTTTTTTCTCTTATATAGGATTTGAAATATCTTTGCTTACGTATAAGATCTTCACTATCTTCCTATATTTATCTCACAATCTTATTTTATTAGGATTAGATAGCCTTTTAAATTAGGATTTACATTGAAATTTTAGCCTATATAATAAGGCAGCTATCAATTATCATGTCTTTAATTATTATGAAAAGTATGAAATGAAACTAATCTCTATTCTTTCTTCATTTTTATCGTTTACGGCATTCTTATCTCTTTTTATTTCACAATTCTGGAAGTTTGAAGGAACTCGAAGTCTATTCTATCTACATTCTAATTTTAAATTGTATGCACATTTGATTCTTTTAGTTCTATCCATCCTTAGAAAGGAACATAAATTATCGTTAAACTAATTCTAAAGAAGTCAATATTGAAAGTAAAATATGTAAAGAAATCAGTTATAAACTCAATATTTGTTTATTTAAATGACACACATTTGATGGATATTGGACTTTGTAACAAACGATCCCTCTTAAGGATCGTCGTCATCATTGGCTACTTCTTGCTCACATTTGTTACATTACACAATTAATACAGGATACTAGACTTCGTAACAATCGACACCTCTTACTGGCACTTGTCCTCGGTAGCCACATCCACATTTCCCAGTGAATATGGCTTACTTCTTTATCATACCATCATTTTGTGAGTCATTGTTCTACATTATTGACCCACAAATATTACAAACTGAATACGCCTATAAAACACATTTTCCGAAAGAGGAGAATAAGTGGATTTAATCTATAAACCCACATTTATTACTACTATTTTATAAAACTAATATAGATAACAAAGTCCATAACTTTATTTAGCTCCTAAAATGTAAAAGTGCACTATTTAGCTACTTATCGTTGGTAATATACATGTGTGTGAATGTGATCTTTAAATTATTGAGTAAAAAGAACACGTGTACGCCTATTATAATTAATTTGTGGGGTATTCTTTATCAAGCACTGCCCCCTCAATTAATGTACTACTACAAGTTTCAAGTTTACATAGTATTTAACAGCTTGCTCAATATTTTGACAACTTTCCTCTTTCCCCTACTAAATAGGAAAGTTTAAGGTCACCTCACTTAATATGACTTTTAAATTTATAACCAATCTATTTTAGTTGTCTTGATTTTCAGATTTGGAGTATATTGTAGGTCACATTAATAATAAAAATCAGAGTTTATAGTGTTTTATTTAATATTTCCATAAAATATTTCTTTTAACTTTTGTTTTTTTTCCTCAAACTTTAATGTACTTTGTAAAAGTCATGTTGTTCAAAAATAACATCTCATTTCATGTAAAATGTTGAAAGTTTGAGACTCTAATAATAATCTCATTCATAAAAAGACTCTGATAATACTTATCAAATCTGTAAAATTCTCTTCAAATACGTAGGCATGAACTTGTATATTCACAAAATTCCTCTTTCTGCGTATCGGTAAAAGGAATCACTCAGTAACTGTATCCTATTCATATTTTTGCCCTGGACATTACAAGAATGTTTGATGAAAAAAATGAAGTGACACGTTTTAAAAAACATGCTAAAAATTGAGGAAGTGATACTATTAATTTTAAAAGCAACAATGTGAGATCATTGATCATGACACAAATGAAAAATCACATCCTAACCACTTTTGTGTGTTAGTTAAAATATTCGTACCTTACCCCCACTCAAATAATACTACTACTTCTAATATTAGTGAAATTACATAACATTGGCAAAAAATAAGTCAATGATAAATTAGAAAACGGTTCTCTTTTGCCTAAAACAACAAGATTTTATTTTTGACACATGAGATATCCTATAACTATGATGGTGAACAATACCAAATATCAGTAACGAAATTCTTAACTGAATTTGTTAATTACTAGGACACCATTGTGATATATGACTAATGATACAATATAAATAGGCTAAAAAGTTAAAAATTTACCTAACTTATTAGAAAAAAATTGTGATCAAAAAATGAAACACGCCCAGTGGGACTCGAACCCACAATCGCCTGATTAGAAGTCAGACGCCTTATCCATTAGGCCATGGGCGCATCTTGTTACTATATTCTTTATTATAAACTTTATTTAAATATAGCATTAAAGTTTATCACCACAATCTTATCTTGAACTTAAAAATGCTTTAATAGCTCAAAATTTGAAGCAATTATTATGAATTATAGTGAGAAAATTAGACATTAAATATTTTGCTAACTTAATCTTATATTTTGTCAATTTTTTCGAATAACTATTTCCTCAGTCCCATTTAATTCGAAATAATTTTTATGGCTCCACACTCTAGAGACGGCACCACAAGGCATTCATAGTTGGCTTCTTCATGATAGATTAGGTATTTCTTATATTCGTTAAGTTATTTCGGGTATTATCCGCTGTTTACCAAATAAAATACTGAATGGGAACCATTTTTTTATTATGAAAGGTAAACACATCAATGGCTTATTTCTCTCATTAACATGACATATTAACCTTTCATAGAATATAAAAAAGTTCTCATTCAGATATTTTTTTTTTTCTAAAATCACCAAAACCAAGAATTTTGCCCAAGGTCAATTGGTGTATTATATTCTCGATATTTAACACTATTGACATGAATTAAAGCCAAACAAAATCCGGATTCAACGATTTTACCACTTTGAATGGACAATTATTTTCTCACGAGAGATGGAAAACAAACACAATCTCTCATTGTTTAATAGCAGTAATAAAAAGTAATTTTCCAAGAATTACATCACGGTAAAATAATACACCCACCCAATATTCTTGCCAAAAAAGGGTGTTAATATGTAAAATGTAATCTATATCCATCCAAAAAGGGTGATGTCTACTAGTTTCATGTCACACTCAAACTTCCCCACCAAAAATGTTTGGCTCCATCACTTGTTTCAATCTTCGAGTTCGATGATCTTCACCACGGAAGCATCTCCGACCTTCTGGCACACGACCACTCGGTCATGGGACTTGATAACTCCAGAGGCCTTCCCGTGATCAAGTGCAACCTTCAGAACAGACTCATTCGTCGCGTTTGTGGACCCAGCCTATTGAGACAAATTCAAGTAAAAGCTCGTTAGACAAGAAAAAGCTGGTGTTAAAAAGAGCATTCATCCGAATGGGAGAAGACGAGGAACTTACTGGATGTCGAGGATCAGCGAGTAGAGGGAAAAGACCTCGTACTATAAGTGATTGCCTTGCCTGAACATATGCAGGAACAGTATAAGTAAGCATCTTATTGCGAAAACGTATAACAGAATCGTGGTTTTATAAACAGAAATATAATCTTGATGTAGCTAAAAGACTACCTCAAATGCACCACTAAAACTCCACTTAAGTTGATTAGTCTTTAGCCGAGGAATGACAACAGAGAGCACGGGCATAGTTGGCCTGTACTTTGCTATCAATCTGCATATACAGGAAGATGTTTAAGATGATGCTAAAATCATTAACTTGAGATGCATCTTACGAGTCGAACAATACCTTGCAGCTCTTCCAGATGATGTAAAGCATATGATGACAGAGGCCTTCACTTTAAGGGCCGCACGGACCTAAGATGAAGCACAGAGTAGAGTGACTTAATATCACGATCTAAGCAAAAACTAAAATACAGATACAGGCAACTGAAGTTTCGATCAAAATTCTTTTGCACTTTAAATTTTGGTCCTGCTATTCTTCTTCAGTTGTTTAGCAACATACCGCAGAGGAAGCAATAGATTCCAAGTGGCTCATTGGTTCACCAACAAACTTCACAGTCCTCTTGAAGTACTGATCTTGATTGAAGACCTTCTCTGCCTGTGATGGAAAGGGGAAACTGGAGTTAGATATAAGAATTTGCCGGTGTTTTTGTCAATAACGATATTTAGGCTAGCAAGAATTCTTCATATTAGGTAATCAAATTAGGCAATGGTATATATTGATATTAATGGCAATTTAAGCATCAAATCTGTAGTGCTTTGCACAGTGAAAATAAAACGTATTGTGATTAACATATTGCACGAAAACTGAAGCTTCAAATCAAGAAATCTCAACAGTAGAAATAGTTTCTACAAGGGGTAAAAGACGATTTACCTCAGAACAGATTTTCCCAACGGTAGAAATAGTTTCTACGGGATACAACCCACGCAAGGTCTCAGCACCAAGAAGAATTGCATCACATCCTGAAAAAAATACATTATCAGCATCGTTCAGCCAGCTGATATTTGACCAACAATTAAAGACGACCAAATGATAAACTCAGATAGTAACCAGATGCAAAGAAATCCCTTGAAGTATTAACAGAGAAGAAACGCAAATGAGAAAAAGAGCTTTAAGAAAATTTATCCAAGCATTTGATCTTATCCAAAAACGATTTTAGCCAGTCGCTTACCATCCAAAACAGCATTAGCAACATCAGTTGCCTCAGCACGAGTAGGCCTCAAATTGTCAGTCATGCTATCAACAACACGGGTTACCACTGCAGGCTTCCCAGCCATGTTACATTTATAAACAGCAGACTTCTGAAACAAGAACACCTGCAGATACAGAGAAAAGAAATTATTCCAAAAATTATAGAGCAGATGAAAGAAATTACATTATATGCAAGTAATATGCAAGAAACAGACCATAAATATCATACTATCATCTTTGCAAGGTTTAAAAGTGAAATCAGCCTGGTATATAAAGACTAAAGGGGACACTTGAAATTGCAAATGAAAAAGATAACAACTATAGAAGCAGAGCCTTGAAATTTGAGACACCGACTAGATAAAAACAAACAGGTGGGGAATACAAATATAACGAACTGCTAACCTTCTCAGGTGGGAGGTCAATGCCAAGATTTCCACGAGAGAGGATGATGCCATCAGCCTCCTGTAGGATCTCGTCAAAATGGGTTAAACCCTGCAGACATCAATAGGCCAAAGTAGTCAGTTAAAGTTTGTTGTAAAAGTGTAATTCAAACCCGCAATTATAGAGTGAAGCCTCAGCTTACCTCTACATTTTCAATTTTAGCAAATATTTGAGTCTGACTCAGATCACCATGCTTTTTCAGAAATTCACGGGCCTGCAAAGCAAAACTATGAGATTCCAGGCATCCAGATAGTTGAAAAGGATTATACGTGGAATTCACATTAATAAGAAATCAAAATCAGTTTTTCCTCAGCCACTATACCTCACGGACATCCGATGCATGGCGCGTGTATGATAGCGAAAGAAAATCTATTTTATTCTTAACACCCCAAGTACTGATAACCTGAAACAAAAGCAATGTCTTGAATATTAAAACCCTAGCAGAACAAATAGGATAAGACAGAAATACAGGAATGTAAGGAAACAGCATAAAGTTTAGGTTTCAAGGTGGTCACTTTTTCAGCTTTCTTTGTAATCTTAACAAGTATTATTGCTATAATCAAAGTTTAAAAACCTTGAGAAAGTGCGGAAGTGGTAAAGTTCATCAATATGTCTTTCAGAATATCCTCCTTTTATGATGAGAGAGAAACAGATAAGTTAAAAGAGTTATTGCACGGCACCACTCACCTCCTTATCCTTTTCAGATAGAGTAGGCAGATCAATTCGAATTTGTGAAGCATGCAATGTAAATAGCGATCCTGCCAAGGTTGCAGAATTCTTGATAACACAAACCACATCATCACCCTTTACTTCATCAACCTGCCAGCCAAACCACAAATTTCAGGAAACAAATCTCACTGAAATAGTTGATTATATATCCGGCATTAAGGCAAATAGATTCAGGGGAAGATGAACAAGCTCATGAGCTAAGTATGCATAGGTAATATAGGAGTGAACTAGGTATGTGAGAGTTATTGACAATACAACTAGGAGAACTGATTTTTTTTTTAAAAAAGATATAAATAACTACACATCTTACCTCAAGCCAAACAGAAGTAGTCTCACTTCCCGTGAATAGGTACTGACCGACAAAAATGGTGTCTCCCTTGTTCATCGCCTGCAAACAACGACCTTGATAAGGAATTGCAACAAGGAAAAGGCCTAAAGCAAATTAACAATGTCAAAAGAATGTAGCAGTACTCTAAGAAGCAATATCAACAGTGATAGTGATAGCTAGAAACATATTAGTAGCAGCTAAGGCAACAATAACAGTTGCAAATAATGCTGATCATACATATAGAAATTTTCAACTAAAATCGCAAATCGACAACAACAGATTGGAAAAACACCAAACAAATTTCACAAGGTGATTAGTTAGTGAACCTTGGCCAATCCAGCGAAGTTGATCGGCAGAACATCAGATGTTGCTTCTTGACCTTGATCAGGAGTCAAAATAACCTTGTCTTCGGCTTTGAGCGTTATAGACGTCTCGCGTTTGTTAACAACTTGCATTTCAGCACCCACCGTGTCTAACATAACCTGAAAAATTTTTACAAACCAACACCATTTACATTGATACAACCTACTAATTGTTTCCTGTTCAAACTAATTCCATTAAACATAACTCGAAATCAAATAAAAAAACAAACCCAATAGCTCAAGACACTTACAGCACAGAGCTTCTTAGTGCTCTTGATAGCAGTCTTCAGATTCTCCAAAGTCTCCTGGTGAGAATCCGCGTCGCCCCATGAAAAATCAAATCTTGCAACTGCAAATAAACCAAAAAAACAATAACGAATAGTAAAATTAGATCAAAACCCGGAAAAAAAATACAAAAACAAAATACTCCCATATCCTAATTGAATCAGTTACCGGACATTCCAGTCTTGAGGCAAGAGGAAATAACTTGGACGGATTTAGAGCGCGGGCCCAGCGTCCCGACGATCTTCGTCATAGCAGGGAAGAAACTCTGCACACACACACGCACATGAGATGAGTCGCAAAAATCCAAATCGACTAAAATTGGATCCGTGAGAGATGAAAATAGGAGAAATTCAGACCGCTTTGGATGGCTCGAGGATGGTGGCCATCCGGATTGGCTCCTCGAGCAGCAAGTGAGTTGAATGCATCTTGCTCCTTGGGTTCGAATTCGTGCGAGTAAACAGGAATTCGAGCAGGAAAAAAAAAATTGAAATTGAGTAGTGTTTATTTACTCTATATATTCCTGGTTGTAGCTCTACGCTTTTGAATGGGAGAGAGAAGCTAAATACGAGGCAGTGGAGTTTTAGGTTTGTGTAGATTTCTTTTTCCCAAAGAAACCTCTGAATTTTTCAATGGTTTTTCAACCCTTTCTCCGGTTCGGCGCAGCCCCCGGTTTTAGCTCTCCACTTTTCAGAGGACTCGTTTGGTTTGCATGATTTCATAAGATCAAATTAGATATTCTTTAGATTATATACTACACTTGAAATTATAAACAAAAAAAAAAAAATTTAAAACAAAGCTAAAAAACCAAACAAGCCCTAACATATTTTTTCCAATTTAATTTACTGATATTTCCCGTAATATCCTTGGACAGAGACTCAATTATGGTGATTTTTTTTATTACTATATTTTAGATTTACCTATTTTATTCAGTAGATAGCAATTCGTACTTAAAGTAAAATAATAATAATATTAGTAATAAAAATAATAATATCGCAAAGATGAAACAACAGCGTTATGCACTCATACAATGAACCTTTATTTAAATAGGAAATTAATAGTAATTGTGAAGGACGACGTAACGAAACTAAAAATAAAAAAATCACACAAAAAAAGTAAATAAAAATATAAAATAAATTAAAATAGAAATAGTGAAGGTAAAGAGTCAAAATTGGATTTAGTTCTAAGGTAATACGAGAAAAAAAGTTAATTACTATATTAACTGAAATTAGTTTAGACAGAAAATTATGTAAATGGATGTAAGGGAGAGTGAGGAGTAACAAAAGGGACATTAATTAAAACATCAATAATTGATGATGATTTGCTGGGTTAAGCATCAATAAAGGTTGCAATGGCTTGTTGGAAAATCTGCGAGATTTTTATCAGTTAATTATATTTTCTTCATATCATTGTTCGGTCATCAGCATTTATTCCTCTTTCTACTCATATTATTTATGAAAAAAATTCCACGCTTTGGTAAATTTACTTTTCGTTTGCAACACAACTTAGTGAACAAGGTATATCAAAGTACTATGGGTCAATGACAAAAAAAAAATAAAGACATGTCCCTTGCGTACCTAAAAGAACTGTTAAATACAGTAGTTTTTCTAAAATCAAAACCAACTAGGATTTGTTTACTAGTGCTTTTATGACAAATAGTATATATCATTGATAGATTTACCTTCTCTCTATTTTATTACTCTTTGCTCTGTATTAATAGATTTATTCTATTTTTTTCCAGTTATATTTTAGTTTTATTATAAATGATAAGTAGATATCTTTCACTAGTTTATTTTATTCACATTTTATTATAAAACTAATATATTAAATGAGACTCACATTCCACTAATTTATTCAAAGGCTGAGATCCTCTGCTGTGAAGGGGTGCAAGCTGGGGGTGTTGTCCCCCACAATCATTATTTTATTATTTTAAAATAAAATTATGTTAAATGAATAAAATATTGAGGGACAACACCCCCTATTGTACACTCCTCCACAGTAAGGGATTCCATCCCCTAATTAATAAGACTCTTATTGTGGAATGGGGGGAGTGGTTTTTTTTAAATGTTTCAACATACTAACAAAGTACTCTCACTGTCTCACAAAAGATGTCACACTTTCCTTTTGTCCCATAAAAGATGTCACATATCCATTTTTGGAAAAAAGTTCTCTTTCACCTGAATATAAAAATAATATTTTCTCTCTTCATTTAACACACAAAATAAAATCTTCTAAAATCTCGTGTCATCGCTGACATCTTTTATGAGACGGGGGGAGTATATTTTTGTTGGTTTTCCTATCTTATCATCACTTTATTTCGCTTATTTTAGTATTTCTTATACTTTATCATCTCTTTACTGAAAACACTTCATTTTCGTTTCTTAATTTATGTGAAAAAAAAATATCTCCATTTTTTGGTACACGGTTTAAGAAAATTGTAGTTAGTAGTGAGTGAAGAGAAGATATATAAAAAGAATGAGAACAAGAGCAGCCTCTCCCTAGGCCAAGACTGGAGGCATTATATCATTCTCTTATTTTTCTGTCTCAGGCCACAATCCCCTCAATGGCACATTTTCCCACATTAGAATATTAATTTGCTCTATAGACAATATAAAAACTGAAACGAGTTCATAGATAATAATAAAACTGAACTATGACACCATATATAATTTAATAAAATCAAACAAAATTTTCAATTGCACTTGGCACTCTGCCCGACGTATGTCCAACTTCTTGAGTAATCCCACACATGTGCCCAATTTATGGAGTAACCTGAGTCATGCGTCCAACTTCTTGAGCGGTTCATGTTAATGGCCTGACAGAGAAGAGAATCTTTGTTTAGCGCCAGATTCATATTTTGTGGAGAGGGAAACAAAAGATAAATGCGTGAAATGAGGAGTGAACTTCGATGTATGCGAGGGAAGTATTTATAGAATTTGAAATTTATAAAAAATCAAAAATTCTAACACACCACCCCGTTCTGGCGCGCAAGCCACAACGGTCATCGCGAGCGGACGCGCCTCTCCTGCGGCCTCACGCCCCTCCCCACGCTCGGCCTTGCCCCTATTTTCTCCATTGTATGTGCACTAAAGGAGAGAGATAAATCCCTTAGTCCATAAAAAATATGACACATTTATCATTTTTTGTTGTCCACAAAAATAGAGCACGTTCATTTATGGAAAGTTTTTAACGAATAATAACCCTATATATCATTCCACTAATACTACTTCTCACTTTTCTTACTTTCTTTTTCTTCTTCTCTCTTACTTTACCTATTTTACCTTAAAACCCGTGTCATACACCAATTACTCTATTTTTATTGGACAGAGGTGTATATTGTTTTGCATTAAAAAGTAAATTAATTGTGATAGGCATTACATAACTAAAACAAAATACGGCTCAACTAAACATGAGGGAGAAAATCATGTGTACATTACATATTTTTCTAAAGTACTCCTATATTTTTATGAACTGAAGAAGAGGCAAAGATGGCCCGAAAATAAGAGCTATATGTACGGTTTCAATCACAATAGAGCCGCATTTTAGAATGTTACTCCCTCCATTCTGTCTTATAATAAATGTCATACTTTCTTTTTTATTGTGTTTCGTAAAAAATGTTATATATTATTTTTTCAAAAAATTTCTCACATTAATATGAATATGTTATTTTCTCTTTCCCCTTAACATAATACTACCTCCGTCCACGAAAATTCGTCCCGGTTTGACCGGGCACGGGTGATAAGGCTTGTTTCATGCATTGGTTTAGGGTTAAAATTCTGTGCATTTGGGGCGCTAATGTGCGTTTATGAGTTCAGGTGCGTAGTAAATCTGTTGGGCCTAGGAGTTGCTGTTACCTGACCTGACAGATGCAAAAGAGATGATATTGAAGCAAAAATCAGAAGTCGTCGTTCGGACCTGGGAGAATCAAAAGTTGGCGACAGGAGCAGAATGGAGCGAGAGCAGATTATTTTAAAGAGTCTTACTCAAGGGCAAGAGCGTAAAATCACCAGAGGGATACCATAGGGATCAAAGCCTCACATATATAAAGAGCTCAACCTTGAAGAACAAGACAGACACTTACACACTTTCTTAGCTCTAGCTTTCGTTCCATGCTTTAGTTCCACACTTCAAATTTCTCATTTCGACTGCTGCGCACTTGGACATGGAGGATTCTGGCCACCGTGGTTCTCATCGTTATCGTTATTTTGCTGCTGTGTAACACCGCCTTGTGAAGGCGAAGAAACAATCTTTACTTGCTTTCATTTAGAACTTGTTGGTTTTTAGTTTCTGGCTTTGATCTACTGGATTCAGACCTATTTCTAGTTATTATGGAAGTTTATGTTGGCTTTTGTTAGATATCGCTGAGTTGACCCTTATTTCTTGCTTTTACTTTCGTTCTTTGTTTGTTGTTGGAGGTTGGGGATGTGCATATGGAGATGTCTGGAATTGTTGAATCATGGTGTATCTGAGTTGGAGTTTCGAGTATTTGGTGTTTACTGTTTACGTTGTGCATGATTATGGCTGTTCATTCTCTGTTTCTGCATTCTTTAGGTCCAGTAGCGTGGATCTGTTAGTTTAGGCTTTAATTTCTCGTTTTAAGTTTAGATCTGAAGTTTGCTCTGTTTACATAGTGTTCAATACTCTGTTTTATCTGTTATTCTCGTTTGATTCCCGAAGAAGATGAAGTTGTTGGTAGTTAGAACCAGATCTGATTTATGTCAGTACTTTTCAGCATGTACTTTGCTTTTTCTGTATGTCCCCTAGACCCTGTCAGTACGATCTGCTTTGTCCTTTTACTATTCTGCATGCTTTTCCAGACCCTGGTAGTTTAAGGAAATTTGTCTTTACTTTTCGCTTTATGCTTGTCTGTACAAATTAGGAAAGTCCGTCTAGTTAAGTTTACTCCAGTTGTCTTAGAACTTTAAAATATCTCAGTTTCTCTAAGTCATGTATGTTCCGTACGCTCTCGTTTCTTAGACCCAGTAGGTAGAGTAAATTTTTTCTTATCTCTCAGACCCAGTAGTTTAAGTTCTCGACCCATAAAAATTGTGTGGCAGCAGCCAACCCCTTTTCCCAAAACATCCTCAAATGCAGTTTCGTAACACCTTCGTTCTCGTGGGATCGATCCTTTACTTCCCTATGCTAAGTTGTAGTATAGTGGGTTGAGGTTTTTGAAGGAATAGAGTGCACCCAACGACCCATTTCTGATAGTTTCATGATCTTCTAGCCTCTGAAGTCTAGTCGAATCCTCTGGACCTGTTAGATCGAGTGATATCACACCGCACACAAACCGCACGTCTACTCTAGTCCTGTCAACGGGTTTTAAGAAATGTAATGGAAAGTGAGTTGAAAAGGTTAGTGGATAGTGGGTCCTACTTTTATATACTAGTTTTATAATAAAATGTGAGTAAGAATGTGTTAGTGGAATATGGGTTCACTACCAAAAATGGTAAAAGTAAAATGAGACAAATTTTGGGGACGGACGGAAATGAAAAAATGGGACAAATTTTTATAGATGGAGATAATAGACAATTCCTAAAATCTCATGGCAATCTTCAAGTGTCAAATCTACCTTGGGACGGGGAGAGTATTTAGTAGATTAGAAAATGGACGGCCGGGAAAGGAGCACGTGTTTCGATTCCAACATTAGTTTGCATCTCCTGGGCCACACTGCGCACTTGGTATTTTGACTCCTGTTTCACATTCAAACAACATACACGAATCACTTTTCACGCTACACACAGCACCTTTTCTCTTTCGCTAGGCCCCACCCAACTTTACTTTTTAAGTCAAACTTATTCAATCAGTTGTCCAATTAGTTTGATTCGAGTTAATTTGTAGATTTATTTTAACAATAACATTATAATCCAAATTTATTATTTCCTCTCTTTCATAAAAATAAGGCTTCACATGATCATCGGGTTGCTTCCCTGAACTATTATACTATTGTTGGTTTCTGGATTATAAGAGATAAAAAGTCGGGCATAATACAACCCAAAAGGAATACAAGAGAAGTAATTGAAACTGAATTACAAGTAGATCAAAACTATAAGCCGTAGGAAAAAGGAAATAGCCGAGTCGAGGAGGCCTCTTTCCGCAAGACGAGATACGCCCCGGTAATGCTCTTCGGATTGGCGTTTCGTCCCCAAAGATAAAACGGCTAGTGTCTCTGATGAAGCAGCACCGCTATCAACAGAGCTCCGGCGAATTGGATGGAGGAGAGGGCAGAGTTTCGACATAAAAACAATCCAGAGGGAGGAGAGAGTGTATAATGCAGAGTGTGGATTCTAGTTTATGTGTCTAGAATGCTAGAATGACTCAGTCCACTGCAGGGTCAACATGCCTTGATGGCTGTCATCAATGCTAGACCGTAACGGTCGTCGGTTACAAGGCGTTACAGAGCTGAGAGGTTGAATCTAGAAGCTTCTAGATTCGATCATGATGGTAGTCTAAAAAGAACTAGACTCACTAGCCTTGGGCCAAGCCCAAAGACCAATTGCCAAGATCCAAGGACACGGGCGCGGGGCTCGCGGCGCGCGCATGTGCGCGCGTGTGGGCTCTTACAGCCCATCTTAGTCCACTATAATTATTACATGTAAGGTTGTAACTTCCAATTTCCTAAGCTTCTCTCATAGCGCATTTAAGTTTGCAATTTTGCACAACTTTAATCCATTATTTCCCACTCACTGGGAATCGGATTTGAGAAAATGAATATACCACGGTCTTTTAATCCGAACGTAGATCGACGCTATATCATTTAATTTCATAAAATTAAATGTCTCATTGAAATTATAATTAGTCAAAGTCCATTGACCGACATAGATTCCAACGACTACTACTGTAATTGTTGTTGTTCTATTTTTCAGACACCTAAACAAAAAGGAACATACTGATAGTGATATACTATAACTGCGTGACATCTCTCATGTCCCTCTCAAATTATCAATCAATAATATCACTATCAATACAAAGGCATAAAAGCATATGCCCATTTAAGATCCAAAGGGCCATCGACCAATATGGCTTTAACAATGGGTGTTCTGATACGTGAATCATTTAAATTTATTTTTATTGAATTTGATTGACTTAAATTCAGTTTTTTTGTGCTACTATATTTTCATTTTGTCGACTTAGTATATTATGAAAATCTTGAGATATTTTCAGGTCAATTGTCACATCTCAACTATAAGTTGCCTTGCGTAATGGTTTTGTACATATAGTTAACAAAAGTATCTAATTTGTTTTTTTTTTCTTTATACCCATTTCGTTCGATAGTAGTTGAGACGTTTTTTTTGGTATGAAAATTTTAAAAAAATTATGTTAAGTGAGTTAAATAAAGGAAGAATAAAGTAGAAAATGAAAAAGGTAGAAAAATGAAGAGAGAGTAAAGCAAGTGAGAAGAAATGTGTTAATTTTACTAAAAAGAGAAATGACTCCACTATTACAGAACGTATCAAAATGGCAAAGAGACTGACTATTATGGAACGGAGGGAGTATAATGCTAGCATTGTAACTCTACACTAATGTGTATGATAAGGCTCGTTTCATACATCGGTTTAAGGTTAAAATTCTGTGCATTTGGGGCGCTAATGTGCGTTATTGAGTTCAGGTGCGTAGTAAATCTGATGGGCCTAGGAGTTGCTGTTACCTGACCTGGCAGATGCAAAAGAGATGAATTTGAAGCAAAAATTAGAAGTCGTCGTTCGGACCTGGGAGAATCAAAAGTTGGCGACAGGAATAGAATGGAGCGAGAGCAGATTATTTTAAAAGAGTCTTACTCAAGGGCAAGAGCGTAAAATCGCCAGGGGATACCCTAGGGATCAGAGCCTCGCATATATAAAGAACTCAACCTTGAAGAACAAGAGATCTGTGAACAGCTACTTCTGCACTTTCCTAGCTCTAGTTCTAGTTCCATACCTCAAAATTTTCATTTCGTGCTGCTGCGCACTTGGACATGGAGGATTCTGGCCACCGTGGTTCTCATCATCATCGTTATTTTGCTGTGTAACACCGCCTTGTGAAGGCGAAGAAACAATCTTACTTGCTTTCGTTTAGTACTTTGTGGTTTTTTTAGTTCGCAACTCTAGTTTCTAACTTTGATCTACTGGATTCAGACATATTTCTAGTTATTATGGAAGTTTATATTTGCTTTTGGTTGGATATCTCTGAGTTTATGTTTATCTCTTGCTTTTAGCTTTTGTTCTTTGTTTATTGTTGGATGTTTGGAGCTGAGATCTGTTGTTGTTGCAGGTTGGGGATTTGCGTGTGAAGATGTCTGGATTTGTTAAATTGTGGTGTCTTAGAGTTGAAGTTTCGCATATTTGGTGCTTGATGTTTACGTTGTGCATGATTATGGCTATTTACTTTCTGTTTCTGCATCCTTTAGGTCCAGTAGCGTAGATCTGTTAGTTTAGGCTTTAATTTCTCGTTTTAAGTATAGATCTAAAGTTTGTTCGGTTTTCATGGTGTTTAATACTCTGTTTTCTCTGCTATTCTCGTTTGATTCCCGAAGAAGATGAAGTTGTTGGTAGTTAGAACCAGATCTGTTTTATGTCAGTACTTTTCTGTATGTACTTTACTTTTTCTGCATATCCTCCAGACCCTGTCAGTACGATCCACTTTGTCTCTTTTACTTTTCTGCATGCTTTTCCAGACGCTGGTAGTTTAAGGAAACTTGTCTTGCTTTTTGCTTTATGCCTGTCTGTCCAAATTAGGAAAGCCTTTCTAGTTAAGTTTACTCCAGCTGTTTTAGAACTTTAAGATATCTCAGTTTCTCTAAGTCATGTATGTTCCGTACGTTCTCAGTTCTTAGACCCAGTAGATAGAGTTAAGTTTTTTCCTATGTCTCAGACCCAGTAGTTTTAAGTTCTCGACCCACAAAAATTGCGTGGCAGCAGCCAAACCCCTTTTCCCAAAACATCCGCAAATGCAGTTTCGTGACACCTTCTTCCTCGTGTGATCGATCCTTTACTTCCATGTGCTAAGTTGTAGTATAGTGGGTTGAGGTTTTTGAAGGAATAGAGTACACCCAACGACCCCTTTCTGATAGTTTCATGATCTTCTAGCCTCTGAAGTCTAGTCGAATCCTCTGGACCTGTTAGATCGAGTGACACGTATCACACCGCTCCGCACTGCACTTCTAGTCCCTGTCAGTATACCTTGAATGAATTCTCATGAATGATAGTACGAGTATTTGATACGAAATTGGTGGAATAAAGTGGTTATATAATTTTAAAACGAAATTATTCGCGAGTCGTGAATCTATAATTATTTGATCGTAAAAATCATAAATTTTGTTGGTGGAGTTCTATATATATCTTGTCTCTTTGCCACTGATGGCCACCAAACATCTAGTCATTAGCGCGGAAGGATCAAACGATGCAAACATAAAATAGTAAGTAAACATTTTTACATCATGTTTTTGTGTTCGAAAATTCAACATCAAACCATTTGATTTTGGGCTTTCAAGTCGCAACCATAGTATCATACAGTTATATTTTCAAGTTATTGCATAGCTCCTACAATGAAAATTTAGGCAAAATCGGCTCATGAAATCGTTTCTATTTTGTTCTAGATTTTGTTTTCTTGCTTGCCAACAATCCGAGGAATGCCTCAAATAATTCTCTTAAATTTAGCAAAACGCTTGCTCGCTTTTTGATGAATTCTTTATGGACGATGATTTACATTCAATAATGTTTTCAAAGCCGAATTGTGGAATGTTTGTTGGAAAATGGAGTATTAAGATTCGAAATTTGGAAGTTTTCCTACTATCCCCATTCCAACCATTATTAGGTCATTTTTTCATTTTCAAAAGTTTTTTTATAGTCGACTCATTTCGGGGAGTAATAAATTACTCACTTTTCATTTCCTATCTTATTTTCTCTTTTACTTTATTTTCTCTACTTTTATCATATTTAACACAATTAACATTTTTACTTAAATTTTGTGTCATAAAAAAACGTCTCAGCTATGGCAGAGCAGTAGAAGTACTTTTTTTTCCGAAAACTTAGTGGTAGCAGTTGGCAAGGTAAACAAGATGGAGAAGCTGCCAGCGGTGGAAAAGGAAATGGAGGAGGTGGACATTTTGCTTTGTCAAAAATCGTTTGGGACCATCCAACTTGTGCAATAAACCTTGTCAAAATCGATTTTGCCAGAATCATCAACAGTGAAAATTCTAATCACCAACAAAGTTCATAATGTTTACAATCACGTTTTAATTTATAGGAAATGCAAAATTCAGCCAAAATTTATGTCATTATCAATCAACTTTCACCTTTTTAAAAATCACTATAAATTTAGTTATTAGTCACACTTGTAGTTACAAAAATAAAAGGCTAATAATTAAAGATATTATTAATATGATAGTATAAGGTACTAGTATGGATCAAAGCTAACCACCTGGCATCATGTCCTATACTATAATTTATATACATTTTTAGGTAGAAGAGGCAACTTGTCCTCAAACTTTTTGTTAGAACATCTATAATGGGGCGAAGGACGTTGCATACTCCGCCCTTTAATCCGCCACTGCAGCACCACGGACTAAGCGCATATTATTTTCCGCAGAGGATAGATTGTCCGCGGACTATGGCACGGAGGATGCATCTTTCGGCCTATCCTTCGCTCCATTGTGGGGGGTACGGAGGACAGACCGGACGATGCACACATTATCTTTTTTTTTTTATATATTTTCTTCTATATATATCACCATTTTTTACTTCATTTTACACCTTTCACTCCACTCTCTTCCCCATCTCAATTTCTATCTAAATTCAATAATGAATTCCGAAGATTTTCATATTTGCAAGCATAAAATATAAAAAATAAAAAGTAAATACTGACTATATAGGATATACCTTTAATTTGTGGTGTTTTATATTTTTATTCTTGCTAATTGATATATTTGCAAACATAAAAAATAGGATTAATGAATTTGCAAACATAAAAAATATATTTTTATTCTTGCTAATTAATTGATATACTGTAATTTGAACTTTCAATGAAATGAAGTTTTTTTCAATTTTTGTAGTGTTTAAATATTTAAATAATAAATAAAATGCTTAGGGCGGGCTATTGCAGGTGAAAGGGGCGGAGGATAAAATGCTGATGTGGCGGAGCATAGGGCGGGGCTTAGGACGTCGCATCCTCCACCCTATTGTGGATGCCCTTAGATAGTTTTATATTAGTAATATGAAATTATACTAGTTAACACCGTTAAATCATAAAATTGAAATAAATTCGTTTTGTAATAATAAGTTGAAAAATTATAAAGTTGTTGTTTATAATTATTAATAATGATTTTTTATATTGAAAAATATGGTTGTCAATAAATCACACATAACCATTACCACCGATGATTAAAACGATGTCAACAATATCACATATTGAGTGACCGAATTTTTCACTGCAAAAAATTAACAAACCAAAATTTATACTCCCTCCATCCACCAATACAAGACCAATTTGATCGGACACAAATTTTCATACACATAGTAGAAAATGAGTGGAAAAGGTTACTGCAATGTGAGTCATACTTTTATAGGGAAATATGAGTGAAATAAAGTTATGGAATGTGTCCATTACCAAAAGCAATAAAAACATAAAGGAAATATTTATTGGTGTACGGACTAAAATGATAAAATCAGACGTGAAGAGAGAAAATATTATTCCCACAATTTACCCTATATTTTATTTAATATTGCCTTTTCCTAGTAAAGAAAAAAATATTGTAGTGTCAGACAAAATAAGAGAGCAAGACGAGGGACTAAATAAATATTAAGGATATTTACCATTTGGCCCTTCACGTCTCACCTAACGGCCTCGTCACGAATGTAACGCCTGCAACATTTCCCAAACCGCCCTATCCTCTAACGGCGCCAGCCCTAACCGTCTCGTTTTCACGTCCGTCTCCGTCACCCTTAACGCCGTCCATGGCCTCCTGTGACGACGACTTCTCCCTCCTCGACGACCCCCAAAACCCTAATTCCGCCCCTCCCTCCGCCTCCCACACGCCGCCGCCCTACCAGATCAACCCCTACGACCACGATTCCGACCCTTTCGACTCCGATCCGACCTCTCTATCGGCGAAGCGCCTCGCCGATCGGGATGACATCCACAGCGGCACCTCGAAGAGGACCAGACTGCCCTCCTCCGCCGGAGACTACCGGAAGGACAGGGAGGAGTGGAGCGACACGGCGATTGCGTGTTTGCTTGAGGCGTACAGCGAGAAATTCGTGCAGCTGAACCGGGGGAATCTGAGGGGGAGGGATTGGGAGGAGGTGGCGGCGATGGTGAGCGAGAGGTGCGAGAATCAGTCGAAGAGCGTGGAGCAGTGTAAGAATAAGGTTGATAATTTGAAGAAGCGGTATAAGCTGGAGAGGCACCGCCTTAGCAACGGCGGCGTGGCGACGAGCCACTGGCCGTGGTTTAAGCAGATGGAGCAGATCGTCGGCAATTCTATCGCCGCCAAATCTGCGGCCGCTGAGGAGGAGAAATCGTCCGGCATTGGTGCGGATTCGTACTCGAATAGGCAGACCAAGAGGTATACATTTCAATGCTCAGAATTTGGGGGATTTTGATTTAATTTGTGTTAGCTATATTGATTGCAGTTTTGAAGAGTGTAATTATGTCAAAACTATGCTTAATGTGTGGGAAAGAAGCAAATCTATTGCTCGTTTTAGCTTCGTGTCGTGTGGCAAATATATATATATATATATATATATATATATATATATATATATATATCGCTCGTTATAGCTTGCGTCGAGTGGCAAAAGTATATGTTGTTCAATAAGCTTTATTCACTGAGCCTAGAGCTTGATCTGAAACTGCTATTGAATTTCTTTTTGTTAGTTGCTTTAAGCACAGATCGTACATAAGCTGCTTTCTTTCGGTGGTGCTTGGTGGTTTTCGTGGGTTATTTTGCTTTATCCTCATTTTGAATTGTTCTTTGGCAGACTAGGAACAGTAGTTAATAGTCCTGGTAGTCAGATTAACAGCATGAAGTTGAAACCATCGAATAACCTCAGATGGCGAAGAGTCGTGTTGAAAATCAGTGGAGCTGCTCTAGCTGGAAGTGCTCCTAATAATATTGAGCCAAAGGTTTATTCCTAACCTAATTTTGTTTGACGGGTTTTGCCTCTGGAGAGTCTATGCATATTTTGCTCCATCACATGCCATGAAACTGATATCTAAAGATGTGTACTTAATTGAGACAGTGAAAGAATACCTTCCTGGCTAGCTGGAAATGCTGTATCCACTAAAATCTATATCCTTTTTCTCCGTCAGAGTGAATTGCTATGTGTTGATGCCTATAAACGAAACGCCCATTAACTTGATTCATAGCTGAATTGGGACATTACATGTAAATGGATTTGACCTTGAATATTACATTTAAGTTAGACTGGGGAAGAATAATCTGGGATAAATAGATTTTGACTCCATGTTCGGGATTGTGATTATACAGAATTTTGATACGTCTTGCTCAATAACCCCGTCCCTCTTTGTTGTTGAAAGTTGAAACGTTGATTTCCTGCCATCTCTGTTCCTGATTCGGAGCTTGATTTCTCGTAACGTATTGTAGGTGGCCATGCTGATTGCAAGAGAAGTTTCAATAGCCTGCAATGTTGGTGTCGAGGTACGAGTTTAATGCTTCTATTTGCAGCTTGGAGGTTGTCTTTCTTTTTCCTTTATCTAAAAAGTAATCTTAGGTAGCGATAGTTGTTGGCGGTCGCAACTTCTTTTGTGGGGACGCGTGGGTTGAGCAAACTGGTTTGGATAGGTGTACTGCATATCAGATCGGGTAAGTTTCCAATTTACTTTTGAATGGGTTAATTTGTAATCTTCCATCGCATTCATATTCGTCAGATCTTGAAGGCTCGGTTAGAACATATCCATGTGTACTGGCAGCTGTGTATGGTTATTATTTCAATTCTTCCACTGATTCAGCAATGCAATCTACAATCAGAATGATGGCAACCGTGATGAATTCCGTACTACTGCAGTCTGCTTTGGAGAAACTAGGCGTGCAGACGCGCGTGCAGAGTGCATTCTCCATGCCAGAGGTCGCGGAGCCTTACAGCAGGCAAAGAGCGATTCGGCATCTTGAAAAGGGAAGAGTTGTAATTTTTGGTGGTATCGGCGCTGGCACAGGGAATCCCCTCTTCTCCACTGATACAGCTGCAGCCCTTCGAGCATCAGAGAGTATGTTCATGTCATTTTCCTTTATTACACGATTTCCTCCGTATTTCCATTAAATCACACAACACATCAATTCTGTGCAGTACATGCTGATGCAGTGCTGAAAGGTACGAACATGGAAGGCGTATATGTTTGCGATGCTAGAAATAACAGCATAGCAGCAGAGCATATCTCCTTCCGGGAATTGGCTTCGAGAGGGGCATCACCAATGGACATGATGGCCGTGACATTCTGCGAGGAAAATGGGATCCCAGGTTCGACATACACATTTTCACCATTTTTGGAGTGGTGATAGCTGTCTCTCACCTCGATTGGTATCTGTATATATCTGCAGTTGGCATCTTCAATCTTCACGAGCCTGGAAATATATCGAGGGCGTTGTGTGGAGAACAGGTTGGCACGCTAATTGATCAAACGGGTCCAGTTGCATAACGTTACGAGGTATATCGAATGTGGCTGCATCATCAATAATTTAACCTTCTTGTTGTATGTTTATTTGGTATAAGGGTTTAATTATAAATACTACTTAGTCTAAAAGATTGTCTGTGCAATAGTGTAGGATTATGAATCAATTTCATGTTAGATTGACAAATATTCTAAGAAAATAGAAGATGAAATATCAATTGTGAAATGCAGATATTTATATTTGATTGTAGTAGTATTATTTTTATTTGGTTTGAATTTTGATACTCCAATACTAGGTGTTCATTTTATCTTTGGACAGATTTAATTTCATAATTTACTTTTTTTTGTCATCAATTCTATTTATCATTCATGTTTAACTCTTTATCTACGCCTAATTAGGAGAATCGAGTTATTGGCCAACGAAAGTTAGACTGCTCCAAAATTTAAAATATTGAAAGTTTTTTTTGCCAAACAATAATGCTAGTTAGATAGTAGTAGTTACTAAAATTTAAAAACAATTTATGTATTTACGAGAAATTAAACTTATTTTTGTTAAAACAAGAGACAAATTTTCGGATTTTCTAATATGACTAATTCAATTAATAGTAACAATTTTCTAAATTTTATTAGATTTTAATTTAGGGATATGCTAAGGATATTAATTTACCTTTAATGAATACTCCCTCTGTCCCTTTGTAGGTATTTTTTTTTTGATATTGGAATTGAGAAAAGAAAATGTTTTGAGTTAAGTAAGGATAATAAAGTAGGAAAGAAAAATGGTAAAGAGATGAAAAAAGAATAAAGTAAGAGAGAGTAAAATAAGAGAGAAAGGTATTTTTTTTTCTAAAACAGAAAATGACTCATTTACAGTGGAACAATAAAAAAAAAGAGTTAAGACTCGGCTAAGGGGTAGAGGGAGTATTAAATAGAAGTAAAATAAAAAGACTAGTGACCTGTAGATTTAAAGGTTTAACTTTATAGTCTAACTTTAAAGAGTTAAAATTCAGCTCTAAGTCATTTTTTCATGTGACTTTTTGTCTTTATTTTATATTAACTTCTCAACTTGTTAATTAATATTATAAATCTATAATTATTTCGATTATACATATTTTATTCATTACTTAAATTTTAATATTCATAAAAATTGTATTCTTAAATTAATATCAAGTATTCTTTCTTCTTTCTTTCTTATAAAGATATGGACATTTAAAATAACTATAAGAAATGGACATTTGAAATAACACGAGAATTAATGCACCTTCAAAATTTTAGACTAACAATGGTTCATTTATGTTGCTTGTTAGGATTGGTGGAGGAATGGCTACGACGAGCTTCTCCTAATCTAATACTCCCTCCGTCCCATGTTACTTGAGTCGTATTCCTTTTTGGGTTGTCCCAAGTTACTTGAGGCAAAAAAGGAAAAATTAGGGAATATTAATAAACAATTAACTCTAATTAATCTATCTCTTATTGTAATTAACAAATTAACCTCTCTGACACCCACTCACCCACCACTCACCCGTAACATTCATTTTACACATTCTTCTTTCTCACTCTTCAATCATCCTCTCCAGTTTCTCTCTCTATTCAATTATTGAATCCCTAAATTCCGCCTCATCTATGCAAAAAATCTCTACATTCCAGAGGTGAACTCCTATTTTTCACCTCCATCTTCGCGACTCTCTATATCTGAGAGGTGAAACCCTAAATTTTCATTGGGTTCTCTCTTTCGTCTCTCTCTTCCGCCTACTTTGTCCTCTTGGTTCTCTCGGATCTACCATGCCCGGCTAGAGGATTTGTCAGGGTGGATGGATTAATTCATGTCTCCCACGCACGCCGATTATAAAAAATTGCATCTAGACGTTTGGTGATATTTTTGGTGAGATTCTAAAAATTTGCATCTAGATCTTTGGTGAGATCTTTAAAATCCAGAATAGATTGACATAATTGTTGGGATGGATAGAGTGTTAGATTTTGTTTGTTATGTTCTTGTGTTGTTTGTGCTTGGATTGGATTATGTTATAAGCTTGGGTAGAATTGTGTTGTGAGCTTGGATGAGATTGTTAACAAAATGCATTCTTTAAAAAAAAAAAAACATTCTTATCAGCATATGCATTCCTTACAAAAAGACCATCAAACGTCTTTACGAAAACCAATATGCATTCATCACAAATCTGCATCTTTGCAAAGTATCATATGCATGTTTGATAAGGCTAATTTCATGCATCGGTAATGTGCAAAAAAATGTTATAAATTGCTGGGTCTAACACGTTTCCTAAGCCAGGTGTGTGAAGAAAATCGCTAGATCAAGGAAGTAATGAAGGAGATGGTCTAGCGAGAGAAAAGGACGAAATGAGCAGGATTTACAAGGAAAATTGGCGTGACGGGGGAGTCTACAGCTGAGGGCAACAAAGTCATTATCAATACCTCGCTGGACCCACTAAAGCGCCTATAAATAGAGAGGAGCATGCAGCGTAATGGATATAGTTTTTCACTCTTCTTAGCTCATACATTTTACACACACACTTGGGAAATATTCGGGGGATAATCGTGATAGGGGGGTACTTTCTAAAGATCTCGAGTTTGGTAACACCGTCCCAGTGAGGGCGAAGATACATTTGTTTTAATTTCAGCTGTTTTTGCTAGTTTCCACCGTCGAACTTCACTTTTGGGAGTCGACTTTGATGTTGATGATGTTTAACTGCTTATCGCTCATGGATCTGAGTTTAGTTGTTTAATTTCAAGTTACTTTTGCTTAGATCTCTCTACTGTTAGCGTAATTCTTAAATTGCTATGTCGATCTCTGTTTATTTCGTTATTGAGGTGTTTGATGTGGAATTGGGTGACAGATTTGTGGTTGATTGAGTGTTCGGAGCTTAAATTTGTAAATCTGACGTGATGGAGAATTTCTTCTGTTTGGAGTCCGTGTCGGACGCTTGGATCCGGAGTGGATTTAGCGTCTGAAGTTGGTTTTGGCGTGTGAAAGAAACAGTAATAGATAGACTTGTTTTATTTCCTTTGTTTTCTATTTCCCTTCGTCTAGGTATGCAGATCTGTAAGTTCTTCGTTATTTATGCATAGATTTAATTCCAAGTTAGTAGCTCTGTTTTTGATTTGCTTATGTGTTTTCTCAAGAAGTTTTATGCGAACTTGGTTGTAGAAGACGATGTCACTGTCAGTTAGTACTAGAGTTAGTTATTCTGCCACTTTCCAGTCGTACTCTACTTTTTCTTAGATGTGGTTCCATCGTAGAATTATTTCCTAGGTCTAACTGTTAGGTTAAGTTTCTTTCTAATATTCCCAAGTCAAGTTAATTTTAATTTTTCCTCAACCCAAGAAAATGCGTGGCAGCAGCCAACACCAAAAATACTCCCAAATCCTTGATTACGATTCTTACGCATCCTTCTCTGTGGGATCGATCCCTACTTCCCTATACTAGGTTTAGTAAAGTGGTTGAGGGTTTTTGAAGCGGGGAAGTACTTGTGTGTCCGACGACCGGGATTCCGCACAACCTACGAGTTCCTAGACCAAGTGATCTAGTGGACTTGCTGGATCTGGGGAACCTGGCTTATTTGAATATCGCAACACTGCACACACACCACACTTGTACTGTCACATCCACGCGTAGCTTCAATGTTTACAAAAAACATTATGTCTCCTTTCTAAAACAACTCCATAAAGCTCCTCTGCCTTGTTAAACTTCCATACCCAAAGCTCTGGCAATCATTTCAAGTCCATCAATGCATCCCTGGTCTTTCAAATATAAAATGCATTCAATGGCAAGCTCCTTTGGAACTTCTAAGTTATGAGGGAGTTGTGCTACTCTTCTTAAAGCTTCCTTTCCCATATGGGGAAGTTTGTAGCTGTTATGTCCTCTAGCCTTCATGATCTCAACCATGCAACCTTGCAGTGATAGGAACACATTGTCTAATGTTACAGCAGATAGGTCCTCAAATGATTTCTCAACCGCCTTAACCAAATCATCAAGTGTCTTGCATGCAGTCTGCAATTGTAGTGATTGTATTGCTTTAAACCATCCTAAATCATTCACATTAGTGTCGGGTGAGTTTGGAGGTTGCTGCACAAGTTTCATAGTGAAACCATTTTGATTTGCAGCAGCCCTAAAATCAGGATCATCGTCCAAAATGTGTGGCTTTGCATTGTCTTGTTGGATATATATGCACTTACTTGCACCTTCTGGCCATTTTTCAATTATTGCTGGTATGATCTGAATGCATGCATCACATTAGTCTATCATTAAGATATTGATCAAATACATGTATGTAGTGCAAAAATTAAAGGCATAAAAGTAATGCACATAGTATTACCTTATTGATCAAGAATTCCTTCGTCACAGCCTTTGTTATGCTTTCGATAGGCTTAGTCTCCATAGTTCCTGCACTTCTATTTTTGCTTTTTCTCTTGGCTGGAACTTGCTTTGTGAAAGGAAAAATTCCAATCTTTCCGTCAAACAAAACCTCTCCATTTTCTGAAATTAGAGGTCTAGTAACAACACACATGAACATAATTTTTGAAATGAACCTTTTGTTTTGACATGTCCTATGTGGCTCAACCTCTCCCGGTGCCAAGTAATATCGTTGAGCTCCTTTCGTAATATAGAACCACTTTTCATCTATGTGGACAGTGTTGTGCATGTTCCTAAACTTGATATTGTTTAAAAACCTGTCTAGTTCTAAAGCTTCTAGGGAGAACCTTAATCTTAGCAGCTTGTTAGGGGCGGTTAAATCAGGGCGTATAGCTGAAGTGTGAGATCTGATCAGCCCTGCCTTCAACCATCTCCAAACTGTTGATTTACTGCATCCTAGTCCAATAGCTATACTTCTAATATTGCATCTTTTAGAAAGTTTCAGACCTTGAAATAAAGTAAGATCAAAGTGAATGATTTTTTAGTATTGTCTAGACTTCTTACCACTTACTAACTGGATTGCTTTTCCACTTTGTTGTTGCTTCTTTGCAGCATTCCAATATCTTGTGCATGTCTGCCTTGATATCGAGAACTTAAGTTGAGCTTCCTTGAGTGTACCTCGTGGTGGTTTTCCTTTGATGCAACGTTCAAGGATGAATTGAACCACTTGGTTTCGTTGTTCCGAGGAGTATTCACGAGGCCTCATTCTCTCTTTTGTTTCTGTTTTGATCTTTCTAGTTTGATAGGATGTGTGAATATCAGATTATGTATTTATAGCAATAAATGCTTAAATTAGGCGCCAAGTCAGTAATTGTTTTGCTCTTTTGGTTTTGCCGCCATTTACAGAATTTTGGAGGTGGATTTGTAATCTATTTTTGGTTCTACCGCTAATTAATGATATTTATTACACTTGATTTGGCTTTTGGTTCAAATAATTATGGATATGAAGTAAATTGAGTTGTATTTGCAAATTTCAAAAACGGCGCATAAATTAAATCAATATTTTAATTGGAGCATCTAATCAACTAATCTACTTAATTAGACAACCCACTTAAAACACTAATTATCAATTTCTTAATCTCCGTGCCCAAAAGATATGCCTCAAGTAACTTGGGACGGAGGGAGTAGATATCTTTAAGAAAAATTGAAGGAACCGAATACACCCCCTTCATTTCAAGGTAGATGATTCATTTCTTTTTCACACATATTTCTAAAAAATAATATTTAAATAATTAAAATGGATAGAGGATAAAGTAAGAAAAATAATAAAATAGTATGATGCTATTGAGTTTGTTCTTGTTAATTATTACTCTCTACCTATCACTACAAGTGATTGATATCTTTTTTTGTCCTACTTTAAGTTATCAATTTTTATTTTTAGCTAAAAATAACTCATTTAATCTTTCCTGCTATATTCTCATTGTACTTCTCTACTTTATTCTCTCCTCTATTTATTTTCTTTCCACCAAACTCAATAAATATCAAGTTCTTAAATAGTGTGCCCAAAAGAAATTTATCACTTAAAATGGAACAAATAAAGATATTTATAGGTTAAATAGAAATGCATTCAAATGATACATACTCCCTCCCTTCGCAAATAGGAATCTCATTTTTCCATTTTAGTTCGTTCGCGAATAGGAGTCCCAGTTCATTATTACTATAAATAGTAAAGAGACTCACATTCCACTAATTGATTACACTCACATATCATTTTAAACTAAGGGTGTCCACTATACATGGCCGGGCCAAGCCATAAAGTGTGGCCAGGCCACAAAATCGTGGCCGGGCCACCAATGCCCATGTTTCCCACTATAGTGGACATGGCCAAGCCACCAAAAATTTTATTTTTTCCATTTTATTTATATTTTAATTAAAAACGGGTATATTTATAGAATTTGTGTAGGAAAGAGGTAAAAAAATGTGTATACTTATAGAATTTTAAAAAAAAATCAAAAAATATGGAGAGCCGCGGCTCGTGGCCAATACAATAGGAGGGCCACGGCTCCCGCTCAAGAGCCGCGGCCGGGCCACGATCGTGGCGCGCCCACGTCCACCCCACCCCCCGCCGCGGCTGCCCACCTCAGTCACTATAGGAATACCAATTTTTTGTCCACTCTATACTTTCTTAGATGGGCAATCATCTTTCTTTATTAAAAGATCGAACTCCTCATTAATAGTAGCTATCAAATTATGTTGCTTAATTAATGCGTCCTAATTTCGTTTTCATAAGATAATATTGATATTGAAGTGAGCGTGAACGTGAATCACATAATCTCTGTCTTTGTCAATATTACTTTCATTTTCTAGCCAAGTCGTGGTTTTATATTTGCATTTTCTAGCAAATTCATTGTCAATATTTTACATAATCTTCAATTTATTTATTAGACGAAAAACATCTTATCAACTGAGTTAAGCTAACATCATTGTTTTAGATATTTTCTAGCCAAACTGTGTCAATATTTACTTGCATTTTATCATCTGTCGCTTTCCTTCATAACTATTGGCTTCTGCAAATAACGTGAATCACAAAATCTAAGATAATGATGGATATCTGCCGCACATTTCAAGTAAAATTACCTCACACTTTGTAAGAAGATAACCTGCTCCACCTTGAATGCTCAAAAATGGCGTGGCTCGGTTCGCTAACCTGGCTCGCTATCTCGTTCTTTGCAGCTCTTTTCCTCTGGTCCAAGCTCAGGAACCGGTCCTCGAAACTACGGCTGCCGCCCGGGCCGCCCGGGTGGCCGATCATCGGCAACATGTTCGATCTTCGAACACAGCCACACCACGATTTCCACGGGCTTAAATCCAGGTACGGGCCTGTTCTTTGGCTGAAACTTGGCAATCTCAACACTGTAGTGATACAGTCGGCTGCTGCTGCGGCTGAGCTTTTCAAGAAACACGACATCGCCTTAGCTGACAGGAAAGCTCCTGATTCGATGAGTGCCTGTGATTACATCAAAGGAACTGTGGCGTTTGCTCCCTATAACGAGTACTGGCGTATCTCGCGCCGCCTCTTTTCGTCCGAGCTCATGGTTCAGAAAAGAATCGAATCTTCTGCACAACTCAGGCAGAAATGCATTGACAAAATGATCCAGTGGATAAAGAAGGATGCATCCGAATTCTGCGAGATCCAACTTGATGAGTACCTGATGATCATGAGCTTTAATCTAGTCAGCAATTTCATGCTCACGAGAGATATAACGGACTACAAGTCCGAGACGGGGAACGAGTTCTTGGAGGCCATGAGAAACTTCATTTGCTGGCAGGGGAAGCCTAATGTGGTAGATGCATTCGAGTTCTTGAAATGGCTTGATCCTCAGGGAATCAGGAGACGCACAGGGACGTACCTGGAACAGATGTTGAAGATAGTTTCAGTATTTGTGCAAGAAAGAATTCGCAAAAGGAATTTGCAGAGACGTGACCATACGAGAGATTTCCTCGATGCGTTACTGGATTACGAAGGTGATGGCAAAGGATCGGTTGACAAGCTCTCAGAGAAGAATATCAACATCATAATACTGGTAATAATGCATTTTGATAACATAAAAAAGATATATAGAATTAAGAGCTTCACATGTACCTTGTTCTGCTGCAGGAAATGTTCTTTGGTGGAACCGAGACTACAAGCAATACCACTGTCTGGGCGATGGCAGAGCTATTACGAAGTCCTGATTCCATGAGGAAGCTCAGAGCAGAGATTGATCGGGTCACGGGTTCCTCAAAAGCTGTAGAAGAGGATGACTTACCTGAGCTGACATACTTACGAGCAGTGGTTGACGAAACTATGCGGCTGCACCCTGCTCTTCCTATTCTGCTACCAAGAAGAGCAAGAGAAGATACCGAGTTCATGGGCTACGATATACCCAAGGGCACAACGGTGATTGTGAACGCATGGTCTATCCATAGGGACCCTGAGTCATGGGAGGATCCATTATCTTTTAAGCCAGAGAGGTTCCTGAACTCAAACATCAATCACAAGGGACAAAACTATGAGATGATTCCATTTGGTTCCGGCAGAAGATCCTGCATTGGCATGTTGATGGGAGAGAGAACAATAAGCCTCACTTTAGCAAGGCTGATACAGTCTTTTGACTGGGAGCTCCCTGCAAATATCTCCCCAGAAACTCTCGATATGAGTGAGACGACAGGGCTTTCTCTTCGCATGAGCACACCTCTGAAAGCAGTTCCAAGAGAAAGAGGCACCTAATGCTATAATGAAATAAAAACTCCCCACCGGTGCTGATTATGATTTGAATTGCCTTCAATTCTGTGTTACATTTAGTATCTTTTGAAAATAACCATGTTTAAGTTTATATTTAGAATAATGGTATGCATGTAACCCATTGCTAAGATTTGATGGAATGCCAAATCTCTGTTGCACAAACAATCCACCCTAGCATCAATGAGCTTTAAATTAAATAGATTCATATATCTTTATTGACATGTAGTTTGCTTTTTTTAACTAATGAATCAAAATCTTCTAAGTTCTAACCTTTAAATTCAAGACTTGAAAATTATGACCAACCTTATGGCCTGGTTGAATAAGTTCAACAATAGCCTAACTAATTAACACTGGATATACAACCTGGCAGCGTGGCATCTTTATTTCACCTCCGCTTGTTAGAATACAAAACATGGTTATCAAATCTAGATCTAACAATTCATTAACTTGGATAAACAAAATGATCAGACTGATTATCTAAATGAAAGAGTGACAATTACAGATTATCTTGAAAGAAAAGCTAATTACAACAGAGAAAGACCACACCTATTTGAGAGAGAACAAATATAGCAGCGTATAAGTTCTGCTCTTTCACAAACAAGCAGCATCAGATATTATATAAACCAGCACAAGAATACCTTTTCATTTCTGGGAGGGGAGGAGACTTTGAAGAAAACATTGTGCTCGGCATGCGTGGAAAAAACACAATGTCAGACTAAGCCACATGAAAGTTTTTCGCCCGTGGGTTGTGTGTAGGAACATCACATTTCTGTCATGATGAATCGTCAATAATCTTGTAGTACATGTTATCAGTGGGAAATGCATAACCATCATATGCCTGACTACACGAAGACTCTTGAAATGGTTTCAGACTAACACTTCCAAATCTAGAGAGGTAATTTAAGCCCATCAGGAGTTCTACAATTGCTGCCTCAGTCTCCCTTTGATTTGCAAAGTAAAGTGTCTGGACAAGATGAATATTAGACCCACACACCAATCTCTGCCTTTCAACATTCCGCTCAGATTGCCATCTTACCATGTTATGAGCAAGTGGAGACAGCCAGTCCAATATTGTTGTAATCGCTAAGCTCCACTGAGCTGCAAATGCAGCATCGTAGAAACATGAAGCCGAAGTTCTTGAAAATGTTTTCAGCTTTGCCCTCAGAGAACTTTTGATAGTTGCAGGCAACATATAGTAAAGATCATCTCTTGCATCAAGGCTAATTAAATGAGGCGCGGAAGCTAACTTTTCAATCAATATGATGACATTGGCATAGTGCAGGGCCAATGCAGCATAACCAAGAGTAGATGGCGAAGCTTCCAGCAGATGCCGTTTGGAATTAAAGAGAGAAATTTTTGTAGAGGTTATGCCACCATAAGCGACTGCCAATTCTCTGAAGTTTTTCACTTCAATTGCATGTTTTAGAGAAACATCATATGGCCTGGCTGAGCTGCCACATGAAGGTGTGCAACTATCTACAACGGGAGATTCACTTCCCCGGGTCATGCATCCTGTCAATCCAGCAGGGGCAAATATTCGAGTTTTTGCTGGATGTTGTTTCCCAGAGGAGAGAGATGATTCAGACCGACGATGGTTTTTTATGTCTTTTGACTTGCTCTTGCCACCTCCTCCAAGGCCCAAATTTGAAAACGACCTCCCTAAAGGAACTGTAAATCTGGAAGAGTTGGATTGTGATTGATGAAATGACATTTGCCGCCCAGTGGACATGGAATTACTACACACAAGGTAGTCAATGTTTGTATGTTCGTTACCAATGCAACCTTCTACATTTCCACTCTGTTTAGTCCCGTAAACAGTTTTGATCCTCTCAACAATGGTGAGAATAGATCTCAAAAGAAGCCGAACAATGTAATCATATGTTTTAACCCAAGGAGACATCTCCCGCAGATTCTTCACTTCCTGGCGTTGCCACACAACCTTCTGCTGGAACTCAAGTAATTTCACCCCACCTGAATCTGCACCAGCTCGCATACGCCTCAGGCTCTGCTCAAGCTCCGCTAACACTTCAAGCTCTTGAAATAGCTGTTCTGTTGCCGCCACAAAGCTCTCCATTTTCTTCACTTTCTTCTCCATCTTCTTCGGCTTAAACTGCCAACTATGCCACTTGGGATCAATCTCAACTACATCATCAAAAATTCTTTCCAGATTGTGGTATTCCGAATCTGTGCACTTCTTTCCAAACACAACCACCGACTTCGCCACACTTCTCAAATTCTCAACTATCTCAGCAAGAACAAGCTCCATAAGATAATCTACATCTTCAGAAACAAGCTTCTGTATACCGACTGAGTTACCAATTTCTTCCCGTAACCTCACAACTCGTCCCTCAGTGAGACTCTGCCATATACTAACCAACTTCGACATCAACCTTGATATTTCAAAAGCCAAAATTCCAACCACCGGTCTCTCAGGCTCCCACGATATGCTCTTACGCGAACTCTTCCATATATTACCAAACCACGTCTCTCCAGCCGTTTCTCTGACCATCTTCAAATGTATGTATACCAACAAATCCAAGCAACGATCTCAATCAACTGCAAAATCATTGATTCAATAACCTATTGGGCTCGACATCTAGAAAATCACATTAAATAACTCCATATTTGCTACTGCACAAGCCTATTGAGCACGACATCTAGAAAAATCACATTAAATCAGGATAAATGAACAACAGATTCCCCAATTACTACACTATGACGCTAGATTTCACAATTGTCTTGCACTACGAACCAAAATAGACAAATTAATCTCAAGCAATTACTGCTAACAAACAAAATGCAGCTAAAAATGGCAAATGTCGCAGCAAAAATTGAAAACGCACCGTGCATTTGAACTATAGCTGACATCATTTGAGCTCCAAAGCAGCATTTGACGTTGAGGATCCAGCTGATTGCGCAGAGAGAGAAGATGAATGGCAGAATTTGGATACTAATTGTTGAAGCAACATTTTGAAGATTAAAAAGAAAGAGAGAAAAATGAGGTCGAGGAGGAGGAGACGAAATTATTTTTGGGAAAGGTGTGGGGTGCGCACTTTTGGTAACTAGCGCACTGCCAGCGTAAGATAGGGAGGACATGTTGACAACAGCACTTGGACAAAATTAAAGTGCGCTTATTCGAAACCATACGACGTCGTATCTATGGTTGTCAACATCTGGTCAATCTTTTAAATGGTGAAAATATAGCTTAGTTAATGGAGTGTTAATGGAGTATAAGTGAAACTTTAAAATTTAGATATTCAGAACTTGATAAAATATGATATTATTTTGTGGTCAGATAAAATAGCATATTTATAAAATAACAACAAATGAGCAAGAGTAAATATGACTTCAAAGTTTAAATTCAAAATCGCATTCAAACAAATGTTGATAAGTAATTAAGGACATGTACAATGACAGATGAGGGGGAGCCACGCCTCTTTAAGGAGACGCAGTGCACGGCTCCCCCATTGTGAAGGTTGGGGTTGAGTGTGGGAAGAGGCGGTGGCCGGCGTGAGGCCGCTGGAGGGGCATCGGGAGAGGCGCGGCCGCTCATGACGCCTATTATGGCCAACGAGGGGGAGCCATGCCGCTTCATTCAACACATTATCTTACAAAATTTTTATTTTGTATTTTTAAGTTTTTTAAAATTTTACTATAATTTTGTGGTTTGGGATTGAAATTGATGAGAATTATGTGACACGACAAAAGTTTCGAACTGAGGAGAAGCATTATATTCTAGATGCCCTAAACAGATAATGTTATCAACATATATAGTCAACGAAACATATTAAACACTTTTGTCACAATCGAAAGTAGTTTAAATGTCGCACTCAGTTCTAATTATATTTGACTAATCATGAACAATGTATACATATAAATATAAACCACAGTTTTAAACACCAAAAGTTAGTCTCAAGCTTTCTAACTACTCGTTAAAATATAAGAGAGCAAATAGCTAATTACATGTTAGGAGAATGATCAATTGCTAACTAATCATTTAATTGTTAACTATAATTAATTTAAGATCATAGGATTTTAGAAAACTTTGGTCTACAATTTGCCACGTATAATTTTCATTTTTATTAATTAAATAAAAAAAGATTAAAAAAACTACCAAATTAGGGTTTTGGATGAAAATGTCAATATAGTGTTTCGAAAATATCAACACAATGATTTGAGAATGTTAACATATTGCTTATATTGACATTGGACATGTATCATATTAACATATTTTATATACTATATTGACATTTGAGTTGTACGAAAAAATTAAAAAATTTTTTTTTTTTTTAAATTTTGACGTCGGAACATATGCAAGTAAGATCTCGTTAGAATCCTCGTGAAATTATCTTTAATTTGATATATGTTGTGCGAAAAAATAATTTAAACCGAGAAAGTTATATATGTTTTAAATTTATGGGATATTTTTTAAAAGTTAGTTACAGCTAATTTGTTGTAAATTGACCTTAATACCCTTATTCACGTTTTTTATAGATCGTATTGATATTTCGGAGTTAATGATCTAAACTCTTAATTTGAATATCTAATGGCTATTATTTAGTTTTAGTTATCAATTAAGTTGAGTTAGCAATATAACACTCTCCTTATGTAAATTGACGGAAGAGAAGGTTAATTCAATTTATGTAATTTTACTTATTTACTTTGTCTTTAAAATATTGTCATATATATTGTTTTTGTAAAACGCAATAAGTTTCATAACATGATTTTGACATTTTGTAGTAATTAATACTCGATTTGAGACCCAATGGGCTACTTGCACATAATTTGGATACTTGTATTTTTAATTAAAATTTTATATTGGGTACCAATATAAAATAAACAAAGGTACAAGTATATTTTATGTTTATAATGATACCGGTCAAGCGGCTTTATACCATTTCTATGTAACAAAGCCCCAAAAAACTAATTTCTATATTTTAAAGTTGTATGAGTAAGATTATGGCAATACTTCATCGATCCCATTTAAGATCACTCTTTCATTTTTTGTTTGTCTCATTTAAGATGTCCAATTTTCATATTTGAAAAAAGTTTTTCTCTTCTTTCTTCTTATTAAGATATTCAATTAACTTTTCATTTTATTTTATTATATTTAACTACTTCATCTAAAATTACATACTACTTCATCATTTAAAAATGTGGATATCTTGAATAAAATAAATGGAATATTAATTTTTGCCTACTTTTGTCATTCAAATTAAAGTAGCCCAAAAATAACACCAGAACAATCCTAATATTTTAATAAAACACCCAAAGCCCAACAACTAATATCTAGTAGCCTATCTATAGAACAAAATATACGAAACAAACACCAACAAAGTCATGTCGAATAAAACTCCTCAATTATTAAAAATAAAAATTAGGGATGTCAATGTAGCTCGCGATCCGTGAATCGGTCTAAATAGGCCCGTCAAATTTAGGGTTAGGGCTGAAAATTTTTAGCCCGATAAAATTACCGCCCGATTAGCCCGCATCCGATTAACCCGCAACCCGTTAGGGTCAGACCCGAAAACCCAATGGACTGACCCGAAAACCCGATAAAGTTTCTATCGTTCTATTTGTTTGACTCCAATTCGACATTTCATTGGTTATTTTATAATATAGATTGCTAAAAAAATAACTTTAAATTTCATATATTAAATATATAAATTATATATTGAATTTTTATTAATATAATAACAAATATATAAATTAAAAACTTCAAATTCACTAAAAAATATATTTAAATTTCTAAAACATGCTTTAAAATTTCTTGATGTTTACGTTTTATTTTGCATTAATCTCAAATATTAGTATTTGATCATGTTTACTACTATGTTTTAGTTAAGCATATATCTCAAATTTATAATAATTAAATATTTTACATTTTATAACTATAACTAGTTTTCACCAATTTTTATTAGATTGATCACATGTTAATTTTATCGGTAGCAACCCGATTAGCCGCTGGGCTAGTCCGAAACCCGAGCTTCTAGGGTTAGAGTTGAACTTTTATAACTCGAAAAAATACAACCCGATTAACCTGCACCCGATTGACCCGTAACCCGAATAGGATTGGTCCGAAACCCGATAGAGGAGGAATAACTAGCAGAACTCCCCACTCAATCTTAGATACCCAAATTGATTTTCTCTTAATATTTTTTTATCTTTTTGTATACTCATTATTTTTTATCTTTTTGTATACTCATTATTGTTGAACACTCTCAGATGTTACTCAATTTATTGTGTGTTGGTAAAGGGAGAATTCGGATATCAACAACTAATCCAAACTCTGAGGTGCCAAAATATAAGCTCCTTCTCGACAACCCAGTTAGTCTCAAGATCTTGGAAAGTAGTCTTGTTTCGAATATTCTAAAGCACAAGGTGTCTTAAAAAGAGGGACATCAAAATATTCTTTTGATGTTTACTTACTTTATTGGGCTTTAAATGTTTACAGAAATGGACTTAAAGAAAACGGGCTAAGGCCCATTTCTTAGGCTACGTGGCGGCCTATCTAAGCTTTAACCAACACAACCTATATTTGATAGGTTTAATTTAAACAAAAAAAAATAGATGATGATAATAAATTTAATAGCTATATGTAAAATAAAAAGTAAAGTCTTCGGCGTGTTAATTAAAGAATCTAATCACATGGGATGGAATACGGTTAGGGGAAAAGTGATTTATCATTCTTAATTATAACACTTTAATTATCACAACGCAGCTTTAATTGGAATTCATTAACTAATTGTAATTTTAAATTAAAAAATTGATTATCTTCCAGGTCGCCGCTTGAGTAATTTGAGATATTTTATAAAAAAAAAATGCAAAATAACATAGTGTAGTTTAAACATGTGATACCATCTTTGATTATGAGATGAAATTAGGGAACATCAAAGTGATAATGGGCTTTCTCTAGAAAAAGGGAATTAGTAATAATTATTTAAGAAACCATGCTTTTGAATAAGGCCGACAAATAGCGTGGAGTAAGGTTGACATGGAAATGGAATTAATCTTATAATAATTCAACACGTAAAGGTTAAATTCGAACACGATTTGCTATGGAAATGAAACTAATCTTATAATAATCCAACACGTAAAGGTCAAATTTGAACCCGATTTGCTAAGAACACTATTACTTAACATGAATTTAACTTCCTGGATTTAAACACTACACCATCCGCACATAACACGAAATCATTAGTGGCACGATTTTATTGTTGCTGGCATGACGCTCGACAACACACGAGAACATTACAACATGCAACGAAGGCAAGGGGTGGAGGGAAACAAACTTGCGGAATTGGTGATGAAGGCAAAAATGGAGTAAAAACGGCATGTGAAGTGAGAAAATAAAAACATAGTCCTAGTTTTAATGAAAAAATGAAAATAAAAAATACGGACTATGAAATTATAATTTCATTTGAAATTGCAAAAAAGCATAATCCTTAATTTAACCGAATAATTACCAGATTGTTATAAGTTTTGTTTCTATTAAGAGCATCTCCAATGGCGGACTTCCCGTCGCCCTTCGGATAGGCTTCCGGAAAGACCGTCGGGGAAGGGCGTCATTGTGGCTCGGAGAGGAGGACGCAGACGTCCCGTGAGGACACGGGAAGGGTGGGCGGACGTCTGCCATTGAGGCGACACGCGGACGTCCGCCGCGGACTTCCCAATTATTTCATTTTTTTAATATAAAGAACTAAATATACATATCCGTATTCGTGTTTTTTAATTACGTAACGTAAATTATATATTTGTGAATTTTTTTTATTGGGGAAGTCCGCACGGGAAGGGCGATAAAAAGGGCGGGTTGTGCAATAGAAAGTCCTTATGACGTGACATGAGGTGTTTTTGGAGAGGGTGTCGGGAAAGTCCGCCGATTAAAGATGCTCTAATATTAGATTTGATCCCATGGCATATAATTTGCCCCAATTTTTCATTTGTGGATAACAAGATACAAAAATATTGAATGTGGCATTGAACTAATAATAATATAGTAATAAAATAGGGTTAGAGTTTATTTTATTTGAAGATTTGTTCTAATTTATTTGTTGGAACTGTTGAATGGATTACATTTATTTATATGCTTCAACTTTATCAATGCATGCTTTGGAAGTCTCAATTAGCTGAATTTAGCGTTGAAACTGTCAAACAAATATATAATATTTGAGAAATAAAATACAGATATTACTGAGATTATTAAGACCCACATGCTAATCACTTGGAGAGTACCCCAATAAATATTAGTATTATTTCCTTTCCTTAATTAATTAAATAAAATATCAACTATATTAAAAAATAAAATATCTTGGAGACATAATTAATCCCAAGCAATATCCATCGGAAGGACAATATTGTCCTCCTCTCCATAATTATATACTATTAACCCTTTTGTATCTTATATATGTGGGCATTATAGAGTTAATTATAAAAAACGGCTAATCGGTTATACATCCTTATAATTTATGAAATTGATTTCAAAATACATAAATTATATTATAAATATTTTCTGAATTTTGCCAATTCAAATTTTGCTCAAATAAAGCCGACTTGATACGTTTAGATCTGCATTTGACTTTTGAACAATATATGTTGTATGAATATAATTTTAAGTAATTCTATATTAGCATCTGAATATTTGAAGTCGTATGATGTATTAAAATTTAGTTGGTGTTAATCAAATTCTAATTCGGGCGAAATTTGAATTCGGAAATTAATGACGAAAATAGCAAAGTTTGAATAATTTTATTGTGTATGACAACGACTAAAATTAAAATTTACAACTGAATTTACAGCTAATTACCTCGTAAGTTTACGTCTAACATTATATACTTATGATATTCAATGGCATTTATTTAAGGAATTGTATTCTGACAACTATTGAAATTTAATATTTCATCGGTTTTATCTACTTCTTCGCTGGGTTGTTAAATTCACATTTTAAAATTTAGGAAAAATATTTTGAATTTTTATATGAAATGTTTAATTCATCAATACCGTTGGTTGCCCAAGATAAAAACTTGATGTAATTCAGTGCAAAAATAGTGGTATTGATGTTCATCTTAATTTTGAACAAAAGGGTCCTCTAGCAAAATATAAATCCCACGAGAAATTGGTAAATAGGACTTACTATTACTAGTATATAGTAAAAATAAGCTCATAAATTAATAAATCTACTATTGCAATAAATAAGATGTTAGTGGATGCTGTTAGGTGAATAATCAATTTCCAAAGTTTCCGTTTGAAATTATTGCTCTAATTTTTCGTAGGCCTTAAGTAAGTTGAACATATGTTAGTGTACATCACAAATTTAATTATTTAAATATAAACAAAACAATGTTCGTATTATATCAATTATATTATAATGATTTTCTATGATGACAATTGACAAACAAAGCCCCACGTCTTAACCAAATATACATCTATTGTTGTCTAATTTGAAAGTGGAAAAAAAAACAATATACACAATTAAAGGGTTATGATAAATATTTTGTATATCTTATATATTTGAAGTTTATATTAAATCTATTTTTGAAAGTCTTATTAATCAACAATAACATCGCCTATTCAAATTGTACTCCTATGCTAATAATGTTAATATTAATACGTTATGGTAATAAAGCTACATATGCAATTAATATTAATAACGTTATGCTATTTATTATGTGCTAAACTGATAGAGGAATATACTATTATGAGCAGTCAAAACTGCAGCTGATTTAGTCATTTGTCTTAAAATTATTTGTTTGTCCCTAATTATGATTTATGACTATGTAATTAGAATAATCAATTAATCGTGTTAAAAATGCAAAATTCAAAATATTTAATTCCGGGAAATCTAAAATATGAGTATTAAATTAGCATAGGTAATTCATTATACTCCTAATATGTATCTTAATTAATATTATCCCAAACTGGCTCATTAAAAAATCGAAAATAAAAGTATACCTATACGCTTTAAATGTCACGTGTGAGAACAGAAATGTACGTGCTGCTCCAACGATTGTACATGACATGTTGCAGTTGTCTAACAAAAATAAGAACATCTGATTTTGAACACACAGACATTTGACCACTACTTTTTGAACACATTCTATTTCATTGTTTTGTACTCCATGTTTTAATTTCCCCCCTATATATCTCTCCTTTTGATTCAGGGATATTCATGTCTTGTGTCTTACGATCATTATTCCATATTTTTTACTCGAAAATAACGAGCAACTAAGTCGCAGTTCATAACAGAAACATGGGTAAAAAAAAATGAAATTGGTGTAATCAACATTTGTATTGTTTTTGGTTAGAACTTTCGTTGTCATTACTCCACACCCCTATTCTTTATTAGATGATTGAAACTTAGTAGTAGTAAGATTATAATTGCTTCTTAATTTATTCTAGTAAATTGAAGTATGTATCCTGTTTTGATGGCCATATAACATTGTTATTGTTTGGTAGTATGAAACAAGTATCAATAAAAAATAAGAGTATGTATTTAGTTTTGATTTGTACAATGATGTATGCATTTTTAGGTTGATTTTACTTTTAATATGTAATTAGTTTGGCTCGATATTTTATCGCAGTGTACATATTTAAATATTAATTCTTTACAATTCAAGTTATTTATATTTTCAAAACGTTTCCATTGAATAATTCGATGACTCAGTAATCCTATGAATTGACGATTTGATATTCATTTAATAATATTACTTCAACGAACTATAGTGTTGCTCGGTTTGACTTTTACAATTTGTGATAAAAAAAAAAAAGTTAAAAGGGATAAAATTTAATAGGAAAAATAAAAATCGAAATTGGAAAAGTACAAGGCGATCCAGCTGGACTATACATTTTGAATATAAAATATAATTATAAAAAAAAGAATAGAGGGACATAAAAATTGGATTTGTGTGCACATATTTTATTATATGAAATTAAAAATATAAAATCTTGTTTACATATAAAGAGTAAGTTTGACTTGATTCCTTTATGTAAATTTTAATTTTCTTTTAGATGATGGTATCACGTGATTCATTCAAAAGGAGGCCAAAAAACAAATACTTTTATTTAATGATTCTACCTTTGCGTAACAATATGGAAATTTCAAATTTAGTTGCATTTCATTTTCAAAACCCATTATCATCCCTATATCAAGGCTAAATATATTTGAATCAGTAAATAAATAAAAATAGTAACCCTTTTTTTTTATCGTGTCATCAAAAGGTCCTGACATATATCCTGTGAATAATTTAATGCTAGTGATAAGCTCTCTTCAAACCAAAATATCAATTACTACTATCTTATGAATTTTAATTTAATTAATTTCCACATCTCGATTATTGGCAAAAATGGGTATATTTGGATGATTAATTTTGGTACAATAGTATTTATAAATTGTGCATTTTCTTTGTGTCAAAATAGAGGTATTAATTTTTAAAAACAAATAAATCATATTTAACGATGAAGCATAATTTAATTGTAACACTTTTCTTCTAATTAATAGGATTTAGATGCATGCAATTAATTTCGGATGCCTGTATATATATAAAAAAGAAAACCTACAAAGTCGCAGTTATCTTTAACTTTTTATTTAGAATAATAATAGTAAATCCCAGGACTAGTTCAAATTTGACTAAGGAGATTAAACTGCAATTTCCTCAATTTTGAATACATTTAAATTTCTTAGTAAGTACCTAAGTCTATAATTGATTAATTGCAAAACATGCAATAAACAGTGATCTGTAACGTAGTCTATTTATGACGTGTTTATGAATCATATCTTTAAAGATTATTTCTCACCCTAAAATTCTAAATTTTAAATAATTAAAAAGAGACAAGATTATTATAAGATTGATTGATGTTACATTAGGCCATTATATGATGAATCAATTACTCAACCCATTCATTGCTATTAATTACATTCCCAACGGAGTAGTTCTCGTCGCCCATTATAATATTATGATCCATCGAATTAATGACATTAAATAAAATACTAAAATTATGTAAAATTTGAAAAAACATGCATCTTTAATTCTATGGACAATAAAACGGTTGTCTAGCATATTTAATCGATTTAAAAAAATACAGAGTATACTTGTTAATTAATATATTATGCACTCATATAGATGAATGACTAGACATGATGTGCGACAAAATAAATTATTCATACATTTATGATACAAAATATAGATCAAAATCGATACAAATATTTTTTTGTTTTAATGTCGTGCAAATCTATTTTTTCTCGTGACTATACGATTAGGGATACGGAAAATGACTTTTTTTTTTTATTATCATTAAAAGAATTTATATATTTATAAATAATACTCATGGCACTTTTGTCTTTCAGTATAATCGAAATGAACCAAAAGAAACCGATTAAGATTTTTCCTTCATTGATTTCTCAGATTTGCGAGCATTATTATATTTCACAAACCGGAAGTAATTTAATTTATATAGGATAAGAATACGAATAAATATCAATATATATATACTTTCATATAAATATATATTTAACTTATACTCAAAATACATTAACTAATTCATATAGTTTATAATTAGGATGATTTGGCACTCAAATTCGTTATTAGGTATTTAAAAGTATTTTGATCCATTCTTTCGAAATCTCTCTTTAGTTTACATCAATATTTACTATTTTTCTTTATTGAATTATTTAATAATCCAACTACTTAGATGTGTCACAAAATATTTAAAAAAAAAACAAGTCGAGTAACCAATATCATTGGCGTGAAAGGGTCCGCACATGTCTTTAAGTATAAATTCAGAGATTCTTTCCATGCACATATGAATTGAGCAATCATTTTGCTACTCCGGAGACAAAAAAAGGCAAGCAAAAGGTATATGAACAATTCAAATGATATGTTTATCAAACTTAAAATTTAGAGTATTAAACATTAGGGTATTTACCTTTTATCCTTCAAAATAGAAGAATGTTATAAAAAGATAAATTAGAGCATACGGTTGTGTGTGTAATTAGTGGAGAAATTGAGGGTAAAAAGGTCTTTATCACTGTGTGGACTGCATATAATATAGATTTACGATTTATTTAACTGATAAAAAAACATTTATTACTTTAGTTAAAGTAATTTATTGAACCAATATCAGTTTTAAATATTCAAACTTGAAACGGCATTTTCAATTATCTCTGCAAGATTTGAATATATGAACATAACACATAAATTCAAATTCCATAAATTATTAAAGATGAAAACAATAGAGCTTTGGGAATAATGTTGTACTATGGAATAGTACTGTAGTGGATACTTATTATAATTATGATTGATAGGAATATTACTACTTTGGAAAAGTAGGAAAATTTAGACACACTTAAATTCAAAACAAAGCAATATAATCTTTAGATCTTATTCTTTTCCTCTCCACCAAACCATAAATCACTAGCGCTGTCTCATTTTTTGTAATTACATCTTATATTGGTAAGAACACAGTCTAGTCTCGTTAGGTTTGAAAATTTGAACAAGAAAATTATAAAAAAAAAATATTGAAATGCCATCTAGAGAAAATGTCTTTTCAAGAATAGCATCCTTAATTATGATACTAAGATTCAATTTGTTATCCTGAATATAATTTTATACACAAATTCGCAAAAAATCTTAGAAACGGCCAGTTAGTAGAAACGGATCGGTTTTATAGTAAAAAAGCCACCTTTTAAAACACACAGAAAAGTGTTAATATATCAAACCAATTTTTCTTACGGTTTTTTTCCAAAATAAAAGCTACAAATCAACCAATTTATAACTGAAAATTTTCAAAATTGTGAGTTATAGCTAAAAATAATAATTTAAACCTGCATGTATGTTAAGTTATAGTAGACTATTGCAGAAATAAGACACCACAATGTTTAAATTATCGCGAAAAAAAAGAACACTAATTCACAACTGAGAGTATTATAATTATGAATTATAGCGAAAAATACTAATTACAAACGAGAGCATTTTTTAGTTGTGAAATTTCACAACTTCCGATGTATTCGAGAGTATGAATTCTTTTTACAACTCAGAGTATTCACATCTTTCATCACATTCTATTATATGTTTCCAACTTTCATCATTTTCAATAAAATGTCCAACTACACAAGATTCGGTCACGAGAAGTTCGCTCATCTCAGTTGTATACAAACAAATGTCATTTTTCGCCAAGAAAACATGAAGAATTAATGAGTACTACTTGAGTAGTATTATATGTCCCCAATTTCTAACGTGCAAATATCCTAATTGCATAGGAATTTATTTGATTCTCTATTTTTTTCTAGCAACTTTACACAAGTGCACGAGAAAAAATCGAACAAAAACTTGTTTTGAATATTACTACTATTAAGGAGTATGAAGATATAAATGATCGATGTTGTTTGTTTCTTAAAAAGTACTAGTAATATTTATTTAAACATTAGTGAAAATGTCAAATGCGTACATCAAAATACTTACGTAATTTATTTGTTCTTTGAAATGAAAACCATATATTCATATCACCTATGTCAATATCGCACATTAATTTTATATTTTATTTCGTCACCCATATACACTTGTCACACATAAAAGAAGTAAAAATATTCGGATATTATATTTTCACATTGAACGTCAAAGAAAAAAATATATGAATCTACTTACTAAAATATTAATTTGATTGTGTATTTGAAAGATTATTATCATCGAAAAAATGTATAAAAAATTGTATATTTGCCTAAATAATAATCCAAGAAAGGAGAATACCAATTAAATTAGGTACTATTAGGTATAATACTATGCCGATTATACGCCGAATAAAATAAAAAAAAGATCTGATAATTATACCCACCCATAACACATTAATGAATTTGTACCTTTTTAAAAATAAATGAATCCATTACAATTAAACAAAAATTACTAAAAGCATATCACAAGGGATTTCGATTTCAATTTCAAAAAATAAATTTGAAAAATAAACTTGAAATAAACTCAAGAATATGTTCCCAAAAAATGGATCTCCGAATTAATTTAATTCCTTATCTTTATTGTAAAATGAAATTACCAACCATGAGTTAGGTAAAACAAAATTAAACATAATTTAGTGTATCGTAATCTCCACATTAGCAAACAAATCACTCAAATTATTTATATATAAATATGTGAAAAAGAAAAAAAAGAATAATAGCTTCTACTTTTACAGAGCAAAGTTGCAGACAAAAGACAAATATTGGTTTTAATCTCTCTCTTTCCTCAAAGCTTTCAACCCCATTAATGGAGGGAACACTTCACTTTACAAAATTTCTCCAAAGCTGTAAAAAAAATTGAAAGCAGCAATTGAAATCTTTGTGGCGCCATTTGTTTCCACCAACCAATCTTTCAAAAAAAAATCAAATCTTTCTCTTCATTTCTGTAGTTTGCTTGCTTAATTCGTTAAAAAGATTTGATTTTGATGGAGGTTGAAGACAGGGAGAGCACGGATTCCGGCTCCTTCAGCGGCAATCACGACTCCGATTCGCCGCCGCTGAGTGCGGCGGAGTATGTGGCGCACGGAGGCGCCGGCGGTGGGATGTTGCCGGAGGTGGTGAGCATGGATTTGGGGGTGGGGGTGGAGAAGGCTCCGGCTGCGGCGGCGGAGGCTGTGGGCGGCGGCGGAGTGGTGGTTGAGGGCGGCGGAGGGGGGGGAATTGGGGCGCGTGGGAGTGGTGGGAATGGGGATTTGGGGAAGAAGAAGAGAGGGAGGCCGAGGAAGTATGACGCTGATGGGAACTTGAATCCGGCGTATATCAGGTCGCCGACGGCGATGAACGCCGCCGCGGGTTTCACTCTCTCGACGCCGCGGTCGTTTGACAGCTCCGGCCCCAAAAGGGGCCGCGGGAAACACTCTGCCGCCGCCGGAAACTGGCAAATTCTTGCCTCTTTAGGTGAGTTTTTATATATATATATATATATATTTTTTTTGTTAATTTCTATATTTTGATGGTTTTTTCCCCTCAAAGATATGAGCTTTTTTCAGGTGGGTTCTTGGGTTAATCTTTACTTTGATTTCCTATTTTTTTTGTTGATGTTTCCTTGAAATGGGGAAAATTTATCCCTAATCTTTTTTTCTATTTGATTGCAGATTAAATATCTCTAGATATCTACTCTTGTTATTCTAGACTGGTTTTTACTCCACAACCGGAAAAGATGCAATTTTTAAATTAGGGTTCTTACATTGACTAGCATTAGCAAATGCTTTGATTTCCTTTTTTCATGTTTCTCCTAATCTCTATCCATTTCTATTATGGCTCGTTTGATTTGCTTATCTTGACTAAACAAGGAAACCAAACAAGCCCCTAGCAATAGCATATGTTCTGATTGCAGATTATTAAATATTTAGGGTTTTTACTCTTTCTTGTTATTCTGACTGGTTTTCTCTCTTTAAAACTGGGAAAGAAGCAATTTTTAAACTAGGGTTCTTGCTAATTGCAGGTGAATTGTTTGCAAACACAGCAGGAGGGGATTTCACGCCGCATGTTGTGACTGTACACACAGGAGAGGTAAAGAAATCGATGTCGAATCTCGGAAAATCTATGTTACAGTTTGAACTAAGTACATTAGTTATATGTTGCAGGATGTTGCTGGGAAGATACTCACCTTTGCTCAGAAGGGTCATCGAGGGATCTGTGTTCTCTCTGCCAATGGATCTGTCTCGAACGTCACACTACGCCAGCCCGGCACGTCCGGTGGCCTACTCACATACGAGGTATATATAACGCTCCTCATCCGCGAATCATTTCATGTAGTTTTTGTATGCTTTTACTGTGATCAGATGTCATGTTTCTTGCTTGCTTGAAGCAAAGTGAAACATTCTTTGTCTTCTAAAAGTCGACAATGTTATCCAATTTTATGCTGATTTGAGAATCGAATGTCGTTGATAAGTTTTGCTTGTGCTTGTCATATGATTGTTGGGATCTTCTTGTTCTTATGTTTTTGGTCTTCTTGATGTTGGTGATGTGCATTTTGTGTACGATCAATCTAGTATCCGGACTTGTTCGTTGTTGAGAAACGTACTTGTGCAAAGTTACCTTTCTGCAATTAGAAGCATACATATTGTTTTGTGATTCATCTGATTTTTGGATGTGGGGATGATGATCTTGTTGTATTTTTCTGGTTATGAATTATAAGTGAGCCTTCAAGATTCGCTTGTAACCTTTGTCCCCCAATTGGTGTGTTTATTGCTTCTCAACTGAAACCTTGAACTGATGCAGGGGCGTTTCGAGATTTTAACACTAACCGGATCATATACCGTTTCTGACAACGGTGGCATAAAAAGCCGATCCGGCGGATTAAGCGTTTCACTAGCTAGCCCCGATGGTCGCGTGATAGGTGGTGGCGTCGCCGGTCTGCTCATGGCAGCCAATCCAATCCAGGTCACCACTTTCCCGTTTAACCGCTTAAATCAGTATTTTTTTTGTCTTTGTTCTTGAAACGGCGTGCTGATATCGAAACACCTCAGATTGTGGTCGGGAGCTTCGTGCCAAACGGCTTCAAGATGCAGAAAAGGAAGCCGCAGAGCGAGCCAAGGATGGCCCCAGCCGCCCACTGCCCTCCCGCCACCGTGACTGCAGCAACGCCAATCTCACAGGCGCCACCAGAGACGAACATCTACCCCAACCCGGCATCACAGTACCCGGGAGAGGCCGACAACAGCTTAAGCAATAAAGACCAGCCAAACTCCGCGTCTACTGACAACACTGCTGATTGGAACGGCGCTGATCACCACAGAGCCTACCCAGACATTAACATCTCCGTGTCCGTGGACGAGCACTGATCGCAGGTTTCGGATGTCGAAAACGAACTGCTTAAGTTAGCTCTAGCCTTTTATATTTAGAAATCAGAGACGTTCTTCTATCTTTGCTCTTTTGTTGATGACTCTATTTCTCTTTGAACTTTGATTACTCTTCCTTGCTGAAAATGATCAAGTATCTCAGCTTATTAGTCTCATCTTGGATTTTCATTTTGTTAGAGCCATGTTTAATTGAGAGGGAAGTTGGTGTGACTTATTATTTGCTACTTTTATTCAAATCTAAACAAGTTATTGTATCGAAAATGATAAATTGTTAGAAAAATTATTAAGTTGAATTAATTTCTTGTCAATTTTGCAATTTTAAAAACATTTTTCTCAATTGTGTCATGGTGCAAAATGTTGGTGTCATATGTGTTTAGTTTATGGACATGGTTCGCACTTATATATTTATAGACTTGGGCCTAACTAAGCTTATTAAATGTTGTTAGCTCTAATTTATAAAATAAAAAACATGGCATTGACACAATTGTATCATTTTCCCCAAATATGTGATCATAAAATTTTGGAAAAATATCAAAATTATGATATATTGGAGTAATTTATTTTTTAAAACAATGTTGAATTTTTTGCTAGTAAAACTTGAATCATTTTTTTTTTCTTTTTATATCTTTCTTCTTTTATTAATTATTTTATGTCGTTCCGAAATTGCTATTTTTAATGGATAAGAGAGTAATTGGGGCTTCATTTTTTACACTATGTGCTCCGACAAAATAGCACAACACTCCAAAACAGAAATGGCATATTTTTCAATTCTTTCACAAAACAGGAGTGGCGGCTGCTGCTACTATTATTATGTGTAATTATTAGTGCTTTTATTATCTTTATTATTATTAAAAATAAATGAAATAGTTTGTTGCATGGAAATAGTCTAGACATTTCCCATTTGGACCTAACCAGTTTTCAAACGAAATAATTCATAGCATGGAAAAAGTGATTTTGAGTTCATTTTATAGAGACTCGTGTCGTGTTACACATATATTATGATTTGCTTTGCTAAATATCTTTGTATAATAATTTACCCCACCAGGAAAATAATGAATTTATACATACAGTTTAGTACTAGTAGTCTAGTACTATTATATCATTATAAAGCGTGCATTAAAATATAATTATGTTACATATATCATAGCCCAACCGTTTTGGACTAGTTATGAATCATTGCTGGACCACAAGGAATTGTCCATTTATACATAGATACAATTTTAAGAACATGGAGTTTTGCATATAACATTTACATATATATACACCTGTCAAATGGGCTGGGCCGACTCATATTCTCACCCACAGTCAAATGATACAGCCCATAAAAACTCAACGCAGCCCAGCCAAGATGCAACTGAGCCCATGCCAGGACGGCCCTCATAAGTTCCACTATTATTAACCTCGATTTTATATATTTCTAAATTACTCTCCCCGTCCACAAGAATATGCACTTTGGGTTCGGCATGAATTTTAATATAAAATTATTAAAGTAAGAGAGAGGTAGAGAGAAAAAATAATTAAAGTATTCTTAATGGAGAATGAGTCTCATCTCATCAGAGAAAAAAAACTTTCCGAAATTTTTGTGGGACAGACTAAAAAGTAAAAAGTGCATATTCTTGTGGGACGGAGAGAGTATTATTTCTTCAATTCAATTTTCTATTTAAATAATTGCAATAAGATAAGCTAAAATATGCATATTTATTTATTAAATATAAATACAATATTTTATATAAGTCTAAAATCATCCAACAGTTATATAGTACAAAACTAAATTTAAATATAAAAGTTACAAATAATAAGGCCTCCAATTATTAATAGTATATTTTTATTTTTAATATTTAATTAAAATACATGGTGTAAAATAAAACATGCATGAAAAAAGAATTTTTATGCAGTTTAGTCGAGTCCATTGAGCTTTGTCAGATCCAGATTAATTAAACAAATCCAACTTAGGCCAATCCGATTTAATTAATTGAATTCTACGTACTTAATTTTGTTTCATATACGTACATATATCATAGCCGACAACCATCGTTGGGCCACAAGAGCACTAATTAAAGCCTCACTCTATTGGGAAAACTAATTAATGAGACTTTTTATAATCATAAAAACAATACCTTTGTATCATAAATCTCACCATGATTCATTTGATCACAAGGATTTTCCAAACTATAGAGCACAATCAAATGGCCCAATAAAAAAAAAAAACTACTAACTATTGTCTCTAAAAAAACAAAAAAAATAATGAAAAACAAATCAACTAACCATATTTCCATTGGCTGTTGATTTAATCTGCCCATTAAAAAGGCATCAAAAAGGTCTAAACCAGAATACATCCATCTTTGGGCTGTTTTTCATTTATCCAGCCACATAGATAAACACTTCGATTTCAATACATAATATATACAATTTCATTTCTTTTTTTCTTTTGTAAAAAGTTAAAGATAATAATCATCCTATTAAATTCTAGTATGAGTTGTGAAATCATGAAGTAAGAGTGCATGTTGTGGGCTTGTTCTTGTCCAAAATAGACCACATGACTTGCACATCCTCATAAGCACAAGCCATCACTTCCCCTTGCAAATCCATGATGCACTTCTCTTGTCTCCCTACACATTATCATCAATTCAATATTGTGAGAACACTAAATCTTGGATTTTGTGTCATACAAATGATATCTGGCTAAGGAATCTGATCTAATATGTGGCTAAGGGGTGAGCATCCTAATCCGATCTGATCCAAAATTCAATGAAAAATGAAAAATGAAAATGGATTGAATCTTATTAGTTCGAATCAAATACTCAGATTTCAAATATTTTTGCTCACCCTAAATTAAAATATCCAAAATTTTATAAAAATGAATCCAAAATCGAATTATATGAAATCTGATCCAAACTGAAAAATCCAAAATTGCATAAAGAATCCAAAAAACTCGAAAAACGAAAAATCCTAGTCTCATTTTTATCCACGTGCTTTTTGTGAACATATATAATCCGCAATCTAAAATCAAGTTTGGTTAGAATCGGATATTCAGATTCGATGCCACGACCCTAGAACAATCCTCTAGGCCTTGTCGGGCGAGATCCGAACAGTGTCTAGCATAAAACAACAAGAAGAACGAGACGAAAGCGGTTGTACCTTGTTGGGACTTCTTGTCTCGAGGTTGGTTGAAGAAAGTACAAGCTTTTCTGAATGGAGAAGTGATTGTTCTAACCCAAGAAGCCATTTTGTGGATCCTAATTTGTCTGATGAGTAGAGTGGTTATATAGGAATGTGAGCATGTAGTAATGTAGGTGGAAGCCAAGGCAAGATCCGTAACATAAGCTGTGGGTTAATCATCATGTAATAATGAAGCAATATATATAGAATATGAGAAGTTATATACAATGGATATGTGTGTTGGGGGTATGTGTGCCACACTGCAGGTTTTGCACATGCGCACGCTTCCCAAATGGGCCAAGATGCCATGTGAACTGCCCCATACCTTGCTTTCTCTATGTATGTCACGTCCTGTCATGTCTTAATTGTATATGTACTTCCCTCTGCGTTTCATGTTCACTGCAATTGTTCAATAATTAGTACAAGATTTTGTGCAGTGTTGTTGTGCTTCAGACGGTTTGGTGATTAAATAAACCAATATTTTACTAAGACCGAAGTTTTAGAGAGACGCGATAAATGAAAGCTTATGAGGTCGCTATTGCAACTTGATAACCAATACTGGATATCGTCGTTACATTGGATGGTATCCGTGAGCCTTATTGACTGCAACTTTTGTGGAGTATTTATTTTTGCCTATGCTCTAGTAGATATTGATGGTATTCTGTTTTCGGATCTTAGCTTTGCAGAGACAATATTATTTTAGGTGTCATTATTCATGCTTTATAACTTAAGTGGGTAGAGAATAAAATAGATAAAGTGATGTTTCCATTTCAGGAAACATGTCACATCAAATGGAAAGTCCGAGAAAGAAAAACGAGTCACGTGATGGCGAAAGACTATGGGGTCGCTTCTACAACTAGATAACTAGTACCTGAAACCGTCTTTACATTGATTGATATGGTGTTTTGACGATCCCTACTATAGACAACCACTTCGGTGTATATTATTGCCTTCATTGTTGCTCCTCCCTTAGATATTGATGGTATTCGTAAACTTGCGTTTCTGAATCTTTATTTTACGGAAACAATATTATTTTAGGTGCCATTATTTATGTTTTGTAATTTAAGTGGGGAGAGAATGAAGTGGGGCAAGGAATAAAGTAGATAAAAGTGATGTTTCCATTTTGGGGAAGCTTGTCACCTTGAACGTTCGAGAAAGGATAACGAGTCACTTTAAGTAGGACTGAGGACTGAGGATAATCAAGAAGTGCAGTTCTTATTCTTTTATTTATTACTTCTACTGTTTTCCCAAAGATATGTGGGATTTTCAGTTGCTTTGATGAGTCAATCTTGACTTTGAGTTCCTTGTTTTCAAGTTACTCCATTAGTATTTCTTGTGGTTTGAAAAGGGAAAAACTAATGGCTAATCATTTCTATTAATATATATTAATCCAAGTCAATGCTTGAGGATTTTCTTGTTATTTAAGATTGGTTTCTCCCAAAACTGGGAAAGATGCATTTTTCTATTATTATTTTTTTTCTTCTAAATATGTTACTATGTGATAGAGATCTGCGTGTGTGCGTGTGTTCTATGTTACTTGGTTAAAGCAAAAGGGAAACATTATTTGTGTTGCAAGTAAGAAACAAGAGAGCCATCCAAATGTGTTTGTGTTGTCATATGATTGTAGGGATCTTGAAGTTGTTATCTATAAACATTTTTGGTGTTGTTGATGTTATATCTGTGCATTTTGTGAATCATGAAACTAGTATCCATTCATGTTTGTTATGGAGAAGAGCAAGAAAAATACATAAATATTGTGTTTAATTTGATACTACTAAGTATCACATTCTTCAAGATTTGTTTTTGGTGGATTTGATGTCCGAGATGTGCGTTCTTACCATCTCTCTCCGCTCCTCAATACGTGTCTCATTTGAGATCAACACGAGTTTTAAGGCCTGATCGTAGCAGTCCACTCGGTTTTGTGGCTTTATTTTTCGGTCTTATTGCAGTTCGTTTTCCACTGTGTAACGAGGCGTTTTCAATTTATACATCTATATTCACACCTCATTTCATCATCCATTCATTCCAATCTTATTCTACATTTTCTCTACACTCCATAGTAGTATCATGAATCATTGTAGCCCACCAATAAATCCTGACAGTCCTCCAATGTTTACCGGTGGTCCCCTCATCAAATGCCATGATCCAGGGGCGGATCCACCTTATGTCAAGGTGGGGCGAATGCCCCTCCTCAAATATTTTTAACATATGCTATTTTGCCAATTTTACATTTTTGAAATTTCTTTATATTTGTCCCTTCTCAAATTCTCAAATTTCCTTTATATATAATTTGCCTCCGTTCATTTATATTCCTGGATCCGCCCCTACCATGATCCATAGCTCAAAATGCCTTCTACACCTTCAACCAGTTAGCGGGATGAGATCCCAACGTTTACAACTCGTAATAATTAACAAGAAAGGTATCGACCAAGACGTCGATGTCCATAATGAGACTCCTTTTACTCTCATACCTAATCATTAAACAAATTTTCTTAAATTTTTGTTCAAAATAAACAAGGCAACTAACTAACATCAACATGGGAAGACCGGCCGACCGAGACATGTAATTAGTTATTACAAGTAGTACTAGTATTAAATTAGATGATTAATTAGGTGAACTACATAATCGTGCGTTGGGCCAAGCTAGGCGGCCCAATGAAATTACAACAGGGCCCAATACGTAATGGATTGGTGCACAGTGACCATGACACTCACTAACATAATTATGTTACACATATCAAAGCCCAACTTGCAAAATAATTTTTTTTTCAGTCGCTAGAGCATCTCGTTCCACGAGAAAAGGTAAATAGAGAGATAAAATCCTATAATTATCATATTTATATTTTTTTTTATGAAAAATCATTCTTTATAGGGAGATGTATTTGAGAAGATTTTATATTTTTTTCTATTTTAAAAAAGTATTTTTATTTTTTTATTAATAGAGATGTCTTAAAACTACCATATTTACTTTTTATTTTCATAAAAAACTATTTTCTACTTATATTTTTTAATACATTTTATACTATTATTTTATTTTAGAAAAAATAATTTATCTTTTTATATATCTTTGTTTTTGAAATATATATTATTTCATGGAAGATTATATTTCACTTTAATAAGATAATATACTTTTGGTGGAGATCATAAATCTCTTATTAAAAAAGAGTGATAGATCCTCAGACTATATAATTAAAAATGGAGGAATCATCTAGCATTCCACACCACCCTTGAATTTAATTATAAAATTAATTTTGCACTCACAATCTTTACACAATTAGTATTCATAGTTGTATATGAAAATGATGATGATGATGATAGTCATGGACAACAATTCGTCAGCCTCCACGTGGCAAACAGCCCTGAGTTGGTGAAGCGAGAGACCGCCACGTTGCACTTGTCCGCCGCTTCCAAACCACGACCATTCTCCTTCATATATTCTTCCAACGCAGGGGAGACTTGTACCGAAGCATGCAGGAAACGGCGGCGTTTCGGGCGAAGAGCGGAGACGAGACGGGGGCTCAGCGCGTGGAGCAGGTGGAGGTGCGGAACAAGCACGCCGAGAAGAAGCTCTTGGACAAGGGGCTCCACCGCATGGACCGGCGCCCCGTGGACGGGCAGCCGATCGGGCGGCAGAGGAAGGCCGGGCACGGCGGGAAGTACACGTGGGAGGGGCCCGTGGCGAAGGAGGACGAGGACGAGGAGGATATTGAGGCGGCGGAGGTGATGGACGAGAAGGATCCGAACTACGTGGACGAGGAGGCGGAGGGGAGGATTTTGAGGGGGGAGGTGAGCGGGGTGGAGGGGATGGTGGTGGGGGAGGTGGAGGTGGCGAAGATGGCGGAGGAAGGGGTGTCGAGGGTTCAAGTTGAACCTAGGCTAAGGACTAATGTTTGAATTAGGGTTGGTTTGTGAATTTGCTTTCTTAATTTGCATAATCTTACTTCCTACTATGTCTTTCATTACGACTCTGTTTTCTTATTTTGGTAGTCTGCCAATAAATGTTATGATTCGCTTTTATCATAAGCAATCATAGCTTTCATTGTAACTGCTTCCACTTTGTAAAATGTTACTTCCTTTGCTTGTGATTATGAGGCTTATATATTTATTTCAGCTCCGCTACAAGCATTCCAATTAATTACTTTTATAATTTTAATTTGTTAAATACTCCCTCTGTCCTTTTTAAACTGAGTTAAAAAATTCTGGTATGAAAATTAAAAAAATTGTATTAAAAATAGGAGAGAGGAAAGAAATGAGAAAGTTAAAATCTTTCGGTACGAAAATTAAAAAAAATTGTATTAAAAATAGGAGAGGAAAGAGATGAGAAAGTAAAATATGTGATGAGATAATAAAATAGAAGAAATTGGATATTTTGTTTTTATAAAATGAGAAAATGATTCGAATTTAGGTGAAATAATCTAAAAAGATTACTTAGGACGGAGGAACTACTAAGCAGATCCAACGTTTCTTTAACCAACTCTGTTTACATATCATTATTACAGTAAGTGAGGTCTATACATACTTTCATTTTTACTCATTATTTTATATTTTGAAAATTCTGCATCTAAGTGAATTGGGATTTTCAGTCACGGACTCTAAATCGAAGTCTACTCTGGGATTTCCAACCATGGACTGAGGAATCGATATCGTATAAAAATTTAGTGGTCTGGATATTTCGAGGGAATGTATAAAAATTCAGTGATTTGCAGGGACGGAGCTAGAAATTTGTAGGAAAGGGGGCAAATAGGGACAGAGCTAGAAATTTGTAGGAAAGAGGGCAAATTTACGTAAGAAGGAATTTTAAAATTTTGAGAATGAGCATTTAGTAAAAGATTAAAAGAAATTAATTTAAAATAGGTATATAAATACATGGGATGAAAAATATGAGGTGGAGCAATTGCCCTTCTTTTGTTCCATGTAAATCCGCCCCTGGTGATTTGAATATATTGAGGTGGTATGTATGGTATGTTCAATTAATTATAATAGCAGAATATTTAAATTAGTGTTTGTTCATTTTGCTCGACTCTCGAATGTTTAAACTTTAAACGCATAAATTTTAATGGCCTGAATATAACATAAAGTATATCCAATCAACTAATGGCGGCTAGCAGACCGGCTAGCTGCTCCGCGCGCGCTCGTCGGTCCGCTAGCCGACCATTGGGACTGGCTAGCGACAAATCGGCGAGCGAATCGGCTAGCGCTCGCCGATTCGCGGGTGCTAGCCCATCCGCTGGCCGGCATTGTGGCGTCCCGATCGGCTAGCGATCGGCGAGCGCCCCCCCTCCCCCTTTTTTTTAAATTTTCGATACTCTATATATACGCAATTTTAATGTCATTTTTATTCAAGAGCAATATCGCTAAATGGAGAACAACAACGACTCCACTCCAACTACTCTAGTGACGTCCGGGTCGCAAACTCCCACGGTACCCGTGGGAAGTGGATGGAACCCGATGGGCGGGTTCTACAACATGTACCCTTGGCCACAGATGATGTCGGGGATGGCAGCCGGGGGTAGTAGTATGCCGGTGTGGCAGGGCGGGCAGGGGATGCCGGGGGTACCAGTGATGCAGGGGTGGCAGCCCGGGATGATGGGGATGCAGCCCGGGATTCAGGGGATGTCGGGTGTGCAGCCGGTGGTGCAGCCGGGGTAGATAATGTCTATCGCCCCAGTCTCGACTTTTTGACTGCGTCTTCCCACACATCGACCCCAGTGGAGACTCAATTCACTGGAGATGACACTTTCTCCCTAGAGGAGTTGTTGGAACAAGTCGATCGATACGACGACACTCCCATTCAGACAAGGGGAGTAGGTTGGGGTCAGGGTCGGGGCGCATCGAAGAAGAAGAATGGCAAGGGAAAAAGGTGGTAGGCGAGTCGTCGCAGCCGGCTGATGACGACAATGTATGGAGGAAGTGGACGGATGAGGAGAATGTTGCGATGTCCAAGGCTTGGGTGACTGTTTGCGATGATCCCCTCGTTTCGAACAATCAGAGGATCGTCAACTTGTGGGCTAAAATTGCAGTAGCCTACAAGAGGCATTGCCCGCATGGAAAGCCATACAGCGGGGAGGAGTGTCGGAAGGGTTGAGACCGAATCAGGGCTACGGTCTCCCGATTTGCGGGGTTGTACGCCAACAACCTCCGCATGAAGACCAGCGGCCAAACTGACGACGATGTCAGGAGGATGGCGGAGGCGCAGTTCCCCTTGAAGAATGTTTATAAGGAGTTCACCTACTGGAACTACTATGTGGTGCTGATGGATTCTGAGAAGTTCCGGGCGGGTGTCGCTGCTGGCTGGCTGAAGAAGCAGCGGTTGAACCTCGCCGGTGACTACATCAGCAGCGGTGGTTCCCACGAGCTCCCCAACGATGCTCAGGATTTCCCGTCCCCTCCATCATTTATTCGCCGCACCCGCCCGTTTGGTCAAAGGACGGCGCAACGGGCCCGTTCTAGGGGAGTCGCCCAGGGGTCCCAGGAGGTCCAGTCGGCGTCCCCCCTACTGGCAAGTCGACAGCCGAGCTCGCCGAACTCGGGCATCAACAAACGACGATGAACATGTGGAAAATCGTCAATTAATGGAAGGCGGCAGAGGATCCTGTGGAGAAGGGGTTTCTTTTTGAGATCCTTCAGAGTATGCAGGCCGATTTGGCCCGCGCACGTAAGGCCAGGGGAGACGAGGGGGAGGGGGGCTCAGCTGCGCCAGATTTGGGGATCCCGGGTAGCGGCGACGAGGAGTGAGCCGGGGATCGTGTGTGGAAGCAGGATGGTGTTTTTTTTTTTTTAATTATGTAATTTTTTTTGTACTTTTTTTTAATTTATAAATAAAATTATCGCATTTTCCCGTATCTATGTGGTAAATTTTAATTCCGTAATTTGCGTGATTGTAATTTATTTATTTTTTATAATTTGGCTGACTTATTTCTTGTCCTGATAATGTGACAGGAGAAGTTTCTTGTCATGATGATATGGCAGGAGGAGTTTTTGGCTATGCTATGGCTGACCTAAAGCAACTGGAGATGCTCTTGTAGCATTGAGCTCACATTAAATTTTACAAAAAATTACTGTCGAGATTAGATAGTGAGATTAGTTCGGTAATTGAATTTTGGCCAGTTAACAGTTTCATTTATTAGAATCGTTATCATAGTTTCAAATAATTTATATATAGGTGGGGAAATGAAATTTTATAGGGAACCACCTATTCTTTATAGAATGTGGGCTTAAGTTATTGACCAATTTTAAAAAAAAATTAGTGTTGAAATTAGATAGTGATGAAAATCAAGTGACTTTAGTTTGGTTATCGTGTAATTTTGGCCAGTTAACAATTTCATCTACTATCAGAGCATCTCCGGTAGGAAAGGTAAGTTGAGAAGGTATATTTCTCATTTACCTTCTCAAAAAGGTAATTATACCTTATTAAAAAGTAATGAACTCCAAAAGAAGAAGATAAATTAAAAAGACAAATAAAAATAACTAACTATTTACCTTCTCTTCTAAAAAGAGATAAATATTGTACCTTCCAAGAAGAGGTATTATACCTTCTCAAAATAAAAGAAGGTATAATATCTCCCCAAATACCTTTTCCTTTGAAATATGAAATTTTATCAAGAAGATATAAATATTGTAGTTATTTCTCTTTACCTCTCCATTTACCTTTTCATTGGAGATGCTCTTAGAAGCGTTATCATAGTAATTAAGTTTTCAAATAATTTATATTTAGGTGGGAAAATAAATTTTATAGGGAACCACCTATTCTTTATAGAATTTGGGGTTAAGTTATAGGTCAATATTGCCCATTCAATGCAGTAGCCCCAGTCGGCTGAACTAAATTTAAGACAAATTTATAAAGTTCCAATGTTTCCAAAACTAATTTTAAATGCACAAATTTAATATACTAGTAGTAGTACAATTTGGATTTGTTTGCTAATCAATCCATGGTTGTCATGAAATTGAATTTGACTTGGAATTAAAAAAAAGAGATGTGTTTGCCAATTAATTCATGATTGAAGTTTTGTCATGAAATTGTATTTGACCTGGTATTAAAAAAATTACTATTACATATGAAAGTTATGAGTGATGAGTTTGACGACAATATCATTTCATTCATAACGAAAACAATTTCTTTTAGTTAACGCTATCTTTTGGTTATCAACAATAATTTATATATAATCGCTGGAACTTTTTTGGGTATGAAATACTTTGCTAATATATCTAAATTCATGATTAGATTATCAAAATACAGTATTCAATCTCTCTTGTTTTGGTTGCAACTTACAATGTCAAACTTGGTAATGCTAGCTGCCACCAATTTTAGGAATTGTTGTTTAGCGCCACATTTATGAAAATTACAATGAAAATTGGAAGTTTGTGATAAAAATAAATAAATATTGATGGCAGCATGAAATACGTTTAGAAATTTGAAAAATGTGAAGATATTTTATTCCGCCTCTGTCACACATTATATAACTCCAAGTCTCCAACTCCGTGAATAAACACTCGTTTATATCCGCCCAAATCTCAACACCAACAATGGCGGCAGCCACCGCTTCCACCGCCTCATTCTCCTCCGCCCACCTCCTCCGCTCCTCCTCCCTTAGCCTCAAACAGCCTCGCTCCCTCTCCTTCCCAATCCCCCGCCGCCGATTTCAATCTCAGCCCCTCCGCTTCTCCGCCGCCCCCAAAATCTCCGCCATCATCTCCGTCGGCGATAAGCTCCCCGACGCCACGCTATCCTACCTCGACGCCTCCGACGAGCTCCAGACAGTCTCAATTGCCGACCTCACCGCGAATAAGAAGGCAATTTTGGTGGCCGTGCCGGGGGCCTTCACCCCGACGTGCTCGCAGAAGCACCTCCCCGGATTCGTCGAGAAGGCGGCGGAGTTCAGGGCGAAGGGCGTCGACACCATCGCCTGCGTCTCCGTGAACGACGCCTTCGTGATGAAGGCGTGGAAGGCGGATCTGGGGATTGGGGAGGAGGTGCTGCTGCTCAGCGACGGCAACGGTGATTTCACGAGGGCGATTGGGTGTGAGCTCGATTTGAGCGACAAGCCGATTGGGCTCGGCGTGAGGTCGCGCCGCTACGCTATGTTTGTGGAGGATGGCGTTGTGAAGGTCCTCAATTTGGAGGATGGCGGCGCGTTTAATGTTAGCAGCGCTGAGGATTTGCTCAAGGTGGTTTGAAATTGAGATTGAGATTTCGTTTTTTTCTGAGTTTTTTTGATGTTTAGGTTATGGAATTGAGATGAATTGTGTTTTTTTTCTCTGTTTTTGAGGAAATGTGTTTGGAATTTCAATAAATTGGTTTCAATTTCTCGTTCAGTTAGCAATGTCAGTTTTAGGGTTCTTGAATTTGATGTATTTTTCACTAATTGGATGATCAAATTGGGTGCAAAATGCAATCTTGTGTTGAACTTTGCTACCAACATTGGATGAAATTGGCCCCAAGTCTTTGGTGGCACGCGCACAGTGATCGTGTGGATTTTGCAGAAGAAGGGGTAGGAGGCGGACGAGGAGGGGAAGAAAGCATCAATGGAGGAGACGATGGTCGAGTATGTTAAGTCATTGGTTTGGTTATTTGCTTGATGATGTTGAAGCAGAACACTTGAAAGTTGCTACAATCTGTTAACAAAGTGACTCCAAGAATTGCTGATTTAGGGTATAAAAACAGCACTGCATTCTAACAAAAGGGAAACAGTTTGATTTCACCAAAAACCCACACAATCTTGGATTTGCTATAGATAGTGACTAGGGTCATGTTTGGATTGGATGAGAGGGACACCATCTTCTCTCCAGATGATTCGCTCCTCGCATAATGCTGAGCATACCTCCACATATAATTTATGCTCCTGATTCAAATCAGACTTGTGTATCAACAAAACACTAATACAGAATCAGGATAAACAAGAACGATGAATTATATATATGGAAACCTCAACAAGGACTCTTGCAGCTAGCTCCTCGGCTGTGTCGCTTGCGAGCACAGGCACTACCCTTTGAGCAAGGATGCGGCCTGTGTCATACTCCTCGTCAACATAGTGAACTGTAGGACCTGAATACCTGTGTAGATACGAGGAGAATACATAATGTCAGCATATATCTTCACAAGCTAATCTATGCAATCCATAGAAGCTTAATAACCAACAAACTGCCATCATCATCGACCATATTGAAGAACTAACAGGAACCCAAATCAACAAAAATAGTGACAAAAAAAGGGTATATAGTAACTGTAGTGGATAAAAAGTTGGATCTTGGTAAAATCAATTAATTTCCTAGGAAATACGTAAAGAGGGGACATCTCATCTCCCTAGGTGGGAAGCACCTATTCTCCATTTAATCACTTCCAACCACATTATCAAGGGTATTGGTAATTCACCATTTTAATTTTTTTGCAAAGTAAACGTCTTTAACTTTTGTAATACACCCTCATCCACCAAAGCAAGCAAGGCCAGAAAATTGTTGCAGAATCATATTGAGAATTTGCAGACTGTCAGTTGAGAGTGGAGAGTAGTATATGCAGGTTCATTAAATAGTAAATACATCAGAGGGAAAGCGGAAGGGGCTTTGTCGATACCTTGCTCCAGATGCAATTACTGCTTTATGCACCTTCATACCATAATACCCTTTTCCACCGAATGCTGGAAGGAGTGAAGGATGAATATTCAGTATGGCCTTTTGATAAGCTTTGATCAACTCAGTAGGAATAAGCTTTAGATAACCAGCTAAAAGTACAAAATCAACATTGTAGGATCTGCGCAACAAAAAAAAGCACACAGCTGAAATTTGCAGAAATGTAACTCATTACTCATAGTATCACACAAAAGACAAGGCTGAAAGAGTAGAAACAAAAGCTTATCAATATAAGCAATTGACATGGAAGAAAGTGTGAGTAAAGAAGACAATTCCCAAACAAGACTAGATCAATTGCAGGTCTTAACACCTTTTTCTCTCAATCTTGAAACTATAAGTGCAAGAACAGTACCATGTGATGGAAATAACTTGCTCCGTAACTCTGTTTCTCCACAAAACTTGGAATTCAGAAGGAATGTAAAGAAAATCATCAAACCATTCATAACAACAATAGGCATACAATTTCAATCTATTTCATTTACAAGCTTGAATCATCATTCAACTACAAAGCATTGTAAATTAACTCAGCCAAACCTTAATGCATTTACAAGATCATCTGCAGAAAGCACCTCTTCTGCCCCTTTCCTTGGAGGAAAAAGGATAACAGGAATACCCTTACCACGGGCATATTCCGCACCTCCACAATCTGCCAACATTATTCAAGAATTAAGTGTAATCGATACTTGAAAGTTCATCAAGTTTGCTAAACAGCATGAAAAAGCATTTTTTTTTTTTGCCCTAATTTGAGAATGCAAAAGAACACAATACCATGTTTGTTGGTGACCATAGCAACAATATCACCGTGTACGGAGCCATTAAGCGTGGCCTCATAAATTGACCTGAAATTGGAGCCTCCGCCGGAAACGAACACCGCCAATTTTTTCAAGCTAACTTTGGATTTAGGGTTATTCTTTTCTGCATCAAAAACCCCTTTGTATTCAACTTTCTCGACGCTGCTTCTGCAGCGCAGAGTTCTATTGGTGCTCGAGCGAATTGATTGGAATGAGCAACGAATTTCCGAAGAAAATAGCTTGGGGAACTTCGTCGACACATCGGTTTTGCGGGATTGAAGGGAAGAGAGAGCTCCATGAATATAACCTCGAAGGGCTACACTTTGGGCTTCCATTGAAATTAATAAAGGAGGAGTTTTGATTCAGGAATAATGAAATTGAAATAGATTGCAAACTCGGCGAGTGGAAGAAGTGGTCTAGGTTGCTGAAACCGGTGGCGGAAGGGGGAAGGCGGAGCAGCGGCGGAAGAAATTGGTTTGAGGAGTATACTGTCAGGACTGCGGGAAATTTTAGAAAAAGATTTGAAGGTAATCTATTATACTACTATGAACTATAATAAACATGTTATTTTAATTTATTACTTACATTAACTTTTTAGGATAGTTATATATTGTTAACTTATTATTTAATTGCTAATTATAAGAACTCGTTTGATAAAAAAAGATGAGATATGAGAAGATATATAAAACAAGATAAGAAATACGAGCCTTATGTCAAGATATGCAAATATATGATTTTTTTCCATTGTTGTTTGATAGAAAAGAAATTATCTAAATTTGTATTGTATATTAAACAACATGGCTTAACTTGACAAATTGGTGGAATACATAAATATGGTTAATGTTATAATTTAAGTAAGATTGGATAGTGCCCTTGTCTTATATTGGATTTTTAGTTGATATCAAACAATTAGAAATGTCCATATATAATTCTCTATCTTGGTATTACTAACTTATCAAACACACATTAGTATTCAAATTAAGGGCCTAGATCATCAACCCCGAAATGTCAACATAATAAAAAAAAATGTCAATAATGGTATTAAGGTTAATTTACAATAAATTAGTTGTAACTAACTTTTGAAAAATATCCCATAACTTTAAAACACATATAACTTTCTCGATTTAAATTATTTTTTTGCACAACATATATCAAATTAAAGATAATTTCATAAGGATTCTAACGAGATCGTACTTACATATGTTCCGACGTCAAAATTTGAAAAAAAAATTCAAATTTTTTTAATTTTTTCGTACAGCAAAAATGTCAACATGGTATATAAAAAATGTCAATATAATACATGTAGAATGTCAATATAATACATGTACAATGTCAATATAAGCAATGTGTTAACATTCTCAAAGCATTGTGTTGACATTATCAAAGCATTGTGTTGATATTTTCGAAACACTATATTGACATTTTCATCCAAAACCCTAATTTGGTACTAGTTTTTTTTATCTTTTTCGATTTAATTAATAAAAACGAAAATTACACGTGGCAAATTATAGACCACAAGTTTTCTAAAATCCTATGGTCTTAATTTAGTTGTAGTTAGCAATTAAATGACGAGTTAACAATTGATCACTCCTCTTAACTTTTATTTACTACTCCTACTACTATAATTTTATAGTACATAATTGTATGTACATAATCGAACTTTCTTTTAACATTTTACATTGAAAAATCGATTTATAGCATTAATGGATTTAAAATAAATTTTATACTAATCATTTTGCAATACTTCAAAAAAAATGTGAAATTTTAACTTAAATATTTGCATATTTAAAAAAAACTTATTTTTTATTAAATATTGTATACTTAATTCAAATCACGCTCGAAATCATGTTACAATTTGACATAAAATTTCTATATTATTTTTTTCTTATTGTTACATACTACAAATAACATAATAATTTTTAAGTAAATTCAATTAAATTTAAAAATCTAAGGATATTACGTATTTGTATAGTTTATTTACATTTATCTTTTTTCTATTGTAAATTTTATGTGATACTATATTTTAAATTTTATGTACTACTACTGTATTTTTAGTAGTAGTTGATTTATTGATACTCTTTTTCTTCGCCCGATTTCATAAGTTTAATATTCTCCACCCGGTATCCATAAGTCCAAATTATTCTAAAAAATTAACAAAATAGTTGAATTAATCAGTTTGACTTAGCCTAAATTGAATGGGTAAAAGAGTTATCAAGTTTGATTGGTCAACTTGACCAGTCTCCTACCTCTACTGTATCACACATTGACTCGTCTAATTCTTTCCCTATATATACATGGCATATTCATTGCAGTTAGAAACGTAATCCAAATACATATTCAGACATCAAAGCCTTCAGACATAAACAACAAATATTTCATTCTTGTTTTGTCTTGATTGACTCCATTTCCACAAACAGAAAGATGGAAAGATCAGGTGAAGTTATCATGTGTTCAAGCCCACACCAATTCCATCATCAGTTCTTACACACTCCACAAGAAAACTGGTGGAGAAGCCAAGAATCAGAAGAAGAGAGCAGCTCCATGAACGAGGAAGAAGATGCTTGGGAAAGATTCTTGAAAGAAGTTGATGCAAAGGGCCATGGAATCATCCACAAACTAGTCTCCAAGGTCGAAAATAATGTCCAATTTGAACAAGTGTTGAGAGAAAAGTCCCACCATTTTAGAGGAGAATTTTCTTCACACATGCTGGAAAAGATTGCAAGAAAGATGGGTGGAGAGAGAAATGGGGGTTTTGTGAGGAGAGATAGGGGTTTGGGTGATGATGTTTTGTTGAGGAATGAGAGGTTCAAGGTTAAGAACGTCAACGGTGTTGGTTCAATTGTTAAGGAAGAAGGGAGGCGGTAGAAATTATTTAGAAATGTTTAGGCTTGCTTTAACGTGTTAGATTGTATTCAGATCGATTCAATAACGATCTACTAATTCATATAATTTGTCAGCCCTACTCAGTACTTACAGTAATCACAAAATTAATAAGAAAATATAAGAATAATTCTGAACTGAACATCTATTTCACTTCTCTATTTTGATAATGTCAGACTAAATTTGATAACATCGTATACATATTCGTTTCTTACGAAAATCTAGTGACGATTTTACTTAGACACGAAACAATGATGATTTTATCCAATAATGGGCCGGAAATGTGTCTGGTCTTGATAATACGACAAGCCCATAAATTTCAAAGTTGGATCATGGTTTAATTATGTCTAACTAAGGAATGGGCTTTCTTTTCTCTCTCTCTCTCTTACATGAATACATAGTACTAACATAATTTATATCAAGAGTATTTGTTTAAAAAAGGAATTTATATCATGAACATTTTGCCATCGTTCATTTCAACGATTGTTTATGGAAAGTCGTTTCAAGGTATACTAGGAGTAGTAGTTTGATGTATAGATTTGTAAAAAAAAAGGTTATTGTGATGCGTATAATCAAAACAATTTTATTCACAAGACCACGCAAGATCTTTGTAAATGTCGATAATGAACTGCAATATAAACTATAGATGATAATAATATTATTTAATTGAATTATTCTAAAATATATTCTAGATTTAAATTTGAAATTTGAGATAAAATGAGTAAAATAAGATCTACTAGATTTTTTTTTGAGTTACAATATTAATTATGTCGCCCAAAACATTACACATTTTCATTTTCTATATAACTACCCAACTGCTACCTTTTATATATATTTTTTTACCTTATCAATTTATTTATATTAAAAACTAAGTGTGACACACACTTATGACTTATGCAACATTTACAATTAAATACACTATATACAATAAATATACATTTCCATATAATATACATGTTTTCATAATATATAGTAGTACTTAATTAAAATTTGTGCCAGTAGAGAGTGCTTTAAGGTCGGAGAGGTTAGTAAATTTTGGGTGTTTCCAGAGCAATGCCGACAGTTAATATTTTTTGGAAATATAATACAATATTACATATAATTATGTTTTCTTATGTCACCCTTTAATATTACAACCCTGGGGGCACTAAGCTACTAGATAATAAATTATAGGTTTATCTCCACTATTAGAATGGTTACAACAGTTTTTTCTAGGTAAAAACTGTAGTGGAAGTAAACATATTTAAAAATGTATGCATAATGTACGATGTACTATAATTTATAAGCACGCATAAGGCACAACGAAAATGCTATTTAAAATTGGGAAAATATAATGTTAGTATACCTGAATCTGTATAGTTTGCCGTCTAGCCCATCGTCTGTGTGCTTATTTATATAAAAGTAGGACACATAACCCTGTAATCTGAAAACACTCTGAATACAATCTGTTTTCTGTTTCCTGCTTGCGGACGTGTCAACACAACGTTGGTGAACCACGTAGATTCTGTGTCTCTTTACGTTTCTGTTTGTCTCAATCACACAATTGCTCTATTATGTCACAACATAGACAATATTTTTGGTATGTAGAAAACTCTTCCGAATGTGGCTTCTTATTAATTTGGTAGTTAGCAGTATAACTGTATAAATTAATGTCACTAGTTTATCTAGCAATTAAGAAAATTGATAGAGTATCTGTTATCGCAACTTATTTAATTAGTTAGTTAATATAGTTTTTTTACTTTCAAGATTAATTATCCTTATCTACATGTGACATAAATACCGATAAAAATTTGCATCAATCTTTGTTTTCAGAAATAATTTGTTTCTTTAAGAACATTTAGATTGTTTATACTTTTATTTAATTGATATAATTAAAGGGGACTTTAAGATCGTGCCAGTTAACATCAAGAGATTAATTTGTTATAGCCAACCCAGACAGAAAAATATTATATATAAATTTCGTGAATTAAAAGGCCCCAAACAGATCACAATTGTCTACGAAAAGGTAAACCCTAATTATATGTTTATATTAATTTCTATTAGGGGGAAAGCCCTAATTAACACTGATAATTAGTAAGTATTTTATTAGAGTGTCAAAATCAGTAATAATTACGTTAACCCAATATACTTGATCTTCAATTATCACTAATCTTGACTGCGCTACGATTATTGGCCCTTAACCACTGTTTACTTTTTTTTTTTGTTTATATTAAGTACTGTGTTTTGTGTGTGCATGTAGAGTTGTAGACCAATAATTTCATTCTCGAAGCTAGTTTATTCATTTATATAATAAAAGTTTTTCAGCTTGTTGGAGCTTAAGCATGATCTTATTTTAATCAAGTCGAATTCGAATAGTTTATAATGTGTTCATTTTTAATTTGTTGAGCTCAAGTCTAAGTTTAAGATAGATTTTTAAATTATTTCAAATAATAGTCTCAAGGTTATTATATGAAATACATAAATGATAAATTAACAAAGTTATGTAGCTATGCCAAATCAGAAATCCGGCAAAGCCAAGATCAAAATCAATAACAAAACACCAACCCAATACACAATAACAAAACTGAAAACAAAATAAAAAACACAAGCAAGCACAACATTGAAATCGATCCGAGCTAGGAAATGAGTTCAACCAAACAAAGAATAGCAAAAAGAGAGAGAAACAACGGACGACGACCACCAAGAACCTACAACTCACATCGTACTGAAAACTTACTCACCGTCAAACACACGAACACGATCAACAAGCTGCCTTTAAAAAGAACCTTAACTTGTGAGCAAACCAAACAATACCCAACTATAAGGTAAGGTGGCATACCGCACATATATATTCACTTCTTGTCAATAAATAGGCATACAATTAAGAATATAGTAATATTGGTAGTCAAGGTTATATTTACATCCAAATTACTAAGTTCTAAAATACCTAGTTCTATTATTCTAGGCCTAGGAAATCAGGGGTGATATGATATGATATGTTATGTTATGTCATGTCAGTAATCTATCTCAATTTAATCACCACTAGCTATAACAAAACGCGAAAGTGTGTTGATATAAATTTCAACCAACATAAAAAATTCATCTAAAAAGGGTTGAAAGAGCTTTTGCAGCTGGGTGATTTACGACTCAATTGAGTGATTAAACTTCAAACTATCATTAGTGAAACTTGAATTAACAATTTTTAGTCTATTGTTGCGGCCTAGAGAGTACGATTGTTTTGGGTCAATCTCTCACCTACGTGGAGAATCTAATTCTTGAAAATTGTCTTTGAAAAATATTTCACCAAATGGGTGCATGTCATAGACTTGTTTGTGTCGGCAAAGAATAATAGCATTGCTAATGAATTGTGTCTCAAGAATGTTTTTTTGCCAAATTAAAAGGAATAAATAGAACATTAAAATTAAAGTGTTAAGTAGCTTCATCTCTACGCAATTCACTAGATGTTTGAATCATAACATAGATAAATGAAAAATTATTTTTTTTTGATAAAAAGAAAATTACTTCAACAAATCTATCCCGTATCAGTACTAAGACTAGTTTTATCACGTTTGTTCATGTAGGAGAGTGTTATATTGCTAACTCATAACTTAATTGCTAACTACAACTAAATAATAGTCATTAGATATTCAAATTAAGGACTTAGATCATCAATCCCTAAATGTCAATACGATCAAGGAAAAACGTCAATAAGACCATATGATTAATTCAAAAAATATCAATAGGGGTATTAATGTCAATTAACTACATGTTTAGTTATAACTAACTTTTAAAAGAAATCCCAAAACTTTAAATTCATATAACATATATCAAATTAAAGATAATTTCATAAGGATTCCAACGATATCCTACATGCATATGTTCCGACGTCAAAATTTGAAAAAAAATCGAAAATTTTTAATTTTTTTGTACGTCAACATACTTTATAAAATATGTCAATATAATATATGTAGAATGTCAATATAAGCAATGGGTTAACATTCTTAAAGCATTATGTTGATATTCTCAAAGCATTGTGTTGATATTTTCGAAACACTATATTGACATTTTCATCCAAAGCCGTGATTTAGAGTTTTTTTTTATCTTTTTTTATTTTATTAATAAAAGCAAAAATTACACGTTGCAAATTGTAGACCACACGTTTTCTAAAATCCTATGTCCTTAAATTAGTTGTAGTTAGCAATTAAATGATAAGTTAGCAATTGATCACTCCCCCTATATAGATCTCCCAATTCTCTCTCTCCTTTATACTACATTGCTCTTGTTAAATAATTTTAAATAGACTAGAATAAAAAATTGCTACATTCTAAAAGTCACAAAATTTAGTGACATGTCTTTCAATTAGATACACAAAATACAGTGACATGTCTTTTATTTAGTGATATTTATAAGTGTCATAATTCTTCAAAAATTATGTTATGACTTGAACATTTTATTGTACTATTATGTACTCGTAAATGCATAAAACTAGATGCTATCTCTCTTTTGGATATGTCACAGGTTGCCAGTAAGACAAACAAGTAATGACTAATGACCCTTTTGCTAAGACAAAATAACTCCAAAATAAATAAACAAAAGTTATCTAATTTAAAATGTGTGTTTTTAATACTTTTAATATAGATTTGTTAAAGAGATCACCAAAATTATGTGTAGAGAACTCGCTACCACTTCACTTTAACTGCGAATTTTTAAGAATGAAGTTGCATCATTTCGTCAAACGTAATTAAATTCAGCCTGATTATAAATACTTTGTTTTAATACTAAATTTTTTTAACCTAGAAAAGATCACAAGCCGAGTCAGCAATTCATTTTTATCCTCTTAATCATTAATTTTTTGTTTAGATGACGAGCCCAATGATATCACCATTGGACTATATACCAATGTAACAGTGCATAAAGCCCTAGCTAAATTCAACGACTAAATGATTTCGTTTAAAAACTCTCTATGCATCAACTTGGTAGCGCGCGTTAATGCACCAACCGATCAAATCCATCACCCATCTGTTCATATATACAACACCACAATATTCTTAATTATCACATATAAAATATTTAGCCCCACCACTTTCAATCTACACCCCAATTTGTATGTATCATCTTCTTCTTTTTTTACTTCGACCGCCATCACAGAGACACTCAGCTTTATGCATATTTAGGAGAGAGAGAGAGATAGAAATGTGAATTTTTACCTAAATTAATTTTTATTAAAGATAAAAGCCGCAAATACCTTTGTTGGATAATTTTTAAAAATTACCAAAATTGAGTGTGCAAAGAAAACGTCGTTGATGACACGATTATCCACCTTAATCTTTTGCTTTTCCAAGAAGTTTTCGTATGCATCCCTTAATTTTATTGAAGATCTAGATGTTTTTTTAAAGCGTATAAAATGTATTCCTTAGAAACACAAATTAATGTACTCAATTACTTCCTCCGTCCCAATTACTTCCTCTGTCCCTCTTAGTAGAGACATTTCTTTTTGACACGAGATTTAAGAAAAATAGTTTTGAATGAGTTAAGTAAAAGGAGAATAAAGTAGAAAGGAAAAAAGTAGAGATATGAAGAGATAGTAAAATACTTTTTGCCAAAAAACTAACTCAATTACAGTGGGACAATCCAAAAAGGAATACGACTTAGCTACAGAGGGACGGAGGGATTATGATTAACCAAAATGCATATATAATTGAATCGAAAACCCTAAGATTCAAATATTTTTATCCTAAAAATGCTACAAATCACATATGCAACTAGTACCTATGGTTGTTGGAATATTTGTTATCAAGGCATTATATTAGGTAGAACGATGATTATGCAAACACGGATTTTATTCACAAAGCCTTCTACAAAAGTGTAAAAATAGGGTAGAAAATTCCTTTGCAAGCAACACAAAACTAAGAACGTGAAACACACTCTTTCATCCTGCATTTCAATTGCATTTCTACACACAATATATAATTATATTTTACATAGTTCTCACTTACACATAATAACTTATTCAGTTGTGATAATTCCACAGATTCTGATCCTCCCCAAAATACTCATCCTCATCAGCAACGGCGGCGGCGGTGGATTCCATCCGAGGAGGGCTGATCATCATTCCATGAGCCATGTTCACCAAAACATTAGGCATATCAAAGATCAAATCCTCATCCACAAACTCCCCATTCCCCTCAGGGAAATCGGGGGCTGCCCGCGCTGCCTCAGCAGCGTCGCGGGCGGCCCCGGCCGCGGCGGCTGCGGAAGCGGCCGCGGCCTGGATGTCGCGGGGGGAAGTGGAGGCCGGGACGGGGAGGGTCGCGGCCGAGTCCGGGAAATTGAGCTCGGCCTCCCTTCCCTTGAGGGCGAGGGCGGCCACGTCGTAGGCGGCGGCCGCCATCTCGGGGGTGGGGAAGGTGCCGAGCCAGATGCGGTTCGGGGTCCGCGGCTCGCGGATCTCGGAGACCCACTTGCCGCTGCTCTTTCGTCTCCGGACGCCGCGGTAGACGGGGTGGCGGCCGGAGGGAGGGGAATTGGCGGCGGATTGGGACATGGTGGTGGTGGTGTTAATTGGGATGCATGTGCATGGGATGGTGGTGGGATTGGGGGATTTAGGGGTTCCATTTATATGCGCCGGAATTAGGGTTTGAGGGAAGGGCGAATTAGTGGGTGTAAGGCAGTTGTGTGAGAGGGTATGGGGTGTATGGCAGAAAGGGAGAAAAGATGGATTTCTGGGTTGGAGAAACGCTGTGATGTGTTCTCAAATTCACGTCCAAAACAGTGGGGGGATGGATATTCTTAATGGAGATTTATGAGAGAGAGTGTGTGAGAGGAGAGAGAGAGAGAGAGGAAAGAGGGAGAGGATAGGTCATCATCCATATAAGGGAGAAGCTTTGAGAAGCAGACACCTCACTTTTTAATTAATTACCTTTAATCCTTACTTAATCAATTCGTAAAGGATGTGATTATATCTTAGGTATGTATTGGAAAATTGAATACAAAAATAGCAACTCTCTCCGTTCCATTTTAGGAGTCCCGATTTACTATTTTTGGGTGTCCCACTTTAGGAGTCCCGGTTAAAATATTCCATAAATGGTATTAGGCCCCACATTCCACTAATCTTTTTCCCCTCACATTTTATTATAAAACTAATATAAAAAAGTAGGACTCACATTTCACTATCTTTTTTACCAACTATCCTTTACATTTCTTAATACTCGTGTCAAATTCAATCGGGACTCCTAAAGTGGGACGGAGGGAGTAATTTATAAGAGGTAAAACAATATGAAAACAAGATACATAAAAACTAAATCTATGAAATTGAAAATACATAGAAATTAAACAAAATGGAATAAATATAGTCAAGTCGAGAAAGAATAGTACTTTCGATTTAGGCGTGTCGTCTCCAAAGGTAGAACAACTTTGTTCCTTTAGTAGCAGCACATCGCTGACAAAACAAATTCTGAAGACCTGGAAGAGGCGAGTACAGAGCTTTGACAATAAAAGGGTGTCATGCAAAAAGTCGTGTACTGATGAAAAAAACAATGACTTCCAATATATAGATAGAGGTGCCCACGGTTTCGAAACTGATGGTTACGGTTAGGAACCGTCGGTAACGGTTTTGGAAATTGCAGAACCGGAACCGAACCGCGAAGGTGTTTCGCGATTACGGTTCCGGTTCCAAAACCGCCGGTTTTGGTTTTGGTTTCGGTTCCGAACCGGCGGATTTCCGACGATTTTTTACGATTTTTTACGATTTTTCACGGTTCAGAACCGTCGTTTTCTTGCATTTTTTTGCGGTTCCGGCATGGTTTCGGTTCGGAATTTTTTGAACCTGAGCCAAACCACGGTTCAAAAATCGACGGTTTCAGTTCGGATAAATTCTTACGGTTTTGGTTTGGAACCGTAACCGGCAGCTACAGTTTCGGTTTTAACCGCCGGTTCGGTAAACCTTGGGCAGGTCTATTTATAGACGAAGCCAACTATAGGAGGAGTCTGCTGGAATCAACGTTGCATGAATGTTGACTCTTCATTGGGTGTATGACTCCAATGTAGTGGTTGGCTCATATCTACCTGAGCGGGTTGTTGAAGCACAACTGATTTGAGCCCGAATGAAAATGTGATCTAAAAAAGATTTTTAAGCCAAGCTTGAACATAGTCCGAACATAACCCAAATCCAACGATCCGACCCAAACTTTGACCTATATATTTTTAATAATACAAATAAAAATGACATGGAACAAAATTTAGTGTGATGTGTATAATGGAAGTAGTCTTTAGCCATTTTTACTAATGATGATACGGATTTTGTACGACATAGATAGCCCTAGACTTGTTCTTGTAAGAAAAATAACAAATACTAATAACATAAATGCATGAGTTTCAACTAAGGATTATAAAAATCATGGAAGATAAGAAAAGAGAAGAAAATGTGTTTGAAAAGATAACCTTCAATGGAATCAAAGAACCTCCACCAAAAGATGATGACCACTCCTAATAACTTTCACCATTAAAAACATCTACAAAGCTCCATTCCTAACTAACAGCCTAGCACCAAGCTAGAAACATATATACTTCTATAAAGTGCTTAAACCACAATACAACCATATAAGTCCATAACCATTGCTATCTCTCTTAAAAATATAGTATCAAAGTTTTACTCTAAAATGAAAAGGGGAGAAGCGTATTTGTATAAGTGAGGAAAAGGGATATAGCAGTGCACTCAATGACTGACAAATTTGGGAATTAGAAGTAAATAAAAAGAGTGTGATTTGAGGTTTTGTGTGTCGTTAGAGAGAATATTTTAAAATATTTTATTAGGTTGAATTGACACTAATGAACTAGAAATTTATTTTTATGTTGTGTTATGTATGAAAGAAAAATGAATATTTTTAACAAATTGAATTAGATTTGGTAAGACGAGAGCCACGAGATTGCCTTAATGTATATGTGTGGTGAGGACACTTTGTAAATCGTGATTAAGACATTACTTTGATTAGGAAATAGAAAGTGTTGGTTTCATAATGCGTGTTTGCCTTTTGCCTCAAAACATATATGTGTATCATTTGTGATGTCTAATCCAATTTGAGATCATTAACCCAAAACAATTCAGCTACCTGGTTTTTAACTAGTGTTTTTAACTTTTTATAAACTAACCTCCGGTTTTCAAAATTTATACCTAAGTAATCTTGTATTCCAATTTGACACAATGGTACACATATAGTACTACTATCCAAATCAAGAATAATCATAATTAATTATATTCTACAAAAATGGATTAACTTATTCAAGGGAGTAAAGTGATCGTAAAATATGAATACGGGCCAAATTAAATGGGGTGGAAAGAGAATTAATTAATTTGTCATGATTATGTGAAATTAAGAAGATAAAGAGATCCATAATATTGAATCAAGGCCTTAATAGGGCTGATTTGGATCTTGATTTTCGAAGAAAAAAATCATATATGTTAGGCCCATTGGAGACATTTTGGCTAAAATACTTTTGGGTGATAAAAGTCAAAATAAAGTAAAATGGGGATAATAAAATTCAAAATAGAGTAATGATTTCAGTTGATTAATAGTATAGTTGTGCTTGAAGGACACAATATAGATAAAAATGAGTGATTTGATTTAACTTTCGTGTTAATTTGTGGAATCTCGTACACATAGACGCGTTGGACGTAACAAAAAGCAATAAAATTGAAGGATTAGCCGACTTCACTATTGCAAAATCATCTTACCTTATTTTGCCTTTTCGAATTTCGAAACTAGATGTTTGTATCGTCGTCTACGCGTTAAAGCCACCTTCCCTATACCTATAAAATTCATTGGATCTGGCCAGGTTGCAGTTGACAGTTTGATGGATTCTTAAGTTATATTTTCATCATAAGTAGTACTAGTATATTGTTAGAGAAATATATAGGACGTATAGAACTTATAATTCAATATATACTTTTAATGAATATCAATTAAATATTGTAATTTTATTGCTCTCGGTTGTTCGATTACTTGATAACCCGAGTCATTTGTTAATACTCCCTCCGTCCCCGATTAAGAGTCACACTTTAATCGTGCACATGTTTTAAGAAAATGTTTGAATGTGCAATAAATGGAGTTAGGTAGTGGAATGTGGGATCTCTTTGACTTTTTGTGTGTAATAAATTTGTTAGAACTATTCAAAATAATGGCATTTTGTGTAAATTTTGCCAAAAATAAAGGTATTTTTGATGTCCAAATATAGTAAGTAGGAAGTGTGACTCTTAATGGGGAACGGACCGAAATTGAAAAGTGTGACTCTTAATCGGGGGACGGAGGGAGTAAATGACAATTGTGAATCAAACTTAATAGACTGTAATCAATCATTGTTACAATAAAAATAAAGGTTTAAATCATTCAAAAGATGGTATGCTATGCGGTACTTCCTCCATTCTTTTATAGTTGAGACATTTCTTTTTAGCATGAAGTTTAAGAAATGAATATTTAGTTTATTAAGTAAATAGATAAAAAAAAACTAGGTAGAATAAGAGAAAGAAAAAAAGTAAAAAAAATAAAAATAAAAAAGTCAATAAAGTAACACAACTAAGCAAACAAGTCCAATAGGAATACCCAACAAACAAAAAAAACACCAACAAATGGAACAATCACCATTAGCAAATTAAGCGGAAGCCACAAGTACCAGGGATAAAAGATGACGAGTCAAAAAGTTATCTCTACATTAAGAGAATTGTCTCTTCAATTGTATTCCGATTATCTTCAAATTTTAAATAAATCCTCACACAATTGTCATTAAGGCGGAGAACTAACCAAATACTTTTTTCCATCAATCGCATCACTATTTGCAATCCACGATTCAATTTTATTATCACTCATTAATTAAAATTGGAGGACAATCAAATTTGAATTAATCAAAGATTCATTTGATCGTTCCACAAGTATTGTAAATATACAATAACAAATATATATTCAGCCAGAGTAACAAAAAAATAGACGTAACACTATTTCAATAAATTTTCAATTATTTCAATTATGTTTTTGGAAAGGAGAAAAAAATGCGGCAATTTACTTAAAGACAATGGAGAAAATTAAACGCAACAGGTTTTTATTAGTTAGGGATGGAGAAAATAGTTTTAAAAAAGTGAATTTTAAATTATTTGAGGTGTCCATGAAAAATTAGTGGATGATTGAAGACGAAAAATCTAATTCCATTAAAAGATTGGTGAATCGAATTGTACGGTCGATTGTGATGTGGGTGTTGGTTGAGACACAATATATATAAAAGAATAAAAATGGGACCATGGAAAAGATAAGATAATTTAGGAAATCTTAATGGAGTTAGGCTGTCATAACTCATAAGTGAGGGACCAGTAAAAGTACTTCATTTTTTAACTCATAAATTCAGTTAATGATAGTTTAGTCGTTAGCTTGGATTCCATTTTTAGCATATAAAGATTCTATAAATATATTCGAAGAAGGTATAGGTACGATTTTTGTAGTAAGGTGGAATTGCAAATAAAATTTTACTTATATATAAATATTTTTTTTTTAATATTAAATGAGGTTTTTTAATTAGTTCCTATGTTATTTTTAATACTTATTGTATTAAAAAATGTTGTAGACAAAAGTCTTAGTTATTTGTGAAAAATATTAGTAAGAAAATGTAATTACAAATTGTGACCGAGGTGATTCAAACCTTCGATTTATTTGAAAAGGAAATTTGAAATTTAACTAATTTATATTTGGGCTTTTTATTTAGATTTAGAAGTTTCATTGGGCTTGAGATAGAGCCCATTGCTTTCTAGCCTCTAGAAACGGGCTACTTGGCCCAAAACATTCTTTATAATGAAGTACTTACGACATAATCATAAAATAGGTCAACTTTAATTATTTCAAAGCATAAAATTTACTATCTTTTTCTATAAAATTGCCTAAAATTAATACTCATTTATTTTATTGACAAATTTTTATTAATTTGTAAGATTGGTTTTGCTCTACACATAAATGAAAAATCAGTAGAGCATTCATTGAAGACATGATACTATTACTTATTAATTTTCATATGAAATAACCCAGCAAACCCATAAATTAAATTGATAATATACATTATTATAATCACACATAAACATAAAAATGTTGGACAACCTATATATTACTATAAGATATTTGTCACCCCAAATAGTAAGATGGTTTACCCAAACTATTAAAATTGCATAGGACCACCCTATATCACAATATATAATAACCAAATAACAGTTGCGACTTTGTCCACATAAAAAGTGTGTCCACTTTGCCCTTTGGTCCTATGAAGACTTTACTAAAATATTTAGATTATTTTCTTAAGTAGCATGATTAGTTTTGTTCGGGTGACAACTCACATCCACAAGAACAAGGATAAGACATCATTATTAATTATAAGATCAATCACTTAAACATAATTAAGTATTGCAAATATTTATTACTATTAATTACACATGATTTGTAAAAGTTATATTATTAATTACACTATCTTTAATTTTTTACAGTTACAATATTACCAACAATTTTCATCAAAGTTTTATTGAATGTGTGCAATCAATGAATAAATCCTAGATTTACTCTCTCACGATTTTTAAAACGTTACAATATTTGCAACATTGAGTATAAGTACTTTAGTAGTAGTAAGATTTATCATCTCATCCTTGAACTTGTTCACTAGTTCGATTTCTATAACTCATTTGCACTTTGAAAAAAATCATATACATAGAGTATCATAATTTCTTTTAAAATCATAATACTTGAAATGAAATAGAATATCGTAATATCTCAAATAGTGTTCGTACAAACAAGATTTATAGCATTTGACAGCTCATCGATCTAACTGATTTACTAACTGTAAAATCATGCAATTTATTTGAGATTTAAGATTGATAAATAATCTTGGTAGCCGCTATAAGTGGTTGTACGTTCGTGACAAGACATGAGTAATAAGTAGAAATATGATTTGGTGGTAAAAATGTTAAATTCAAGGAGTACTAATATAGGTTTGTCTAATTTTTTTGTAGGTTTTCGATCTTAACTTTGTAAATATTTTCTCCATTCCATAATCATATAGTTCAAGTGTCATAGTAAATACTTCCTTTGTCCCATTAAATATAAAACGTTCCTTTGTCCCATTAAATATAAAACGTTTGTTTTTTCACACATATTTTGTAAAAATGATAATAAATAATTAAACTGAAGAAAAAAAAGTAAAAAAAAAAGAATATTATAAATCGGACTTTCCTCTACATTATTCTTTCTATTACTTTATTTTTTCATCACTTTAGTTATTTATTATAATTTTTCTAAAACAAGTGTGCAAAAGCAAACGTTGCATATTTAATGGGACATGGGGAGTATTTTTTTTGGATATCGTAAAGTATGACAATAAATTTAGTTCAAAATAAAATGAGCATTGTTATCCTTAGTAGTTGGAGGATCGGCTCATACAATTCTACATGGCACATGAGGATTTGAAGACAACGATGTCACTGTCAAAAATGTCCACCAAATGAACATGATGAATGCTATTTCTAAATCATTTGCACATCTTAAAGATGTCATGTTGTTTGATAGTGAAATGACGACTTCTTTAAGGGGGTAAGAACATCTTATAGAAATTGAACGAGTGAAAAAGTGATAGTACTTACTTTGAGAGAGAGATTGAACGTATATAGAAAGGGAAAATAGGAACAAAAATAAGAAAAAAAAGGTTTTAGTGCCAAGAAATCATTTCAACCAAGAGAGAAAGAATGGGATCATAAAATCTCAAGACTGGACATGCTGCTAATGCAAGAAATCAAAATTATTCGTGTAGTATCAAGCGATTCACAATAGCAAAATGTGACATCTGATAGTACACGAACGAGAGTATAAAGGAACGAGTCACAATAACAGAACGTGACATCTAATGGTGCACGAACTGAAGTGTTATAGTAGTACTAGTATTTTATTTTAATTTTAAAAGAATAACTTCATTGAATTTATGAATGGCTCTAAGATAGCTAGCAACTAGCTAGCTCGGTTATTGGTGTGGCCCATCTTTCTCAATTCTCAGGAAAGAAAAAAGAAGGATACAAGAAAGAGAAGAAGAAAGCTAGAGTAAGCTACTAGGTCTAGGGGTAAATCATACTTTCAAGTTTCCATGTATAGAAATCCTCATTTACGAACATTCATGAGTTCCCTTTTTTATTCACCAAGAAGAAAATATTCAAATTCGAATGAAATACTTTAATTTAAAATTTAGAAACAAAAAAAAGTCGTTATTTATACTTATTTTTTATTTGGTGAATGATCAGATTAAAGAATATATAACTTCAAGTTAATTATCTGAATTATTTAGTTTTATGTTTAGATTGATTCATTACAGGGTAGAATCAACAGATCAGATTATAAGTAAAAAGCAAAAAAATAGAAAAAATATAATCTTGCAATAATACATAAAATTGAGGAAACAAATCAATAATAAGTTTTGTCAGAATTACAAAACAATATATATGATTTATATTTATTACATACAAATTACAGAAATGGGAAAATAGGAAAAACTATAAATATCTGATCGAAGTCCTGAACTATAAATTAAATCTGTAGAATTAAATGTCTTAAACTATATATAATTATAATTAAATATCCGAACCATGGAAAAATTAATAAAAATATCCGAATTTAATTTTTCATCGTTTAACAGTTGATACTCATAAGATTGTCTAATTTTCTTTTGTAACTTAATTGGATGGCGCCCCCAAACCAAAAAATTACGTAGTACTAGTAATTTGTTAAGAATTGTATTATAGTTGGCACTAAAGTAACTAATTTTTGTGACATATAAAAACGTGATCATATTTGAGACATGTGAAAATTTACTTATTTTTATGAAAATTATTTATAATTAGTTAATGGACAAAATACTTTTATTATTAATGAAATTTTGTTTGTGTGCACGTGTGTGAGAGAGTAGTGAGATTACGTGTGACATATAAAAATGTAATTATATATATTCAATTACCCTAATTAAATGAGATATTATGGCCAGGCCCTTTGCTTTATCTGTTTTCTTTAATCTTAGTCGTTTATCCTTACATTCAACGGTCGAGATTGATCTTAATTATTAGTACTCCACGATATAAGAGTATTGTCTCGCCCAAATATAACCATATATATATATAATATGAATCGAGATTAAATTGAAACACCATTACACACTACATAATATCCCTAATTATGTTGCATAAGCTCTTAACTAATCACGTAATTGTGTTGGAACTAGGGACAGAGCATACAATGACATGACAATTTGCCAACTTAAAAGCTAAAAATTTTCGACTTTTTTAGACTTTAATTATAACTTTATGAATTGCATGTTCCTGATTATTAAAATACTAATTAAGTATATAACAGCTAAGGAAACAACGAATCTGGAATATAAATCAATTTCGATTATCCAAACAAAAGATAATCTTATTGCCCCAGCTACCACCACAACGTGGGATGCTAATTTATCAAAATCTTAATCCAATAATTAATATCTATCTTAATTAGACCTATAAAGTGTGTTCGCTCCAAATTCAACTTCCTCAACTATAAAAATAATTTACATACATATATGAGAAAATAAAATAAAATAGGTTAATAGTAGTATTATGAAGTGAAGATGTTCGTACCCTCGAGCGCCTCGTGTTAATTACAACCAAGATTTACTAAATGAGAAAAGCAATAGTAAAGTGGGGTTAATTAAAAGTGGGAGTAAGAACAAAAAGAATAAGTAGGAAACTACAACACTAACAACTATCATTCCTTGTTTAGTGATGATGCCACTCAGATTACAGACAAAACTCACCTCATCTTGGACACATACATAACAATTGTGTTTAGATTTTGTATGTAAGTGATGAATTGAGTTTATCTTTCAAGTACAGACTAGCTACCTCTGTCTGTGTGTCAGTATGTGTGAGAGAAACAGTCGCCTCTCTCTGTGTGTAGCCACTGTCAAGACCTATTGCTATTTCTTGTAGAGAGAGAAGAGAGAGAGATGTGAAGTGTAGAAGGTGAAGTCAGATAGGGGGTTGCACCATTTTCACCTTGTTACCTTTCCCTTTATTCATGTGATCACTCCACTTAATTTATTGCTCTACATTACAAAACCCCTATTTCAATTGTACTCCATCATTTCTGTCCAATTGAAGAGGGTCTACTTTCCTTTTTTTTCTGTATGTTGAGATGAAGATGACCTAGATTTCGGTGAAATAAGAGATTATTTCGCCAGAAAATAGACGGGTGAGAATTTTACTGTTTCGTGATGTAATTTTCAGATTTCGAAAAGCGTGGGACGGACTAAAGTTTGACCATCTTTCGTGATTTATTTGTCTATTTGCCCTTCGAAAAAAGAAAATACTACTATCTCTGACCTGCTATAAGAGTCTCTTTTTCCATTTGGTCCGTCTCACAATAAGAGTCCCCTTCATTTTTACAATAAATAGAAGTGGGCTCCCATTCTACCACTCATTATGCACACATTTTACTATAAAATTAAAAATAGCCTATAAAAATGAGATTCATATTCCACTAACTTTTTTACACCATATTTCATACATTTCTTACAACCCGTGTGGAGTTAACTATGGACTCCTATTCTGGGACAGAAGAATGATTTTTACTATATGCTCTTTCCTACTTTATAAAACAATATTGCATAAAAATCATATGCTAAAAAAGAAAAGTGCTATTTTCCATGGGACGAGAGTATCTCATACGTCTTCGATATTGTACACAAACCCTAGCTAAAGAGAAACAACGTTACATAAAATCTCATATCAAAAAGGAAAAGAGACCATCTTCAAAGGGACGGAGGGAGTATTTCATACGTCTTCGATACTGTATACAAACCCTAGCAAGCTAGAGAGAGAGAGAGAGATGGGGCCATTGTCCCACCACAACTTGAATTGAAAACCATTTCATTAATGCATCAACACGATCCGTTTCCACCGCTACATATCATATCTCCATATCTCTCTCTCTCTCCAAACCCCTAAAAAATGGAAGATCAATATGGGATGGGAGATCTAAGGGACTACATCGACGGCGTCGGCCGGCCTGTCTTTCCGGCCATTTCTCAGCCGCCGGACTTGCTCTCCTGCCACCGCCCCTCCTATCCCTTCGACATGCTCATCTTCCGTCCGCCTCCGGATGCCGCTGCCGCAGCTCCCTCAGCTGCTGCGGCCGGCTTCGACAGCGGAGCCGGTCGGTGGCCGAGGCAGGAGACGCTGACGCTCCTTGAGATCAGATCAAGACTTGATCCTAAGTTCAGAGAGGCCAATCAGAAAATCCCCTTGTGGGATGAGGTCTCTAGGTATGTATTTTTTTTCAATTTGTCACACTAATTTATAGAATTATAGTTACAAAATTTATGCTTCCTTAAATTGGACTGAGATATAATTGTTCTCTTCAAGATCAAGAACCCTCAAAACATGTGTGATTTTTTTATTTTTTGTAGGGTTTTGTTAGTAGTTAATACTTACTTGTACTTCCTTAATTCAATCTTCAATTAGAAAGATGAAATTTTGCTTAGATTCTCATAAGGTAAACTAATAATCTCACAACCAAAGATTGTCTGATTTTTGGGGAAAACTTGTCAAAACCCCAATCTTTTCAACCTTAATATCTTGATATGTAAATTCCCTGAAATTTGAAATTTAAAATGAAAATTTGCAAAAAAAAATTCAATTGAAACAGATCGAAACCCAAATGGAATCTGAAACATCATTATCACATGACAAAATGAAACAGGAAAAAGGGGGAAAAAGAGAAAGAAATGTAGCTAGGGTTCCCTTTGAACAAAGATTCTGTTTTTTTTGGTTTTTATCACAGGATTATGTCGCAAGAGTATGGATACCAAAGGAGCGGCAAGAAATGCAGAGAAAAATTCGAGAATCTCTACAAATACTACAAGAAGACCAAAGACGGCAAAGCCGGCCGCCAAGACGGCAAACACTACCGCTTCTTCCGCCAGCTGGAAGCCCTCTACGGCGGCGACACCACCAATTCCTCCTCGACCAATTATCCCTACAATTTCCCCAACTGCAACAACAATCAAGAACCCTACTATCCGGTATCGAAGGACTCATGCGATTGCGACACCACCTCTTCCCACTGCACCGATTCCAACGCCGCGTTGGAAGAGGAGGATGCGAGGATGGGGAAGAGGAGGGGGAAGATGAGGCGTTTGAAGGCTTCGATTGAGGAGAAGATGAGCGCGATGGCGGAGAAGCAGGACGCGTGGATGGAGAGGATGACGAGGGCGATCGAGGGGAAGGAGGAGGAGCGGATGGCGAGGGAGGATCAGTGGCGGCGGCAGGATGCTGCCAGGATTGATGGGGAGCATAAGATGTGGGCGGCCGAGAAGGCGTGGATTGAGGCGCGCGATGCTGCGCTTATGGAGGCGTTCAATGGCCTTTTCGAGAGGGGGCCTCAACCGCCCCCTCCCCCGCCTTTTCAGCTGAATGGCGGTGGATCGGGTGCGAATGATGGCCTGTTTAGGTACTTGATTGGGGATTCTTATCAGAGATTGTGAAGGAGATGAGGAGGAATGGATGGATGGATTTGTGATCAATGTGTGTGAATGTGTTTCTTGTTGTACTATTAGCTTGTTGGAGCTACTTTTATGAATTCTAAGACTTGTAATTGTAACCTAATGCTGCAATAACTTGATTACTATTATTATGTGAGTGATTGGATATATGGTTTTATTATATACTAGCCCTTGTATTCTTGTTTTGAGTACTAAATGCTCAAATTCGGAATCAAAACCCTCAGTAGATACAACTATAACGGTCAAGACGAAGAAAATGATATACTAGTAAAAAGAACATGCCCTAACACCAAAGTATAATCGCACGCAATCACAAACAAGACAATCGGGCAACCAGTCCAACCAACACCAAACTATTGAGATTTATAGTTATAATTGATACTAATGCACTCAATGTTATGACATTGTAATTGATTGTACTATCCTAACTTTTTTCTTAATGTGGGTTGGATGTAATTTTGGTTGTGACAAACACACATTGGCATGTGAAGATAGGAGATCAAAAAATAAATACTACTAGTACATTTTTGAAATAGAAGATCTCACTTTGAGAAGTGTAAATTTTACCTGTAGTTTCTCATCCAATTATTTCCTTTCTAATTATGTAAAACTATTCCACTACATTTTTGTTTTGAATGCAATAACCTCAATAACTTCCTACTCTCATTTCCTTCTTTTGATTCATTTCTTCTCTTCTTATAGGATCCAAAGTAGAAGATGAGAGAAAATATTTGCTCTCATTTTTGAAACTTCTAACGAAGTTAAAGGAATTTTCATATCTTGTCAAGCTACATATAAAAGTAAAACTTAATTAACACTTGAATTATTCAAAAGTAAATAAAAACTAAAAACTAAATCTTTATAATATACCATATTACTCTATATTTTGTCCCAATATAGTGACCAAACAATAGATTTTGTGAGTGTTGTAAAGTAGAGAATGTATCGTTTCCACATTTAAAAAATACTGCAATCTATAATTAGAGGGAGCAATATATTAGCTAGTGAAGAATAAGTGAAAATTGGAAAATAAGTAAAGATTGAGATAAGCCAAAACTGCAGTTTGCGAGTTAAATGAGGAGGAGCATAGGAAAGGCAAAGAGGGGGAGAGAAGTTGTCAGTGAGTGATGAGCGCTTTTTGATGAATAATCATATCATGATGTTTAAAATTGGAGTAGCAATTTATGAAGCAGCAGAGATAACTGAAGCTGATAACTTGAAACATTAAACACTGATGTTGCGTAATCACTTGTTTTGATTTGACTATTTACTGACATCTCTGTCGCCCCCTTTCCTAGAACACACACTTCACATAATCCCAATTTGGAAGTTTTTGTCAGCATTTATTTTTTCTTATTTTTTACTACATTAATAAATAAATAGATTCTCTAATTGCTGTTTACTTGTCACTTTATCGTCAGCCTTGTGTCACTGCATTTAAGAATAAATAAGTAAATAGTTATATGAATTTTGGTTAAAGAATTTGAGGTGGTATGAATTGAAGCCATTTTGATAACTTTGTACTACTATTTAATTTTATTCATATTTATATATATAAAAGGGAAGTTTTTGAAAATTTTATAAAAATATTATTTTAGCTGAAAATTTATTAATTAAAACTGTTTTTGTTAATAGATAATCATTTCAAAGGTCAAAACATTATAAAGCATTATTGATTTAATTTATAACAAATGACATTTAGCTCAAAGTCATTCAGTTTAAATGCACAAAAATAAAATAAAAGATGAACAAATTTTGAGTCTTGAAATATCCAAGGACTAAAAATCTAATTCTTTATTATTGTTTTAAGGTTATACCATATATCTATATTCTCTATGTCACTTAAAACTTACAAGTAAACTTGTTTTATAGTTGTGGACTGTCCGTTAAAATTAAACCAATTCTAAATGTGAAAAGTGAAAACTCATTCTTCACTAACAATATCCTAATCATTTTTTTTTTCATTCTATTTGTCTTACTTTACCAAATAAGTATTAAAACTCATGCCTTTCAAAATTAGTTTATTTTCAAGAAACGGAGAAATTATCATTTAATAAAATCATTATCATTATCAAATATACAAATTTAAATTTATATAAAATATATAAGGTCTAGACAGACGTTACACTAATAACACAACATAACATTGTTAAAAGGTAAATACATAGTACTAGTTTGGAAACCAAACTGTAAATTTTCAAATATTTACATAAATAATTATATAGCTCAAACTTTATTAGAACTAAACGTTAAAAATCCTAGAAAATTCTTTAAAAAAACCAAAGAAATTAAGCAATGAAGGAATAGAAATGAAGCATTTTCACCTAATACTTATAATCCTTAACATGAAGGCTCTCGGAAGCGCCCTCGCTGCCGGCGGCGCCGCCTTTGTAAGTCCCGAGCGTGGCCTCAGAGTTAGCCTTGCAGCGGCCATGGAAATTCTCCTGCGCCTTCTTGACATTCTCCACCTTCCCTCCCCACGCCTTGAGCGTGCTCTGCTGCAGCGCCCTCCCGTACGAGAACGTCAGGCTCCACGGCTTCTTCGTCTTCATCGCGTTCATCGCGTTCAGATTCACCGTCGCCTCCTCCTCGCTCTGCCCCCCGGACAGGAACACCACCGCGGGCACTGCGGGCGGCATCGTCCGCTGCAGCGCCCGGACGGTGTGCTCCGCGATCACCTCGGGCGCGGCCTTCTGGGCGTCCGAGCCCGGGGTCACCATGTTGGGCTTGAGGAGCGTCCCCTCCAGGAGCACGTGGTGCTCGTTGAGCGCCTTGTAGCACGCGGCCAGCACGCGCTCCGTCACGTCCGCGCACCGCTCGATGGAGTGGGGCCCGTCCACCAGGATCTCGGGCTCGACGATCGGGACGAGCCCGTTCTCCTGGCAGATGATGGCGTAGCGGGCGAGGCCGTTGGCGTTCTCGTTGATCGCCAGCTGGGACGGAAGGTTGGCCCCGATCTTGAGGACCGCGCGCCACTTGGCGAAGCGGGCGCCAGCAGTGTAGTACTGCTGGCACCGCTTCGCCAGGTCGTCCAGGCCCTGGGTGGTGGTCTCGCCGTCAGTGCCGGCGAGCTCCACCGTGCCCTTGTCGACCTTGATGCCTGGGAGGACGCCTCCTTCCTTCATCACGTCGACAAAGGGCTTCCCTGTAAATATCAAATTTATCAGGGGCCTTAGGTTATCCATCGCTCAGTCTAATATTAAAAGATAATACTTCATTCGTCCCATAAAAATAATGGAGTAATATTTTCATTTTTGTCCCTTTTCTTAACATTCCTGTAAATATCAAATTTATCAAGGGCCTTCTCTTAAAGATAATCCATGTCATTTAATTTAGTCTAATTTTTTTTTGGATGGAGGGAGTAAAATTCTAATTTAGTAAATTATTGAACAACATATAAGACTATCATTAGCAATTGGTAACTCAGACCTTACATGGACCCTACGATTATGCAATTCTAATTTAAGAAACTAAGATTTTATGGACCTTATATGGATCTTTATATGCAATTATATTTTAGAAACATCAGATCTTAGACCCCACAAGCAATTCAAATATAGAAACTAAGATCTTGTGGGCTTTATATGGATCTTCATATGCAATTCTAATTTAGGAAAGTCACATCACATTCTTCTTACACTATTTCGCCTCTTTTTTAATATCTCTTTTATTTTACTAACTGCGTATTAAGATCCGTGCTCTAAATTAATTTTATTTTTGTTCTTCGTCTTACATCCATCAAAGTAAGCAACGAGTTGAAAAACATACCAGAAGCAGTTTTTTGATAGAGAGTCTCCTCAAAGAGGATGACTCCGCTGAGGAATGGGAGAATGCCGGGGGCGGTGAAAAGAAGCTCACGCAGTGCCCTCCTGTTAGCCTCGGTGTTCTCGACTTTGATGCTTTCGAAACGCTTCCCGATTGTGCCGGTGGACTCGTCCGCGGCGAGGATGCCCTTCCCCGGCGTACCGATGTATGCAGCATTCTTGATCAACTCATCTACCACACCAAAATTGAGACATTTTTTGAAAAATAAAATTGGATGAATCATGTCAATACGGATATGTATTCTAGTTCTAAATGAAAAAAAATAAACAGATATATTTACCGGCAAATTTTCCTCTATAGCAAGACATGATTATCGAAAATGTATGAGAATTTCAATAGATAGAAAGATGTAGAGATTGGGAGAAGGAGTTTGATATATATGTATAGAATCTATAGATAGAGAGACAAGTGGTTGGTGTCAAGTTAAGGGAAAGAAACCATAAAACAAAAATAATGTGGAGTTAGTTGAATCAACTTTTGTTTGGTCATCTCAAACATAGGATCTGCATGTGTGGCTGTGTGATAAATAGTAGTACATGATTTAAAATTATATTGACACATGTAATATGTTTGTGTCCCAAACTGGCTTAATTAATCAAGTTATTGTAATTCTTTAAAAATCAAAAGACATTTATTGTTCCTTCGCTTTCATTTTCTTATTTCTACTTTGTTTTTGGATAAAACATTTGATTTTGTCTTTACATGCACTGATTTTTTTTTTTCGTTTGAACTCATAAAAAGTTGAATATGAGTTTGCAGACACTAAACATGCACGAGAAAGAAAAAGAACAGTGAAAATGAAAGTAGCAATAACAATAGCATACACAAAACTAAGAATCCCAATAATTGAAAGATACATACACTGAACGACAATCGAAAGAAACAGAAGCCTGAGTTCACAAGTTCTCGTAGGAACATTCTCATTTAGTAAAGAGGCCGGTTTTCATCATACAACCTTAGGGAGAAACAAAAAAAAAGGTCTCTACAAAATGAGGATTTCATTTTACCTGTTACAAGATACATATAACAAGCCATGAACCGGCCTCGTTACGCCTGTTGAAGGGGTATAACCACATACTGATCAAGGGCATGTCAGACATCCTGCCGGAAGACTAACATTAGCATTTGCTCTCATCCTATAAGAGATCAGGAACATGATAAGGAAAGCAATGCTGGCACGATACCTTCAGCAGCAAGTCCAAGCCCTAACAAAGTGCAGTCAAATTTACCACTTCAATGATTATAAACACTGCCATTTTTGTATCTAAATCGCATAATCTGTGATCATTTGTCACAGAGCAGAGTCAATGAGTAATGCTATTGATGAGCTAACATACTTAAAATCGACAAGTAAGAACCAGCTATTCATCTCTATAATTTCGTCCAAGGGTGGAAAAGGTTAAGCTCAAGAAGGTTCAAAGATAGAACAAGAGGCAACAGCTTACACTGGGCATAGCCATAAGCTATGATCATTAACTATAAGCTCAATGTAAATGCAAAATTTCTGTTCATTCCATGCTATGCGCTATAGGCATTGACTGTGAGCGAGCATCATTAAATCTACTCCCTCCTTGATATGCTATGCCTTTTCCTACAAATTGAGCCAAGATTAATAGTCATCAACAAAAATTATACTGTTTGGATGAAGGATATTGACAAAGAATGGGAAAAAGGTAATTATCAGTGTAATAAAAACTTCACTAATCTTGACAAACTGTACCTTCTTATGATTATTCCCTATTCTAAAGATTCCCCTATACAACTATCATCTCATTAGAGCTATCACTTCTAAGCTCAGTATGCATAATCAAATCCACTTGATTATGTTCCATTATAAACTCACGTGTAATAGTACTTCAAGAGGCCACAAAAAATATCACTTCTAATCACTCTTCACAGCCCCAACTTCAAGAAAAAAAAAGAAAACCAATTGAAAAAAACTAACCAAGTTTGTTACTCTAACAGTCAATATGAATTTAGTTGGAACCATAAACCTAATATGACACTGCATTACATGCCTATATGAAAGATGTTCACATATAAACTACAGTAAAATTGGCAGAAATCAGCATCGATTTATTTGATTGGCACAGTTTCAGTGAATATTGTACTTGGAACCAAGTTAACTATCAATAAAAGTATAGATGTAACCAATACCCATAAACCTGATCTCATAGAACATTGCAACAGTTACCAGGAACAAAAGTTGTTCACATATGAACTACTATACCGCGTTGGCCTTCTTCAATTTTGACTTTATTCACCCCAGCTTCAGTGGATGTGTTGTACTTGGAGGCGAGTTTAAGTAACTATCTATATGTACATGATTGGATGAATCTTGTAAGCAAAAATAAATTCTCATGAAACTTAAAATATGATCTTCCGTTCTAATATGGATTCCAGTGGCACAAAGATATTAATTACTCACCATTTTGATGTCATAAGCTAGCCCCAAGTCATTCATAGTGTCTTCTGATATACAGTCAGAATGGACTATCGGACTAAGAATCAAACCATCACTTGTTGCTCCAAGTCCTTCATTCGAGGATGGGATGGTCAAGTAAAGTGCTCCTTTAAACATCCATTCGCCTTTTTCTTGGTTGTAGAAGTCTTCAAACAGCTCACCACACAATATACATGCACATTGACTCTCATCTGCGGGGACCAACGGCTCATTACTTTCCAGTATATCACCTGAACCTCCTATGTCCAAAGGACTACTATCAAGATGAGGACTACCAACTTCTGCAACCCAATCAACTACATTTGTGTACCAACTCCTTGACATCTTGCTCATGGGATCATCCTCAGGAACCCTTGATGCATGCCATTCCATGTGTCTGTCAAGCTGTTCTTGAAATTTAAGTTTACAACCACATATGGTGCAAAGATGTGGAAGGTCACAAAGAAGGTCACTAATCACATCTGGATGGAACTTACGGACTACATCTGGTTTGAACTCAAAACCAATAAGATGTTTTATCTTTTCTGTTGGGGGGGACAATCTGTCAGAAGCCTTGAGAGTAGACTCTGATGAATATGGCTCATCTCTAGCAGACACAATAGGTTTTGACAAGGTGACTGGAACAGAAGATACTGGAGCTGAACTAGTACTTGCAGCCTCAGGGACATCATCCATAGGTTGATCAGGATTAGGTGAGATGGACGGCACAGGATCAGACTTCGAAGATGATATCAGGCCTTTTGCAACCAATGAGCTTAAGAGGCTGGAAAAAGGATTAGAGGTGGAGTTAACTGCACTTGGCATCTTCTCTGAACCAATACTTGCTAATGAAGAAGGCAGCACAGTTGGCAAGTGTGGCCTTTCTGCCTTCTTCTGAGAAAGTGCAGGGGGTACTACAGTTCCGTGTAAAATATTTCGAGATGAACCAGGCCTACTAGGGTCATTTAAGCTACCTGTTATTGAACTAGTAATGGATTTTCCAGGGGAATCAACAGTAAAAGGATTTGATTGGTCAGAAGATGAATTCCCCATCGTTTCAGAGCCTGAATTATGTAACGGTAGCATGCGGTGTTCTGGCGCAGAAGACTCTGATTGGGAGACTTCAATACTTCTTCGTAGAGAAGCGGGAGTGTTTTTCCTCTGTTGAGTGGCCAAAGCAGGTGTAGACCGTAAACTTGCAGGATGCGGCTTCTGTGTGCTGGCCTGATAAACTTCTCGGGTTGGCATAGGAGGATCCTCTGGAACTTGGTCATGATAGTTCGTGTTCTTTTGCCCTGGACGCCTTCTAGGATCTGTAGGAGGGCCTGTAGCAGTGGGGTCATGGTCAGCGAAATTATTTAAAAAATGATTCTGACTGTGTGAAGAAACAGAGGATGAGGGAGGACGTTGATGCACTAATGATCGTGCTGAGGATGAAGGGGCAAGAGTCTGTCGCTCTTGACTCATAGAAGCTTTAGATAAAGGTGCTTCGTTCATTGGGAACTTAAAGCTTGGGGTTCCAATATGAGTTTGACTGAGCTGTGACAGAGAATGGGTCTTGCCCAATGTACTTTGGGAGCTCTTCAACCGAGTTGGATATCCCTCAGACTGAACTGATAAGGTTTTACCAGTTCCTAAATGCATGCTTTCTTCTGGTGGGTGCAGCTTTTGTGACCACAATGACATTTGAGGCCCAGATGCCACTTGACTGCGATCAATGGAAATGGAATCAACTGAGACTTCATCATCATCCCTTGATCCAATATCATGTATATTTTGATGCCCTGAGAGACGGCTTTCAAAATCCTGCACAAGGGGTATAAACGTTATCACTTAGTGCAAATAGAATATGGTCCTCAAAGAAGTGGAACAAATCAACCGAGAGTACCAAATGCAAACATAAAGCAGATAACAAATTAATAAAGCATTCGGGTAAGTACTTAAAAGTTTCAAGAACTGCCAAAGAAGTTTGTGATGTTAAATGGCATGTTTTGTCAGCTTTCACTACCAAAAGTCTCCTAATTATAATTATACAACAGACATCTTAGAGGTATAGGTCTTCATAGGTTCATATGGAATTTTCGGCGTCACAAAGTTTGTGCTTTAATTAGGTAGGGCATAGCTATGGATATTACAAAATTCCATGATAAACAATTTGAGGAAATAAGTTATTCCAGTAACAAAAAATAAGATCAAAGTTGCTGGCTTCAAATCACAAAAAATCAGATCATAGGTTCTGTACTAGTTCAATGATCAAGTCCAAATGACTAGAGCGTTGAGTAACCAAGAAGAAACAATTGCAATGTCTTATTGTCTTTCATATTTTCCCTTTAGTCCTAATGACCGTGTAGTAAGGTAGTGAAGCATTCTATAAGGTGTGGCATACATAGATGAATAAAGAACTTTGCCTACATTAACACACAGATGATAGGATTTATCAGCAAGAAGTTTGCTTTTAGCCAATGGACAAGCGTACTGGGCCAACACAGCTTATTAGCACTCAAGTGGCTCCTTTTTTGTTATATAATGATATTATGCATAACATAAATAAGCTGAATCTAATTTGACCAAAGAGGATATTATGAGAATAAACATTTGGTGTGCAATGCAGCAAAAAGATACTTCATGGTATAGCTATAAATATAACGGATAAAGAAGTGACAAACCAAACAGGTAACAGACTATCATATTATGTCTAGAGCAATCCACTGACTCTTCACTAGACTCACCAATCTATCGTAATTGGCTGGTGCCCATTGATTTTTAGTTGGAGCATCAGCTACAGTGGGTCTAGAGTTCATCTCGCTCCAGGTATACTCCTCCTCCTCAGAGTCTTTCCAGTTATCCCTCATCCCATTTGTGTTCCTACTGGATATATTTTTCTTGTGCTGTAGATCTAAGTCAAAATTTGCTGGCTCATGGGTAACATAGCTTTCTGATCCATGCTTCAGGCCAAAACCATTCTTTTGATGTGGCATCCCAATCATATCACTGCCTGACTCATCCCAGGTCCTGTCATATCCAGGCTCTTTAAGGTGCTCTGTGATCCTTCCACTTCCCAAGCCCGAATGCCCCAAGACACCAGAACCATAATCAGAATCCGCAAATGGTACACCAGAACTTTTCTCACGAACTGTATCACTTACTTGATCTCTTTGATGTTTCTCGATAGACTGTACGATCAAGTAGGCATCTATGTCAGATAAAGCAACGAAGAAAAAACATCATGGATGTACAACTATTAATGAAGATGTCTGCAATGACGCAGGGCTCATACCCTGCTGGTTTGCAGTCGCTGCCTTGCCTCCAAATACTTAGGGTTTACATGAATGCTATGTGCAGGACGTTGAGCTTGTGATTCAGTTCTAGGAGCTGCTGAAACAGTAGCTGCAGAGGTGAATCCAAGCTCCCTCTCAATCAGCTGAAGTGACTGTGGAGGGAAGACTCCCTTCCAGGTGCCAAAGAGGTGCCGCATACCTTGGTGTATTGAAGGATCGACCTGTCTATATGCCTTACAGAAGACCTGAAAATTAACCCAAAAGGAATAACTATATAAAAATATTGATGGAATCATGGAAATGAAAACAAGGAGGCATTCAGAAAGCCCTCAACTAACCACAATAGGGCAAGGACAAATTGAGGTACAATAGAGAAGGGGTGTCTACCCATATCTGTTTCCATTAATTTGAAACTAAATTGATAGTACTCCCTCCGTCCCACTCAAGATGTCCATCTTTCCTTTTTAGTTTGTCTCACTCAAGATGTCCACTTTGTATATTTGGAAATGAATTCCTCTCTCCTCTCCCCCTCATTAAAATATTCAACTAGATTTTTCTCTCTACTTACTCCACCTAACAACTCCTAAAATCCCGTGCCACTCAAGAATGTGGACATCTTGAGTGGGACAGAAAGAGTATAATTTAAAGCAACTGTAAACTGAAAAACTACACAATGAGAATCTGTCCCAAGTGATGATAAGCAAGAAAAGAGATCACAAAATCAGACCTCTGGTAATCTGGAAGCGAAGTGTTTTATGTAATCTCTCCCAATATTTTTCACAATACTGTCTAGTAGATACAGAGATGGCAGTTTTTGCTCGCTAGGAACCTGCACATGATCAGAGATCAGGCACAATATCCTAAGTACAAATTAAAAGATAATGTAATTACTGAATAACATCAGACATAAAGCATGTACCACAGAAAAAAATGTGCGATGATATGCAATAAGAGCCAGATTATTATCGTTGAAAGCTCTAAATTGACCTAAAGACAGAAAACAGCCCATATTTTAATACATGATTCTCCAGACTGGAATTGAAAATAAGCTCGTATAGAGCCCATTTCATATTCGAAGTCATGTGGATGTCTCCAGAAACATAAATTTTAACTTCATAGTCTTTTGTAACCCTAGTCCCTAAACAAGGTAGATTTAGTTGGTAGGAAATCAAGTTTCACATGTGACAACAGCTAGTAGGCTATGAAAAATACCCAATAATGAGAGCAATTGAAATGAGTATAACAGATTCAATTTAGAAGTGCCGAACAGTAAAAGTTGGAAACTTAGTTTAGAAAAATGACAATGATTGTACATGACTTGGAAGTCATTGCTAACAAATGCCATACGATCAATAACAATAGAGCACCATACTTATTCAACACAAATGAATAATAAATAAATTACAGTTCCTTTGGCTTCAAGCAGTCATCCCAATGGCATGTCTTCAGAAAAGATTTGTACCCGCGGATAAATGGAGAATTGTAATCACATGGAGGCAACAAACAACTATGTGATAAATAGCTCATCCATCTCACATGTACCAAGAGGTAGTATGTACAATTAAATGCAAAAAGGCCCAATACAAAACAAGGCATGACAAATTCTTATGTGATTGAAAAGAAAGTCAATGTAGATCATTATTTAATACAACGAGGAAGAACTTCAGCTTGTAGTGTAAACAATGATACCCCCAACTCCAAGCAGTGATAGAAAATAAGAAAATAACCCAACAGCTATCATAAGAAACAACAATAGAATTAGAATGACAAAAACCAAGAAATCTCCTTGCCAATAAAAAACATACTACTAAAAAAATGAAATTAAAGCTAAAGTCACTGACTCACTGGACAAGGTTACATTTCTGGGTGGGATGCCCCTTCAATTGCAACTATAATTCCATTTGTGGGATCACATATTAAACATAAACACAAAAAATGGCATCAAATCATCCCATATCCATAAATCATGTGGATGTGATGGAATTCACATTAAGATGTAAAAAAATGGGTGAAATTCGTTGCAAATACAAAACTTTCCGCAAATTAAAACTATGTAGTAGTATTTCACTACACACCATGCCACTTTCCATTAACAGCAACTAAATTACAACTAGGCGAACTTACAATTCGAGCATCAGACATCACTAAATAGTAAATACAACCAGAAACAAAAAAAACTTAAAAATTCAGAGTCACCTCAATAATATTGTTGCAGATAACTGCTGCAATGGCCTTCGCCGCAGGCAAACTCTCTCCGGCAATAATTGTCAGGTTGGTTATTATGGGCTTGGAATTGAAAGTCAGCTCAGCCAACGCAGTGTTGTACTGAGACACCAGTTCCTGGTGCAACTGCGCCGCTGGCTGGTGTTGAAAGGGGCCCCGGACAGAATCGCGGTCCCTCTGAGTCCTCGGGCCTCCTCCGACGGCAGGGTTCGAAACAGCTGGACGTTGCACAAATCCGGCACGGCCATTGGCGATTCGATCCGCCGCGGAAGGATCCTCTGTGAGCCTAGGTTTCTTCGGTCCCGGTTCTTTCGAGAGAGATCTATCAAACGATCTGCGTGTGCTCTCCATTTCCATCAACGATTAAAACAGTCCTAGCTCTACAACACTCTTTGTCATTTCCAACACTAGAGCCACACAGTACTCAAAACAAATACAAAAAATGAAGAACTAATACATTCAAATCACAATTCGAGAAACTACCAAAGAATTACAAAATCAAAATCCACAGATGCGAAGAAGGAATTTCTAACAGTACAAGCGGATTATACACATCGAAACATCACGGAATCATGCATATCCGAGAGTGAATTCCGGGAGAATTGAATCTCCGGCGGGGAAGAGGGGGGCAAGAGACAAGGATAGGGTTTTTTGGGGGTTGAATAGTGATTGGGAATTTTGGGATTTTGAAAAATTGATCAAGACAAAACGGTGTCGTTGTCTGAGAATATGGGCTGCTTACGTTAGAAATGCATCGATTGGCCCAAGCCCAAAAAGATATGGAGTGATGATAAATTGAAAGATTGTGAAATTATTGTAATGTTTCAAATATATACAAAATTTTAAAAAAAGGTGCATGCATTAACTAAGTAACTTGGTAGGCGTAGGGAGGATTATCATTTAAATCATAATTTTTTTATTAATTAATGATAGATCTCATAAATTTTGAAATTGGAATATAAAATTATAGTAGGAGTACTAGTAATTTCTACACTGGTCAAAATCGAGACTGGCGATGCACAAAACTAAATCATTTCAATTAAATCAATGTTATTCTAATCAACAATCAAAATATTATGGTGCCATTTTATCCAAAACAACATTTTTTTTATCAAAGAGCATCGTTGCGAAAAATGGAAAGTTCAAACCTACTCTCAAAGGACGTAAAATTTTGAATACATTTTCTTCCCTTCTAATTTCAGTGTTCTATTTTGCAAAATCCTCAGATTTAATGCTAAATATATTATTTCCTGCATAAAAATTCATGTGTGTTATGTGCAATATTGTGGCGTACCTTGATTAACTATAATCCACTGCTCATTATAAAGTCAGAAAAGGGGGAAAAATCCACTGCTCATTCTCCTTCTCCAATGCTTGGTACATCTAAAAATTATCGGTAGACCCGGAATAAAAATGTCGGGTTTCACACAAACTCAGATAATTTTCGGCCTTCCTCGTAAATCATTATATGGGGTTTTAGGTGGTATAACTTTTTCTCCAAAAGTCTGAAATTTGTTTTCACCAAATTCTACCAATTTTGCCCTCCCATCTTCTCCAATCTCCAAGAACACGACAGCTCATCGGCAGGAATAGACACCACAGCAGTCGGCGATTTCAACCTCACGAAAGGTACGCCTGGTTGCGAAATTATCCCCAAAATGTTCCTTCAACCGGAGGTTGAAGCTCTGGAGCACAACCAACTTACAAGACGCACAAATAATTGAGGGCGAATTCAATTATGTTTTAAGAATTTCGGCGGCGGGATTACAAATTTCAGGAGTTGCTCAGATTGTGCGAGATGATGCAGAAGAAAGATGGCGCCAAGCACAAGAAAAGTGGGAGCTTTTTTTTCGCAGAAGTATGAAGATGGGTAGATGGTAATTTGACATCCAAAAAGTAGGGTTATAATCGACATTTCCATATTAAACACATGTGGCAAAAATTGGCAACATTTTTCTACCAAACACCATGTAATATGATTTCAGAATTAGACAAAATACTACCAAACGCAATAAAGAGTATATGCCAACATGTGAAAACATTTTAATATGTGAACCCAAGAAAAGATAGTCGGTGAACCAATCACGCCCTAACTAGTTAAATTCATAATTAGAATTTATATTTAATATATGTAGGATGTACATATGTCTCTTATCTTATCTGCTTAACACGCTTGAAATGACCAAAACTGGACATAATAGAGTGTCTTTGATATACAATCAACTCTTACAAATTGGATAAATCTTCAGGCAAAAATTCCATTCACTTTTTAATATGGTTCAGCTCATCTTTTGTAGTAGTACATTTTTTCCGATTGTAATTGAAAAAATTACTTTTTATACATTGCAATTTTTCACTCCCATTCTTTTCCCATCAAATTAACATTTTTACGGAAAAAAAGTGGACAATCTGTTTCTCACAAGGAAACATGAACAAAAGAACAAACACCCAAACGTAACATAGTGGCATATACACTTGATTTCATAAGCCTCCACGTTATATATTTAACATATATACTGAAATCGCATACAAAATATTGTGAATTGTATGTGAGTTGTTTTTTTTTCTGTAGAAAAGTTTTCAAAAATATCCATATGTAAGTACAAATATCACTAAATAATTTAACAATGATATGAACACAATTTCGTTTCTGGATTTAATTGATGTACATAGACAAATTCATTTAAATGACTAGTAAAAGGAATTGCAATTTCTCAGAGTACCTTCAGAATGATAACACCTCCTTCAACTTTCGCAAAAATGTCAGTTCCTCAATAATTTCAACTAACTTTTATGTACACAAGAACACCTGAGACAAAGCACAAGAAGACTCTGACGTTAGATCGGAGAATTTTCGCACAGCTTTCGTCCATTTGGATTTTATACCTCGAAATAAATCCAGCAGGAAGTTGAGCTAGATTAATAGTGCCGAGAAAAGACATCAAGAAGTTCAAGTTTTCAAGATAGACAACCTTGCAGTCCGAGCAGCAGCTTTAGTGCTAGAAATTGATCAGAAGAATCCATGCAGAAAATAAGATGAGCTTTTTAATGATGTCCAAAATCTTCAAGTCAGTTCACCACGGCTTGCTGGTTTGGTTCTCGAAGGAGACTTAATTAGTGGTGCCAAAGATTCCATAATACTGGAAAAGGAGGGCCGTTTCCAGGGCTCACTGCAATTTTATCGATAAGGTCAGAATGAACCATCCATCCTAACAGTTAAGAAACTAAACAATTATGTGGATGGGTGCGTGAGGGTGATTTTGCGTGTGTGTTCCTATAAGATGTATATTAGGAAAGAAGAATTAGTATTTCCATTAAGTTTCTTAGGCTTCCATTTGGATACGAAACAAAGTAACTACTACAGTTTAGCTACTAAAATAAACTCATACTATATTCCAAACATCAGATTGTATACTCACTTAGCCCAGCAAGATATGATTATGGATGCAACTTGAGGATTCATATCCTCGGGAATTTCAAGCCTCTTTCCTTTAAAACCAACTGCTGCTACAACCTGAATGACAGACGGTAAAGCTAAATCTCCCATTTTATTCGGGCTTAAAAAAAATTATATGAATGATGACAACAACGAAAGAATTTATTAGTATTTGGATCTAACAGCCGACACGAAGATGGAATTGCCACAGTTATCACTTTAATGCAAGTTCACCAACCTGTGCCGGATTCAAGTTACCCCATGGTTGCTGCAAGGTTGCAAGCTCCCATAAAATAACACCAAAACTGTACACGTCTGATTTTTCATTTGATGGTTCATCACGGAGGACTTCAGGTGCCATCCACTCAGGCTATCAGAAAATAAAATAACTTTCTCATTAATTAATGAAAGCCCTCCAAAACAAGAAAAAGCTCAAGGCATCAGATCAATGCAAAAAAAAAGCAACCGACTTACAGTCCCAGCAGCAGACTTGGAAGAAAGAAATGTGTTTGCTTTAAAACGGGAAAGACCAAAATCACAAACCTGATGCAGACATTTTAAAGGTGAGATTCCATGCAAAAGAATGAAATAATTGAAAAGGATAGACAAGATTGGTTGATAGAGCATAATCCTGTATGAAGGACACTCTGAGTAAGAAGGTACACCAATTACAGTGAGTAAAGGAGCATTGAAGATTTGAAGGTTTAAAAGGTCAAGAAGAATCTTCAGTTTTTTATTCCAGAAAAAAAAAAAAAAAACATAAGTAAGCTTAATGTATAACCATGTGAAACAGGATTTTCACATACCACATCAATATTGCCCATAAAAGTTCAAAAGCCTCACATAAGAATCAGTTAACATCAAAAAACAATAATGAAATCACAACATTAGATGATTAGATTTAGTATTGAAATAGATCCATAGCATGTCTATCAACCTCCTCAGTCACAACATGCAGAAGTATCCATCCTTGAGATTGCCCATTTTTCATACCTTAACAGTAAACTTTATGTCGACTAAAAGATTGGGAGATTTCAAGTCTCTATGAACAATGGGAGGGTTGTGTTTGTGAAGATAATTCATCCCCTTTGCCTGTAAGAGAAAATTATCACCCGTCAAATCTCCCAAAAATGCTAAACTGAAAAGGTGGGGGGCGGGCTTGCTACAATACTAACAAAGCAAATTGAACACACACCACATCATAAGCCATACTCAACCGACGTCTCTCATCCAACATCTCTCTTGCACCATGTTTATGCAAAAGTCTATACAGGCTACCTCTGGGGGAAAGAAACACATTAACAGTTAGAACACTGCAAGACGCGCTATGATAACTAAGGTATTTACATCTAGAGTTCAAATGAAAAACTAATACCTGGATAAATATTCTGTTACTATGGATAAGTTTGGTGGCTCTGTCACAGCTCCCATAAGGAGCACTATATTAGGATGACGCAATCTTTTCATGATTGCCACCTGCCGCAGTGAAAAGATCAAGATAACGGATGAACAAGGCAGGTTGCAATAAAGATTAGAGGGAATCAGCATGTATACCTCTCGTAAAAATTCCTTGAACCTCTCTGCATGAAAATCTTGTTCCATAAGAATTTTCACGGCTACATCCTGGAAGATACGATCTCTTGTAAGACAAAACTCTTGATATAAATACCGATTATTATATAGGGAGAATAAGATTCCCATTTCATAGAGATTACATATCACAGAAACATGGGATAGAATCAGACTTCCAATTTAACATAAGAGTGGTGTGACCAGCTCAAGTCACAAACAACATTACGAATTTACATGTCAGGTCTCTTCTAACAATTGGAAGGATAAATATCATACCGAATCATTCCATTCAGCACGATGAACTGTACCAAAAGAACCTACAGATAAAAAATCACAAGGCAAATAATTAAATAAACGCTAGAGTACCACCTTCTCAAGTTCCAAAATGAAACGAATTAAAACCATACACTACACAATTTTTTGCAACCACCAGACATGAGTACCTGCCCCAATCCTCTCCTTTATAACTAGATCATCCCAGTGAATCTTCAGTTCTTCAATATCAAAGGCTAGTTCAGCACTTGATTTGGTTTGAAATAACATATTTCCACCAATAGACCTCCCATCATTATTTCCATTTCCTCTGGGACCTGGCAACCCTTTATGCCGGGCTGGAGGAGGGGGCTTTAAAGGTGTTGAACCTATTACTTTACCTGTAGATTTTAAAGCATGCTGAGCATTAGATGGTTGGAAAAGCAATGGTTTAATTCCAGGCATCCAAAAGTTTGTGGTAAGGGGGCATACGAGAAACTTCCTCCTCCTTACTTAAGCTTGGAGGAGTGCCAGTCCTGTCATCATTAATCTTCTCTGATTGTCTAGGGAATAAGGGATCACCAGCACCTGCATCAGTAACGGGTCCAGCTATCAACAGCCACCAAAAAAATGAAAACGAGAAAGAGGAAAAGAAAAAAGAATTCAAAAGGAGGAACACTTCAATGCTCAAGAGCTAAAGACATTAAACCCACAGAACTGACCATAGAATCAAATTACAGGCATTAAGCAATAAGAGCCAAAGTACATGTCCACCAGGTATCAACACAAAACAGATAACAAATAATTGCTGCTTTGCACGGAGCAAGATTATATAAAGATTTTGCAGTGTTTACCACCTGATCCAATTGCAGAAGTTCATTTCTGAATCTTGATAAATTAAAGTGATGGTTTTCATACTTTGTGTTTGTGAGCAAATGATTTTGCTGTTGAGATTCTGCCTAATGTTTTCATATATAACTGATGTCAGGATTACTCTTTAAAACTTAAGGTAGTATAACGAATGGAACAAACCAGAAGGTAAAATCTCATTGCATGTGATGCTCGAGCAATGTTAGTGAACTCAAAAAATTTGAAAAGGCAGTGATAAACTGATAATGATAGCCAAGAAAGGCTGGTGAGACTTTCCAAAAGATAAGCAAATGCACATCAAAGGTCAATTTCATAGAAAATCACCTGCCAATGACTCATCAAATATCTGGTTAAGCGATTGGAATTCCAAGAAGTACTGTTTTGCCAGCAACCTGAAGTCAATTGTAGGCTCCACCTTCTTGGATCGCGGAAAACGCAACGGAGAAGAAATTGAGATGGTAGACGGACCATTTGACATTGAATCGGGATCACTTAAGCATCCTGGTTTCTCAATAAGATCAATAAGATACTCCCTGGTTTCAAACATGGACAGTTAGTAACCATACACTGCGAATAAATTTTACTAACAGCACCGACAGCACACATGATATTTAGTTTTTTTTTAATCTCTTTAGGATGTTTAGACAGTGGAGGTTCCATTTGTCAAATTTCACTTCTTCAACTGAAAGAAAGGGAATAATTAATAAAGTAAGAGCATACTAAGCAGTGACATCACTATCAACAAGTTACCATTAATATATTAACAGATTTGCTGTGAAGCCATGAGTCCACTCGTATTCAGCAACAATACAATGCTAATTCTAAAGATCTTAGTATAAGCCTCTCGAATTTGAAGCACCCAACTTTTGGTATGAACTAGGGAAGTAGCAGAGTGACTAAAATGAATGCAACATATGAAGGAATAAGAAATACCTGTCCAGTTCAAAACGAACCAGACACGAGGAACCATCTTCTCTATTACAAAATTTACATCCTTTCGCAATCCGACATGGTAATCCGATAATGTCAGCTAAAACCTGCCAAATAATAATAATAGATGAGTTTCCATGGAAAACAATCGTTGATAGAGATCTTCAAGGTCAGTTTTTCTCTTCTCTGCATTCAGTTTTTAAAGCAAAGACCTATGCTTATTCTCTAAGGACATAGCTAAGATAACTACTACTGGTATATGCGGTATCTAGGTCAAACACATGTCTGTTAGAACTACAAAAACATATGAGAGAAAACAAGAACAAGAAAATGCAAAGTGTAGAGAGCATACTTTGAATAGTAAAGATCTGTGCTTGCATAGGCCCACAGACACACTGCCAATCGGTAGAACAACTGACCCCAAGCAATCTTTCAAGTTATCACTATGCTGTTTCCATATATTAATCAAGTCCTCTTCCCCATTAGAAGCTGCATGCCTTAGAAAGAAGAAAACATAATTACAACACGAACTGATTTGCTGGAATGCTTCAGAAGGAACTTCAAGTGCTCACCCCATATGAGTGCAAACTATCTTTGCAAGCTGGTCAACAACTTCGTTGGCTGTAAGGCTACTAGATGACTTTGTATGAATCTGGTTTTGTAACTCTCTCAAGCTAGGATCAACGCGTCTATCAACTACAATCACTTCAACAGAAGACATAGTGGCAGGATCAACAGCCTTCATTGATTCAAGAGATGGAATTCGGCCACTTTCCTGAAGATCAGAGCATACAGCCCAGACATATGGATCCATCCCATGGATGGAGTAAAACCCGTCAGGTATTTTGTCGTAGTATGATAAACAGCCATTTACCTGAAGAAAACAACTATATGAATTTGGACGTCCCAATAAAGTAGAAAAGTGATGCAGAATTTGTTCGCCAAATCATTTATCACATTAAAGTAAAGCCACAATAATATGTGCCATGTGAATATATTCAAGATCAGTGCATAACTCTGATTTCTTTACGCAGTCTTTAACCTAGATTGCCATTCAACAAATACGTAGTCTTAATTCTCCAATCAGGTGATTAATCCTGACTATTCATGACAACTACTCCATGTCACAGAGAATTCCTAACAAAGAAAGACGAGATGGTCCTTAGTCCTTACTAAAGGTTATACAGCTGGAATCCCGAGCAAGTTTACCTAATCCAGAAATCACTTCTTTTATTGCATGTATCAAGCAAAATTGGTTACCAGCTAAAATACGATAGAATACGGCACTGTCAGGATCTATTTTGGTTTTATTATGTTGCCTTTTGGGTAAACATGCTGCATTTGTTTTTATTATTGACGGAAACACTCACTAATATAGATATCAGATGTCCTTATAATATGACCTTATTCACTAGTGCCAATCGACATCCCATTTTATTAATTGTCCTATACGGCGACATAATGTACATGCTAGAAATTTGGCTGGACATGATGGTGAATAAAACAAACTCTTATTTTGAGTTTTCGAAAGATACTGATTGAACTTTGAAGATAGAAAAGAGTCAAAGGCACTAAAATACAAGTCACCCAATTTACTTCGGATAGTGTATTGCAGTTGATCTTCATAAACCTAATGATTCCAAACTTGACATTTCCAAAAGGTTTTACACCAACAATCTAGCTGTATCTTTTTCACAAAATAATCTAGAACTGATTCCTTGATAAAGATACATGCAAGAAGGAGAAGCACACGACTATTTGACAGATGTTTAGATAGCGAAAGCAAATGTTAAAAAAATAAATCAAATTGTGGCAGTTGAATTAGGGAATTCTGGGGGCACTCTTGTTTAGGATATTCAATCGTACGCTTATCTTGCATAGAAACACACGTAACTTTGACGGTCCAGAATCTAAAATTTCAGGTAAATGTTATACAAACCAGGAACTTCTACAAATGCGATACCAACCCCCCATCACTGCTCGACTTGACACTCATATCCCTCATGCCGAAGTGTAGTAATTTCAAACTATCAGAACTAATTCTTGGTTAATTCCACCAATTGTCACTTCCCAGCTTATCTTTCATTACCTAATTGGTCTTTCAGTAGCCATAGAACTACTATCATGCAATCACTTGATTAGCACATTTGTATTCGTCAAGCATAACTGGACTCAAACACATGCATAATAAAACGATTGGCGGAACATGATCTTTAAACCCTAGGACAATAAGTGCGTTCACATTACCCAGAATCGGTGAGAAATAGCATCCGCGGAAGAAGAAGGGCGGTAAGCAGATTCATCCGGCGCCGGATCCAACAAATTAGGGTCATCAGCACAGGTGGCTTCAGAGGAGAGACGAAGAGCCAACGCCAGCTGCAATTGGTAGCTCTCCTCCGTCTGCTGCGCCCAGCTCTTCCGAGACGAGCTCCTTCCCGACGCCTCCGGCGCCTTCACCCTCAAATCACTGCCGCCGTCGCTGAAATGACTAAAAACCCCCTCCGGATTCGACAGCGAGGGCGGGTAATAGTCCCCGGAGATCGAGCTCTCGCCGAAGCTGCTCCCGCTCGACTGTCTCTGCAAGCCGAAGGAGCCGCCGGCGAACGACGTCGCTCCGATCCGGCTCTGCTGCGAAATCATCCGCTGATCGATCACGTCCCAGTCGTACGCGGCGGCCGATCCGCCAATTCGGTCGGATTTGAGCTTGGTAGCGTCGGCGGAGTGCGATTCGTAGTAGTAGGGCTGCGGAGTAGGGTTGGCGGCGGAGAATTTGGGCGGCGCGGGGAGGTAGGGCGGGTCGTCGGGAATTTGGCTCAGCAAGGTGTAATTGGAGCGGCGGCCGGGCATTTCCATTGGAATTGAGGCAGTAAAGGCATGAGATCGGAATTCATTGAATTTGAAGCACCGCCATGGTAGAGAGGTTTTCAATTTCTACGCTTTTTGGTGAAGATTGATTTCGTCTGTTTGTTTGTTTCTCTCTCCTACTTTCCGCCTCGCGATTGTCGGAAAGTGGGATGATTCAGTTAAATGGCGTAATCCTATTATTCTATTTTCAGGGCCACTTTTTCAACCCTCAGCTGCTTACTTAAATGAGATGTCCCAATATTATCTTTTTTAATATGTACTAGTAATTATTGTGAAAATCATGGATTTTTTTTATTATACAATTTACAAATATTTAATCTAAAATTATAAAATTTTGTTTAGTTTGTTGTCATATTTGTTAATATTACTAATAAGGATAACTAATGATACCTAAAACTATTATATTGATTTTATAAAAAAAATATTAGAAATTGTGATTTGTTTGACTAAAAGACGATGTTGTATTTCACTTCAAAATACTGCAGAATTGCGTTGGGGTGAAAGTGTGGATTCAATTTACGTTTTTCATCATGGATTTAATTTGATCAAACACGTCAGCAATGGAGATGGTAAATCAGGGCGTATCCAAGATTTTATTGTAAGAGAGGCAAAATTATATATATATATATATATATATATATATATATATATATATTTTTTAATATTTGAGCACGGACAATAAGTGCAATTTTGTACATATATTTAAAAATTTATAACAAATTTGTAAAGATAAACAATAATTGAGGAGCGACATTTGCCCCACCTCCTAATAGGCTAGATTCGTCCATATGGTAAACAAGTTCAACTTCATGATACTGAAAGTTAACAACGACATTAATCCGAAAACGAAGGTGGTGACGTCGATCACTGAAATTTTGATCAACGTGGATAGAGGGGGGGGGGGGGGGGGGGGGAATGTTAGGTCGGAGAGAGAGTGCAATTAAAAAGAAGGATGAAAGGATTCCGATGAAAGTGAGATGATTCTAAAAAAAATCAATTTTGGTATTAAAACTTCAATAAATGCTTAATTAGAATACCATAAAAAAAATTACTCCGTATGCTTGGTTGATTCTTAGACAAGTGTTATTCCCTTTATTCTCATTTTTTTAGAGGAAGTGATAAAATTGACAAAATCGAGGAATTGAAAAGGATTTTGGCCATTCATATATATTATTTGATAAAATGAGAAAAAATACAAGCATACAAATTAAATAAAGCTAGGAGTAGAAAAAGATCTTGCCATTGAAAAGATTTTCACCTGTGGAATACGTCCACATACGGAGAACGTAACTTGTCACGTCATCCCGTTGAAAAATAAATTAAACATGTTTAATTTACTAAACATAGAAAAAATCCTTATTATAAAACATTTGCCAAACTAAATAAGATACTTATATCATATGCATAGTTAACCCATCCTTTTTACGCCAAAGCTTTTTACAAAGGTATTATTCCTCTTATCTATATGTATTCACGATCATTAAAATATATTACTAGTTTGTTCCCAACTTAATTTTGAACTTTTTTTTCAAAAATTACATCATTTTAAAATTTTCTTCATTTGGATAGGGTTCCAATTTTGGCCTGAAATCGATGTTTTGGCGTCTATATTTTTTATTTGACTTGCTAGGTTGTCACATTTAATGAATAATACTCCCTCCGTCCCCCATTAGGAGTCATGGTTTGACCGGGCACGGGTTTTAAGAAATGTAAAGAAAAGTTGGTTGAAAAAATTAGTGGAATGTGGGACCCACTTTTTTATATTGGTTTTATAATAAAATGTGAGTGAAGTGAGTTAGTGGAATGTGGGACCTACTACTATTTATGGTAAAAATGAAGTGTGACTCTTAATTGGGGACGGACCGAAATGAAAAAAAGTGACTCCTAATGGGGGACGGAGGGAGTATTTTTCTACCAATTTAAAACTAAAAAAAAAATTACTAGTAATTTATAAAATAGGTAAATTGTCATAAAAACATAAACCATGGGTTGTTCCATAAAAACAATGAATTTTAATGACGAGATATTCAAATTCTGTATTTGTAATAGTATGCTTTTGATTGAGCGCATATACTACATTTTAAATTGATGGCATAATTGAGTTATTGGTTAAGTATATCATAAAAATGATAGTAGAATAGAATTTATAGGCATCCTCGGTTACGTATATCATAAAAATGATAGTAGAATAGAATTTATATGCATCCTCGTCGTGTATAATTTTATGGATGTCGCATTACATATAGTTTCATCAAATTAGATATGTGGAAAGTTTGAGAAATTTAATAAAATTCATTATTTTACGATAAAATTTTAAAATTGTGGGTTGAAATAGAATTTGACTGAAATTAATTATTTTTCTCGCATTTTATTTTTTATAAAAACATCAGATTTTGTAGTACCAAATCGTTTAGTTCTTCCTCCACTTGATTCCGGTTAGATACTATGAATTTCTTGACTAGGTCAAAAGTGTGTGTTTATTGATTCTAATATTAGTAAGTACTATGAAAAAAATGAGTTGCTTTTAGGTAAAAATCTACTCTATCGAATACTATGAATTTGTTTAAAAGGTAGTGATATTAATTTCATTATCATTTAAATGTCGCAAAATATAATGAGGATGATCCAAGAGTAATGAAAGCACGCACTTATCAAATACAGTAAATCTTTGAGATTAGATATGTGCGCACAAAATTAACAACATATTACAAATATGAATTTAAAATATTAAAATTGAGAAAAATATTAAAATTCATAATTTTATTACTGATTTTTCGGGTCACGAGACGAACCAGAATTTGACCAAAATTTATTATTTTTGCGACAATTTATCCTTTAAATAAATACTACAAACTTCAATATTTATGTGTACACAGAAAAAATGCACCATCTATCTTATTGTTGAATATATACAACTGGTTCTAATCATTGTCATAAAGAATAGGTTAGTTGTTCCATTTTCAATATTGTTGTTTTAGCAACTTGGATTTAATTTTAAAAGAAGTGACCCACCTAATGTTATTGCTAAAACTTTCCAGTGCATATTACGCTACATATATAGTCCAAAGTAATACCACAAGTGGAATCAATATTCTTCTGCATAAAAGTATTTATCCTAAGCAAGTGGGAAAAATTTGGGATTATTAAAATGTCTATGAAATTGGGTTAGGTATCTTAAAAAGATTATATGTCTAAACGGTCAAGATCCTTTTGCCTTTATCATATATACTTCTACCATACTTTTTGTGTAATTAATGTACCATGCATCACACGATATAATATGATAAGTATTGTTATCATCAAAATAGCCAATCACTAAAAACATATGTGAAATAACTATTTATTTATAAAGCAAAATATCTTTTAATGCAACATAACTTTATATTACTACTATATAGAAGGGTTCAAGTGAGAATATTTAACCTTTATGAGAATATAGAATCATTATACATCATCCTCTCATAGATATAGTGAATGTTTTTTTTGGATGGACACGTATTGTTATCATCAAAATAGCCAATTATGTGAAATAACTATTTATTTATGAAGCAAAATATCTTTTAATGCAACATAACTTTATATTACTACTATATAGAAGGGTTCAAGTGAGAATATTTAACCTTTATGAGAATATAGAATCATTATACGTCATCCTCTCATAGATATAGTGAATGTTTTTTTTGGATGGATGCATAACACGAGATTCTAATCCAATGAAGGAGTGAAAGTTTCATTTTTGTCGAGTGCAAGTGATTTGAGTGTGATACGTCCAATGCAACATTTTGATGTTCACACAAAAAATGTGGCTTTTTCGATCGTCCACCCCTAGATTAGATGTGCATTATTACACAAACTACTTTTTTCATGAGAATGTGAGAACACTATTAAAAAAATAAAAGTATTTTATTGTCAAACTAAGGATTCATAGCAGAACCAAAAGTATTTATAATACCCTATTATATATATATATATATGTGGATAATTAATGGATCAAAATGTTGGTAATTAATAAGAGGTCACTATTTTGGGTATAACACCATATCAACTTTTCCTATATCAATAAATAAATAAAATTAACTCAATCAACCTAACAAATAGCTGGTTTGCCCGAGTGGTTAAGGGGGAAGACTTAAGATCTTCTGCACATAAGTGCGCGTGGGTTCGAACCCCACAGCCAGCAAATTTTTATTTTTATTTTATTTTTCATTATTATTTTTTAAATATTTCATTTAATAAGAATATGGAGTATCATTTAAAGGTAGAGCTTTCTATATTAACTTATTTTTTAGTTTAAGAATATTTGATAGTACTAATAACTCTATTACTTCAAATATTTGGTACCATTTAAGATTCTGGAAGTAAGTAAATTATTATTATACTTGGAACTCTATACTGCAAGAGTATGTGAGCTTCTATGTTAATTTTCCTTCGATGTAATAATGATTTATATTGCTCAATTTTTTGATAATTAAGTACTACTACAACTTACTAGTAGTATATTAATTTATCTTTTTCTAAATTCATATTTTCTATGCATAACTCCAAATTACATTTTTATATATTTTTGTAAGTAAATATTTTCTTCGAATAATCTTATATAATTAGTCTTATCATAATTCCGTAAACATTCTATCACCTCGAAACATTAAAAAGTAAATTCAACTGTATGTGAGTATTCCAATTTAGTCTTAAAAACTTTATATCAATACACTTTTTTTCAAAAATTTTACTATAGAACATGTGATTTCCAGTATTCACAAATGGCTATTTTATTACTAAGAATTTAGAATGGCTATAGTTTTAAAACAATTTGCACACTTCAAATTACACATCTATACATATATAAAAAGCGAGTTTTGCCCTTAATTGCAAATATTTATAAGTTTTAGATCGTTTACTAAAATTTAGATATTTTGGTTGACCAATAAAAAATTAATTCAATTTATAAATATGGCTGTTACAAATTTAATCAACAATTATAAAAACTATTTGAATCAAAATTCATCTATTTAAATGTTGGCCGTTATAAATTTTTGGCTTGGAAGTGTTCTTAATAAAATTTTATAAATTTTTGGCCGTTATAAAATTTTTAATAATTGTAATTTAATCTTAATATTTCAAGCACTACATATTGATTAGCTATGGAATTGGGGTTACACGGATTAGAAGATTTGTAACTTTGTAACCGCCACGTTATTGCACATTATTAGGAATTGTATTAATAATAATTCAATATAAATTTTTAACACAGTATAATTTTTCTATATATTTTGTCTATATATATGTGTCATTCACTAGCTTATTACTCACTTTCTCATTACCTTCACCTATAATCTATTACATCACTGAGTTTCCTACGAAACGAATTTGTTTTCAGTATGATTCTTGCTTTTTATTATTAGTATCTTTTTATATTTCTCCATTTTACACATTCTTTAAGTGTAATTATTATGTTACTGATATTTGTTGTTATGTTCTTACCAGAGAGGATAGTTGAAACCATGGAAATGGAATTTCTCTATTAGCAATATACCATAACTCTATCAATCAAAGGTTGATATCATGGACGCATTCATCTTGCCAAATTTGGTTTTGGTTTTGAAATTGGTAAGTATTTTAGGAAAATTTATAATGCAAATGATAAGTTGTGTTCGCATTATTCACGAATGAAAACATTTTTCGAAATTGCAATATGGGGGTCTATAGTTGACTATGTTTGAAGTTTTTATCTACATATGGGAACAAACTGGCCAGACTGAGAAGATGGTGTCGACGCAGATGAAAGTGTTGGAAACGATAAGCGGCAAAGATGAAAGCTATTGGAGATAGACGAGGGCCCATGGGTGATGGGGCATAGCGGCACGAGCATAAATGATTTTGGATTCTATTTTTTATTGAAATTTTCATTTTTTGGTTGCATTTTAATCTATTATTTTTTATTAATCGATTTTCTATTAGTGAAATTATTGAATGTTATATGATGGGTAATTAAATGGATTGATGAACACTGTAATTAATTCCAACATAAGTATTAAACTAAAATTTCAATATTATTAAAAAAATCCAGGAAAGTTATTTTGATTTTTCAACATTACCAAAAATTATTAATAACATAATCAAAATTGTTTCTTAATTAAATATCATTGGTTTATATTGTTAGTGATTAAACACTCTATATAATTTAATTTTTTATCATAATTTATTTAATTTATATTTTTAATTTTATATGAGAAAATTCAATAGGCCGAGGTTGATACTAGTTGTAATAAACTACTACAACCATTCTTTATTATTGTTCTTGATCACAAACTCAGCATATTTCAAAACTCAAAAAAAACACAATGCCTTTATTAAGAAGTAGAATGAATGATTATTCCTAAGATGATTCAAGCCTACATGCGATTACTGAACTCGACCCCATCGCTGAAAACGCGAAGCCTCCTATGCATCCCGGGCCATGTCTAATAGGGCTCAACGGGCGTTCGGAAGTTGGCACCTGCATAAACTGCTGCTGAACCAAGTTCCTCCTCAATCCTCAACAGCTGCCCACAAACACACAACATCATGTGGTTAACTAAGTAGTAAGTTTTTGATGTACACAAGCAAGCGCTCTGGATCGTTACCTGGTTGTACTTAGCAAGGCGCTCGGATCTGCAAGGAGCCCCAGTCTTAATTTGCCCCTAACAAATTCCACCACTCCATAATAAGTTATAACTATGAAATCTCAAAAAGGAAAGTAGTCCCGGTCTTAAAAAAGATGCTAACCGTGGACAAACCGACAGCTAGATCAGCGATGAACGTGTCCTCTGTCTCTCCACTGCATCATCATCCACACACAAAAATGTCACAATCCAATCCAAGTCTATTGCTATGAAAGACGAAAGGGATAACAATACCTCCGGTGACTGGTCATTACGCCCCAACCAGCGCGCTTGGACATCCTAACTGCTTCAATACTCTCGGTCACAGATCCTATTTGGTTAACCTGCCACCAAAAATGAACCAAATGTGTAACTCTATTTTCATTGCTTTCTCATTGAGATAAACACACAATAACTATACCTTGAGAAGAAGAGCATTGCAAGTCTTCTCCTTGATTGCTTTCTCAACTCTCTGCACGAACCAAAAAACCGATGTAAGGAAGGAAAGAGCTAATAGATCCATCATCAAAGTAGGTAGGAATCATCAATGACCTTAGGATTGGTGACGAGAAGATCGTCTCCCACGATCTGAACTTTGGCACCGATTTCTGTGGTGAGCTTTGCATAGGTCCCCCAGTCATCCTGGTCGAAGGGATCTTCGATTGACACAATAGGATACTCAGAAACAAAAGACTTGTACAGATCCTTGAGCTTGTCACCCGGGATCTTCTGTGATCCGTTGTTGTTCTGCGAAAATTTGACATAATAAACATAAGTAAACATTAAATGGAGCTGCCTATACATAAGATTATGAACTTGCTTGCCTCTTCCTTAAAGTTCAAGTCATAAGTCTTGTCTTTTCCGTAAAATTCAGATGCAGCGACATCCATTCCGATAACAACCTTCAGAGGAGAACAAACGAATCAGTTGCTTGATACTCGTTGTAGAGATGATCCGAGAAGTGAAGGAGATGGAACTCACCTTTCCTTCATAGCCTGCTTTAGCAATAGCTGTTTTAAGTAGCTCGAGGCCTTCCTTGTTTTCCTGAAGTTGCAACGACAAGAGCCATGAATGCGCTAGTACATGACACAGACGAAGTTTGAGAGACGTTACCTGAATGTTAGGAGCAAAGCCACCCTCATCCCCGACGTTGGTGGCATCTTGGCCATACTTCTTCTTGATAACAGCCTGAAATCGAAAACATTCACAACGTAATGCTCAATCGCTCCTACATCAAGAAACTCACTTGACAAGACATAACATGCCTTCAAATGGTGATATACTTCCACGCCCATCTTCATGGCCTCCGTGAAAGAAGAAGCTCCAACCGGAAGAATCATGAACTCCTGCAACGAAAATTCGCGTTAGTCATTCAACAGTGCAGCAGAGTATACATTGCAAGAAGACACGCCTGCATAGCGAGTTTGTTTCCAGCATGTGATCCGCCATTGATGACGTTGAAAGCCGGGACTGGCAGGACCAGCTTCTTGTTGCCAGCCAAGTTAGCAATATGCTGAAAAGAGGAAGAGGAATATATTCAACAAATGTAAAAACATATATCACAAAATAGATGAGGCTAAGACCTTGTAGAGAGGGATGTTGAGGACTGCAGCTCCAGCTTTGCACACGGCAAGAGACACAGCAAGAATCGCATTCGCACCAAGCTTTTGCACGAAAAATGCTTATCAGTACTAACAAATACTAGTAACCACACAAATAGTAAAGTTGCATATGGGAATGAATACCTTTTGCTTGCACCAGCCCCATTCATTCTGAGTTCCATCAAGTTCTTGAACCATGAAATTATCAATAGAAGTCTGCTCGGTCGGGTTCTGCAAAATTCAACAAAATGACGTAAGTACAAGGAAACAGCATCAAACAACACATCCATAGTTTGAGATCAAAAACAGACCTTTCCGACAAGGGCCGGTGCAATGGTTGAGTTCACATTGTTAACTGCCTAAAAACACAACCAAAACTATGGCATCAGAAACTGCAAAGGGGCTCAACCTTAAGGCATCCTATCATATACACTAACCTTGGCAACGCCCTTTCCGAGGTAGTCCGATCCTCCATCTCTCAGTTCAAGAGCCTCGTAAATTCCTTTCAAACAACAAAGATACCATGCCATATGTAAATAATACATTGAATTGATAAAAAAACCAAGGATCCAAAAGTGATGATCATTGAATTGTATTGGCAAAAATGGCCAAAATACACAATCAAATTATGAAAATAAATGAATTATATTACCAGTGGATGCACCACTAGGAACAGCAGCCCTTGCCATGATTCCATTAGAGAGATACACATCGACCTAGAATCACATCAACCATTTAATTTCTTCATAAAATGCAATACATTCATTGTATAATTAATACACAATCACATATACATAAAAATGTGAAAATCATATAAATAATGATCTAAAAATGGAAAAAAAAAGGTGAAAATCGAAAATGAATCGTTGGACGAAGAAAATGGTGTAGAGACAAACCTCGACAGTGGGATTTCCACGGCTGTCGAAGATCTGGCGGGCCTTGACGGACTTGATGGTTGCCATTAGAGGTATCAGATCAGATCGAGAGAGAGAATTTTCTGTTAAGTTAGTTATTAGAGAGGGAGATGGTTTCGTATTTGTACACAACTTGGATTATTTACAACCGTTGATCTTAATCCGATTTAACGCTGCTTTTGTTATGTTTAAAAGGAACTAGATTGAGATGCGAGAATGTTTTTTGGACATGCAAAAAATAGATAAAATGTTTATATATTTAATTCCCCCATTTTCTCGAATCTTAACTTTCTTTATTTGAATATTAGTCACTAGAATAATGGAAGTTAGTTTTTATATACTAGTACTATATTTATTATTGCCTTATTGGGGTATCAATAATACAGGAGTGATCAAGGTCTAAAAAGTGTATAACTAGAGAATAAATCTCAGCCACATGTTATCATAATCCAATGACTAAAATAAGTAAATAACTTTAGTTAATCGAAATTGCATAGGGTATTTTAGGAAATCAACTTTGTTCTCATATTTTCACATACACACACCATTCACGCTTACACACACAGACACACACTCTCTCCTTCTCTCACGACGGAGGTGGCGGAGCACACTTGCACCTCCTCTCCGGCGACACCCTCCTCCGGCTTGTCTGCCTCTCACGGCTGCCTCCCTATATGTGGCCCCCTCCTCCGGTCTGCCTCTCGCGGAGTACGACTCACCTCCTCTCGCGGGCATTGGCAATATCTCTACACCTGTGCCATCGTCGCCTCCTGCTCCCCGACTAATTTGTTGTAATCTCCACTGCACATACTCATGCTCAACAATCTCCATCGCCAATTGAAGAATCTTCATCGCAAGAACTGATTTACTCCATCGTCAATTATCGATTTCAGAATCTGCAAATTCGCTATACTCACGCAGATTCTATAGATTTTTATCGTTCATGCTGAGATTTTCACTATCTCCATCACTCACGTTGATTTGTTGTGATCTCCCTAGCCAATTATACAATCTACATAGCTCCGCTCATGTTCAATAATCTCCATCATCAATTGCAAATTCTTCATCGCAAGAACTGATTTCTCTATCGTCAACTGTCAATTTCACGATATGCAAATTTGCTATTTCACACAGGCCACATGTCTTCAATTGATCAAATGGACTCGGTATCAATTCTACAAGAAGCCTAATTCGAATCTGATTCATCTTCGTATGAAGTGAATATTTCTTATAGTGAAGTAAATCTGACTTACAGTGAAGTATAACAGTTCCTATGTGTATGGCATATATCAGTAACTAAGACATTATGAAGTGAAGTGTAACAGTTAGCTCGTATACTGAGACATTATGAAGTAAATATTTCTTATAGTGAAATAAATAAGACTTATAGTGAAGTACAATGGTGCATAAGTTTATGGATTAAACTGAGACCATTTGAAGTGAATATTTGTTATAGTGAAATAAACATTTCTTATGGTGAAGTGAATATTTCTTATAGTGAAGTGAATATTGTGATGTATATTGTGCATATAGTGAACTAGTATATGCTCACAGTGAAGTATCGTGCATATAGTGAACTAGTATATGCTTACAGTGAAGTAATTAAGCATATAGTGAACTAGTATATGCTTACAGTGGAGTAAATTGTGCCTATAGTGAACTAGTATATGCTTTCAGTGATTTATATTGAGCATATAGTGATGTATATTGTGAATATAATGAGTTCCATCTGTTGAGGTCCTTGGATATCTGGATATCTGAGATGAGTTCCACGTTAGGTTCGTCCACCTTCTCTTTGCTATGATGGTGCAGCTCTGGCTTGTCGTCGTCTTCATCATCGTCGATAGTTATGATTAATTTTGGTGTCAAGGTGAAAGAGTGGCCTGGAGTCTTCATTGTACGGCTTCCAAAAGGTTTGTTGGGGTAACGAGGCGAAGTGAAGACTGCTCCCGTTGAAGAAAATGCAGGAGAAAATGGACAGTTCTAAGTGGTGGTTTTAGTTCACTTCTTACATGTATTTAGTTCACTTTCCAATGGTTTTAGTTCACTATTAATGAGTTTTGTTTCGTTGAAATTTTTTTTTTCGTTCAACATACTTATTTTGGGTACACTATAGGTGCGAATTATTTAACTGCTTTATTCAAATGAACTACATATTTTATGTGATGAGGTAATGCAACTGATTTGTTTTCCTATTAACTATAATCTAGTTGTTGTGAAGTATTGAATTCATATAATGAAGTAATAAATTATGATAATGAAATAATATAAATGATATGTTTATACAGTAGGTTTTATTACTAAAATGAAGTAATAAAATATTATAATGAAGTAAATGACTCTAATAATGAAGTAATAATACATTATAATGAAGTAACATCTTTAACTGATGTGTTGTTTGCACATTAAAATGAACTACATATTCTTTTTAATGAAGTAGTAAATTGATAAGATGAAGTAATAAATTATGATATTGAAGTAATATAAATGATCTGTTTATGCAGTAAGGTTTATAACCAAAATGAAGTAATAAAAATGATAATGAAGTAATAGTCTATAAATATGAATTATATGTTTACTATTTTGTATGAGTTTAGGATTTTAGAATTAAAATTAGCAGACGCATTGTTTGCATATTCAAATGAACTACATATTTTATGTGATGAGGTAATGTCACTATTTTGTTTTCCTATTAACTATAATCTAGTTGTCGTGAAGTACAGAATTCATATAATGAAGTAATAAGTTATGATAATGAAGTAATATAAATGATCTGTTTATACAGTAGATTTTATTATTAAAATGAAGTAATAAAACATTATAATGAAGTAAGTGAATCTAAAAATGAAATAATAATACATTATAATGAAGTAACATCTTTAACTGATGTGTTGTTTGCACATTAAAATAAACTGCATATTCTTTTTGATGAAGTTGTAAATTGATAAGATGAAGTAATAAATTATGATAATGTAGTAATATAAATGATCTGTTTATACAGTAAGGTTTATTACCAAAATGAAGTAATAAAAATGATAATGAAGTAATAGTCTATAAATATGAACTATATGTTTACTGTTTTGTATGTGTTTAGGATTTTAGAATTAAAATTAACTGCTGCATTGTTTGCATATTCAAATGAACTACATATTTTATGCGATGAAGTAATGCAACTGATCTGTTTTCCTATTAACTATAATCTAGTTGTTGTGAAGTATTGAATTCATATGATGAAGTAATAAGTTATGATAATGAAGTAATATAAACGATTTGTTTATACAGTAGGTTTTATTACTAAAATGAAGTAATAAAACATTATAATGAAGTAAATGACTCCAAAAATGAAGTAATAATACATTATAATGAAGTAACATCTTTAACTGATGTGTTGTTTGCACATTAAAATAAACTGCATATTCTTTTTGATGAAGTTGTAAATTGATATAATGAAGTTAGTTGTGTCTTTAATGAAGCAACAAAGGCAAGGCGCATTTGTCCAAGGTGGTGACTCGGCAGTAGAAACAAACACGGTGAGCAGAGGCAACGCGAAGGAGATGAAGATGATATAGCTTTGAGCGGACATAGGCAGCGGTGGAGTTAGAAAACTCCGAGCGCAAACCGACGGTGGCCGCGGCGGCAAATCTGCAACAATGGCACACCGACAGCAGCTCTGGTGAGGTGACGACGCTGAAGGGGTGCGACAGCCGTGAGAGTCTGGCGGTCGTGAGGCGGTGAAGTTAAACGTATATAAAGAACTAAGAAACACGATTGAGAAATATAGCAAGAAGATTAATCAATGAAAATGAGTAAATTAGTAAATAATATTCACTTCAGCGGTTGGAGATGGAAGAAACGATAGTTGGAGGCGGAGGAAACAACGAATGGAGGTTAAGGAAATGACGTTGGGTTAAATTCTAGAGAGTAAAGAAGAATAGAAGAAGAAGCTCAAACGAATTTTGAAAATGAATATAATAGGGTAATTGATTTTAACCTTAACTCATTTGTTGAATGTCTATTATGCCCCTACATTGTTGCGTGAACTAATTCTCTCTTGTAGTGAAGTAAAATTTGGATTAATTTTGAATCCTATGTTGAATCTCAGCCCTTGATTTTTTTAATTTTGTGACTGAGATTTATTCTCTAGTTATACATTTAAGGGATAGTTGTCCTGTATCACTTCTCATCAATAATAAATGTATGTATATACTCCACCACGATGCATATTTAAATTTAATGTTACTATACTTTTTATAGGGAATTACAGCCATAGTTAGTTTTTATATACTACTAGTACTACATTTATTACTGGAGTACCAATAATAAATGTATGTATATATTCCACCTAGATGCATTTTTAAATTTAATGTTACTATACTTTTTATAGGGAATAATAGCCATTTAAGTCGTGAAATTTGGTAAAATTATGTCAGTCTCATAACCATTCGCAATGGTTTTTTTTTCTATTAAAAACGTCATTGTTTTTTATAAGATATAAAAAAATAAGAACATAAAAAAAGTGAAAGAAAACTTTTTAATTTAGTGAAACAGTCATTTTGAACACAATGAAAATAGGAAAATTGGTCTCTAAAACCATGAACTTTGCCTAAAATTTGGTATTTCCCATGAACTTTGAAATTGGTATATAATATCACGAACTTTGCATTTTGTTTGGTATTTCCCACGGCATGTTTATTACTATATTTGACTAACTTACGTGGCTTTTATCATACTTGACACAATTAAATCAACGTGGTTTTCAACGTGACTTTTTATGCTACATGTTATGAACTTAAAAAGTGGTTTCAAATATTATAAAACATATCACGGTTGCTTATGTTAAATAAGATTTTGATGAAAATATCTTATTTGAGTGAGTTCGAGAAATACCAAACAAAATGCAAAGTTCGTGATATTATGTACCAATTTCAAAGTTCATGGAAAATACCAAATTTTAGGCAAAGTTCATAGTTTTAGAAACCAATTTCCCATGAAAATATGACATTTTGTGTATAAATGAGACAATTGAGCAAAATTAAAACTTTGTAATTTAATATTTCAATTTCTAAAGTTACGTAATTAGCCAAAATTTAACTAAGTTGCGCGATTTAAATGGCTACTAACCATTTTTTATGTAATATATTTCATGTATTATTCGTATCCTATATATTTTTAAAAGTATATTTTTTATTAATATATTTATCATCTTTATAAGTCATCATCTTCGTTCAAGTTGAATGGGAGCGTAAACACTATTCACATAAAAAAAGTTTGTGCTAAGATTATTTTTTCAGTTAGCCTATTCGTGACAACTCAAAAGTCAAAACATAGGCTGAAATAGTATAACTCACAATTTAGTCAAACTATTAATTGGGCTTGTTTAAAAAATAAGCACATTTTCATTACTAGATAGACTTACTTTTTTATAATCCAAAACGCCTGAGCTCATCAACTTCTCAAGCCACCCCAGATTGGCATGCAAAGTGTCCAAAAACATTAAAACACCAATCTTTAGCAAAATACAATAACTCAAATTTCAAATATTTGCAGATGTTAATTATGGTAAAAGCCATTAATTCGGCAGGGATAATACCTTTATCTCGACAACAACCAAAATTAATTACAAGCACTTTCTTCGTCCCGCAATTGAAGTCTTTTTTTGTCGCTTCAATCCGTCCAACAACAAGGCTCCATTTTCACTTTTATGAAAAATCATAACTAGGTGTCACGTTTCATTCAGTATATAAAAGTAGGATTCATACTTTTATTTACCATAATATAATATTTGAAGCTTAAAATAGTAAATGTAATTTATTTATTTATATAAATTGCCTGGACTTTTTAATCCTCAGATTTGTATAATTATGGTTTGACCTCTCTATCTCTATATCTCTGTGTCTATCTCTATATCTCTGTCTCACACATCTGTCACCGTCCCCACGCCGTTGCTAATGCTTGCTGCGCTCCCTTCACTCTTTTCTGAGCCTTTAAAACCGAAATCTGCATCAAATTCGACAAATTTCAATTCCTCAATTCACACCACCAAAAACCCCCAATTCCGCCATCGACGATGGATCACAAGCATCCGATCCTGCATGAGCTACTGCAGCAGCATCAGGAGCCGTTCCGCCTCAAAACCTACCTCTCCGACCACAATCGCTCCTCCTGCTCTCGCGCTCACCTCCGCAATTCCTCTCCGCCGGAATCCCGCGCATTTCTCCCCATACCGGAGACGACCGCCGCCGCGCTGGCGGAGGCCGCGGCGAGGATACAGAAACAGAGGAAATCGAGCGGCGGAGTGAGTCTGTTTGGGTCGATTTTGAGGATACTGAAGCATCGGAGGAGAGGCGAGGGGAATTGTGAATTGAAAGGGAGGGAAATTCGAATTCCGTGCTCGTGTGGCCGATTGCGGAGAGATGATGGTCGCTCCGCCTCCAGCGCGATGAGTCATTTCGGATTTTCTCCTGTCTCCGGCCGCCGCACGCCGGATTTTGACGCTTCTCCGATTCGCCGCGTAAAACAGGTTTGGTTGAATTTGTCGCATCTTTTTTTTTTGTTTGGTTATTTTGTGAGTAATAATGATGAAATGATTGCATTGAAATTTTACTTTATTAACTTCTATGTTGTGCCAAAAAAATTTTTATTTTTACGTGAATATTAGTTGTGACATTCATTGTGAAAAAAGATTTATCAAATTAATTAATCATGAATAGTAAGATAGTTTGTTGTACCAAATGTTAAATCCTTTTGATAGACTAGTCTTTTGCATGTGTTCGTATGTTCGGTCGCAAATTGTTGCTTGATTCTCTTTTTTTGGCACGTATAAACTAATGATAATTCGAGCTATTTTAACTGAAAAATCAGTCAGTTTCGAGGAATTCATTTTTTCCATATGGTTTGTAAAATTTTTTGGAACGAGTTCCCTTGTTTGGTACGTATCAATAAGTCTGAGATTGTGATTAATAATAATTGAGGTTAATTAATGAGTTATTAAAAAGGTTAGGATAGTTATTTAATATTTAGAATCATTTTAAGGGGTTGTTAATTATGTTGTTGTACTTTGCTTCTACTGTCGGCGTGTGCAATGAGTTGTTGGTGTTCAGGTTGTCGAGTTTAAATGTCGATTATACCCTCAAGCTTTTGTTAAAATAATCTCGAATCAATAATTTTGGGGTTAATTAATCATATCCTTTTTGTTTTTTTATTTGCATCAGCATATCTATATAGATCAATTCCTCCCACCAAAATTCTCTCTTTCTTCTAACTTTTGTCTCCTCATATAAATTCCATTCCAAAAGGACAAATCTTGATTAATTATTGTATTTCTTTCTTGGATTGCAATAATAATTGTGTTTATTCTAACCACCATTTTAGAATGTTGTCGATTAAACTAAACTTTTTCCCATTATTTTAATAAGTGCTTATTCGTCGAATTTGACAGGAGGGCGTTGTGGGAGAGGAGGAGGAGCAATGTAGTCCAGTGTGTGTGTTAGACTCTCCCTACGGAGACGAGGAGCATCCCAATCTAGCTGGAGATGATGAAGACGAGTACGATGATCTCGAGCCCGCCTATGCGAATATCGAACGTTAGTACAAATTTTACACACAAACACAATTATGTGAAGCAATTATTGTCTCTTTTTAAAGATAAGGTTTTTAATTCATTGCCCCCAAAATTAGGTGGAAGACTTATCTTTGCATCATAGTATTTGCTTTCTATCACTCTCATTTTCCTGAAATCATTAATGGGAACTCATCATCACCATTTATATTCATTCTAAAATAATTCAACATAAATATATGTTAGTATTAATTTAAATGCATTGCGTTACTAAATTGAATTTTGTGATTTTTATTATGCAGGAGCTAGAAAACAACTTCTAGAGAGACTTGAAAGATTCGAAAAACTTGCTGCACTAGACCAAGTGGACCTCGAGCAGAAGTTACTAGAGGCTTCTGAGGAAGAACACGACATAGAATTCGAGCAGTTGTTAGTGCGCAGAAAACAGCGTCCATCATCCAGTCTGAAAGAGAGTCGCATGAAGAGGGCAATAGGCGGCGACAAAAGCAAGGTATTTATGGGCCATTGGTGGCGAGACGCCTTAGATACGATGATGGAGGTCGAGTTCAAGACAAAGGCGGAGGTGGAGGAGACGGCGGCTGAACTGGAACTAGCAATCTTTGAGGAATTGATTGAACAATGCTTATGTATGGATCCACCACATAGTTTAGAATCTTAGAATCCTTCTTGTAATTATTAGTATGATTTTTGTGGATCAATGGATTAATTGGGATTTGGTGGTGATATTAAATTCATCTTCCATGATTTTGGTCTTTGAGGAACAGATTTTTGAAATTAATTCTGTGCTAAGTTGTCTCATAGTTCAAGCTAAGTTAATAATTGAGTTATTGTTCTAGGCCTTTTTGGTTTTGGATATTTTTCAATTCTTTTCTTTTTATGACATATACTATATGTACTATGAAATGCAACTTGCATGACTTTTTTGTTTGCTTATGGTTACTCTCGTTTGCTATAATAAAATTTATACAACATAAATTTTGCTCAACATAAAATTACTTCCAAAAATTTCTTATTTTAACACTGATAATGAAGCACAATTCATGTTACAGTACTTTCAAAATAATATCTCTGGAAATTTGAATCACCACGAAAGAAAATATTCTAATTTCAAATTTAGTAAGTAGTACTACTACATGATATTTTCTGTGAAGATACATGCATGCATGTACATATGAAAACACACACGAAGTACACATTTGAGTACACAATCCAATTTAATGCAACAAAATTGCAACAAATTTAAATCAAATTATCTTGACATGATTGAAAGAGAAAGAAAGTACACGTTTGAAAACATAAATCCAAGCTAATACTACAATAAAATTTTCTACAAATTAACTGATATGATTAAGATGGGTTTCTAATTCCAAAAATTTGATTTCATTTTATTACTATAATTTATAATTATATCCTACTTCATTTTCAGTAAAACAAACTAAACTAAACTTAAAACGGGAGAAAATCACCCAATGATTAATTAATTAATATGCTAGTATCATTACAAATTAGTAATTAATTAATTAATTTATATCCTGCTCCTACAAATTAATACTATGCTACTAGTATATACGAGTATCTGCATGCATGCGTGAAAAGGCCACTTCACATAAACTCCACTTTCACAGTAACTTACTTTAATTCAAATGAAACCATACACTGTCAGCAAATATTTATTGATGTGACAGAATATCGACTTATAAGATTGTGATCCTCACCCACCATTTTTAATTTGTTTGTATGCATTGCCAAATTAAATGTCTGTTTTTTTTCAAACTATTGCGTTTGCTTCCCATTAATATTGGTGGGCCTTTATAGTTTGTACACCTGTACTAATAAAGAGTATTTGGGCCGGGCCGGGCCATATTATTGTGGGCCCCAACTTGTGAACGCGGCTGTTGGTAGAATTATTATTATTTAGAAACAAAAATAAATAAAAACATACCTACCATAAAAGGAAATCGACGCCTTGTTGGTCTTCAATTTGAGTTTTACTTAGTTGAACTGGAGCTCACTTGATAACACGATTTCCCTCTACCTAATAGGTTAGGGGTTCGACTCATCATGGAGGGGGTTTCAGATTGAGAATCATTAGTGATCCTTTTCTAAAAAATAATGAGTTTTACTTATATCTCGAATGAATTGAAGAACATATTTTAAGAAATGTTTCCTCGTCGAAATGGTTTAATGGTTCCGAACAACTATAAATTTATGAATTTTTGCCAGATTCTAGTTAGCATACTAAGCTAGCTTTAAAATCTAATTGTAATTACTGAAATATTGATTTTTTTTCCAATTTTACTAACAAACTATTGATTTATTCTAATTTTGGAAGTTATTAAGATTTCGTCGATGGCATAACTAGATGAATGATCACTTACCTACGTGACGCTATCAGATGTTATCCAAAACAAAGTCACACTTTCAGATGCAAGATGACGGTGTATTACACTAAACTAAATAATTTAATGTTTGAGGTATACTAGATTCTATTTGAAAAGGATGAAATGGCAGGAGAAAATGAGAAAGAGATGGAATGAAGTACAACAAATGAAATTATTCAATTTTGTATAATTCCACGTTGTTTTGCGGCCTACAACATGATGTTCGATAGTACGATGTAAGTAAGTTATCAAACGATATCAACGCTGAATTCTTGATTGGTTGCAAAATCAGAACAAATCAATAGTTTGGTAATTTAAAGTAGACAGACTTTGGATCAGGTATGCAAAACCAGAACTCGACAAAAGTTTATGAATTGACATACAAATCCCCTTATGTTTTGTATTTTCCAAAAACCATCTTGTGACATGACAAAGGTGGTTGCCATGACTCTAGATAGTAATGAGCTTGTGGCTAGGACACTTTCATTTTTGTTCTTAACACAAAATGTCTATACCTAAACAATAATATTACAAAAAAAATCAAACACAAACAGGAGTACAGGACTAATTAGAATATTACAATATCTATTCATCTCTTTTGGTAGTTCAAACACTTGATGCCAAATCCAAAGATAAGCACAAAGAGCAAGATAAAAACCAAGTGCATAAAAACAACAATAGGCAGAAAATCATGATCAAAACCTAAGTTTTGTTTGATGAATGTCTTAACTGTCACATAACTAACTCCAGGCACCTCAATCTCACAATCCAAATCACCAAATTGTGAAGCCACAATCCCATAAATTGTCCAAGCCACTGGTGAACCCCAGTAATACCACCTCCACCACATAGGAATTTGCTGTCCAAAACCCAAAAAAAAAAAAATCAAATCATTTTTTTGTCGCACAAACATTCTTTTACCATAGTATAGAATCCTTGCAATGACTCACCGTCCGGGCGAGGAGGAAGCCGGAGAACAAGTTCCACAGGCTGTGGAAGAACGATGAAACGATGGCGCCCACTTGAAGGCCTGGGGTGAGGGCGATGAACATCATCCCGAACAGAGTGAAGTAGAGGAAGGATGTGAAGATGAAGTAGTAGAAGAGGAGGAATTTGGCAATAGTCCATTGGAATCCAATCATTGAGTAGATGAGAAGAGTGTATGCTATTGTCTGTATTGCAACATACACTGTCTCGATTGCCACCTGCGCGAACGCATAAGGGAAAGCCGAGTGCATCCCAGCTGCCATTTCGCGATACAGAACAGTCCTCTCGATGCAGACAACATCAAGCACACTGATCCCATTGGTGCTGCCTAGGAATAGCACAGCAGCGTAGATTGCTCCGAGGAGATTCTGAAGATCCTGCTGTTTCTTTCTGTCGACAGAATTTTCGCGATGTTTTAGACATAACAATGTCTAATATTGACACTACTTAACTCATTTCAAGAACTGCCTTAAAAACTATGTTTGAGGTATGGACTTACATCTTTTGCCCCTTGTTCCAGAAGATTAGGCCGAATACGAGGCCAATCAAGAGGGTCATGAGGAACCGGATGGCGTTGTACTCGGGATTCCTCCAATACGACAAGTAGTGCTTCCAGAAACAAGCTTTGCATTGATCAAGAAATGAGAGAGAGTACTTTGTAGGAAAGTAGAGGTCTTTGGAGCCTGGTGGGGGGCTACTGAGCTCTTGTATGAGTTCTTGATTACTCCTGACAAAGTAAACGAAGACGAAAACGAGACGTTGGAAACGGATATATGCAAACAAAAGATGAAGCTGATATGCTACTGACTGATAAAGGGAGGATTTTGAGTAAATTTCTGCAAAATCAACTCCAATTTGCTGCTCTGCTGCTGGAGTGCTGATATCCAACATCCATGTTGCTGGATTGCATCCGTCTTCGATTTTAGGAACCCCGCGAATATTCTGCCACATAATAAACATGAGTGAATCTTCAATGAAAATCATGTTTATGTGATGGAATATGAAATGCAAGTACTCACTTCAAAGTATTGTATCATCTTGTTAGATCGGCTACCAAGTTCGCCTCCGTAAACGATTCTCCCTCCTTGAGCCATCAAGAGTAACTGCAGCAACGTCGAATATTAGGCAAGTTTTGACATAAACTAGTGAAATGGAAAAAAGTGGCCTACTTCATCAAAGGCTTCAAATATATCTATGCTTGGCTGGTGGATTGTGCAGACGACGGTTCTTCCTGTGTCGACAGTGTTCCTGACAGTGCGCATAACAATGGCAGCAGCCCTCGCGTCAAGGCCAGAAGTTGGTTCATCCATGAAGATGATGGAAGGGTTGGCAACGAGCTCCACAGCGATTGTCAGCCTCTTCCTTTGCTCAGTCGAAAGGCCATAAACCGCGGGAAGCCCCACTATGGAGTTTCTTATGGGGTTAAGCTCAACCAACTTCATCACTTCTTCAACAAACATCTGTACGAAACAAGAAAGATCGTACGATTATAATGTACTAGTATGGTAAAGAGACATGAACGCACAGACAACCAACCTCTCGAGTGTCTTTCTTGACTTGTGCAGGGAGGCGCAGCCAGGCAGAGTATAGAACAGATTCGTAGACTGTGACATGAGGCGAATGGATGTCGTTCTGCTCACAGTAGCCACTGATCCGCGCGAATGTTTCTTGGTTTTTTTGGAAGCCGGAAATGGTGATGCTTCCCTCAATGTATCCACTGGTCTTTCTTCCTGCTAAGACGTCCATTAAGGTCGTCTTTCCAGCGCCACTGAAGCCAACGATTGCTGTTAGCACTCCCGGCCTGAATGCTCCACTCACGTCTCGTAGCAGTTGGAGACGATCACCTCCAACGCCTTGAGCTTTCATTTCCTTTTAACAAAATTACAAAACTCAACATGTGTTACCAAAGTACTACACAAAACAGCAAAGAATATATCGATGCTACTTACAGCCGGCACGTCTACATAGTAATAGACATGATCAAACACGAGTGATAGCGGCTTGAAAGGCAGAATCAATCCCTTTTCATGTGTACTAGAAATTCCATATGAGGATGAATTTTCCTTCGTTTTTCTGTCATCTTCGTCGTCATCATCATCATTCTGTGTTAAAGCGCTGGAATCTCCTAGAGCTGAAAACATTAGCCAGAGTGCATTCAAACTCTCTCTCCCAACACAGAGTGGTAGCAATAGAATCAACAGAACAGGACTTACGTTTCAAGAAAGTCAGTGCCACGATAAACAAGATGTTAAACAGAACCGAAAATGCTAGAAGTGCAAAACAGCAAATCCAAAACCAACGCTCCTCTGTGAAGAAGCCCCTCGAGTGAAGGAGGACTTCTCCAACCGTAGATTCATTGAACCGAGGGTCTGTATTAGGCTGCACCAGAAAAAAGAGACGAATAAGGCTCAACTCGTGATCATTAAATGAAATAATGTAAAACAAAAAACTCACATTGCTCCATCTCTTGTCAAGAAACTCATTCATGACAATGGCATTCTGTCCATAGCTCAACGGAGAAATGTAATACGTCCATTTCAGCCAAGGCTCGAGGTCATCTGCCATCGAGAAAGAAATTTATACGTAACATACTCTAAAAGGGATAGATAAGACTCATCAAAACTTACTTTTGGACACGATAAAACCCCCAAGGATGAAGATCACAAACAAACTAAACGTTCCTAACGTGTGTGCAACGACCTGAGTTCTTCCTAGTGCAGCAATGAACCGGAACAGACCAAGAGCCATCTGGTTTATGCTGAAGAATGTCAAAAATTGCCCGAAAAACCTAAGCAATTTCACCAAAAATCAGTATGTGACACTTCACACGTAAACGAAAAGTACGTCTTACCTTCCAGCAGGAGGAGCAAATCCTATGGTGTAGTATGTAAGGACGATCCATATCGTCGATTCCATGACAGAAAGGGGGATTCTCAGTATCCAAATTGGGAGACAAAACGCCCAAGCCGGATATAAGTAGAAATCTCTCTGCTTAAAAAACACCGGCAGCCTAATAACCGTCAGTGCAAGCTCAGCCACACCATTGAACATCAGATTCAGAAGGCTGAAAAACAATGCACCAAAATATTTCCCTCCATCCGTCAACCTCCCATACGGCATCTCTGTTCTGAAGAAAACCGACAGTGCTATCAACGACATGACTGTGATCTGCGCGGTCTTGAATATGTAAATGAACGAGTTACGTTTCATCAGCAGCCATTCCCTTGAAAAGCAAGCGCAGAAAAGCTCCCAAGGGGGTAAACCGTACTTCTCCTTAACTAAAGCTGCAGGGTGAGCTCTGGATTTATTGTACGGAACGCTGAGCTCTTCAGTGAGACGTTGGCCTACGTGGAAGGAGCTGAAAGCCTCTGCGAAATCCGAAGGTGAGATGTATTTATAGGGTTGGTTTGTCATGTACCAGTATTGCTCTTGATCCTTCTTTGATGTCACTTCTTGAAGAAAATCAGCTTCTCCTTTTCGTTCCGGGCATTTAAACCCCATGTGGTGAAAGAAGTCGAGGACAGCCTCCCGTGGACCTTGGTAGACAAGATGGCCTTCTGATAATAAGATAACGTCATCGAACAGATTGTAGGTCTCCGGGGCTGGCTGCAGCAGAGAGATGACCATGGTTACATCCATTATATGCACAATCTGCCTCATGTAGTTCACGATCTGAAAAGTGGTGGAGCTGTCCAAACCGGTCGATATTTCATCCATGAGAAAGGCTTTTGTCGGACCAACGAGCATTTCCCCTGCCATGAACGAGCAAATCACAATTTGAACAGAAAAAATTCAAGAATTAAGTCACTGTGCATCTTTCAAAGCACGTACTTACCAGTCGTTAAGCGTTTCTTTTGCCCTCCCGAGATGCCTCTCCTCATGTCATCGCCAACCAGAGTATCCGAGCATATATCCAAGCCAAGTATCTGTTGTCTGAAGTCAAAATCCACATTCTTGAGAGATAAAAATACAATCTTTTTTTGAGGAAACAAACCTTGAGTGCATAATCTGTGATCAAACTGGCTTTCTTGCCAGGGATGGATGTGGCCTTCATGATTGCATCAAGTTCAAGATCAGGTTCGATTCCGGCCTCCTTCTCACGCCTCGAGAGCTCTGCCAGCATGTCATGCCGCGAGCCAGCGCCCAAGCAACAAGCGGAGAAGTCAAGAGTCTCCCTCACAGTCATCTCCCCATGATGAAGATCATGCTGGCTGATATAAGCACATGTCTTCTGAGGTACGAATTCACTCAACTCGTGCCCACAATACGTGATCTTCCCTGATTTCTGCATAACTACGAGTAAACATACAAAGCCACACCACCATTTATGATGCAAATTTGAATACAATGGATACATATACATACCCTCAAATTGTGATCAAGCTTCCCAGCAAGTGAAAGCAGGAAAGTAGTTTTTCCGGCACCGGGAGGCCCCAAAAGCAGAGTCATCCTAAATACAAATCAACTCTCAATACAGAATCAATTTCATGTGAAACAAAAAATGGAGAAAGATTGTAACTTTTTAAATAACAGAACAAAAAAACCTTGATGGTCTAATGATTCCATTGGCATCTTTGAGTATCGGCATCTTTCTCATCTTCGAAGAAGCAAACTTCATTAGTCCAAGAACACTCTGAGAGAGAGAGAGATTGCTAATGAACTTCTCTAAAGAAAAGTAAAGAAACAAACTTTCTAACTTCATTAGTCCAAGAACACTCTGAGAGAGATTGCTAATGAACTTCTCTAAAGAAAAAGTAAAGAAACAAACTTTCTAATTCAAATCATTAAAACCTCAATGAAATTGATTGTAGAGTTGATCAAAGTGGGAAGAGCTCTGCTTCCAACATGAACATCTCCCTCCACTGCTAAATGCTCGAACCTTATCTCTATCTTCGGCATTTCAATCCCCACTCTGCAAAACCAAATCCAATAAAACCAAGAATTCACACAGCAAAAAACATAGAGTGAGAGTTGAAATGAAGACCTGTCTAAGCGGCTCCTCTGGCAGCGTAGGAGCTGCTCGTGCTTGTGCTCATTGTCGATGGCGTGGAGAAGGGCATGCCGGAGCTCGTCGATGGTTTCTTTCCCGGCAGCCATTTTGGTTTTGGTGAGAAAGAAAAGTAGTGTGGTGATGATGGTATTAGTAATGGAAATGCTTTGCCGTTGACGGTTGGTGGTTTGAATAAGTGTTTTCCACACCACTCACATCAGCCATTTACACAATTTTCCAAATTAAATTGACTTTTAATCCTTCATTTTTAAAGATTCTATTGGAAATAATAGACCATAGACCTTCCATGTCTAACGACGCCAGTCTTACAAAAAGAAAATACACTTCTTAAAGTTTGTCTCTTGTTGTTTGCATATCCCTTAGAATTTATAGGAAAATTGTTTGTGTGATTCTTGGAACTTTGGCAAGTTCGTCGATGCCTAACAGATTTGAAGGTTACTACATAATAGGACGGAACTGTTTGTATTGAGGAAAAAAGGTTTCTTCAACTCGACTTATAGTTAGAGTTGTTTTATTGTTTTCATTGTAATTTGCATGTTACTATTCCTTTTCTTTGATTGCAGTAATAATTAGAATTTTCTTCGATTGCAATACCACTTATACATGGCTAGCGATAATCCCCATATTTCTAGCATATTATGCAAGACTAAACATTCCAATCGTATTTTAGTCGTATTAGTCTTGACTTCTAGAAGGAAGAGAAATGCGCACTATCTTGAGGTTGATCATTGGCCACATTCAAAGAATTTTGTGAAGAAAACAACTTTGCAGAATATATCTTAGTCATGAGCTAGAAACAAATTATGCTGTGCAATTAGAACTCATGGCTAAGAGGAATTCTAGTCAAAGTAGAATTCTGTTTACTAGGATTTTTCTCATAAAATATCCCCTTTATTACTTGCAATTGTAGAGTGTAGGAGTGTATTTTTATTGGACAATCTCCGATAAAATAAGTCATGTGGATACGAACTAGGTAACCAATCACGACGATAGGCAATGGAAAGATCGAGGATCAAGAAGTTTGATGGATTGGATTTTAAAAGTTGGAGATCGAGGATTATCACTACGATGAAGACCTATATTGGAAAGAAAAGCTGGAGAAGATGGATTCCGAAAAGTGAGTTTTTGCAGAAAATTGAATGATTATGAAAGGTTTTATGCTAACATAGTTGACATTAATCAGATAATATACTTTCATTACATCGCCACAATGTCAAATGAAAACAGAAAAAGTGAACATGTTTTCAAGTTTAAGCATAAACAAGAGTTTAGAAATGCTGTGCCTGAAAACTTCAGTACAAATGAGTTGTGCTCGTTGATTCAGTTTTGGCTCTGCAGTCCTTAATCCCCGCTTGCACAGCCATTACAGCCACAGTGCACACATTCAATAACCTTTTCCTCACGTAAGTGCTTTGGGACTCGGCAGACGCAAGTAGTTTGAAAGTTATGGTCTCGAGGCTGCATGCACCTCAGGCAACAAAGCCTTTCATAACCAGGCTGCCATCAAAACAATTATCATGAGAATTTGTAAGAGTATGTAATATTGTAATGTGCATTATAGTAATCTTCGTTTTTAACATTATACTTATTTGATACAACAATCAGTCTTGTATGTTACTTCCTCAAACAAAGATTTCCAAATCTAGTGTGCACTAACAGAAACAAAGAGGACTTGCATTATCATTGTAGAAAATCTTGAATAAGGGCATACCTTTTTCCACTTTGCGATTAAGTTACGGTCTGCATAACCCTGATCCAAGCAGAACTCATATAATTCCTTGGAGATTTCCTTCCTCCTGTGATAGAGATCATATATATATCTACTCTTCTGATGGGCTATTTTGAAAATAGGCCACAGGGCCTCACATTTCCTTTTACCATCATGTGGGTCATTCTCAGCTGCCGCAAAAAAATGACAGGCAAGGATGTAAGAAACTAAGAACACAATTTGAGAAGACAGCAAGCAGACACATATATGAACCAATTAACACCCAAGTCACAAGATAAGATTAGAATAATGCAAATGTTCAAATAAAATAGATTATTGTCAATAACAATCAAACTATCAAAGAACCTTCTCTCATCTTTGCTTGTAGTTCACGAAGAGTCGGTTCAATCAGCTCCCACCCCTCTGGTATCTTTACTCGGTTTGTCTTCACCTTTGGCATGGTTCCTGCAACAAGATCCTGTGGAACAAATCAGAAAAATTATGCTTAGAAGCTAGGAAATCCATAGCTATGTTGGCAATTTGAACTAAAATTCATCATACAAATGATCAACAAAACAACTTTCCAATCTATCTCACTTACTCAGCTAGATATCAAATTTGTGGCTTTTTACTAATTTAGCAAACAATCTAAGACCACATTCATATCTTATTTGTTGAGAAATGGATGAGCAAGACAAAGCTGCAACCATTGAGCTAAATCAGTTATAAAAGTCAGTTACAGGCGTTGGAAAGGAGCTGCAAAAATCAACTAACTCTACACATGTACATTGAGGAATGAAATAGCAGTCACTCGAGCAACTATGAATATTCATCAAGATCTTATTTAAAGAGATAGAATCTGATCATATGATAATAAGATAGAAACGGAGAGAAGTCTGTGAGAGTGGGAGAGAAGTCTGTGAGAGTGGAACGCAATCTTGTGCATTGGACTTTTGTTCATCTTCTTATAATTGATAATCTTTCTTGTTCTTAATGGTTAGGTGTAGTTAGTACTTTGAGTTTGCATTAAACAGATTTCATTCTTCCGTTCTTGATTATGTGATTCTATTCAATAACTTCATTATTGTTGATAGTTTTAAATTGTTAGTATTTATTAGGAAGCATGAGACTCTCTGTTTAATTGCAAAAGTAGGTTTGAGCATCTAATAACAATTCGAAGCAGCTGAAACATAAGATAACTTGGATGTGATGAAGATTTAAAATTTAAAGCGGCAAAAGAACAAACCCTAGAGAAATTTCATCAAAGCATAGAACCTCATCCCCACAGTAAAATTGATAAAGGTCAACAAATCAAACCTAAATCTACCAATTAATCCGACAACACAGTTGTACAACAACAAATATCAACAATCGGTCCCTAACCAAATAAAAAGCTTTAAAAGTTCAGGGGAAAGAAAACATTACCAACAATTTCAGAATCTACGGTGGCAGCGGCGGAGGGGATTCCGATTTGTAAGAAAGTGTATGCGGAAATTCAATTCCTCTATCAAATCTACCGATGGCTAATTGTAGAGCTCAGAGACACAGAGACACAAAAAGGGTAAACCACGGATATAAATATATTCGGAATTTAAAATTTCATTGAAACAGCATTTATCCGTTTTAATTTTCTTTTTTATTTTTATCTTAATTTTATTTTTATTTTATGAGTCCATACCTCACTTTTTAAACGGATTTTTAATTTAAATGCAGTAGTTTAGGAATGAAAAGTGTTTGAATTAGAGACGTTATAACTTAATCCAAGTAGACTATAAACCTAGCCTTCCAAGTTAACAATGCGGGTTCGATTCCCGCTACACCCTTTTTCTAAATAAATATTCTATTAGAATTCTACTGTAGAATATACATAATACATTATGATTGATATTTGATCAAGATTAGTGAATTTTGAATATACAATTCCAAAAATTCTCTAACCTACGATCCGATTTTTTGTTTTCAACTCAAGAAAAATATAAAAAAAATCCGAATGAAGGCTGCTCATTGTCTCTTGTAAAGAAATACTCTTTGTGTCTCCTAAAAATAGTATAGTAGTATTTCTATTTTGATCTGTACCTTAAAATTATATAATAGGAGTAATAATTTAGAATCTTTTAAATAACTTATTACTCTACAATTTATTAAAAGTAACAAGAGTGAACTAAAAAAAAAGTCCCCGAACTATGCGTTTATCTCGCCATTAGTCCCTGGACTTTCAAAATATCCCCAGACAATCCTGGACTAAGCGTTTATCTCGAAAATGGTCATTTTTCACTGTTTCGGGACGAAAATACCCTTTTGGGGGTTTGGGGGGAGGGGGGAGTGGACAATTTGGTCTTTTTTACACTTTTAACATTTTAAATCTGATATTATTTAAGTGATGTACTAAATCTGATATTATTTTCAAATTATCATTCTTCTTCCTTTTTACTACGCTTCACTTTATTTCTTTATTTAAATATTAGATTTAATTTTATAAAATTTAAATTTAAATTTTGATTTTTAAATATCAATAACTTTTTATTAATTATTAAAATTATTATTAAATAACAAATTAATAGTTTTAATCAATATTTGATAGTGTCTAATATTTAATCAATAACGTACGACGATGCCTTAGTTTTAATTAATATTTAATAGTTTTAATCATAAATAGATCATATAACACGATTTATTTTGAGATAAATATGCATCTAATGTAAAACTAATATAATTTTCGTTTAATTTGAAAACAATCAAAATTAATTAGAAAATTTCAACAAAAATTCTTCTATATCAAATTTTAGTAGTATCAAATTATTAGTCAACTTCATAATGTTTAATCACAAGCAATTATAACAACTGAACCAATGCTAAATAGAATAGCTCTTATTTTTCCATCATGATTAATCTGTATTTCTTCAATTCAGCTAAATATTATATTAAATAAAAAAAATTAATAGTTTTAATCAATATTTATAGTGTCTATGAATTAATAGTTTTAATTAAAAAAATTTATTGATATTTAAAAAATGAAATTTAAAATTTAATTTTATAAAATTAAATCTAATATTGAAATAAAAAAACAAAGTGAAGGATGGCAAAAAGTAAGAAGAATGATAATTTTGAAATAATATCAGATTTTATACATGACTGAAATAATATCAGATTTAAAATATAAAAAGACCAAATTGCCCAAACTCCCCAAAACCCCCTAAAAGGGTATTTTCGTCCCGAAACAGTGAAAAATGACCATTTTCGAGATAAACGCTTAGTCCAGGGTTGTCTGAGGATATTTTGAAAGTCCAGAGACTAATGGCGAGATAAACGCATAGTCCAGACACTATTTTTGTAATTCACTCAAATAACAATTTAATATTTCATATATTTCACTAATACTATTAATAATGTGAGATTTACTATTCACTGATAATACTTCCCTTATATTTGCTCTTTCTCTCCCGCTTTAAAACTTGTATTATCATTTTAAAACTTGCTATCCTTAAGGGACTGAATGAATAATATAAGCAAGATATATAGTTGTATAACATAGCTCTGATTACCAAATAAGTGTTCCTATACAAGTGTAAGTATTATACTAGTAAAATATTGTTACACAAGAGGTATAGAAAAAAATTCTCATACATCTTTGGGAATGCACAATAATTTATTCAGATCAGAGGCGCTCCTCCGCCGCCCAATGTGGAAGAGCTGGGCTAAAATGCGCAGCCACAACTCTCTTGTTGAGAAGCTCCACCATTTCCTTCAACTTCACACACTTGGGCGTTTTATACTGACTAAAAGTAGCACTCCTCTTCTCCACAGCATAGTCCATCAGCTCTTCAAAACTCCCCCTCTCCACAATCCGAATCTCCAACGGCCCGATCGACTTGTCGACCACCCGACACCGCCGGTACACTGAATCCATTGCCTCCTCCATCGCAAGGCAACACTGCTCAACCACTTCGCCACTAGGCCAACCATCCGGATCCTTCAACAGCAACTCCCAGAATATCACATAGTGGCCAGGGATCGTCGTGGTGTCCGCGTAGCTCGTGTAGTCCACCACGACCACTTTGGACTCGTCGAGCAGTTTGTACGCCCTCTCCACCGCGCCCTGAAGAGTGGTCTCGTCGGTTTTATCCGCATCGATGCTGAGCAGGACGTTCCGCCGCGCGAGGAACCGAAACTGCGGCGCGGAGTTGTGGAACCCGGTGACTCGGAAAATGTCGCCAACTCTGTACCGGTACAGACCGTTGTAGGTGGTGACGACGAGCTCGTATTCCTTTCCTATCTCAACGTTCACCATGTCCACCGTTTCGGAAAACTCCGGGTCGTCAAGAGGCAGGAACTCCATGTAGGCTGCCTGTGGCATGAACGTATAGGAGACTTCGGAAGGATTGCAGAAGGGATCGAAATTAATTCCGACCGCGCACTCCGACGAGACGTACACAGTGCTGACCACCGGCAATCCGCCGCTGTAGTAATCAACGGTTGGGATATATTGTGACATCGAACCGGTCACTATCGTGTCAATAAATTTGGCATTAGGCCAAATCCTAGTGATGATCCCTTCCCAGTTATCCTTCTCGCATTCCCGTGCTAGCAAGTTGGCCAGCTCCGGTTCGGGCCGCAGCACCCGGCCCATGCACCCGCGGATCGCTTGATCATCCACTCTCGAGTCGAGCGACCCGGTCCGGATATCACGAGTTAGTTCTCGCCAGTTGAGCTGGAGAAACCTGATGACCCGTAGTAGGCCTGAGGCAAAGATGGCCCCGACTCGGATAATACGTTCCCGCTCATAAAGCCCGCAGAGCATCTGAGTATACATGCTCTGGAATATATCCTCACAGCACACGGCTTCATACGGGCTTGATGATGACTTCATTGCATCAGCAGGCATATTTTTTATATCGACTTTGAATAACCTGGTGATCGCGGAGCGGACCATGAGCCCACCCTTCGTCCTTCTCTCGGGCTTTATAAACATGAAGTGCAGGGATTTACCTTCGTCCAGCCCCTTCACGTGCCTGTTCTGTCATAACAATTCTTAAGAAAATGCAATCAATGTATATATATTTAGGGAGTGGTTCACTTCAGTGGTTAAATGAGAATAATATCAGTTCCTTGATACATTTATATCAGTTGGTATCTCAAAACCCTACAAATATTCATGAATCAACGAACTAATATACTTCAGCAACTAATATGTTTCATGAAACTGATATAAAATGTATCAACGAACCGATATAGTTCTCATTTTAAAGAAACATATCAGTTCTGAAATGAACCATCTCCTATAGTATAGTACTATATATTTGTGTGATTACCGGTTGAGAATAGCACGAGCAAGAAAGAATTGCTTTAGTCGGATATCCTGATCTTGTTTAATGGCTGGAATGAGTTTTCCTTCGCCACCTGAAGTTCCGCTGCTGTTGAAGCAAAACAGAATTGCTGAGAACAAATTCAAGCAGGGGAAAAGCAAATTTCATCAGCACCTGATGATGAAATCAGAGACGGGTTGTGAGGTCAAAATCGGGGAGCGATCTCCGTCAGCTATTCGTCGGATGAAAGGCAGGATATCTTCATAGGTTACCACCGGAACTTTTGACTTGAACGCCTCCCGATCCGTGGCGCCATCGAGATTGAAACGCTTCAGATATTCAGTCTCTCTGTTTTCGGATAGTATTCCGGCTAATGTAGCTTGCTGCACCTTGTCCGCATTCTCAGTCACTTCTTCGATGAATTGAAGCGCTTTTGCATCGTCCATAGCTGCTCAATTATACTGCAAAAGCCTATAAATTTACTGAGCTTCAAACTCCTTTGAATTTATACAGCAAAAGCCTGCAAATTTACTGAGCTTCAAACGCCTTTGAATTTTATACAGCAAAAGCTTATGAATTTATTGAGCATCAAACTCCTTTGAATTTATACAGCAAAAGCCTATAAATTCACTACAACTCAAAACTCCATTGTTTTATTGTCACTATCAACTGTGTCGAAAATTTTGGCAGATTTAAATTAAATGCGTGACGTTTTGGATAATTATTTAATGAATTTAAAAAATGAGTTTCGTGACTCAATATATTGCAGCTTAACAACAACTTGAAGCAGCTGAATCATGAGGCTTAAAACGGTGAAAGAGAAACCCTAGAGAAATTTCATCAAAGCATCGAAGATCATCGCCACAGTAAAATTGATGTAGGCAAACAAAGCGAACCTAAATCTACCAACTAATTCTATAATAAAACACCAAATATCAACAATCGGTTAGCTCGAGCTCATCACGAACTTTAAAAAGAGCTTGTAGAGTTGAGGGAAAGAAGCATTACCAGCAATTTCAGGAATGGCAGAGTTCTCTGGAGGAGATTGAGAGGCGATGAGATAAGAATACTGATCTTGACTTCGAAATATAATGGGATTTTCAAATTTAATCGAAGACGCATTTTGAAGATTTGCTATCGTTTTGTTTTTGTTTTTTATATGACCTCATCACTCCTTTTCATTTCATTTTTTGAGCAAAATCGAATCAACAAATTACATTTTTTGAAGATTAAAATCGAACCAAATTGAAATATCAATAAAAAACCAAAATTGAAATTCAAGCTATATAATATAACGATTTGAACTCAAACTGTATATAATATCCGAAAAGTCAAAATTGAATAAAATTACTTCTACATCCTTATATGTAACGTAGGAATTAATAATTTTTTTGTGGAGTATACCTACTTTTATCTATTCCCTCAGTTCCTTCATAATTGAGTCATTTTTCTATTTCGGAAAGTTCCCTTATAGTTGAGTCATTTCCATTTAGTAACTTTTTTCTCTTTCTTACTTTACTCTCTCTTACTTTATTCTCTCTACTTTATTCACTTTTTACTTTATTCTCTCTACTTTTTTCTCTTTCTTACTTTTTTATCTATTTATTTAACACACTCAACATTCATTTCTTAAACTCCGTACCAAAAAGTTTCGCCTCAACTATGAGGGAACGGAGGGAGTATATGATTTCGTGATTAAGTTTGATTGAAGATTACAACACACTCTAATATCAAAATTCTGATATGCTACATACTTAATGTTTTTATATTTATCGAAAAAGGCTCGAGCTTGCATGCGACGATCAAAGGCTCGAAATAAATGGTTAAAAGTCAAACCGCAAAATAAAAAATAAAAAAATACAATAATATCCCCAACTAAAAAATTAAAGGCAAAACAACGCCAACAACCTAAAATAACTAAGACAACGCCAACGGCTTAAAGTAACTAAGAAACACAAGCAACAATAACAACGGCAAAACACGAGCTAATGCAATAATGCATGATTGGGAACCGAGGACACAAGCTTGGTATCAATCATCACTCTAAAATCTGATAATTTTCACTCAATCGATTGACAACTCCGTTGTGTGAGAAAGGTTTGGACACCCACTTCTATTCAACAACACAAGTATCCAAAAATGTCTTCTTTTTCCGGTCTCTTAGTTTGACTCAAATATTTGAAAAATCATTTTATTCCGTACGTTCCAGATCAACTAAGATATACTCATTGTTTAGTTTAACGTTATTTATTTGTTTTATACTATATTTAATTACATTATAATACATTAAAAATTGTTATTAATATTTTTAATTTTGTAATTTTTATAAAAAAAAGCTCATTTTTTTCAATAATTTAGTTACATGAATAAAATGATAAATCAAGCTAGATAAGTAGTACTATATGTTACTTTCCAACATCAAAATATGAAAAAGATGTCATTGACTCATTCTAATTTCTTTACAAAAGAAATCCACCTTATCAAAAGATATTCCGGCAAAATAACACAACCAAAATTTCAACTTCAATATTAAAAAATTAAAAATCAGATCAAAACCCCAGATCCTTTTAAAGAAAATGCACTCAATACACTATAGTTCAAATTACATGAAATGACATATATATAAAAGTGTGTGCAATAAAATTTAAATCACCCAAACCCATATATAAAAATTTGTAATTAATTTTTATATTAAGTAGCCGTTAATTTAGACAGTAACGCGGTAAAAGAGTTCGAATTGCAAACACAAATTATGGCATAGAAATTTTCATAATGTTGGTAAATAAAAAACAATTAGAAATGAAAACATCTAATTTCACCCCATGCGTGCATGCAGAAATATAAGCAAAATATTGATCGAAAATTGAAAAATCCCTAATTTCCATCCGCGAAGGCGAAGCATACGAGTACAATCGATTCATCCCCAATTCGAAAAACCCTAACAACAATGAACAATAAAGCAATTCAAAATTCTCGAGATCTCAATTATACAATTATTCGATTCGCAATGAATGAATGAAAAATTCAACATCAAATCAACATCGATCGATCAGCGCCGCACCTTCTTGTGAAAATTCCGGTGGCAGTTGCAGGCGGCGCACCTCAAGGCGGCGGCGGTGCCGTCCTCGCCGGCAGGCATGAACTCGCAGCAGCCGTCGACGGCGTACTTGCCGATGCTGGCGGCGTGGTTTTTGCGGCACTCCTCGTAGGTGACCTCGCGGTCGAGCTTGGAATTGAGCTTCCTCTCCTTGGGCTGCTGGTAATTCATTTTGGATCTGGAAAGGTATTGGAGAGGGGAAGCGAGAGCGTAGATATAGAGATAGAGCGATGTGATGTGAATTAGGATAATGATGCAGCGGCGTTTGAAGGAGGTAGGTGTGATTTAAAGGAAGGTGGTTGGGCGTGAGCAGTAGGCTCTGCGATAGGTGGCGCAGCCGATTTTGATTGATTTCTCGCCGGCATTGGTAGATCGATGTGAAAAGGTGGATAGCTTTCAATAATGGCCACCTTTTTCCATTACCAATTTATTGTTTCCATCTGCCAATTTTTCTCATTTTTTATTTAAATTTTATACTACTCTCGTCTCCACTATTTAAACATCCATTTTGATTTAAGAAATTATTTCACTATGGTTGGATCCCATTTTATACTACCTCATCTTTAAAAAATAATATTTTTTGAAACTTTTAATGCACAATTGGTAAGTGAGAGAGAATTGAGTAAAGTAAGTTACAAGAAGAAAAAAAATATTGGAAGTAGTGTTAGTGGATTGTATGATCTACTTTCTAAAATTGAAAGTTTATGTTTTTAAAGGTTGAACAAAAATGGAAATACAGTAGTTTTTATTTTTAAGAAACAACACTATTAGTTTTATATTCTTAAAATGTGAGTAACGATTTAGTGGAGTATTAGATTCATATCTCTAGAAAAAAACGGGCTTCCATTTCTGTTATTAGACCGAGGGTATCTACCGACGTGCCAAGTGACTACTCTTCGTGCTGATTTGTAGGAACCTTGAAGGATGGAACAACTGATTTAAGGATTTAAAGCTGCTTCATACCCAAAGACAATGATCGATCCCCTAATTATTTGGTTAAGGAAGAACAGTCCCTTGCCACTAGACCAGACCCTTAGATTTCGATTATTTTTAAAAATATTAATGTTTCTTTAAATTCGTGATGGAAATAGAGACTCATAGTATACATACTTGCTAAATCAATTGTCATACACATTTTTAATACACTTGGAAGTAGTCTTTGGATTATTTTTTGCTTAGTGAAGTTGTGTTTATTTGCACGTTTCGGTGATTTGATTGAACAAGGCAATAAAATAGGGTCATCAACTCAACATCATGATATAAATTGACACGACAACATGATATTAGGTTTGTGTCGATTGGTACAATCAACGAGTGATGTTTCCTTAGATATAATTAAAACATAGTAATTGCATCATAAAATTATTATCAAGTTATATGCTAATGCACAATTTATACATTATTTGTTCTATACTTTTATCTAGGACGTTAACATATTGTGAATGACATTAATTATGTTTTTATCACTATAAATTGACACTACATCGATGGAAAAATCATGACTGCTTCACTAACGACAGATCTCACCAAAATGTTCATCAAAGTGCCTTTTTAGGGCAAATAAACGTAGACACATAAATTATAATGGTGGTTTCGAAGATGCCTTATATCAAAATTATTTTAATCTAATAGTCCGTACACAAAGATTAATAATTTAGATGTCAAAACAGTGCGCAATAAGTAACCAAAAAGAGACTTTATTGCAATCAATAAATCTATGTGACCAAATTTTGTACAACCAAAAACTAATTTATTTGTATAAAAATAGGTTTATTTATGCATTATATTAAAATATATGGATGCATATATATGGAAAGTGTATAATATTATGGTCATATATTTATGATTTATGTATATTTTTTTTAACTTTTTGGAACCATTAATTTTATTTAGTGCATACTTTAATTCAAAATTTAAAAATAATAGAAAGAAAATTCAAATATAAAAATAAAAATGAGGTTAAATACTAACAAGTCTTTTTAACTTATCCACTTACTATATTTATGATTTTAATATATAATTAATACATCAAATATTAATATTACCTTATTTTGGTTGTACAAAATTTGGTTGTTTATCATTACTCTATTGCAATTAACATCAATTTTTTGTGTGTCGCCGAATTCCCACAATAATCTTGTGTGACAGTTTTAAATGACGTGGATATGATATGACAAAATTAGCGTTGAAATGACAATGAACCGATTAAAATAATGTCGTTTTGATAATCAATTATGTTAGAACTTTTAATATTCAATGTATTTTGTTGTTAAGCAACGCTTTTGTCTAGTTAGACATTTTGACATGCCATCTCAGATGACGGCAACTGGCAACATAGCTTTGGACATTTCGGTAATTTGGAAAAAAATCTAACATTCAAAGTTAGGACAGTTGTTGGTAAAAGCCTAAATTGACATATAATTAGTGATAACTCGAACCTCCGACTATGATTTGCACGACTGTGATAACTCGAATCTCCGATATAGAAATATCTCAACTTCTTTTGCGTTTACCACATTCATAGCTAGGACAATTGTTGGTAAAAGCCTAAATTGACATATAATTAGTGATAACTCGAACCTCCGACTATGATTTGCACGACTGTGATAACTCGAATCTCCGATATAGAAATATCTCAACTTCTTTTGCGTTTACCACATTCATAGCTAGGACAATTGTTGGTAAAAGCCTAAATTGACATATAATTAGTGATAACTCGAACCTCCGACTATGATTTGCACGACTGTGATAACTCGAATCTCCGATATAGAAATATCTCAACTTCTTTTGCGTTTACCACATTCATAGCTAGGACAATTGTTGGTAAAAGCCTAAATTGACATATAATTAGTGATAACTCGAACCTCCAACTATGATTTGTACGACTGTGATGACTAGAATCTCCGATATAGAAATATCTCAACTTTTTTCGCACTAACTCATCATGTGGAACAACTCTATTAAACAGTACTAATACATATTATGGAGAGTATATATTACAAATTCAGCTGAAAAAATAAAACAGACTTAAACTACCCTTAATTTGTTTCAGAACAACTCGAACTCGAAACAGTCACCGGCATCCTGCGCCGGCGCCGGTTGCGGAATTTCACTCTCGAAGAACTCCGGTATCTGAGGGGGTACGGCGCAGCGTATCAGCGCCCAGTTCAGTCCATCGAAGAAAGGGTGCCGCTTAATCTCGGCAGCTCCGGTTTGCGTCCCGAGCCGATTCTCGGGCTCCTTCACCAGTAGCCCTCGGATCAGATCCCTCGCCTGGAAACTAACGATGGGGGAGTCAGGAAATCGAAGGTTCTGCAACACCACATTCGCTAGCGTCTCGTCGTTATTGGTACCCTTGAACGGCGTCTTCCCGTACAGAAGCTCGTAGAGGAAGACACCGAACGTCCACCAGTCGACAGCGCTGCCGTGGCCCTCACCCTTGATGATCTCGGGCGCTAAGTACTCGTGTGTACCGACGAAGGAGTTGGAGCGCGCCTCTGTTGGCTCGGCTACGAGCTGCGGGAGCAGCCTGGCTTGGCGTGCGGCGTCGGCTTTCAGCTTCCTTGCTCTGGCTGCCGAATTTAGCCCGGGGCTAAAGCACGAGACTTCGCACGAAGGCCCGGTGCAGAATGGATCGATGCAGTTGGAACCTGCACATGGACCCGAGATCCGGGGAGGTTCCATTGCTAATGAGGATGATTTTACGAGGGTTGGGTTCACGGAACATCTCAGGGACAGGTCGAAATCTGTCAGCATGATGTGACCGTCCTCACGGACCATGATGTTCTCCGGTTTTAGATCTCTGTACACAATGCCGAGCATGTGTAGATACTCGAGAGCGAGGAGGACCTCAGCAACATAGAATCTGCAAAAGGTAATTATGAGCAAAGACTATACGAACACGAAAATGCGGGCGTGGATAGGAAACGAAACAGAGTCTAACAGCTAAATAGAGAAAGGTTTGCTTTATGTGCCTCATCAACACGTCTATTATCATCGAATACGCTCAATCATCGGACACATACACGGAATGGTTCTTGACAGCATAGAATCATTTTGAATCAGAAAATGCAAAGTCGATCACAATAAGAGCAAAGGAAGTAACAGAAAGCAAACCGAGAAGGCCAGCAAACCAAACCTAATGACCTAGTGATGTTTTTCGGTATATATTACTATGCATAACGTATATCCGACAAAATCGCCAAGGTTTTATAGTTACTATACTATATTTGCTACTCATCCATTAGCTCCAAATATCGTATACCTCAGCACGTTCAAATATAAAATCTATATCCAAGCACTTTCTAAAGCCCCTTCAAAAGCCAGTGAATTTCCTCTTTATGTTTTGTATTAAGTGAATGCATTACTTTCTATGGCGTAAAAGCAGAAAACGAAAAACGAAAAACGAACTATGAGCCTTAAATACCATACCTTGCAGCCTGTTCAGGAAAATATCGACCGGGTTGCTTCTGCCTGAGCACATGTAGATCTCCACCGGGACAAAACTCCATAACTAAACAGGACAAATTATCCGAGGTAAACTGGGCGTAGAGAGTCGGGAGAAACGGATGATCCAGCATTTTGAGAATTTCTCTTTCAGTTTGAGCTCGAGGCATCTTTTTCCTTTTTGCTAAGAACTCATTATCCATTACCTTTATGGCAAAAAGGCATTCCGTTCTTATCAATTCAGCAAGATACACCGAACCGATATCTCCAGAACCAAGTTTTTTCAGTAGGTTGAAGTGATTCAGCCCTAGAAAACCATACTTCTTTCTTATGTGGTTGATTGCTTCCCACCTGACGTCCTTCGACATGTGCGGCTTATTATTGCACGTTGAGCCACTCAGATTGCTCTCGTCGCTGAGGCTCGTGTTGCTACTACTGAAGTCGCAATTACTGCTGTTCGAGCTCTGAGAAAGATCCCATTTTTCACCTTGTTTGGAAACCATGATACTTTTAGCAACAGAGGTATCTTTATTCGCATCAGAATCCGTGCCAGCCGTTGGAACCTGAACCCCGGCACTATCCAAGGGATCCTTGCAGGAATCCTTACTCGAATCCCTCAAAGAACACTGACACCTCTGGCAGATTACTTGCTCTGAACCATGGTCCTGAGCAGTATCTACGTCATGAGATCCTTTTGAGCTTCCATCAGTATATATCGTTACCTTCTTTGCTTTCTTTATAACGATGTTCTTGTTTCTGCCAACTGGCTTGACCGCACGAGATGTACCTTCTTTGTTTCCTTTAACCACACTGGATGAAGACACCGTCTGTAGCCTAGACTTCCGTCTTACCTTCGGTGCTGCCTTTTCAACTACATTCGAGGAAGCGGGAACTTCCTTGATGGGGACGTTCGCAGCTTTGCTTGAGCCAGAACTTTTCAGGTCTTCCTTTAGATGATTATCATGAGCATCGTCTCGGGGCAGAACAGAAACTGAACAGCAGTCTTCTTCCTGTAGGCCTACTCCCGAATTCTGCATATCAGCTTCCGAAACAGGTATTATTTTATTATGCGCAATGTTCAACTCTGCACCCTCCATAACTACGGCAGCCGGTCGAAGAGCAGAATCTTGAAGCTTCCGAGGCAGCTTGCTGGCAGAACATAAGCCAGTATCTTCTTTGACAGGAGACTTTCCTACATTGTCACATTCATCCAGTTGATGACCGGGATCTCGTGACTTATGTAGTTTATTCTTTAAAGTCGCTTTATCATCTAAACAGGGAGAAAAATTAGGACCTTGGAATGTTGACGGTGGCAAGGTTCCAGAAGAACACGAGGCACTCTGCTCCGGAACCAGAGATATTTCTATCCTTCGTGCTTCACTTTCAACCGAAGAACAGCTAGATTCACCGGTTTCAACCACAACAGACCTGTAAATATTAGCGATTTTCCCAGCTTCCGAGACTCTAGGAGATGCTGGCAGCGACTTCCGTTTCACAGCAGCCATCTCCGCTGCCTGAGAAATGCACAATCCCCTAAGAGCCTGCTTCAAAGAGACGGGCTCAGAGAATCCAATCCCGGGAGAATGAGAACCAACACCCCTCATCGGCTTCTTTGAAGGGTTTCTCCGCACATCTGAAAGATCAAGACTTTTCGTTGATCTGAGATTCACTCCTTCGAAAAGCTTATTGATGTCATCTTCCAACGTCTTGTTCATTCCTTTTTTAATGATCGGAGGCTTCTGGTCTTTCTTTGACTGACGAAACGATTGAGGCTGTCGCGTTACACTCCGTTCATCCTTTACCTCCATTATTTCACAATTCCCACGAAATGAACCCATCCTTTGTAACAGATCAATGTGCAACAACTCAAATCAGAGAATCAGAGAGTTCCATCTCTCAAGAGCCTAATTATTTCTGAAACTACGAAACTAAACCTCCGAAATCAACGAGCTTTGCCAACTAATTTCTTACAACTATCAGATCAGAACATTCACCACATTCACCTGCATCAACAATCAGGGATAACATAAGCATTAACACCACCATTCAACAGCATTAAATTCAGAAATAATGCCCAATTACTCATAAATTGAAAATATCATATCTTTTTCTGCAAAAAAAAAATAGTTAATGCATCCATCAAAAAAATAACTCCTTCCATTTTTGCAAAACATCAAATCCACAATCCCAAATCAAATAAAGAAGGAAAACAGTAACTATCAAACCAGTAAAAAATGGTGCAAAATGCCAATCCCATTCAATCATACATCAAACCTGAGAAATAGATTCTCATTATCCAACCATGTCAACTTCACAAGAATAATTACCCATTTCGAAATTTACCTTAAATTCAAAAATTCAAAAACAATAACAATATAAAATACAGAAAGATTAGATTTTTACAAGAAATGAAAGGTAGTGTAACGCTAAACATTAATTAACAAACAAATTTCTCAGATAGATGCGATCAGCTGCGGTAAAACTAAGCTACCTGAAGGTTTCAGAGATCTAATATAAATATAAATTCAAAAGCTCACTCCTTTAATGAAGAAAATTGCTGCAAAATTTGAGCCTTTTCTCTCTTTTGAGATTGAGTGGAAAACCCTAAAGAGAATGATGGGCTTTTCTGATTCTCAGAAGGCTATTCGGTGGACAAGGATGTGAGAAGAAAGATGACAAAACTCCACTGTCTCTCTTCGTCTCTCTCTCTAGCATTATTTTCGAGGCTTGTTTTCTCACTTTCTGTGTTTTTTAATTACGCAGAAATTTGATTTATGGAAGTGGGGCCCACTTAGTCGTCTTAGGATTCGAAAATATTGTGAATAAATGTATATTACTATATGATATAAATATGATTTTATCAGTACAGGAATCTCGATTTTAACTGAATAATTTTTTTTATAAATACTCTAAATTACGAGTTCAAACAAAAAGCATTATATTTTAATATATGTTGTGGTTTTTTATGTATAGGGCTTTTAAGTGTTAACACTACTTCAACATTGTTTACTAAATTAAATGTATATTTAACTCAATTAAATAAGCTGCTTGCGAGGGTAAAAAGCATAATTAATTCAATTAATATTGAAGTAACGCTAGTATTTTTTTATTGCGGCATTTACACTGTAAATTTAATTCAATTAATTTTTATTTAACGCTAGTATTTTTTTATTGCGGCATTCACATTTTGACTGGATCTGTTGTTTTACAGGAAAATAATAGTATTGTTAAGAAATATGATTTGTGATAGATTAATTATATTGTGTTTGATAGTATCATAAAGTTGGTAGATTTCTAAACTTATATATTATTTTTAAAATTTATTTGTAATTAATAAATGTAGTACTATTAAATTATATATTAACATTCATAATATTGTTCTAATAATTAAAGTGAGATTTCTTAAAAGTAAATTATTACTACTGAGAACGAATATTAGGTTAGGCTAATATGGAGGTTTAGAGTTTGACTTTAGACCATTTTTGTATAAACATCTTTTCATATTCCAAATTTTTCTATCATATGAGAAATTTTAATGCTCTTTCATGTCGTTTTTGTTACACGAAATTTTGGGAAAAGGATTTGCGAAATAGGAACATTTCAAATCAATCAAATTATAATTCGTTTGTGTTTAGTAGTTTGTGCCACTCGGAATGCGTTATAGGAGATTCATTTAATGTAGGCTTCCATAATTCATAGTAGAGTAAAATAAATTATACGAATACTCTCTTACTATTACGTAGATCCTCATGTATATGGACGTAACACGGACGTAACACTTGAAATAGTTATATGTCAATCAGTATACTAAAATAAACTATAGGAGTACTCCATTGCTATGTAGAGCAATATATATATATCGATTGAATAATAAATGTGTAATTTTGATTAATAAACATATATTTTAATTATTAACAAAAAATTATCAGACATTTTATTATTGTAAATGAAACTATAGGTGTTACTAAATTGTAAATGCATGGTAGAATATTTTTTAGCAAACGATAAATGATAAGGCCAAAAGCAACATTTTACTCTAATTAATATTATTCAAACTTTATAGTTTGATTTGATTCAATATGGCATGTTTCTTTCAAGATGAATTTTTTATACTATGACAACTTTTGATGAATGGATTGAATAATTTCAACGTTGGTTGGCATCATGAATGAAAATGTAACGTAAACCAATATAATTAAATTTTTCTTCAAATGCTATCTTACCATGAAAATCGGTTGGTCTAACTACCAATTTTCTTTTAATTTCTTTTTCCATGCTCAATAATGTTCATTACTAATTTAACACATACTTTAACAATTAGAAAACGAATAATTAAATAGTTGGCAATGTTCATGCTATCTTCATCTTATAAATTCCTAGAACATTTTTATCAAGCTAGCTGTGATATTTAAATAAGGATATTTATTAAATTACACTTACTAAGAGAGTAAAACCCAAGTTTATTCATTACTTTAATTCCGGTAATTCTTTAGTCATACTAATAAATAGATTCAATACTAATAAATAAATGGGAAATTGGTCTCTAAAACCATGAACTTTGCCCAAAATTTGGTATTTCCCATGAACTTTGAAATTGGTATATAATATCACGAACTTTGCATTTTGTTTGGTATTTTCCAAACTCACTCAAATAAGATATTTTCATCAAAATCTTATTTAACATAGGCAACCGTGATATGTTTTATAATATTTGAAACCACTTTTTAAGTTCATAACATGTAGCATAAAAAGTCACGTTGAAAACCACGTTAATTTAATTGTGTCAAGTATGATAAAAGCCTCGTAAGTTAGTCAAATATAGTAATAAACATGCCGGGGGAAATACCAAACAAAATGCAAAGTTCGTGATATTACATACCAATTTCAAAGTTCATGGGAAATACCAAATTTTGAGTAAAGTTCATGGTTTTAGAGACCAATTTCCCTAAATAAATTCAAATTGATGATAGCAACATTTTACGTGGAAAGATTTTAGTATTTATTTATTTATTTTGTGTGTAAATAATATCTACGAACAATAAATCTGGCTGGCTGTCGGCAGATGAAGCCACACATAATGTGGTTGCCCAAATTAGTTAGAATATGTTTTCAAATAATAAATAATAATAATTAAAAGATTTTGTTTGGGGCCAATTTTAAATTATGTTAACCTATTATTTCAAATTATTTGTACAGCCAATTATATAAACATAGTATAATGATAGTTTTATTTTTATACCACGTCGTCCTATTGCCTCCAAATATGCTAAAAATTATTTGAATAGAAAATATAAATACCCAAACCTAAATTAGCTAGCAATAAAAATTAACAAAAAGCATCAAAATCATCGTATCGAATAAATAAACTATCTATCCAAAATTTTGTTGACGTAACGCATGTGTGTGTGTTTTAAATTGATTGTGTGACTCACTAGTAGCGCAAATCTATATTAAATTATTAATATTAATTATGCGATGACAAAAATAACTTTGTTTTAATTAATGAAACTAAAATATGTTCTTTTTAAATGTTCCGCCAATGCATATGCCAAATAATTAAATAAAAGTCCATATCTAAACAGGGATAGTTAGGCAATAGTTTATAAATAGTTGAATAAGAAGACAAATAAACATGAATAATTATTAATTAGGTAAGATTAGCAACAATTCATTAGTAGGGGAGGCTATGGCACGTCCCTTATTTCGAAACCACCTAGCATTTGGCAACCAACTCTTAATCCTCTTCAAAACATTGATTGGCAAATTTTCCTTATAAATAAAATAAAATAAACTATTTTACTATTGTATAATCCATAATAGCCTATATCGGTTCCAACAAGCAAAAAGCATGTAATATCATTTTTTTCTATATTAGAAAAAGGAGTCAAGAAATTAAAGGAATACAATTGAATTGCAATTGTATGTAGTCAACTGGGTCCTACTTTTTAGGTGCAATGCTTCACGTTCTACTATGTAACTTAATAATCATAATAGTTGACAATCATTTTTAAAAAATAATAGTAGTACTATAAATTTAGTTGACAAATCTTATCTTAGAAAATAAAGAAATACCCCCTATCATCGTTCGCTTTCCAATTTCCATTTAAAATTGTTGATTTAGCTATAATATAGGCAATTGAGTATAATTACGATTAAGTCGTGGTGTATGAATAAAGTCGATTAAAGTTATTTTCATGTATTTTTAATATTATTTAAATTCCAATAACAATTTTAAACATAAAGGAAATGACCCACACATCCAATGCATAGAATTAGCTATAAAAATAGATCAAGCAAATACTAGTAAGCATCGCACATGCACACCTCTATTTCATTAAATTTCACTCTTATTCCAAATTTATGTCATTTCACAAAATATTAAATGTGTAGCATAAATATATAATGGTGTACAATAATACTTTCTCTATTATACTACTAGAAAATAGTGTATGTTACGAATTTAAATAAAAGTTAGATAATGTGGTTAATGATTTGAAAATAAATTACTTTGTTGTTTTTATGATTATTAATGTCGACAATAATGGATCGATCACATATTTTTTGATATAAATAAGTGGGCCAAATGCGGATGAAAATATATCAAAAAATGATTCTTTGGAAATAGTAAATATGAATTATTTTATTGAATTAAAGGATCCAATATATGATAAAAAAAATTTATTTTATGTTTTCATATTCAAAATTTCCTAAGGTCTGCAAAATCACGTGGTGTATGTCAGAAATAGGGCTCATATAAATTGGACCTATTATTGATGGGTTAAAATTTCCAATCAACCACCATATGTGAACCACTATTTTTTCACACTGTAATATTATAAATAAATGAAAGCACAATAATTGAATATATGGGGTATAGATTTCAAAAATAATAATTTCACTTATCAAATCAGTGTCTACGAAAATAGTGAGAGACTTGCATCAAGATATTTATATGGCAATAAGTGTCATTTAAAAAAAAAGTTAAATATTTATATCTAATTATTTTGCCACTATTGTTGGGTTTTGTTTTTGTTAGGCTTGACCTAATAGTAGTATATAATTCAGGTTAAGTCTTTCTCTTTATTATGTATGAACATAAATGAAGCACATATACATTGACTTGAGATTCAACAAACGAAGGATGCATCTTCTCTTTAGATTCGACATGAATACATGTGGTTTAATTCGAATAAAATATATTTAGGACTTTTTTTTTCATTGGGCTAAGTTCGTGGGGATTTAATTAAAGTTAGAACATGATTGAGACATAATCGAAAGACCAGCTCGATTACTGTTGGTTGATGCTAACGTGAGGTTCCATTTGGCTTCTTCTAACGAGTTGTTGATTAGGGATCTGTGATGATGGTCAGTGTATTCGTTTTGTTTCCTTTTTTTTTTTTTTGATTAAAGGGTGTCACTGTTTCACTTATCCTGCTTGGTATCGTTGGTTTATGTGTTTTGTAATTGATCTTGCGCCTCTTTTTTGCTTGGACTGGATCTTGTACTGCTTTGCTCACGAGCCTTTTGGTTATATGGGAGAAAAGCTTGTAGCTAAAAGAAAAGAAGAAAAGTTGATGTGAACATAAGGTAGAAGAACTTTGGGCTAAAAACATAGTACTAGTACTCATGTCTAGGGGTCCAAACACCCAAAAACTAAGTACTTTTGGGCTCATCATGTCTTAGGTTTGAGTACATTGCCCTAAAGAAAAAATGGTCACTTTCTAAGTGGTCCATTTTGTGATAACTTCCTTTTAAGGCAGCCCCTGAAATTAAATTATGGCTATACTTTACTACTGCGACATAAAATGAGAGGAAATTTACTTAGTACTATATTCTTCTTCTTATTATTATAATTGGGGAACTTCTGAAATTTAGTACATAAGTCCTGATGAAAAATTAGAAGGCCACTGATATGATAGAAACACATCTCAGCTAATAAGATACTTAGGACTCGTTTGATAAAAAAGATGGGATATGAGAAGATATGTAAAATAAGATAAGAAATACGGACTTCATGTCAAGATATGCAAAGATATGATTTTTTTCCGTTGTTGTTTGATATAAAAGAAATTATCTAAATTTGTATTGTATATTAAATAACATGGCTTAACTTGACAAATTGATGGGATACATAAACAAGGTTAATGTTATAATTTTGGTAAGATTAGATAGGGCCCTGATCTTATATTGAGCTTTGAGTTAAGCTTAACTATGATATCAAACAATTAGAAATATCTATATATAATTCTCTATCTTGGTATTACTAACTTATCAAACATGCCCTTATCATCTAACAAATAGATTATGGGTTCGAGTTATCACAAGAATAGAGAATCATTATTCATTCTCTTAAATATAAAATAGTTAAAAATTAAAAGGCCACTTAACACAATTAAAAGGTTATTTTTCACAATAGCTCTAAAATTCGAATCTTAATTTTAGTAATAATTAGTAGATAAATTATGAGCTATTCCAAAGTTGGAGTTTTGAATTTAAATTATTATAATGTACTATATGCTAATTAGACTAGAATGGCGTTACATAAAATAAAAAAAATGAAAAGAACAATAAATTTATTGCCAAATTCTTCTATAGAAAGGGATGTTTCAATTAAAAAAAGTCCCCTAACTTCAGTTGAGACTTGAGAGTCAACAAAATCTAGTGATGTTGAATACAAAGACAAATCTTGCGGTCCCCTTATATCCCATAAATAAAAGTAACAATTATTTCATATATTATTTTGAATATATATGAGGAAAATCACACACGTATGTGATGTGGATAGATTGCATTGCTAAATTGTAATTCACTTAAAGAGGATTTGAGTAATAAAAAAAATACCTAAGTAACCATCATCTAATTACTTGATTATTTTATCACCTTAAAGTTGGATTAACTATTTAATTATAGGTACGAATTTCTAAAAATTTCTCTACAAATCTGTAATTGGTTCATGATATTTTGTCCCAAACCTCAGATACTTTTGGGCTTTCAGACCAACTAGATTGACCAATTTAAAATTATACTGTATAGTTTTCACTTGGGCTGCATTTAGGCCCATAATAAATATTTGGATTAGAAGGGAAATGACTAAGTAAAATATGGCCACAAATTTAATATCATAACATTAGTTGCATATATGATATATGCATAAAACAATCGAGTTTCATTTGAATACAGTGATCTTTATGCAGACATTTAATTGGTATCACAATTTTTATGTACCAAAAAATGAGGCATTACCAGGTTTGGATATATATAGTTAACTTATTACTTTATACTATTTCCAATCACAAAAAAAATTTAGTAGTAGTGCGACGAGTTAAATAGTACTTATAAAATCAGTAAAGCAAGGAAATAAAAAAATAATTAAAATATCTATACAATATATAAAATGGAAGTTTTAGAGAAATTTACAAGATTATCATTTAATTTAAAAAATTATATTAAATTAATATATATAATTTAAAATTCATTAAATGTGTGATTTAGTGGAATGAGTAGGAGGTTGTGATTAAGTGGAGTGAGTGGTTACTATAATTTTAAATGATTCGCTAGGAAAACTGCCTAGGAAAATGAAAAGGTTTTGGGAGTGAAACGGTTTTAAAATAGGATTCTCTCATATTATTACATGGGCTATAAATATGTGATACGGAGTATTTGGTAGCAACAAATTCAATCACACACTCAAATATATTTTTATGCAGAATGGAGATTTGGTGTTTTTATTCTTACTATTGGAAGAAGCTTCATACTATATGAGTATATGACGATTCTTCGCATTAATCGGTGATTTGCATCATTCAAAAAATATGCGTTTCAAACTTTCAACCTTAATCTCTTCAACAAAGATTAATCAGGGAAGAAGAAGTAAGGAGAAACGAATTAATGAGGTGAAGGGAGTTTGCAACGACCATGGCTAGGTTGGAATTCTAAATAAAAATATTTTTTGTCCTTTCATCGAATGCATGTGGTGTGAATTGTTCGATTATATACATTCATAGGTCTCATCTTATGCTTTGCTAGATGACCGTTTTAATACATATTGATTATTGATTTTGTGCATTGCAAATTGATTTTGTTCCTTATTTTACTGTAGTTTTAGGTGAGGTGGGCTGCTTTAAAGATGACAAACGAGTTATTTTACCTATGAGTTCTGTTGAAGAGTGACGAATTATGAAGAATTGAAGGTTTTCGTTTATAATGACGAGATTGATTTTAATTTTAAAGTTAATGTAGTTTATAAAGAAGTTTTAAAAATGATGAGTAATTATCCATTGTGTTTAATTCTTTATTGTGAATGATTTTTATCTTCCTACTCTATGATTTAATGTTTAAACATTATATTATGCGATTTGTTTTAAATTTATTATGCTTCAATATTGATTTGTATAGATTTTTGATTCTCACATAACTAAAATTGTTACTCATATGGTTCATTGTTAATGTTGATTCTAATTTTATTTAATTAATTTAAAGTTGAAAATTAATATTTTAAAAAAATATTAATCTGTGCATAGCACAGACGTGATACTAGTTATTAGTAAATGATGAGTTCACAATAAATAAATATAGACTAATTTTTATGAACAATCCTAAATAAAAAACATAATTATTTTTTTAAGTAATACTAGCATAATATTTACCCCAAAGTATTAAGGTTCTCAGCTAGATATAGGGCATACAATAATGGAATTTCAATTGGATAATTACCTTTCTATTTAGTAGCCCAATCTATGAATCCTGCAGGCTAGTTATTAAATTACTGTATTGGGTCAATGTAGACAAAATAGATGGGTTCTTTACAAGAATTACAATAAGACTAGGTAGTGACAAACGCACATAATTGTACGCACATAACTGAACTCTTTTTAACATTTTACACTGAAAACCATTTTAAAAATATTAATTAATTTAAAATAACTTTCATACTAATCATTGTGTAACACTTTGAAAAAAAAATTAAATTTTTACTTAAATATTTATATATTTAAACACTTTTTTTACTAAATATTGTATAGTTAATTCAAATAAAGCTCGAAATCATGCTACGATTCGGCATAAAATTTCTATATCGCTTCTTTCTTTTTGCTACATATAATATAAGTAAATAACAAAATTGATTTTTAATTAAATTCACTTAAATTTAAAAATTTAAGAATATTATGTACATTTATCTTTTCTCAAGATTAAATTTAAAAATTTAAGACATAATCTAATTTGTTTCACAACAAATCATATAGGTGTAGTCGTGTAGATATTTTAATTTTGCCCGTTCTTGGATCAACAAATAATTAATAAATAAAATTGTATAGTTTACTATTCATTAAAATAAAAACTTATCATATTATCTTAAACGTTACTGAAACTAAAAAAAAATTATTTGTTACAATCTAACAAATACTAGTACTATGTTTTTATTTCGGAAGCGAAAGCTTATTTATTTTATTTTATATTTAAATCTATATTAAGTGATTTTTATTGACATTATGTCGAACAGATTAAAATTAAAAAATTCATAGTAAGTCCATATATGTGTTTTATTACTTATGTTTAAACTACTGAAAATAACTTGAAAAGAATCATTGTTAAACTAGTACTCCCTCCGTTCCACAGTAATAGAGATATTTCATTTTGTGCACTCATTTTGAAAAAGTAATTATAAATAGTTAAAGTGGAGAAAAAGTAAAATAAGAGAAATAATATTATAGATAAAACTCTTCTCTACATTATTCTTTCTCTTACTTTACTCTCTCTTCACTTTAACTATTTAATATCATTTTTTTCAAAATAAGTGCAGAAAATAAAATGTCTCTATTACTGTGGAACGGAGGGAGTACTAATCCTTAAAGAAATATTCCAAAAATTTCCTCCAAATATATGAAGTAAAGAACAATTTTACTTAGTAAATAGCCAACAAATTGTAGTAGGAATATGCATTAATTTTTCCATGCTAGTATTGAGAAATGATTACACAGTCAGCAGATTAAACGGCAGATACCGTGCCACGTGTAAGCCATTCATCTTCTCCACTACAGTCAATCCTCAACCAATCTACACACTGCGCCCGCTTCAACGCTATATATTTACACATTTCTAGAAAATTCTCCGCTTAAAGCAGCTCAAAACTGAAAATATCTCCAGAATTTTACTGAATCTGTTCAATGGCGGAGAAATCATTCAAGTACGTGATCCTTGGTGGAGGTGTTTCTGCTGTGAGTATTTATTTTTTCAGTTCAATTTTTTTCCATTTTGCATTTTTTCGGGTATTTTATCGATCTCGATGGCGACTGTGAATTCAGCTATTGATTGGTTTAGGTTTTTACATATAAAATGAAAAAGAAAATAGAAGATGAAAGGCTTATGCTTGTTATTTTACCAGTATTAGATTTAATGTTAAAGTGTATCGGCGTGGAATTTTTTTTCCCGGAATAAATGCTGATCTTCAGTCCTTTGTTGCGATTGATTATGTGTATTGGATTAAGAGATGGATGATTACGAATTTACAACGTGTCTTGATAGTTATGTGAAGTTAACAGGATGTGGAAACAATTGGAATTGATTTGTTAGTGTACTGTGTTTTTGCGGCTAACTTGAAACTGACTTGTAATTTTAGGGATATGCTGCTAGGGCGTTCGCTAAGCATGGAGCGAAACATGGCGAAGTTGCTATCATTTCTAAAGAGGCGGTATGCACTCAAAGCTATTTATTCAGATTTCTGTTGTTTCTTCAGCAATTTTGAGCTATTAAGCTTTCTGTCTATCATGTGCTACTCTGTGCTGTGACTGCTGTCAAACATTTCAAGAAAAAGCTTAGCATTTTGCTTCCTACCAATTTATGCATCACAGAAAAGAGTATAGTGAATGTCAACTTCATGGAGAGAATTCTGTTACCAAGTCCTACTTGCCTATCCTTAACATTCTATTCATCTATTTACATATGTTGGTAAATCTCTGTAGCATGTTGAAAGATACTGTGTATTTCGGTTTTTTGGTTATTTATTTTGTTTGCTATCTGCTGGTATATTTGCCTAGTCCTTCCTGACATGGAAATGCATTTATTTTCTGTTGTTATTTCACACTTGGACTTGGTCATCCCAAGTCTTTTATTAACACTATTAGATTCTAATCCCACATCCGAAAGGATGCCTGCGTATGTTGACAGTCTTTTGTTCACACTATTAGTCTATTAGATTCTGATCCCACATCCTAAAAGATGTATGTGCATGTTGACAGTGTTTTGTTCAGACTGTTAGATTCTGATCTCACATCCGAAAGGATGTCTGTGTATGTTGACATTAATATTCTTATTTGATGATGGTTTCAGGTGGCTCCTTATGAACGTCCGGCATTAAGTAAGGCGTACCTATTCCCAGAAGGTTAGTTGGTTAACATTCACAAGTTGCAAAGCGCACAAGTGCAATATAGAAAAATGGAAATTTATAATTCCCTGTATATCTCTTAGACTCTGAACAGTAACCATGTGAAACTTATCCTGGCTGCATTCTCATAAAAAAACTTATGCGTTTTGCAGTCTTGAACGAATACTAGTTTGTACTCTGTCATGTAATGTTTGAGAAGTTTATTTGTACTTGTTTGTTAATGCACTTTTGTTATGTTTTATTTGAGATGATTGCAACAATTGTGTAGAATTTCAGTTTAAATTGGCTAAAAAAAGTTTTGTCCAAATTCCCAAAGAAAATTTTTATTAGTATTATTTCCATCACAATGTTCTGATTATTTATTAATATTAATTTCCTCCAGGGACTGCAAGACTCCCTGGTTTTCATGTGTGTGTTGGAAGTGGTGGAGAGAGGCTCCTTCCCGAGTGGTATACGGAGAAAGGTACTTTAGTTTTTCTCTCTCATTAGTCATATATCTGCCAGATGAAGTTCTACCGTTGACAGTCTTTTGGGTGAGTCGGTGAGGGCATGCATCGATCAGATTACTTCCTAGTATCTCTTGTATGAGATTCAATTGAAGTTCTCCTTACGTATCATGTCATGATGATCTGCAGGAATATCTTTGATACTTAGCACAGAAATTGTCAAAGCAGATCTTGCTTCAAAGACCCTTACCAGTGCAGCTGGGGAAATATTTAAGTACCAAACACTTATCATCGCCACTGGTTCTACTGTTAAGTACCATTCCTGAATATAATTTTCATATTCTAGTTTGATATCCTGGTTGATGGCTTCGTTTCTCATTTCTCTGTTACTTTGATCAGGTTCTTAGATTGACAGACTTTGGCACACCAGGAGCTGATGCTAAAAACATCTTTTATTTGAGAGAAATTGACGAGGCTGATGCACTTGTGGCTGCAATCAAAGCAAAGAAGAATGGTAGTAAAGCTGTGGTTGTTGGTGGAGGATACATCGGGCTGGAGCTAAGTGCAGCTTTGAGAGCCAATAATATTGATGTCAGCATGGTTTTCCCCGAACCTTGGTGCAGTGAGTTATATTCGTCACATTATTTTATTTCAGAAGTTTGTTCAAATAACTCGATTTACAATTGATGAAGTGCTTGGATATATGTCTACCCTGAGACTTTATAACTGATAGCAGCTGTTGACGCTGCTTAAATGTTTGATTTCGCAGTGCCTAGATTATTCACTGCTGGCATAGCTGCCTTCTATGAAGGTTACTATACAAACAAGGGAGTAAATGTCATCAAGGGCGCATTAGTTGTTGGATTTGAGACCAATGAGAATGAGGAGGTGAGCTTTAAATCTTTGAAAACTTGATTCCTGGATACATACTCCATGACAAACTTCATAGGTTACCTGAAATTTTCCTCTCCACTGATTTCAGGTGAAAAATGTGAAACTTAAGGATGGTAGGGTGCTGGAAGCCGATATTGTTGTCGTTGGTGTGGGTGCAAAACCACTGACGCAGTTATTCAAAGGCCAGATTGAAGAGGACAAGGGTGGAATTAAGGTACAAAACCACATACACCCTTGACGTCTTTCTGCTTTCATCACTAACATTCAATACACTCTTCAAACCGAAAGTCTCAAGAAAAATGAGGCATATTGTTGGTATCATGACTGATACGCCTTATTTCCCTTCCAGACCGATGCTTTCTTCAAAACAAGTGTATCCAACGTGTATGCTGTGGGCGACGTTGCCACATTCCCCATGAAGATGTATGGTGACATTAGAAGAGTCGAACACGTAGATCACGCTCGCAAATCAGCTGAACAGGCCGTGGAGGTAGGCACAAGCACATTTTAATATCTTGCGCATGGAGTGAGATACACTTGACAGTATGCTATTTTTTCTGCAGGCAATATACGCGAGTGAAGAAGGGAAATCCATTGGCGAGTACGACTACCTCCCTTTCTTCTATTCCCGATCATTCGACCTGTCATGGCAGTTTTATGGCGACAACGTTGGTGAGAGTGTGTTGTTTGGGGACAGCAGCCCCGCATCTCCCACCCACAAGTTCGGAGCATACTGGGTGAAAGACGGGAAAGTTGTGGGGGCATTTTTGGAGAGCGGTAGCCCGGAAGAGAACAAGGCCATTGCCAAAGTTGCCAAGGTACAGCCTCCTGCAAACAGCTTAGATAAGCTGGCCACAGAAGGTCTCACCTTCGCAAGTAAAATTTGAAGTATTCATTTTCAGTACTCATAATTTATGCTTTCATATAATGGTGACTATTTATGATTTCATCTTGATCGTATTCATAGCCATTGTTTTACACTTTTATCGAAGTTTCTAATAATAAATCGCTCTGTACTATACTCTCAATAAGTAATGATGATTTCATAGCAAATGTTTGGTGCGTAGTTAGTTAGATTTGCTTGTTTATTAATGTAGCATTCCATTATGCATAGTTTCAACAACCGTTGTGTGACATTTTGATTATAATAATGAACAAAAAGAAGGGAGATTGATCCAAAACGGCGGCGGATTGATCTTGTCCATCTCTAAATCAAGAACCTCTTCAAATCTCGAATCCTCCATGCAGAAAACCCCAAAATCATGGCCTCCATAGCTATAATCCTCATCAATCCTCTCCCAATAATCATCCGTGAAATAAATCGCATTCTTCCTCAATCCCACTGCCGGCACCACCGTCGTCTCATTCCCGCCCATAAACATCGCACAATCCCCCAAACCCTCCACCTCAGCCCACTCCCCTCCGCTGACGTCAGCCCTAAGCACCCGAAACCCCATTGTCCTGTACGGACACACCAGCGGTGCCGCCATGTAGTCCGTCAGCGTGTCTCCCTCGTACACCGCCTCCCCGTCGTACCTCACAAACTCCCCGACATACCTCACCGCCACGATTATACCGCCTCTGGAGGCGAGGGCAAGGTACAATTGAGACGAGTAGAGATCACGCGGGAAGGCCTCCTTCGCGAGACGCAATGAACTAGGGAAAGAAGCCCTAATTATCGCCGTCTTTGTAGGAGAATCATCGTTCAAGTTCCAGGACTCGACTTGCAAACCGGGGGCTAGGGCGAAGAGGGTGTTTGTTGCATCGCAGCATACAGCGTCGTAGTAGGTCTCGGTCTGGTTGGGGAGGTCATGCCACGTGGAGTCGCGGTTGCGGGAGAAGGAGAGCTTGGCGTTAAAGAGGGGGGTTTGGATGGCGACGGCGGCGTAGGTGTGGGGGCGGAGGGAGGGGTCTTGGGAGAGGATGAGTTTGGTTATGTTGGGGTGGTTTTGGGGGAGGTGGATTAGGGTTTGGGAGAAGGGGTTGAAGAGGAAAGGGTTTTTTAGGGTTTGGTCCAAGAAAGCAAGCCACCCTTTGGAGGAACCAATGCATTGGAATTGTGTGTTTTTGAGGCTTGGTGGGAATTTGAGGTTGTAGGGTTTGTTGTTTTTGAGATTGTAGAATGAGAGGTGTTGGATTTCTTGGCTGTTTTCATCGGCAATGGGGAGCATCAAGAATGATGAACCAGATGAAGAAGCCATTGATGAGAGATGAGAGTTTGGTCGAGAGAGAATTTGTGAGGAAATTTTAATTTTAGGGGTTTAGTATATATAGACAACCAAATTCAATTAGGAAAGTTTCCTTTAGAAAACTATCCATATCTGATTATGTTCTTTCATCTTTCAATTTTATTTGTTGTAAGATAAAAACGTTTTTGAAATAGGAGAAACAATCAATTAAAAAACCTAAACTATTAATTAAAATGTCCAAAGTCCAAACCATATATTGAATCGAGTATATATACTCCTACTATACGTACAATTGATATGTGTTACGATTTTCCTCACGAAATGACGTAGTACATGCTATTTTACTAATAAAATGACAAAAAATAAATTATGCAGCTCATGCGATTGTGCGAATCAAACAATTTCAAGTGATAATGCAATTATATATGCAAAAATCAAAGGTTCACTATAAAAAAAACACGGCTAGAAATATTTTTCATTCAATTAGTGACGTACGTAACGTTAATTTAAATTTCTAACTACATTGTGGTTTGGAAAATATCATCATTTTTTAAATAACTAATTTAGTGTCACACTCCCATTTTATTTTCTTCATACCAAATGATAAAGTATAATAATATGAAATCCAAATTCGTAAATTTTATAGTATAAAAAGTAAAAAATCAAATAACTTTGAAAATAAAAATAAAAAAAATTAAACAAATACGTACTACATATTGATGAAATAATTAGAAAACATTGGGCTTATATTCATAACTATTGGGCCTTAATAAAGAGAGAAAACAGAAAAGCAAAATAAATATTTCTAAAATTCTCCCTCATACTCACGCCGCCGCCGGAATTCCCCGCCGCCGGTCCAATCAGGTCAAAGAACAGACCGTTGGTATACTCTAGAATTCATTTAGGTAAAAATCTGCGTCTCTTGCTCCAATACGCCTCCATCTTCTCTTTTCTACTTTTTTTTTAAATTCAGCATATTTGCAAATTCAGTGCTTGCGTTCTCTGCCATGGGAGCTCCGAAACGACACCGTAGCACCAAGGACGAGGAGAAACTCACTTCCAAACAGAGGAAAACTGGTAAACATGGAGGTATTAACAGCATATTTGAGGTTGCAAAGTTTCCCCCTTATAAAATTTGTATTGTGTAGTGCGTGCAAAAAAGTTACACGAGGAGGTGGAGCAGCAATTAGATGAACATTCAGAGGGCGAAGAAGCAGAATTAGTTGCCAACACAAACACAAAGCTGACAGTATACGACAGTTTATTGGAAAAATTGGGTACACAGAATATCTCTGTTGCAGACGCACTCAGAAGAAGGTAAACCGAATTTATGTCTTTGGATTTTTAAGTTGCATGTTCAATATTTTGTGCATTCTATTTTTGTAGGACCTATTCATCCAATCCATATACAGATTAAACTCTAAAAGCAATAATACTGCTACCAACAGTATGAGGCTTAGTGAATATTGAAAAGCATTGCACATTTTTTGCAGAGACTTAACGGCATTAAGATTTGGGATGCTGTAGTTGCTGTTTAATTTATTCTGATGGTACTTTTTTGGGGTAGGCAAAGAGAAGAGCAAGGGGAAAGTGATGAAGAAGACGAAGAGGAAGACAGTGATCCAGAATCCATTGACGAGCTGGAAGAAAATGCTGATGATGACGACGACGACGCTGATGATGGTAATGACATAATGGGAAATTTTTCTTCAATAACCTTGGGTTCACCATTCCCTAGTTATGCCCTATGTATAGAGATTAAGAAACTCAAACTCGGATATGATCGAGAAAGGAACTTCATGGACTATATACATGTGCTGCAAAAGTAATTACCGATATTTGTTTTGCTGATTGGTTTGCTCTTCCGTAGTTCTATAGAGCAATAATTATTTGTAAACTTTTTGAAACTCCAAAGTAGAGATCTACTCAATTTTTTCCGGTTCTGTTGCATATAATTTAAGTGCTTGTCACAGGCATCGATAATCTGTTTTGAGTTCTAACCATCATTAGCCTTTTTGCTTTATGTAGGAGATGATAGTGTGTCACCTGGGAGTGACATTGCTGGAAAAGATAAAGACAACGTGGAACCGAGTGAAGATGCTGGGGAAGATGATTATGATGTAATATCTGACTCAGACGAAGAAGCCATATCAGTAGCAAACAATCAAACCCTTTCAGATGCATCTTCAAACAGGTATAATGCTGTTTATTAACACGTCACTTTCCTGTATATGCCATTATGCCCATCCCTCATAGCATTAAAATTGTTACCAAGGGTTAGAATATTAATTATTTTTAAGGAAGAGGGATCAGGGATGTTTTCCACACTTGGATATTGATTCGAACTAGCAGCATTATGAACCATATGGAAATCTGAATGTATTCTACTGCTGGTTAGAGCGCTTCCTGATATGATTGAATCATTGAAATAACTATTAAAGTTTTTGATGATGAATGTCGCTGGACTTTTTTTTCATGATGTTACTTCAGTTTAGCTTCACTTTTTCTAGCAAAAATCATGAGTCATATTCTTCTGCTCACATCACTATTTGTGCCTGTGATCAATTCCTAATTATGTCATCCAGAAGGGCATAATTTTGAACTTGATGCTTATGCTTTAGTTTTGTAGAAGAAATCTATGTAAGTTTTTTGGTGTCTCTGACATTGTCTTCCTTTGAAGCCAACTAAAGAATTGTACAAGATTATCAGTGTGTAAAGATGCCCAAGCTGATAACTAGCTGACTGGACGACTGAAGAACCTTTTTTTTAGACTTGGAGGCTTATGGATACTATGCAGGCTCTCTCCTCAGAAATACTATACATTGTATTTAATGCTAAAGAATTATGTCCACTGATACAAATTGTGTTGCAGTTTAGTTCTTCTTCTAATTGTTAACTTTTTGTGGGTATTTGGAAATGCAAAATGCTATTTTACAATTGAATTCTTGCTTCTTGTTTCATCCTTATAAACTTTACATTAGAGTTTTCTCTGCTTGCAGCAACTTTGACAATCATTTGAGTTACAAATTGGTATCCACCGAGGTGGACTCATTGTTGAAAAGGAAATGGAAGTACACATGGAAGGTGCCAACTATTAACATGGCAAACTGTCATTGGAGGGGAACAGGAGAATGCATTAATAAGGTTTCTCAAACCTTTTGGTTTTCCCTTTATGTTTTTACTTCATGTGATATCAGATATTTGATTCTCAGTTCTCTAGGTTTAACATTTCTCAGTGAACAATTATTTTCTTGAAATTTATATGCAGTGGTTGTTTCCTTTCCTCCTTATTCACACATCCATAGCTGTTCAACCTGTATGCTCTGTATGCATGCTTCTATTGCAAGTGTCAAACTCTTTTTTGTTGAAGTCAGTAATTTGAATTGAATGAGCTGATAAAAGTTCATGTGCTTTGGAAGTTAGAACACAGCATAGTTTTGGTTCAACCGGCTACAGTTATGTTTTTTATGAAATAATGATTCTTTGCTGGAAATTCCATGAGTTTTGTTTTATGAATTCTGGGCATTATGTGTTTTTCCTACCTGACATATGATGTCTCCTATTCCCTTTTAAGAACTTTATATTAATGCTGGTTTTTCAAATTTAGGGATCATATGGGACAGTATTCATATTGGTTCTTACTCTACTTTTTTATTTAATTTCTGTAGATGCATGCTAACACAATATCTTGTGTAGGATCTGGAAACAAATTCTCTGTCTGTTCTCAAGCCAAGGCTGTACAAGCATTGGTTGGAAAGCTGCAAGGCATCAGGCAGCAGTGAATCTCATCAATCTAAACTAAGACCATTTTTTTCAATGTGTAAGTAAAATAAACAATAGCTTCTCTTTAGCAGATATATTTGAATTAATGTTGTAATCTGTTAAGGAAGAATGGAACAAGTTGTTGGAGAAACCCATTCCACAAATGTATGCTTGATTGTAGCTCTATGACTATGAGAGGGAAAAATTGAATTTGCATAAGTCCCTGTTAAATACTTATTGCAACTGAGCTTTTGGGGTACTTGAGGCATGTCTCTGAGTGATTAAAAAGCTTTATATGGTAGTATATGTGTCCAAGTATGTGAACAGAAAACTTTTACGATTTCCATATCAAGTTGTGCCCCCCCTGACTGAATCTTCCCAATTTTGGAATAAATGTTTCTTGACTTGTGTCTTTCATGAAATTGTATTTCATGAACTTGTGTCTTTTAATTCCACTCTTGTTTTATTGGGGAGTGTTTTGCGGGAAATTGGGAGGCAAATGCTGCTGTGGTTGGCTAGACAATATCCTTTGGCTTCCATACCGATTCCATTTAAAATTACATGTTTTCTTTCTTCTTAATTAATATGTTATATGCTAAATGTTAATGAGTTCCTAATGCCACTTGTAATTCTATGGTTTACTTTAATAGGCAGCAGCTATTGTGACATTATGCACTATAATAAGAAGCCCTTTTACCTAAAAGGATTGGAAGAAGATTCAAACATCATGGATGCATATCTCCTGCATTCGGTATATACTTGACTTGCTCTATTTTTTTATAAATATGTACACGATTATAACCACAAATGTTGCCAACCTATGTGCTCTATTCCACATGGACTCTCTTCGTGCTACTTCTTTTAGCTGTTATTGTCTTTATCATTAACTTAAGTGATCGTATTATGCAGTTGAATCATGTCTTTAAAAGCAAGGATCTCATGGTAAAAAATGAAAGGAAGTTGGCTAAGAATCAAGAAAGTGTTGAGTGTAAAAGTGTTGATGATGATGCTTACCGGGATCGTGGCTTCACTCGCCCTAAGGTATAATCTGCTGCTTTTGACCCTGCAATTTTGAAATAGATTTATCTTATACAATAAATTTATCCTCTGATTTTCTTATATTTGTTTTTCTTCAGATTCTGCTTTTGCTGCCACTAGCAGGCATCATGCGCAGGGTTGTAAAGAGGTTGATAAAGTTGACTCCAACCAAACATAAGGTAATAGTTAAAATACTAGTAATAATTACCATAGTATTGGTTGTTTTTTGGTTATAGTTATTTTCTGGTTTTCTGCTCACTCATCAACTTTCTCCTAAAGATAATTTTTCTGTAATGCCATTGCAACCGTGTTCAAATGCACACATATCTACTCAATTTTCTTTTTGACACATTCCCTATATTGCTTGAAGATTAATTGCTGATTTTTCTTGTGATGAAATCAGTTTGTTAGTAATTCAATCTTGTTGATATAATATTTGTATTCTAGGTTCTTTTCATATCAATTACTTAAGCGAGAATACAGAGATTATAAACATTACTCCTTCACAGGCAATTGTAGAGGATTTGGAAAGATTTTGTGAAGAATTTGGTTCTGGAAGATCCGAGGACAAGGATGAAGATGATGATATAGAGAACTCTAAACTCAAAACGTCTGGAAAACCTGCAGACTTCCAAGCACTTTTTGGCAGGGGTGATGACAACAACGACCACTTCATGATAGGCATAAAGTATACTAATAGGTAATCATGGCATGTGGTTCACATCATAACAATTTCTTGTAGTTTTCTTGTCTTGACTTTGCATGCAGTAGTGTGCTGTCTTCTACGTAGTGCAGGCACGATTATTTCTTTCTCTTTTAACTTTCTTAAAATAGCATCAGAATAAATATTTGAGTGATTATCAAAATAGTTTTGTGAGCAAAGAAAGTGCCCAACAACTCTAATTTTTTTCTTGTTATGTAGGGGTATGAAGTTGTATGGTGATTTCTATACTTCGGACATCATTATTGCTTCTCCTCTCGGCCTGATCACTGTAAGGATTTCTTTATTACAAATGTTACTCTTTGAACCACAACTGTTATCGAATTTATAGTCCTATTGACTTAGTCAATTATGAGACACTCAATTATTATTCCGTTGCTGTATGATATCCCCTGGGATTTTGACAGTCATGTATAATCAAAATTGTGTATTTGTATTTGTTAGCAGATAAATGATTCTTTCCTGCAACCTGTCAGCCATAGGCATGACTGGGTTCTAATTATTCACTTCTTTTATTGCAGAAAATTGGGGAGGCAGAAGGTCAAAAGGAAAAAGATGTTGATTATCTTTCTTCTATCGAAGTAAGAAAGTTGTTTTTTCTCCTTGACTTATGCTGCGAAATTTCCCGTTTAAATGATATGCTGATTGATGAGAATTTTGCAGATCTTAATCATTGACCACGCAGATGTTATGCTGATGCAGGTGTGTGAATTATTTGTTTGATGTCTTACACTCATCATATTTGTTGCTGATATTTATTCTTTGATCTGTTTCGTTGTATGATATTCTCCAGAATTGGTCCCATGTAAATACTGTTGTTGAACAACTGAATAAGCTGCCATCTAAGCAACATGGAACTGATGTTATGCGCGTAAGACCATGGTATGCATTTGGTTTATTTTCATCTTGCCTATAATTTTGAAACCCTTGAGTATATGCCATTGATTCCCATAATTCTGCAAACTTGATACAAATGATGAAAATGTGTCATTCAAGGAATTACACTAGATGGCCCTGGACCTTTCCATTTTCGTATTACATTGATTAGCACTTTTTTGTTCCAAAGTAGGAAGTGACGACTGACGAGGCTCAGTTGGTAATTTGTCTGGGAAGTGATAAAGTCGAGCTTTTAATTGTTTATCTACTGGTCTATTGTTGTTATATTTTTTTTGTCATTAATTATCTTTGTTTTTCAGGTATCTAGATGGACAAGCACGTTTCTATCGGCAGACATTAATTTTAGGCTCTCATACAAATCCAGGTACTACAGTTTATACTATCTGTTATGAGTTTCTGTTAGTGATGTGATGCAAATGGAACTTTGGAAGCAAATGCACGAGACAGGGAAGAAAATAGATCGTATAAACATAGTACAGTAAATCCTAAGATTCGATAGTAATCAGCGTTTCTTTCATAATGAACAATCTCTCGTATCAACATTTTCTGAATGCAAGTAGCATCTGAGTAGACATGGCTTTTCCGATTTGGTTTTAAGTTGAAGTATCTTTTTTAACGTTCTTATTTTGTTATTTTTTGCAGAAATGAATGCCTTGTTTAATCAGCATTGCCTTAACTACCGAGGAAAGGTATGCTTATATTCTCTGTATTGTAATTCATGCAAAGAACTAAGTTTATCTCTCTTCAGTGTGAAATTTGTTTCACAATGGTGTGCATTCTTCCTTGCAATACTCATTTCTATTCGATTACTTTTGCTAAAATATTTGGATAAGACAAATAAATCTTAATAGTAAGTAGCCGGTAATATGTTTGCTACGCATGTCTTCCCACCTGGAAATTTTTTTGTTCAATCCATCTGGTGAGGATCTCTTCATGATGTTCATTGTTGCAGGTTAAATTGGAGTGTACATATAAAGGTGTTCTTCCAAAAATATTAATTCAAGCGCGACAGGTAAACTTGCCATTTCTGACTTTATGAAATACGAATGCATATTATAAGCACTATTGCGGAAGCATTAGGTGTTTTAGATAGTTTCATGATCTAACAACTCATCTGTCGAATTTACAGATCTATGAGCGTTTTGATATAGAATCAATAGTTGAAGCTGACAATGCCCGTCTGAAATATTTCTCTGAAAAGGTATAACCCATCTGTTTCAGTCTAAGCTGTGAAATTCTCATATATTTACCATCAATTTTGCATATAATATTTTTTTTGAGTTTTAACTAGTACAAACACATCTTATACTGAAATAATATCTTCCACGGGTTGTCTTCTACAACTGCATTTCTTCATTGATGGGAAAAGCTGACATCGATAAATATTTTTTTGCAGATCTTCCCAAAGATTAAAGATTCTATCCAGGTGATACAAGGCTTTATATGTATATGTTTCTAAAATTCAGTTTCCACTGACAAAGGATTCACCTGTCTATATGCTTCCTTTTTCAGGATGGTGTGATGATTTTTGCGAGCTCATACTTTGAATACGTAAGACTCAGGAATTATTTGAAATCTCAGTCTGCTTCGGTCTGCTTGTTTGGAGAGTAAGAAAATTGTCATTTCTTTTTCTATTTATAAACTCTTGTATCTTTTTTGTATTATCCATTTCCATTATTTCAGATTTTTGTAGAGCATTTTCTTAGACAACTAATGATTTTCTCTGTATTTAGGTATATAAAACGAAATGAGATATCTCATGTCAGGGGTGAGTTTTTCAGAGGAGAAAAGAAAATTATACTCTACACTGAGAGAGCCCACTTCTATTACAGATACAAGGTTAGTCAAACTCCTGTGGATATTCCTTCAAATACTGCACTGCTTAATCCTTCCAATACCATGTATAATCCCCTTGGCCATTATAGGAAAAGAACTCGTTATTGCCAGCGTCTGTTAAAAACATCTGCATGTGGAACTTCTCATTTTAAGATGGACTAGTTTTACTTACTAATAGTTTGCCTTGAATGGTTATTGCTTAGTTTCGAAAAACCTTCCACATGAGTGTCAATGCATCTACAGATTCAAATTCAAATTCAAATGTCTGAGTTCTATGGCACTCAACCCTTCTGTAGTCAAGAATTTTCTTTTCTCTGTCATGATCTTAATGCTCTTTTCAATAGATTCGTGGTGTGAAGAATTTGATAATCTACTCCTTGCCGGAGAGAAAAGAATTCTACCCACAGGTATCTTTGCATTTTCCGGTTGTAGTTATTTCCTATTTTCATGTCTATATTCCTTCCCTATAATTGGTACTTAATTGTGCAGATTATTAACTTTCTGGAAGAGTCTGACAACATGAATTGCAGAGTGCTGTTTTCTCGTTTGGATAATCTCCGGGTACCATTCTTGCACTCTGTCAGTGTCAAATTTATACTAAAATAGGTCATTTATCTTAAAAATAATGTTTTCAAAATGATACTGGGTAGCCTCATTGTCATTTTTCTAAATTAAGAATCTAAGATCACTTTTTAAGAAGAAATATTAATCGTTGCATGTGTTTGTGTTCGTGATCAGCTTGAGAGAATAGTTGGTTCTACTGCTGCGAAAAGGATGATCAATTCAGATAAAGGGGTATTCGTTTTCGCTTAGAATTTGTTGCAAGATGCAGAAATCATTTAACCTCATTCAAGATTTTTGCTGTTCAAGAAGTATTTATCGCCCGCGTGTTTGATAGTTGTATCACCAATGACTTCGAGCATCGTTGAAGTTTTCAACTTCGTCTTTGCACAATTTTGGGACTCACATGTCACTATTTTGTAATCTTACTCTCAGAATTCGAATAATCTTGTGTTTGTAACTTATAATTCGAATAATCTTGTGTTTGTACTTATTATGCAATTCTTATCGTTTATTTCCCACATCATTTTGCTTAGTGAAATTGGTTCTTATTGCATCTATTTCTAGAGAAATCCTTGATATTCACCAATACAATACATATAACTTACTAAAACACAAATGGTCTTCATTCTTCTACAAATATACCCAAGAAAAGAGAGAAATGAAGACTAAATCTCAACTACAATCACACACAATCATCAAAAACCATGAGAAGTAAAATAAAACACGAAGAGATACCCGACAAAGATAGGAGAAATGCAACATTCCTAAAAAGGACTAAAGGTTTGAAGAAGAAAGCAAACGAGCTATCGATTCTCTGTGGTGTCGATATAGGCCTCGTGATCCACAAAAAGGAGCAAAGCAACGCGGTTCTATGGCCTTCTCCCGAGAGCTTCGGGTCAAGGCTGCAGGAGTTCATGGAGTTTCGCAACGAGGAAAGAAATAGAAGGATGACGACACACGAGGGTTTGATGAAGCAGATGGTGCAAGGAGAGATGGAAAATCTTGAGAAGCTGAAGAAGGCGATCCAACTAAAGGAGTCTCGGCAGCTAGTGATGAAGTCGATGCAGACGGACTCTTTCAACGGGTTTGGAATAGATCAGTTGAATGCCATGAACTCATTTGCAGATCACATGCTTAAGAAGTTGCAACAAAGAGATAGTGAGCTTAATGAGGATGAGCATTAATATTATATCTTGTACTTGTTCATGTTTCTCTTATTAATTTTGTTAAAGAATTGTAGGAAAGAATACTTGCTTTGATTTGAATAATGACAGTATCATTCTTATATAACAATATCATCTATACAACGTCACAATATTATCAATTAGTATATCACAATATGACCAGCACAGCCTAGCAATGCCATCAACGAAAATAATTATTTTCATAGAGATCATACAAATTTCTTTATATAAATCTTTACTACTATGATTTCATTAGAATTATTAAGATTATATTAAATTCGATATATTTTCTGTGAAAAAATAATTTATCATAGTATTATGTGAAAGTTAGAAGTTTTGAGTTATTGAAAGAGAGAATGAATTATCTTTAATGTTTTGTGATAATATGCTAAAAATAAGGAATGATCATATATGAAATATTTTATTTTGTTAAGTTGTTGATGAAATATGATGTTGTTTTCAAATAATCTTGTACTCCGTATATGTATTTTGGGAAATTATTTTGCACTATTCAATGTTTATTTTCCAGATCATTTTGCTTGGTGAATTTGATTCTAATTTTATAATTTACATTTCAGAATTGGATTGATGTCTGTAATAGGAAATGAACATATTAATAATTGGAATGATCTCCAAACATAAAATTGAGGGTCCTTTCTTTAAAAGCATGCTATAGAGTAGTGAATTAGCAATAATTTGATTGAATTAATTAGGGTTAAATTCTATAGCCCGAAAAAAATCACAATCAGAACTTATATAACCAAGCCCTATAGGAATGACGTGATATGAGTTATACTTCTCATTATTTTGTTTTCAATTTTCGTTACTAATATAGATGCATCTAATTCTAGATTTTTGAAATTTACATGCCACTTTCTAGAATACAAATAGCCTCTAATCTTCTACAAATACACTCAAGAAAAGAAAAAAAGAGAGAACTCTAAAACCTCAACACAAAACAAGCACACAACCATAAAAGAACCATGACAAGAGGAAGCATAAAACACGAAGAAATACACAACGAATATAGGAGAAATGCGATGTTCCGAAAAAGGAGAGACGGTTTGCTTAAGAAAGCCAACGAGCTGTCGATTCTCTGTGGAGTTGACGTAGCCATCGTGATCCACAAAAAGGAGCAAAGCAACGCGGTTCTTTGGCCTTCTCCCGAGAGTTTGAGGTCAAGGGTGCAGAAGTTCAAGGAGTTTCGCGACGAGGAAAGAAAGAGAAGGATGAGCACACATAAGGATTTGGTGAATCAGATGGTGCAAGGAGAGATGGAAAATCTTGAGAAGCTGAAGAATGCCATCGAGTTGAAGGAGTCTCAGCAGCTCGTGGCGAAGTCGATGCAGACGAACTCTTTCAACGGGTTTGGAATCGATCAATTGAATGCTATGAATTCATTTGCAGATCATATGCTTAAGAAGCTGCAACAAAGAGATAATGAGCTTAATGGTAAATGAGCAATGATAATATTCTAGTTCATTTTTTTATATGTTTGTTTGAGATTAATAATTGAATGTGATCAATTGCTTGAGATTAATAATTAAATTGATATTGATGTTTATGTTATATAGTTCTAAAATATTAAAAATGGTTTGTATGGTTTTGGTGTGTTATGTGGGCATAAAACTCTAAATAAACATTAATTATTAATATATGTTTACTGATCCAAAACAATTGATAATAATTTACTACTATAACACTTCACAAATTGGTTACATTAATTTAACAAATAAAAGTAAGTTTGAATTAACTTTCAAAGAATATAATTGTGTAATGTACATACTATAAGAGAGAATTGCAAATTTAGTTCTCATACTTTGCCACTTGCATATTTGGGGTCCCCAACCTTTTAAAAAAAGCACCGGGCGTCCTAGAATTTTGATATAATATCAATGAATGGATTTTTATACTATTTCATGACGACTTTGATAAGGGGACCTAGCACGCATATAAGATGAGCAACACGACGCGTCCTAATCATTTTTTACAACTTCGATTAGTTTCTCTCATTCATATATTTTTATTCTAAGACTATCTAAATTAAATGATTAATTATAAGAGCATTAGCAATGGAAGGACCCTTCTCAATGGCCTATCTCTATTTCCTCCTGCCACGCTAGCATTTTATCCAAATGGTCTATCTCTTTGCAATGGAATAGCCTATCTCAAGGCCTATCACACTTCTCATCTCATTTCATATCAGCATTATTTCTATATTTCATTTTTAACTGTTGGTATCAAATAAAATGAGAATGAATTGGTGAATGTAAATAATGGGGTATGGAGATACATATAGAGGATTTAAAAAAATAAAATTCGATAGCTAGGGCCTATGATCGGCCCTATCACCTTAATGGTGGGCCGATCATGGCCCTATGGAGATCGACCATGGCCATTCAATCGGCCCTTTTGGGGAGGCGAGAGGGGCTATCATAGGCACATTCTCCGCAATGGTGCCCGATCTCCGGGCCTATCATGGCCTCGGGAGATCAGCCATCTATTGCCAATGCTCTAATAATAAGCAAATATAAGCTTAATCCAGAGTTTTCTTGCAATTTTATAGAATCCTCTATAACTCTTTAAATAGTCTTAAAACATCTGCACAAACTCATGGAGTCCTAAACTAACTTTAAATAGTCTTAAAACATCTGCACAAACTCATGGAGTCCTAAACTATGAAATTTTTTCTCATCTTTCTCGAGGAGGTTGATGACGTGGCGGAAGAAACCGGTTTCGCACGGCAACGAGATGGCGCCGTTGGGTTGGTACCCGAACTCCTCCTCCGCCTGGTCCAGGAGGGCCACAAAAACCGGGTAGTTCAAGAACCGGGTCGGAACCACAAACCGGTCACGCTCCAACCCAACATAGACCGCCACTGAACCGGGCGGAGTGTGTTGGTTCAGACCGTCCGGTTCTTGACTAAAGCGCCTCATGAGGCTTCTGGCTTTCCAGCGCCTCACAACTTGCCTTAGCCTTACGATTTGGGTGATCCCAATCACTTTCTTCATTGCTGAAGAGAGAGAATAGAGATATGAATACTGGCTTCAATGGATGTATATATGCTATTTGGCAAAGGGTATAACTAATAAATATTATTTTCTTAATTTTTTTGTATGATCAATATTCTTAAATGCAAAGGTGACTGAACCTATCCATAAAAATCTAGCTTTATAGAATCTTTTAATGATAACAAATAGACTATGTAAAGATTAATGGTTCAAATTAATTTCCAATTAAGTAAGATGGAAAGAGTTTTATGTCATTATTCAAATTCATTTGTAGTAATAATTAAGAGGGATTGAGTCTTTATTCATATTCTCCTACAAACTTTTGTCGGTACAAATATTTTAATACATATAAAATAAAATAAGAAAAATGAAGCGAAAATATAATCAAACTAGTGTTAATAGATAATGAGATTTACATTATATAACTGATAATGAGATTTACATTATATAACGGTAATGTATTACACATAAACATTTCAAAATTTGAAACAAATTAATTATTTTTTTAAAACAATATACCTAAATTAAAAATAGTTCATACTTTTGAGGCATAGAGAAAGTATATTATAAATTTAATACTCCATTTAATATTGATGTGGGTGTGGGTGCGCTCTTTTTTTTTCTTTTCTTTTTTTGCTATAATACGAAAAGTCTTTTTTTTTTTCTAAAATACAAGCGGTACAAAATCTCATCCTAATATCATTGAACCAAAAGAATGTATACGTAAATTCAAAAAAAATCTTATATTTTGGCCCATATAATAAGTTTAAATTTACGATTATGAAGTTTAGAATATTGTAATGATTATTTAACGAAATCACTAGAGTTAGGTTGTACTCCCTCCGTCCCAGAAAGATTGTCCAATTTCTCACATTATTCTCTCTTTTACTTTACTTTCTCACTACTTTAACTATTTATTATTATTTTTGCAAAATGAGTACTGGGACAATCTTTATGGGACGAAGGGAGTATTTGTTATATAGTAATAGAATACGCTGCGTGACACATCAATAAAAATGGCAAATCGAATTGAAAATTAAATCTAAAATCTAAATGCATCATATGCATAAAAAAAAATTAGTTTAATGCATTGCCAATTTTATCATCAGCATACTTTTACAATTTTTTATATTAAAAAAAAAACACAACAAATAATCTACTAGTAAAATTTATCTACCAAGATTTGCAGATTTAGTTATTGAAATTTATCACTCAAAATATTCTCATTTTAATTTATTTTTGCCTATGTTTAATTTTTTACACTTAACTGGGACATCATATGTTATTACCATGTTGTACTGTAACACACTTAAATCGAACCCAATTTTTACACAAGACAGTTTGAGAATCCAATTCCATATAAAACTTTTAGGAACTACAGTAACACATAACAAAAATAAATCATACCACTACAATAGACTCCAACAAAGAGCATCTTACCACTGAAAACTTGTGGCAAAACATCATAAACCTATAATTCCAACAAAAACACAGTCAGCACGAGAGGTGTCTGCAAAAGATGATCAAATAACATCGGCAGTTAGAGACTGATCACCGGTTCAGCGACAGATAACTGACTCGGGCTATATTGGCCCTGGCATGGAGGGAGCCAGCAAGAAACATTAGCGAGAGTGGTGTCAATATCCGATCATGTACTTGGTTTGTGTCTCCCAGTAAACCTTGGATTGCTTTACTATGTCGGCCCGTTCAGCAACCAGCCTCTCCTTCCAGTAGTCCTTGCACCTGCCAAACTTAAAACCATTCAAAATCTGTATGCACCAAACACAACAATCAAACTTCTCTACTCACTCTTTCTTAAGAACCGAATCCAGTTCCGTCATGTGGACAGCCTTCGTGTATACACCCACCTGCAGTGAAATCAAATGTCTCATGATCAAATTTACTAGAAGCATAGAGCTAATAGATATATGCTATAAATGAGCAGGCAACAGTACCGATCTGCAAACAGGGCATTTTGATTCCGAATCAGCAGCTTTGAGACCCTGAAAAATCATAACCGAAGCTGCAGAGCAAGCACATGATTTGCAAAAGAGATGCCCACAACCCAAGGCATATGGATGGAAAACTAGTTCCTGATGATTGTAAAATGAAAACACGTTTACTTCATTGCGATAAAAGAGATCAAAAGAAGCATATCTGCAGTTCCTTAGGAATTTAATCAAGAAAATAACCTTACCAAGCAGATTGCACAAGTTAGATTGTATTCTAGTTTGACATTGTCAGGCAGGACCAAAGTCAGCGTGGGCTCTGAAGAAGTTAAGTCGAAAGAGAATGGGTTATGGGGTCCACCAGTTTCACCTCTAGGTTCATTTAAGTTCTTACAGAACGCCCCTAATTCTAGTAACCAAGGAGACTGCAGAATTTCCATATGTTCCGAGCGCATTTTAGACTTGAATCTGCTTCCATTTGCAGAACTATGTACCTGCATCAATTCATTAAGGTAGTGAGGAATGTACAGAGGTAAGGTTAGAAATCCGGCGATTATCAGAAGTAACAGAAAAACCTGCCACTACTCACTTTATCATACTTCTTGAGAATTTTCCGCATGGCCACAGCATTCATCATAACATAGTCAGTTAACATCCGGCATTCTTGTGCTGTCTTATGCTGGGGGCTCACAAAACAATAGCGCAAGAATCTAAAATATCGCTGTGCTCCACCGTGGATATGAAACTGGAGAAGCTGCCTCACTCTTGAACTAAAGCATCCGGCTATATCAGTAGCCTCCTTCATCAGCTCGGAGAAGAATTTCTGATCACACGCTACATTATGCAAAAGACAACATTATAACCTTGTAAGTTGAAAGAGCAAAATACAACATTATAACCTTGCACATCCAGATAAATTATTGAGTCTATATCAGATTTATGAGAGGTGTATATATACATGTAAACTACACAGTACAGCACCTAAATAATTCGATAAAACTGCATGTTTAGTCTCAACGAAGATATTTCTACAAGGTATAGATACAATATGTGTTGAAGTTTGGCTTACAAAACATACATTCAGAGCAATCACTGCATCAGTTATACGAATCCCCTGTGGATTTATCGTGTTTCAATAAATATACCGCCATCAACAGCTCACTGCTCCCAATTTGCACATCCAGATAAATTATTGAGTCTATATCCAATGTCTTCCTCTTCCTCATCTATATCAGATATACAAAAGGTATATATACTATGTAAACTACAGACTACTTGCACAATACAACACGTAAATAATTCGATAAAACTGCATTTTTAGTCTCAAATAAGATAATTCTACAAGGTACAGATAAAATATGTGTTGAAGTTTGGCTTTACAAACGTATATTTTATAGTGTTAGCATCAAACATTTAAGCATAAAACACACATTCAGAGTAATCACTGCATCAGCTATACAAAACAAATCCCCTTCCACAAAACTATGCACAATATCCTTTCAACCACAAAACAGAATCAATCAAATCCAAATATCATAATTAAACCAGTAATTAAAAGGAGAGGGCAGCAATTACTCACATTGACACGATTCAAATTGGCAAAATTGAGAGAATGCAGCTTCGTCCCCATGAATAGAAGGGGAATCGTTGATAGACCTACATCTTCTGCAGCTTTTGAGCACTTTTTTGAGGCGCTTGTACTCGACATGGCGGCAATTCTCAACGAATCTCTCCTGATTCGTCTCGAGATACGCCGAAAACCTCTCCCCAAACTTCATCCCTGCGGATTCGACACTGCCGCATCAAATTGCCTTGATTGATTTCAAGCGTTGGCGATGAAAATTGAAATCTCCGACGCCCCTAAATCGAAATTAGGGGTCTTTATTAGATTAAATGGAGTTTTTGAAAGAGGATTGAAGAAGAAGAAGAGGCAGATTTATACGTCCGCGTTTTCGGTTACCACTGCATGCATTGCACGTGCTCATCTTTTAATTTTTATTTTCCATTATTAGGGGAATTAATCAGTCAATTCACATGCATGAGGTATGACACGTGTCATATTATATTTACATACTTAAATAATCAAGTAATGGTCATTTAAATAAGAAATTTAGTCTGATCAATTGATCAATTCTCAATTGTCTCATAATTGTACAGATGATGATGCTCAAAAGATATTGTTTATTAGAATAAATATTTCTTTTTCTATACCGATTATAAATAAAAAATTATAACCTTATTACTATTATTTTAATCTCAAATCTTTTGAACATATCATAATTTTATTGGATTTTATAATTCTCAAACTAGAGAATCTTTCGATTTTGGTCTATATAATTCACTTCTATTTTTAGTAATCCCTTCGTCCCGATTAATTGTCACTCTTTTTTTCATTTCGTTTCATCTCCAATTAATAATCACACTTCATTTTTATCATTAATGGTAAAAGGTCCCACATTCCACTAACTCACTGCTCACTTTTTAGAGCATCTCCAATGGTCGGCGAGCGACCGGCTAGCTGATTCCCGGCGCTGGCCTGTCCGCTCGCCGAACCATTGTAAACGGCAAGCGTGGAATTGGTTAGGGAATCGGCGAGCACTCGCCGATTCCCGGGCGCTGGCCGAAGCGCTCGCCAATCCGCTCGCCGCCACTGTAGGCTGGCGATCGGCGAGCGATCGGCCAACGTTTTTTTTTTTTTTTAATTTCCGAACTATGTATACGCCATTTGAACGTCATTTGCACTGCTTGTTTTAACGAGTTTTCTCTTTCTCTGAATTTCTGTACAAGAGCAATATCGCGAAATGGAGAACAACAACGACTCTCCTCCAGCCGAGCTCTCCCGCCTCACGCGTCTACAAACGCAGATGGACATGTGGAAAATCATAGGTGAATGGAAGACGACAACTGAACCTGTGAAGAAGGGGCTTCTTTTTTATCTCCTCCAGAGTATGCGGGCCGCAATGGCGGCTAGCGCACGTAGCGGCGACGGCGGCAACGAGAAGTGAGGCGGGGCTCGTGTGTGGAAGCTGGAGGGTTTTTTTTAATTATGTAATTTTTTTTAATGTACCTTTTTTTAATTTAAATAAAATTATTGCACTTTCCCATATTTGTTTCGTAAATTTAATTCCGTATTTTGCGTGATTGTAATTTATTTGGTTTTTATAATTTTGCTAGCCTATGGCTAGCCTATTGCTTGTCCTGATGATGTGGCAGGAAGAATTTTAGTGTTGATGATGTGGTAGGAGGAGTTTGTGACTAGTCTATGGCTGGCTTATGGCTAGCTTATTCTTATCGGAGATGCTCTTATTGTAAAATCAATATAAAAAAGTGAGTCTCACATTCCACTAACTTTTTCAACCAATTTTTCTTTATATTTCTTAAAATCCGTGTCCGATCAAAGAGTGACAATTAATCGGGGACGGAAGGAGTAACTTTTTTCTCTCTAATGAAGCTACTCTATTATCTGCTAACGTATTTAAAAAAAATTCTTTGTATCTCTCTCGTATTATTATTATTTTTAAATAATAACAATATAGTACCAACGAAAATAATTGATTGTTATATTTTACTAGGAGTATCATTTTCTGAATGAGGTGATATTGGTATAACATAAGACCACGTCCCTACAATTTAAAGACATGCACTAAATTCTAAATTATTGATGGGATGCCAAATGGTTATGTTTTATGTGTTGCATCATTTTCTGTCCACAAATTTCATCACTAAATTATAAAGAATCTATCGACACCTTTCCATAATGCTTTTCCCACTCAACTTTGCATCAAATCTTATTTGTATAACATATACAAACTTGAGAAAATAATGGGACCAAAAGGAGGAGGACAGATTCGTATTCGCGTCAATAAATATGGTAACACTTGCAAAGAAAAAAAGTGAATATAAATCATGAAAAAGGCTTATTTCTCTTTCAAGCATGTTGTGACAAACATGTCTTACCTCATTGTTCGTATAAAGTGGATGAAAGAAATTGCATTTTTTATTTCATTAATTATTGATCATACACTTTGCCATCTTTGTACTATAATTGAAAGTGGATGGGGAGATTTTTTTTAATGTTTTAATTCCTGGATTTATCTTTTTTTGGCTGGATAAGCAATCATCTTTAAAAGTTTTTATCCTTTTATTGAGATATTAGTGGTATGAGATTTGAAATGATATTAAGAATTGGACATGCTTGTTGTTTTGCTACTGATTTGACTACTTGAATGATTTTACTGTATTTCAAGGTATATTAAGCAACGAAATTATATTGATAATAGTATGGATCATAACATGATTCTACTATACAACAAACTACATCTTTCCTAGTATATAAACTAAAATTTAATAATCCAAATTTTAGTTGTAATCTATAGAGAAATGTGCTACTATTAGTTTGTAATTGATTACCCCTCTTATGTAACATTGATCATAAAATCTTTTTATTGTTCTATCCGTGAGTGATACAATGCCTTAAATTGTTACTGCCTCCGTCCCCCAAATATTGTCACACTTTGACCCGGCACGGATTTGAAGAAATGCAATGGAAAGTGCGTTGAAAAAGTTGGTAGGATGTGAGTACTACTTTTAAAGTATTAGTTTATAATAAAATGTGAGTATGAATGAGTTAGTGGAATATGAGGTTCACTATCAAAAATGGTAAAAATTAAAGTGTGACGAACTTTTAGGAACGGACTGAAAACTGTGACAAACATTCAGGGAGAGAGGTAGTATAATACTGTATAAATGTATTGCATATAACTTTAAAAAATATTTATGGTGTGTCTGGTACCATAGGACTAAGGTATTGAATTTGGAAATTAAGTTTTTAATGCAAAATCAACTCTGGTTGAGGGATGTTCTTTCGTTATACTCCCTCCGTCCCCTCCGTCCTTGAAAGTTTGTCTCATTTTTCTATTTTCGTTCGTCCCACAAAATTAGTTTCATTTCACTTTTTACCAATTTTTGGTAGTGGACCTCATAACTCATTCCTACTCACATTTTATTATAAAACTAACATACAAAAGTAGGAATCACATTCTACTAATTTTTTCGACTCACTTTTCATTACATTTTCTTAAAACTTGGCTGGATCAAAGTTGGACAATATTTGGGGAACGGAGGGAGTAATTAAATATTTGCAACTTTTCGTTTTCTTTAAATAATATAATTGATTTATCTTTCATTTTTAAAAATTTGGAATAATAAAATAATTTAATTTTTCCATTTTTTGTCCATCATATTTGTAGAAATGGGTAGAAGGATGTTTCTTATTCAATATATGAACAATGTAGAGTTTCCAGATTTATATAGCCTAGGATATTGTATACATGGTAAACCTAGATTACAATATTATTCTGCTATTATAAACGAAATATTCTCCGTATCAATTCTTGATTTTGTGCAATATTGGTAAGTCAAATCATGAGACGTGGAATTAATATGAAACTTGTCTTCTTCCCATAATTTATGAATCCAAACTTTGCAGCAAACCGCTCTGGAAAAATGGCATTTTCCGGCAAACACCCGACATGCACTCTCCTCCTCCTCCTCCTCTCCCTCTGCCTCTCCCTCCTCTCCCTCCACCGCCCCCACCTCCCCCTCCCCCTCCCCCTCCCCTCCCCCTCCGGCGCATTCCTCTCCTCCGCCTCCAACTCCACCCTGTCCTCCTACCTCCGGCGCCTCAGCCTCCGCCCCCACCTGGCCGGCACCCCCCTCTCCCTCCCCTCCGCCCTCCTCGTCCACTCCCACTTCCTCTCCCTCTCCCTCCCCTCCCACATCGCCAACTCCTCCGCCCTCCTCTCCTTTCCCTCCCTCTCCTCCCTCTCCGCCCACTTCCCCAACTCCTCCTCCTACGCCATCCCCCTGGTTGATTCCCCCGGCGTCGTCCCGCCCTACCACGCCTACTCCCCCTCCGGCGGCGCAGTAGGCGCCGCCGTGTTCCTCAACTACGGGAGGGAGCGTGACTACGCCGCCCTGGCAGCGCGGGGCGTGGAAGTGGCGGGGTGCGTGGGGCTGGTGCGGCGGGGGATGGGGATGTCGCGGCACGACGCGGTTGCGGGTGCCGCGGCGCGGGGGGTGGCGGCGGTGCTGATGTTCACGGAGGGGGGGTTTAGGGAGGGGGTGGAGAGGGGCACCGTGATGAGGGGGGTGGGGGACCCGCTCAGCCCCGGGTGGGCCGGCGGGGAGAGCCTTCGGCTGGATGATCCCACGGTGGCGGGGAGGTTCCCCGCTATTCCGTCGATGCCGGTGTCGGAGGCGGCGGCGGAGGGGATCTTGGCCACGCTCGACAGGGAGAGGATGCCCCATGAGTGGACGGAGAGTTTTGGGAGGGGCGTGGGGCCCGGCCCGACCATGCTCAATTTTACTTACAAGGTTAATTCATTTCAATCTTTTTTTTTTAATCATGATTGATTGATTGATTTCCACATTTATTACTTAGTTTAGATTTGTTCGCAACTATACTAGTTTTTGGTCCAATTTCGGAAATATTTAAGGAGTTAAAACGGAACCGTTTACTTAATCAACATTAGGTTATCAGTTTTTTTTTTGTCATGGTATAATTGGGACAAATCTAGTTGTTATGACCGGAATTTGACCAAACTTAGTGGTTTTATCGACAATTTATCCATTTTGATAATATTAGCTTGTGTTTATAAGGTTGAAACGAAGTTGTATTTCTTTCTTGTCCTTTGGCTTTTGGAAAGGGAGGTTTAGGCAATCATAGTTTATACACGTTGAGAAATATAGATTCTTGCTTGAGCTAACTTGTTTTTACTCATTTTGGATTATATGAATTTTGTTTTCTTTCGGATTTGCTTACTTGAGAAAAAATAAAATATGTTTGACTAAGATATGTTGTATTGTTATTAAATATACATAGCATAACAATATGTGTTGTATTGAATTGAAAGGGTGGTTAATTCTGTTGATCTGAAAAGTGAAGTGCATTTTCATGTGTGGTTTGCAGGGTGAGCAAGTGATGTCGACCATCCACAACGTATTCGCAGTGATAAAGGGCTCGGAGGAAGCTGATCGATACGTGCTCCTAGGCAACCATCGAGACGCATGGACTTACGGTGCTGTTGACCCCAACAGCGGCACTGCTGCTCTCCTTGACATTGCCCGTCGTTTCGCTCTTCTCCTGCGATCAGGCTGGAGGCCTAGGCGAACCATCGTTCTTTGCAGCTGGGACGCCGAAGAATTTGGCATGGTAGGTAATGTACTTTCACCTGCCTCGTGTCGTTTCCTTTTTTATTTGAGTTATTGAACAATGGCTAGTTTGCCTAATTTTATGTTGGTTTTCAGATTGGATCTACTGAGTGGGTAGAGCAGAACCTTCTGAATCTCGGGTCGAAAGCAGTGGCCTATTTCAACGTGGACTGCGCGGTGCAAGGGCCTGGTTTGTTCGTTAGTGCTACTCCTCAGCTCGATGATCTTCTCGTTGAGGTCACAAAACAGGTAAATTTGAGGATAGGATCGAGTATTTGAAGTATTACATGTCGTTAACTCGTCTAATATTGCCTCTGGAAACATCGTTCACACGCCTGCAACAGGTTAAAGATCCGGATTCAGAGAATTTGTATGTATACGAACAATGGGCAGCTGCCAACAGAGGTGTTAAGGTGAGTAAGTTTTTCTCATTTTAAACAAGTCGGGGCGTGGATAGCCACTTCTCGACTTCGTGCTGTCACACTTGTCACAGCTTGTCTGTTGATGATTGTGGCATTGGTTTGTTAGCAGAAGATTCAGAGGCTGAGCAGAGTCGATTCAGATTTCGCTCCGTTTTTGCAGCACGCTGGGATTGCTTCTGTTGATCTGTATTTTGGAATAGGTACTATACATCTTGTGCATTTCCTCATTTCAAATTGATATGCATCAATCAATCTTTGCATTGTTTGCAGACTTTCCGGTTTATCACACAGCATTCGACTCGTACGATTGGATGGTGAGTTTCGGAGATCCCTTGTTTCATCGCCACGTGACAGGTCTGCTTGAAAACTGCTGTTTCTTTCCGAGTAGTTCGCCTTGCTCAACGTCTTGTAATGCTTTTTCGTTGTCCCCAGTGACTGGAATATGGGGGCTCGTTGCACTTCGACTTGCTGATGATCCGATCCTGCCTTTCAACTACCTTTCTTATGCTGCTGAATTGCAGGTAGAAAAAATTTCATTTTATTTACATGTCATTAGGCCTCTTAGCATAACATGATTTTACATGTTAAAAGTTTCGAGGTCGTATCCAGTGGCATATTTGTAATTTTATCGGTGTTTTATCGTGTTTGAATCCGAATCTTGACATCGTCTTAAGGAGTATAAAAATGCCCTCAACGCTTTGGTGGGAGAATCCATCTCTCTGGATCCTCTCACTGCTGCCATCGAAGACTTCACAACGGCCGCGTACGAAGCAGATGGCGAAATTAAGGTCCAAAATTCGCAATCTTTAAGGCTGCGTTTGGTACACGGAATTCGCCTTAAAATTGTGTTTCCAATTGCATCCTCTGTTGTGTATTTCAGAAACTGAAGGCGGATGAAAACACGAATAGGGCGACGCTACTGAGGAGGCGCATGTTGAATGATCGTCTCATGCTAACCGAACGAGGCTTCTTAGACCCGGAGGGGCTCCCGGGAAGGGAATGGTTCAAGCACCTCGTAAGTAGATTCTTTTGAATTGCAATGCAGTTGTGTTTGTTGATCGAGTCGTTAAGTAGTATGATGAGATGAGTGGATGTTGCAGATTTACGGGCCTCATGGGGATTCGGAGAGCGAAATCGAGTTCTTTCCCGGGGTATCGGATGGCATATCGGGAAAACGGAAGGGGGGAGACGAGGAGGCGAAGATTAGGCACGAGATATGGAGGGTGTCAAGGGCCATCGAGAGAGCAGCTTCTGCTTTGAGAGGTGGACTCACATAAATATGGTTATATGAAATGGAACAGTATATCTACATACTTTGCTCTTGTGTTTTGACAAAGGAAGTGTGTAAATAACTAGTAATATAGTATGTTCACGAATGAAGTTTTTTGCTAGCTCAATTTTTAGTTTTAACCACCGTAAAAATAAGGGAGATTAGGAATTTAGAGGAAATAATAAATTGCAGTAAATTGAAAGTAAAATGAAATAAATCGCGCCAGGTAGGGGTCGAACCTACGACTTTCTGCTTAGGAAACAGACGCTCTATCCACTGAGCTACAGGCGCTGCTTGAAAACATATCGCTAATTGTACTACTACTATTTTACCCTATTGTTATTAAATATAACACACTAGCGCACTTCACACATTTGACGATGACTATAATATATTCTCATCGAAGAGTTTTATGTATTTCCGTACTCTAAATTATTTTTATCTATAGATTATTCTCATTAAGAATGCTAAAAATGAATAAAATGTTTCAAATGAGAAATTTGATTGGGGGTGCTAAAGTATATGTGCTAGAGATTCAATATATAGTTTGGACATTGAATTGATATCATTGAACATAATCCGAGTTTAATTTATAGTTTAGGTTTTTAATTGATATTTATCCTATTTGAAAACGTGTATGATCTTACAACAAATGAAGTTGAAAGATGATCTATATAATCTTACAACAAATAGATCGATATTTATCCTATTTGAAACGTGTATGGATAGTTTTCTAATAATTAAAAGCACATGTTAACATAGATACTCTTTCTCGAATGGAAACTTACTTTCCTAATTGAATTTAGTTTCCAAAAGGAAACAATACTTTTTTGGTTGTCTATATATACTAAACCCCTAAAATTAAAATTTCCTCACAAATTCTCTCTCGACCAAACTCTCATCTCTCATCAATGGCTTCTTCATCTGGTTCATCATTCTTGATGCTCCCCATTGCCGATGAAAACAGCCAAGAAATCCAACACCTCTCATTCTACAATCTCAAAAACAACAAACCCTACAACCTCAAATTCCCACCAAGCCTCAAAAACACACAATTCCAATGCATTGGTTCCTCCAAAGGGTGGCTTGCTTTCTTGGACCAAACCCTAAAAAACCCTTTCCTCTTCAACCCCTTCTCCCAAACCCTAATCCACCTCCCCCAAAACCACCCCAACATAACCAAACTCATCCTCTCCCAAGACCCCTCCCTCCGCCCCCACACCTACGCCGCCGTCGCCATCCAAACCCCCCTCTTTAACGCCAAGCTCTCCTTCTCCCGCAACCGCGACTCCACGTGGCATGACCTCCCCAACCAGACCGAGACCTACTACGACGCTGTATGCTGCGATGCAACAAACACCCTCTTCGCCCTAGCCCCCGGTTTGCAAGTCGAGTCCTGGAACTTGAACGATGATTCTCCTACAAAGACGGCGATAATTAGGGCTTCTTTCCCTAGTTCATTGCGTCTCGCGAAGGAGGCCTTCCCGCGTGATCTCTACTCGTCTCAATTGTACCTTGCCCTCGCCTCCAGAGGCGGTATAATCGTGGCGGTGAGGTATGTCGGGGAGTTTGTGAGGTACGACGGGGAGGCGGTGTACGAGGGAGACACGCTGACGGACTACATGGCGGCACCGCTGGTGTGTCCGTACAGGACAATGGGGTTTCGGGTGCTTAGGGCTGACGTCAGCGGAGGGGAGTGGGCTGAGGTGGAGGGTTTGGGGGATTGTGCGATGTTTATGGGCGGGAATGAGACGACGGTGGTGCCGGCAGTGGGATTGAGGAAGAATGCGATTTATTTCACGGATGATTATTGGGAGAGGATTGATGAGGATTATAGCTATGGAGGCCATGATTTTGGGGTTTTCTGCATGGAGGATTCGAGATTTGAAGAGGTTCTTGATTTAGAGATGGACAAGATCAATCCGCCGCCGTTTTGGATCAATCTCCCTTCCTCCACATGATCATCATTGGCATTGATGTGAATATCATCGATTCATAATCATCGTAGTATATATGTTCGTTTAATTTGGTTAATTTTAGTCACTGAAAGAAAATATGTTCTAATTAGTTTTATAATTGGTGAGAATGTTATAAGAATTTGTGATTATTTGTTGACATTCGGTTGTTAGGTACGTTGATTATTTTATGAATAGAGTACACAATTTTGGTTAAGCTTCAATTCGGCTTTTAAAACTAAATATTTGTTTGTACTAGTGTTACCACCCGTGCTATGCACGGGACAAAAGATTTTCAAAAATAATAAAGATATATTTACAGTTTAATAGATTAAAATAAAGATATATTAACAATAATATCAAAATATATTTCTCTAAAGAATATGAATTAATTCAAAGATAATATTAATAAAATTATAAACAATTAAAAACATTATAAACAACAACAAACATATTATTGAATTATACAATATGCTCTCGACTCATTGTAATGAAACATTTCATATTCAGCATACTATTGAAACAATTTTAATATCAATTATACTTATAGGTGTAGTAACATAAATAAAAAATAACAAAAAAGGACATGCGTGAAATAAATAGAATAAGATATACAAATAAAGGAAAATGTATTCTTAAATACAATAAAAAAGAGAGAAAATTATTTGAATGAATAAATTCACTTTCATCAAAATTAAATTCAATACATGATAATATTCATAAACATAATATTTTGAAAAGCAAAAAAAAAAAAAAAAAAAAAACTCAAAGTCATAAAAAACATTATCTTATCTAGTAGAAATAAATAAAATCAATTCAATTATAACTAATGATTCAAATTGTAAACAATTAAAAAAATATCATTTTATATACTTTATACAAAAAGAATAATGATTCCTAGTACTATTAAAACCCGTGCCAAACTTAAATGAAACTCTTAAAGTGGATGAAGAGAGTATTAATTATACTTGAAAACCCTCCATTATGATAGTTGGCATGTTTCCCTCGGGAATGCCTGTGTCATGTAAGTATTTTTTAAAATAAATTTTGAATTATAAAGTAAAAAGTTTTAAAATTGTATAAATATTAGTACAATAAATTTGTAACGGTTATGCTAATTAATACCTCCGTTCTTGATAAGTATGAACTATTTCCTTTTAAGTTCGTTCCTGAAAAGTATGAACTTTTAAATTTTGAAAATTCATTTATATCTGATGAGGTGTGGCGCATTCTCCACTAACAATAATTTAAAAGGTTTTTTTTTCTATCTCTCTCTTACTTTTCCAGTTATGCATTAAAATCTGTGCCGAACAAAATGTTCATACTTTTTGGGAAAGGAGAAATATTAATAAACATCGTAGGCATATCATTATGAATATTATAATAAAATTACCTCAAAAAACTTTATAATAATAGTATTAAAGAATACTAAATTACATTTACACCCTAGCTAATAATTAATACTCCATCATACTACTACATACTTACTATCCTATGTGCATATAAAAAATCTCAAAATAAAATTAAAGGTAGAATCTGAAATAAAAAGTTTTTTGGTGTTGCAAAACGTTAAGTAGCATTAATATTGGTGATAAGTGTATTTATGTAAAATGAGTAACGTTTCGATTTTCAAATGTATAATTATATTATCGCATTTCTTCCTATTTAATTTCCTACATCAGGTTCTAATATATAAATCAAAATTTGAAAAGAAAAGATTTTGTGAAAATTAATTGGAAGTGGAAGGTTTTCCAGAAAATTATCTATTGGAATACAAAACTTTAAACATTAAAATTAATACTTGATTTATTCAAATCTTTCATAATTAATTAAATTATAAGTCCTATGTTTTAGCATACATTAATGCCATTAATATTTTATACCTCTTTCAACTTCTTTTCCCTCTATAAATTTGTATTATGAATTATATTATCTCAGATATGAAATATATATAAAAATTTATTTATGAATATAAATAATTTTAATCATTAAAATTAATACTTGGTTTTATTAAGATATTCTATAATTAATTAAATTCTAAGTCCTATCTTCTAGCACACAGTAATGATGTTGTTATTTTATACATCTTTCAATTTCTTTCCCCTCTATAAACTTTTATTTATAAATTAAATCTATATAAATAATTTAATTAAGAATATAAATAATTTTAACATATTTACTTAAATTATATGCTTAAATAAAAATAACTAATTTAAAAAATGTATGCAGTTAACACAATAAAAATTCTAACTAATTAAAAAAATTCAATTATAAAATTCTGTATTATTAAAAGCCCAAATTCTAAAAATTTAATACACTCAAGCCCAAACAAATAATGTGTATACGTACAATTACAATTTTCTTCTACAGCTAATAGCCTAATAGTCTAATACCCTATGCTAAAGTAGCGCAAGGCCCTCTACATCTCTTCTCACTCACCTCGCCGCGGCCGCCTCACACACCTCGCTGGCGAGAAACGCCAACGCCTTCCTCTATTCCCTCATTTCCTTCTTTCTCCCCACTAATTGGTGGAACCCGCTGAACACCTGCTTTCCGCCGCCGGGCACCTTCTCTTCTTGACTCCGCCGGCCCACTAAACAACAGTCTCCACGCCACCGCAGTCGGGCTCATCATCGTGCTAAACACCAGCTTCCGGCGGCCTCACCCGCCAGCTCCCTCATTTCCCGACTCCTGGCACTTTTCTCTTTTCCTCTCCCCTTTTTCTTATTCTCTAGCGGGTAAAGATCGGATCTTTGAATGAATCCGCCGCTACCACTGTACTTCTCTCTCTCCTTTCTCTTCTTTTTCGTCTTCTCAACTTTCCTCCCATCTTTCTGGTTCCGGATCCCTCGTATCCTCTCGGGCAGCCGCCGCATTTCTGCTACCCCCGTCTCCCTTAGCCTGCCGCCCTCTCGTCGGAGCTGTCGCCTGATTCCAAGCACCCTGCTATGCTGCAATCAAAATTCAGAAAATCAGTCCACAAAAATGCAGATTCAATTAATTTTGTGCCTATATAAATGTCTTAAACTTCTTGTAGAAGCCAATTTTTTTCTACATTTCATTGGATCAATTTTTATCCAATAATATTTGCCTTTTAGTTGCCCAATAGATAGTTTTCCCGCTTAAAAGTGTGCCACATAGACTCCCAAAAAACTGTCCCTTTATATATTGATAGATTTGATGAATTTTATTGACAATATTAATACGTATTATTTTATTCATCCACCATTAAATGTCTCATTCACTTTTATTATATTTGGTACGTCTCATTTCACTTTTATTATATTTGGTAAATCCTACATTCCACTTACATTTTTTTATAAAACTAATATATAAAAGTAGATCTCATATTCCATTAACTTTTTCTACCTACTTTTATCCATGAAGTCAAACAATTTAAAAAATTTGTGTCAATCATATACTGTGAGATATTTAATCATGGATGGAGAGAGTATTAAAATGTTGAATTCTTTGCGTGACAAAATAAAATATTGGGAAGCATATGTTTTCTTCGACAAATATTAAATTATTGGTTATAATTCAATGTATTTTTACTACCTAACAATATAATAGGCATCTTTATTACATTAACCTATATATTAAAGCATAGTCATATTTATCAACGATCAAAATTATAGAAATGAGAAGTTAATTGGTGATATATAACTCATATTCCGCAAAATGACCCAAATTCCGATAACCTTTTTAGTACTCCCTCCGTTCCATAGTAATGGAGGCGTAGGCGCTTCTTTTCGGACGGAGATTAAGAAAAATTGTGTTAGGTGAGTTAAGTAAATGGAGAATAAAGTGGAAAACGAAAAAAGGCAGAGAGATGAAGAGAGAAAAAAGTAAGTGTGGAAAAATGTGTTGACTTTTACTTAAAAAGAAATGACTCTAGTACTATGAAACGTATCAAAATAGCAAAATGACTCTATTAGACTATTACTATGAAACGGAGGAAGTAATATTTTATGACAAATATTTATAGCAAAAGCAACAAATTCATTTTTGTTTTTTATAACCAAATTTGAAATGGTGAGAGTCATTTGATCGTGTTTAGATAAAACAATATACATTTAAAATCTATCAATATATAAAGTGGCAATTTTTTGCACTGCGACATGGCATAGTTTTGGCGGGAAACTGATATTCCTTTTTTTACTCCTATTTAATAATTTTTGCAGGCTTTATTGTGGTACCGTATTGTCTTTTGTGGTTGCGCATGAAAAAAAAAACTACTCTATTACAATGTTTATTTATTTATCCTTCCAAAGCAGCTGCTGTATCCATAAATCAGTTTCCAACGCCTTTGTCCTCAGTTTCCAACGCCTTTGTCCCTAAAAAAATATTATTGATATATCAAAATTCGTGTTTAAAAGCTTTGTTGATTATAAACACAAATAAATCTATACGGAAATTTGGAAAAAGTGTAACAACCTATTATCATGCAGTCTAAGAAATTTAATCCACTGTATTTTAAACACTAAATATTTTATTAGCAAAAAAAAATTCAAAATCTAAATATAAAGGTTTGAAGCATATAGTTCTGAACTATATAGCTAATTTTATTTTAGCCGAAATATTAGTATGTAATAAAAGCTTTTATAAATTTTTTTAGTACTCCGTATTTGTTATATGGAAGGTCTGTTGGTCTATTATTGTGCTTTTTTTGGGAACTCCACACTAGAGCAGGCTCTTTCCCCTATTAGTCCACACATTTTCACCTATAAATACCGGTATATTCATCTTCCAAAATCATTTACAATTGGCTTCAGGAACAAAAGTATTCGGTACTTCAGTTTTTTTATCTTATTATTTCTTCTCTCCCAAATATTATGGGCTTCATTCTTGGTTAAATCTTCTTTGTTGCATGTGTTCTTTGTTATCTCAAACCTACCACATTTGATTAGTTTATATTGGTTTGTTTAGTTTAGTTTTTATTTCTGTTTATTTTTTTTTTAAATTTCAGATTCAGTGTTTGACACATAGCCATCAACTGAAATAAGCAACCCAAGGTTTCTGTACTTCAGTTATGTGCTTACCTCCTATATTTTTGCTTCTGAAATTGCTGGTTCTGATCTTTTTTTTCTTCCTGTCTCTTTCTGTAAACTTCTTCCTTGCATCTTCTTTCCTGAAAAATCACTTATAATGAATCTGGGTTTAGCAACTAAAAGTATTATGCACCGCATTTTTTTACCTTTATGTTCTTCTATCTCAAATTTCTTCTGTATTCCTCTTCAATGAATACTCCTTCTGTCACTTTTTTGTTCACCACTATCTGCTCCATCTCTATTTATTATGTTGCAATACAGTTTAGTTTTAAGCATCACTCCCACTGTACGAAGAAAAATAAGTTTGAGTCAGCATTTGAAGATCTGGACAATAGCAAGGATGAAGGAGAAATTGCAGAACTGAAGTTAACTTGGATCTTGCAGCTTTTTTTACTTGGTTCTGTATTATTGTTTTTTTTTTGTACTGTAGGTGATGTTCGTATGTCCATGCATTGTAATGCATCTAAGGTGTACTTTAATACGGATTTTGTTGAATTCAAAGAGTTTCAGAAGTGTTTTTTTTTTTTTTTTTTTATCTTCCAGGAAAGTGTATGTAATGTTCTGAATATTCTATTGACTGTTTTTTAAAATTAATTTAACTTATTTTGTAAGGATATCCAATGAGCAGTCCTTTCTTGGTCAAAGTTGTATTGTCAAGTATTCTGGAAAGAAGGCTAAATAAAATCTGAGTTTGATGATATGGTTATCAAATCTATTAATGATCTCTTATGTCTTAAGGTATTTGTTTAGTTTCTACCTATTTAGGACATGTTTCTGTTAGTTAGAGTTTAACTATTTTTTTGATAATTAACGTTTTGTTAGTTTATATCTGGTTTTGATTCCCAGTAGGATCTTAACGGATACTCCATCTGGGAGGATTGAGACTGTGGAGTATCACTTTGGGGAATGGTGTCATATGGCATCGAAGACGCGTGTCAAGAAAGTTATGAAGGCTGATAATATCTTTTATTGTGACGTTGCGCAAAGAATGATGATTGGGCCATGCCAAGGTTTAGGTTTGTGTGTTGTGGATGGTAGAAGCAGTGCTACTTTTCTTCTTTGGTATCGTTAGAGTGTCCTCTTATTAGGTAAAAAGTTTCTGATATTGTTGGTTCTGATAACCAGGTGTGATTTCATTTCATTTTATATTAGATGATGAATATTGCTGTCTTTTTGTTAAATTGTTTGTTTGTAATTTTCAAGGATGATGGAGTTGGTTACATTCCTAAAGAAATACAGGATAAACTTTTGGGTCAGAATGTCCTATTTAAGGTGCAGATATGGAATGATTTGGAGTTTAGGATTAGTAATCCTTTTACTGTTAACAAAGCTTGCAACTTATCTGAAGTTGTAAACAAATATCTTACTCCAGAGTTGATTCTCAAGAATATAAATCTGATGTTGGGCTAAGTGAATTATTTGTTGGATCAGATTTGACAGAGGTAATTTTGTTATCTATGATTGTTTAGATTTTTCACATGTACTTAATAATTTTTCTTCTTCTTTCTTTTGGTAGACTGAAGAGACCATTTGTCTTGATCTGGATTTCTCACGATGTGAAGATGAAGCTGTGATGAAGGAGAATATCATGGATTTATCAAGATTGGGACAATATCAGGGATGAAGGAGAAACTCCAGAACCGAAGCTTTAGTGGATTTATGGGCTTTTATTTTATTTTGTCATCTTAGTCTTTTTTTGTTTGGTTGTTGTTTCTTGGTTATTTTTTTAGCTGTTTGGTATCCTTTTTTATAGTCAAGTTGTTAGGTTGAGCTTTTCTTTATGTCCGTAATTGGCTCTGCATTAATTCAATGTATTAAATCTACTATCTTAAGTACTCATTAGTTTTTATGCACTTCGAAGTTGAATTCTACATATGTGGTTAGGTTTCATTTTATGTGTGGAATCTCTAAAGTTCAGAAATTTAATGGTTTTAGTTTCAGGATTCATACTTAACAATAACATTAGCCTATCTGAACTTATCCTAAGAAACATAAGATATTAAACGTAGGTTTTGGTGTCTATTTTTTCTTTCTGAATAGCACATTGGCTCCTGAAAGTTATATGTGTACTGATTCCTAAAAAAGTTTATTTTCCTCCTAAAAACATATTAATTAATCCAGATAATGCCAGAGTTGCACTAGATTGATCAATATATGTGTACAAAAGAAATAACTGAATTTGGTTTTTACCCTAATGCTTAAACCACAATATGAAATGCATTTAATCACCAGTTCATATATCATTAAAGAGAAACACATAACTTAATCTAGTTACCATCATAAAACAGTGCACCACCATCCCTCTCGCATGCTGCCCCGTTTATCTCTGATTTGTGATTTTCTGGTCGATCGTTTGAGTTGGCGTGTGTAGACGATTGAAGAATATCGGTCGATTCCTTCAAGCACGAGTGTGTATGAGGTGAGTGTGTAAGGCTGATTTCGTGGTGCAAGGTGAGGATTTCTTTTATTTGGATTTCTGTAGGCAATCGGGATTAACGTAAGCATGTTGGGTTGAAGGATTTGTGTGTGCGCGAAATAGATGATGTTTTCTCTATTTTGTTGGAGTATTTATTTTTTTACTCAATTTGTTTTATGGAGTATTTGAGTCTCCCGTTTCTTTCATTTTCAACCATTTTAATATAAATTGGTTATAAAGTATACATCGTACTCAAAATATGTTTTTACATATAATAATGATCATTAATCTATTTTAGGCGTTTTTTTTTTTCTTTTATCTAGAGACAATTATTAAAGTTTTGTTAATTTAAATTTGATTTTAATGTTAATGTAATTTATTTGGGTGAAAAGGTATGGGCCGTTTTTCTTTATTTTGTTTTCAATTGTTGAGCTCTCCATTTCATTTCATTTAGCCCACTATAATAATGAATTTAGTCCCGTTCATAATAATTTAGTTGGGCTGAACATAATATTTTTGTTAATATTGAATATGAAGTTTTAGATTTTAGTTTATAAAGATTAAATATTCTTGCTTCATACACATATAACATATTTGTCATAATATTTACATAGCGTCTTGCATCAATTGAAAGACAGGTATAAATGGAGGTAATTACATGTTTTATATAAAATATTTTACCTTACAAAAAATATTAAGTTTACATATTTCATACAAAAAATTACATTAGTGTTTTAAATTAATACATACCGTTAAATTATTTAAACACCGTTAATTAGTTTATAATTTGTCCAACTTATCATCACAATAAAAAAAATAATTAGAGAATTAATACTGCTAATCACTCTAAAAAAGTAAATATCAATTCTTCCAGCAATTGATCGTGATTTAAAAAAAATTGTTCCTCAATAGACTCGATATAGAACACAATATAGAATAAGTCCATATTTCATATTTACAAAATGACTAATTTGAGCTTCAAATAACAATATATAATTTTTACAAAAAAATTAAATAACTTTTTAGTTGTATTTTTCATGTTACGTGAGAGAGCTTCGACAATAAAATGCAATTCGCTAATTTGATGTATACATTTACTCTCTCCATCCCGCTACTCACACTTTTTACTTTGACATCGTAAATTTTGAATATGAGTAGTTAGTGTAATTAAATTAAAATTTTAAGTGCAATAAGGCAACACTTGATAAAGGAAACACGAACAACTCTAATACCTTAATTAAATACCATAATATTTATCTAAAATAGAAATAATGCAAATAGTTTCAGACAGTCCGAAAATGAAATGTGCAAGTAGCATGAGACGGAGGGAGTAGTATATTTTATGATTCATGATTGGTTCTTATGCAGAACTTACTACCGCGACAAGAGAAATTGCAACTTTAATTGTTATCCATTGAGTTATTTGTATGATTTTTTTTCGCAAATTAAAATTGTACTTCGTATTAAATTGTGTAAGATGTGGAAATCTTTTTTTAGATTAGTTCAAAAGGATCATGCTTCTTTTTAGTTTAATAGTACATTTTCCTTTATTTATATATTTATTTTATTTCATTTACACATCTCTTTTATTTTATTTTTTTATTTTAATATTACTACACTCATATTAAATATTATAATCGCACTTATGCTAAGTATGAAATAGTTTATTTATAATATTTTGAGATTAATACATACTTTTTTTGTTATTGTTTATAATGATGTGAATAATTGTATGCTAAACATTTGTAGATATTATAATTGTATACATTGTAGACTAAATATGAAATGATTTGTTTATAGTATCTCAAGATAAGTACATAATTTTATTTTATTTTTTGGTAATGAAAGCGGGCAACGCCCGAATGAAACTACATACTACCGATCATCAGAAATTCCTAACCTATCATGTAATAACCAAATAGCAAGCCTGTGGGCGGCTGTTCAAGAACATGCACTCCTCTCTCGAAGTTGTATGCATGGTGTGACAAGAAATCTGCAGCAAAATTTCCTTCTCGATGCACATGTCTCACTGATGCCGAATCAAACTCTAGCAATAAGCTGCCAATCTTTCCCACTATCGCACAACAGCTGACATTCACCTCAAATTTCCCTGTAATTATAGCGACCGCTACAAGATTATCGCTCTCTACCTCCAATATTCTTATTCCCAACGTTTTTGCAAATTCTAAATCATGAAAAATGCACCAATTTTCAGCACGAAGAATAGAACAAACTCCTATGTTAATGTTATGAATAGTTTTTATAATTAGTTTATATTCTTATACATAAATATATATTTATATTATTTACTTTATATTTTATTTTAATATATTTAATTGTTAACATATTTTCATTATTTGAAAATTCTTTGACCCGTGCTAACACTAGTTACATAGTTAAATGAGACATTAATAACGAACAGAGAAAAAAATATTATGTACATAGTTAGAATTACAAAAGAAAGGTCACTCAAAAGCTTATAACAGAATGAATAAATAAATGATCTGGACTAGATATAGACACATGACAAGCAATAATCAGTTAATGTTGAAAAAAATTGACAGTTTATGAATCCATCTCTATCAATGGGCAAAACTGCATTTATGCTTTATTCTCAGCTTCAACAGCTTAGTACAAGAGAGAATTCAACCTCAGTCCAAAACTCCTTAGCAGACTGTGTCAGAAAATAGAAACGCAATGACTTGCAGATTTTCTCAAACCCCTAGCATGTCCAAGTCGGACTAGAAAAACACGAAAAAAATGAATCATTAGGGTAATCTCTACTCATAGTCGAAGCCGTCATCATCACCAAGCTCCACTTCAGCATCATTAGAACCACCAAGAATGGAAAGGAAAATCAAAACAGCAACAAGCTGTGTAGCTAGAAAGTATTTAGCGCGCCTCTTGAACTTCTTCTCTTCCTCTGTCTTCTCCCTAGTAGGTTTGTTCTTTGGCTTTGAACCTAAATTTGTTGTCAATGGGGTTAGTTCTACGAAATATGCAAATAGTAATAGCTAAAGATTGTCAATAGAAACTACAAGCACATGAACATGATTCAACCTCTCAACATGAAACAATCAAATATGAAAACTCGGACCTTAATCAAGTAGCTTTATCATAGTAAAGGAATGCGTTTTGCAGTAACTAGATCATGCATTTTAAAAACGACCCAAAACGAGTAACTGCCAAACATATCTCTAGATAGTTGTAGGTACTCCAAAAGAAACCAAATATAGCCTAAGAAGTTTCTCACAAGAGTCCATGCTTTTCTCAAGCAAAGACAATGTAACATGTAAATTGATCAACATAGACAACGTAAAATTTGTAAAATTGGATAGCAACAGAGCTACAAGTGACTCACTCCAATGTGAAGGGCCTCTTTTAGGAGCTGATGACGAGGGATCTGATTGAGGAACTGATGAAGATGACGAACTGGCATCTATATACTCCAGTTTAAGATTATCAGCATACTTCACAAGATTAGCATGAGCCAAGAGCTTGCTTCTTAGAACAGATGTTTCCTATGGGGTAAGAAGTAAGAACACAGGAATGTATTATTCAGCTTTTCATTATATATAGCACTATCTATTAAAGGAACATGATTCAATATCTTAAATTCATCAAATAGACAAACCCAGTACCAAGTTGCTAAGTAAGTATCAATATCTTAAACACAACCATCCATATCTGACAATTGTAAAGCTAAATAGATTCCAAAAATTCGAAACTCACTTCAGCAAGGAAGTCTCCAATTACAATGATGACTCAAATATAACCATTATAAGTACTTACAGGCAAAGCAAGAAGCGTAAACAGAGAATGACCAAGAAAAACTGCATCCAAACTTGTTGGCCTGCATTGGAAACATTGTGTAAGGCAGCAGTTACTAAATACTCCCTCCTTCTGTCCCCCAAAATAGTGTACACTTGGCTGTGTGGCATGGGTCTTAATAAATCTTAGGTTAAGTGTGTTGTGAGTGGAGAAATGGAGATCCATGTGTGCTAAAGTTGTAAATAAGAGTAGAAAGTGAGGATAAAATAGACATGAACTGTGTCCAAAAATAGCAAAAAGAGAAGTGTGCACTAATCCATGGGACACTCCAAAATGGAAAATTGTGCAATATTTTGGGTGACGAAGGGATGTATAAAACAAGAAAAGGAAGCAGTCATTCAGATTTATATAGAGCATAGGAAATCACCTGTCTTCAAAGAAAAATGTCTGTTCCCCCAACTTAGCTGACAGAGCACTATATGCCACACTTACTCTTCTATATATCTGCACATGAAAAACAGAAGAATAAGCCACACTATGCAAACAACAAAATACATAAGAAACTATGCATACATATAGATATACATGTATGTGTGTGTGTGTGTGTGTTTCCATTATAATATGCATTTCTATTCATCATGTGAACAGTTGCGAATGCTGAGAATACAAACAGGCTAACTTATGTAATAAGGTTAGGTCTAGAATCTAGATCTTGTTCCATCCAGAACCTTATAACTTGACAGATTTGATGTATTGTTTTATGTGTTAGACATCCTCCCAAGATAGCACACATATCAATAGAGAAAAGCAGCTGAAATCCCAAATAGTTGTTCACCCATTAGATAAATATGCTTACATGACGCAGAAAGAAATATGTCCAAACAGAAATACCTCTTCTTCCCTTCTTTCTGCATTCTCTGATGTTATCCCAAGTAGTTGTTTCACCGCATAGACTTGCTTATAATACAAAATCTTTCCTATGGGCCAAGGGAGATCAGAGTAATAAATCTTGTGTGCTGACTTGCCATCAGAACCCACCCATAGTTCATACAAGACTGCATCAGCAAGCCATGACTCAACCATCGCCTTGAATGAAACCCATTCAGGTACACCAGTGACCTCAGCGTCCAAGTCAACAATGCCATCTTCCTTTAATTTCTGAAGGACTCCGCCATTCTCATTGTTATAAGCAACATAATCACCAGACTCAACAAAGGGTATCAGATCTGGTAGGGATACAATGCAATATATATTATTTGAGATATACATACTTCAGGCCTCAAGTAGCAGCTGAGATGCATACTTATAACACCAAATGATTTTCGATGCATAATAAGCAAAAACCAAATATCATGTTTGCTGTTACTAATAGAAAGGTTAATGCCTATATAGAAAGTCAATGGCTCTGACAAAAAAAAAAAAGTATTCTGGTCAAAAGAAAGTTTCAAGAAAAATGGATATGTGGCTCGGTCATTATAGAAACTCAACGTTCTTCCACAATACCACTTTGATCATTTAAAGCTTTATATAACATTGAGGAGCCAAACAACGCCACGATTCTTGATTAAACATGAAGGAGTCAGATATCAATAAATTCCATTAGATTTGCCATGGAACAATTAAGCTAACTCCATTGCTAGTTTCATCCTTCTTTCCAGAAATTATTAGATAGTCTAGCCCTGTTATTGAAACCTGAACCTGTCATTCAAATATTCAATATAACTTATCCAATAACCATCAAAGATTTATTTTCCAGTGATTTTGGAGGAGTTGGACTTTGAAATATTTGCAGTATCAGTTCCTGATTACAGCTTACTGCAAAATCTGGAAATGTCTGATTGCTAGAGAATTATTTCATCAAACTACGTTCTATACCAACAATCTGAAGGCCCTAGATCTATATAAAGTCACATGGCTCGCTTCCAACATGCTTAAAAGAGATATATCTATAGTGTTCAGGCTAACAATCAACCAGATTCTTGCAGATAAGAATCACACTGCAGAATATTTGTAAATCCATAAATTCATAATCCAAAATTAACCGTGGCAGAAGGCTCATTTAATGCCAGCAATTTTTAGCTAATTCGGTAGATCAGAATCCCAAAGCAAGAACTATTTCGTTCAATTACAAGGCGTTCAAGGCAAGGTTCAATTTTGCAGCGAAACAAACAATAAAAATTAAAAGGACAATCTGCAGCAGAAATTCAAATTAATAATAATCTGAAAAACGGGGGAATTACCAGAATCGGGATGAATGAGATTGAATTCCAAAGAGAAGGGGATGTTGGCAAATTTAAGATAAATGTAAGCTGGGAGACAGTTGGGGCAAGCGGTGGGCAGCGAGAAACTGGGCTTTCTTGCCACAAGTGTTAGCGCATCTCTTTGGTCTCTCCCATCTTCCATAGCTCCCACAGCTGAACTAAGGCAAGATTGCTGGAAATTTTTTTTACCTTAAATCGGATTTTGATCTTAAACCCTAACTATATCAATTGGAAATTATATCAAATTACTTTTCATTTAACTTTTTGTGCTAAATATATTATTGTTTCATTTTTTTTGTTCTAAAATAGTACTAGCAGTTGATTATTTTTATCTTTAATACTCATTTCGTTATAAATATGTTACTTGCATTTTTCTTAGATTATAAATTTGTGATTGATTTTTAAGTGTAATTAAATTTTGTGTTTTAAATATAGTGAAAAATCAATCTAATAAAGAAACACTTAAATACTAAATAGTACTATATTAATTGAATATTGTAGTAGTATTACTTAAAATAGATTTAGATTAAATAGTTTGGGACGAGTCGAATAAGAAAGATGTGAATAACATGAGACATACATTGGTTATTTTAATAAGTTATTAACTTAATAAACAAATAAATAAATAAATTATAATTATGAATATGACAAATAATCAAATGATTTAGGGGCTTATGGGACGTACTCCCTTCTAAAATTGCACTGATTTCATTGAGTTCTCCATTCACACATCAAGAGCTTACAGTTTCAGCCGAATCGACCTAGATTAGGAGTTCCCCGCCCATCCACAACAAATGGTCAATCTCAACTAGAAATATACTCCCTCCGTCCCATAAAGATTGTCCCGTTTTTTCATTTCCGTCCATCCCATAAAGTTTGGCCCATTTCACTTTTACTATTTTTGGTAGTGGACCTTATATTCCACCAACCCATTCCTACTCACATTTTATTACTATAAAACTAATACTTTAAAAGTAGGACCCACATCCCACCAACTTTTTTCAACTGATCACTTTTCATTACATTTCTTAAAACTCGTGCCGAGTCAAAGTGGGACTATCTTTGTGGGACAGGGGGAGTATCATCTAAATGGCTAAGAATTGAACATGATAGACAATAATTTCACCCGAAACTTAGCCTAATTAATTTGTACTACTATTTGGTAGTCTAAATATAAATTTAAATATATCTCTCACGTATTTCTTTTTTAACAAAAATATAACACAGTCGTTCTTCTCTACTTTATTCTCTTTCCAGTTAACCCTGGTTTAAAGAAGTTCATTCGACCTCGTTTAGTAAAACTCGTAAGCTAAACAAACTACGCTTGAGCATGGTATTATTCAGCTGGTCAGCTCGTGTACAAGCTCTGCAACCCCTGTCAGAAGATGTTGATCCAACCTTTCTCCTCAAATTATTGTTCTTAGACAAAGCCTATGTGATGTCATGATCATGAACTCACAGCCATCAATCAGATCAATGCTCCTTCACATCTCCAGATTCCCCCCCTCACTATAAATTCAGCCCAAATTGAATACAAATACCATATCACATCACATTACACATTGATATTCATCTCCTAACTAAAAATGGGGGAAGGAAACAAGAAGAAATCGTCCTTCTCTTTGGCAAAGTTGTTCAAGGGCAAGAGCAAGAGCAGAAGCACGGAGAGAGAGGTGAGAGACGAGTACGTGAAAGCCTACAAAGTGTACCCAAGCGACGAAGACAGAGGGTGGTGGGTGGCTGAGCCCAGAATCGATGAGAAGGCCTCTGCTTATATCTCTTTAACCACTCATAAATGGGGAAAACTCGATGACTGATCGATTACTATTCTCTTTGTTTTTCTAATTCTGTCTGCATTGTAAATATTTCAATGAATAAGCTCAAGATTTATCTTGCCTTGAATTTAAATTATTCAATATAATGTGGTTTTTTTTAACCTGAGCTCTCTGTTTTAGGCCCTACGTACGACGTCGATTGACATGTAAGAATGATCGACGACAAATTAAAGAAATTCTAGTTTTATTAAAATCAAAATTGTAGGAGTATTTAATATAGAAAACTGACTGCGTAAGTTGTTTCTCGCCCGGATCTTAAACCGAAATGTGAAAAGGAGATAAAAATCAGAAAACAGCAAAAATTCGGAAAACAGTAATATGGTGTGATGTCCAAAATGCATCGTAAAGCAATACTCCACAGTGCAACGGTAGAGTGTTGAGTTTGATTATAAGCAATGCTCGTTTTGCAAGTCACATGCAAATTTAAATTCATTCCAATACTCTTATTCTTTCAATTTTGTTAGTCGGAACTGCATAACTCTACGAACTACTTTAAAATTGTCAAGTTTTCTAAACACCAAAATATCGGAAGTTGGATCGGACTTCGGAGGATGTGGATGGGCCTAAATTGAAAAATAGGGTGCAGCAATTAGGAAGAAGTAGTTGAAGATGATCCAATAAAAGTTTGATATATTATTTTTAATATGTAACAAAACTATAAATAAGTGAATTTCCTATCAACATATTTTCTATGTTCCCCTTTGCCAGTGATTAAATGTGATATGATTGAGATCTAATGGCATATTTCTTAAATAATGCAAATCATCACAAAAGTTCAATGAAATTTTAGTTATAATTTTGTATAGTACACTAAGTTAGAGTGATTTCAGTTGTGAATATGATGATCGAAACCGATATAAGCATGCATTAATAATTATCTAACTTATTACTAGCATCGTCCACCAAAAATAATTATGCTTTTTATATTTTGGGTTGTACAACAAAATTAATCTTTATTGATTTATAATAAATTTTGTTTTTCTCAACTAAGGTGGGTCGAAATTTTCATTTAAACTTTAACACCCCTCCCCTCCTTTTTTTTTTATTTCTTTTGATCTTTCTTATTTTACCAATTTTATATTATAAATCGTGTTATCCACGTTCAAGACTATTTTCTTACCAATTTTTATTACAAATCGTGTTATCCACATTCAAGACTATTTTCTGTAGATGTGAATGTGATAGTATATCTAGCAATAAAACATTTCATCATGCATGGATAATTGGATATAATAGTTCTATGGCATGCTGTTTGATATTGTACTTTTACTAATGGTAAGAATCAAGGAACGAGGATACTTGATACTAGAGCTATTTTTTTTTTACAAAAATTCAATGATGTGGCATGCTAAATTTAAAATATAATAATTATGCAACACTTTTATTTTTGGAATCCTTATTATTGGGTGGATTCTAGTACCAGATATTTCATGTTTTCTAACACTTTATTTTATGCTTCTAACTAGGGGTCTAGTTTATGTTGTTGATTTAGCAATATTACTAACATGCATTGTATCCTTTCTCAATATCAAGTTCATGTATAATTGTTGTTATGTCCAAATCTAGCTAAAACAACTAATAGATTATCAATCCATCATTGACATAATTTTGAATTATTATAGAAGTGATTGATGTTTTTGGATTCCCTCCATATCCTCCCTCAAAATCAATCCCTTCAAGACATAACATATTGTTGCCTAATAAATGTCATGCGAAATTTGTTACACATTGATATGGAATGATAGGCGAAAGTATTGATATCTCAACAAGTACGACAAATAATAGAAACGTATTTCTAAAGATAGAAGAAAAACGATAGAACACGATAAAAAAATAAAATAAAAGATAAGTCACTTGTGTTGATATCTGGTTTGATCTAGTTGGCTTGATTTTGCTGATTTGGCTTGTTTAATTACCTAGCTACTGTCTTTGCTCTCCTATATTTCCGATCTTTATTGGTGTCATGTTGCGATTGACCTTTTGCTAACTTTCTTTTTAGAGGTTTATTTTGTTGTGTTGATAGTGAAATCTATTGCTTTAGCATTTTTGCCTTGTACATAATTTTGTTTTTATAAATGTCCATATTTATCCATAAAAACTCGAACCGGTCTTTGTCCCACGTCAATATTTTATGTCGAGGGCGGGTGTATGGGCTCACACACTAACTCTCTTAACGGAACTCATGGGATTGGACAGAGTTTAGAGTCACCGAATTGTCGCAGCGTGGGATCATAGAAGGTAGGATTGAAATAATTCTCTAGGAAAGAGAATCTTTCTAAGTAGGTTGAGTAGGCTTTAAAATATACTTGGTACTCAATTATACATGTACAGCTATACCAATTGAAGGATGACCATCCAAACTTCTTTCTAAGACAGACACCCTTTTCTTTAAGCATTTTTTTCCTTACACCAAAACCCACCAAAGTGAACCTTCTTTTATGCTACCATGCATTATTCATCTTTCAAGATTCACTGTCACAGAATCTGTTTCCAGAAGGCATTCAAATTAGAATTCCCTTGTCCTTAAACACAAGATACAAATTAAATAAAATTTTAAATGATAGGAGTTATGCGGGTATTGGGATTCGATCCCAGTCAGTTTCGAATTTTCTAGCCGGAGGGTTTAGTTATCACGAAACACGCGATCGACAAGGAGGATGCTAGGGTTAAGGTCCAATTGTTATAGATTGATATTACTAAGTGCTAACTATATTAGGTTGGAACTATTTTCTTGAGAATGTAAATCTTGTCAAATAATTTCTTGACTCTTGAGGATCTTGCAAGAGTCTTATTTGTCAAAATGGAAATAGAAGATATATGCTCAAAACTCAATTTTTTATCAGAAGAAATTGTATTGTATAGTAATTTCAAGTGGTATGACAAGTCAAATTAAATGTGTTGATTGTAAGTGGTGTGACAAGTCAAATTAAATGTGTTGATTGTAAATAGATTATGCTACACTTATAGTAAGCAAAAATATATTTTTTCAAGATATGTTGGAATCAGGTGCATAACTATTCATATATTCTAATATGTCTTCTATTTATTTTCGGATTTTATCTGCTTCATATTTTTTAAAACAAGAAATGCTCGCACCAAAAAGAGTAACGACTGTGAATTTTCAAATTTTGTATTGATTCTGCTTCATATTTTTTATTATAAGAAATGCTCAAACCAAATGAGTAACGATTCTGAATTTTCTAATTTTATTTTGATTCAACTTCATACTTTTTTATAATAAGAAATGCTCAAACCAAAAGAGTAACGATTTTGAATTTTCAGATTTTGCTTTGATTCTACCAGCTATTTCACTTTATTTTGACTTGGAGTTTATCGTGAATCTGACCATTGCTCATCGAGATGGTTTGAGCCTTTTTATATATCAAAAAGACTCTTATGTTCCACATCAACATTCCAATCATCTCATTGACATTAGTAGAAAATTAACTAAAACCATTGCATACTATTTTTATAAAAATACTAATATATGTATATAGTATTAATAAAAAATCAAACATTATGGCATTCCCTCGTATTGTTATATTTTTAACAAAAATCATCAAAACTGACACTTGGGCGATTGATGTAACTGGAGATGATGTTTTTAGTTGGTGAAAGTTTATCATCAATCAATTTAGTAGGTCAAGTTTAATTGTCTTCAATCAAATAAACATCATGCTTATCTATTTATTTATTTAATGATTTATTAATTTTGTTTATGTTTTACCTCTAAAGTGTGATTTACAGAATCCTAGGTCATAACAAAAAGCTTGATAGAATTTTCTCTTTAATTTGGTCATAAATCATAATGATCACAATTATGGTCTGAAATCTAAATGAAGTATACTAATTAATTACCCCCCACCCCACCCCACACACACATTCTGTGTAATTAGTATTGTTCATCCATTTTCTTTTGCTTAATAAATTTAATAGCAGTGATTTAGAGACATAATGTCTGCGTGACATAATACTTCTATGTCACTTTGACATAGTTATATTTTTGATATAGTTATATTTTATATCATGACTAATTTACCCTAATGCTATATTAAGTAAATTTAAACCATTAAATTTTGATTGTTTCACATAATATAAAATTCTTAATACACATTAATACACTTCTTTGGATATATACATACGACACGATTGGAATATTAAAAAAATATTTAGTTATCTAATATTAATAATTTTAACTTGTGTACAAAATAAATGCATTATCAATTTTTGAAAGCAAAACGTTATCTTTCAATAAAAAAGTTTTCTATCAAAAAATTAATATTAAATTTAAATTTTATTTATCAATACCAAATTTATAACATAATTTCCTTTTAATTCAACGATGATAAAAACTTGTAAATTTTTTACAATTCTTTATATTTTAGTTATTATTATGAGATTGAAATTATGAATGTGCAAAAACACATTATGCATTGGAGTTATAGTCTGATTTATATAGGGTTTTGTGATTTATTCTAAAATGATTGTAGTTTTTCTTTTAAATTTGAGTTTAAGATATTGGAGTTAGATTTAAGAATGTAAAAAACCACGGTATGCATTGGAAATTGATTGTAACTTTAAAATTAAAAATTGTTACAAATTTTTAAAGTGAAATTAATCTTATGATATTCTTAAAATAAAACAGTAAACTCAATTAGTATTAATATGTCATATATCAAATTTATTATATTCAATGAAATAGTGAATCAAGCCTTAGAATTCTAACATTTTAGAAAAAAAGGAGAAAATATTAACTATATGACTTTAAAATGCTAAATAGATTAGTTAAGAATATGTAACTTTTTGTCGGAGGTTTGATGCAACGTTCCAATACCAAAGGATTTAGTTATATTACAATTTTGAAAAGCAATGAATTAAAATCAAAATCATAAACTTAATTAGTATGAGCAAGTAAAATATCAAATTTTTAATTTTGCAAAGTTTATCTAATATCATAAAAAGAAAAACAGAAAATATAAATAATATTTAAAATATTAAATAACTGAGTTAAAAACACGTGATAAATTTTAAATAACTGATTTAAAATATTTAAATAACTGTTATTGGAGTCCTTTTTATTGAAATTCAACATAACATACCAAAAATTAATGAAAAAATTAGTGAGATAAAGACAGAATAAATTGTGAATAAATTTCCAAAAGAATACGTTAATTTAGTTGACGGATATGGTGAACATAGTTTTAAATTTAATACTACTATTTTATAAAATTACATAACCATTCAAAAATTTAATAAATGTTAAATTATCAGTTTTATTAGTTTTTCATTATTGATAAACGAAAAAAAAGATGGTCAATGTGATAAATTTTTCCTTATCCTTCTTTTCTTTCATTTTTCATATTTTCAAGGGTAAAAGTGAATTTTTTAAAAAAGGGTTAAGACTCAAGAGTGGTAAAATTGAAAGTGGGTCCCAACTACTTCCATTTATATCTTGTGTAATTAAGCATTGAGATCTTAATTAATACTCCTATTTATAGATAATCATAAGTGCAAGGGCAATAGAGTATATAGACACACAATAATTTTAATTAAAAATAAAATATAATGCATAATTACTATTTAACCTCATTATGTCTTAGACATCATGTCTCTCTAAATTTAATCAGCTTAAATTTTGTGGATTAGAGCAACTTAATAAATAGCTTCAGTGTAACCATTTAATCAAAATATAACCAAACCCAACATTTAAATTTATAAAACCCTAATTCCAAGACCCAAATGTAAAATAAAGAGATGATCTTAATAAGTCTCTCTAATTTTAATTCTTTTTGTTCTATGCAACTCACCACACACATATACACATAAACATAAAAAAAAAAATTATGTTAATCGGGGCGGACCATGACATTTCAGGCCAACCCTAAGGAGAAAATCAGGGCCTCCCGACAGTCTAGAGGGGTCGGCCTCCGCCTCTAGCCCCTAAGATCATCCGCCATTGTTATTGATTGGTGATTGTGATTGGACTTGCAAAATGTGTATTTGTATATGTTAGTTAGTTGGAAGGGTTGAAAATTGGTGGACATGCCTCATGGCCTTGTACCAAAAAAGCTTCAATCATAGTTGCTTTATACCCACAAAGTCGAAAATTTGAATTGAGAAAAAGAAGGTTGCTTTTGCTCTCCCTTTGTGCTTCAATTATCAACTATGGCACTCCTTGTCTCCCCTTCACTTCATCCCCACCACCCTATTGATCGAAATTACCCCTACGCCCTTCGATCATCCACGTGGAGCCTTCTGATTGGCGTGTAGTTTTATCGAAAAGGATTTCTTGCAACAATCCATCTTTTAAATACATGATTAATTTTTTGAGAAAAGTGATAAAAAAAAATGGTTTTACTTTCCAATAATCAAGCAAGAAAGAGGGAGACGACTTCCTCGAATATTATTCCAAATTATCTTGTATATATATCTTCTACTTTCTTCTTGCTAATAGATAATATTTGTAACGCACGTAAAAATATTTGATTTGAGCAATGAATACATATGTAAATAAAGTGGAAAATGAGATGAAACATTGTTCTTTCGTACCAAGTATCATTTGAGAGTGGGGTAAATAATGCATGCTTCTGTGCCATAACCTATAAACCACAAAAAGAATTATTTCCTTCGTTCCATTTTGGATTGTATCTCTATCTTGCTTTCGTGCAATTAAACTATACAAATGTACTAACAAAAAGCACTTAGTTGTCCCATATCGAAAATGTGAAGTAAAAATAGATCATCTTCCCATTCACGTACTCAATGAATAAGATCGTACCTAGCCCTTCAAAATCTAACATGATATTTGAGTTGGTACCGTGCTTGAGCCAAATGTGTTGTCGAAGGTGATAGAGCATGGGTGATCCTGTACAAATATTAATGAATGCATCAGAGGAAGCGCGTTGAGATATTCACATGTGAGTTGTCTCGTACTGAAACTATAAAGTAAAAGAGATCAAATTGGTCTCCCATTTACACATCATATATGTTTCAATGAATGAAACCGCATGTAGCCATCATAATATTATCACTGGTCGCACAGACTCGATCTAAAAAATGTTAACATGGTACATAGAACTCACGTACTTAGCCTTTAACCACAAGCTCACCAAGAACTAGGTCACCCTTCATGTATTAGGTATGCTTCAATGATTGAGATTATACTTATCCCTCGTAAAATCTAACCCTCGCTGCACGGACACGATATATAAAATGTTAGGAGGGTACATACAACTCATCACTCGTGTACCTATCTAGCCTTTAACCACAAACCCCACCACAAATAGGCCACTCTAAGGCCATAGCTGTGGCACATAACAAGTTGGACAAAAACATACAAAACCTTCTCCCAATATGCAATATATACTTCATCACTCCTCCACAATCAACTAGTCTCATCCCTCCACATCCAACCCCTCTTCACTTAGTCATCAAATCCTAAACCAAAACAATGAAAATCATGCTTAGAAAACTCAAGAAAATCTCCAACACCTCCCCTACTTGGAGAAACCAAGCCTCAGTCTCGCCAGCCATGCCACAACACGAAGACGAGCAACCATGCCCGAAGCAAGAAGCATCGGATTCCTCGGTGGTCCTCTACACCACGAGCCTAAGGGGGATCAGGAAGACCTTCGAGGATTGCAAGACGATCAAGTTCCTCTTGGGGAGTTTTAGGGTTGTGTATTCGGAGAGGGACGTGTCGATGCACATGGAGTATCGGGAGGAGCTCTGGGGGATCCTAGGCGGCAGGGTGGTCCCCCCGAGGCTCTTCGTTCGGGGGAAGTATGTGGGAGGGGCGGACGAGGTTGTGAGACTGCACGATAACGGGATGTTGCGGGCTATGCTGCAGGGGATACCTTTGGCCCCCTCTGCACGCCCCTGTGGGGCGTGCGGGGGTATGACCTTCCTGCTGTGTGGCACGTGCAATGGGAGCAAGAAGGTCAATGTGGCGAACGGGGCACGTGCGAGGTGCCCCGATTGTAATGAGAATGGATTGGTTAAGTGCACACTTTGTCACGTTGGTTAATAAGTGGTTAATTACTTTGTAATGTGGTTTAATTAGTTTAACTGATTGGAATAATTTTGTAAATTAAGGTTTAGTTATATGTTTATGTTTTAGCTATGTGTATCTCCAACTCTAGTTTGTATCCATATGAGCTGATGAATAATTATAGTCATGAAAGTTTGAACTAATATGTAAGTTGAATGAAATGATGGTATTGGCTATTGATATCTTCCACCTAATTATTTTCAAATAATTAGCATTAGCTACAACATGTACGATGCACGAATAGTCAGTGGCGGATCCAGGTGGGATTGGTGGTCGATTAATCCTACTGTGCCAAAAATTGCGCAAGCTATTGAAGTTGTTGTCGATTTCATGGTCATCTAATCTTTTAGGGTTGAGGTTCACTTACGTTCTTCATTTGCCATCCATTGTAAGAAACAACCGTCGTCTTCTAACGTCATTGGCAACCTTTATCACAATATTTGACCCCACAAATTTCATTTTCTAGATATGCTTTTATGTATAGAATATTTTGACTTACAAATAATTGTATTAACATTTTTATTACATAGTCGTACGTAGTAAAATATTATTCACCATATAAGATGACAGTTTGCACTGTTTTGAATGTCCAGTTAATAGAGAACCGATAATTTCACGAACAAACATTTACTTAAGCTTAACTATTTTATCGTCACATCTGTAGCACCTTTTGAGGTATTTAAATATGGTTTGATTATGATATAGTAAGATAAAAGTTTATGTACATTTGGATGTACTCCAAATCCAATAATTCTCTAGAAATCATAAATTCATTGTTAATATAGTAAATTCACTAGTGGTCTTTGGCCCAACCCGGATATGTATATTCATTTTTAATTCTCCTTTCTATTTTTCATTTTCATGATGCTATGGTGTATGTTTTAACATTTATTTGTCGAGTCAATTTCATAGAAACCATATTAATTAAATATTGTCCAAAAAAGCTCATAAATCAATTTTTTGCAATTTTTTCCCTTTTTAAATAGAATAATAATAGTTCATCTTTACTCCATGATCTCAAACCTCCGATTTATAATGGGAGAAAAGGTCTTCCCAACTGAGCTGAGATTGTTCATTCAATTTTGAATCTTGTGGTTAACTATTTTAACAATAAAGAATAACAAATGTAAAATGGAGTAGTTATGAACCCCACCCATGTGAGGCCAAGGCATTTGATATTATGAGATTTCTATCCACCAAATAATGTGAGTATCAATATTCAAAAGATCAACTAACTTTTCCCAACAACCTTTTTAAATAAACCAGACCTTTATAATTTTGTTGAGGCTTAGGCCCATCATTCAATCATACCCCAATTCCTTCCCTTTATCCCACTCATTACTATGCCCCAATACTATCATGTGGTATAATTTGCACTAAAGCTTGTCCAACAATTCATGATCACACCAAATTCTGTCAAATAAAGCCACAAGATTAGATACCTAACTATAAAATGAAAAAGATGTCACACCTTCCATCATAAAAAGTCACAAAACTAAAGTATAACCCATAATTAGGCACTACAAAAAAGGCTACATTAGCTTAACCAAATTAAGTTGTGGAAACACTTGATTTTACAAGAAAGATGGTTACACTTATACATGCTAGACCAAAGATGGTGAAATGGATGCTCTTTTGCTGCCAAATTCATCCCAAAACTAAGCTTCTAAAAAGGAAAAATAAAGTTAGCCATAATCACAGTTTACCAGTTTTCTAGCAGACTTCTTGGGTAGCGCACGTCGCGACTTCCATTGCAGGAGACGAGGACGCCAACTGCTCCTCCGCCTGAGTGAAGTGAAACTCTATCTGCAGCCGGTGATGGAGAAGTGTCGAAAGGGGCAAGCCTTTCTTCATATCCGCCTGCAGTTCCCTGATCGGGATCGCTGCCAAGAAACTCTTTATGTATTCTTTGCACGACTCTTTACCTTGACAAACGACGCCCTCTTCCTGTCCGTGGTCTTCCCCTGTGTCTACTGTCACTGGGGCACTTTCTTCGGAGTTCACAAGTTGCTCGGAAACAGGTTTTTCTTGTGATGATTGACTAGTATCTGGCAGTTTGAAGATAGTGGTGTTCGTGTCGAATTTCAGTATATAAGCCTGGTTGCACCCCTCGTGCAGTCGCTCCCCTAATGTGTCGATGATGTAGTAAGCATCGCTGTCGACTTTGAGGATGAAGAAGTGATCGTTCCAGCTGACGATGAAAATAGGGGCCTCGCCATTGCTTGCTGAACAGGCAGTGATCTCATCCCAAATACTGTCAAACGACATAGCGCCATGTAGAAAATCGAAATCCCCCTCCTCGGGGTGGAAGAATCCGACGAATGACTTCCCGGGAACAACACAGAGACGGCGGATTTGAGCTTGGATGACCGTCTCCAAATCAAAGTGCTTGTCAGGGAACCTCTCCCTGTACGTTTCCTTCTCACAGAGGTTTCTCCATTCCAGAGAGCCGTCTCTGATTAATGTGTCGAACTGTGACTTGATGGGCATGAGGTTGTGACTGTTGTGCAACCAATCAGCGATAACAGCAACTAGTGCAGTGCAAGCGCTTTGTCCTGCAGCCCTTTCGCTTCTTTGATCTATTGAAGCAAAGAATACTTCTGTTTGGATCTTCAGATGACCATCCCGGCTTGTTATTTCTTTCTGCTCCCACGTGCCAACAGCAAAACTATCATCACCAAACTCAGAAACTGATGTCCGATTCGTATTCGACTCTTCATCAGTTCTATGCCACTGCAAAATAATGGATATGATTGTTACTTCTCCTGAAAATTTTGTAATCAAGAATGCCAAAGACAGATTGTATAGCGTAAAATCTTGCTTTGGTTGGTCTTTCAATCATAAGCAGAATTGCGGATAATCAAAACAGGAAGAACAGAAGATCCTATTATCATATTTTAGTTGTACATAAAAAAAAGCGAAGAACTTTTGTTGTCGTTGCCTTCTTATAACTTTTGTTAAGGTATCAGGGAAATATTGGATTTCTTACCCCCAATGAGGCCCCTTCATCAGAACTGAGCTGTCTGCGGTCAAAGTCTATATCATCGCCTCCTTCTTCTCCATAAGACTTCTTAAGTAACGGTTCTCCTTTAGCTTTAGGAGATCTGAAACTCAGTTTCCTCTTTCTCCACGGCAAAATACTACGTTTGGAGTTCTGAAATGATGCCGGCTCGGGGATGTTTGATGCTATATCCTCTACATGAGAGCAACCAACATCTGATTTCCGTCGGTGGCTGTAGTAAATCAAATCCTCATTATTGATTCTATCACTTGAATAACACGATACACCTGCGTAGTTGGCAAAAGCCAATGTACCATAGCTAAATGATTTCCTAACTGAAGAATCCTCCTTCGTTTCATTAGGTTCCCCTTCATCATATTCATCAAGTGAATCTGAGTCGAAAGAGTAAGCATATTCACCCTCCTCACTCTTGGTATCTTCACTACCTTCCTCCTCTCGGCAAGCCTTCTTAGCCTTATGAGTCGAAACGAACTCTGTGAATATTTTTACCTTCCTCAGACCGGCTTTAAGAGCAGAAACCTCGTCTTTCTCTGTAGCACAAGTTTCTCCAGATACTGAAGGAGACGGAGGAGACATTACTGCACTTGGCACCACAACTGCTGCTTCCTGCACGTCAATAAGCTCCAGAAAGCTGAATGACAACTGCAAGACAGGTGAAAGATTTGACGTCACTAATGTGTGCAACGAACAAAAAAGTTAATCAAGAGAAGAAACAATGCAGACATTTTTATGGTCCTAACATAATTAGTACAGCTACTTACAGAGAGCATAGGACGACTCTCAACCAGAATGCCGGAAACAGTTAAAGGAATCTTGACTTCAAAGTGCTCCTCAGTCTTGGAAGCATATTCAGCAAGGTTCAAGGACGCTGAACCGACAATTGATATCTTGTTCTTCGCCCCTTGAGTCAGGCCCTGACGCAAAGCAAAAGTTATAAAGCACAGTTTTTTTTTTTTTTTGGTTATCATAATCAGCCAAGCCAACAAAAAATTCCTAAGGGTTCCTAGAAGGTAGAAAATTGTAAAACCTAAACTTTTAACAACATTGAGAATCAAGACTTTGATTGCAGAAATGGGCAGGATAGAAATTGAAAACATTATTCTTTGCTATTGGTAACTGGTGAGTAGTCTAAGTCTATATTTAGGGAAAAAAACATTGATTCTCATAATCACTTTCACCTTCATTGACTTGAAAGATTCAGGTACCCGATCTGTTAAGACGTTCAACCCTCATCGTTTTTGATAGATGATAGGAGTTAAAGACAGAAAACAACCAACTTGAATCAACAACTCAACTTTTAAACAACAAACAGGAAAACTCATACTAAGATTGTAGATCCCACCAAAACAGGTAACAGCTCATAATCACATAGAAAAACATCACTCAGAGGATTTAGTTAGTGAATTGTCGCTCATTCAGCAAATATACACGAATATGAAGCAACGAAAGGGCTCCATAGATGATGCTAGAACCAGAATCTATACATATGTCTGTTTTGAATTTTTATTGAAAAAAACTCATCTAAGTTATGATTATCCTCCAACTAGACTTAAAGCTGAATCACTCAAGGCAATCCTCACAAATCTGAGGAATTTGGGGGAAAATCATAACCATACAGGGATAATGCTACAACTACAGACTTAGATAACCTATAAAAAATACATTTTTTATCAGATTGTCAATATATCAAACAATATCCTGATTCCCTCTTTCTCACAACCTAAAAAGAAAAGGGCAATTGACTAATTGAGGGAAACAGAATCATCTCCAAAAAAAATCCCAAAGAAATTCAAGAACACAAATCAGAAACCTAAAAATCTTGAATTGAAGAAAGGGGGAAAAAAGTAACTCACTTGCAAAACACTGAAGCTGATCTCCCAAGGATGAAACACATTCTCCTTATGCCCAGAAAGGCTACAAACATTCCGAAACTCTTCATCCCACTCCACCAAAACGGCGCCGTTTGGCTCATCGACCCTCTTCACCGTCTCCTCCCGAGTGCAATTCCTCCTCACACTCCTCCTGAAGGAGCCCAGCGAAAGCTTGTGCCCTTTCCACCTGATCTCAACCGCGAGCCCACCATTACAATTATCTTTGTCCTGCGCCCAATCCCCGCACTCTAGGCTCCCGACGCGGAGCCTGACCTCGAATTTCCTCGAAATTAGAGGCGGCCATGGCCTCCACCTCATTATCTTCGCCGCAACCATCGGATTAGGGTTGAAATTGGCGGAAAGATTGGATTTTTATGGAGAAAGGGGAGGAATTTGGTTGAAGGGGAAAGCGTGGGGGGAGTTAGATGGGTTGTTTTTCATCTGGGAAATGCAGATTAACGAAATAATGGCTTGTTTTTATCCAATTTGGAGGATTTGTGTGAAAATGCGTTTGAAAATGGAGAAGATGGGAGAGTGAATATGCCGTTATTTTGCTGGCCTTCAAAGATAGTAATAACAGCACAGCAGCATGCCTGTAGAGAGAGAGAGTATGTATTTTAGAGAGAGAGAGTTGACTTAATTGCAGAATTTCTTGAAAATCTGGATTTTCAAGATGGATTAGTTGGTTTGATGAGATAGTTTGGATAATCTTTGTTTTTCAAAGATATAAAATTAAATAAAAATAAAATTTAGTACTAGTAGTATTCAAATAATATGTAAATCCAACAAATGCAATTGTCAATATTCATTGTGATGGCGTCATTTTTCAGATTATTAATCATTTGTAGCATGACCACGAGTGAAAAGGGAATAGTGTTTAATATGGGATTCATATGCAAATTGCCTTTTTATTTTATGTTACTTAAGAAATTTTTAGTCGGTTCTATTTATTGCTCGAAAATGCAAGCAATAGGAGTACTATTTTTGCTCGAAAATACTAGTATGGAGTATATTTTTGGTACACCCACATTTATGATGCAATTTAATATTTTTCTTGAAGTTAAAGTTGCATGAAATTGTGAACTACAAAAGGGTTTCTAGATGAACTAATATAATAATATTTCTATATATAAATAATCTTAGGGACGGTTTAAAAATTAAACCTCCACCTTAAAACCACTTTATAATATCGACACAACTTTCAAACCTTTAAGTACAAAAAAAAGTACTAGTATATTAGTATTTTTCTTTCTAAATTTTGCAAAAAATATAATTTTGATGTTTTTTTTGCAATAGTTAAAAATAGTAAAATTCAAATTACCAAATAGGTACTCTCTACTTATTAACGTACCAGATTTATAATTAATTTTACTTATTACTATACTTTATGATGGGTTTAGCATCGTAATAGATATCTATTGGATCACTTTTACCGGGAAAAAATAAAGCAATTTGAAAAGTTGGGGATATTTTTTGAAGAATTAATTAATGTAAAGGGCATAAACAAAAAAAATGCTAAAGCTAAGATCATAAAACACTATGAAATCATAATTATTAAAGCCATGATATAAAGCTAAAATAATAGTATTAGTACATTGTCTTCCCTTCCAAGAATAATCTCAAACCTATTTCTATAGAGTTAGTACATCATTTCTTCATTTAATTTATGAGAAATAGGTTGAGCTTTCAATGGGGGAAGCAAACTGATAACTCAAAATACCCAATTATTAGCTACCTAGGTGCTAGTTTTGCTTATAATGAATATTGTGACTTGAAAATTAGACAATTGACTTTTTCATGCAAAACTCTCTCTATTTATGAATGAATATATTGCTTGAAATGGTGGGAAGGTGGGGATATGATCATTAATGCCAATGAAATAAAATTTATGTATATAGATTGCTTGCAATCACAAAAATTTGTATAACAGAATTTAGGTAAAAATATAATATTAGTATAATTTTTCTTCAGCATGCATTTGACATCTACCCCAAGCATTGGAAAGTGGAAAATCCTTTTTGTTTGTCATTATTTTGTCTATTAATTGCTCCAATCCAACCAATAAAATGACAAGGAAAGAAAGAGACCTGGCATGGCCAAAAACTAAATAAATTAATCTCATATTGATAATGGATTTAAATTAATAAATGTGGGTGTCTGAATTATAGTACTCACAGATCGATATATATGATAATATACAAGCATCCAATGTGGATTTTTGACTTAATTTTCCAAAAAAGAAGGTTGTAATATATTCTTCCATTGTTGATATATTTTGTTTGAATTTTTTTTTGTTAATTATTAAATTTTGAAGATGTGGAGTATTTGAAATTTTGTTAAAAATTAGTATGTGTCTAGTTGTGCCCATTAATTAGAAGAATGAATTTGAAATAAAGATGTGGCCTTGTAAATGAACCTGAATTCACATATTAAAACTAATTAACTTTGAATGAGCACTTAGTCCACAAGAATTATTGTTACAAACAAAAAAGTTTATTATTCATCAGTGATATAGGTCGGTCCAAGAAAATTAAACCAAGAAATGTTGACATTAAATACTACTATTCATATTAATTGGAGTGGTTGTGAATATAGGAGTATTTATTTGCACCAACTTTTTTTATGTGGGGACGCACTTACATTTCGATTCCTATATTACCTTAAATTTTAGTGTAATCAATCAAAAATAGAAAATAATTTATAATTTTAAGCTAACCCATGTTACATTGAAGACATTATATTTCAAAATCATGACTCGTGGAAATTATTGGTAGCAAACAAATTCGGACATAATTATATATTGTAGACAATTAAAATAATCAGCATATAAAACAATGGATATATCATTGTTTTGGGGGGAAATGAGCCGTGCGATATGTCGCTTTCCGCAACGCCTTTTCTTTCGTCGTGTTCTGCTATTTTTTTTTAAAAAAAATACTTTTGTTATTAATTTCATATATTAATGTTATACTATTATGCACATAAAATCCGCGTTTAATAGCTGGCACTACTACTCCTAACTTTCAAAGTATTAAAATATTTTGGTTAATTAATGTTGGCTGCTTTTTGAGTGACCAATAGAATTATGAATAGGTTTATTCATCCTTATACTTTTGTTATATTTGTTATTTTACATAATTTTTAAGTTCAAGCTTCATGTGCAGTGAATTTTCTATAAACTCGGTTTTAGTTTTGCAATTAAATTTTAAGTTCATGTAAAATAACAAATTCTGAGAAAGCTTATGGTAATGATATCCCTTACACTTATCACTATCACATCGTCAGCAGCATGCACTTTGTAAAGAAAATATATTATGCGGTGGATTTTCTATCATGGCTTTTTGGTCAAAAAGGTAATTTGAATATCCATAAATTAAGCTTCCATTTTATTATAAATTCTGTAAATAAGGCTCCAAGATGTGATGTCATTCTGCACGACTTATCACTATCCAATTTTTGCAACATAAAATTTCAATAAAGTGAAGTTAGATATTGAGTGTAAGTATGTATTACAGCCTCCTAATTCATTAAATAATCATTCAGCTAAATACTGAGGTCATGTCGAATAGTAATTGCCATCATTTGAAACCAGAACAAAACTAAAGCCCACCCAAGATAGAGAAATGAAGTTGAATATTTTTTTGAGATACTATTACTACTTTGAAGTTTGAAGCCTATTTAAGTCATGAGCTATGACTATTATGTGCATTAGCTTGACAAATGAATTAAGTCAAAGTGCTTACAGTCAGTTATTGTGGCTCACTTGGGACTAATCTAAATGTGGAATTGCATTCACAAATCAAACATTTGAAGTAATTATTGTCCAGAGATGCCACAGTTTCACAAACAAGTGAACATTTCATTAATGCAAACCAAACAACATAGATAAATCACACCATGATTTGTGAGTAACAATATATGTCTGAAAATACAATGGTCTGCAAACCACAAGACTCCGTAGAGTCATACATACACATAGGGCTCGTTTCATCGCGTGATAAAAAGAACGACGGACAGGTATGATAACCATATGGTGTCGGACGCTGATGTGTTATTTCACTCGGAATAGTAACAGAGACGTGGATATTAAAACACTCCACGTGCTAAAAATTGTATGATTTTCCCACTCTATAGTGTTCATGAGTCGAGATCATCAGTCAATTTTTTCATCAAGCAAAGTTTCAGTTTCTTGATTTAGACCTCGACTTCTGCTAGCAAAATCCAGGTAACCCTGCCAGAGATAAAAAACTATTCACTACGACAGACAGCTCCTACGAATATTTTCTGTTTCTTGATTTAGACCCCGACTTCTGAGACATGACTTTCATGCCCTTGTCTTTCAAATACTTATAGATAAGAATTTGCAAGGAAGGTGATATGACTATTTTTTACGAGAATATTCATATGAAATCTATGCAGTGGAAATGCATGATCCAGTTCAAGCAACATACCCTGTGTAACTAAAAACCGGAAAGGGGGGATTGGATTGATACCTGAAGGATTCCTACAGCAGCAAATTTGTCCATAATTGTCTTGAGTTGTACTGGATGCAATGTCAAAGGCTTCACGAGAAACTCAACATTCTGAAACATTCATTAATTAAATGGTTCAGCTTATGCAAATGAGTATTTTCTCAAATCACGAAAAAAATTACTACCCTTTATCAGTGACTAACCAAAAATAAAGCAGAAACAAGAAGCTTTCACCTTTGATGTAAAGCACTCATCCCAGAATGTGTACTTTAAATCTTCAAACTTCCCTGTTTTATTGAGATCATCGATAAAAAGCTTCACTTGCACTGCCTGCATAATTTGCATATTTGAAACTCAGAATGAAATGGAATATTGAAGTGAGTGAAAAAAATAAGGTAAGCATGATGTGCGAGATGAGGGCAACACACATCTGGGTTGCTCTTATGCCTGTCGAAAGGATAGCCAATGACAAAGCCTTCCAGGGAAAGTCCGGAAATCTGCATGAATAGTGAATACACAAATAAACAACAAACAAAATATATACCGCCATGTGAATCATCAGTTGAGTATACAAAGGAGACATAACTACGCCAATCATTTCATGGCAAAAAGTTGAGAAACACGAAAACAACTCTAACAGTGAATCACATAAAGGGGCATAAAGTAGCAAGAAGATGCCGGCGTATCATAGAGTCAAGCTTCCACAAACGTCACATACATGTTAAAATTACTATTTTCAATATGCCATGGTTGCAAATCACAACTGGGAATTCTGTTGTAGAAGCAAAAGTTTAGCATTTTATTTAATCTATATCAATCAAGAGTCCAAATGAATGAATGCTCAATCAAGAATATATAGAATGCTCACCAAAGTCTGGAAATCGGTAGATATCAGGTCGATATTTGTTCTTTTACGTACTAGGACACTGCAGGCAAACAAAATCCACATCACATAAATTGGAATGTGCATATTTGCAAACAACTTATGAGTCCTTTTTAGGGGGAAATTGTGAAACAGACAAACTGGAGCATTAACCTTAAGGGCGATGCTGTTACGTTATTAGCATCAGAAACAGAGAGGCCGATGTACTTATCACCTACATCCAAGCCAAGCAAACGGCCTGGTTTGACCTCACTTGACTTTAAAAATTCTTGATACAATTTCAGTGGCTTCAAGTACTTCATCTGTATCAGTTTTTGCACAATCAGCCACATTAAGCCTATTAGAGCAGGATACTAAAAAATGGGTAAACACAGTTAAATGAGATATTTTGCAAACACACATTCACCTCAATCAGATACTCAAAACTGCAAATATCAAACTTTGCAAGGCATAAATCATCAACGAGATCTTCCTAAATTTCTGCAAATTCACAAGCATGTATTCAACCATCAAATTTCAGTAAAACCACTAATAAGAAAAAACTAAATTTCTGCAAATTGAATAAGGAATTTCAAAGCGGCATAAACTTTCTTCTATTATTTCATGATATAGATAGATTACAGTGTATCGGATGTCGCCGGGAGAGAGTGAAGGCGGCGCGGCGTGACTACGGCAGCAGTAGGCTGGTCAGCGATGAGGCGGCACGGCGGCTAGGGCACTCTCAGTGTGAGAGCTTATTTTGGGTTTATAAATTAAAATTTTATTTTAAAGAAAAAATTTTAAATCACAATTTCACACCACACCAGGTAGCATTAATTTGTTTCGATGCATTTTAGGTGTTATTTTATATTACTTTTATATATTTACTTGATTTTGATATTTATAAAATAAGATTGTCATATTTATTTTATAAAATTCCTAAAAGTTAAAGTTAATTTATTAGTATAAATATAAAAAAAAATGCCAATAAGTCAATAACATTTTTTAAATATATTGGAATGAAACTAAAGAAACTTTTAAAAACAACAGGGTATCTATTTTTTAACATTTTTCAGAAAATATTATCTCCGTTAACTTTTAAAACAATATGGTATATATTTTGCATAGGTTTACCTAATCAATTTGAACAAAAACAATCAATATATAAACTTATATTATAATGAGATCCACTGCAATATCATGATGAAAAAAAAAACTTAATGTTAGTAGTTAAGTATTCAATGCCATAACAAAGTATATTTCCCAATTCACAATGAATGAAACAAATGAGACTTATCCTGAAAATTCAGAAGAATACTAGTATCAATAAATGAATCAGAGCCTCTCTTGTTAAATAAAGAAATAATAAAAGAAAAGTTTATTCTTCAGCATGAACTGGCAATGCTTGGGTTCTGCTATTAACTCCACCAATTCTGTGAGGAGGCCAGACCGTATGCGTGACGCGCCCGCAAATCAAACCCAGAGGAATCTGCCACAACATTTAGGGAGACGGAAGTTAAGAGTTTCGTGGCAAACCATCTCACGGGGCAAAAGCCCGTCAAACTATCATACACGATTCTAAACACAACCAAACACCAACGATGCCACTGGATACCAGGCTTGGACACAAATACGCATATGTACGCAAGTCTGAAATCAACACTGCACATATCTTAACTAATCGAAAATATAATGTTAATCACCCATTAACAGGGTAGAAAGCAAGATACCAAGATGGTCAAAATTCTGTAGTTAACACTTTCTGGGACATTCTTGTGACTTAATTCTTCCTAAACCGACTTGCACACACACACAAATATAAATATGTTTTTATAACAAATATCGAGCACCATACCAGGCCAAAAGATCTTGAGTCAAGGCTACAAGCTGAGTTATCCCCAACAACCCAACAATGCCCTTCAGGAACCCTCACAGTGTCAAGTGAAGGGAGATCAATCCAGTCACCTGGCAAGCCAACGATTCTTTTTATGTTTTTCTCCTTATAATTACTTGGGGAACTGTAAAGAGAAACACACACATACGAACTCATCATGGCATCTCATAAGTGAAAATAGAAGAAAGATAGTCTTAAAAATTAGCATATTGTACTACTACTTCACAGTAAATGTAAATCTTAGTCATTTTAAGCCAACTTAATCAATGGGGCTCTTTGAACTGCCTTTCAGTCAGAGATGGACAATTGACTTATGTGATATGAATGAAATAATGCACAACTATTTAGGATACAGCGCGTCATCAACCAAAAAGCTCATTCTTAATGACAAGATGCAAGTTAATGGGATTTTAGACACAAGCTAAATCTTGAGCTCTGTAATATGTCCACAGTCAACATTTAAGCAACCACACCACCAATTTCTTGCAAGCAATACATTGAATACAAGATAACATAATAAATTTTCTAAGTTTCTGAAAGTAGCTTAATCAGGCATGTATCATTAAATACTTGTACGACATAGAAAGATCCATTAGTGTTATGATTGAATCTATCCTGCATCAGTAACTCTAAGAATCTGATTGAAATTTAACACTTCATCACATGAACAAGTGCAATGCTGGGCTGACAACTGCACTAGAACAAATGGAAAATCACGAGTAGGGGTACTAACCCCTACAACGACAACAAAAAGGCTCAAGAGGAAAACTTTATGTCTTTTCCATATGAAGTAATTGAGGTGTATTCGAAGGAACCATAGATGGCATTGTACTGAACACATTAGCAGCAGTCAGATCAAAAAACCGATTAAAAACCTTTATCAAACTCTACTGATTCAAAGTGTTGCATCAAATTACAGCAATTTATATAAGCTATAATGCCTCTCGAAACAGATAACACCAAACCGATGTTTAGCTCTAACGAAACTATGTTACGAATCCAAGAATTAATTCAACAGCACAAATATTGTTTATCAACATTTCCCAAATAATAACACCTGTATATTTGAAACAAGAGCATCAAACAATATGATAATGTCGCTCGAGAAACAAAAAATTACCGAAAAACGACGACATCGCCATGCGAGAACTTGTACTTGATAAGGCAGAATTTCTCAACCAATACGTAGTCATCTGCAAGCAAACACACAATCAAGCCCCAAATTGAGGGGAGATGAAGGGACATTTACGAAAAATGAATTAGAAATTTTACCAAATGAAATTCCGGTAGTACTGTCAGTATGGGGATTGAAAGTCGGAGACATGGACGAACCACGAACAGCAGTAAAGCTAGCATATCGGTCGGAAATCGTGAGGCAAACTATACCTGCGGTGAAATATTTTTTGGCTAAATCCAATAGAAATATTTTAGGAGACATAATTCGAATTCAGCAACGGCTGCCCAAGACGGCAGCTGAACCGATGAGAGATGTTTGGTTTGGGGATGACTTCAAGTATGAAAAATCCTGAGATTAGAGGTTTCAATTAGGGCAAAGTCAAGGTGTTTAGATATGTTAAAAATTAAAGTTAGGAGCTAGCAATTAAACTACACAAGCACGTCCTTAACCTTAAGGGCGATGCAGTTATTTTATAAGCATAAGAAACAGAGAGGGGTACTTATCACCTACATCCAATCCAAGCCAAGCAAACGGCCTCGTTACAATTTCAATGGCTTCAAGTACTTCATCTGTATCAGTTTTTGCACAATCACCGAAATTAATGACTATTAGAGCTAGATACTAAGACAAATGGTAGCATACAGTCCGAAAATTTTGACAAATACTGTATCAGCAAATAGAATATTTTGCAAACACCTCATTCAGAGACACAAAACTGCAAATATCAAACTCATTTCTCTTGAAGCATTTCCTTAGCAACTAAAAATTCACGAGCCTGGAATCAATCATCTAGTTTCAGCAAAACCACTAATAAGTTCCCAAAACTAATTTTTTGCAAATTGAAAAGGAATTTCAGTGCGCCATCAATACAACAGCTCTGTAAAACTTTCATCCATGATTTGATTCATATTCCAGAAATTAGGAAATTTTACAACATATTGATCACAGCGCAGTTTTCATCACTCTATTCAATTGTTGGTTTTCAGGAACAAAATTCACCTCCAAAACTACAGGATGTCTCCAGGAGAGGTTGAAGGCGGCGCAACTACGGCTGATTGAGCGGCGGCACGGCTAGGGCAGTTTGAGCCGCGGGTTTATGTTAACTGATAAAGATTAAATTAAATTCTAATATTAAAATATTATTACTAAAAGAAAATACGAGATCAAATAAATACTCATAATAAAAGAGCAAGTGATGTTCTTGATTTTTATTTTTTTCTGATATTCGAATAAGGTTAAAAAATGATATGTAATGCTAACTTGTTTTGCTCATACAAATAATTTTTTCATCGGAATTTATTCAAAAACACACGCACGAGGGGTGCAACCCAACACCACGAACGATACAACGAAGTTCAGTCGGACAAGAGAAAACAATAACATTACAAACCCAAACTCTCAAAATAATTTATACTAGTAGAGATGATTAGTTTGGAATCCAAAGCACAAACCGAACTATAATTCATTCAATCAAATCCTTATGTATATTTTTAAACACATTGATTCCGATGCTCACAAAGATGCTTAGTTGGGATGGAGACAGCCGAGGAAAGAGGAGAGGATTTCACGCACGATGGCTCCGCGGCGGGCGGGAATGACAAACCGCCGGCATGCTTCTGGGAGTGTGTTGACTTTGAGTTGGGGACAATCTAGTGTTTGCTCGGGAAGAGGCATGTTTGCTTGTAGTAATATGATTTGGTATGGTATATTTAAATGTAGTGATGAATAAATGAATTGCTTTTTTTAAGTGTGGAGGTGGCTTTTTATAAATGAGAATTTTGAAATGAAGGTTGGGGTTTTGGGCTAATAACGCGTTTTAATTTTGTTATCTTAATGTTTTACTAGTTCCTTCTTTATCACATTACCACGCGGTGGGATGGGAGGAGTGAACGATTTATAAGGAAAATAAATATATAATGTTAGGCAACTGTGGATGTGGAACCGGTCAAAATAGCCATTTAAACTGAGAAGGGGAAAAATCAAAGCATAAGTGGGTTTGATAATTGCAGCGATTTATTAATAACTAGTATTATCACCCGTGCTATGCACGGGTCATATAATTTTCATTTGTTGAATATAAATTCAAAATAATTAAATAGTTAAAACTAAGAGAGAGGTAGAGTATAAAAATTAATTAAAGTATTCTCAACGCAGAATAAGTTCTATCTCCTTAGAGTGAAAATGATTTTCAAAATTGGAAAATGCATATTCTTATGAAGAAAGAGTATATATTCTTGTGGAACGGAGGGAGTACTATTTTCTAAGAAATTCGTCCTTAGTCCAAGATCTACAAAGTAATTATAGATCGACAACAAAATTTGTGGCTACATTTGTCTAGCTATTTTGAATTTCTTTTCGTAAATATTAATGTTCCATTTTTATATATATTTTTTTCTGCTTTAGATCTACAAAATAACTGTAGATGGCAGCTAAACTTTGCCTTATATTTTTATAGGTTATTAATTTTGTGTTCATATGATCATACGATAGAATTCCACTATCATTTGATGGAACACAACACATCTTAAAAATTACTGTATTGAATATGGATGAATTTTTTTATAACAAAATTCCAAACATTCCTCACTTTTTGTAGATCTACACTGCAATTATTTTGCATGTGGCACATTTTCACTATGTTTATAAATTCACCGAAAATATTCGCTATAGTTCATCGATTAAGTAAGTTTCTCCGGCACCCCATGTAATTTCTATCCATTTTTATGATTTTGTTCCGTTTTGGTCTTCATATTTTCATGCATTAACAAAATCATGTATTTGAATAAAATTTCACGAAATATATTTATATATAGAACGTCTTTAAAATTTCATGTATTTGCAATATTCTAATTATATCAAATTCATCTACATAACCTATAAATTTTTGGTACATTTTTTAAAATAATGCAAACTAAAAATAGATATGAAAATCAAACTTGCATGGCCTTCAACGTGCAAATATTGTAGTAATTGAATTTGATACTATTATTTTATTATTAAAAATAATTTTGATTATTATTTCAATATATCATATGCAAGCTCTTATCAATGATAAATATGTTGCTTATTGAATTTATTGTTGTTCTCCTTGTTCTGTCTCTCTAGACTGATTCCCTTTACCCTCTACCGTTGTTTTACAGATTCCTTCAATTACCATGAACATGTTTTAAAAGATTAGTTCATCTATTTATGTGGCATTATATCTAAAATATATGCAGAAAAAAAAAAAAAAAAAAGATAACAACCTGAATAATAATGAAAGCAAGATTAGACTCATAACTAAGAACGTGAACAACTGAGCTTATATATATATATAATCAGAGAGAAAGCACTGATAGACATAGAAAATTAGTTCACTGTCAATTCTCTACCATTTATTTATACTGGTATATAGGGCTGGGTAAATATACCGCAATACCGCATTATCGCACTTACCGTACCGAAATTATACCGAAAAATATCGAATTTGCGGTAAGGTATGATACCTTACCGATAGACTACTATACGGTAAAGGTATAGATAGAATTTCGTACATTCAGTTTATACCGAAAATAAATTATCATACCGTTATTAATTTATACCGAACATACGATATATATCAAAAAATAAGGTATTTATCTTATATGTATTTATATGTTTCAAATATATTACTATAAAGAATACTTAAAAATTAACAATAATTTAAAAAATAAATTCTTAGAAACCCTAAATGACTAAATAATTTGATGGTTGATGTTTTATTAATTTGAATGTTATGACCAAGATTTGTTTGTGAGGGTGTTTTAGGGCTTGTACTTTATTTAAATAGTTGAACAGTTAATTTTAATATTTTGGGTATGAAATATGTTTCTTGAGAAATGAACACAGGTATATGGTATGTCGTACCTTATTTGATATACCGTAAAAATGCGGTATACCGTAGTGACAATATGGTAACGGTATTAGAAATATACCATACCGAATATTCGGTATACCGAAACATGCGGTAAGGTATAGGTATGAGAATTTCGCATACCGCATTTTGAGGTATGGTATGATCGATGCGGTATACCTTACCTTTCCACCCCTACTACTGGTATATATATAGGGTTTAATTAAGCTTCTTTTCTAAGCCACGTTATGTATGTACTACAAAAATACAATGGTTATTGCACATAAATAATAATCGAAATCAAGTTTTGGAACAATTGTAAGATATTGAAAATTTATTTTATTTCAGATCCAAATCAATGAGCTTCTGTATTAGTACAACTTTATACCGCCAAATTATATATTCTCTGATTGATTGATATACGTATTAATCAATGAGTCAATTGGCATTTAGATTACTTTAGAGCATCCGCAATGGTTAATAGGCCAGCCATAGGCCAGCCATTCTCTCCTCTGCCACGTCAGCAACACTAAAAAAACCACCTGCCACGTCAGATTTAGGCCAGCCATAGGCCAGCCGCAATAAAAACAATTCAAAATATACTACATTTACGGAATTAAAATTGCGATATACGGAATTAAATTTACGACACATATACGGGAAAAATAATCCATTCCATTAAAAAAAAAAGTACAAAGATTTTAAAAAAAAAGTACATGATTTTTTTTTTTAAAAAAAAGGGCTTCAACACCCGAGCCCCGCCACTCTCTACTCCTCATCGCCGTCGCCGTCGCCCTCCTCGTGGCCGTCGCCGCCGCCGCTGCCGCCACCCGTGGTATCTGAGCCCACGTCGGAACCCCCCAGCCTCCTCGTCGCGATCTCTAAATCAGCACGCATGCTCTCGAGCATCTCGAAAAGAATCCTCTTCTCCGTGGGGTCAGTGGCGTTCTTCCACTCTCGGAAGACCTGTAACATCTGAGCCCGCGTTTGGTTACGCGAATGGAGAGTGTACGCGAGTGGGGCGGCTGGGAGGGCGGAGGACTGGACCTCGCGGGGCGATAGGGGGGATCCGCCCCTCGCAGCCCGCTGCGCCCGCTTCTGTCCAACCGGGCGGGGGCGACCAGTAAATGAAGGAGGGGATGGAAACTCCTCAGCATCCGGGGGGAGGTCGTGGGATCCGCCGCTGCTGCCGCCGTAGTCGCCGCTATAGTTAAGTCGCTGCTTCTTCGGCCACCCAGTGTCGCACCCCGCCCGGAACTTCTCCGAGTCCTTCAGCAACAAGAAGCACTCCCAGAAGGTGAACTCCTTATACTTCCCCTCCAAGGGGAACTGACTCGCGGCTATCCTCCGGGCGTCGTCCTCAGTCTGCCCACTTTTGAGCTGACGGAGGGCGTTGGCGTACAAATTCGCAAAACGGCCCACTGCGGCCCTGGTGCGTTCCCACCCCTTCCGGACCTCCTCGTTGCTGAAGTCCTTCCCGTGCGGGCAGTGCCTCTTATAGGCAGCACTGATCTTCGCCCACATGTTGACGACCCGCTGGTTGTTCGCAACCAGTGGATCGTCGCACACCTCCAACCACGCCTTGGCCACCCCGGCGTACTCATCCTCCGTCCACTTCCTCCGGCCAGGGGCAGCGGGCTGCGATGACTCACCGACCGCCTTGCCCTTCCCCTTCCCCCTCGTCTTCTTCTTCGGCGCGGCCCGCGTCGCTGGAACGGGAGTATCATCTTCCCCGAGATCGATCCCCATATCGTGCAATGACAGAAGGTCATCGCCAGAGAACTGCGTCTCCACTGGGGTCGACGTGTGAGACGAAGCCGTCAAAAAATCAAGCGAGGGCCGATATACCGCGTCCCCTCCCGGTGACCCCTGCACCCCCCCCGGCATCCCGGGATACATGCCGTGCAGCATCCCCCCCGGCATCCCCCCCTGCCACATCATCCCCATCATCTGCTGCAACATCATCTGCTGCTGCATCTGGGGCATACCCCCCCACCCGGGCGCTGACTGCCCGCCGCTCCCCTGCCCGTCGCCCGGCATCCCCCACGGCATACCCCCCGGCATACCCCCCTGGTTCCCCCCCATCGCCCCCCCGGCGCACCAGCCATCATCCCCATCATCTGATTCCAAGGGATGTTAAATCCCGGGCCCATCTGCCCCCATCCAGATCCCACGGGTACTGTGGGAGTCTGAGAGCCGCTCGTCGCCGGACTGGACTCGTTGTTGTGATCCATCACTCGATGATGCTCTTGAACAGAAAGTTAGAGAGAGAGAAAACTCGTTAAAACAAGTGGTGCAAATGAAAATGAAACGAAAATCGCGTTTATATATGATTTAAAAAAAAAAAAAAAAAAAAAACGAAAATCGGCGCTGGCCGATCGCTGGCCGATCGGGCCTCTGCAATGGCGGCTAGCCGATCGGCCAGCGGATCGGCTAGCGACGAGCGATCGGCCAGCCCACGCCGATGCGCTCGCCGATTGCAATGGTTCGGCTAGCTGATCGGCTAGCGCGACGAATCGGCTAGCCGGTCGCTAGCCGACCATTGCGGATGCTCTTATTACTCAAATGCTTATTCATTATACCATAGAATAAATATGTTTACCATTTGGTTAATAATTAGAGCAATATAGAACCCAACGTTTTAACTATTGGGGCAATTTAATTTGTGGCATAAAGCTAATTATCTTGTGTCAGAAAGCTAGTTATTAGGCCCATAGCTCACTTTTTTATTCATGTTGGCAGTGGAGAATACTAATCACACGCAATGAGTACTCAGTGTGGTGGTGTTCGATTTGCAAGATAAAATAATACCAAGATACATAAATTACTATTACATGTAGCAAAATGATTAGTTGAGTTGTCCCACTTGTTTAGTATAATAGTAAATGATTAGTATTTATTTTAATTTTCCATTTTGAGTTGTCCCATCACAAGTGATCAATTTCCTTCGTTGGCTAAAAACAAAACTCTAACCATCTCTTACTTTTTCCTCTCTCATACTTTTCTCTCTCCATTTTAACTCAATACATATCATTTTCTTAAATTACGTATCCAAAAGAAATCCATCACTTGTAGTGGAACAGAGGGAGTATAAATTTTAAAAAATATATTTATCAACCAATGAGACTATGTCATTTGGTACATTGATTTATTCATTGATCATCTATGTTATTATGCATCTGACATTATATTTCTATAATACATGCTAAACAATGTATCTTGTTATGTAACTTTAATTTTGCTAAGTAAAATTAATTTTTTTTTAAAAAAATACCAAAACCCTTGCTTGTAGTTGGCATACAATTTTTTACAATATGTTATGCATAATTTTCAATAAAATTTTATGTAAAAGAAATAGTAATACTATCAAAAATGTCAAAAGCTATGAAATGCTGTTACGGCTTAATTGATATTGATGGGACATGCTTATTGTAAACTTAGACAATGTAATTAAAAAAAAATTAGAGGAATCGCAATTGGCAACAATTCCATCTGTTTTTTCTCCAGAATCCTTTCTCTTTTCTAGAAATATTCTTTGAAATTAAAATAAAGCATGATATAAATTTAATTGCGTTGAGTGGCAATATATGTATATGTCGTATTATATGCAGAAAACATAAATTACTATTGCAATAATCTATCTCAACTCTTAATAAAATGTCCACATATATTATTAAAATAATGACAAACTACTATTTCATTCGAATTATAATATTATGCTTTTAACAAAACCAAATAAAAGTTATGTAACTTATATATTAATCTTAACCAATCAAATATTCATATACACATTCACAATCAATTCCAATAGTGTAATTACTTAAATAAATTAATCACAAACTGAGAGTTGGTCAACCAAATTTATGGGCTCCATTAAAAATGAGAGCGGCTCAAACCAACAACAAAATCAAATGGAGTAGTAATTACAAAGCCCAATATAATATTTTCACTACCTAGGGTTAAAATAGAAATGTCTAAGAATCTACCACCGCCTCTCCCTGCTTTCTCCTCAAATCAACCGCAGCCTCCATCTTCGGCTTGGTTTATGTCCTTATTAACTGATCATGTCGAATGAAGACTCCATTAAAAATAGCGAATGAAGAAAAAGAATTAGGAAAAAAGCAGTCGGAGTGGACTCACCGCCATTTCCGCCGTACATCATCAGGTTAATTTTTCTTCTTCCTCCTCCTCTTCATACTTTGTCTCCTCTTTGTTGGATTTCTTAAGTGAATCTGCAAGTTTGGCCATATATAATTATACAAATTAGAATTATAAGATTTTTCCAGATATTGAAATTTGAAGACAAATCATGCTTCGACTTTGCACAAACCGCCCAATTCACTCCCTCCACCAACATTGAATTTTGGCAAAAATGAGAAATAGGAATATATGTAAAAAGTTTTAATATTACCTATTTTCTTCTTCTAGCTCCCATACATCTCAGCTCTCTCAGTTCATACTTTGATGTGAGAATGTGTATTTATAGATGGTTGAAATACGTCTCAGCTCTCTCAGTTTATTCTATTAACCAACATTTTATTTCAATTTCACTTGATTCATAGGCAGCCCTTTGCAAAGATCTGCATCAAGACTGATTTGGACCTTTCTGCCTTTCATTTCACATCGATCAAGTTGGAGCCTGGAGGTGCACATGGATGAATACGCTTTTCACACTTTCCAAGATTTCAGCAAAAGTATTTAATGGTGTATTTGTAAATCTGTTTTGCAACCATCAGTTAATACGTAATGTGTAAAAAAATACTATATTTTTCCCGCCCAAAGTATGCCACGTGTCTGCCAAAAAACTGCGCTTGTCTATAGGAATTTTGGATTCACGGAATCACGGTGGTGTGGTTAATGACAGCCCTACAGACTATGAGGATGAATGTACCCAACTGATCCAAAGACAACGTTGCTCCAAGGCAAGGACCGCGCGGAAACTACATTGAGCGCTTTGGCTGTATCATCCAAGCATATCCGTCGATCATGAAAGGTTTATTGTGTATGTAGTACTAATCATGAACATTCGATTTTTTGTATGCATGGATTATCTCCATAAGAATAAGTTAGTAGCCGAAGATGAAGGAGAACAAGTAAATTGATTCCAAAATCCATCACATGGTGCACTTAATTTCTTGAGCATATCAAAGTCGATGCGATTCTAGTATACTCACAATGAATTAGTTCACAACCAACTCCTCCTCGATCACACTGAGAATTTTGGGCGCAACCCTTCAACTATTGCTGACTTTTCTTTTGTAATTTTAACTGTGTAATCAATTTATTTCAACTAGATAACCCGCTTGTGAATTTCTACACTCTTGCTAACTCAATAAGGTTTTACATAGTAGCTCTAAAATCTGGTTATAAATTACTGTAATATTAATTTGTTCCGATTTTACAATCAAACTATTAATTTATTTTAATTTTGCAAACTAGGAGTATTAATTAAAATAGTGCGCCAGATCAATTTCAAAAGACTGGCTGTACAAGTAAGATTAGACCTTATCGGTTGGGTCGTTAATGAGTCGATCCGATAACGATCCAACCCGATTTACCATCCCTAAGAAAAACTGGTCTCTAAATTTCCTCTTATGAGAGACATAATTTGTGTTAATCCCTAATTAATATTTATAAGTACATTTTATCAAATATAATTATATATATCAGATTACAATCTCAATGGTCCAACATAAAAAATGGAAATTCATCCAATGAAAATTCATCAGGCAGAGAGTGAATCACAGCAGGGGATGTTGTTCTTCACATCCCAATTTTTTAAAATTTTTATTTTTTTCTTTTAAGTGTTATATTTTAAATTTTAAAAATTGGAATGTGAGGAAAACATCCCCTGCTGCTGTGATTCCTCCACAACAGGGGATCCAAGCCCGAGTGAAACTACCGCACAAAATAATCATCAAACAGCCCGAGTTCACGATCTCGGTGATTGTACGCTCTGTGTCGTGGAATACGCAGAGCAGCAACAACAGTCAATTGAGCAATTGTATCTCGTATCTCCCTTGGGATTAGTCGCACAGCCTCAGCAAGCATATCAATAGGAGTCGTGATGAGCTCATCATTCAGATCCATGTTTTTGAATGGATAATTTTTGTTGGAGAGAATGGATGAAATGAAACATAAAATATAGTTGTATTTATAGAATTTTGAATTTGTAATTAAAAAAGAATTTGTAATTAAAAAAGAATTTGAACCCTCCATCCATTGGCAGGCAGTCTTGCCAATATAAAATGCAATGCCGGTGCGTGTGAGTTGGCCTAATGGTAGATAATTAATGTCTGAAATTAATGGTGTCGGATTTGAGTCCATTCATAAAAAAATGCACTGCGCTATTAGAAACTTAAAGAGACAAAATGTATTCAAAAGACAGGCGCGCCTGATACAAAGTTGAGTCGAGAAGAGAAAACATTAAGATTAGTATTACAAACCGAACTTCAATCGACTTCGGAGATAAATAAATAAAACATGAGAAGAATACATATAAATCCAGATAGATAAGTTATGTATCCTACTACAAAACTGCCACTTCAAAGATGTTTAATTGGAATAGGGGTAGTTAAGCAGAGCATTCTTCGCATCAGTGACGAACGGCCGGAACGCTTTGGGAAGTTGGTTGAGTTTGAGTTGAGGGGAATCTGGTGTTTGCTTGGGATTGGGAACAACCATGTTTGTTTGTACTTTGTAGTAATAGATTCCGTACGAGAATAAGCTGACAAATAAATGATTATGCTTTTTGAAAGTACCAAGATTGGCCGTTTTATAAGTGAAAATTTGAACTGTTTTGCCACTTAGTATTGTTTTACTTGTTCTTCATCCCTACTTCACATCACAACGCGGTACGGATGGTCCTGTCCACCAAAAGTGAACTTTTCTCCCAAAAAAATGAAGTCAACGATGGTGTGGAACTGGTCATAGCAAGGAAAATTTGTCAAAAATCAAAGCATAGCAGGGGTTTGGCCGGGGACGGAGCCGACCAGAGAGCCGGGCCATGGTCCCAAGGAATTGAAAACCTAGATGATCAAAGAAATCTTGGACCATATAGTTTTACTATTTGGTTTAGTTCTCACTGTTAATAAGTTTTTTCATTTCAACTTTGTTGGAAGAATTTAGTGATTAGCATCATTTGCCAAGAATTTATAAGTGAATTTGCAAAAGTTCTAGTCTTGAGTCATGGTATTATCAGCTAGATTTGAACTCCAAAATCATGGACTCATTTCGATTGGTTTGATACTTCACTTGATTTATAAATTATGTGTTTGTTTTTAGATAATTTGGATTCACGGTTGTTGAAAAGGCACCCAACGCCATATCAATTTTATCAATTATGCTAAAATTCTCTAATGAAGCTCAGATTTGAGGTGAGGAACGATTTCTTTGGGTCAGTTGGTGTCCCGGGCTTATTCGATAAATAGTTCCCGCCATCGAAGACACGTGGTATTCCTATAGAGAATTTCCCTCCTGAAGAAGCTCTTCCCAATGGAGAATTTGATCTTTCCGTATTGGCAAAAGATTAGAAATTTGATGTTTACGGCAACACATTAGTACTCCCTCCGTCCCACATAATTTTACACACTTTGATCCGGCACGGGTTTTAAGAAATGTAATGGAAAGTGAGTTGAAATAGTTGGTGGGATGTGGCTCCTATTTTTAAAGTATTATTTTTATAATAAAATGTGAGTAAGAATGAGTTAGTGGAATATAGGGTCCACTACTAAAAATGGTAAAAGTGAAATGGGTAAAATTATGTGGGACGGAGGGAGTATGTTTTGTCTAGTGAAAAGAATGCATATCTTGGGATTTTTGGGAACATATGCATGGATTAAATACATCCATTGAAGTCTTGTCACAAGATTTGAATACGATTTAGAACTCGTCTCGCTCTTGAGAAACATGTGCTTGTTATACTCTTACGAGAAACACACGTGCTTGTGATACTCCTATCCAAGTTTAAAACAAAGTATTGGACGTTAAGTGATTTCGGCAAAAAATCTACCTTCAAAGAAAATTCAGAAAATCTCAAAAGTTTGTGTATTTGCAAACAAATTAGTAGTACCACATTTTTCTCTAAACAACTATACTATCTGTTTCCACACGGTCAATTTCAACGAACACAAACATTCAGATTAAAAAGTTCGTGTATTTATGGACAAATAACCCTTTTATATCTTATTTTACTCCCTCAAATGCATAATTGTGAATTGTGACAGATGAGAGTTGTATGAAAATATGCAATAATGCAACCAAGAAGTAAAGTTTTGTTAAATCAATCTACTAAATCATATGTTTATTTTTATGTGTGTTTGTTAGTGTTAACAACTCCAATTAAATTTATAAAAGCCAACGAGGAGGCCCGCGCCGGCTAAAAAGAAGTTGGAAATATCACATTTCTAGTATTTTACACAACTTTTGGAAGACATGCAATGCATAATTAATCATGCAAATACTTAGTTGCTCACCACGATCATAGTACTATAATTTATTATCCACTCAATATGTATGCAATCAATTGAAAATATATATAATTATTCATTTAATGCATATTTTGTAGGATTCAATAATTAATTTATTTTGTGGTTATATGAACAAAAATGACCTAAAAAATATATCTTCAATATGTATGTCATCAATTGAAAATATATAGAATCATCCAAACTATAAAATTTATAAAACAGAATCCAAAATCGTAACATGAAATCCTTAGAAATTGTAATGAATATTAATAACGGGATATTTATTACTCCCATTAATAAATAAGAATATTTAATTCATAAATATGACTTAAACACATAAATTGATTAATTGAATATATATATATATATGCCCAATAAATTCACTTTTTTCCCAGCTTCCAACAGAAAAACCTACCTCATTCCTCACCCCCTCCATCCCCCTCTCCCCATTCTCTCGCATTTCAATAAAACAGGAAGAGAATCAAGAGATGATTCAATCCTAAACCAAATATTCTTCACACAAGGGGAGAGAGACTCACACACACACATTTGTATATAGATAGATACATAGATATATATAAATCAAAACCCTTCCCATTTCATCAATCGCCATTTTGAATTCTTCTATTTCACCAATTTGTTCTTGAATTTTCAATCATAATTTGGGTTTTTTCTGGGGTTATCAAAGCTCCCCCCTTTTAAAGCTGTTTCAACACTTTTTCCCATTTCCACACACTGATTTTGTAATCAAGATTTCACAAATATGATTAGCATGTGATTTTGTACATAACCAAAAAAAAAGAAAAGAATGGGAAACAAGTGTAGCATCAATGCAAAGAATTGCTGGTTCTCCACAATCTCACACACACTATGGTGGGCTAAGTGGCCAGCCATGCTCTCTTACCATCACAAGAAAGATAAAGATGACACCTTTATACCCATACAAACAACCCCTCTTCCCCCTCCCCCTGTCCAGACCAGCCCCCCTCACCCCCCCAAGATGGAGCTTGAGGCACCCCCACTGCCCCCTCCACCCAAGGCAGAGCCAAAGGTAGAACCTTTATCACCCCCCAAGCCCAAGAAGCCTCTGGTTTTCAAGAGGGCTGTGAGCGCCGGCCTTCGGGTGGACTCTGTGCTGAGATCCAAGACAGGGCAGCTCAAGGAGGACTTTGAGCTTGGGCGAAAACTCGGGCATGGCCAGTTTGGGACGACGTTCCTCTGCATTGAGAAGGCGACCGGGAAAGAGTATGCTTGCAAGTCCATTGCCAAGAGGAAGCTGCTGACTAGGGAGGATGTGGAGGATGTGAGGAGGGAGGTGGAGATCTTGCACCACTTGTCGGGGAATTCGAATGTCGTCTCTATCAAGAGGGCGTACGAGGATGCCACTGCGGTCCATGTTGTGATGGAGCTGTGTGGAGGGGGTGAGCTCTTTGATAGGATCCTCAAGAGGGGGCATTACTCGGAGAAGAAGGCCGCCGAGCTTACTAGGACTATAGTTAGTGTGATAGAGACATGTCATTCTTTGGGAGTGATGCATCGGGACCTCAAGCCCGAGAACTTCCTTTTCGTGAATGAGGACGAAGATTCGCCTTTGAAGACCATCGATTTTGGACTGTCCATGTTTTTTAAGCCAGGTGAATGCTTATGCCTCCTGTTTTATCATGTTTTCCTGTTCTATCATGTTTTATCATATTTCTTGGCTTATAACTTCACAACATGTTGTAGTGAATGTTGGTGTTCATGTGTAGTTATTATGTCTAAGAGAATGTGATGGTTTTAGTTGCAAAAGGTGGATTAGAACATTGAGATCTTAATTGTAGAAAGTTATTGATGTTCTGTTGAAGCCCTATTTGTCCCACATCAAATTGGTATAAATAAAGGCCTTTTGAGGGGAAGAGGGAGTCAATTCTAACATGGTATCGGAGTAGGCCCAAGTCGTCGCATATATGTATGGTCCACGCTGTAGGAACCGATGAACATATCCTTCTAATACTGTATTCATTGCACAAAACTCTCTGATTTATTTGCTTTACTTTTCAAAAGTTGTTTATATGCTGAAGATTGCTTGTCATAGTTCACCATTACTTGGTTTACGAGGCTGAGCAGTATTTGGATTGACAAACAACGACAGGGGATATGTTCTCGGACGTGGTTGGAAGCCCTTACTACGTTGCTCCTGAGGTGCTTTGCAAGCACTATGGACCCGAGGTAGATGTCTGGAGTGCCGGTGTCATAGCGTATATCCTTCTCTGTGGCGTGCCTCCGTTTTGGGGAGGTAAGTTGTTATTCCATGGTTTTCTATTTACTCAGCCTTGAACAAATTTCCCATGCTTGTGCATTTTGGCAGAGACTGAGCAAGAAATATTCGAAGAGGTTTTGAATGGATCCGTTGATTTCACCTCGGAACCATGGCCTGGCATATCCGAGAGCGCCAAGGATCTCGTGAGGAGGATGCTCCTGCGTGATCCCAGGAAGCGTATCACAGCTCATCAAATTCTTTGTGAGTACTTAAAATTTTGTTGCCTGCCTTATGTTTGAGGGCTCAAATGTGATGACATTAAAGGCGTTGTCTTTTCTTGCAGGCCATCCTTGGGTGCAGGTGGAGGGAGTAGCGCCTGATAAGCCTCTCGATTCTGCAGTTTTAAGCCGTTTAACGCAGTTCTCAGCTATGGACAAGCTCAAGAAAATGGCTCTAAGGGTATAAGGCACTCTTAAGTCTTAACTATCTATCAATCTTGGCAAAAATGGCAAGTTTTCGACTAAATTATGGGGGAAAAAATGGTTGTAGGTGATTGCAGAGAGTCTATCTGAAGAGGAAATAGGAGGGCTGAGAGAAATGTTCAAGATGATCGACACGGATAATAGTGGTTACATCACATTTGAAGAGCTCCAGGCTGGTCTTGAAAGAGTTGGTGCTGATCTCAATGAATCTGAGATTTATGATCTCATGAAGTCTGTAAGTGAATGATTCGTATTACTCATTTAGTCGAAGGAAACGTGTAGTTGACATTTTAGACGCGTGCAGGCAGACGTGGACAACAGTGGGAGCATAGACTACGGGGAGTTCATAGCAGCAACGCTGCATCTGAACAAGATCGAGAGAGAGGACCATCTCTTCACGGCCTTCTCCTACTTCGACAAGGATGGCAGCGGCTTCATCACACATGACGAGCTGCAGAAGGCGTGCCAAGACTTTGGATTGCAAGATTCTCATTTGGAAGACATCATCCGCGAAGTTGATCAGAACAATGTAATGAAATTCTTGTTGCTTTTCATCATTTTTTAGTCATGGAAAGCACATGACATGGCTTGATTTTTTTTTTCGTGTTCTTTGTTGCAGGACGGTCGAATAGATTACAACGAGTTTGTGGCGATGATGCAGAAAGGGAATGCAGATTATGGGAGCAAGAGGAATCTAAGTAACTTTAACATCAAGTTCAGAGAGGCTGCTGTCAAAGGTTCTTGACATTACACACGAGAAAAAAGAGTAATGGTTGTGATTCCCTTTGTCAAATTATTATGATATTTGTATAATGTGAAGATTTATGTGCATATAGAATTATTTCAAGGAAACTACAGTTTGGTGTATAACCACAGCTCTCAGATGCTTTGCTTTAGTCATGTGATGTCTAACTCAAATTCAAGCAAGAACTGATTTTTAGCTCAAATTGGCTATAAATTAAGTGAAATATGAATATAACAGTCAATGAATAGAGCATAATGATTTTCTAAGTTGTAGTTTTTTGCAAACTGCAGCCCAATTCTTTTTTAGCCCTTTTTCCCTATGTCTTATATTTGCATTGCATACCTGTAAGGCCCATTGAAGTTGCTAAAATGGAAGATTTGGGCTTTGGCCCATTAAAAGAGAGAGTATACAATTTTTTTAATTGACATTTAGATTTTGGGCGGTTTGTTCATTCGGATATCGGGTAGCGGGTATCGAGTACCCGATACACACAAATGTCCGGGTTAGAGTAGGGTATTTAAGTATTAATGAATAAGTTTATTATTAAAATGATGGTATGAATAAAATTATGTTTCTGTGATTGAAATGTCATGGAATATGAGAGTGAAATTATGAAAGTCAATTATAAGTACTTTTTTCTTTATAGACTGATGTTTTTATATGAACAACTCCTTTTGTATTTAAATTAATTAATACTCCCTTCAAATGTGAAAAGGAGTTTCGTTTTTCTATTTTGGTCCATCTGCGAATATGAGTCCCGGTTCATATCTCGCATTCCATTAACTCATTTCACACATATCATTTAAAACTAATGTATACAAGTGAGACTCATATTTAGTTAATTTTTTTCCATCTATTTTTCATAATATTTCTTAAAATCTGTGCCTATTTTTCATAATATTTCTTTAAATCTGTGCCGTAAAGAAATGAGACTCATATCTATAGTAGGTGTGAGTACTGCAATATCACTACTACTTTACATGATTCATATATCAATACTACAATAAAAGTACCATGTTTTTATTTGTCTCGACCAACCAAAAACCCCACAATCAACATCTTATTTAAGATGTTGGAATTTTTTTTAAAAATATCTTCTACCGACTCATTTCGCATTAATGGAAACAGCTGACATTTACGAGTTCCTTTTTCGATTGAGATCTAAAAATATTTTTTTCTATTATTTTTATCTAACATTACATATCGAGCACATATATATAATGCAGATTCACAATGTATATATATGCACTATAAGATCACAATATAATAATCCCACTAATAATTAGAGAAAGGTTGTGCACGTGAAATGGAAGAAGATATTAATTTAAGAGTAAATTAAACTTGGAGAATTATTATTTACCAAATGCTCAAACAAAGAATAAAGTGAATTGAGTTGAGTGTTGACATTGCAAAGTCACATTCAACCCCACCAACTAATCATTCCATAAACTAATAACCACGCCATGTAAAAATACGTGATTAATTAGTTTATCACATGGTTAAGTCATAATTAATTTCACCCTAAACTAATTTGGGTGTCCGCAGCCAGTTAATTACTTTTCCTTAACGGCCTCCACAATGGGGCGCCCTATGCGACGCCCTAAGCCCCGCCCTATGCACCGCCACATTAACATTTTATCCTTCGCCCCTTCCATCTGCAGTGAGGCGGACTATACCCCACCCTAAGCGACGCCCTAAGCATTTTACTTCTATTTTGTATTTAAATTTTGATGTTTGCAAATGTAAATAAAAATAAACAAATAAAAACAACACAATTAAAGGGAAATTCTAAATTTACTTGATTAAAAAAAAGTTACAAACTTAGAAATAAAAAAAAAGCACTAAATACAAAAAAAGGAGGCTAGTCTAGAGTAGTCCCAACTTGCGGCTGAGGCCATCGATCATCCGTTGGATGCCTACGATTTGAGCCGGGTTGGTCGCCTACATGAGGGCGGTGTGCGCGTCCAACAACGTCCTGTAGTCGGAGGAGGCCGCCAAATCCGCGTAGGCATGGGCCGCAGTCGAAGTCACGGACGGCGTCGAACTCGGGGTCGGCGACGGGGCCTGGTCAGGCGGCGCAGCGGAGGAGGATGTGGCCTTGCCCTTGCCCTTGGCAGCCTTGACTCCAGGGGGACGCCGGGAGGACATCGGTGTGCCGGAACTCTCATCCTCGAACACCAGACTGTTGAGGTCCATTGGAGACGCGCCGCTATCGCTACTTGTATAATCAGCGAAGGTGCGCTTCAACGCCCTCCTCCTCGCCGCCGTCGATTGGGAAATCACACCACCAACGAACTTCTGTTTGTCCCTCAAGAGCTCCCAGGACTGGTAGTTCTTGAAATCGTCGTACAATGAAATGTACGACCGCATCGCTTTGTCCCGCACATCCGCGAGACTCTCGCCACTGCTCTGCTCCCTCTCGCACTTCTCGTACTCCCCCGCGAACAAATTTACCTGCTTCTTTATTTGATCCCAGTGCTTGCGGAGCTACTCCCTGTGGCGCTTGTACACGTACGCCGGCTTGGCCGCGTTGTATTTCTCGGCGATGCGCTCCCAATACGCAGTCACCTTCTGGTTGTTGGCGCACACCGGATCCTCCGAAACATCAATCCAACATCTCGTCAAGACGATGGATTCGGGGTCGAAGTACTTCGTCCTTCCCGGGGCGAACTCTTCACACACCTCCGTTGTAGGCAACTTCTGGGCTCGTGCCTTGGTCCGCTTCTTCTTGGTGGCGGACCCAGACGCGGCGGCGGCGGAGGGGCGGTGGGGAGAAGGCTCCATGTCGGACAGGCCGTACGAGTCGGTGCTGAAGTCGGGATCGTACTCGGCGTTGGTGTCGAATGGCCGGTATTCGTCGGGTTCTGTACCTGGCCATCGTGCACCACCGAACATCGGACTATTCGGATAATCTCCGGAATCCATTTTGCTTGAAATGTTGAAAATGTAGTGTGAAGTGTGAATTTGAGAGTGAAATGAGTGAAAAATGAAGTGAAAAGGAATATATAGGTTTTGAAAATTTAATAAAAGTAAAAAAAAGAATGGAAACGCGTCGCATCGTCCGTTACCCATCGTCCCCGTCGTCCACAGTGGCGGACGATGCGACGGACGATGGGTATCCTCCGCGCATCGTCCGCAGACCCATCGTCCGCGATGCTGTAGTGGCGGACGATGCGACGGACGATATCGTCCGCCCCATTGCGGATGCCTTAAATCATTTTAATTTGAGTTATATTTATATTTATTTTAGATATAAATGAAAATAAATATTTATGGGATATAAAATAATAAAAATAAATATTTATGGTTGGAGTACACGTTGAAATGACCGATGATTTAATACGAAGACTAAAAATAAGAAGAGAATTATAGTGAAAGTTTTATTCTGATAATGAAATTACACTCCATACTCATGAAAGTAAAGTTTTAATTTTTGGAAAATTAATTTGGAAAGATGAACTATTTAAAGATAAGTAGTTGAATTTGCTATGAAGTAAATAATTAAGTTGTAAGTAAAGACAAAGAGGGTTGTTTGAAAGAACTATTGTGGAGACATGCAACCAATAATTGATAATTATAGTAATACTATAAGTTAGATATGATGTCTCCATCCATCTCTTATATTAGACGCAGCATCTTAATTTTTTGTGAAAACCATATTAGCATCTACCACTTAATAAGCTGTCCTTTTCAGACATGAGACATTATTAATTAATTTATTATTTTCAGACATGAGACATTGTGTTAATTAATTTATTATTTTTAATCCATGTAACAACCACTATTGATTCTTGCGAAGGTTCTACCGTAACTTACATTCCACATGCCACCTTGTGCCTTACTTGAAATATACCCATTCATCCACACTTTTTAACTTTTTTTCATTTATGTACTTATAGAGTATAGGTGAAGTAGAATTTGAGTAGATGGAATGTAGTAAAAATATTAGAAGTAGTAAGAGCTTGTAGTGATTCAGATTGGATCGTGATATTAGGAAATATACAAAATTAGGGATTTGGGAGAGTTGGGAGGTCATGTTCTATTGTAAAATCAGACCCATGTATATATATACATATGAAGTTCAAATGCTAACGCATGGAGTAAAACATAAGAACACAGAACTAATTTTCATCTTTGGGTCTTGAAGATTCACTATGGATGCATGTTCTAGCTAGATGAATGACTGTAGGTATGTAGTTAAATTAAGGGCAAATTGCCGGTAAAATTATGAACTTTCAAGACAATTTAGTTTCCCGCGAATGTTAAATGTTGCATGAACTTCTATCTTTACAATCTCTAACCTCAGACTTATCACAAACATACAAGTAACACAAATGAACACATACAAATCGAATTCCACAAATCGAATTTAGCATAAAAGTAGCATTAATTCCACAATTCGAATTGAACCCTAAATTTGTCATTTGCCGAGTCACGCCTTCGGCGTGGCATGTAGGATAAGTTTGTGTCGAAAATCTATCGAGTTGGGTTAGAGATGAGAAATTTACACAGTCGGGTAAAGTTCATGACTTTTCATGCAACATTTAAAGTTCAAAAAAAACCAAACTATTTTTAAAGTTAATGACTTTATAGACAATTTGTCCTTAAATCAAGCCAACTCAAATGCTAGGACAACAAAATGTGATGCTATTGCAAGCTGTAATTAATGGAAACCTTGGAGATTAAGAATGTACCAAGAAAGAAAGCATATGACATGTCCACTGAAATTGCTTGTCCTATAAATAAAGTGAGTTATAAAAAAGAAGGTTCTTTCCATCCACACAAGGACAACAAATAATGTCCATTATTAGAAGTAAAAATAGAGGAAAAAGTAGTTCTCATCACAAGATTTTCTTGACATTCTTAAAACAGAGGCAAACCCTCTTTATAAAGAGAAACAAAAATAAAAAAAGACTATATATTTGTGCATACACTGGCTGTCGGCGGACCAAACTTACTTAAATACAAATAAAAAAATGGGTATGTAATTACAGTATTTATACCAAAATAACAAAACCAAAATAAAAAAGAAAGAAAAAAGCTCTCTTGTGGGGTTCACCCTTTATCTTCTGCTCATGCACAGACATTCACCATCCTAAAAATCTGTCAATTAAAATGAACAATTATGTTAGTAACTCAAACATAAAATTTATGATGAAAATATGGGGAGTCTCACCTTTTCTGCAGCTATCATTTACTTTTTTTCATATATTTTTTGAAAATTTAATGACAGGTGGAGAAGTGATGATTTTGCCCAACAGCCCCAAGCATTCTGCATCCCAATTCAAGCAGCTTCCCTGCAAATTATTATTCGAAAATTATAAGAAATCAAGCCACATGTCTCCAATTATTTTCTTTTAACAATATTGCCATTCCAGCTAATTTAGCAGTGGACTTCATCATATGAATTATATTTATTTGTGTTTCTATAGTAGAGTCCAAGGTTCTCACTATTTTTAAAGAAGACTTATCATAAACCACACAAAATACAGTGTTTTTTTCCTAAAAAAGTAGGGTATTTAATCAATATTTCTAATTTAGCAAATTACAGGCTGGTCGCTTTTGTTAGAGTCAAATAAATGAATAATTTATTATGGAAAACAACAGCTGGACTAGCCTGGATTCTGGAATCATTCTTGCTATGATCCACTGCGCGCTACCCCATCCTACTTACGCTGCACACGCAACGCGACGCCACTCACCAACCCCACATCACTGTCCACTCATGAGACTCCACCGTGTTCCCGCCACCACCTGATTCTTCCCACCCCAATTTCGCACCGACAAATTTCGTTACAAGCTTCTTAAATAATTAAAATCATTGTTACTCATAATTACAGTTTACTAAAATATGCGTATTTATTAGGGCTAAAACTCGATTAATTAATGGAGAAGCACTAATGTGACTTGAATTAAAATGTTTAATTAGTGACTTAATAATAAATTATGATTAATGTGCGTAATATTTCAGCAACTGAAATTCGGCGGAATTTCCCACCGGAAACACAAATTACGGCCACGTTTGCCAGATAACTAAGCAATTACTCTCTAATTTCACCGATCAATCCTTGACAAACCAAAACCCCCAATTTGCAACATCAAATTCAATCAACAATTTGCAAATTAGGGTTAATAAATGGACATACCTCTTCTCGGCTTGGAAACGACCTTGGCGAGCGGAGCAGATTTGGGGGCGGCGGTGTCCTCGGCCGGGAAGAGGACGCCGTCGATTCCTTGAACGGAGATTCTGCCGTCGGTGTAAATGTCGGGGTCGAAGAGGTAAGCGGAGGTCTCGCCGTGGCCGAATTTGACCGAGCCGTCGGCCTCCTCCGCCACGACCTTATGCGGCAGTCTCAGCGTGTCGTATTTCACCTTCCCGAACCTCCTCACGGAGTTGTACATGCTCTCCTCCGTCTGGTATTCTGGAATCAGATGGTAGTACATGATCTGCTCCGGCGCTCCGGGCTCGCTGAGCTGGTCGGTGGTGAGTTTGGCCATGGCCTCGTCGTTTGGGGCTAGAACCGTCAGCACGTAGCCCTCGGAGACCAGGCGCCCCATCTCGGTGGCGAGAGAAGTCAGATTTACCAGAATATCCGCCATCTCGTTGTAGCCGCCGTAATGCAGGAGCGTCTGGATGAAGTCCTTCACCTGGCTCTCGCCGTCGAAGTGGTGGTGCGGGCCACCCGGCCCGGGGGCGGGGGCCGGAGCGAGGGAGGGGCCCGGGGCGAGGGCGTCGTACACGGATAAGACCGGCGGGGCGCCGGCGTGGACGGGCGGCGCCGCTTTTTTCAGGCGGTGAGTGCGCGGATCGACCTCCGGCGCCCCCTCCGGGATCACGGCGGAGGTCTCGCGGAGGCTGCGGCGCGAATTGAACTCGCGCTCGACGGATTTGGGGATGAGGAGCCTCTCAATGCCGTGGATTACTCCGTCGGGGCGGACGATGTCGTCGGATTTGATAACCCTAGCCGTGCCGACGATTTTCTGGCCGTTTTTCTCGTGGAGGGGGATCAATTCGGCGGCGGCGTCGCGGCAGAGGCTGGAGTGGAGCACGGGCTTCTTCCTGGGGCCCACCGGCCAGTGATTGGACTGAATGCGGGTGGGAATCATGTGGAAGAGGAGCAGGTTTTGGAGCGATTTGAGATTCCGCGGCTCGAGCAGGAAGCGCTTGAATTCGGGATCCAAATCTCGCTCCAATGCCTCGTTCCTTGGGGCGAAGATGGAGATGTTGTGGTTGGTGACGGCGTCTTCGAGCGTTTGCAGGAGGAGAGCCTTCTCGACGAGCTCAGAGAGCTCGGTGTAGTGGGAATCGAGGAGAGCTACGAGGACTGAATTGGAATTGATCTGGCCGGCCGGCAATGCGGAGGCGGTGATGGAGAGGAGGGCGAGGAAGGCGAGGGAGAGGCCACAGATCTGAAAATCCATGGCGATTGATGAATTTGGGGGTTTCTCTCTCTAGGAAAATAATGCTGCAAGTATAAGTTAAATAGGTGTGTGTTGATTTCTCTCTCTACTGTGGAAGAATATAGTGAGAGAAAATATGTGGAGTTGGTTTGCGGGGATGAGGTTTGTTTGGTTATATCATATGCTTTTTCTTTTTTTTTACCTTTTTATTGTTTTCTTTCTTTTGCAAATTAAATATTTTGTACATTTAATTAAAATTGTTAATGCATGTAACAATTATTGATGGCGCCAACAAACATGTGCGTATGAATAAGTGTAATGCTTCCTCAGTCTACAAAAATAGGATTTTTGTGGTGAAAGTGTTACTGTAAAATTGATCAAATATAAAAAAGAAAATAAAATTAATGGATAGTGATATCTATCCATCTCATTAATAGTGATGTATAATGAAAAAAATTTAAAAATAAAAAGTGGACCAATTTTATAAAATGAATTACTCCAATTAGGAGTCACACTTTTTCATTTCGGTCAGTCCCCAATTAAGAGTCACACTTTATTTTTATCATATAGTATGTAAGTAGGTCTCACATTCCACTAACTCAATTCACTCATATTTTATTATAAAATCAATATAAAAAAATAGGTCATTCATTCCATTAACTTTTTCAACCAACTTTTCTTTACATTTTTATTAAAATGCGTACCTGGTCAAAGTGTGACTCTTAATCAGGACGGAGCTAGTAAGTTGGTAAAGGAAAATTATTTTATGAGAACGGATGAAATAGGATATTTGTGAACATACCATTGCAGACTGCAGGTAATGGTTGAAAATTTTGGATAGGAAATAGGGTAAATTGATTTGACATGAATGTCTTCAATTAATAAAATGGTTGAATTAACTGTTAAGCGCATTGAAATAAAATTTACGAGTAGTTTGGTCCTCAGAATTTTTCAGATGTAATAAGACGCAATTTTACTCAAATTAGTTTTGTACGAAAAGTGAGAAAATTGTTAAAGTTCATACAATTTTTATTGATGATTTTTAAAATTATGGGATGAACTAGAATTTGACAAAATTCAGGATTTTTTTAACAATTTGCCTTATTAAGTTAATACACCCTAATCATCTCCTAAATAATTAATTTGCCTTATTAAGTTAATACATCCTAATCTTCTCTTAAATGAATTTCTATCATTATATAGTATATATAGTAAAGGGGCGTAGGTGTGTGAAGGAATAGAATCGTTTGCTTGAGAGAGGGGAATAATGCAGCTAAGTTTACTCTATTTTTATTTTATGCAAACATTATACTAATAAGTTTTTATTTTGTTAGTAAGTTAGAAATGAGCTGTGGCGAGGGTCCACACGGAGTCACATAAAGTTATAGTTATTCTAATTAAACTTTAAAAGAGTAATTTCATTTATTTTTTGCATATTACTACAATACATTATTTTATCTTTTTATATTTTAATTAGCTCATCCTACCCTTCTTCACACTGTCACACCGTCATTCGCCGTTGTCAACAAGTTTACAAGTGTTGACTCTTACTTCAATTTATCTATTTTATGATAATTATAATAATTCTTCTTCGTTTTTGAAATTTCTATTTTATTCTAGTCGTAAATATAAAAAAAAAACTAAGAGAATAGTGCATGATTTTTTCATGGAATTGAAAATGAATAAGAATTGGTATAATTAAGAGTAAACAATTGTCTTAAAATTGAAATGCTGGTGTAAGTAAAGTCAACTTGAGATTAACCTAAAATAGAAAGGTTAACGCACTAAATGACAAGGTGGCAAGTCAGTCTACCTTCACCGGCGGCTAAGCTCAGCTGATCGGCTCGGCTATGGAGCCGAGTCTCAGCAAACTCGGAAGCGGAGCTGTCACGTTGTATTTGTGTATAGTTTTTACGCCAAGGTAACTAGGTATGGAGACTTAATTATTTTGTTTCACAATCTTTCAATTTAATAATATTCTAGTACTATTATTTTTAATTAAATTTAATTATGGACAAGATATTGAAAAATACTCCCTTCGTCCCGCTTTAGCAGTCTCATTGATTTTTTTGCACTCGTTTTTTAAAAAATAAATAAATAGTTAAAGTGGAGAAATAATAAAGTAAAAAATAGAATAATATAGAGAAGAGTCTTATCTACATTATTCTCTTTTTTGTTTTATTATTTTTCCATTTTAACTATTTGTTATCATTTTTACAAAACAAGTGCAGAAAAGTCAATGGGACTGCTAAAGCGGGACAGAGGGAGTATGTTATTAATAGTATTAATTACTTGATTTTAAATAAGGTTATTTCATATTTGCCTTTAACTACATGACGTTTACTTGATTCATGAATTGGTACATAAATTCAAATTTGATATAACCGTATGAAAATACACCAACTTTTAATTTATTTTAATTTTACCCTCGAAAAATTTAGTTTTAAAGTAAGTCTTTTAAATTTTTGAGTGAACTACATATTTAGGACCTATATTTATTACGATGCACGTTTACGGTCTCTATACTTACAAAATATCATTTGCGGTCTCTATACTTATATTTATGCCCGTTTTAAGGTTCTTTTCTTTTTGACATTTTTTAAGACTAAAATACCCCCAAATGAATGAAGGGCAAATTTATACACTATTTTCTCTCCTTTTTCTTTCTTCTTCTTTTTTCCTCTTTCCCCTTTTTGTAAATGACTCGTATAATTATAAGAAAATTTGAGATGGAACATATTTGAACAAGGAAATAAGACGAATCAAATGTTCAGCTAAAAAGTTTATTTTACATTATTTTGTTAGAATTGTGAGAACCCACATAAGTCGTCGGGCGCCGCCCACTTGCTAAATACACACAACCAAAATTACCATAATTTCATCCAATCCAATTATCGCTTATTATTCCTCACTTTACAATTGATTAGATTAAGATATTCAATTGTTGAAATTCATCATTCAAATTTTTAATCTTTTATTTACGGGATCTTTAATTAAAATACTCCACATTCGAAGCATAATCACAAATAATCTAGGCGTGATGAAGGAAAACGACGTGAAAATGTAAAATTTATCATCATGTGATTAAATTGTTCAAAAAGTTTAACAGAATACAAGGAAATAAGATTAACAAATCCAGAATTTCAGTTCTAATTTTGTTATAGTCAGACGAAAAATGAAGAAGGAGTAAAAACAGAAAATAGTGTATAAATTTGCCCTTCATTCATTTGGGGGTATTTTAGTCTTAGAAAATGTCAAAAAGTAAAAAAAATCTTAAAACGTGCATAAGTACAAGTGTAGGGACTGCAAATTATATTTTGCAAGTATAGGAACCGCAAACGTACGTCATGATAAATATAGGTCCTAAATATGTATTTCAATTTAAATTTTTTGCCAATTTGATTTCAAAATATTTTATTACTGTTGCATAATCCATACATACATCTTAAATTGGCATCCAGAGGATAATGGTAATATTTCAAATCAAACCACTCAAATTAATAATATATCACTTTTATATTGGTATTATCATCAAGCAACTTACAATATTATATGGGAGAGATTTACAAAATGATTTAAGTTTTTTATATTGATTTAAGATATAACCGCCCTCTCTTAAACCCTTTTATATGAATTTTGGAAGAATTAAACTATTTCTAATTGAATAGGACCAATCTGATCTAAATTTAAAGCTTAAATATATTGGTGGATTAATCGTTTTATGTTTCAAGATCAGCTATATTATTAAATCATTTAGAATTTCAATTCATAGTTGACAACCCAGTTTGATGAAGTGGGATACTATATACTGGGGTAAATACATAATTTATACATGATGTTTCACCTTTGTTTTATATTTAAAGAAAGGAAGTTTACATAAATCATATTCCAAAAAGTTTTATTCGTGTTTCTATTTAGTACATTATTTTATTTGTGTTTAAACGGTGTTAACTCTCTCTCTATGTGAAGTATAAAATGTTTCATTATTGTTTTATATTGGTACAAAATTTTTTATAATTATTTCATATTAGTACAAAATTTTCCATCCTTGTTTTATAGTTTGTGCATCAATTACATAGTAAAAGGTTAAACACAATATAACAGAATTTACTAAATTAAAACACATATGAAACTTTTTGTATGATATATGTAAAATAATTTTTATACTAATATGAAACAAACGCATAGGGTAAACGTTTTGCATAAACTATGTTTTTAAGCCTACTAATATTAAGAAGTTTATAAGGCTTAATCCTAAATGACAAAATTAGCCCACAAAATTAATGCAAATTTACCGTAAGACTGGGAAATCGTGTAATGATGATACACACTGCACACAACACAACCAATATTTTATGCACAGACGACACAAATACACGATACACAACTGCACTACCAATTACTGTACTTAATTTCACTAAACAAGAAATTTTGAATTTAATTAAAATATCAAAACTTCAATTTTATCTCCACAAAATTGCAACTATAACACAATATCATTTTCATTGTACCAACTAACAAACACTAGAATAAATATACATACTAAATTACATAAAATAAAGTGGTTACATTTTGTACTGTTCTTGACCATGCCTACAATATTTTTATCTTTGAATAACAAAGACTACTAATATATAATTCGTAATATAAAATGTAATCTTATAATTATGGCTTTGTTTTGGTGCGTGTACATAGAGATTGGTTGGTGCGACATTCACATTTAATAAGGACTTCTCTCCTAATTGTAAGATCTTCACTCACATTAATACTTTAAATAGTTTATTTATATAATTTTTTCTCTTCATCAATTGAATTTTGTTTGTATCTAAAAGCCATTTTGGCTATAAATTAATAATGTATATTTGATTTTTGTGTCATATTATAGAATTGTTTATGGTCAATGAAAGAAAGTGGTTGTTTGGTCATTCATTTATTTTTAAATTGTTATTGATCAAATAATGCTTGTCACGGGAGAGTAATTAATCCGGAGTTTTAGACTTTAGTAGCTTAACAGTGACAAAGTCATTGAGAAATGAAATATTTATGGAAGTATATATGTTAGGATCTTAACTAAATTACTAGGAAAGATAAAAATTTTAACTTTTTTATTTTAGTACTTCTATTCCAACTTTTCATAACATATATAATATGATAGCAAATATATTTATACAATCGAAACTAAATAATCATTCTCTACAAAATATATAATCACTTCATTTTTTTATTTATCGTGTCATCATTACATCTCCAAGTCATAATCAACTATATGTTGCCTCCTCAAATTATTTTTTATTGGCATGACGACCGACAGTTTTTTGTGTTTTATTTATATAAATGTAGCCTCCTACAAACTGCTAAATTAGGTTATATTTAAAATAGATTTGTTTTTTTAATATGAGCTTAACCTTTTCAAATTATTTGTCAATTATACTTTGTTAGTTAAAAAAAGTTTTCTAGCATTTTAATTTTGATTAATATAATTATTTTCTAGAGGGACGACTCGAGAGACTTGATTGCTCAATGATGCCCTATTGCAATTAATACTACAAATACAATATAAGATTTGGTGACGAAATATGAACCACAATATAAGATTTGGTGATCAAATTTTTCATAAAAGTATAGCTCGAGGCTGTCGGTGCCGAATGGGGTTCAAATCATCTTCATTTCATATTTTGATATATAAAATTCAATTATATGTATAAAGAAACATGTACATTAATGCACATGTGGACCATCAATATAATTATTCCAATCCCATGGAGTTTAATAATAATTAGATCTTATTTTTCACGAGTTATATTGCTTGAATTATATTACAGTATAATATAAATTCACTCTCTTTATTGATTGTGTAGGGAATATGTTGTTTTTTCTTGATATTAGTAAAACTTTTTAATTTGAGTAATAAAGTAAATATAGTTAGTAATGTGGCTTGATTATTTAATCTAAGATCATTCAAATAAAAATTTAAAAGAAAGTTTGAAATAGTAAAAGCTAAAATTAGTCAAGTGCTTTTCACTAAGCATTTGGACTTATAATTTTGATGGCATTTCCATTTGAATTCAAAGAATGTTGGACTCCAAACTTATGAACTGAAGTATTTTGAAAGTTGGAATTGAATGCCATATTAATACACTTTTTTAAAAGTATTTTTCTGGAATTTTCTTTATGTTCTCATTTGAAATTGAAATCCATCAGCCAAATCCTCTCAAATCAAATTAATTCTCAATTTGAATACAACTTGAATTTTCTTTCATTTGTGAGAGTTGGTGAGCTTGTTTTAATAAAAATCATTCAAATTCAATTGTGATGATAAAAGAATTTTTTTTCCAAAAAAAATCATAACTACTTATAAGTTATAAATACAATTTAAATAAATAATTATGTTTAGTAAAAGCTTAATTTGCTCTTCCCTTCTTGTTGGTTCGTTCTTTGTTGTGTCATCCGTTCTACTGATGTCTTAGTTCGATCTTCAAGAACGCTTAAACTTCATTTTTTTTATATAAAAAAGAAAAGTTTAATTTAAAAGCCATCAATAGATATTTATGCATGTGAATGGATCTACTTTGTACTACCTCTATAGGCCCAACCCACACAAATAGACCCACTTAGTACGGAAAGGAGCCCAAGATCATAAAACATGTTCCATAATCAACTTTATATTACACATATCATTTCCAAATATTCAGTTTTAATCTATTCATTTACTAATTCATTATGGTACTGGGACATGATAAATAAATACAAATAGTGCTTTCATTTTTTTTATGAAATACCACCAACCGACAAATAGTGTTTTCACTAATTCTGGTATAGAGGAAAAACACAGGCTCACAAGTCGAGACTAATCATATATGACAACGTCCCGAGATTATAATCGAGCTCCATCTATCCAATTGAACAACATTTATAACACTTACATAGATAGGGTGAGTGTTGCAAGTTCCATGCATCAATTCAAATGGAGAAATAAGAAAGCAAAGCATCCACTACACTATCTCTGCCAAAATCTCTCTCCCAAACTCACATTGCAACATTTATGTTCAGATAAAGATTTTATGGTAAACAAAGCTTAACAAGTTGCTTTCCTTTCCTGTTTCTGTTTGTGGATCGAACAATGAGTACCATTCACCATCTCATCCTCGGCATGTCATATTTGGATCATATACCTGGATTGCCAAGGAAAAGAACGATAATCGAAAAAAGTAACCAAATATCAAAAGATAAAGATTACTCATCTGGCAACTCAACAACTCACCTTCAAAGATGAAATGCTGAGGATGGACGCCCCTTAGCAATATTATAAACTTAACTTGATACTGAACTTGCAGCAACGGAAGCAGAGTTTTTTCCATTCAACGACGTTTCACTGGGAGTATCCCTACTGTTGTTGCTTGGTCCAGCGCCCGAAGAACTTTCTGCACTATTTATTTCTGGCACGTGACTATCATCATCTCTACTTTCGAGACGTTCCATCATGCGGGATACAGTAGCATTCACCTCCTTCCTGACTTCCGAACCAATATCTGCCATGGAGGAGCTACGAGAAAACAGCTTCTCTTTCCATTCCTTTGTACTATTTGAAATGGACTCCTTGTATCTAAAAATAATTGAATTGACAACACTCAGAACTCAGAAGGCTTAAACCATAAATAACTAAGCACAAGAAGAAGATTAAATAATGATTAAAATTAAAACCAACTCATACTTCATTGACATAGAACTGAATCGAGACTTCCAGGAATTTGAAATGGATGGTGACTCAGATGGTCCAGCTCTGTCTTGATTTGGCAAGGACGACTGGCTTGCATAGTTACTAAGTGGACATACATAAACTGAGTTGAAAGTTGATATAAAAAATCATTTGGAATGATCGCCATATAATAGATAGAAACCATTTATAGTAGTAGTAGTACCTATTATCATTTGATGATCCTGGGGAAGAGGTTGGCACCACTAAAGGTCTGGATAATACAGCCGAATTTTGATTGCTTCCTATGTTATTTATGGATGCAACTGATACTGATGGGTTAGTTTCAGGTGCTGCAATTGGCTCAGTTCCTTCTCCACCAGAACCAGCAGAAGACCCAGGAGGATGACCTGAGTATACAACAAACTGTGGACGGGCATGAGCAGAAGAACGGCTCCTTGAGCCATCCCTCCGAGAAACTCGGTGAGTTCTACCAATTGCAGCAGCAGCTGCCAAATGTTGGATAATCCGCTCCTGAAGTTCAGCATCATTAATTCCAGCTGGTAACTGCATTTGGCCAGAAGAGTTGTGAAACACTAACACAACATTAAATAGCAGGGGTACTGGAGTAATTTTCAAAGTTAACACAAATATTGATAGCGTACATGCTGCAATTCAAAATCTCCGAGAGTAGGATGACGAAATATTCTTGTATTCCTTGACGGAGTGAGCCTAAAACTTCTTTCACGTTCTACAGCCTCAAGTAATTCTTGACTGCCATAAAATAGAAGGTACATCAACCCAAATCAAGAAACAACAGAACTGAACAAGAGGATTGAATTTAAACCAATAGAAGGTAAACTTCAGAAACATACTTTGCAGGATCCTTCAGACTAACACTTTGCCAGCACATTGGACAATTGGAGCTTCTTTGGCACCTACTCCACCAATAGAAGGAAGGATGAGTGTATATTTCAGTCTTCCTCAAACACTACCAAAATAACTTTATCACCAGGCTTCCTAACTTTTGGCCTCACCATACTTTGTTTTAGTTTAGATTATACAAGATTTAGCTAACAAAAACGTACAAACTAATTAGACCCATAGAATTGCAAGTACATAACAGCATTTTCAACTGTTGTAAAATTATTGTTGAGCTTGAAGCTAAATTTAAAATTAAATGAAATATAGAATGGAAACCATTGTTGGATGATAGTCAATCAGCTCTGGTAGAGTATAATTACTGGTAATGAAAGACTACGACTAGAAAATTTGCGAACCAGATCAGCAAGTTCAGTACTCATTTGCTACCCCTGTGTGATTGGGATGGGTTTCAGATACAACAAAGACAGCAATTGAGGCAGTGTCTCATAATGAATTACCTAAGAGCTTCTAAAATCTATCTAGACCATCTTCTACCTGCTATAATAACTTTTTCTCTTAAGTTCTCAACAAACAGAGGATGTAGGTTAGTGCCAAAATTAACATACAAACATTTTGGTACTACCACCAAATCGAAGTAAGGGCCACAGCATTGGTAGTCATAAGTGTTAGTTATAACTTATAAGTACAATAGACTTAGGCAGTCTATATAAAGTTATTAGTATAATTCATTTTGACATCTTAAGTGAAACATGAAATACCAAATAAACGATGTTACGTTGAGCATGAAGTAGCAACTAGAACTAGAACAATCCTAAAGATTGAGACAAAGCATGAGCTGCAAATTCAAACGGAGTGATACATACCATTCAAGAATGCACTGAAGATGGAACTCATGCTTGCAACTTGTCACCTGCATAAGATTATCAAACAGATTCACAAATAGCAACAACGGATATGCAAATGTGAATACCACATCAACACTATACCGTCATAGGATCACTATCGGTAAACCCATCGAGGCATATGCTACAAGCATCATCACAAGACTCCTGTATCCCTCCCTCGACAAAAGCCGCAGCTGAGGTCATGTGAGCCTCCGCCTTCTTAGCCTCATCCATCCCCGAAACTTTACCCTAAAAACACAAACAAATCAGAGAGCAAAATGCATTGGAGTCGATTCATTTATCACATCACTAACAATAGACCGTTTTTTCCTTCATAACTAAAACACACGCACAAATGTTAGGGCATATCCTCCATACCTATCCCCAAAAAAACAATCAATAATCAGGCAACAATCGAATTATGTGATTGCATCAGAGGCGTGACCAAAATTCAATGAATTAACAATGAAACGTATCATAAATCATGAAAAACTAGCCGAAATTCTTCAACAACCACTGTAATTGGATGATCGAGCATCATACATTCACTATCCGATCGTACAAATACGCGCACTATCAATTTTCCCAAAATAATCGAGCAAATTAATCATTTACCTCCATAATATAGAGAAATTTTCCAGAAACAAAAAAGAGAAGAATCAACAGACGGTTGTCAAAAACAGGAGAACAATCTCATAAAATTCCGCAAAAGTTGAAAGCAGATTTCCCTCCAAATATGAAAATTAACGCAGAGGTCATTCAGGGAAACCTCGAGAGACAAAGGAGGAGAGAGAAACAGAGAGATGTGACGAAATCGTGTATTAATGAATAAATTAGTAAATTATTAATTGCAGACAAGGGAAAATGGTTATTAAATTAAATAAAATTAAATGTGAAGTATTAATGGTGGGTTTGGATTTGGTGCCAAATTCAATAATTCAATTGAAACTTTAGTCTAAAACGTTTGATTAGTGATAAAATATTTATAATAATCAATGGGATATTCGATAACAATGGATGACTCTTTTTTTTTTTTTGGTCTTATTTTAGGTATTCTGTATCCAATAAAATAAATGATTTTGATATATTGTATTACTAGAATAATTTTTTCTTTTATGATTCATTCTATAAAGTGTTATACTAACTAGCAATGCATATTCACTTCAGCCCAACTCAAATGGGCCAATGAATATGGAAATACATCGCCCAATTCTAAAAATAATTTGTCACAACAATATACGAATATCTCTATTTTTTATTAGGGACAAATGCGAAAATCCAGATTATGAAAAACAAATCTTACTAAGGCGAGGAATCACCATACCCATATCTTCGTATATCAATATTATTCAATTTCTTCAACTCCATCTAACCAAAACGAATGCTTCAAATCCAATAATTTATTGTTTTCATCGATATGATTCAATTTTCTCCAATAAATCATTGTTTTCTTTAATCATGAAACCTCAACTTCGATAACTCACCATTTCTTCTAGTGATTGATTAGTTTCAAGATACGTGATTTCATGGCATGGCATGGGTCAAGACATCAATCTACAAACAATTTTCTAAAAATGTTAGTAATAATTTAGAAAATTGATTCAATCGGTCAATGATTCACGACCGAACCAAATAATATTTCTTGTTCGAAGCTGGTCATTTATCCACTGGCTTTATAATCTACAAATATATAAAAAGGGAGTTTTAGGAATAATTACATGAATGCCATTATTAATATAAAAATATTTTTTTAATATATTTACTACTATATTATTAAATTTTAATACGTGTTATGTAACCTAAATGATTAACTACCCACTAATGACATTCATTGCCACTTACCCACTAAGCTATTGAATTATGTTACTGCTGCTGCCGGAAGTATTTAAAAGAGTTCTTAGTTTAGATTGGAGGGGCTAATCATGGGTCTTGAGCGATGTAGAGGTTGAAAAAAGGTTCGGCGGTGACGGAATTGGAGATGGATGGACTGAGAGCGAGGAATGATTTCATTCTAGAAACATCAAACATTTGATTGTGTTGTTTGATGTTTAAGTTATAAGCACAAATGTCTTGACAAGTTCACTAGGAATGGAGTGCCGTGCATTGCGGCCTGCCTCCTTTACTGGTAAAATCCCAACTTCATAGCTCTGAGTTTGTGCTTATAACTTACTGTTGCTGTTACAATATTTTTGTTTCTTTTTGCTAACATAGAATTTGCTATCTGAGATTATCAGAACTCATATGCAAACTCAAAGCTTTCACCTCTTCCTCATGAACTTGCTGACTACAATCGTGGGGCTACAGTTGATATTCCTCTTGGTGGTTCCATGGTATACCAATATGAGTGTTTGATACAATCTTTTTAATTTTTAAAGAATTTATAAGGAGATGCTGATTGAGGCTTTCTTTACCCTTCTGTAAACCTCTGTAGGAATTAAAAAAGAGAGAACATGAACTTCAAGCTAGAGAGGCTGGACTGAAGAAAAAAGAATTGGTGAACTCTACTAAAGTTGTTACCTCTCAGTTTAATTAAAGTTGATATTGTGAATGCCCATCTTTGATTACATCCATCACTCTTTAGTTTTACAAAGGAAAAGCTGCTTTTAAAGAAAAATAACAAAAATGTCACTATGAATAATTTATTAAATTCAACAAAATAAAACAGTTTTTAATTCATGTAATAATTGATGGAAGTGAATTATAGGAGTTTTATTTGGAGTAGTGGCTATTGATTACAATTGGAAGTGGACCAATGGATGTTTTATTTTAGTGGGAGTAGTGGCTCTTAATTAGTCTTGGAATGTGGTTTACAAAGATTTAAATGTAAAATTATTAATATGCAAATCCAATATACTAACAAATACACGAATAATATTATAGTGGAATAATAAATTAAATATAAAATTTCATCAAAATTTTATCGCAACAAATTGGTGAAACATGTGATGGGATTGAGAAATGTATAAATGTGGCGACTTAATTACCTACTTTTATAACTTATGAGATGAACCAAAAATCAATTAAGATTATGATTTAATTGACTAATCATAAAATAGATATAAATAATTTAATTAAAACTATCATAATGTTAATAATAATGTGTATGTATATTTTTGCCCAAATCACCAATCAATATATTTGTGTGTTATTTTTTTTATTTGATTTTTTGTTTTTTAATAATTAATTTTTACTTTATATATTTATGATTTCAGATTTCATATAATAATATTTTTATGAATTAATAAAATAAGTTTAAATAAAAGAAAATGGATCGTGCATCGCACATGGGTGATAGTAGTTATAATAATCACGTACTATCATTCATAAATTTTAAAGTCACACTAAAAATGTTTAATATGTTAGTATTAATTAATAACAAAATAATAATAAATCATTAATTATTAGTATAATAAAGGTTATCATTATAGTTATTATTATTAAAATTATAATTCAGTATGAGTCGTTACATTTTTCTCTGTTCGTATGAAAACAATGTGTTCAGTGTCCTACCTTAATAATTAAACAAGATACTAGTTATTTTGATTTGAGAATTGTAATTTTCACTACAATCTTGACTAGTGAGTGTAAAATTTCCACTACCGAGGGGGCCAACATAAATGATCTGTCCAACTTCAAAACCGAATTAAATAGAATATATAATCCCTTAAAATGATGGTATGAATATTGCATACATTGTGATCAACTTTTGGTCCATGTCCAATGTCGCAAAATCATAGACTACTGCCTACTAAAGTTATCCATTTTCTCTCATGGAGTATCTAACATTACAAGAAGAAACAAACAAAAGTTTAAAACTGCATAATAATATCCTAGAATAAGGTCAATACCTAGTGGCTAGTGGATAATAATATACTTGGCGTCTAATTAGGTCATCCACGCGATTTCAACCTTGGGAGTGCTTAGTCCCTGAGATGGTTGCTTGAACTGATTTTTTTAATTTTCTTTTATAAATACTACATGCACCTTTTGTAAGATCCACATGTACTTGAAACGAGATCCAAATGGCGGGGAACCAGATCAACCTCATATAAGATTGGTAATGGGGCGTTGATTCGAACCTATAACAACACAATTTACAAGAACACGATGACGACCCTCATGAGTTACCGATGAACTAGTGGGAAAAAAATTAGGGATTTCACATAGGTAATTTATGAATTTCACTTTTGTATCACTACTACTCCTTCTATCTTATTAAAAATGAAACATTTTTTGTAAGAGTATCCCATTAAAAACGAACCGTTTTTTAAAATAAAATAAAAAAAATATCTAATTTTTCCAATCTCTTTATCTTTTCATTAACTCACAAAATAACAGTATATAAAATCTTGTATCGAAAAACAAATGTTCCATATTTAATGAGACGAAGGAAGTATAATTAAGGGATCGATTTCTCTTTTAATCTTAATACGGATCACCGTGATACACCCATCGATTCTTGAACAAACTGTGACACCTTCAGTTATTAAGATTACAAAACAAGAAGTACTTTGGATTTGAAAACATAACAGAAAAAATAGAAAAAGGATTGATTGTTGATTGGATTATAGCGTAAAGATGGCATTGGTGCGTCATGTCGATGTCCTTTGTATTGGTGACCATGTGATTATTTGTCAGCTGAGAGATAGACACTCAGTACAGTAGAACCCACCGCAAAAGATCCCACTTTCTCTCTTCCATCCACCTGACCTTTTTCCTCTTCATTTTCCACAAATTTAATAAATACAACTTCTTTTTATACGCAACTTGTGCTATGCACGTGACATTTCAAATAACTTCAAATAACGAATACAAAATATAATAAATATATAGACTATATAAATTCTACTCAATATGAAGATTTAAAAAAATAAAAATATATTTATCTTGTCTAACTCTAAATGAAGAATTTACTATTCCCTAATGAATGAAATATCTATATAATTTTAATTTATAATTTAAATGGAGTAAAAACAATAAAAATTAATGACAAAAAGAAGATGTGTAACTATGTTCAAAGAATATGACTTAATTAGAATAAGATATACAAATAAAGAAAATATGTTTGAGTAAAAATATTTATTGATAGTGCTATGGTAGTTATTAATCCAAATAAAAGTTAAATTAAATTTAATAGCTTAATCAAAAAAAATTAATGGAAAATTTTCTGGAATATCAAACATATCCACATTAAATATATGAATAATTTAAATCATAAAAATTTAAAACTTCTTTGAGAAGTCAAGTTAAAAAAATTGTATTATCTAACAATCACACTTTAGTTGATTATTTTTTTCTTCTGTTTAACTTCAGACCATAGCATAACTTGATATATATGGCCAAAGACTATATGAATTTTTAATATTAGAAAGAATAAATTTCTTACTTCTTGCCACATATAGGTATAAAAAGTAAATTATCACTTAAAATAAAGATAATATTTTATGCATCTTGGATGTATTGAATAATGTGATAATTTACAGTACTATTTATATTAAGAAGTTATACAAACTTAATAAGTTATATTTAATTTTATACAAACTTAATAAGTTATATTTAATTTTAAATATATATAATTTCATCTTCTTCCATAATTATGTACACAAAATTTAAATATAAATATATTTACATACTATATAGGTAATATTAAATATAAATAATAAATTTAGTTTTAATATTGTATACGATAATTTTTAATATCTAAAGGATTATAAAAAAATTTAATGAATCAGTTATTGAATTAAAACAAATTTAATTTTAAAAATACATACTATTATAATTGTTTCAAATCTTGATTGGGAAGGTATCATGTAATTGGACCAATTTTCTATCTAATGGTTGTCATTTATCAAAATGAATAAACAAAATAGCTTTATATTTTCCCTCCAAAAATGGCAATATTGACTTTCTATCCAACTCTCCCTTTTAGTAGTATAGATTAATGACGAAATTTCATGATTTGTTCGATAAATGATTTCACTTCTCTTATTTTTTACTCCCTCCGTCCCATTAAAGATGACCACCTTTTTTTTTGTTTGTCCCAATCAAGATGGTCATTTTTCATTTTTGGAAATCACCCCCTCTCTCATCTCTCCTCATTAAATTATTCAACTACATTTTTCCTCTCTACTTTATTCCACCTAATAACACTTCCTAAAATCCCTTGCCACTCAAGAATGTGACCATCTTGAGTGGGACGGAGGGAGTACATGAAATACGACATATCTTAATTTTGAGGGGCATTATCATATGAGTATAAACTAAACAACAAATCTATGTGACCAAATTTTGTCCAACCAAAAACTAGTTTATTTTTTTCAGAAAAAGGTTTATTTATGCATTTAATTAAAATATATGGATGCATATATAGTATATGAAAAGTGCATTATATTGTGGTCATATATTTATAATTTGTGTATAATTTTTTTACTTTTTTGGAACCATAAATATAATTAGTGCATTCTTTAATTCAAATTTTAAAAACAATAGAAAGGAAATTCAAATATAAATAAAAAATGAGGTTAAAGGCTAATAAGTCTTTTTAACTTGTCCACTCACCACATTTATTATTTTAATGTATAATTAATACATCAAATTATTAATATGACTTATTTTGATTGTATAAAATTTGGTTATTTATTATCACTCTAAACTAAATGCAATATGCTCTAATATAATTTTTTTAGTAAAACCCTAATTTTTTTCTTGCTACTCTCAATTGGGTGTCCCTTTAAGAGAAAAAAATTAAAGTAAAATACAAACCTACAAATCGTCGCGGTTGTGGGAAAAACGTAGCAGTAAGTTTTTATTATACAAAATCTAAAAATAATTCCGTTTAATGTCTACTTGTTTCTTTTTTCGCAGATTGAGAAGGACATCCATGACATTTTCCGGCCGACATTAAGGAAAAATAGACCATTTAGGCCATTCGGGGTTCTCTAAATCTGCCGGTTCTCCACAATTTATGAACCGAATCGATTATACGTCTTTAACCCGAGTCCAACCAATTTAGTTACGTGTCCAATCATTTACAACCGCAGAAAGAGAGGAAAGAGGAGAGAAAAGTTTATGCAATTAGTATGATTGAATACACAACACGTCCAATATATTTAGATAATTGAACTTATATTGGGAGTATGTTGATCAAAAGAAATACGAAGTACTAGTTGAAAATAAAATTTGATGACAAAATTTTGGCATCAAAGTATGGATTGGAACTACTCAATATTTGATGGTGACCATGCATTTGTTTGTGGCCCCTAAACTTCAGCTTGTCAGTCGCTTTCTCTTCTTCGTCGTCTTGCTAGTTTTATAGCAAGTCTCTATTTTTTCTTCTTACTTTTTCAAATGATATATTGATCACTTATAAGGGTTAATTAGGTTTAAAGATATGAGTTTTATGTTGAATGCAAACACAAATGCTATTTTAATCTGCAATATTGGTAACATCACACTCAACTTTAACCTGGTTGTTAATTTTTCAATTTCAAACAAATTCTTGTCATTTGAGTTTTATATTAATTAAGCTGCACTTAATTATACACTCACTCTGACTTAATTTGGTGATGCTAGTTTATTTAGAGATTTACTATAATGATATTTCTCGTTTTAAGTATGTTTTGTCATTATTGCTTGACGACAGAGTTGATATAAATATTTTTATTTTGGTATTTGACTTGATCATTCCAGCTCGTTAGTTTGTAGTATATAGAATTATAATAATGAAAATTCTTGTTTTTTAGTATGTTTTGTAATTATTGCTTGATGACAGTGTTACCCAACACATAAAACATTAGAAAATTGGATACACAATAAACAAAAACAACTTAATTACCACACATGATAAAACTGATCAACTAACAAAATTAGATTAAAAAAAAACGAAACAAAGGCAAATTATAGATGCATATCTCAATTAAGTTGGGATCCATTTTATTTCATAGTAACACACGTATCCCACATTATATATGTCGCATAAATAAAATAGAACCGATGTTGCAAGACCACCGTTCCGAGCACTAGGCAGAAATCACATTCTGACAGACGAGCTCCGCCAGAATCCTCCAGCATAAAACCGAGCGAACATCTCCTTATCGAGCTCGATCACCTCCATGCTCTCGGGCCCCGACTCGAACAAGTCAGGGGCTGGGACGGGGACGGGCCGAATCTCAAAGTCCTTCTCGTCGCACGTGCACTTGGCCGCCGCCGCCGGCCGCAGCCCCATCTTCACGAGCCTGCGCCGGCGCAGCGCCTTGCGGCAGAGCCCCGCGGGCACCTTGCACACGGCGAGCACGAGGAGGTTGACGAGGCCGCAGGGGCAGCAGCAGCACACCGCCGCGCACTCCGCCGTGGTGCCGCCCACGACCTCCGCCAGACGCGCCGTCAGCCGGTCCTGCGGCGCGTAGGCCTCCAGGAGCGGCTGACGCCGCGCCACCAACGATGACGAGGGGCGCAGAGCGATCTGCTTCTGCTGCCTCGTCATCGTTGGGGAGGACACCTAATTAACCTGCGGGGTTAAACCATTATTTAAATAGTTTTTTTCGCGAGAGTCTTGTGTCAGACGGTCTGATAATAGGATGGTTTTGAAATGGTGTGACACAGATTTTTATGATGAGAAATAAAAATACTACCTGGGAATAGTGAGAGGAGAGAGATGAATGGAAATGAGAGTGGTTGAGAACTGAGATTCTTATAGAAATAATTATTGAAGGTGAGGTTCTCCTGTTGCTTACCATCAATTTTCTTTCTACTTTTTTGGATTATAATTGACCAGATATATATATGAAGATGATATTATTAGTATATTACTTTTTGTGATAAAGCTTTTGTCCGCAGGATAATACACATGCATATATAAAAAAGCTACAAATTGGTTACTAAACCATAAAAAGTTAAATCCCCAAATGCAGTGACAATTTACATATTGTGAAGTTTATTAGTTGTTCAAATACTTATAAGTTGAGAAGGTAAACAATATAAGAAAATAGAAATAAATGGACAAAATATGTAGGAGAGATGCTTGGGGTTGGATTCATGTGAAAAATAGAGGACTTGTGATTGGACAATTGAATGAATCGGCTCGTGACAATCATAATAGCTATTTGGTGGTTACAATTCGACAAGGTAAAAAATTTCATCTAAATAATGAGGAAGTGGATCTTTTTACCATGCTTTGATACTATAGAATTAAGTTTAATTCGTGTTTGAAAGAGCATATATTAAATCCCGTCGGATTTTTTAAAAATACTCCATATATTGGTACTTCATTTTATATTTATTCTTTATTAATCAATCCGTTCCATAGTAATATAGTAATTTCTTTTTTTTAGTAAAAGTCAACACATTTTTCCATACCTACTTTATTCTCTCTTACCTTTTTCTCTCTTCATCTCTCTACTTTTTTTATTTTCCACTTTATTCTCTCTTCACTTAACTCATCTAACATAACTTTTCTTAATCTCCGTACCAAAAAAAATACCTCTATTACTATAGAACGGAGGGAGTATGAAAATCATTTTTTAATGTATCATGTTCATAATTATTTATCTAGTTAGTGGCTTGTATATTAAGTTATTTGTTGTGGACTTAAAAAATGTACACGTGATAGATATTTTATGATAATCAATATTTAAAATATATTATGAATGATTACTAATTCTATATGTTATTGGGAGTGCATTATTATGCACACACCCGGTCCAGTCTCATAAAAACTTTCTCCTTAATTTTTCTCTTTATGTCTCCATCTTCACCTATTTTTCATTTCTATCGTATTTTACCAATTTCTAATAATAATAATAATAATAATAATAATAATTATTATTATTATTATTATTATTATTATTATTGATTTTGTCCCCATCACTTTTCTTATCGCCCTATTATAGAGAAAACTAAACCACGCCAGCCCCTTTTCACCCCACGCACGACACACACTCACAATGGACGCCTGCGCCGCTCAGCAATGAAGGGCGCTTCTCGCTAGGACACCTCCACTAGCGTGACACACCCTCAACCCCCTGACTCTCATTGAAGATGCTCTTATTTTATCAATCACACATTAAAACTCATTTCGTTCACAAATGACACTCATTTTATGGATAAAGATAATTTATATATGTACATAAAACAAAGGATAGACTTATTTACAAAACAAAACAAAACAAAACACAACATCACTCATAAATCTCTATATACAATATGCAATTTTCATTTCTATACACAATGTACTTGCATTACATTCCCAAAATAGACTACCAAAGGAAAGAAATATCAAAGAACAACTAAATCTTTTTACAAACTAGATGCTGACAAAACAACACAAGCATCATACAATGATATTTCACCACTTAAAACAAGAAACACATCTACACCCACACATTATATTAATTTGATGGGTCATAATTCCCCATCATTTCAAACAAATACTAGTAATTCAATACATGCCTTTCATGCAAAATCTCCCTATACATAGCCTGCCAATTTTCCGGCAACGCCTCCAAATTCTCATCGTTATTACCGTCGGATTCCGCCGCCTTTTCCCAAGCCCTCCGATCCGCAGGCGAATCCACCACGTCATCGGCCCATCGAACCTTCTTTTTCGGCTCCACTTTCGCCACCGTCTCTGCAAAAAAAAAAAAAAAACACAAATCAACTAAAATAGAATAAAAATTCACATTAATTAAATTAAAAAAAATGAATAAACCTGTGGAATTTCCGATTTCGAATTCGATTTTGTCCATGAATTTGGAGAGGAGGTGTTTGTGGACTTGCATTGCGACGAAAACGACGCTGCCGGAAACGGCAAAAACTGCCATTAAACCAGTTTTCATTGAAGAATCCATTTTTGGAATGGGGTTTTTATCTGTTTTTCATATAATAATTAAAAGGGAATATTTAAGATAAAAACCATTTACTAGATTTGAAGAATCTAATGAGAACGAAGGGAGGAAGCATTTAAGGATGATAGTGAAAAATGGAACAAGAATTTTGTTTCGAAAATTGAGGATTTTTTGGTTGACAGTTTTCTTATATTTTCTCTCCGTTTTTTTCTCATTTTTATTGTTACGATTTGGTGGTTTCACTCTTCGATGACTTTAACTTCCCCTCTTATATAAGGCTCAAATAATTTTTGTTATTAATTAATTAATTTGGATCACTGATTTTTGTATGATTGAAAATTGCAATTATACTTATTTCTCATCATAAATGTATAGTACTAATGTTTAGTTAAGAAATAGTCGTACTACTAATTTTGTTTTGTGTATACAAAACATGTCAATTTGTACATTACGACAAAAAATTTAAATATATATACCATCGGAAGACTATGAAATCATAGTTAAGCCTACACAAATGATGGTTGAATCCAATCACCAAATCAAGATCAATTTCAGTTTAATTGAACAATGGTAAAATTTTAATAATTTAAAACACTAATATAAGTTTTTTTTATGAAATATGTAAACTTAATAATTTTTATATAAAATTAAAACAAAGGTAAAACATTTTATATGAAACATGTAATTACCCCATTTAATCATAATGCCATTGTCTCGATTTTACATCCACTAAACATTCCGAATCCCTTGACCCATTAATTCAGGGTTTAGGGTTTAGGGTTATCGACAAACTAGTGTTTAGTCGTGCTTGTTCTAATTCCATGTCTCTCAATTCCAACCTTTTTGAAATGAGGAGGAAAATAAGATGTGAATGAAAAGTCTCAAGTTTACTCATAACTATTCTCACTTATTAATGTCATAACTAACGATGTTTGAACAAATATTTCATATATGAGCCGGTCAACATTTTTTTTTCAATTTTGTTTAAATTATATGAGATGGTCCGAATCCGATATACTATCTACCAATTATTGTTCCGAAATCAATCCGGAAAATTTATAACTCAAGTTTGAAAATTCAAATCCGCAATAAATATCCTATTGACGAAATAAAACCAAATGTACATAATTAGGAATTCAACAAACTGTGGAATTTAGTAAATGCGTACAGTTCGCTTCATAGCCTCGTAACCATTTTAGCAAATATTCTAAATTATAAGAATTAGGGAAACAATTAAATCATTTCAGCCAAACCATCTAATCAGGATAAAACAAATCCCAGCATCTTAATTTATACTACTATATTTCAATTTCTAGACACCAGTACAAGATAAAGAAGTGATAGATACTGATTGGCTAAAAATAAAACAAAATGAGTCCACCTTAAATTATTGAAATTTGACTATACATAAAAAATAATAATATGACGTTAACATTTCCATGCTATCTCAGTATCTTTTTTATTTTTTTAAAAAAGGAAATCGCCAACAAACCTTTCTTTTTCGTAATAAAAAGAAATCACCTCATAATCCATTAAAAGAATTTAGAAAGCACGATAATATTGCATGGCCACCCAAAATTTCCATACCAAAAGAATATTATAAATACACATTCACAAAACTGAAAACACTGATTTTATATCCATCCCCATTTCTGTAAGGAGAAAAAACCATGGCACCATCCATCATGCCCATCGCCGCATTGTTTCTTACCCTATGCTCCGCCGCTGCCGCCGACTCCATCGCCGAACCCCCCTTCCCCGCCTTCGTCGACTCCATCGCGGAGCCCCCCTTCGCCGACTTCGGCTCTCCCGCCCCTGCTCCCGCCTACGACGAGATGCCGATGACGGCCGACGACCTCGAGGGTTACGAAGACATCACCGAGCCCATCCTCGATCCCTTCTTCCCCGTCTCTGCTGACTCCATCGCCGAGCCCCCTTTCGCAGCCTCTGACTCTCCAGCCCCGGCTCCCGCCTACGACGAGACCGCCGAAGCCCCTGAGAGCAACAATATCATCAACAAGGGGGCAATGGACAGCCACTACCTGACAGCGCACATGAGCGCCGCCGCGAACAAGGTGGAGCAGTTCGTGGCGACGGAGGTGGAGGGGAAGCTCAAGGACCCGGCGACGGTGGCCTCCGCGAGGGATTGCCTGGAGCTCTGCAAGGAGGTGTACGAGAGCGCGGCGGATTCTATGAAGAAGGCGGTGAAGAGCATCTCCACCGGCGACTTCATCAAGGCCAACTTCGACGTCAGCGCTTTCAGCACCGACATCGACACCTGCAAAGAGGAATGCTCCATCGCAGAATTTGAGACGTTCGATAAGTGGGCCCAGGACGTCGCCGGCGACTGCCTCGACAGGATCCTCCAACACGCTAATCGGGTTTGAGATCATCAAACTTGATTAGGAGATGATGGATTTTTCATTATTCTGTCATTGTTTCTTCTCCAATATGGAATAATGGAATTCTTTCATCACAAAAATTTGAAAATCAACATAAAATTAAAAAAAAAACACTAATATGGAATTCATTCATTATATTTATGGAACCAAGTTTCTGGATACAAGTTTATCTCCATGTAGTGTAATCTTCCAGCAATCTGCTTCAAGCATAAAAACAGAAAACTTTTTGGGCACAACTGCAAAATAAAACATCACTCAAACAATTTGAAGCAAACAACAGATCAAGAACATCATTTTCAGTTGATGGGAGAAAATTATTACCTTTGAATCTGTTGTCCTCTGTAACAATTCCAAATGTTTCTTTGGTTTCTCGAACCATGATGCCGTGTAACCCAACATACGCTGCAGTTTTACACTGAACAACTACACACACACCGATAATTAAAGTCACACTACAAGGCATAGTAAGACTTTCACCATGAAGTTTATTTTTTATTTTACAAAAGTTGAGGAATGAGTGAATTTTCCAAACCTAAAATGATTGCACCATGTAGGTCGGCATTAAGGAAGCACTGAGCCAACTGTTCTTTCCTGCAAGAGCATTCAAGACTACAGGCTTACATACATTACAAGAAAAGGCAATACTAAAGATGAAAATAGAATAAAAACTAACCCAGAAATTTTAAGAAGCTTCTGCACATAGGCTTTCCACTTCTCATGCATAGGCTTGAAGATGTCAAAGCTGAAAAGTCAGCAAAAAGATTGAGATATTACAAGAGAAGTAATCGACAATGATCTCATGATCATATGCTAAGTACAATTAAAGTAACGACTGATTCCTATCACAATCAACGAAAGGTTGACAGAAAAGTATCTGGTAAATATATCTATCCAAGGAGTAGTTACAAGTTACAACTTACGCATGCATCCCTTGAAGAAGACGCACCAAACCATAACTTGAAATGCACTCAACAAAGAGAAAAGCCAAAAACATAACATTCTAAAAAACAACCACCTTCCTCACAAGTCCAGCTATTGTTGGACTATCACAGAAACATATTTTATGCAAATCATATTTCAAACTTCAATCACCGAATCATGTCCAAAAGGCAAGGGGAATTCTTGAATTTATAGGGACTTCATCATTCTAGTGAACTACCTTGGGGAGTATTCGTTAAGGTACACACTACACAAGTAGCAATCCCAATTTTTGTGGACTATCACAGCAAAGCCAAAATTCCAGTTGCTCCCTTGGTCCAGACCATTTTTTAAAAAACAATAATAAAAACTCCATGATTTTACTTAATTGCTACAACTAAAAGAACATGCCGCAAATTCGAATACTAACTAAGTATTAAAACCATACTGGCGTCAATACATAAAGACCGCATGGGCAAAACAGAACTGAATAGTGAACTTACTTATGGAATTCTTGTAGCAAATCAAATGTTCCAATACGCTTATGTTGCTTTAGGGACATATGTTTTTTAGAGCGTTTTGAGCCATGCTGTAGTGCTCTCATATGACCAGAACTTGAACTGCCATTTTTCTGGACAAAATTATCAAGAAGCATTGTATTCTCGATTTTTATATTTTTGGATCCCTGCATGTATTTCTTAGCTGAATCACCATGTTGGAAAAGCTCATGTAAAACCCCATTAACTGTGGCTTTACCATCGGAAACCTGCACAATAGAGCAAATAGAAAAAGCCACAATTAACTTGATTTCTAGTAAAAGCAAGTCAAATGACAACACAGATTCTCAGACGGACTATGTGAGACTTACTTGTACACCACTTCGTAGCAAGTTTTCATGAACAGAGTGAGAAAGATTGAAGTAGGCAGGCTCATTTGATTCTGTACCTGTAAAATAGGGGGGTTAATATTAAGAGTTCTCTATCAAAGTCAAATCCAGAGAGCTACTATATATTTTTAGTAGAGCAATACCTTCTTTAAAAGTACGACCTGGAAAAGAAAATTTGCCTGCATAGCATCCAGGAAGGCACATGAGATTAGACAAGAGAAAGATGCAAAAGTCTCTAAAACTTGAAACGGCATTACATTTAAAGATTTCGCAAAATTTGAAACTATTAGTTTCACAAAAAACAACACTTAAAAATTTTAAGAGTTTTTGACCACCACAATATAAAAGCTTAGACTCTAATGACATTAAAGAACGAGGAAAATCCAAATTGGTTATGCATACATACTTTATTCGAAAATGGAAAAAGATAATGAAGCTGCAATCAGTTACTATATTTTAATAATGTGTTCTAAGCTTTTATTCTAATAAAAAGATTAGACTATAATCATATGATTAAAGATAAACCTTTTTTAGATGACGATACAGAGAGGGGCTTAACGGCCGGTGAATCTACATTCAAAGATTCAACAGATACAGAAACTGGTTTCTTATCTTCAGCTGGCCTTTTCTTGCTCTTCTGTTGCTGTGTCTGAACCTCCGACTTCGCTTGAGCAAATCGGCGCTCTAGCGCTTCCATGGTACGCCTCCTCTGGTCTTCCATGCTAGTTAAACTGTCGGAAACATACATTACAGCATGAATCTAGTGGGAGCACACAGTAATAAAGAACAAAATAGTCTATTTTTTGTACAAATTATTGGCAATTAGATAGTAACTGAATGAACAACAGATAGTGATGCAGAATTCATATGCAACAACGACACAAGCATTGAGTTACAACAACGCAATTAGAAAATTGAGCTACATTGCAATAATGAGAAAGCTCCAACTCTTAAAACTCTAACCTTAATGTGCAAAATTTGTGTTCTATCTTATTGCAGGAAAACGAGTGGTATGCAAGCTCAATCACCAATATTCAGCAGAAACGCCCAATCCACAGATACAAAATTGAGATTAAAAAAAACACAGAACATTAAACTACAAAAAGGAAATCATGTAATTGTTCGAAGTTGCAGATTTGAGGTTGAGCGGATGTAGAAGAAGATTAGCGCTGTGTGATTTTAGTAAAAGAGAGAAATTTGGGGCTGTTTCCTATCAATTAGGGTTATGCGCCTGATGAAATAACTCGATAAGTAATTCAATTGCTATTATTTTATCTCTATACAAGTTTATTCCTATAATACAAAAAAATAACCATATTTTCCTATTTTAATATAATAACCACCAAAATTATGCCATATCAATATCAATCAATCCTTATAATAATAGGAGTATTTTTTTTAATGAGATAAATCTTTTTTTCATATCTATCTCATTCCGGAGATGATCAGATCACCTACGGCTAGGGATGTCAATCGGGCTAATCCATTCGGGTTCGGATTAACCCATTCGGGTCGCCGGGCTATTTGGGTGCGGGCCATTCGGGTTATGGATTTTTCGGGACATAAATTTTCAACCCTAACCCGTCGGGTTTTGGGCTAATCTATCGGGCTATTCGGGCATAAAAGCTTTCGAAAATAATCTCTTATATCAAATTTTTCTTCTATAAAATGATTTTAAATTTTAGATAGACTTTTTTTCTTTTTAGTTTAAAATCATATAAAATCTTCAAATTTTCATAGTTTTCTTCAATAATATTTTAAAAGAAGCCTTTCATCTCGATCAACTACAATATAAATTAAAGCTTGTGTTCGTGTCATTATTATGGCATTGTTCGTAACTAATTCTTTATGAAAATTAAAAATCATATCTTACATGAATCATTATTAAAATGATAAATATATTAAGATTTTGATGGGTTAGTTCTTAATTTTGTCTTGATTGGCTTTGGTGGTGGTAAGTCACTAGTGGCAGATGATGGGACGGTGCAATAATCAGTTGAGATGAAACTTGAAAGCTGATATTGTGGGATTGAGTGAAAAAGTGTAGAATGGAGATTGAATAAGACTAATAATTGTGTAGAATGAAGATTGAGGATTCAAAAATATAAAAAAATCCCAAAAGCTTAATATTTTATAATTAAAACTCACAGCCCACCGGGCCGACCCGCAACCCGTTCGGGCCAACCCGCTTAACCCGCAACCAGTTCGGGTCAACCCGTTTAACCCGCCAACCCATTCGGGCCAACCCGTTTAGCCCGTTTTGTATTCGGGTCATAAAATTACAACCATAACCCGCTCATATTACCGGGGTGTTCGGACCAGCCTACGGGTTTCGGGTTGAATTGACATCCCTACCTACGACAAACCTTAATCCATCTCCTAATATCATAAAACCTAGGAGTATTATTAATTTTGTTTGTGTTAACCTTTTTATATTACATTTATATATAATTAAAATTTAAACATTGTACTTACCATTTAATTTTAGACATAAATTTTCAATTTATTTTAATCATCATAATGTAAATAATAGGAGTATTTATTTATTTATTAATAAAAAAAGTGGAATATTTTGTTTCCCGGTAAAAAGAGTTGAACACAGTCTGAATTTTGTCTCATCTTGGGAAGAATCACTCTGTAAATGGGATCTTTTCCCCAAATCGATTCCAATTCATCTACAGTTCAACTCCTACTTTCGCCATTAATTTCCCTCCAAATACTTCCAAACCAGTTCCCCATTAAAGCCTGAATCCAAAGGCCGCCTCTACCACTCTAAACCCAACCTAACTCAATCACCAAAATACCTCAAACTGCCAAACTAATAAGCTCTTGCAAGAATCACTTTCTTGACAATCTCCGGATTTTTATTGTTTCTGGAATAATACTAGTAATTTTCAAAATGAGCATCCTCAGTTCTGGGGTTTCTTTCCATCGCTCAATTTTAAGTAAGCCTGAGCCTTTGAGCAGCCGAAACCCCAGAAACCAAAATCGCAGGATTCTCTGTTTAAACCATTTGAATTCCTTGAATTCGAGCAGTGATGGGTTGGAATTTGGGGCCAGCAGGGGTAAGGGTGAGAAAAGGAGCAGTCTTTCTAGGTTGAAATCGGCTGTTGATGTTGGGGAAGTGGTAGAGACTTCTGGGACAAGTGGGAGGGATAGCTGCTCCTATGATGCAATTGTTATAGGTTCCGGGATTGGGGGGCTGGTGGCGGCGACACAGCTGGCGGTGAAAGGGGCGAAAGTTTTGGTCTTGGAGAAGTATGTGATTCCTGGAGGAAGCTCTGGGTTTTATGAGAGGGATGGCTTTAAATTCGATGTTGGATCATCGGTCATGTTTGGTTTCAGCGATAAGGTTAGCTTGTTTTTGCATTTGGCTTCATTTATTGGGGGAATGAGAAGAATGTAGTAATTTGCGTAGAAATGCCCAATGATTGAGAAGTGAGAACTAGGGAAATTTGAATATGCTGTTGTATAGATGTGATCATCACTCTTGAAACTCAATTGCACCATTGTATTTGCAGGGAAATCTGAATTTGATCACACAAGCATTAGCAGCTGTGGGAGCTAGGCTGGAAGTGATACCTGATCCCACCACTGTTCATTTTCATTTACCTAATGGCCTCTCTGTCCAAGTACATAGAGAATATAACAAGTTTATTTCTGAACTTATCAGTAAATTCCCTCATGAGAAAGAAGGGATTCTCAAATTCTACGGTGTCTGCTGGCAGGTTAGTTTCTGATTGAAGTGATTGTTTGCTTCTTTAGGTTGTTCACAATGTCTGAATTAACCTTTCATTCACTTGGATATATGATTAGGTCTATAATGCACTGAACTCATTGGAGTTGAAGTCACTGGAGGAGCCAATCTACCTTTTCGGGCAATTTTTTAAGAAGCCTGTTGAATGCTTGACTCTAGGTGATTGGTGTTTTTTTGCTTATATGGTTTGCACTAACTTTCTCTCATAATGACGATAACATGGTAAACTATATTAGTGGATATTTATATCCACTTTTTTCCTTTTCTGTCTATTGATATAAGTAATCTGTTCTGCTTGGGCATTCTCCCTGTTGTTGGAGGTCTTTACTCTTTAGCCCATGATATAAGTTAAGAGCCAACATAGTAATGGGTTTAGGCTATTAATACTCCGATATATAAATTTATAATCGAATAACCTTGCTATAAACTGCAAAATTCGCATGCTTCTTTTATGCTGATTGGTGCTTTCACTATTCATCTCAGCCTACTATCTTCCCCAAAATGCTGGTGACATTGCTCGAAAGTATATCAAAGATCCTGAGTTGCTGTCCTTTATTGATGCTGAGGTGAACTTACCTAGTATGTTATGAATAAACTAACCTTTTGGACTAAAAATATTTAATCCGTGTCATCAATTTTCTTGCTTTTCAGTGTTTCATTGTGAGTACGGTTAATGGTAAGCGGACACCTATGATCAATGCAAGCATGGTAATCTATTTTATTATTCTTGCTCCATCTAGATTTTAGTCATTAATGGGGATTAATCTTTTTACAGAATGTTCCCTACTTAATCCCCTTATTTCCCCTACTTTCCTTTCACACCCTGTGTTCTGAAATTCCTCTCTTCTAGGTTGTATGTGATAGACATTTTGGTGGGATCAACTATCCTGTCGGAGGAGTTGGAGAAATTGCAAAGTCATTAGCAAAGGGTTTGACTAAAAAGGGGAGCGAGATACTTTATAAGGCAAATGCTACCAGCATTATCATAGAAGACGGAAAAGCAGTAAGTTTACCAGCAACTTCCTTCCATTTTGTGTTTCATGGTCTGTTTCCCTGAGATCATTAAGGAAAGACACGGTTCACTTGTCTCATTTTACAGGTGGGGGTGAATCTATCAGATGGAAGGCAATTTTATGCTAAAACCATAATTTCAAATGCCACTAGATGGGATACCTTCGGTGAGTTTCCAAAACTCAGTTTACTCTTGCTTTATCTTCCATATCAATGTGATATATGAAACTGTTGACACAACTGCTGTAGGCAAGCTCTTGAAAAAAGAAAATTTACCCAAGGAAGAAAAAAAGTTTCAGGAGGCATATGTTAAAGCACCATCTTTTCTCTCTATTCATGTGGGGGTTAAAGCTGATGTTTTACCACCAGATACCGATTGCCACCATTTCGTCCTAGAGGTATTGTGTAGATTTGTATCATATAATGCACAGCCTATGTATTAGTTGTTATATAAGTAATTATTTAATTTGGTTTACCTTATTAATCTTAGGATGACTGGAAAAACTTGGAAATCCCTTATGGAAGTATATTTCTAAGCATTCCAACTGTCCTCGATAAATCATTGGCTCCAGAAGGAAACCACATTCTTCACATTTTCACGACTTCTTCGGTTGAGGACTGGGAGGTTTCTTTATATCTCTTATTCTATTAAAAGCATTAGTTTTTCTTACTACCAATTTTCTTTTTGAACTTTTCAGAGTTTAATTCAAATTTCCATCTTTCTACAGGGTCTGTCGCGCAAGGATTATGAAGAAAAGAAGGAACGTGTGGCCGGAGAGATAATTAACAGGCTCGAGAAGAAACTATTCCCTGGACTGAAGTCATCTATAGTATTTAAGGAGGTACAGGAACTTACTCGACAACATTGGTTTCGGAGTTGATGCTTAACATTTTTCTATTGTAACTTCTAGATTTATACTGTTTATCACTCCAGCGATGAATTCCTTAAAGTTAAAATAATTTCACTGTACATAACTACTTTAATAAATAATTTAAGAGTTGCCTGACGAGAGGGAGGAGAAAATATTTATATTGTGATTGCATCTTCGCTGGACAAAATATTATGATTTCTTGTCCATGTCAGTTCAAGACACAAATTGTTATTATGTCGGTGATGCTTCTGAATATGGCAGGTGGGGACACCAAAGACACATCGGCGATATTTGGCCCGTGATAGTGGCACTTATGGTCCAATGCCTCGAAATGTTCCGAAGGGCTTACTGGGCATGCCCTTCAACACAACGGTACGTTAACCAAAGATAAACTGTTGCTGTCGTAATCAATCATCGAAGTTGACTTGTTTTATCAGATCTTATCTCTGCCACTTATCTACTTCATTTCTGATGGAGTTTGCAGGCTATTGATGGTTTGTATTGTGTGGGAGATAGTTGCTTTCCTGGGCAAGGTGTCATAGCTGTAGCTTTTTCGGGAGTTATGTGTGCACATCGAGTGGCGGCTGATTTGGGTCAGTTTTCTAAAGTTGTTTCTCATAACTTAATACAGTATCCTCAAACAACCTATTATTTGTCTAGATTTTCATAAAGGTAGATCAACTGTAACTGTTTCGTGTTCTTGAACTCCTTTTCCACTTCAATGCAGGATTCGAGAAGAAAAACCCTGTGCTTGATACCGCTCTCCTTCAGCTACTTGGTTGGTTCAGGACTTTAGCATGAAAAACTAGCAAAAATGTCGAGACTCAATAGGAAAGCATACCAAATCAACAGTCCTAAAAAAGAGCAATAAGATGCCATCAAATGCTGTTAGCTACCTTTTCCTTATGTCGATAGAGCGGTGAAGTAACCAAATTGAGGTACTTTTGCCTGAGTTTGTTTTGGTAATACTATTGAGGAGTTTACTTTTGAGATAGATGCTGTAAGTCATGTACTGCAGTTCCATACCAAATTAATATTACATTGTAGATTAACGAGATTGACATACACATACTTCGACCAACCCCAGATGAGGAATATTTTCATTTTCATCTTGGGTGTTCATTGGGAATGGCAAACGTTTCCAAACATTAGTACAATACATACAATCATCTTGAGGAAAAATCCTATTCCCTATTGTTCGTCTAAATACAATCTGAAAACCAAACATAGCCTAGAAAAGAGGGTGAAAAACTTTCATGGCACTGCTTGAACTTGTCAGAATTTGCTGGAAACATGTCTTTGAGTGAATCCTGCAAAAGTATCTTCAGAGAAATCCATGCAATGATGTTTAAACTAATCTCAGCGGAATGGTGGTTGTACGACCTCTCTTCGAGGCAAGAGTTTCAATATAGTCTTGTGGCTAGATGATTTGTTAGCTAGCAAAAGCCTTGAAAACAAAAAACTGCACTGTCACAAGGCCTTTAATAATATTGCTTTTGTGTACAACTAAGATCCTGGCTGGAGCTTCATTCTTCGCAACGATAGGTAAGCTAGTAGCCTATAGCCTATCACCATTGTTAGCAGTGCTCCAACTTCCTTGCAACCGTCGTCTATTCTGACCCCGTTGATCGTGTCACTTATGTGCTCGTACTGTACTTTCAGGAGAAGTTTGTAGGTATGGTAATTGAAGGAGAGATAGCGAAGCCATGATATGAACACTGGAACATTCTGCAAAAAGTTTAAACTTTATGTTATAGTGTACATTTATTTCCTACTTCATCCCTATTAATTGTTGAGTAAATTAATTCACTTCATAATTTACGTGGTTACCTTCACAAAGTATCCTCCAGCCAACATGAAGGTCATTACTGTAACCGAAGCCAGAGTTGTTGCCCTCTTTAAATCCATCAGTGTGGCACCAATGGCTAGCCCGAGCCCCTGCCATCATTTTTACTCTTATGATACTGATTCATGTTATGTATATTGCCAAAAAAATCTCATAGATGGAGAAAGGGCATACCTGAGCTGCTATAATGCAGAGAAAGACTGTCACTACAGTGAGGAAAAAGGAACAAGCATTCATTCGTAACCCTGCCATGAAATATACAACCACGAGGAAAAGTATTGGCAGTATTAGGTCAAGCGGAAGGTCGCTTGTTGTTCTTGCCACAAAATATGCACTCAATCTGTACATGTCAGCTGCTCGTTCCTTGCTTAGCATGGCTCTCTCTTGGGGAAATGTAAAGATGGCTGTAAAGACTGGGAAGAATCCCCAGAACACAGCAATGAAGAACAGTAACCCTGCCTGCAAATGTTTTTTTGCATTCAGATTAATTTTTTATTCCTTAGCTTGTTGATGAACATACCATATTAATTCACTTCATTTGACTAGAAATATTATGCTACCAGCCTTTATTTGAATCTCCTCTCTCGATTTCTTATAGCATACTATTATTTCATTTTGCAGAATAAACAATCTAATATTGATGTGGATAGGTTGTTACAGAATTTATTTACGGATATAGTTTTGCTTACACAATTCATCATTTCTATTATAGTTCCAGTTTAGGAATTATGAATGAGCTTAGGTTTAGAAGATGAAAGTATGTTTAGTTACCTGATCTTGCAGTTCTTTGGGGTTATTGCTGCCAGATTGCCACCATAGCAATCCCAAAATAGCTGCGGTTGCAAGAACCTGAGTTACCCTCAACCAGCTAAAGTAATCGTGCCTCCGTTCTTTTAGTCCTCTGCAGAATAGTATGGAGTACTGTTCAAACCAGCTTGCTCCCCATTCTCTCTTTGCAGAACATACTTTGGCCTTAATCTCGTCATCAACAGGTGTTGGGTTTTTAAGTTTCTTCTTCTCACTTTCATCAACCCGTGCCTCATAGGCCTCCACAAGATACTGCTGATGAGTGGTAACATATGAGGAAAGCAATAGTGATTTCTATTGTTTCTTAATTTCTATGCATATAGTTTACTGGTTGAGCTGTGATTTCTATAGTTTCTTAATTTCTTTGGTGACTGAATGAATATCTTTTACCTCATGCACAACTGCTGGAGCTGGTTTTCCACTCTTTGTTTCTGTTGTGGAGTCCCCGATTTGCACTCTATCCTCCAATTCCGAGGGGACAGAAATGTCTGTTACGTTCCCATTTGCAAGGTCGAGCATGAACTCTGCAGGGTTCATCGCAATTAGAGGGGAACAGCCTATGGATGAGAAGTAAACCATTGCTTCCGACACCTTGCCAAAGTAAAGCAGACTCCCTTTGCCAAGAAGGATCAACTTGTCGAACTTATGGAAGAGTCTGCTCGATGGCTGGTGAATCGTGGTCACCACTGTTTTCCCAGCCTGTCAAATCAGACACAAATTAAAAAGGTGGTGTTATAATTGCAATGTTTTGAAAGTCAGTGTAAAAATTTCAAATTCATGTAGACGGCGCCTTATTTCTAGATATTAACCCTTGTGTTGTATGTATACTTCCACAGTACCTCGGCTATATCGTGCAATGTGTCCACAATCCTCAAAGCAGTCGTAGAATCAAGGCCTGAGGTGGGTTCATCCAGGAACAAGAGGGACGGGTTGATAATTATCTCGTTTCCAATGCACACACGCTTCCTTTCTCCACCCGAGACACCCCGGACAAAGGAGCCCCCTATCATAGTGTCTTGACAGCTGGTATTGACATACATTGCTGACAGGGTCAGTCAATTTCACAAGATTTGCACTTAACTGACAAAACTACCTCCCTAGTTACCTCTCTAGCCCCAGCTCGTATATAACATCCGATGCTCTTTTATCTTTTTCCTCTTTCGTCAAAGTCTTTGGAAGCCTCAACCGAGCTGCATAAGTCAGCGTCTCCCGCACCGTAAGATGAGGAAACAGAACATCGTCTTGAGTCACAAACCCTATCCTGTGGATTCACAATGTCATCATTACTGTCCTTGAATCTCTCTAAAGGGACAGAGCAGATCATTACCTGCACTTTAGGGACTTGGAATATGGTTCATCATTGTACGTGATCGAGCCACCATGGGCAGGCTCTCTCACTCTCCCTCCCAGCAGACTCAGCAACGAAGTCTTTCCACTTCCAGATGGCCCCATCAGAGCCAGAACTTCCCCCGGAGCAACAGAGCCGTTGATCCCATATAAAATATCCTTCTCCACCGTCGACGTCATGCCTTTTAAAATCACCTTGTGAGTTACATCTGTGAACTGCACATTTTTAGAAGACAAGAATATGATGTGTATGTTAAAGGCAATTGCAAGAAAATGAGGCTCATCATCATAAGCATTCTATTTCTGGCCTAAGATCATGCTTTGTGACTATAGCAATGGTTAGATTTGTTTCTCTAAATAGAATATAGGAAAGTCTTGTACAAAAATGCCATGGGAAATGAGATTCTGTACAAGACTGAACCTGAGATGACATAATAGCAATAATGATTTGAGTTTGCATTGATCTCTAGCTAGATAAACACCTCCATCCCATTAATATCCCTGTCCAAATAGATGGTATCACACATCAATTCTGTGGCTCCTTCTAGAAAGTACAGGGCTGTGACCAATTGCGTTTGTACACGTGTATGCTATCTCGAAAGAGGTTTATTGAGTACTGTATATATGAGTGTGTATGTTTACCTTGAGGTAGATTGGTATTGTGGGTTCTGATTGGAGTCTCTTCTTGTGCCTTCCTGCCTCAAGATCTTCAGCTGCAGCCATTTTACCAAAACACATGATATAGTGTTTGCCATAGAAATGCTTTCACACGACTGGGGATTGTGTTTGATTCTTAGACCTCTTTGTTTACAGAGAATATCTCTGTTGTTTGGATATCATCGAAAGGCGACATTTTCCATAATTTAGTGAGCGGAGCTAAGTAAAATCAGTTATAATTGTAATAATTAATATATTAGGCTTAATAGGGCTTAGTCAAATTTAAAATGATTTTTCTAGTACAAATATTCCATACAGCATAGCCCGAAATTATTTTTAAAATGGTAGTGGCAAAATAGATTTGCTATGGCGGCAGTATTATTGTTACTGTTGTTAGATAAGTTTTATTCATATAGTTTCATCACAAAAAAGAAGATAGACTTGTTTTTCTCGGAAATGTGTTTAGGAAGGACTGAAAATGGTATTTTTACAATAGTGATAGATCTTAGTGTATGAATTTTAGTTTCTCGTCCTCAACTTTATACATAAAAAAATTTGGAAAAAAAAAACGTCAGAATTTATTTTTGAGTAGAAAGCAACTATTCTATAAAGTTTTTTTTTTCTTTTTTCTATTTTATTTTGAAAAATAAAATTGTAAAAACAGAGATCATAAATAGAATGCCGCTGGTTATTTAGTTTCAAAAGGAATTATAACGGTTTCAGCTAAACACTGTCGATCTTTAGCTGGTTTTCACTTTTTTTACTTATTTTTTTGGTAGTTTTGGACAAAATTAGTGTTTAACAGTTCGTTACCTTTAAAAGAGCCGATCCACTTAGATCATCTACAGTTATACACTAAATCTCATTTTGGTGTATAAAACTTTTACAATATAACTGTATATTCAAATTTATTTTTGCTTTTTCTACGTAACAACACCAAATATGAGTTTATATTGTAGCTACTGCAAATTTACGAGACATATATTAAAAAATAATGTAAAATTTATTTCATGTAATTGGTTGGAGTAAAATTATATTCTGACATGATAAATATTCAGAATGAGTTTAAGTTTGGTGTAAATGGTTTGAAGATAAGAAGATTTTGATTTAATCATGAATCCCTAGCCATAAATGTACTACTACGACTACACAAATAGAAGATGAAATGTACGAATGTCCTTGGCAAAGCAAGGGACCCCATTTATGTCGCCAAACTATTCTTGACCTTACAATTGTAGTGAGATAAATAGGATGAGCTACAATTATTTGATTTGGTGGAGAATTTTGTGTCCCGCACCCAAATCTCAATTAGTACCTAATTTTCTTGAATTTCATAATCAAAATCTGAGCTTCTTCTAAAATAATTGACACACACACACACCCACACAATCATTGACTAGGACTGCTGGTCTACTATAGTCTATATATCACCTTTTATCAAACGAACATTATATGTTTCATCATGTAGAATTTTCGTCCCATCATCGTCTTTCATGACTTATTTGCAGAAAGTGATATAAATTTGAAGATAAAAATGTCATTTAGAATCATCGAAACTGCCGAAATTTGGTGTGGGGGTGACAGATAGAAAAAAATAATTTCATTTTCATGCAAGTTCTTGTGACTCTAAAAAAAATTAAATTTAACGTGATCAAGTGGTTTGGCTAGATTCACGATTCATGCATGTGTTTTCATCCACTTTGGAATATGGTACCATATAATTTTTGCTCTTTTTCATTGTTAATTTCGTATAAATTATCCAAAATCATCTCTAGTCCTTACCAATTGTCAAAAGTTGGAGAACCAGGAAGAACTGAAATTCGAGAAAAAACAAAGAGTTTTTAGTTTTAAAATTTACTCCCCCATTCCATTAGTAGTGAATCGAATTCCTTTTCTAGTCGTCATTATAATTGAGTTATTTCTCTTTTCAAGCAAAATCTTATACTCCTATGCAGCTATGCAATCCTCTCTTTTAAAGTCTTTCTTTATTCTCTTATTGCTTATCTCCTTTATTCCCACTTCATTTAATTCACTAAATATTTATTCTTTAATTCTATGTCCAAAGAAACGCATCAATGCTCATGAGCCGTATTATTGTTATTAATATTATTAGCTTGATTTTTTTTTACAATATAGTATTATTTTTAATATACATATATGTATTATTATAAGAAAATGGGCTCAATTTTTACACATGCATGCATATGTATATAGAGAGAGAATATCACATGCTTTTAGTCTTCAACCACCCTTTTCACAATCTATATGTAAATAATTAAAAACAAGCGTCTAATTTCGGTTGCATATCATAAAAATAATCATCCATTTAATTTCAACTACAAAAAATAAAAATTAAATGCATAAATTTGCAATGTATGAGTGAGAGAGGAGAGGACTAACCGATCTCGTCGTCGCTAAACGGCTTTGAATCGGCGAAATCATCGGCGGGGACAGTGAAGCTAGCAAATCCGCTAAACGAAAATCCGAGGCTAGCGCTGGAGGCGCGGCTCAGGGCGGCGCCGCCGCTCAAATCGTCGACGTCGAATTTCAGCTGAGCGCTCCTCGACTTCCGAATGTGCGTGTTCCTCCCCGGCGACGCCGCCGTCAGCCGCCGGCTCGAGATCCGCGACAAATTGCCGCTGCTGTCCGCCGCCGCGTCGCCAGGAGACTTTATCGCGCCCAGCGCCGCCGCTATCGTCTCCACCAGCTGGTCCGATTTCGTCCGGATGAGACTCGTCGCCGAATTCGCTGTCTTCTCCATTTTCTGCAAATTGATTAAATTCGATTACACTGATTCATCATTTTTTGCTACAGAATTAACAAATTGAACTTACAATTTGCATTTTTTTTCTACAGAGTTAACGAATTGAACTTACATTTTGCGAAAGTAGAGAGAGAGAGAGTGAAGTTGTTGAAGTTTGATCATAAATGTGGAGGGTTTATGCAGGAGTAATATATAGGAGAGGGCGATGGAGAAATTTGAGAAGAGTGGTCAAGTTGCATGTGAGCCCCTAAACTTTGTGATAATTGAATTTCTACCTTTTGATGAAAATTACGGGACATAAATGCAAAAGATAGGATAAAGGGGATGATTGAACCATGTCTTGGCTTCTCACGCATATGCACATCACTTTTTAATTTTTATTTTAATTTAAGAAAATGTTAATAAGCTTTATTTAACTTGCTTGCGTTGAAATGACAATTATAGTAATCTCGTGAATAAAATGTTAGAATTTTTTGTGGACTAATTACAAATTTATCATTTAAGGTGGTGTTCGGTTTCCAAGATAAAATAATACCAATATACAATTTAGAATTGAGTCGTGAGATTATTTTAGTGATAGGGGGTTAGCTATGACTAATTATCCCATAATTATCCATCTAGGATTGAGTCGTGGAGTTGAATCTCATGAATTAGAGCATCCACAATGGGGCGGAGGATGCGACGGACGATGCATCCTCCGTCCCTTAGTCCACCACTGCAGCACTACGGACTATGCACATTTTATCCTCCGCGCCCTATGCATCATCCGCGGACTATGACACGGAGGATGCACACATTTTTATTTTTATTTTTAATTTTTTTTTTTGTATTTTCTTTTATATATATCACCAATTTTTTTACTTTATTTCACACTTTTCACTCCACTCTCTTCCTCATCTCAATTTCTCTCTAAATTCAATAATGAATTCTGACAATTTTTCATTTTTGCAAGCACAAAAAATAAAAAATAAATATTGACAATAGCATTTGCCTTTAATTTAAGTGTCTTTATATTTATTCTTGCTAATTGATATGTTTGCAAACATAAAAAATAAATATTGTAGTGTTTAAATATTCAAATAATAAATAAAATACTTAGGGCGGGGCTTAGGGCGAGCTATAGTCCGTCCTATTGCAGGTAGAAGGGGCGGAGGATAAAATGCTGATGTGGCAGAGCATAGGGCGGGGCTTAGAGCGTCGCATCCTCCACCCCATTGTGGATGCCCTTAAACACACTATAAATTTAATCTCGGATACAATCTTGAGCGTACTGTGATATTTACATGTAAGTGACTCCTCTCGTTGCAAATTAATTTTAGAATAAAGTTTTACCAATATTTTATTGATTTCTTTTCACCTATCATATTTGACGTATGTTTGATTGGTTCAGATATGAATGTTTTAGTCAAGTGATGCGCCAATTTAATGGGAGTCGTACAAATGCACAACTCATTCAATGCTCATCTCAAGATATTAAGAAACATTGTGGAATGAACAATTTGTAAATCATTTTGTCAGTTGAAATAAGTAAATGTGTCATTATATTTCAATCATTATGAATTATTTTCGGTAGAAATAATTAATAAAGTGGGTCTAACTGTGTTTTCATGTTTACTTATATACTATTGACCTTTCTTCATAATATCAATGTTTCAAAAGTGAAATTCAGATATCTAATATATAAACAAAAGCTTTTACCGAAACATTCTAAACATGACAACAAATTGAAATTTATACACCAAAATCATGATATTCAATAATAATCTCTCACTCTCATTTCCTAGTTAAAGGAGTCATCTAAAGCAATGCATGTGCTATCTAGGTTCAGTTAAAAAAAAAAAACTTACAAAAAAAGAACTAAATAAAAAACAAAATAAACTAGTTCACTCGTTGCTTGGTTCCCAGTCGAACTAGTCGGTTTCATGTTCATATCAATTCAAATGCTCAACTGAATAACACATCGATTCGCGATCTAAAATGCCGATCCGATTTTTAAAACCAAATGGTTAATTGTGGAGCCTAATCTCCTACCATATTTAGGATTTGTTTCCTAGAAGTATATTTCCTTGTGATAGATTTATTCCATAGAAGATATTTCCTTATGGAATATGTTTCCTAGTTTGACTAGAATTAGGGCTCTCTATTTTGCTTATAAATAGAGGTGTCCCCTCATTATAAAATCATCCTAAAATTATATAGTGAAATCCCTAGCTTGGCATCGCCCCCAGACGTAGATACACTTTGTATCGAACTGGGTAAACAGTTTCTTGTGTTCATTCTCCTTTTATATTCGTGATTCCCTGTGTTTATTGCCCAACAACTGGTATCTAGAGCCTAGGGTTTAAGAGGCAGAAATCACGATGGGGATCGACTGGAAGATTGCTGTAGAGAAGTTCGACGGATCTAATTTCGGATTTTGGAAGATGCAGATTGAGGATTACCTGTACGGTAAAGATATGTGGAAACCTTTAAAAGCCAAACCCAAAAAGATGGAACGAGAGGAGTGGGAGCTACTGGACAGAAAAGCGATGAGCGCGATTAAGCTATCGTTGTCCAAGGAGGTGGCTTATCACACGACTGCAGCAAAGTCGACGAATGAGATGATGAAGATCTTGGAGGATATGTATCAGAAACCATCAACGGCAAACAAGGTACATCTGATTAGACGATTGTTTAATTTTAGAATGCAAGAGGGAAAGCAGGTGCAACAACATCTCAACGAGTTCAACATGATTACTTCGCAACTGAACTCGGTTGATATAAAATTCGCTGATGAAATTCGTGCCCTAATTTTGCTATCGTCCCTGCCTGAGAGTTGGGCTGGCACAGTGACAGCAGTTACTGCTGCAGAGACAAACCTGACAGTTGACAAAGTAAGAGATCTGATGATTGGTGAGGAAGTTCGCCGGAAAAAATCAGGATCTTCTACTTCTGGTTCAGTATTGAATACAGAACAGAGAGGCAGATCGAAGGGAGGCAAAATCGTGGAAGATCAAAATCCAGAGGAAGGAGCCAATCCAAGAAAGATTTAGATCGAGTTAAATGCTGGAATTGTGATGAGTTTGGGCACTTTAGAAATAATTGTGAGTCACCGAAGAAATATAAGAATAAGGATCAGAAAGAGAAGAATACAGCAAACGCTGCCATGTCAGATGACGATGGCGAGGCGTTGGTCCTAAGTGTGAATATTCCGATGGAATCGTGGGTATTGGATTCTGGAGCGTCGTTCCATTCATGCAGCAATGTGGAGGTAATGGAAAACTACGTTTCTGGCAATTTAGGGAAAGTATATCTGGCTGATGACGAGCCCTTAGATATCGTGGAAAAGGGAAACGTGAAGGTAGTGACATCAAATGGATCTGTAATAAAACTGAATGGAGTCAGACACATTCCTGGATTACAGAGAAACTTGATTTCGATTGGGCAGCTTGATGCAGAAGGGTACACGGTAACATTTGGATGCAGCAATTGGAAGATTACCAAGGGAGCTATGATAGTAGCTCGAGGTAAGAAAGAGGGTACGTTGTATACCAAAACTAACTCCAAAGATTGCATTGATCTTGCAAGTGAAGCAAATAATGCAGATTTGTAGCATTGTCGTCTTGGCCACATGAGCGAGAAAAAGATGAAGATAATGTGCTCAAAAGGTTTACTGCCGGGCCTGAAAACAGTTGAAGTTGGCCTATGCGAGGATTGCGTGTTTGGAAAACAGAAAAGGGTGAGTTTCTCAAGAAGAGGCAGAAAATTGAAGATGCAAAAGTTGGAGTTGGTCCATAGCGATCTATGGGGACCAGCACCTGTGAAGTCCCTAGGAGGTTCTGAATATTATATGACATTCATCGACGACTCCACTCGAAAGGTATGGGTTTATTTTCTGAAGAGTAAATCTGATGCGTTTGGTACTTTCAGGAAGTGGAAAGCCCTTGTTGAAACTGAAACCGGGCTGAAGGTGAAGTGTCTAAGATCCGATAATGGAGGAGAATATGAACTTGCAGAGTTCAAGGAGTTTTGCGCAGAGAATGGAATTCGCATGGAGAAGACTGTGAAAGGAACTCCACGACAGAATGGAATCGCGGAGCGCATGAACAGAACGTTGAATGAGCGAGCAAGATGCATGAGGTTGAAAAGTGGATTGCTAAAGAATTTTTGGGCAGATGCAGTCAATACAACTGCGTTCCTAATCAACAGAGGTCCATCAGTTCCGTTGGAGTTTCGGATACCCGAGGAGGTTTGGACAGGAAAAGAGGTGAATCTATCTTACCTACGTATCTTTGGTTGTGTTGCTTATGCTCATGTTAGTTCTGTTGAGAGAAGTAAGTTGGATGCCAAATCTATTAAGTGTACGTTCATTGGTTATGGAGGCGATGAGTTCGGTTATAGACTCTGGGATGAGCAGAACCGTAAGGTTATTCGCAGTAGAGATGTCATTTTCAATGAACATGTATTATACAAGGATAGATTGGAGGCGTCGAGTTCTAGCAGTTCTAAGCCCCAATTAGTCGAGCTAGACATCTCAAACTCGAGTGGGAGCAAGGAGAGTCAGAATGCTGAAGAGGTGCTTGAAGAAGAACCAAGCACTCCACCACCGATTATTCCGCTGCCTAAACAGACTAGAGAGCGACGTGCACCTGATAGGTACTCGCCCTCTAATTTCTGTTTGTTACTTACTGATGGTGGTGAACCTGAGTATTATGCAGAGGCAGGAGAAGGCCCTGATAAACGAAGGTGGAAAATTTCCATGGATAACGAGTTTGTCTCTCTTCTCCTGAATGGCACATGGGAGCTTGTGGAACTTCCAAAAGGGAATAAGGCATTGCATTGCAAGTGGATCTATCGAATCAAAGGTGAAGCTGATGGTAGCAAGCGCTACAAGGCTAGGCTGGTTGTCAAGGGATTTGAGCAACGATACTGTATTGATTATACAGATGTCTTCACTCCTGTTGTGAAACTGACTACTATTCGTTTAGTGTTGAGTATGGTAGTTGCAGAAAATCTATTGTTACATCAGATGGATGTAAAGACGGCATTCCTTCATGGTGATTTGGAGGATGAGTTGTACATGCCACAGCCCGAGGGATTCGTAGTAAAAGGAAAGAAAAATCTTGTGTGCAAGTTGAAGAAGAGCTTGTATGGTTTAAAGCAAGATCCAAAGCATTGGTACAAGAAGTTTGATGGATTCATGATGGAGATTGGCTATAAAAGATGCTACGCTGACCATTGTTGTTACTACAAGAGGTTTGAAAAGAGCTATCTTATCATGTTATTATATGTTGATGATATGTTGATCGCAGGAGGTGATCCAAAGGTAATGGATAAGTTGAAAAGGCAATTGTCTGAACGATTCTCCTTGAAAGATCTTGGAGAGGCTAATCAAATTTTGGGCATGAGAATCGAGCATGACAAGGTGGCAGGAAATTGTATCTTTTGCAAGCTGCTTACTTAATAAGGTTTTGGAAAGATTCAACATGGATAATTCGAAGCCAGTAAGTGCGCATTTGGGAAGTCACTTCAAGCTGTCGAAGAAGGAGTCGCCGAGTACAAAAGAAGAACGTGCTGAAATGAAGAAAGTTCCTTATGCTTCAACAATTGGCAGTATTATGATGTGTACGAGGCCTGATATTACACAAGCAGTGGGAGTAGTGAGTCGGTTCATGGGTGAACCAGGCAAGCAACATTGGGAAGCAGTTAAGTGGATCATTCGATACTTGAGAGGTACTACAGAAAGAGTCTTATGTTTCAATGGCAAGAATGTCGAGCTGACAGGTTATGTGGATGCAGACTTGGCGTCCAATGATCTTGATGGGAGAAGAAGCACAACCGGGTATGTATTTACTTATGGTGGTACTGCTATTTCATGGACTTCTAAGTTGCAGAAGACCGTTGCTTTGTCTACTACGGAGGCTGAATATGTAGCTGCGACGGAGGCAAGCAAGGAGATGGTGTGGTTGCAGAGTTTCTTAGATGAACATGGGAAGGAGAACAAGAGTAGCAGACTCTACAGTGATAGTCAGAGTGCTATTGGCAAAGAATCCAGACAAAGCATGTGGAGTTGAAGTATCATTACATTCGACACTTATTGGAGATGAAAATCCTACAACTTGAGAAGATACTTGGAAGTGAGAATCCAGCAGACATGTTTACTAAGGTGGTGACCTTAGAGAAATTGAAGCTATGCATAGCTTCAATTGGCCTTGGAACTTGAAGAGAAGGTTAGGCGATGCTAAGCGGATGCAGGGATGAGATCACGAGGATATGGTGGCGTAGGAGTTGTTAGTCTCCAAGTGGGAGATTGTTAATTATGAAGCCTAATCTCCTACCATATTTAGGATTTGTTTCCTAGAAGTATATTTCCTTGTGATAGATTTATTCCATAGAAGATATTTCCTTATGGAATATGTTTCCTAGTTTGACTAGAATTATGGCTCTCTATTTTGCTTATAAATAGAGGTGTCCCCTCATTGTAAAATCATCCTAAAATTATATAGTGAAATCTCTTGCTTGACATCGCCCCCAGACATAGATACACTTGGTATCGAACTAGGTAAACAATTTCTTGTGTTCATTCTCCTTTTATATTCGTGATTGTCTGTGTTTATTTCCCAACACGAATAATACAGTGTGATGCAACCCAATTATGCACTGTTGTTACTTATTTGATACCATATGTCCTCTTTGGTCTATGAAATTACTTATATATTAACTCAATGTGAGCCACTAGAGCATCACTAAATAAGGGTATATGACACAAACTTGGTTTCACTTAAAAAAACTCAAAGTGGCATACATATCTTCATTCAATTTATTTTGTGGAATAAAGACAAGTCTCATCGAGATGGAATAGGGTTAGGATAAAGGTGTCTCTATAATTCAAACTTTTGACATTAATGTTGTTTAACTTCATTAGGTATGAAATTGTGATTGAATGGCCATCGTTTCATCTTAGCTTGCCTCTTTGCTAGGGCATGCAAATTTCTATATCGTGTACCACCTTTTCCTTTTCCTTTTCCTTTTCAGATATGGAATTTGTCACTCGATCCCAATTATATATATATGGTATATTTTTTTGTTTTGTGCTTATTTTGTAGGTGTTTGGGTTTGATTTTATCCATTTAATTTCTAGTATTTTCTTCTTCGTCATGGTCTCATCATCGTTGTAGTCATCATTTTTTTTCCTTCTAATTATCTTTTCTAGTTTTATATTATTACGATACTCATGACCTTGAATTCGAGCTAGTTAATAGCCATTTTTAAATAAAATTTGTGAAGGTGATTCTTAATTAAGGAAGAATAAGGATAAATACATATGTTCTATATCAAAGACTATGAGTGGGAAAAATACTGTAATAACCAGACTTGTCGTACCAAAAAATGCTGAATTTTTTGAGTTTTTGGTGTATCATTATTTTTGGTACGTTAATTATATTACCTTACTGAGAGATTTCGATACGCTAAGGATTTGAAATTTTATATATCGCAGTATACCGAAGACTCATTTAGTCACTTATAGTCGACTATCTATATATATGTGTGGATAAAAGGGGCATAATTTAGGGAAAATTCTATGAGCTACTATTAATTTAGGAGTACTTATTTAGTTTTATGGATTCTTGTAGGAGTATTTTTTTTCTTTCAATATTTTCAGTACAATTTCTTTGTGAGAAATTCATTAGAATGAATGCATGATAATTTCACATATTAATTAATTGGTACATATAACACATTAATTCATTATGATGTCAGTGCCAATCAATACTATCAATGCATAATTATGGTATATAGTGGCCAAATATTGTCAGAGACCTTCAACTGGATCGCCACCCACCTCTGACCTCTCAATTCAAATTTCAAAACCCTACTTATAAACCCTAAATCTATCATAACACTCAGCTCGATCTTCCTCTATGTCTTTTGTCAGACGCAACCAATACAAAGACAAACAAACATTTAGGCCAGAATTATCTCACAACACTCACTTGAATTATCATAGAATTACATTTTCGGTAAGCAATGAGAATGACGAGCGTTACGTAAAATCAACTATCAAGAAAAAAAGAGCAATTTAATTGCCAAATAAATCATGATAGATGGTCAAATTCTGGTCCTTCCTACACTTTTTAATATCTGCAAATTAAGCCATGAAAGATGAAAATCTCGCAATTATTTCATCCGTTGAAATATATGATGACGTGGCGAGTGGTTTTAATCCAGTTTATAGGTGAGTGGCGTGTTTAAAATTGAGTAACACGTGGCATAAAGGAGTCAGATGAGATAATTGTAAAATTTTCATCTTTTTAGAATTTAAATTTCAGCTTTTGAAAAGTGTGGGTGTGACTGGAGTTTGACCATCTTTTCTGATTTAATTGACAATTTACTCTAGAACTCCATATAATTTAATTTTAAGTATTAGGAGTACTCCATTATTTATTTATTTGAATGATAAATGATGAAAATTTAATTAGAACTCTTTTGTTTCACAAAGGGAAAGTAAAATCATAATTTTAGGGATATTTATTTATATAAATGGAATTAAAAATGGGATGGTGTTGGTCTCGTGTCAAAAAGTGGAGGTGCCGGCCAAAGCACGCGATAGAGACACGGCGGTGGGGACGGCGGAGCAGTGGGCTGGCCACAGCTGAGCCACCACACACGTGGTGCCAAAAATCTATTACTGTCTCTTTACAGCTTCCACGTCCACCCACTCTATCACCATCCCCTCATCATTTTACTACACACTATTTTCACCTCTTTTTACATTCACTTTTCATTAATTAATTTCACCAATTTGGTCTTGGTCTTCTCTCATTAAATCTAACTCCATTTATTCTCAATGAGTATTTGTATAGAAATATGATTTTGCCAACATCATTTGAACATATTGCGAGTTTCTATTTGTATATCAATATAACATATATTTATTAAGATTTCATAGCTACATTATTATCAGTTTAAAAAATAGAAATATGATCAAAACAAGTACTATATATTATTGCAAAACCAAGGCCAAATTTAGTTCACAAAATCATGTAATTTAATGGTCAATAAATTATGCATCTTATTATTGATCGCAGATTTATCATTTTTAGGTGACACATATCTCATTGCGTTTTTAGGTCATTTTATAAAATTCAGATTTATAAAATACGGAGGTCACAATTTAGAGCATTTTAGGTCATTATTTCTAACTTTTTAATATGATTTAAATTTGAGCTTGTGTTTTAATTTTGTGTTATGCAATAAGATTGAATTTGTGTGTTAAAATTGTAATGAAAGAAATGGGCAAATGAATACAAAAAAACTCTTTTATAGATTGAATTTGTGTGTTAAAATTGTAAAGAAAGAAATGGGCAAATGAACACAAAAAACCTCTTTATAGTTATTAACTTATTAGGCTGTCCTTTTTACAAAATATATATAGATGTAGTGATGAAAATGAAATGAAAAGATGGAAAGGACAAGAGAAATTTAAAAGGAGGAAAATGTCTATTAGCGATTATGAAAATTAGGTGTTGCGATGTGAAAGACAATATGGCTCATGCTTTCAAACAAACAAATTGGACGTACATAAATTACGTATAATTATGTCCACACAATTGTCATGGATTTAGGATTTAGAGAGAGACAGTGAAAAGAGAGAGAAGAGGCTGAAAATGGCCCCCATTTATGACTTTGGATTTGAATCAAAAGATGATGGTATAATGTTCTCCACTTAGGAGCAATATTTAAAGGAAGACTAGCTTCAATAATTGAATATGTCCGAAGTGATACCATATAGTGAAATTCATAAAAGTAATTTTATACTATATCATTTTTAATAGAGTATCTAGATCTAGTAGTATTTCATAACATATTTTTTTTATCAACTATAGGTCAATTTAGGTTTTTACCATCAACTTTAATTATGGTTTCATTATATCTAGTATTTTTTATTTTTCTATTCTAGGAAGTGTATTTTCGACATTCCTTTAAGGATTATATATCATGAATACATTTGTCATTTTTTAGAGCATCTCCAATGCTAAATAGGCCAGCAATAGGCCAGCCACTCTCTCTCTCTGCCACGCCAGCAGCACTAAAAATCCACCTGCCACATCAGATTTAGGCCAGCCATAGGTCAGCCGCAATAAAAATAATTCAAACTATACTACATACCGAATTAAATTTACGAGACATATACGAGAAAATTCATTAATTTTATTTAAATAAAAAAAGTACATTAACTAAAAATCAAAAAAATTACATAATAAAAAAAAATCCGGGCTTCCACACACGAGCCACCGCCCCACTCTACTCCTCACTAATTTATTAAAAAAATACATTAAAAAATGTTAGTATGCCTTGAATCCGTTATAGTTTGCTGCTAGCCGAACGGGGGTCTTAAAAAATGACATGTTTCTGTTTTAGGTCTTAATTTTGTATTGGGCTGGTTGTTGTTGTCCATCGCTAGATGTTGCTCTTGTACAGAAATTTAGAGATAAAGAAAATCGCGTTTATATAGTTTTTCAAAAATTTTAAAAAAGAATTAATTTTTTTTTTCAAAAAGAATTAAAAAAAAATAAAAAAAATTAAAAATCGTCGCTGGCCGATCGGGCCGCCACAATGGCGGCCAGCGCATCGGCCAGCCACACGCAATCGGCTAGCCTTGGCCGGTTTTTTCGCCGAAATTCGGTTAGCCTGCTCCAATGGTTCGGCTAGCCGACTGGCTAGCCACATCAATCGGCTAGCCGGTCGCTAGCCTACCATTGGAGATGCTCTCATAATTAGAGCGTGTTCACTATGTAAGAATTGGACAATTCTTGGCCCAATTGGAATTATGGTTGTTCACCTTCCACTAATTAATTGTTGGGGGCCTTACAATTGGGGTGGGCCCGCACTTTCATGCCAAGTGAGGAAGAATTGAAATCTTGCCTAATAGATAAGATTTGTTTGTGTATTGAAAAGTACACCAAGAAATGAACTTTGTTTTACACATTTGCCACATCTTTCCACCTTTCCAGTTGGAAGGATAAATTTTTCAATCCATAATTCTATTAGGTCAAAGTCTTTATTTTGGTAATATCTGGACCAACTCTTGGGCCAATTCTAGGATACTATACAATGGGAAAAAAAATTATATATGTGATTAATTATAGCTCAATTCTTTAAAAATTTAATTCTTCCGAATGTTAAAAATGGAAATCTCCTACAGTTAACACGCCCTTAAGCTAAATGGACATTTTTCGCAATGACACTTAAATTGGGTATTCGCAATATAGCCCATAATTTATTTTATAAACCATGAAATTCCCACTAAGTAGTTATTGCTAGTTGAGTGCTCTCTATGTTGACATGTACGCTCAATAAGTGCTCGGAGGGTGCTTGTCGATTAGTTAAGCAATGTTTTTTTTGTAATAAATATCAATCATTACAATTTTTTGAACTAAGGAAACGTTCAAAGATAACATGCCATACATATGCAAAACTAAAAATTACTAGTAATACATATAAGTAGAAAATATTGCAACCAAAATTAGTGACAAAAAGAATATAAATATAAAATAGTGAATGTGATCAGGCATATGGAGTAGAGACTAAAAATAAGATGAAATCATTGTTAAAATCTCTCAATAAACTAACCGTGTGACTTAAAAAGGAAAATTTGAAGGCACATACCACATCAGGAGGAAACAGCACCCACTTCTTGGAGCCTCTCACCACCGCGTTCCAAGCAGAGGTCGAGTTAGGATCAATGTGGAAAGACGATCCAGACCCTGCTGGTAGACCTGCCCAAGGTTTACCGAACCGGCGGTTACGGTTTGGGGTTTAGGGTTTTAACCGCCGGTTACGGTTTCGAACCGAAACCGTGAGAATTTAACCGAACCGAAACCGTCAATTCTTGAACCGTGGTTCGGTTCAGGTTCAAAACTTTTTGAACCGAAACCGTGCCGGAACCGCCGGTTCTGGGCGGTTCCAAACCAGAACCGCGAAAAACCGTTGGAATCGCAAAAAACCGCAAAAAAACTGGCGGTTCGAAACCGTAAAAAACCGCCGGTTCGAAACCGAAACCGAAACCGGCAGTTTTGGAACCAGAATTGTAACCGTGAAACACCCTCGCGGTTCGGTTCCGGTTCAACAATTTCCAAAACCGAAACCGGCGGTTCCAAACCATAACCGTCGGTTCCTGAACCGTGGGCACCTCTACCTGCTGGTCCAATTATGATCCACCTATAGTCCGACCTCTCGCTCCCCAAAACACTAAAAAGATCTTCACTGAAATACACAGTAACCTCATAATCCATCCCAGCTAAGGAACTTTCTCAACAAACTCACAAGACATGTCAAGAAAACTCTCAACCTGAACAACCGAACATGAAGAGCCCAAACGCGACTCGCACACAACACGATTCTATTTGTATTGATACAATAACACAAACTCAATAACACACACTACCGACACAGAACATGATATATAACCCGACAACATGGTGATGGTCGTGACTATGAAGGCAATAAAATAACCAACAATTAATGGGTTATTCAAACTTGAAACCCAATCCGCATTATTATGTTCTTATCGGGTTTGACCTAATAAGAACACAAATACGATAAGACATGATACTAGCTCATAAATTTTGTGTGTTTGTGTCGCGTTGAGGATTATCAGTCCTACTATAAACAACAGTTGGGGATACAAGAGAAATAACAAATCAACATTATAGTGTGAAGTAAAGGGGAAAAAATAGAAAGCACGAGTGGTAATATACAGCAGAGAACTATCTAAAAGGCACACTCAAGGACTACATTTCCACAAACCCAATTCTTACATTGGCTGATCAACAGACAAGAATGTGCATCTCCTATATCCACAAATGAGATGTATGCTATGTCACAAATTGAAGTAGCGAAACTGCACAACGACGTGTGATTAATGACCAATCAATCCCCTTAGCAGCAAATCCACAAGAACAACCTTCACGCACAATCGAAACACCAAAAAAGCAGCATCAAAGCACTCAGCATCCAAACGGGTGTGGAAACAGGGGATTGAAGAAAGACTGATCAGTCTCAGTTTCGCAGGTTTACTGTCGACACAAACCTGCGCTGTCCGATACGAGGTCCTTTGTCTAAAAGCATTAGCAAACCTTCATTCTTGGCAGATTTCCCGAACATGTACCTGAGACAGTCAGAAAAAAAATAATGAGTGCACAATGGTGATCTCATACAATTTCTATAATCTTCCATTATTTTTTGCTTTTCCTGATTCTCATGAAAATGTCTATTATCAGAATCAATAAGTGATTCTACTCCACTACTTCACTAACTGCTAGCTATTCTTTCACTGAGGCTAACACTTAAGATATATTATATCTTTGAGAATAGCTACTATTATGAGTTTTTATCCGGCAGAGCCTTCAGTGCTCAGATATCATATCGACAATATTCAGCAGGCATAAGGAAGCACTACCAAGCAAAACAGCAAAAAAGAGTATAGAGCGAAAAATATCTGATATCCAATAATCTCCACAAGCTAGTCAGATGATTCCATGGTGCAGTATCTAACCTGCTTCTGCGTGCTTTCCTTCTCCAGAAAAGAAAAGATATGACCCACTGAACAAAGAGAAATACATAGTCAGCATTTATGAAGAAAATGTTATTTGCAAGATTTATGGATGTAGCTGAAATTATTGTCCTGCAATCAGCTTTCACACACGACCAGTGTGCTGCATGAAGGATTCTTACTAGAGACAATGATCAGTATGCTAAGCTTCTGAAAGTGTATGTGCCTTTTATGTGGACTATAGAAAGGAGAATAATATATCTATCGTGATACACTAACAGCCAGAAGATGATCTCAAGTGTGTGCAGACACAGTGAAAAGATAAAAGTTGGAAGAACTTAATAACAACACAAACTACATAGTATCATGATGCCGTAATATATGGAAAAGTAGGTCTTATTGGTAGGTATCGTATTTTAAAAAAGCTCAAATCAACTGTTTTTGTAACATACACTGAGGCCTGCCCCACTAACAATTATAGGTAACAAAAGGCCTGTTCAGGGCAATATATTGTGAGACTGCTGATGGTTAGATTGCATAACAAATTAACCATACATATTAATCAAGTTTTTCCAAATACTAATGTTTGTTTGATCTAGTGTAATTGCAGATAATGCAGCACAACAGAAATAATTCAAGTATTTACAACTATCATTACCTTGAATAAAGAAATGAAGCTAAAACTCTTCGTTGCTGGTTTCTTCTGGATAGGCATTGCTTTAGCTGGTGCCATTTCTTTGCACAAGTTCTCAGCTATCTCTTTCAACAAAACCAGTTGTGCTTTATCAGTTCCAACAGAGATAAGAGCTTGCCTCATTGATTCTCTATCAGCTTCAAGCGCCTGAAGCCTTGCATACAGCTTCTGCATCTCTAGGTCCGTAACATCAGAATGGTCTAGTGAGTCCCGGGGACTTTTTGTATAGTCGTCATATGCGGATCCAATTGAAGCCTTACGTTCCATGACACCAGATCCTTGATGAATGGAATCTATTGTGTAAACTCTGTCATTTATGTCACTTCCAGCTTCAGATGCACTATCCACTTGCCCGAATGTTGTCTTCTTGAAACTGCTACCAAATTTTGGGGAATCTGTGGCAAAATCTTGACTCATTTCTTTAACCATCCCAAATTGTGAATTTGAGCTATCAGTAGATGACTTCCTAAGATGCTTAGGTCGTCTTGGAGATGGACCAACAATTACCTTTTCAAGCATGTTCCTTGTGCCAAAGTATTCCCTATCAGGCTCAATGGTTTTAGGACTTCGCTCAAATTCACTGAGCCTGTACTCAAAATCCTTCATCTCATACCGAGAGCGTGGTGTTTCCCCAAACGGATATTTCTCAACGCCCACACTTTCCTCATCGCCATCTGGATAAGCCTGGGATTCATGTATATTGCACTTGAGAGATGGGTACACCTCGTACGCAGAGAACTCATATTGTTCCTCCAGGTTCTCTATCATGCTTGTGTTTTGGCCCACAACCTTATATCCATCGATTTCGGACTCTGTGAGCCCAAAACTCAACAACTTTTGTTTTAAGGCCTGAATCTCACTGGTAAGTGACTGAATGATCTCTTCCCTCTTATACAACAAATCCTCCAATGCCAATACCTCCTCCTGATCATGCGCCATTTTCTCCTCCGCGAACCTCTTAAACTGCCTTGCCTCCATTTGAACCTCTGCCTTCTCTCTCTGCAGCCTCAGAATCATAGACATGGCCTCATTTGCAGCTGAAGAGGATGCATTTCTCTCCTCATCCAATTCCATAATGAGGTCCTGGATAGTCTCCTGCTGACTGCAGACTGTTTCACGCAGTGCCACGCATTCATTTTCTACCTCCACACGGGCATTTTGCGGCACAACAAGCCCCGGCACAGTGAATTCGTGTTCATCCTCGACATCATCATACTTACGCTTGACAGAGCGGAGACACGGCTTGGATAAAGCCGTGCCCGTCATCGAACAGCTGCTGCGCCCACAGTCAGAACATTGGACATGGCTCATCGATTGGCCTGAATCATCTGACTCCATGGATCAGTCAATACACACCCAACGCAACTTCACCACCAGAAACTCACAATTTTAACCCAACTATAGATAAAATTTCTCAATAAATTCAGAATTCAAAAGCTCCAACTCCTCCACCCGTATATGTATTAATAAATTTCCCCATCCATGCCACAATACAGATAAAAACCTATGGTTCCGGATAAAAATGATTCAATCGCCATTAAATTCCCTGCAATACACACGACGCGTAAACAAATACAAATCCGCACGCATAAATGAGATATTTCCTGAATCGCGTCACGAAAATCGAACCTGGAATTTCCCGGGAAGCTGCGAAGAGTGAGAATGATATTCTCCGGAAAGCCAAAGGTGGTTGCCTGCAGCAATCAATCTCCCGGTGGAATTGGGAGATTGATAGAAGGGAAACTATGATTGGGGGAGGATTTGAAACCCTATCTCTTCCGGTGATGTGTTACTCTCTCTCCGGTATTTGTTTCTGCAATTCTGTGTTTATTTCGCGAAAATCTGATACCTGATTTTAGAGAGGTTGGACTTTGGAGAGAGAGAAAGAGAGAGGGGTAGTTTCGGAAGTTAGATAAGCGTTACAATTTTGCAATTAACAATACTAACATAATGATTAATTATTAATCCACTCATTATGACAAAATAAAAACCAATATTCCAATAATATTCACACGAGTTTTTATCATATTCCAATGATATTCATATAGTACTTTTTTAATCATATTCCAATAATATTTATACTAGTATTCTTATTAAAGTAGATGTCAAAATTGATACTGAACATATTATCATTTTACGATTTTGATCATGAACTTTATCTTTTAAATTTTTTGGTCATGTATATTTCAAATCGTCACAATTAGTCCTCCATTTACAATTCTGTTAATTTTATAACGGTCAACGGATTTAACCCAATTTTAAGCGACTAAAATTCTTAATTATGATTTAAGTTACTAATTATATCTTTAATTATTATTCTATTTATTACTCCTAATAAAACATAATAAATATATTAAACAATTTGATGAATCATCTTCTCCCCTCTCCCTTCCGCGACGTTTAACCCTCCGTCTTCTCCTCCTGTGGCGGCGATATCCACAAAGCAACCGATTTCCTCCTCAACCACAACCCCCACCTTCCTCAAACCCCACCACCACCTCTCGATTCCACCCCTCCCAATATCCAGCCCAAAATCAACCGATTCATCAATCTCAATCCCAATTCCAAAACAGATATCAAAAAACCATAATTGAGAAAATCCAACACTCCCCTGATTTGATCCACCACCAAAAGCCCCCAGATCCCCAGAACCAGAACCAGAACCGCCGCGCTCGCTCGACGAGGTGCTGGGCCAGGACCATCTCCTCTCCGGCGACTCCCTCCTCCGCCCCTCCGTCATCCTCTGGGGACCTCCCGGCACCGGCGGAGTCAGCGGCGAAACCCATGCCTTTATCGCCGGCGATCGAAGTGAGGGGGAGGGAGACGGAGGGTTAAACGTCGCGGGAGGGAGAGGGGAGAAGATGATTCATCAAATTGTTTAATATATATTTTTTTTATTAGGAGTAATAAATAGAATAATAATTAATGATTTAGTGGCTTAAAAATCATAATTAAGAGTTTTAATCGGTTAAAATTGGGTTAAACCCGTTGACTGATATAAAATTAATAGAATTGTAAACGGATGATCAATTGTGATCCGATTTGAAATATACAAGATCAAAAAATTCAAAAAATAAAATTTAGGACCAAAATCGTAAAATGACTATATGTTCATGACCAGTTTTGGCATTTAGTCTCCTTTTTACCATAATCTTAGTCTTCATATAATATGAAATAGCTATTCAAAATGCCGAGTATGTGACGAGTATCCCAACAAGGTTCATCTTTTTTCCACTTTATCATTTTTTCCTTTAATTGAAATATCGACGTGGTTGCATTATGACAACATTTGGGTTGACGAAATTAAGCCACTTTTCTATTATGATTATTAGAGCACTCCCAATGGAGTTCCCTTATTTCTCCCTTATTTCTCCCTAACTCCTGCCACATCAGCGCCACATCAGCATCACATTTTATCCCCAGTTTTTAGCCAACCCCTACAATGGTTTCTCCCTTATTTCTCCCTTATTTCTCCCTAACTCAACATTTCATTTTTACATCATCACTAATTTAATTGTTTTATTTTTATATATAATAAAGCTAGCTTATTTAATTTATAAAGATAAATCAAATAAATAGTAATAAAGTTCGTTGTATTAAACACGGGTACACATTACAACGAAGAAAATTAAAAAAAAAAAAAGTACACGAATGGAAATAAAAAATCAAAAAAAAAATTCAAAGAAAAAAAAATTCAAGGGCGGTGGGCGCGGTTTCTATTTGCCCACAATTCTTCGATGATATCGTGTTGTAGTGCTTGATGGGCCTCCTTCTGGTGTATGTCCATGAACGCCTGGAACCGTTCATGTTCGTTGTGCGGTACACCCTGGCGGGCGGACTCGGTTGAGACACCGTGACTCGATGATGCAACACTTGGGTCGTTGGTGACGTCGAGGACGCCTTCGTGTTCATCTTCGATGATCATGTTATGCATGATGATGCACGCATACATGATATCGGCAATATCCCCCTGGTAGAAAAAGCGCGTCGGACCCTTTACCAGTGCAAATCGCGATTGGAGCACCCCAAATGCCCTCTCCACATCCTTGCGCGCAGACTCTTGCGCTCGGGCAAAATACCTTCTTCTATCTCCGAGTGGGCATCTGATCGTCTTCAGAAACACGGGCCATTGCGGATAGATGCCGTCAGCCAGGTAGTACCCCATGTTATGCACATTGCCATTGGCCGTGAATTCGATGGAGGGGCCTAATCCGTTGATCCGCTCGTTGAAAAGGGGCGAGGAATTGAGAACATTTAGGTCGTTGTTCGACCCGGCTATACCAAAATAAGCATGCCAAATCCAAAGCCGTTGGTCGGCAACGGCTTCAAGAATGATGGTGGGATGCGTACCTTTGTAGCCGGTAGTAAACTGGCCTCGCCACGCGGTTGGGCAGTTCTTCCACTGCCAGTGCATACAGTCGATGCTGCCGAGCATCCCCGGAAAGCCGTGGGTCCTCCAGTGCCAATCCAGTAGGAACTGGCAGTCAGCTGCGTCCGGCGAGCGAAGGTAGTGCTCCCCAAATATCTCTCGCACGCCCTGACAGAAATTCTTCAGGCACTCGTTGCCAGTCGTCTCGCCGCATTGCAGATACTCATCGAACATGTCGGCGGACCCTCCATATGCCAACTGCCGGATGGCAACAGTGCATTTCTGTAGGGGCGATAGTCCGGGCTTCCCTGCTGCGTCTCGCTGGAGCCGGAACTCGGGGTAACGCGCGGACAACGCATTAACAATGCGCAGGAAGAGGGAGCGGCGCATTCTGAACCGGCGACGAAATACATCTGCCGGATAACGTGGTTCCTCCGCGAAATAATCGGCGAACAGCCGATCGTGCGCACCAGTGTGGTTGCGAGGGATGTATCGGCGCCGCCGGCGGATTGGCCGTTGGGGGGGTGGCTGCTGCATTCGAGCGATCTCGCTTTGTATGCAGCGGGAGATATAGTTGTTGATTGGGTTGTTGGCGAAACCCGCTACATCCCATCCGGTGGGAGCGGGAGGTACCTCTTCTTCGGAAGAAGAATGTGATATTTCCTCGTCGGACTGAGCACGAGACGATGAATCAGAACTCATTTAATAAAGATGGAGAGAAAAAAGATTGAAAATTTGTGTGAATGAAGTTTGTGGGTGATGAATGGAGGAAGAGGATGAAATATTTATAGGGGTGGGATAAAATAGCCGTTCGGCCAAAAAAAAAAAAAAAAATTTTAAAAATCGCCGATTATCGCCGAGCGTCGCCCACAGTGGCCGGCGATCGCTCGGCGATAATCCGGCGATAAATCGCCACTCGGCGAAGCAACGGTAACATTATCGCCGAATTATCGCCGACTTCGCCACAATGGCCGGCGATAATTCGGCGATAATCGGCGATTTATCGCCGAGAATTCGCCACCTCCATTGGGAGTGCTCTTAGTAGTATTTTATTTTAGTTCATTACCAATAATAAAAATTACTCCATGTCACATTTCATTTTCAATTTTCCATCCACACAGGCCATCAAGTTGGGACAAAAAAAAATACTGAATACGGAGTATTGATTAAATAAGGAATGATTGTTTTCTAAATCACAAAAATTCCATAAATATTTCAAATGGAATAATCAAATATGTGGCAACAAAATATTATTATATTTTTTACGAAATGCCATTATTATATTTGGAGTATTATTCAAAGATATCGATATATAAAAAATGATATAGTTTTATTAATAATTTTAGTTAAAATAATTTATTGATATTAAAACTTTTAAATTTTAATTTATTTTTATAAAATTAAATCTAATATTGAAATAAAATAAAAAATAAAAAACAAAGTGAAGGATGACAAAGGGAAGAAGAAGATAATTTTGAAATAATATCAAATTTAGTACATCATTGAAATAATATCATATTAAAACAGTTAAAATGTGATAAGATGAAATTGCCAAGCCGTCCAAAAGGACATTTTCGAAAGAATACCGTATAAAATGATCAATTTTGAAATAAACCCTTAGTCCAGGACTACTGGAGATATTTTTAAAGTCCATGGACTATGATAGGGCCTTGAGCATTTAAATCATACCCAAGATCGTGTCCAAATCTATCTCAATCTCCATATTTGTTATTATTAGATTTTGCATATCTTATTGTAATCTTGTTATTTATTATCTTGCTTGCTCAACAAGATATATTTTGAGGGTTTAGAATTCTATAAATAATAGAATTCTATAGTATTTGTTTGATTCATTGAAAAATAAAATTAATTACTCATTCTCATTCTCGGTTCTGGCGGAAATCGCCCCCTAGCACTTCAACTAGGGTTTATCTTTCTCTTATTTCGTTATAAACGTGTGTGCTCAAACCTGATCAAACGAGGTTTTATCAAACTATTGACGAGATAAACTCATAATCCAGAGATTGTTTTTGTAGTTTACTCTTAATACAAACACAGAGTAAATATTTATCCTCTAGATGATGAAATGAGGGAGAAAAATATGTATGTTATAAAGAATGAAACATTTTAATTTGGGTTAAGATGAAAAGCAATTTACATAAATAATAGTAAATCGATTATTTATGTACTTTATTGTATACGGCTCCATACTTTATTATAGGGATCTGATATCGCAAAACACAACGTGCATAGTTCAGATGCATAGTTTTCAGCAAGGTTTTGAAAAGAATAGAAAAAAGAACATAAATTAGTTTAATCTAGTAATATACTGGCTAGCACTAGCATACCAAGAACTGAAAATTATATTGTAAAATATGAACAAAGTGAGTGACCGAGTTAAGATTCGGACCAAGTCATCAAACTGAAACGAGTCAAATTTAATGACCTCGATTTTGAAATTAGAAATTAGTTCTAATACAATGACAGATCGATTTGAAATTTTGAACTCAGATTAATTCCAAATTTGAATTAAATCTTTTTTAGGTCTAATAGATGAAATAGATTCCATAATGAATATTTTTTTTACCGTGATCACCTCCGTCCTCGGCCAGCTGCCCAATTTTTTTTATTCCTTGAAATTATTGAGTTTAACTAATCTATCACTGATTAGGGAAAGAGGTTTGTGTTTAAGGGTTCTATCTAAGATGGTATAAACATTTTACAATCAAGTAAAGAGATGTACGTTCGTGATTACTTGTAATATTATCCCTAAAAATAAGTACATTAATGCAAAGTTCATCATTATTCGGTTTGTTGAATGGTCACATTCTCGTACCTATATCAATGTAATTGACATTTATAAGATCAATTCTTATTTAGAGTTTTCCACTAAAAATATATTCTAGTTTTTTAAAACCTTGGTCATCAATTGTCTATTTACTGTTTTTTATAACTATGCGTAATTACAATTTTAATTAATAATGTAACATGGTTTTTCAGTATTTATTATTGAAGATGAAATGTCGAATAATGATGGAAACCACCAATTAATTAAGTTAAATGACATATTAAAACCGCTATATATAGAAAAAATTAGGCGTGAAAATAATGTTGAAATCTTTTTATATTTTCGTAGAGATTCATCACATATATGTACTAGTTACTTGTCTAATTTATAAATAAGTGAATTCATTTTTTGAGTTCTCACTTTTTTCATAATAATTGTCACTTAATGAGTTCATAAACTAGTCTTGTAATTTCTTGCAAGGATTGGGAGGTTTAGTTGGTTGAATTTAATCAAGACTCTTTAAATTCGATTTGCATATAATTAGTTCAAACTCTTTCCAATCTTTACAACAACAAAAATTTTTCTTGATGATGTCTAAGTTCTACACCTTTTCTGTCATTCTTTTCTTTGCAGTCCTCACAACTCTCAACATTCAATACCTAAGACAAATGCAAGAAGAGGTCGAAAATCCAACAACCTACCTTAAACCAGCCACGAACCACGGCTGGTTCGAATTCGTTGCACAAGAGTTCGGAGACGATCGCATCAACGCCGCACTGGTCAACATCGACCAAAGGACGATGCCGGGCCCGATCCCGACCAAAGGAAAGACCGTCACAGTGGATTTCCGCCACGTGGAAGAGGGCATGCGGTGGTCCGACCTGTATCCATCGTGGATCAACGAGGACTCCTCCAAGTGCCCCGAGGTACCAATGCCAGTGTTCGAGAACCACAAGGAGCTCGACGTGGTGGTTGCTAGGGTTCCTTCTAATGGATGTGTGGAGATTGGAGTGAGGGATGTTTTTAGATTGCAAGTGAATTTGGTGGTGGCGAACTTGTTAGTGAGAAGTGGGAGAGCCCAAAGTAGGGTTACTACTAGACCTATATTTGCAGTGTTTATAGGGTCAAGTGGGCCCATGTGGGAGATCTTTAGATGTGATGATCTTGTCTTGCAAGATTCTAATTTCTGGATTTACAAACCTCAATTGAGAAGGATAAGACAGATACTACTCACGCCTGTCGGAAGTTGCCAACTCAACAACGAAGTCGTATCGGGTGAAGGCTTACGGGCACAGGCAACCGAGGACGAGAGGACGAAGCAGCCAAGAGAGGCTTATTCCACTATACTACACTCTTCAGAAGCCTATGTATGTGGGGCAATAGCTCTAGCACAGAGCATCATCCAATCAAACACAACAAAAGACCTCGTCTTGCTAGCCGACAACCATGTCTCTCCCGAATCCATCAACGGCCTCCGAGCAGCCGGGTGGAAGATCAAGCGAATCCAGCGGATACGCAACCCTCACTCGAAAAAAAACGCCTACAACGAGTGGAACTACAGCAAGCTCCGCCTCTGGGAACTAGCAGAGTACGACAAAGTTATGTTCATAGACTCTGATTTCATCGTCACCAGAAGCCTAGACAAGTTCTTCGCACACCCGGGAGTGTCTGCCAAGGGAGATAACATAAACCGTTTCAACTCGGGGCTGATGGTTCTTGAACCATCCATGTGCACGTTTAGGACCCTGATGGAGAGGAGGTGGTTGGTGAGATCATATAACGGTGGTGATCAAGGTTTTCTTAATGAAATGTTCCCTTGGTGGCACCGTCTCCCCAACAAAATAAATCATCTCACCTACTTTCCATCAGCTGGTGATCATAAAAATAGAGATCATACGGTGCCCGATGATATATCCGGGATCCACTACCTAGGGTCGAAGCCTTGGTGGTGCTACAGGGACTACGACTGCAATTGGGATATGCCGGAAAGGCAAATATTCGCCAGTGACTCAGCCAACAACATCTGGTGGGATGTTTATGACAAGATGCCGGAGAATTTGAGACAACACTGCTCCTTTACACCCAAAATGCATTCTATTTATAGAGACCATAGAAACAAAGCCAGAGATGCTAACTTACCTGATGGACATTGGAGGATCAAGATCAGAGACCCCAGGCTGAAAAATGTATTGTGATTCCTTATCAAATGAATATACATGATAACTAGTTCCGGCATATTCTGCAGTAATACCGCACATGTTAGAGGTTGTTTGTTCCAATATTTCTCAAATAAACTTTTTTACGTAAGCATCAAAGTCAATTTTGCTACAAAACTTCAGTGAAAATATGGAAAACCTACTTTTACCCGAAAGTAATTGCATGTATGTTGATGCCAATCTGAAAAATGAAAGATATCTTTCATATTAAGTTCACAAAGAGGAAGGAATTACTGTTCAATTTATATGAAGTTCGTCTTCTTTCATCTTGTGGTCATTTATGCACAGGAAATTATCAACCGCACTTTGAACTTCACTTTTGAGTAAATCATTGCCTCTGATAGCTGCAGAAAACTCAGCTTGCAACCACCCCACATCAAGCTCCCTAGAATAAAGCTTCTCGCACAACAACTGGTCAATAAAGTCTCTGATTTCAACTCAGGTCTAATTAAGTCCTGCAATAGAAACCACAGAACATTGCAAAAAGTATGTTAGAACAAAATATAAAGGAGAAAACCGCAATTTGAAAGCACAATAAGAAGTAATCTACCTCTGCTTCCATAGTACCTGGGTGGAACATCTCATGTATCTGAGTGGACTTTTCTTGAAGGGCAGTGGACATTAGTTGCTCAATTCACAGTGGCCCTCTCTAGACCTTGAAGCTTCACTTCATATTTAATAAGAACTGAAGAACATGGCCGTGTAAACATGTCGCAGAAGCTGTCCATTTGTTCAATGGGAAGCCACCATTTGGTTCAACTAACTTTCTACCTGGTCTCAGTAAGCAGTGGGAGAATCTGGTTTCCAAAAAACTAATACTACTACAGTTCTGTAGCATAAATGATTGATTTACAAGAATCCAGATTGATTTTTTTAGTCCATATGTATAAAGCGAAATCATAGAAATCCCAGAAACACTGATGCCAACTAGAAACATTTCTGTCTAATCACAAAATTCACATTTTTAGGCTTTAGCTCCAGTAACAAATATCATAATCCTATATAGAAAATCCATTGACCAATAATGATATTTCTAAATATTTGTCGAAGCATGCTCTAGGATATCATGAGCTGTTATCAGTCTTTCTAGCACTTCCTCAACAAGGCATGTCCTTCCTAGTGCTTCTATATATCAAGGTCATGAAATCTATTGTACTGATACACTAAACCAAACTCGTCCAGTACACCATGAGCAATCGAAACTGAAATAGGTAGTAATCAACAAAACGAAGCTGCTTTATCTCTTACAATTAAGAGAGGAAGGCCTTGAAGAAAATGATTCTACCATATCGAATATCTAGCAAGCAAAGGAGTAGTACATTTCCAGCACTAGCTAGCATTGCTAAAAAAGGGTGGCATTATCAACATAAGACATAGTAATAAACACAACAACATCACTCATCCATAATTCTTAGCAATGATGAATTGAATTAACCTCATAAACATTCACAAGAGTAGAATGTATGTACTGTGCATACATCAATATAAACAAACATCACCAAATTCCCCATCTATGTAACATCATCACCATGAGTATTTATCCAGAACGGAGAACTCCTCACCGGCGCGGATGAGCTACAGCACACCTCCAACCTCGCCCGAAACCGCACCTCGGAGAGCTTCAGCATCGTCGGCAACGCCAAGCACACGCCCTTCTCCACACACATCCCGTGCCTCGGCTTTATCCTATTCTCCAAGCTGAAGGAGAAATAATGGGGGAAAGCCACCAATTCCTTCAAATCCCTCCCCATTTCGACCACGAAGTAATCGAATTTCGGCTCGAAATTCTCCTTAATGCTGTAGCAGAAGAGCGAGGGGAATCTCCTGAACATGGCGATCGTGTCCCTGTAGGAAAACCCTAGCTTCTGCAGGTACTCAATTCTGGGAATAAACTTGGATTCGACGGAGCAGGAGAGGAGGAAGGTGAATTTGCTGACGTCCTCGATGCCGATTGTGCCCTGGAGGAAGTAGAGGGCGGGGCGGAGCTGGCGGTCGACGCTGCAGGTGAGGAGGCGGGGGCGGCGGTGGATGACGCGGCGGAGGTCGGGGGCGGCGACGCGGGCCTCGCGGAGGAGGAAGGTGGTGGCGCGGATGACGGTGGCGGAGGTGGGGGAGGAGAGGAGGTCGGGGCACATGGGGAAGATGCGGCGGAGGTCGGGGACGGTGAGGCCGAGGGAGAGGAGGAAGGCGACGGTGGATTGGATTTGGGAGACGGGGGTGGAGAGGAGGGGAGGGTGGGAGTGGAGGCAGTGGAAGGAGTCGACGCCGAGGGAGTCGAGGTAGAGGATGATTTCCTGGATTTGGGAGGTTTGAGGCGTGGGCGGAGGAACGGGATTAGCAGGGGACTTGATTGAGATGGTTTTGGTTGAAGGAGGAGGGGGAAATTGGAGGTGTTTGGGGCGGGGAGTGGAGGGGAAATTGGGATTGGGGAGGGGGAGGGGAGTGATGGCGGAGGAGAGGTGGAGAGTTTCCTGCATAGTTGCTTGCTACATTGTCTGGAGACGGAGACAGAGACAGAGACAGAGCCAAAACGAGAGAGAGAGGGGAAGGAGATAAGGTGAAGAAGGCGTGTGTTATCTGCAAATCTCCATTTTTGTTTGCTTCCACCTATTTTCAAAAGCTTTTTTCTTTTCTTATTATTATTATTATTATTAAAAGGGTAATTACAATTTACATACAAAATATTTCACCGATATTTCAATTGAATATAAAATTTTTAAGTTAACAAATATCATACAAAAAGTTTAATTAGTATTACGAATTAGTACATTCCATCTAAAATCACTAATAATATTATTATTATTTTTATTTTTTTCCCAAAATTATGCTTAAAAAACATGATATTATTTTCTCTAAATAATATCTTATGCATTGTTATATGAGCATTTCATCAAGCAATGAATTCACATTTAACTTCCAGCTAATATTTATAGCTAATTTTAGAATCGGAATGTACTAATTTGAAACACTAATTAAATTTTTTGTTTAATATTTGTTAACTTAAAATAATTTATACTAATTTGAAACATTGATTTTTGCATGCAAAGTGTAATTACCCCGTTAATAAAAGGCTGTAGTAATTGAAAATGGGGTTATAAGAAAATTCTAGGGGCCCAATACTATAGTTAAGGCCCAATATGGTCCAATAAAATTGACATGGGGTTGAGAGCTTAGGCGCTAAATAGTTCAATCGATCCACTAAGGAGTAAAATTTATGTCCTCTTATTTGGGGTTTTGAGTAAAATTGCAGTGACTCTTCGGCTTGAATACATATATAAACTCCATATAATATATGAAGCACAGTTTATGGGATCGGACTACGGACACCATAAAAAAGGTTGGTGTCGGTGTCAAAGGCACAAGTAGTGTGACGATGAAAGTTAACCTCATCTCTGAAGGTTGGGGTGCAGTTTCCATACCTAGGGTTCGATGACAATTCTAAAGCCCGAATTTAATTGAGTCGTCGACCATGATGGGAAAAGCTAAAGCTTGTAGTAATAATTTAATTAATAATCATTAGAGGGTATATATGTCATTTCATTACCTCGGAGACAATCAAGCCCAAGAACTTGCATGATCATATTTAGATATTCATCGCCAATTAATAACAAATACAGTACAAACTTTTTTTTATTCATAAATTACATGGTAGTATTATTAGTTTAGAAGACGTAAATCAATGTATTTAAAATAAAAAAATTGAATGGCTTTAGCCTGATGGCCACGTAGGCGCATTCGAAGGTCGAAAAGCATGAGCCTTTTTTATTAGTAGTGCTTTTCATGGTATATAGTGCTTTAATCTTCTTTTAGCAAGAGAGAGAGAGAGATGATAATTAATGGGATGCTAAATTGCTATCCTATATCATCTCCTGACACACACAACACTTTTCTTTTCTTTTGTTTTTTATTGCACTAGCTTATTTTATTTTTTCAACATACATAGATAGATACTAGTAGTAATTAATCAACTAGGAGCAAGCTTTTCCTAGATTTAACTTATTTGAAGGTTTATTTGTTTTAGTGGGACGTCAAAGCATGGGTCAAATACTTATCAAAAGCAACACACTGTTAAATTTGATTCAAACGAAACTGCTTTAGTGGTAGAAGAGAAGAAAACTTTACATACAGTTTATACAAATGGGTGCTCTTAATTTCAAATTTTGAATGTCTTTTTAAGCCATCAAAGATAGGAAGACCCCTTTTTGACTGAGACTGCCTTTGAATGAAGATAAATACTTACCTATTTTTCATCTATAAAAGTTAATTAGATACCCATCAAAATCAGTACAGCTGAGATATTCAAATGATATTGTGTTAGCCTGTTAGGGTATTAGCAAACTCAAATTTGAAAACAGAAACAAAAAAAAGCCAATAATATTACGAGGTTAGGCATTGTAGTGTAGGAATAAGACAAATATTTAGGATAACAATTTCGAAATATTATTGGTTGCAGAATTTCTCATGTCTTGGCTTGGCTTTGGTCAGTATTTCTTCACTTCTACAGCAAATTAAAGTGTTCTTTTCTCCTTTCCCTCAAAACACACACACACACACACACACACACACACACCATTTTGTAAGTAATTATTGTCATATTGAGTTTTCATTTTATTTCTTTACTGAAATTCATTTCAAAGATTGAGATTGATATGATATGGATGGTGACTATTGCATGGGTTTCATCTCATTCTGTACCCATCACGCTAAGGAAAACGAGCACGCAGCTCAATCAAACTAATTCAAATTAAATAGTTTGACTCATTTTAAGTCTATCTTTGATAGTATGAAAACCCTAGAAACATTTTCTCATAGTATGTCAAATCGAATCTGAAATCAATGCATTTTTAAAAAATATAATAATACTCCCTCTGTCCCTTATAATTTGTCACCTTTTGACCAATTAAAAAATTAGTGGAATGTGGATCCTACCTTTAGTGGTAATGAGTTAGCTGAGGTGAACTACCAAAAATGGTAACAGTGAAAGGCGACAAATGTTTAGTACGGACGAAAATAGAAATAAGTGATAAATTTCTGTGGATGCAGGGAGTATATATTTTGGTAATCATTATGGTTCAAATTGAATTTTTGATGCTGCAAGAAAGGAAAATTTTCCACCAATATATTTATTCAACAAAGGGTGTTTTCTTAAAGATTATATTGCCTCGGGATTACCCTTAAATCTTGTCTAATCCATCAAACTAAACTGCACTATCAATATATAAATGAAACATTCTTCAACTCACATTATTGAAGTGTCATTGAATAGTTGGGAAATTCATAATCCCCATGCAAAATAGAAAAAAAGGATGATGCATGCAAAGCTTTTTAAACTTTAGGTTTAGGTTAAGAGAGAGAGAGAGAGTTTGCTTTATATATTCTCTTGGATGTGGAAGCAAACTCATACACAGTTCCCGATTCCTTCAAACACACATCCCCCACACCTTGCTTCACTTTTTAACCTCCTCGTTTTCTGTGTTTATTCATTCTCTACCACAACTATATAATTGTGTTTGTGCCCACAAACAAACAAAAAAGAAAAACAAATTAATCGATCAACATTAGTCATTAGAACTATCATAAAGTGACCTACATATACACAAAATTTTTATCATAATTTAGTAAAATTTGTAACTTTTTTACCCGATTCAGATAACTTTAGTCGTTTGAATGGAAATGCTAAAGTTGCACTTAAGTTGTATTGACCAAACATTCTCCAATAATTCGAAAATTGATTACTAATCTCCAAAGCAAAGGAATACTATATAATAGGGATGGTAATTAGTTTAAGTAAATAATTAATTTAAGCAAAGAATTAATTTAAGTAAATGTAAGCTGCATGAAAGGAAGTGTCCCACTAACACCACATTCCATAAATATGCATAAAATAAAAAAAGATATAAATATGTGGAGAAAGAATGAGATAGAGAGTAAAGCTGATTTGCCTTTGGCATTCCTCCTCCTTGTCATCACATGCATTCCACTCCAAAGTTTGGACTAAGGCACTATTTTCTACATTTATATAATTGCCATCACAACCACAAAAGTTCCATTATTCTACTATACATAAAGATTTAATCACAACTATATATTATTCCTAATACTATATAATAACCTACTCCACTTCATATATTCATTTTTTTACCTCATCTACAAGAAAAGAATTCCCTTTCTCTTCAATCTATATTAAACATCTCTCGACAAGAATTAAATCCCCAACAACAAACACCAACATTTTTTTCTCCCAATTGTCATGCAACAAAAACCAAGTTTAATTTCCTTAGGTTTTCCCCTCACCAAACAATCGCAAGACAAATTAGTATACTCAGAAATGAGAGCGTGCGGCGGCTACTTCTCCTCCCAGCAGGCTCTCACGGCAGAGGCGGCCGGGGTGGTCAAGCAGGCAGTGGTGCTGGCAAAGCGGCGCGGCCATGCCCAGGTCACGCCGCTCCACGTGGCCACCGCCATGCTGGCAGCCCCCGGCGGCCTTTTTCGTGTGGCGTGCCAGGACTCCCACTCCCACCCCCTTCAGTGCAAAGCCCTAGAGCTATGCTTCAACGTCGCCCTCAACCGCCTCCCGGCCTCCGCCTCCCAAAACCCTTCCATCTCCAACGCCCTCGTGGCCGCCTTCAAGCGGGCCCAGGCCCACCAACGACGCGGCACCACAGACAGCCAGCCCCAGCAGCCCCTAGTGAAGATCCTGTTCAACCACCTCGTCGTCTCGATCCTCGACGACCCCAGCGTCAGCCGGGTCATGAGAGAAGCCGGCTTCTCCAGCACACAAGTCAAAATCAACGTAGAGAAATCCGTCTCCTCTCTCTCTCCCAAATCAAAATTGCAAACCCCAACCCTAACCCTCTCCTCCTCATCATCGTCGTCACTGTCATCGTCGTCATCATCTCCACCACCACCATCATCATCTGAAGATGTGGATGTCATAATCGAAACCCTAATTAAGAAACAGAAAAGGAGCGTGGCCTTGGTCGGAGAGAGCACGGCCGCCTTATCTGCAACGGTAAAAGCCCTAATCCGCAAAATTGAGAGGGGGGAGGCGGCGGAGCCACTCAGAGAGGTGAAGGTCGTGAGCATCCCGCCTCTCTGCAGCCTCCGCGGGGACGAGGTGGATATGAGGATGAGTGAGCTCTCGCGACTCGTGCAGAGCCTTCTCCGGATAGGGGTGGTGCTCTATGTAGGAGATCTCAGTGATTATCTAGAGAAAGAAGGAGGCTACAACATGATCATGGAGATAGGGAGGTTGGTTTGGGGGATTGGGGAGATGGAGAGGTTTTGGGTGATGGGAATCGCCACATTCCACACTTACATGAGGTGTAGAGATGGCTACAATTCTCTCCAAAGTGTTTGGGGGCTTTACCCTCTCACCATTCCCGTTGATACCTTGGCCTTTACCCTTGTCTCCCATAGGTATTTTTTATTTTTTATTTTTATTTTTGATTTATTAAGAAGTGATTAAAGTTGATGATTGTGTTGGTTTAGTGATGAAAGGAGTGGAGGTGGAGAGGATGGAGAGATGGAGCTTTCGTGCTGCGTGGAATGTCGGGAGAAATTTCGTGTCGAAGCAAGGGATTTGCAGGGGAATGGTAACGAGCGAGCCTCGTCGAGATTGCCTTCTTGGCTTAAAGAAGAAAGTAGAAGACTTAATGACAAAGAAAAGGTGATTTCCTACTATGTATTTGGTTTAGTATTAGTTCTATAAAGTCAAGAAAATAATAGGCCTTTTACTTTTTCACATGACTTCTCAAGATCTTTATTAACATAAGTATATTAGGACACAACTTCTATTTAGTCTATAAATTCCACGTCAGTTATGAAACACTTCACAATTGACATTTGATATTATTGGAGTATGTAATAATTGACTCACTATTAAGGTCAATGTTCTCGTTGATCACAATTCTTCTATGAAGCCACAATATGTACACCACCGTTCTGAGTTGGCTTCCAAACATTCTCGTTGGTTCCTTTGTCGGGCCTCATTTTGTCATACAAATATTCGTCATACAAATAACTAAGTTATCGAACTATTTGTTTGTTTTAGAAATGTGAGACAGTGCGGGAGCTACGCATGAAATGGAACTCATTCTGCAGCTCAACGCACAACCAACCTACATCATCATCGTCACCATTCTCATCCGCGGACGCCATGGAAACAGACGTCCCGCAAAAATTCAAAGAATTCAACTCAGAAAATTTGAATCTCCTCTGCAACACACTAGAGGAGAAAGTCCCGTCGCACAAACAAATCATCCCCGAAATCGCAGGGACGATTCTCCAGTGCAGGTCCGTGGACACATCTTAACCATTAAGGGGGCTTAAGCTTAAGCCCCTACCAAACTAATTTTTTATTTGTATAATATCATCAAAATTTTGGCATTTTGTGTTAATCGTTGCGCAAAAGTTACTATAGTAAAAAAATAGTACTACACGCAAATTATTCTTTTAAAATTTTAAATATACATAGCTTCTACCAAAATAAATTTGTGCATCCGCCCATGTAGGTCCGGAATGCTAAAGAGGAAAATCCAGAGCGATGACGGCATCATCAAAGAAGACACGTGGCTCCTTTTCCTTGGCCCGGACAAGAACCAGGCCAAGGAGAAGATCGCCCGAGAGCTGGCTAGGATTGTGTTCGGATCCTATTCAAGCTTCGAGTCGATTGGGGTGAGCGGGAGCTGCATTGACCGGTTTGTAGCGGCGGTGGAGGCGGATCCTCGCCGTGTTTTCTTGGTGGAGGATTTGGAGAAGGCGGACTACGCCTCGAGGATGGGGATCAAGAGGGCGATGGAGAAGGGGAGGATCGGAGAGGAGGTTGGGCTCGGCGACGCCATTGTTGTGTTGAGCTGCGGAGTTTTTGATGGTGATCGGAGAAAGGAGGAGGCGGGCGGCGGCGGTGGGGAGTTTTTGGATTTGAATATGTCTTGTGAAGAAGAAGAAGAAGATGGATGTGTTGATAATTTGGGAATTTTTGAAAGTGTGGATAGAAGGGTTGTGTTTGAGATTTAGATTTTGTGGGGATAGTTTTTTTTAGAAAGGAAAATGAATTCATTTTCTATGTAAGTTGGGTTGGATTTAAATTTAATTGGGTATAAATTAGTAGTAGTAGTTAGTTACTTCAAAGTTATAATTCTCCATATTCAGTTATGGGTTCCCGCCAACCTCATTAAACATAACTGAAATTCGAATCACTAGTTTTTTGGATAATTCGGTTCAATTTTCATTTCCATAAATTTTTAGTTTTTCGGATCGATTTGGTTTGAGAAAAAAATGAATCGAAAACCGAATATTCACCTCTAAATATAAGAGTAAAATTTAATTCCCATCATTTTCCATTTTTCATAATGTACCAAACTCATAACAATGAATTTAATTCCTACTACTAAGTACTACTCATTTAATTTCCATAGTGATAAAGTTGAAAGTACGTAAAGTACATGTGAACAAAATGCAAGAAAATATATTCAAAATAAAGGAGAAATAAATGTGCATTAATTTGATGAAATGCATTAAAATGTGAACCATTTAATGTGACGAGATAGTAGTAATTAGTAAATTGATGGAACAAATATTAATTTGGGTGTGGTGTGTGTGGAAAGTCAAACTTAGTAGCGGGGGAAAATCGAAAGTTGATGTGAAGGAACTGAAATATTGAAGTGGGAAATGAATAAAAGAAAAAGAAAAAGAAAAAGAAAAAGAATTGGATTGTAGACTAGTTTGGCTTTATCTTTTATTTTTACATACATACTTTAACCCACTCAAATTTCGATACACTAATTCCCTTAAAAGGTAGATTTAATTACTAACTAAGATAATTTTACTTGTTCTCCCAAATAAAATGGGTAGTTGTTTGAATTTCAATGCCTAAGTCGTGAAGCAAATCTTTGGCCTTTAAAGAGAGTGATGAGTTTCCTAATCAAAAAATAAAAAGAACGAGAAAAGAAGAAGCTAACAGAGAAAGAATACAAGAACAAAGAAGTAAAAGCAAAATGAAATAACTTGCTTAAGATAAAGGTGAAAATAACTTGTTTTCCCTTTTAGTTTTTACGAGGTTAGGAACAAATTAAATAAAATGGAAAAAGCCGATTGGAACCTTTCTTTTTCTAATATGAAATTCAATATATACTAATATTAAAAAGCTTTCAACGATGCCGTTGTTACGATATATATATATGGTATACAAATCCAAATAAAGCCATTTTTTTATTAACTTAAGTGACCATAAAACTTTGTATTATTAATACATTTCCATTAAATAAATACTAATGTTAATTGAAATCATGAGGAATTCATAACGTAATAGTAGTTGGCAAAGTGGGAGTAACTTTTCTGCTTTAGAAGGTTTAATCGAGAAAAGCAAAATCTTCCCCTACAAAAATTCAAAAGATAGCAAGCACTACTTTCATGCTTTGTGACGTGTTTTACAAAAAGATTACACTTTTTTCTTCTTAATTTATTTTTCATTATCCATTCTTGACAAAAGATTAACGCTTCACACAAATTATTGATAAATTTTATATAAAACAATAAATTACTACTAATTTAAGTGGGGTTAAGAAACCATGTTAAAACATGCATGCTACTCTAGAATCCTGAAAATATAATAATATGAGAAGATAAAAATAAAATTGAAAGCTTTTTTTTTTTTTTTTTTTTTTTTCTTTTCCTTTTTTTCTAATAATTAGATCAGAATTTGTTGTGGCTGCTTTTGGAAAAGAGTTCCGGTGAATTACTGCAGATTGTAAAGGAGGAAAAAGGTGATTGATTTAATATTCTTGTCTAACTTTTTGTTTTTCCAAAAACTTATGGATTAAGAGTTAGAAAATCCTTTTTTCAAAAATAGTGTTTTTTATTACTGGATAATATGCAGTTTTTTTATGATGGCATGATATATATAGTTGGGAGTCACAAATCAATTTAGTTGATTATTTCATATGCTGATTTGTAAGCATTTCTTTCCTTATCTCAAGAATAAACTATGAGATCAATTTTTCTTATTTTGGGTATTAGAATAAATGTATTTATTGACGGATCCAATGAAAACTATTTTATGTGCTGATTTATAAGTATTTCGAAAAATATGGTATCTAGTCCAAGAATTTAAGGTTGCTATATATCTATAGACAAAAATCAAACTCTTAATTGTTTGAATAAAAATGAATGAGTTCCATGCCACTTTATTAACCCTTGGACAGAAACCTATTTTTCTATGGATAGTTATCTATAAAAACATTTGACGAATAATATCAATATATTCGAAATTCGAAAGCATATGGAATCTAATTCTACCTCAAAAGGAGGAAGAGAGATACTAGTCATGATGAGTGATTAAATTAAATTAGCATAAGTGTAGAAAGTGGACAGCCCTTTTAACACAAAAGTTGTTCTCTTTTTTGCACACCTCGTGCATTATAATTGAAAAGTTAACTTTAATCAATTTCAACTTTCTTTCTTACTTTTTTCTATACCTTTAAATGCCTACAATATTCCTTTCTTCCCTTGTTTTGATCTTATAATATTTGGTGTAATCTTGGGGAAAAAAGGTGTCCACATTGTAATAAGAATTTCATTGATTTGCATGGAATAAAGGTGCCTACTACAATCGTTACATATGTATGTTTTGTTTTAAATTTGTGAGTCACATGGCCACCATTAAATGATTCGGTTCCTCGTTGGATGAAAGAATTGGGCCAAGTTAGTGACGACTTCCATAACGTAGTACAGAGTCAATTGCTAAACAAATTATATAAGATGGAGTAGTTAAATTTTGATTTGTTTCACACTGTTTTAAAATTTGATTATAAATCACGAAATTTACTAAATTCACAATTGTTCCATTATTCCCCTTTCTGACAAAGTATGGGATGATGTGGCAACAATTGATTATAATTACATTACACATCAAATAAACATGTAACACCCTATGAGTTAACCTTTCTAATAATGGTCATAAAATTACCATGTTTTTAAAATCGGTCATTACATCATCGTGTATTTCACTGCAAATGAGATGGATAAGATAATTGCAAACTTCATGATTTATGATTTGGTTTTGAAAATTGTGGGACGAACTAGCTTTATTTTTGACGATCGTTTAGGATGTATTTAACAATTTCTTCATTCATTGCAGCAAAAAGGCAATTCCGTCGCCTTGGCAGCCCCCACACTCCGGCCCGACATCATGTGAGGGGGTTAAATCAGGGTACGCAGTAGCCCTTTAAGGGGAGGCCACAGTTTCTTCATTCATATATTACATAATAGTAGTATACGTTAATAATAACAATAATAATGATTTATTTTAAAAAAAATAATATCACCAGCCCATTTACGCCTAAGCCCAACCAACACAAGCACGGGATGGGCCGATATGGGTATAGATTCAAATAGGCCTACGCCGTCTAGGCCCAATTCACCTTTTGTTTTCTTTTGCTATATACTCGAAGCTGGTCTTTCTTATAATCATGTTAAAAACATTTAATGTAGTAGTATAATTTGTCTTTTCCTAAAACCTTTTATTCATTAATATAGGAAACATTCATGGATTTAGCTTTACTTCATCTGAAAATAATTTTTTATTATTTTTTTCAATTTTGTTAAAATCAAATAATATTTTCTTCAATAGCTAATATGAATATAAGATTTTTATTACAAATAAAAATTGCTATTAAATGCAAACCAGAATTTTTATGCAATCAAATAGGATATTTTTAAAAATTAAATAAGACTTTATTAATGTTATAAACAATACTCCCTCCCACCTAGACATGCCCACGGTTCGTAAACCGACGGTTCCGGTTTCGGGAAATGTGGAACCGGAACCGAACCGTGAGGCTATTTCATGGTTCCGGTTTGGAACTGCCGGTTTTCCGGCGGTTTTTAATGGTTTTCACGGTTCCGGTTTGGAACCGTTTGGAACCGAAGGTTCCGGCACAGTTTCGGTTCATAAAATTTGAAACCGGAACCGATCCACGGTTCAAAATATGGCGGTTCCGGTTCAAAAAAAAAAGTCACAGTTCCGGTTCGAAACCGGAAACGGCGGTTACGGTTCCACAGTTAACCACCAGAACCGAAAACCTTGGGCATCTCTACTCCCACCATAGTTTAAAGATCTATATTAGTACCATTTTAAGATGTATACTACTTAAAGATCTATTTATTTATTTATTTATATATTAGATAAATGGATACTCACACTCAACTAAATATTTTATCCCATAAACCAGAAATTATTGATGTAATATTCTTACTGAATATTTTCGGATATGCGAAGATCCTTTAATATAAATATTTTCGGAGTAGTATATAGGAGACTCAGAGTCGGTGGAATGACTTGTGGGTCAAATTTATTCTGAAATATTGACTTCGGGAGGATGAAATTCAATGCACTTCATATGATCTAAAAGACTTGTATAATAAAGTGAAGGGATATCGATATGATCCCATATTTAAAACAATGTTTAGGAACTTTATTGGCTTTGAGATCATTATTATAGATTGACACAATTTAAAATAGACTTTGATAGTGGAAAATATACAATAAATAAAGTATGAGATATAAATTATAATTAAGTAATTACTGTAAATTTCTTAGTTCACAACGTTGTGAATATAAAATCTGATTATATTTGTATAATCTTCTTCGGAAAATTTATATGGGGTTTAGAAATAATCTTGTTATTTTACTATAAATATAAATTAATGTTTTGAAGTGGAATGTCGAATGGAAGAAACACTTTTAAGCTCCCGCAAAAAAAGCAAGTTATATAAAAATAAAGGAAAGAAGTGTCCAATAGTGCAAGATTTACATAAAAATTGGAAGAAAAATACAATTTCTTCCCATCCTAATAGTGACTGTGACCTCACATCAGGCGGTGCTAAATTATTGAAATTGTGACTAGAAATTGTGGGAAAAATTGACTAGTTAATAAAGTGACAAAAGAATACCGATACATACGGTTACAAGACAAAAATATTAAGACGGTGGCGTAGTTTGATAAAATTGTACAAGCTTGAAGCGGCCACTGTCACATGGCTTTAAACACACTCATAAATACATCTCCAAATAAATTTAATAAACTATAGTAGTTGTATGTAAATTAATGTAATTTTTAATCGTCATAATCATTAATTAATCAAGTGTAATAATACAAGATTGCGAATTTCTACATTCACCTGATAATCTCCCACATTATTTCCATTAAATATGATTATAATAAAAAAAATACAGAAAAAAGAAATGAAAATAATCAAACATTAACACTACATCTCTGTGAAAGCTGATACTTAACTGAATTTCCGACAACAATGCCGGTGTTCTTGCTATTTCCGACGGGGATATATGCGGCGCAGGCGACGTGGAGGTGGTAGCGGCCTGAGATGAACGACCCGACCTTCCAGCGGACGCGGCCGTTCATCTTGACAAGTAAATTCACGGCGCCGTCAGCGCGGTCCTGCGCCAGGGCGGCGCCGTTGTAGGGGGCCACAGGGACGTCGACCCCGTACAGGAAGGGGGACCACACGTTGACGTCCTTGTGGCCCTGGTAGACGTTGGGGATCGCCGTGGAGTAGCTGATCTGCTGGCTCCGGTAGGTGGCGTAGGCGCTGAGGCGGTCGTAGTAGACGCCGATGCGGGCGTTCGGGTTGCGGGAGCTCACGGTGACTTGGACGGTGGCGGAGATGACGTTGGCGGCGGAGATGTTGAGGTTGAAGATGGTGGCGTCTTGGAGGGTGAACCGCGGCTTTTTCGGCTGGAGGATGGCCCACACGATGAGGACAACGAGGGCGACGACGAAGACGAAGGTTAGGAGGGCCGCAGCCCACCGCCTCGCCCTATTGCGTCGCACGGTTTCATGGTGGTCGCATACTTTTTCCGACATGGCGGTGGAGGCGGAGGAGGAGGAGAATGGGACTTGGGTGTATAGTAGTATGTTGTGAGAGTGGAGATATATATAGGAGATTGGTCTTTAGTTAAATTCTAGTTTGTTATATACTCCTTCCGTCCCAGATAATTCGTCTCACTTTGATAAATATTGGACGTATTGTTTCATAGACTTTGATTAGAGTGAAATAGTAAGTATTTGATATGACAACCATAATTTATATGAGGCTTAATATGTGATAATTAATCATTCGTATATGTGTAAAAATATTTATAAGTAATGTATATTATTGGCAATATGGAGAATAATGTACCATCTCTAATAACAGAAATAATAAGTGAAATGTATATGTTATTTCCTATCAAGCACAATATTGCTTTGTCAAATTCAACAAGATTTTATTATACAAGAAAAAGACGAAAAAGAAGGAAGAACACCAAGCTATATACCCAAATTTTTAGTAATTTATCTTTTATTGTACTCGTCAACTTTTATGTTAATATCAACAATTTAACATGTTTTTATAAACTTCAACTAGATAAGAGGCAAGATGTACTATTGGAATTCACTATTGGAATAAATGAATATAATTAAATGTAAACTCTAAATACTGTACAAATTCTAAATTATGATCTGGATCGTTAATAAATGTTAACAGATTACAAAATAATAGCAACAGAAAATATCAATACAGTGTCTACGGTTGACACCGTATTGACATTGTGTTGACGTTGTGTTGACACTGCGTTGAAAAGTTTGGAGTTTGCACTTTATCACTATCCTTGGAATAAATGTATGATTTGGTTTTAGATTTCTTTTGCCTAAGTACAAAGTTGAGTATTATTTGGTGTATCAATTATGTATAGAAGACTATTTCATAATTATATCAAGAGATGAATTAAATTAAATTAAATAACATTTGTACGAGTGCTTTAATAGCCAAAAGACAAAAGGCAAAGAATATGGAAAGTTTCGTTTCTTTGCAAAATTAGTTCACGTATGCCCGCATATATTGAAGTGGTTTGTCACATTAGTATATAAATATAAAATACTTCAATTCGTAAGTATTAAAACCGATAAATAAAAATAAAGAACTTATATGCTGGTAGATTTTAAACAACACCGTAATATAAATTTGTTAGATTGTGAAAGTACACTAAATTTATTAGATTGTGAAAATGTGTGCATTGGTATACACTAAATTTATTAGATTGTGAAAATGTGTGCATTGGTATACACTGTAACAAACTATAGGGAAAAATCAAATTTTGATTTGTTTAAGCCATGCAATCAACGAGTACCATGTTTTTTAATACTTCAAAGATAAATGTTCATGCAAGTTATGGATTTGAGGCTATGTGAATCCAATCATGTTTTGATTCTGAAGATAGGAGATGAGTTTCGCAAAGTTGGTCATAATTCATGCGGCATATGAGTTCTCGTAAGATTAAAAATTGATTGAAAACCTGAAGTCAAATAATACTCATTCTATTTTAAAAAAATAGACAAGTTTTACTATTTTGGGCCGTCCATCAAAATTAGACTAATTCTAATATTGGAATGTTTTAAACTAATACTAACCATAAACATCATTCCAAGTCGTACAATGCCTTGATTAATGGGCTGTGCAAGGTTGAAAATGTTTGGGGCACTTTGGATCTTCAGTCAGACATGATCCGCAAGGTTGTATCACCCGATGTGGTAACTTATACCGAATTGAGTCAATGGTTGTGTGATGCTAAATTGATGGATGATGCTTGCATTTTGTTGAAGAAAATGAAATATGTGAAAAATGAAATATGTGAATACCACGACATTCAACATACTAATCAGTGTCTACTCCAAAGATGGAAACACCGAAATGACTGTGTTTTTCACTCCATCATATCCTTAAACAATATGCAAGCCTTTCCGGTGTATCCAGCTTTGAAGAGAGCGTCAACTAGAGGGGATGCCCGATCTTTATGAAATGACCCATCACTGGAAATACAGTATCTATACGATGCAAGATCTGATAGCGCTGGCAGATGTAAAGTTGTTGATCGGGACACCCCTTTGACGTTTCTCATCAAACATTTGGAATGCGTAAGAGGGCTTACCTATCTTTGTAGCAACGTCTATCAGGCTATTATAATGGTAAGCGCACGGCTGTATATAACTTGCCACATATTGTGGAAGAGCTTCTCAATTTCTTCCATACTGTGCAATTTTGTCCAATCACACACTTTTGTCCAATCATGACCTCCCATATTACTTGGACTTGCTCACTGTATTATCAATTTCTAGCTATGCATTGAAACCTGACATTATACAATAAAAAAAATAATTACTACTACTATAATTTTAATTCAAAACATTGAACTGAAATGAATCCTAAATTGATCCTCAACAAAGTTCCCTCAAGCAACTTTTCCTAACTCAAATTGACATAATAAATCTCGTCTTAGTTCAAATCGAAAACAACTAGTATAATAAATTCTCGCCCTAGCTCAAATCGAAAACAACAAATATTTCCTATTTTTCACAAGATAAGACAAGAGGAATAAGGAAAAATTCTTACCGCAATGAGTGTGGAGCTTCAATAAACTTCAAGAGAATGGATGGAGGAGACGAGATTTAGGGGCTGTGGCCGACGACGTTGGAAAATTCCGGCGGGAACAATGTCAACAGTTGACTTCGTATTGACATTGTGTTGACATTCTATTGACATTGTGTTGCCATCAAAATCATGAAATTTTTACACCGTGTTGACACTGCGTTGAAAAGTTTAAAGTTTATATAATATATGAGTTTACACTTTATCACTACCCTTGAAATAAATGTATGATTTGGTTTTAGATTTCTCTTGCATAAGTACAAAGTTGAGTATTATTTGGTGTATCAATTATGTATAGAAGACTATTTCATAATTATATCAATAGATAAATTAAATTAAATAACACTTGTATGAGTGCTTTAATATCCAAAAGGACTCCAAAATATGTCATTGTCATGGACAAAGACAAAAGACGAGGAATATGGAAAGTTTCTTTTCTTCTTTGTAAAATTAGCTCACATATGCCCACATATATTGAAGTGGTTTGTCATATTAGTATATACATATAAAATACTTTAATTCGTACGTATTAAAACTAATAAACATAAATAAAGAACTTATATGCTGGTAGATTTTAAACAACACCATAAGTTGTGATATAAAATATAATAGTGATAAGTTGTACTTATACTTAAATGAAAGCTCAGTGTCGGAATGTGGAAATAAAATTAGAGAAAAAATATATACTTCACATGTTCTACATGTTAATAGTTATCAACTATCTTTCTAAAACTAGGATCATATATGGATATTAATTAAAAAATATTACTATTGTAAATAGTCCAGTTTGACATAATACTAGTAGAAATGAAGTGGTTGCTAGCTCCCAAAGAATTATGTACAAGCAAAATGTGGATTGAAAAATAAACAGAAACATAATAGATTTCAGCAGTGAGTTAATAGATTTCTGTAGTGGGTTAATACATGAATCTCTCTATCTATTCTATTCCCTAATGCTAGCTCAATCCCTGTCCTCGTGTATCACTTCTTTCACTAACTTGATTCACGATGCCTAATCATATCTTATTCCTCCCAATCCTCCTCCCAATTGATCTAGCATCGACAAAGTAGAAGTGTCCAGCTGGATTGCTCTCTGGTGTATATCTTTCGAGAACGGGTACCAACATGATCAACTTCTTTCTCCTCAACAGACTTCGCACAATGACGTTGTACGTAACCCTATTAGGGAGTACTCCTTTCTCTCTCATTTCATCGACGAGTGTCAGAGCATCCACAAATCTGTTTGTGCTGCAGAGTCCATGTATGATGGTATTATAAGTGATTGTGTTGGCCGCTAGTTTATGAGAAGGAAGCTTGCCAAAGAGAAGAAGCGCTTTATCCAATCGTCCATTCTTGCAATATCCATTCATCAAAGTGTTATAGGTAACAAGATCTGGCTCAACTTTGGCCTCCCCATGGAATCAAGGACTTGTTGCGCCTTGTCCATCTCACCTCTCAAACAGTGACCCTCAATAGCGATGTGTACGTCACTGTATCAGACTCCACCATATCCTGAAACAACATAGCAGCCTTTTTGGTGTTTCCATCTTTGGAGTAGACATTGATCACTATGTTGTATGTCGTGGTATTCGCCAGTCCGGAAGACTTCATTTCCTTCAACATTATGCAAGCATCATTCATATATTTGGCATCACAAATGTCCTAAATCAACATGGTATACGTTATCGTATCGGGTGATACACCCTTGCGGATCATCTCTGAAAGAAGATCGAGTGCGCCATAAATCCTTCGAGCCTTGCACAACCCATTAATCACGTCACTGTAAGATCCGCACGAACAAATCAAATGCGTCGGGACCCTTTCTAGCTTTGAGGAGAGCGTCAACACCACCTTGTATATTGTTTAAGGATATGCTAGAGTGAAAAACACCGCCTTTTCGGTGTTTCCATCTTTGGATTAGACACTGATTAGTATGTTGAATGTCGTGGTATTCACAGATTTCATTTTCTTCAACGAAATGCAAGCATCATCCATCAATTTAGCATCACACAACCCCTGACTCAATTCGGTATAAGTTACCACATCGGGTGATACACCCTTGCGGATCTTGTTTGACTAAAGATCCAAAGCGTCCCCAACATTTTCAACCTTGCACAACCCATTAATCAAGGCATTGTACCACTAGACATCGGGTTCAAAGTTGAGCCAGATCTTGTGACGTTTAACACTTTGATCAACAGATATTGCAAGAAGGGCCTATTGGATTAAACATTTCTCCACTTTGGCAAGCTTTCTTCTCACAAATTGGCAGCCAATACAACTACTTATACTTACCCTCATACATATGCCTCGACACTTTTCAATGAAATAAGATATAAATGAAGTATTCCCTGATAGGAAGACATACAACGTTTATGTCATTGTGCGAAGTCTACTGAGGATAAATGAGTTGATCAAGTTGGTACCAGTTCTCGATGATATGCACCGAAGAGCAATCCACGTGGACATTTCTACTTTGTCGATGTAGATCGATTGGGAAGAAGAATATATGATTTGGCATCGTGGATCAAGTTGCTGAAGAAAGTGATAGATGAGGAAAGAAATCAAGTTAGCATCATGAAATACAATTGACAAGACTTACTAAATTGAAATATTGTAAGAAAACAATTGATTTTATCTTGGATTTTAATATTTTGAATATTTTTTAATTACAAAATTTTTTGAAGATTGCTTTCTAGATAGATGAGCTGTTTGCTAGAGCTTCTCATCCATGATCTACTTTCTTGATTTCTTAGCTACTATTGTTAGATGTCACTAACTGTTTATAATATGGATATGTTGTTAACTATGTAATGGTAGTGGGTATTTGTGCTCCAAGTTATCAACGTTGCAAAAATTCTAATTATGTTTCATTAGTATGTTAATGTGTTGATTTTGGGCTGCTACTCTCAGTAACAAAGCCAGAAATTTTATGTTGGGGGAGAGCAAAACCTAGATATTCTTTAATGTTGGCATCGCCGAAAATTTTGTAATGTGAACAATGGAGAATTGCAAAACATATTCTAGATGCATAATGAGAGAAAAAAAAATAGAGAATGCATACTAGAAATTAGAAATATATATGTGTTATCGTTAAAAAATAAGGTACAAGTAAATTAGAATGTAATACTGAAAGTCGGATATATATAAATAAAATGACAGTCGTAGTAAAACTATTGGACATAAAAGTGCAAGAAACTAAAACTTTTTTTTTATAAGCTGAAGGATTTGAACTTGTGAAAATAAAAATAAAAGAAGGAAAAAACAAATACTTGAAAGTAAAAGTGTAAGAAAATAAAACTGATTCATAAGCTGAATGAATTGAACTTTGGGAACATAAATCAAACTCCTGAATACTCCATATAAAAGCGTAAGAAATTAAAGCAAGGAAAAAAATGAATTTTAGGCTCAAGAGGGAGTCGAACTTGAGAACATAAAAATGTAAGAAAATTAAACTTAAACAAAGGATAAAAATATAGATCTGGGGACTATAGCTTGAAACCAACTGCCCTACTCATAATCTTCTTCTTTTGAAGTAGGATATATATATAATAATTTCATGGTTTGGATAGTGACCAATCCCAGAGATCGACATTGTTGTTAAATTAGAAAATTGAAAGGAAATGGGCTAGAATTAGATTAATATGGATTAATTAATTATAGTTGGGCTACAATTATATTAGTCCATAAGCCCAACAATCATGGAACCCTAGTGACTCTTCATTTATATAATGGTTAGTTATTCTCCATTGTGGGGCATGAGAAATAACGTAACATTAGAGAGAAAATACGTAAAGCTTTGTAGAGAGAATTCCTAGCATTCTTCTACGGAGCAATTGTACCGGGATAGTTCCTGCATCGGATTGGATTGCACGTGGACCTCGATAGTAGTGGATTCAACTCGCATGATTCAATCGCAGAAGAAAACAACACAACAAGTAAGATTTAGTTCCGTTGTGTTTTACATGCTCAACTTACAATATGATTATGAATCTAGATCTGTATTCTTGTATGCAAATTCCGCTGCGCTCATTAGATGAATACAAGAAAACCCAACAAAAATATGAGAGGGATAATTGTATTTCATTGCTCAATGATTTCTTAATTACTACTCATGTTCTCTTTAAATAGAGATTACAGAATATATATATATATATATATATATATATATATATATATATCTATATAGAGTCCTATTATCCACAAATCCACTCTTAAAGACCGAACCACCGAACCCTACCAAATTAGGGCTTTTAGATCTAGTTTTTTATGGATAAAATACAGAAATTTATAAATTATTTTCGCCTTCATCACGAGCCTATTTTAATTCATCCGAAGGTAAATAAGTCATACTAACATGTTACGAAGATTTAACTTCGTTCCAGAATGTATTACTTCATTCTAGTAGGTTTTTACTTCATTCTAGTGAGTTTTTACTTCATTCCAGTAGGTTTTTACTTCATTTCAGTACGTAAATGTGGTTTCGCCGTTGCGTGTCGGTCTTTCTCTCTACAATATCTATCACCAACGTCATGACGCTAATATGGTTTAATAAACACATTGAATAATGTAATAAATTGTTGGAATGAAGTATGTGTAGAAGCATTTGAAGTACAGAATGAAGTAATAAACATATATAATGAAGTAACATGTGCTAGTAATGAAGAAGAAAAAAATTTCGCAGCAGCACATCTCATCAAAAAAACTAGATCTAATGCTTGTCGGTCTTTCTCTCTACAATATCTATCACCAACGCCATGGTGCTAATATGGTTTATAAACACATTGAATAATATAATAAATTGTTGGAATGAAGTATGTGTAGAAGAAGCATTTGAAGTAAAGAATGAAGTAATAAACCTATACAATGAAGTAACATGGGCTAGTAATGAAGAAGAAAAAAATTTCGCAGCAGCACATCTCATCAAAAAAACTAGATCTAATGGCCCAGATTTGGTCTCTAGTTCAGTCTTTAAAATTGGTTCGACATTGATCACAACTCTATATATATATATATATATATATATATAGAAGGAAAGTATGAATCTATTCTTAGAGTATTAATGTAGTATAAACGTGAGGATTCTAATGAATATCTTCTATTTTTTCTAACAAAAGAATCTATTAACTAATTACTGTTAGTGAGTTTAAGTAGTGCGTGGACATATATTAAAATTTTTGTTTATTGCATTTTAAGGTGTGAGCCACACTTTTTTAAAAGAAGAAAGGATCCATTCCGCTGTACGAAAACTTGAATTATAATTTAATTCTAAACCTTTTATACGATATACATTAACAAAAAAATGGATTTTGAAAAAATTAATTATGCACACGCATTCACCGCAACAGGTGTTTAGTATGTGTAGTGTATATCTCTGTGTGCGTGCAGTGTGTGTGACTAGGACAATTACTTGCACAAATATTTATATGAATATTGGATAATATGAGAAGTACTTAAAAATAATAGTAGACTTTGAGATCCTCATCCTCAAACCATTTTCATTTATTAAAAATAGATGCATCTTACAAAGACACATCACATTGCAATATCTCCGGAAACATAAACCTCCCTCGCATTCTTGACAAGGAGATCAAATTCAAGAATCTAGCTTTGGAGGGTAATAATAATACTATAATAAAGTAGTGTGTGGACATATATACCAAAATTTTGTTTGATTGCATTTGGTTGGGGTCACATATTACTTATTCTCGTGCTCACTCTTTCTAGACACGAGTTAAAGCAAGAGCTAATCTTAGATTTTGGGTGAAAAAATGGACTTAATTATGTCTTTCTTTAGAATTTATTAACTAATTATTATTGTTGAGCGGTAAATACTTTAATGGTAATAAGTTAGAAAAGAGGAATGCGAAACTATAATTTATTGTGTTAATTTATATTTACATGCAAGTGTAACATAAAAAATGTCATCACTAAACAAGAACAAATCTGCAGCCAATCATGTTCCAATTAATTTATAGCAAGATAAATTTCCAGCATGTATGTATAAAATATGAAATACAACCAAAACTGCAATTGCTACACCACTATCTAAACGAGAACAAATCTGCAACCAATTATGTAAGAACAAATTTGCACGTATATCTCATTGAATTTCGATCATAGGAGAAATACTAAAAAATTATTTCAACTATGAAATATATTTAGATTTTAGGTTTGGGAGGATGTGCAATTTTGTGCAAACAACGCTTAATCACATATGCATATTAGAGCATCCACAGCGGTGCTCTTACCGCCGTCCGTCAGTCCGTGCCGCTGAGCACCCGTCGTCCGTCCGTCGCTGCAGTGGCAGCGTCTGATTGGCCAACGGCATATGCGTTGGTAAATTTGATTTTTTATTTTTATTTTTATTTTTTTTACAAATTCGAAATTTATTTAAAAAAATGTTTTTAAATAAAAAAAATATTTTCCCACTTCCCAAAAAATTATATTCGTTTTCTACCTACTTTTAATTTATTTTTCAATTTTTTCCCCCAAAATTCACATTTTCATCTATAAATACTCCCACTTCAACATTAAAAAAATCACATTCTCTCATCTTTTTTCTCATATTCTCATCTTTGTAGGATTTTAATTATGTATTTTTTTATTTTCTAGGATTTTAATTATGTATTTTTATTTTTTAAGATTTTAATTATGTAATTTTTATTTTTTAGGATTTTAATTATGTAATTTTTATTTTTGAATGTATTTTTATAATGTAGAAATATTTTTAATAATTGGAATATTTAAATTGAATAATAGAATGATGGGACCCTTGAGCTTGTCATTAGCTAAGAGCACGGATGTGGATGTTGTGCTCTTAGCTAAAGACAAGGAGTAAAAGTGGGTCCGGGCCCACTTCCGTGCTCTTAGCTAAGAGCACGAATGGAGATGCTCTTACAAGCATATTATTTGAAGTAAACATAAACCTTGCATTCTTCCATATTCTTCCATTGTTATCATTCTTTCTTACTTTTTCTTATTTCTCTCATATTTTACCTGTTATTTTTCCATCTCTATCTTTCTTTACAAATTTATTATTAAAATACTTGTCGTCCATGTATAAGGTTAATTTTCATAGACAAAGAGAAAGAATATTAATTTCATGCGTATTTTACGTCGCTATAAATCGGCTATAAATTAATGCATCATCTGCATGTAGTAATATTTCATTATCTCTGGAAAAAAATACTACTCCATTTGTTCCACAGTAAGAGTTATTTTATTTTCTATATTTATTTTGAAAAAATAATACTAAGAAATAGTTAAAATGGACATAGAGTAAAGTAAGAGAAAAAATAATATCAAGAAGAGTTTTATCTATAATAATATCTTTCTTACTTTACTCTTTCTTTACTTTAACTATTTATAACTATTTTTCCAAAACGAGTGCAGAAAATGAAATGACTCTATAATATGGAACGAAAGGGAGTACCATAATAAATTAATAATAAAGCCTTACCATAACTAATAAAAAAATGATTTTCAATTTTACCTAAGCTTATTTTTAGCTTAGAATTCGAATATTTCCTCTTATTAACCATTTCAAATTCGTATTTTCTCATCCGCTTGGCTACCCTGGCCGCGTGTCGCCTTCCTCTCTGCAGCGCCGTTCGATCAATCAATTTATTTTCACTGCGTGTGGATCCGGATCTCAATCCATCCGCAGGTTCTATTTAATTTTTTTTTTTCAAACTTGTTTGTATTTAATTAAATGCCATTGTGATTTTTTATAGTTTGATTAGAGAGGATTTTAAGGGAATCGGCGCTGACTTAGGTGATTTGCGATATTTTTGAATTATAATCTGAATTCTATGTTTATTACAGTACAATAGTTGTTGAAATATGAATTGCTATTATCTTGATACACCCATGTTAAAAAACTCACATTAACAAAGAAGCTGAACATTGAAATAGAAACAAATTTGGAAATGATTAAAACAGGGGTCACAATTGATCTCCACATAATGTTTATATATTGTTACCATGCATATTTATTGTGTAGGTTGCATTCAACTAAATCCTCCCTGCATCCCTTCTCCCTCTGTATCCGAGACAATGGATACTCTCTTCTCACTCCCTTACCCACGACTTTCACATTAATTTGCATAGTTATAAGTTAGTAATAACATGAAAGGATTTCATTGAAAATAAAAAAAATATTACCAATCCTAGTAATTTGGATGCTAATTAAAAATCCTAAAGATGTAAATCTCATCTACATTGGAAAATCTCCATCTACACTTAAATCTAAATTCTAAACCTCTGTCGTTTTCTTTATCGGGCGCCAATTCTATTGTGAGATGTAAATTCTTAAAAATTGACGATAAGGAAAAAAAAGAGGGAAGTACGTGCTTACTTATTAGATGAGATTCCATCCCCCCATCAAAAAAACCTAGCAGCAGTTCAGTATAATAAGAGAATCCCTGGTGAATTCATCCGGTATTTGCTATTATTATAATTAGGTTGTTCAGTATTTGTTGTATTACTATTTGTTATCTTGATTGCATTGATTAATTAAAATAAAAGAAATGGAAATGAAAAGAAGAAAATTTTAGTTAGCTGCTGTGTTCATCATTAATCTCCACATTAGCTACCTATATCATTAATCATCAATTTTCATTACAACAAGTTTTCTTCTCTGAAAAATACATATAAGTTTCCCTTTTTATTGTGTAGGTTTCTATTACTTACCTCCTTCCTACATACCTTGTCCTTGTACCACTATGGAAGGCAGACATATGCCTGAAGCCTAAGCCTGACACTTATGTCTATTATCGTGATAATGTTCCTTATGAACATTTTGTTGCTATTTCCCTTGAAGACGATGGTGCTAAATTTTACATATGTCCTCCATCTCTTCTAGTGAATGAATGTATATACACCGGGGCTAGTTGTAATAGTCTATTTCATTTTCATGATAACACGTTGGGTCATATTCTTTGGAACACGGCAACGGATCAGCTCAAGTTCCTTCCAAAGCCCTTACCTAAACTCTCTCCTCATGATTCTTTATTCTACCATCAATATGAAGATTACAAGGTGATGCAGAAAAATCAAGGACCTGTCTCACCTCTCAAACAAACAAGTCCTTGATTTTTTCTGTATTAACCCACTGCTGAGCTCAATTCATACGCAGGTTCTATTTATTTATTCTTCTAAACTTGTTTGTAGTAGTATTTGTTTAAATGGCAATTATTTTTTTATTGGTTAGAGAAGCTAACAAGGGAATCGTGAGTTTCTGTAAATTCTATGTTTGCTATAGTTAGATTGTTCAAACACACTTTGCGAAATTAATTTCAAATCGAGAATATTAAGCAAAAGAAAAGTGAAGCTAAAAAAATAAAGAAAACAGAGTTTACAATTAATGTAATCATAATTTTAATTTAAAGTTATCATCTTTATGGTGCAGTTTGGTATCAGCTAAATCCTCCATGCGCCAAGTATTTTTGGTATCAGCTAAATCCTCCCTGCGCCAACTATTACATACCTCCTCCCTTTATACGTGAGTGTTTCCGAGAAAATGCCAATGGTCTGGCAATTAATCTGGAGATTACAAAGTGATGCAAAACAGATGGCGTTGTAAACCTTGGTATTACATTGACCTGCATTCACTCAAAACTAACACCATGCCCCGCGTTTGTTAATGGTTGAAGAAAACACTTGTGCTATTGTGTCTCGGGTTTTTTTATTGACTGCGTGTTCTCCTTTCGTTGACATTTCTACTCAAACCTTTTCCACCCTCGTTATTATTTTCTAGAGTATAAAGGGTTGTTAAGTGCTTTTGAGTACTACCATGATGGTATATATCATGGTGTATATCGTGCACCTCGTCTTTGGATTATGAAGGATGAATCGTGGTGTTCCAATACCGTTATGGTTTTCGCAGGATGGTAAACTACTCTATTTTGCTGGCTTGATTGAAGCATCTTGGCGTCGGTTGCACTTCGGGTAAGCCAGTGATGATCCCGTTTTTTGAGATCTCCGTTGAACTCAGTGGCAATGGAAGCTAGACGGCTCAGAGCGTTTCAAGGAAATGGAAGCTGGAGGAGTACATATGTCGGGCTGTTTTTGTAATTACATATATTAGGAGAAGAATTTGGTTTGATTATTGAATTCAATAGCATATGCTGGCAATGCAACTTCTTTTATTGCTTGTTGAATCAATGTTTTGTTCGAGTAAAAACTGTTTTAATACTATTGGGAATATATGAGTTCGATGATGAACATATGCTTCAAAAAAGCTTTTGGAATTAAGACATTTGAGTTTAAAATGAAGTCTGATGCAACCAATCTAACTAATCAAAATATTTTTGTTTGTCTTGAAATTAATTGAAGTTAATATTAGGTGTTGAGAATGCTGAGTAAAATTTTCAGAGCTTAGTAACATTTTAAGAAATGAGTAACTTTAATCTTTAATGATTTTAAATCATCAGTTTTATAAGTGAAATAAAGTTTTGGAAATTTATTACCAAATCATTCTTGTAAATTTAATTCCAAGAGTTATGTTAATCAGCACATAAACAAAATGAATGTAAGCATGGTCACACACTTGCCTCCTAAGATAACTGAATCATACAGTATTTTCTATGATATAAATACTTGACTACAAAAATATAAATACCAAAATCATTTCATTGCACATTCCGGACATTCTTGATAGGGGTTCAAGAAAATACCAAACTAAAAAATCTTGAACATTGAAAGATAAGTATTTGAGTGTAACTTGCATTTTCAGCAAAAAGTTCATTCCGAAATGGAACCAGTAATTATCTATAAATTGCACAAAGATGCGCATAAACAGCACAACTGTAGAGTGTGGGCTATACTTTATTGGAAATAAGTTAGTAAAGGGGAAAGCGAAACTATAAGCTCTACTTAGTATGATGATATGGAGATAGGAATGATCTGATATTTTCTTTGTATTTCTTATTTCATTTCCTCTTTTATTACATTTTAGCAAGCAAATAAAAAGAATAAAACTCGAAATTACATTTCATTTATAAAGATTGATGATGTAGATTTTTTTAACGATTAAAATTAAAATAGGATTTGATTTTTTTAATCAATTAAGATTTTGGTTGTATAGGTTTTGATTTTTTCAATTAGTGAAATAATAAAATAAAAAATTCAAAATTCATGTATCAATATTTGAAGTTTAGGCAAAAAAATCAGAAAAATTGAAAGATACTAGCTACTGAGGTAAGTTAGCATTATCAGCAAAAAAACTCCTATTTCGATCAATTAGAAATAGAAACATAGAATTATCTTTATTGCACAAAGATGTGCATAAACGGCACAACTGTTGGAAGCGGCCGAGTCGACTCAGGCTTCCGTTGACTTGTTGGCGGCGGTAAGGCGGTTTTGGTATGGCGCTGACCTTTTTTGCCGTGCTATTTCTTTTTCTTTAATCGCGGTCTACTGAAAGATTTAGTTAATTATATTATCCATGCTCCTCTTTCACATGTTTTTTCATTTAATTTTATTTTTGAGTCAGCAATGCTGTCAGTTGCATTTATATGTCAAGAACTCTATTGGTAATATTATCCATGACAATATATGTCGATAATTAATGGTGATAAATTATCAGTTCGTGAATTCTTCGATAAAATCCAAGCATGTCAAATGTTAAAAGTCACAGTTGCCTTGAGCCAAAGAAGTTTATTTAACCCATATATCAAGATTAGTTTGAGAGTGGAAGCTAATATTGATCATAAATTGATACTAACTTCCTTGTTTTGATAAAAAATAATTAAACATAATTTAGCAAGGTTGTTGAGGCTCAGATTTAGTGGAAAAAACAAACTGATCAATTGAGAGAAAGCATGTCCCTTATCTCAAGTTTGTTTTTCACATGAAAAAGCTAGTCCCAAATAAGTTATCTAGCGTGTTGATTGTAAGAAGAAAAAGTATGCCAATGAGATAAAATTCAAGAATCTAGCTTATCTGTAGAATTAAGATGCATCTGATGAAGAAATTAGAAAAAGGTACCAATCGATTAATTGATCATATAATTTGTTAAAAAAAACTAGCCAATATAACACTTTTAATCTTTTAAATTATTTTACTAAAAAAGTCCATTTCGAGAAATATGCATCACCCTACTCTAATTTCGCAATAATTTCGTAAGTTGTGGGAGTTTATTTGGAATCCACTTTAAACCTTTTACTTTCTAGTACTATATGATTTATTTTCTTCATGAAAATTAAAGAGAGAAAGAACAAGGAATGTTGGGACTTTTCTGGTTCACACGGTTAATAAAATACAAGTGGCAATATTTTCCCAAAATGACGAATAAATCGCAAGGGATCGAGAAATAAGTTGTCAACTAAAAACGTAAAGTTTGTGTTTTCAGTTTTCGGTTTTCGAATTGAGTGATTACTTAGTGTTGAAAAGTTGTTTGATTGCATTTGGTGAGGGCCAGCCATGATTTCTGTAATCAACAAAATATTACTAGTGTTAAAAACACGTGAACAAAATTATGACACCTTTTAAAACCATGAATTTATACCACAAAATTAGATTAGTTTTTGAGGATGTGCAATTTTTGTGCAAACAATTAAGAGTAAAATGAAATGATCTCAATTGCACAAGTTAGATGAACATAAGCTGCACAACCATATTATTAATCAAGAACACCGGGATCAATCGAAGCTTTATTAATTTATTAAAAATCAAAGACACATCACATTATTTACATCTCCTTTTATTTGGAGTAAACATAAAGCTTGCGTTCTTGTTAAGGGTTGAAGAAAGTAGCAGTGATGTTAACTTCTCGAAGTAAAATTGAAACGCACACCACCACAGTAAGCCCTCATGTACTGAGTGCTCCCGCTCTTCTGGTCAACATTCCAGTACTTTAACTCCGCGAAAACCTCAATCGCTAGCTCCTAGATCGAGGCCCGAGAAGGCCAGATTCGCCTCCAGCGCCATCTGGCTGCACGAACCGCGGGTGATGGAATCGGGAGATCTCCATGCGGTCGTAGGAGGCGGTGAGGGCCAGGCTGATGTTGCACTCGCCGGATGATAGGACGCTGAGCGTGGGGACCGCCGGGTGGGAGAAGTTCCACACCACGAAGATTAAGACGCCCTGGCAGAAGAAGGGCAGCGGGGGATGGTACGGGAGCGGCGGCTGCATAAGCAAGGCGGCTTCGGCGGCAGCGTAGGGAGCGACCATTGTCAATCGAGGGTTTGGTGTGTGAATGGAGATAGTGATGGTGAGGGTTTGTTGTGTGAGTGTGAGTGTGAGAGGAGTTAAATAGAGTGGAGTGAGATGACGTGTAGAAAAAGCATCTCGAAGACCCTGCTCCCTCCGCCCCACAAAAGATGTCACACTTGTGGGATTTGGGGAGGTTTTGTTTTGTGAGCTAAGTGAAGAGAATGTAGGAATATTAGCTCTCACAATATGATATTGAATCTGAGGGAATGAATAATTTATTGAAGTGCAAAGAGGCTATTTATAATAGCATTACAACGACTCAAATTGAAATAACAGTAGCTAAAAAGATGGTAACAATAAAATCAAATATGATGACTATCCTAAAGAATAGGACTTTTATTAACTGAATAACAAATCCTAACATTCCCTCCCTTAAACTAGATTGCCGAAGCAACTAGTTTACTGGTGCATTGCACACTTCCAGCTGATCCCTCAACCTTTGAAAAGATTCTAACTTTAGTGGCTTAGTTAACACATCAGCAATCTGCTCTTGTGTTCCACAATGCTTCAACTGCACGACTCCTTCTCTAGCCAACTCTCGCAGAAAGTGAAAACGAACATCTATGTGTTTGCTTCTACCATGCATCACCGGGTTCTTGGACAACTTAATCGTTGAGCTATTATCGCAGAAAATGGTAGTTCCTTCACTGCCTTCATAGCCAAGTTCCTTCAATATTCTCTTCATCCACACAGCTTGACATGAACACGCTGCAGCAGCTACAAATTCAGCCTCTGTTGTGCTAAGAGTAACAATTGGCTGTTTACGCGAAGACCAAGCAACAGCTGCTGAGCTAAGAACAAAGGCATAACCCGACGTGCTCTTTCTATCCTCCAAACAACCTGCATAATCACTGTCAGTAAAGCCAATTAGCTCCTTATTCCCTTCCTTCCTGTAAAGGATCCCGAATGCAGTTGTTCCTTGTATATATCGCAAGATCCTCTTGGCTGCCATGAGATGAAGTTCCGTTGGCTTTGATATGTACCTACTGATCAGGCTGACAGCAAACATTATGTCTGGTCTAGTTGCTGTTAGATACATCAAACTTCCCACCAGCTGCTTAGAATGGGTGCCATCAATCTCCACACCATTTTCATCTTTAAATATCTTGGACCCTGGAGTGATAGGATTCTGAACTTCATTGCTGCTCTCCATCCCAAATCTTTTCAAAATCTCCAGAGCATACTTCTTTTGGCTTATAAATATCCCCTCACCAAACTGCACCACTTCAATACCGAGAAAATACCTCATTTTTCCCAAATCTGACATATCGAACTCATTCATCATCGAATCTTTGAACTCACAGATCATAGCCTCATCATCTCCTGTATAAATTAAGTCATCAACATACAAGCTAATAATCAAACGTTTACCTAGCTTGTTAGTTTTGATGAAAAATGTCTGCTCGCTGTCACATTTCCTGAAACCTTCTCTTAGGAAATAAGACTCAATCCGGCTGAACCAAGCTCTGGGTGCTTGTTTGAGTCCGTACAACGCCTTGTTGAGCTTATAAACCTTATGAATTTCATCTTTCACTTCATAGCCCCTTGGTTGTTCAACATAGACATCCTCCGTCAACTCTCCGTGGAGGAATGCTGACTTAACATCAAATTGATAAATATTCCAGCCCTTTTGTGCAGCAAAGGCAAGAATCATACGGACTGTATCCATTCTAGCAACTGGTGCAAACACCTCCTCATAGTCAACTCCATATTCTTGTGCATACCCCTTTGCAACTAAGCGAGCTTTATACTTCTCAATCTCTCCAAGCTCATTCAACTTCGTTTTGTATATCCATTTGAGCCCAATGCTTTTAGCTCCTCTTGGTAGCTCTGTTAGAGACCACGTTCCATTCTTCTTAATTGATTCCATCTCTGAATCCATGGCTTCCCTCCATTTATCAGCCTTTACTGCTTCTTCATAAATGATTGGATCTGTACTAACAAAGAAAGCCAAATTGACATTAATGTCTTCATCAGAGAGACCAAGATTATCACCAGTTTCATAGTCCTTCATCCATGCCGGAACTCTTCGATTTCTGCCTGCTTCTAAGCTATCAGATTCTGGAGAAGTTTCTACACATGCTTCTGGCGAACTTTCTGCACTTGGAAGTACTTCGTCATCAGAATCTGCATCTTCTCTTCCAGACCCAAAAGATACATTTTGCTCTTCTTCATTTCCACATTCCAAGTCTGGCAGAATTTGATCTTCATAACTGTTATCCCAATTCCACTTCTTCTCCTCCTCGAATACAACATCACGGCTTATCACAACCTTTCTTGATACCGGATCATAAAGCTTGTACCCTTTTGATTCATCACTTACTCCTAATAGAACACAGCTGTAGCTCTTGTCTTCAAGTTTGGTCCTTCGAGCATCAGGAACATGGGCATGTGCAATACTTCCAAAAATTCTGAAATGCTCTACAGATGGTTTAACTCCACTCCAAGCTTCCTCGAGTCACATCTTTCACTGATCGTGTGGGGCTCCTGTTCAACACATAGATGGTCCAATTCACAGCCTCGGGCCAGAAGGTCTTTGGAATACCTTTTTCAGATAATAAACATCTCACCATGTTCATTACTGTCCGATTTTTCCTCTCCGCAACGCCATTCTGTTGTGGGGTATAGGCATTGGTTAATTGCCTCTTTATCCCATTCATTTTGCAATAGTCATTGAATTCTCTTGAAGTGAATTCACCACCACGATCTGTCCTAAAGCACTTAATGCCCAAACCAGTTTCTTTCTCCACAGAATTTTTAAAGAATTTGAAAGCAGCAAATGCATCTGACTTTTCAGCTAAGAACTCCACCCATGCTTTTCTACTGAAATCATCGAAAAGCAGATCAGATACCTTTTATGGCTGTTGGAGATCGGAGATATTGGTCCGCACAAGTCAGCATGAACAAGTTCCAGTTTCTGGGATGCTCTCCCTGTGCTCCTTTTGGGAATTGAGTCTCGATGTTGTTTTCCCTTCAAGCAATCAGTACATACATCGCTGGACTCGGAGAACTTAGGCAAACCTCTCACCATTTCTTTGAGCTGCAAAGTCTTGAGGCCTTTATAGCTGAGATGACCATATCTACAATGCCATAACTGAGCTAAATCTTTTGTTGTTGCTTGAAGACACACTTCCTCTTTCATTTCCTTATTAGTAACTCCAGATAGCAAAACAAACATTCTATTTGCAGTCATTTTGGTTTGAATGATCAAACCTCTTGATGGATGGTATATTTTGCATTCATTTGACTGAATTAGAATGGCTAACCCTTTCTCCTGCAGCTGCCCAACACTTAGAAGATGATTCTTCAACTCCGGCACATAAAACACTCCACTTATTCTGTGAGTGACACCATTGAGACACAATCTCACATAGCCCTTTCCAGCTACACTCATCTTCATATTGTTTCCGAGATTAACCATCTGCTTGAAATCTTCATCCAGCTCACAAAACATTGATCGATCTCCACACATATGATTGCTGCAACCTGAGTCGAGGAACCATACATCATTTCGACTTGCTTTATGCAACTCTACATAAGCCATGAGAAGCATTTCTTCAGTGTCATTTATCTCCGCGTAATTGGCCTGCTTTTGCAACATTGGACACTCATATTGATAGTGTCCAAGCTGATGGCATTTGTAACACTCAACAGTGGCTTTGTTGTAGAATTGGGGACTTCTTCCTCTGCCTCTTCCTCCTCTGAACACAGCTCTCCCACGACCTCGTCCACCATTCCTTTCTTCATGTGTTACTTTGAGTGCCTGCTCTTCTCCATGACTCCGGTGAAACTTTTGTTCATGCACAATCAGTGAACTTTGCAGTTCATCAATTGTGAGTGAATCAATATCCTTAGATTCTTCGATCGAGACAACTATATAGTTGAATTTCTCGGTCAAAGTCCTAAGAATCTTCTCGACGATGGTGCTTTCGCTCATCTGCTCACCATAACTCCTCATCTGGTTAGCAACAATCATGACCCGTGCAAAATAGTTGGTGATGGTTTCACCTACTTTCATCTCCAGAATCTCGAAGTCTCTTCTCAGTGCTTGTAGGGATGCACGCTTCACCCTAGCATTTCCTTCGAATTTCTTTTTCATGGAATCCCATATCTGCTTCGAGGTGCCTTTCTCCAGAATTTGCTCAAGAATTGTCCTGTCAATCGCCTGGAACAGGTAATTCTTTAGTTTGAGGTCCATGGTCCTCAATTCCTCCAGTTTCTTCCGGTCAGCATCACTTAACGATGCTCCTGCATTTGGTTCTTCATAACCAATCTCAACTTGACTCCAATAACCTTTAGATCTCAAAAGGTTTTCCATCAACATGCTCCAATGATCGTAATGACCATCGAATCGTGGTATGGCGGGCTGCATAAAGTTTTTCTCTTCACTCATTTTTTTCGTGACTCACTCAAAAGTTGTTGCTTTCTTTTCTCAGATCCCAGTGGGGGCTCTGATACCAGAATGTAGGAATATTAGCTCTCACAATATGATATTGAATCTGAGGGAATGAATAATTTATTGAAGTGCAAAGAGGCTATTTATAATAGCATTACAACGACTCAAATTGAAATAACAGTAGCTAAAAAGATGGTAACAATAAAATCAAATATGATAACTATCCTAAAGAATAGGACTTTTATTAACTGAATAACAAATCCTAACAAAGAAAAAATATAATATTTGTATTAATGTGTGAGAGAACTTTTTCCAAAAATAGAAATGTGACATCTTTATTGGGACAAATTAAAAGAAAAGTGAGACATCTTTTGGGGGAAGGAGGGAGTATTTGACGTAAGTTAGCATTTTCACCAAAAAAAACTCCGTTTATTGAAATTGCACAAAGATGAGCATAAACTGCACGCACAACTGAGTCGACTCGGCTGAAAACAAAATAGAAATACAGAAGTGATCTAAGGAGATAATGAGATTAACGTGATGGTACAAAGTGTTGCGAAACCTTTGAGGGGAATATTAGTTCGTGGAGTAAATTATTTGTTTGATTGAGTTCACATTGGAGTATTACTTATTCTCGTGCTCACTCTTTCTAGACACGACTTTTAACTTTCAACAAAAATTAATTTCAGATTTTGACTGAAATTTGGATGTAGTATGTGTTTATGTAGGAATCACTTAACTAATTCTAGTTGATGAGTCTATAGAGGAGATGCGAATAAATTGAGATTTTCTTTCATTCCTTGCATATTTTCATTCCACTTCTTCCTTTATTCAATTGTAACAAGCAAATAATTTTAAAAAAAATAAAATAAAAGTATCTTTTATTTCATTCCACCATCAACCTAATTTTCAAAAAAAATAAAATGGCGTTTTGATAGTCAAATGAGATTCAAACATTTAAAGTTCATAGTTGATATCAACATTTGAAGTTAGCAAGAAAATATTACAACATGTTATAGGAAGTAAGTTAGCATTATGAGCAAAAAAAAAGGTCCCATTTTCCTTATTAAGAAATGGAAATATAGAATTATGTTAATTGCAGCATAAACGGCACAACTGTAGAAGCGGCTGAGGCTTCCGTTGACGGTTTTTGTAAGGCGTTGAGCTTTTTGAATAATTTGTAATTGTTCGCTATTTCTTCTTTTTTATTCAAACTATGTTCGTCAATAATATTATCCGTAATCCTCGCGCTTTTTCGTTTCATTCCGTTTTTTAGTCAACATTGTTTGTCAGTAATATTATCCAACAAAATCTGTCGATAATTACTAATGCCTAATGGTTTATTGCCAGTTTGTGAATCTATCGAATAAACTTCAATTTTATTATCTCTGAGCCCTTGTCGCATGCTTTTTTCGTTTTATTTATTTTTTACTCAAAGTTTCTATCGCATGCATAATGCATTTATTTGTCGGGTGTGTTACCGGATTGCACCAAGAGGACGACCAAGGAAGGCTGCGGAACAGCGACGAAAACCTAGTGTTGGGAACTAGGGATTTCGAAAGAGACGTAAACCGGATGGGGAAAAGAGAGAGGGTTTTGGAAATTGATAATTATATTTTTTATTTTAAGTCATGCGTCTGCCAAAGTGATCGTCGATAATAGCGTTATTTTTGGGCATGTCGTGCTTTTTTGTTTTCATTTTATTTTGAGTCAACACTGTCTCAGCAGCGACGAGCATCATCGACTCTCGTTGCTCGCTGTTGGGTCCATTGAGATTTGAGATAAAATATACTCCCTCCAATCTCCTGCCCTATAATAATAGCTAACCATCCTTTTTTCTCCATCCCAAAGCTATAGTTCACTTTCCTTATTAAGTTTGCATTAACTTCAAATGGCATAGTTCAGTATCCATTACTTTAATTTCAAATGTTAAATTCGCAATTACCTTCAGCCAAATAAATTTATTTAATCTAGGAACCTAACATTAACAAGGACAGACACGATTAAACGCGGAATTTCGAAATGAAGATGTAAATTTGATAAATTCCAACTTTTGACAAAATATAATTTACAACGATGATTTTAGTTGAGGCTCGGATTTAGGGGGAAAAACAAACTCAATTGAGAGAAAATCACGTGACTTATCTCTAGTTTGTTTTATACATGGAAAGTGACAAGGTTTTCATCATGATTCATAGATAATAAGGGTATGTTTGGTAGCCCCATAAAAGTCATAAAAGACCATAAAAGGACTTCTTCTTCCTCCTTCTCATACGTTTGGTAGATATCAGATTTATCTGCAAACCCGGTAGAAAAAATCCGGATCTTGCAGGATTTGAGATTAGATTCAGCCTTTGAGGCATTCCACTATCCGAGACAAAAGCAGGTATTATTTTTTCTCAACTTGTCTGATACCTGATTTGTAGCTTCATGCCTAATTTGCCCTCCCTTCCACCACTATTCGACATCTACAACTGCATACCCATAACCACAAGACAAAGACACTGCTTCACGGTGGTGCCGCCGTCGTGGCTCGCGTGGAGCCCCAACTGCCAAGGCGGCACGACGCTTGGATGCCCGCTGCTGAGCGATTTCGGCTGCAATGTGCCGTCGCCGGAGCCGCACCCCACGAACCGGTTTTTATCGGATAGTGGTGGAAGGGAGGGCGGAGTAGAGGAGAATTGGGGAGTCTTTGAGGAGGATTTTGCTCCTGTCAATCTCCGTTGTCCTGTGAGTAGTGTTATCATAAATACTTGCAAAGTTGGGCATAATTTGAAAGAGGTCTGTTGTCTACTTCTCATGAGCAGATTTATGGAGTCTCTTATTGATTCATTTTGTGACTCGTGAGCATAGTATATTTCTGTAATTTTGTGAAATTCTTTGGTTTACTTAACATCTACATTTGTAGTCAATGTTATGAATTTGCCATCATGAATCAGCATTTCTACTTGGTGCAACCTTGTTTCTTTGTTTACGGTTGCTATTTCGGTGCAATAGTGATGAAACTGAATAGCCTGTACTCTTATGATTGAATAGCCTTTTTGCAGTTGGGAGGACCCCTAAGGCGATAGAGAAGGGGGGCGAAGAGAGGGAGGGAGAGGCAGAGAAGGGAGACGAAGTGAGGGAGGGAGAGGCAGCGGGGTCACGAGGAAGAAGAGAGGGAGAAGAGAGTCATTTGCCTTAAAAAAGGAAGGACATAAATGGTAGCACAATGTTTAGTATGACTTTCCAGTAAATTGACTTTGGCCTACCAAACAATGATTTAGGCTAAAAAAGGTGTGTACCAAACATCATTAAAGCCAACATTAATAATCTAAAATTGTTGTAATTCACGTTAACTGGGATTCCAGTAAAAGCCCAAGCTTGCTACCAATCATGCCCTAAAAATATACGCTATGTTAAAAAATAAATTATCTAAAAAATTCTTAATAACTATGAAAATAAATTAGAAAGACGCATAAAATAAATAAATAAATAAATTCCTTCTAATATTTTTAATCATTTGATTAATTGCCAAAAAAATCCATTTAGAAAAATATGCATCACCCTACTATAATTAATATCTCAATAATTTCATAAGTTATGAGCCATTGGAATCCACTTTAAGTTATTAACAAAATTTCAAATGTCAAAGCTAAGTCACAGCGGCCTTGAGCCTAAGAAATTTATTTAATTTATATATCAAGATTAGTTTGAGAGTGGAAGCTAATATTGAACATAATCTGATGACTTCCTAGTTTCGATAAAAATATAAATTAGACATAATTTAGCAAGGATGTTGCCAATAGTTGAGGCTCAGATTTAGGACAAAAATAAACTGAATTGAGAGAAAGCATGCCCCTTATCTTAAGTTTGTTTTAAACATGACAAGTTAGTGCCAAGTAATTAGCATGATGATTGTAAGATGAAAAAGTATACCAATGAGATAAAATTCAAGAATCTAGCTTATCTATATATAGAACATGCATCTGATGAAGAAATTAGAAAATGATACTCCTACATATATATGAAATTAAAATAGAATTACAGAAGAGATGAGAAATACTCCATAAGGAGAGCTTAATGTGAGAAAGTGAGATACAGAGCAAGAGAGAGACTGAGAGAGATACGATAGATATGAGACAAAAAAAAAATCACACTACATTTATTTATTAATTCATTCTTATAAGGTATTTCATCCTTTTTAATTCATAGATCATAAAAATAAATGCTATATTGAAAAAATAAATCAAATTAAATAAAAATTTCATTTCGAGAAATATATATGCGTCACCCTACTATAATTTATCAATAATTTCGTAAGTTGTGGGCGTTTGGAAAAAAAAATCCACTTTAAACTATATATATAGTGCTAGTATGATTTACTTTCTCCATGAAAAGGGACGTAGAACAAGGAATGTTGGGACTTTTCTGGCTCACACGGTTAATAAAATGGAAATCTATAATACTATATATTTGATAAATTTGAATTTAGTTTAATATATTTATCACTTATACCCAAATCCCATTAATCCCATTCCCTGATAAATCTTCTAGACAAACAGACTGCAGTTACAACTTACAATCAAGCAAATCATGTCCTATTAAATATTATTCTGTTTTTGTATTTTATTTCATTTTCGATGTATGCTTTGTGAATTCTGTAATCACACTATATAGATGATGTGTATATATCAATGAATTGAACAAATAAATAGATGGAACAGACAAATGCTGGAGATAAACCAATTATATCTCTATAACGCTTTATCAACAAGTGGCAATATTTTCCCAAAATCACGAATAAATCGCAATTTAAGAAAGGGGAGAAATAAGTTGTCAATTTAAAAAGTAATGTTATAATTGCTTGTGTTTTCCGTTTTCATTTTTCTAATTGAGTGAGTACATTTTGTTGGGAAACTTGGGAAGGGAATATTACTAAAGTAGTGCGTGGACAGATATATCAAAATTTTGCTTGATTGAATTTGGTGGGGTACAAAAATCAAAATCAAATTGATTAAGTTTATCTCATACTACTTAGTACTTATTCTCGTGTTCAATCTTTCAAATAAACGAGTTTTAATACTTAATTAAAGATTTTGAGTAGAAAGTTGGACGTGTGTCTTTATGTAGGAGTCTATTTACTAATTATTATTGACTGAGTATGTGGTGTGGACCATACATTTTTATTATAAAGTTAACAATTGGAAAGTGAAATTATAGGATTGTTTTTAGTATAAAAATTGAACACATTCTTATGTGGCGTGTGAAAAAAATGAAAGAGCCTGACCAATTGTCTAAGGTCTTCCAACTCACTCGTCAACAAGTAAGGAATCCATGTCGTCAATGACTAGAGGTGTCAATTGGGTTAGACCGACCTCGCTAGAAGCCCACTAAAGTACTTAACTCTAATTAACCCTGTCATACGTGGAAGAAAAAAAAAATGTGCTCCCATAATAGATTGGATTTGTGACTTCCTAATTTGTTTGTACTCTTATGTCTTTTAATAATGAACACGTAGTTACTCTCTGAAAAAATCACAACCCCTAATCAATGGGGACATGATTAATAATGATATACACATAAAACGAAACAAAAAAAAAATGAAATACAAGTCGTGTCACATTAAAAATTGAAACTAAATCATTACTTTTAATTAAAAAAAAATAGTTGTGGAGCTGAGCGGTGATTATATTGGCCACATTGTTTGCTTGGAATCCAAGAAATTACCAGAAAGCACCCTCTCGAAGCTACTCCGAAGCCCCACACAATCTGCACGATTATTTATTAAATTCCCCATTTAATCCCCACGCCACAATTTATTGCCACCTATATCCCCTCTAAACCCACTCCCTTTCCCTTCCTATATAAAAACCCCCTCCTTTTTCCCGTGAATACGACGCGGATTCATGGTGGACCACGGCGTTTTCCCGGTCTCCTTCTTCGACGGCGAGCGGGAGATGGACATCGGTGACGTCAGACTCACCCCTGCCATGGACTACAAGTCCTTCCAGCTGATTCTCAGCGAAATGATCGGGATCTCGCCCAATCAGATCTCGATATACCTCGTCAGTCGGAGGAGGACCAGGAAATCGCCGTTTTCCGACGATCGCCGCCGAATTCCGGTCACCGGTAAGGCGAACTTCGCCGCGATTTGCCGCCTGAAGGAGTGCTGCTTCCTCGTCATTCTGAAGCGGTCGCGCAAGTCGAGGAGCCGCAGGGAGAGGATGATCGGCGGCGGAGGAGCCGATTTCGCGGCTCGGATCGCTCAGCCGGAGCCGCATCTGGTCCTGCTTAGGAGGAGTCAACCGGCGCCGCTGTGCGGAGGAGGAGGCGCGGAATTGCAGTTTCCGAGAGGCGATTTGTTTGATCCGACGTGGCTGGCGGTGGACGGAAGCGGAGATCGCGGCAAGGCCTTCTGCGAGGAGTGCTGGAACGCGGAGAAGAACGGAGGTACGACATCGTTTCACCACTGCATCAATGATGCCGTGGTAACTCAATTCGCCACGCGATTAGGGCCGATTAATCGGCCGAATAAATGCTATTAAAAGCAATTAACTCTATATTTTGCGTGAATAGATTAGATTAACTATTTCTGGAAATCGGGCTCTAATGAGCCATGATCTGATGGGTGCGGCCCATGGCAACACCGTGGGCGCGAGCTCCGTACGTAGGCAGCTTCATCTGCGTGATGACATTGCGATTGACCATTATGCCACTGGGCCTATTAACGGTTATTTTGTTCTTTTGCTATTTCAGAAGGGTAATATTGTAAATTAACGGTTGGATTAATATTGAAGATCTTAGATATGAATTTCAATGATATTATCTTATAATTTTTTATGTATCATGATAATGTTATGGTGGATTTAGATTTCGTTTTATATTTCTTGGTTGAACGAATTTTTGTTTTGGGAAGTTTGAAAGTTGAACGACCATAACAAAATCAACCCTCTCTTCTCTATTATTCTACTTATGTGGACCCACTTTTAGATTTATTGACGGATTTAGTGTGATTTTCTGTTACTCAAATCTTAGTCTAATTTTCTTTTTATTATTTACAGTTGTCAATAAAGAAAACTTACTTTTTTATGTGAATAGTACTTTTTGTACTCATTAACTAGGAATTATTATAGTAAATGGAATACTAAAAGCAGATTAAGTAACAATTTCCAAAGAAAGTTTTTTTTTTCCACCGTCCCAAAAAAGTAATTTATTTTATTGTTTTAGTCCATTCTATCAAATTAGTCCATTTCTATTTTTGAATATTTTTGGTTGATTTGGCTCTGGTGATAATTGACATAGTAACCTTACCTAAAACATGTATTACTCCCTCAGTCCATGAAGGGGGTATTCGGTTTGCAAGATTGTATCCGAATTAAATTTGTAATGTGTTTGGTTCATGAAATTCAACCCCACAACTCAATCCTAGATGGATAATCATGGGATAATTAGTCATAGCTAACTCCATAAGACTAAAATAGTCTAACAACTCAATCCTAGATTGTATCTTGATATTATTTTATCTTGAAAACCGAACACTATCGAAATGTTGTCTATATTTGCTCTACCAAGTTTTAAAAAATGTGAAGAAAAGTGAGGGAAAAAAGTTAGTAGAATGTGGATCTCACATTTATATATTAATTTTATAATAGAATATGAATGTAATGAATTAGTAGAAAGTGGGGTCCATTTAAAAAAAAAAAAAAAGAGCAAAATGAACAACATTTCACAGATGGACTGAAATTGAAAAACTAGACAATATTTTACGGACCAAGGGAGTATTACTTAGTGAGGAAGATTTAGTAACATATTCCAAAGAAAGCTTTATATAAAGAAATAACATAACACAAAATATTATCCACATGAATAACTATGGGCTATATAGGGCTCACTAGTAAATTTACAAAAAAGAATTAGTGGAAGCTATAATTATAATACATGGGCTATGAATAGTTTCACCTTTAGCTATTTAATGGATTACTATATCCACCTTTTGGGCTTACAAATTAACATTCAACCTCAGATTTGAGCCAGGCCCATATCCATTAAATGATTAAATCCATCCAACCGAACTGATTCAAGTAATTCATCCCTTTTCAACAATAAATTTATTATCAAAATACCATAAATTTATAAGTCGCCGAACAAAATTATGAGTATGTTATTTAATTTTTTATTGTATGATTAAAAAATTTTGAAGAGCCATTCGATCGAAATCCAATTCTGAAATTTAACTTGAGGTTTCGAGTTGAAATCCTTTCAACTGTTTGGTTTAATTCAACTTTGTGATCAGTTTGGTTTCACATTTACTACTAATTTTATTGTGTTATTTGGGTTATTACGGTTGTAGCAATTAATTAGTTGATTAAAAAGAAAAGATTTAATCCCCCGCCCTTAAAAAAATCATTTTTCTTATAATCATTGTATCAGAATTTAAAAGCAAAGATATAGAAAAGTAGATTCCTAAATGCACTATCTATTGCGTTTATTTGATAAATATTATTAGCAGACTATAGTCCAAAATTTCGCCTTGATATCATAAGTAGGCTTATTGAAAGAATTGATCAAAACAAGCAAAGATGATGCCTAATCATGATTTAATTAAAACATAAAGACATGGCTGGCAAACTTAGTGGATTGATTAATTGGAAGCATAACACTTACTTTAATACTTTAATGTGGTTTTTAGGTCACTCAAACTGTTTGCCTCCTTAATTTGTAAGCATAAAGCGTTAATTGTAGTTTTTATTTTTAATTGAATAAAAGCCTCGAAACACCAATAGCGGTCATCAAAAAAGTTTCAACCCAACCAAAACACGGACAACAAAATTCACCAAACTAGAACAAACAACAAGCCAACAAACAAAGATACAAAAGAAACGAACACCAAAACCACGACCAACACACCTCCCGTCAACAAAGAAAGCAACAAAGAGGCAAAAGCAACACCACTGCCAAAAGCCAAGAACTATCCCAACCGTAAGCAAAAAGAGGCGAGATGAAGTTCACCTTTGTAACATTTGGCAAGTGGTATTGATTCTTTGACAACTTCCAGACCATCTTCTAGCTTTGACCAGCTAGTCACACATTTCTCCTGGTAGGAAAGGAAAGTTCGGGCACCACCCAATTTAATTCATGAGCAGTGTGTCCACAAAATGAGTCTTTTTTCAACATCCCAATTTGGTTCAAATTTTGGAAAATCACTTGTAGTTTAAGTCACAGTTTGGAGTCATTTGTAAAAATTACCCAAATTTTTGAAAATGCTAGGAGTAGTATTTATAATGAAAATCCAAATGATTTTATTAAAACTATTTTTTTAGCTGATTTTTTTTATCACAGCCTGAAACTCTGCGGTTTGTAATTGGATATATAATATAATGTGATTTATTTTACTTAATTTGAGATATTTTATAAACAGCATAATTTTCTTTATATCTTGATATTAATACAATCAAATGATTTATTTATCTATATATGAGTTCGTCTCCAACCCTAGTTAGGAGAAAAGCAAGTTCTTACGCGTTCTAGCTAGCGTTAGGTATCTTGATACTTTAATTTTTCTTTTTATTACTAATGGATTTTGATATCCAAAAAGATTTTCTATCTAGTGGATGAGATTTTATTTATTTATTCATATATATGATGGAGAGTAACATGTCACACACATACACAAATAAATTCAATATAATACAAAAACTTATCTGATTAGCACCCTCTCATTGATTAAGATTTATGAAATGATAATTCTACTCTGATCAGTACTTATAAACTGATATTCTTATCACTTAGAGTTCAATTGTATTTGAAAATTGAATATAATACTAAATATATCTTGACCCATAATTACTTATAAATGTTGATGATTTTTTTTAGAGAATTTCAATGAATGTATATGTTAATAGACGATTTATTTAATTAAATTCCAAACAAATCTCACCTTCTGTCTCTTCATATATAGATATGGATTATGCACTTATAAAACTTTCCTAAATTTTTTTATTCATATTATGAATCAAATGCGAGCTCAAAATATTTGAATTTGATTTGTCCCATTTATAAAGTTGTGTAGAGTTGCATGTTGTGGAAGTGAGCTCTGATTATTCAGATTGGTTTGAATCTAACTTGTTGCTTTTGGATGCTTATAATCATATTAGGACAAGCTGACGTAATGCAATCGCACTCATCTATACATGTCTGAAAATCTATCTCTCTCTCTGTCATTTTATTTGTTTTTATTTATTAATGCAAATTTGAAGTAACTCTTACTAAAACTTCATCCACGTTTATAGCATTTCATTTCTCTAAGATATAACGATTTTGGAAAGTGTTTGCATGGATCATTATATTGGAACTTTTGAGGGCCATGTTCTTAATTGACTTGATGGTTAAGGTGGTGTGGGGTTATTAATGATATGTCTCCACAGATGGATCATTAATATCATAGAAAAAATTTCGTGTATCCAAATAGTCCATGAGATGACATTAAACATGAAAATTCAGTTTTTTTTGTCAAAATTTCAAAAGGGAGCAAAACATAATGATATTACCAAATAAAACTTTATTGAAAATAATTGATAACAAGATATTAATTAATTATACTATATATCCCCTTTTAGGAAGTTTAACAATAGTATAAATATACTATCTCCCTAGTTAATTATATTGCTAATCAACATGGACAACCACCATCAATCTTTTCACCTAACTAGAACAATCCAAATCTATGATCGATTAGTACATGTGTTCCTGTACTAGTAAAAGTGAATCCCACGTCATCCAATTAATTTTATCAATCACATGGGTTAATCATGCTTAAGAATGTTAATTAACAAGTCATAATAGTGATTCTAGAATATGCCTTCATGCACACTGCAATTTGGGTGGTGGAGATTGTCAGCGATGAGACAGAGATACAACAAATAATTTTAAAATTAATAAGTACATCTACTTTTCAAAATTTCAGACGAAATAAAAAAAAATATGCAAGTTGATCTGTGAGGCTATAGATCATCTTAAAATAAATAAGTTGGTCAGAGAATTGCAGTGGGATCTTAATTTGGGACAAAAATTGTTGTACCATCGAAACTATATTAGGTTATAAAAGTATATATTAAAAAAAGTGCAACTAGTTGTATTGTGGCGTCAATTTTAGACTTTCTGAAAAATAAAAGGTGCGATTAGTGGTGCCCAAATGATTTTTTCAGACCCATTAATTAGTTTCTGCAATTAATTAAAATATAGGTTTGAATTAAATTAATATTCTTTTTGTCTTCCATCAAACCTTTTTGTCTTTTATATTGACTAATTAAATCAAGAAAGATTGATTAGGACTAATCTTTATTGGATTTCAAGTCTGCTACGGAGGTCGTACTAATAGCTACATTTTTTGGTCGGTTTAGTGCTTTCCATCCCATCATAAACCACCCATTAATTTATGTTTTGTTTCATTTGTTAATAAATGTCGTGTCTTAATTTTGTTCTTAATTAATGGTATCAAATTATACTGAAATTGTACATAGATTTTATCTATAATCAGTGCACAAAGTGAGAATTGACCTTTGATCTTACGAGGAAATAGTGTAACGTGTATTTGATTTTTTTTCTATTTATACTATAAAGTTTGAAGAATTAAGAATTTAGTAGTCACATTCGACAATGAAAAAACTAGAAAAAATAATTTGATTTTCTTCACTTTAAAATGTATAATCTTATACGTGTGGCAATGTATCCGAGTTCCCCGGTTGCACAACTAAGGCAGCATGAATAACACGTATATTAATTAACACTAAATTGGACAAATATAAAGTAGGAAAATTTACAATATTAGTGGTTAATATGAAGAAGTTAAAAGTCAACCATCATTGACATTTCATTTTCAACTAGACATGGAGACATTAGGTGATTCTTAGGCAATGTAGTTGGCTGGCGTTGTCTTTTACTAAGTTTTATTTTGTTGGAATATTATCGTGTTGTCATTTTTTTTATCTTAGCTCTTGAAATTTGGCTTTTAACCACTTGTCTCAAATCTTTGCTTGCTGAGTATTGTTTCGAGCATTTTCAACTAATAAAAAAAATAGAGACATTTTTAATTTATTTTTGGTATATTTTTGAATGACTATATGTTCTTCAAAACAAGGAATTACCTATATGTTGTTAAATAACACATGATCTTAACTAGATGTTCAATTTTCCACATAATTAATATTGTTTGGACTGAAAAATAAAATTGCAAACTTCAGCAAACATACTTGACAATAAATACTCATCCTATTTTTGACACGTTCTTACTAATATATGTATGAATATTTGACACGTTCAACCTATACTATTATATTTATGGCAATGAGACTTCCAATTAATATTCTGCTAAGGCCAAAAACTTGAGGTCAAATACTAAAGAGTTTCAAAAGTGAAATATTTGCAAGGACTAGAGCTGAATAGACACTTCAATGTTGACTTAAAAGAATAGGATCATTATATAGAGAGTTTTTGGCTTTTTAAACCAAAATATTTCTTCGAATTCCGATTTTTCCCATAAACTATGAGATTTGTTTTTAAAACCACGAACTTTCATTTCGTTAGGATTTTTCCCCGACGGGTCAACGACGAAACCCGGGTTGTCTACATGTCAATTTTAATCCTATTTGTCACTAAATTGATTACTTGGATCCTATTTGGCACAATATTACATATAGTCACAATTATTACATAACAAATGACAACTTTTGAATAAAAAACACAACTTTAACATTTTGAATTATGCTATTCGGGTCAGGTTGGGAAAATCCTAACGAAATGAAAGTTCGTGATTTTAAAAATAAATCTCATAGTTAATGGAAAAAATCAGAATTCGGAGAAAGGTTTTGGTTTAAAAAGCTAAAAACCCTTATATATATTGGTATCACTTGACTTATCAATTAACAGAATGCATAGATATTTTCCTTATTTGTGAAATTTAAAGTCCTTATAATGGGATCATTCTCTATCGTGCTAATCAATATTCGGTGCTAGAAGTTATACCCAAATATAATTTTAAAAAGTCAAAAGTTCAATTAAATAATTTACATGTGGATACCAAAAAGTGGTTAGATTAATCTTACAAACATTTGCTACGTGGCCGATGTTTGAAAATACTCTAAACTTGCGTTAGAAATATATTGTATCTATCGTCACTTTATCTATTTAAAATAGGGTATAAATTATACACCCAAGTTAATTATTTTAAGAGTTTGATAACAATTTTAATTTGATAGATACATAATGAAGGCCTCATGCTTATTTATATGTGAATCTTTAAGTTATAGTATAATCGTGTGATTAATAGAGATGAGATCATTTTAGAACTATCTTAAAATAAGAAATTTGAGAATTAAAATTCGTATAAGAAGTATCAGTATATGACTACAATTTTCGTATTTTCATATATAGGAAAATCAAATAAGCATTATAGAATTTGGCTCTTGAATATACATTATTTAATTAATCGGACTTATACGTATACATCATCGACCAAATTGTATAAAAATACACGGTCTCATGCATAAGTACTGCGACACTTATAGTATATTTGAACACTAAGCTAAATTAAACACTAAAAATAATAAATAAATAATAATTAATCAAGTAGTAATTATGTTCTTCTCCGGCACCTCCGCCTGAATCTCAACCACCACATGCTCACCATCATCCACAGGGCTAACAATCCCACGCCGATGAGCCTCGGTCGTCTTCACGCCCTCGAAACCCGCCTCCCTCGCAAGGTCGCCGACCGCCGCCGCGATTGCGTCGGCGAATCCAATGACGTCGATGAGCACCGACGCGGCGACGAGCAGCGGCGCCACCTCCTGCAGGTCCGAGGAGTTCTGCAGCACGCTCCGCAGCCGGTCCGCCGCCGCTTTGGCGCTCTGCAAGTGCGCCTCCGGCCGCCTCATTTTTTTCATTGCGGCGGCGATTTCGGCGAGCGCCTTGCCGGATTCCGTGCTCATTTGCCGGATTTGGGCGGTGAACTCCGACGGGGCGAGGGGTTTGGAAGTAATTGTGTTTGTGTTTAGGGATTCGATTAGGCATGCGCATTCCCTTGTTAGACCTCCGATTTTGGAGTATTGCTTCCATGGATGCTTCAATTTGAACTTGCCGTGGGGAGGCTCCCACCATGCAAAATTTGCCTACACACAATTAACAATTTTGACACAAAATTAATTAATTTATAATACCGAATCTAACTCATCACTATATTTGGATTTAAACTGAAAAATGACTCACACAATGGTGTATTTTAGACTTTAAATTTGGATCAATTCGATACAAGGCTACTCCAACCCGACAATTCAAAGGGGATCTCATTTTTATGTTCCAACTAACCAAGAACATAAATGGAAGTGTCCTAGAAAAGTACTATCTCCGTCCGTCTATTATGTTATCGACAAAATAAAAGGTCACTAATTTATATACTCACCAATGATTCCTCCGTAGCCTTGGAATTAAGCACGCTTTTATAGCTTTTGAGAAGCGATTTCTCGACATTCGTCCCACTTGAATCCTTGCTACTCTCATCCCCACCACAAGCCAAAAGTTCACCTCCAAATCCTGTTAACAAAAAACAAAATAAAATTAACACAATTAATTTTTTAGAAAATTCTCACTTAAAGAATCCAACAACGTGATTACCATTGCCATTGTCTCCTATTCCTTCTAAGAAGAAAAAGACACATCTAAAATTCAGTAAATACCTTGCAAAAAAGCAGCAAGCTTCTCAATATTTCCAGCAACGAGGAAATGCAGATCCCGACCCGCCCAAACCGGGCAAACGAATATGGATATGATCATACAAGTCGCCCCGCCTATGAGTATAGTCGAGAGCCTCTGATGGGCCAGCTCCAGTATCTGCTCGACCCGATAACCCGACACCGCCACAAGGCTGAATGTCAGTATGAATATCAACACCCCATAATCATACTTCCTCTTCACATTTGGAATAAACCTTGTAAATGTAGAAACCGCAGCTGCATTTGCATTATAGCCATTAATTAGTTTTAAATATTTGTCGATTAATTGATTTGTTACGGACCAAATTAGTCTGTAAACTACACAATAGTTATATATCTTTAACAATTTGTACCTAGAGAGAAGACCAGAAGTCCGAGAACCACGGGCTCGCCTTTCTCGCCGCAGGCACCTGCCAAATACTCGGCCCCGACACCCAATGCCCCGGCTAGCAGCGTCGCGCAGCCTCTGTTTATGCTTTTCGATAGCGTCCCGCCTGGTTCAAATTTGAAATATTTATAAATTAAGTTGAAATGTTACATGTTGCAATTTTAAGATATCCACTGTTAAATGTCGCATTTCACTTTCAGTACTACTAGTTAACTCATTATACTCAGATTTTATTAGTGTAGAACTAATATGCAAAAGTAGAATTCATATTCAACTGAATTTTTACTCACCGACTGTGAATTCGAAGACAACGACGACGGTTAAGACTGCCCACATCCCGGCTTGTCCAAAGCCGTTGTAGAGTGGCCGGAAGTAGTAGAAGAAGGAGACTAGTGTCAAAGCCAATCCGACTTTGGTGGAGTGAATGATCCTTCTTGGATCTTCTTCTCCAATTTTCTTTATTTTCTTGATGAATTCATGGAGTTTTGAAGGAATGGAGGCCATGTATGATTTCTCTTGGCTTTGTGAGTTCATCTCCATGATACAGATATTTTTTTTTGAGATGGAGAGAGAAGCTCAAGAAAGTGATGATGATATGGTGATTTATGGTGAACTTCCAACTTATATAGGCAAAGTAGGAGATGATAGTGTGAGTTTTGCGTGTTTGTGTGTGAGAGAGAAAGTGGAGTAAATGTAACCATGGCATGATTTCACAGCTATACAAAGTGGAGTGATTTGTTTTAGAGTGAATTACATTTTTAGGCTCTATATTTTCAGCGACAAACATTTGCGGTCCCTATACTTACAAAATATTATTTGCGGTCTCCATACTATACCAATTGCTCGTTTCAGGTGCTTTTTCACTTTTTGACCAAATTTTATGACAAAAACACCCCCAAAAGTCTAAAGAACATTTTTGTACACTCACCTCCAAAAATAGGTACTTATTTTGATATTTATGTTAATTTAGATACTTTAACCGTGATTTACATTTTATTCAAATATTTTTTGTTTGGATTGGTTATAGTATAAAATATATGCGTAGTTTTAATCTTGGATTTTAACTTAATAAATTCGATTTATCATAAAGCACATATTCTATTTCATCAAACTAAGATGAATCAATTAAAATGAAATTTATAAAAAAAATGATTCACATTTTAAAAATATTTAGAAATCTTTAAAATATCGTGGCTTTTAAGCACAACTAATTTAATAATATATTAATATTTCAAAAGTATAGAGTAATAGCAATTAAAAATAACATTATATTGGTGTTGTTTTTTTATTGCCTACTAGGTTGCTTCTTCCTGAAGCTCAAAATCTTTTTAATTTTTGTCGGTTACTCTCACAGATTCAGCCCTTCTCATTCATTCAACAATGACCATTTACTCTCCTGTAGAATTTCTACAAGGGCTAAACATAATTTGTAAAATTTGAAAAAAAATTGAAGAAGAAAAACTGGAAAAAATAAAATAAAATTGGGTAGGCGCTTAAGCCACACCCTTCTTTTTTGCTAGTTCTGCTCATAACCAATCCAAACAAAAATTATTCGAATAAAACACAAATCATAGTTAAAGTACCCAAACTAACATAAATATCAAAATAAATACCTACTTTTAGAGTGTACAAAAATGCCCTATAGGTTTTTGGGGGCGTTTTTGTCCAAAAATATGGTCAAAAAGTGAAAAAGCACCTGAAATGAGCAAGTGGTATAGTATGGTGACCGCAAATGATATTTTGTAAGTGTAGGGACTGCAAATGTTCGTCGCTAAAAGTATAGAGTCTAAATATGTAATTCACTCTTTGTTTTATATATGAAATTGAGGAAAACATAGTTCTTTTTAAGTTACAAGTCATATTCGCATTTGCATTTACTAGAACTATTAAATTTGAAAGGAACATCTTACTAATTAATTAAAGTGAGTTTTGTTTGAATATCTTGATGAAAAAACCTTCTATTCTATAGAATGCAAATTTTAGTACTCCTATGCATAACTAATTTTGTACTACTTTTATATCTACTATCGCTGTTTAGAGATGATTTTATTTTCGTACTTCCATTATCAATTGAGTAGTAGATGGAACTAGTTTTTATATAAAATTGTTAAAATAAAAGAAAGAGAAAATGAGATTAAAACTGAAAAAGGAGTAGTATTATTTTTCGTATATAAATTAAAATATAAGATTATGGCTTTTAGTTTATACTAATTTTCTAAAATTTCAATAGGTGTGAATCTAAGTTGTACTTAAATATAATTCATTGTTAATTAAAATCAATAATTTGAGTTGAATTGCAATTGTGGTTCCAACCGATCATAATTGCATAAATATTCACTCTTTTCATTATCTTTATTTACTTTTCTAGAATTGTACTAGCTGAAACTATAATCATATGGTAATGAGTCCGAATTACTGAATTTTACTCCAAATACTAAAGTGAGGTACATTTGATACTGAGTACTCATGATTATAATATATTTTATTGATAATGAATTAATTAATTCTAAATGTTTTATGTTTGGTCATAGTTATGACGAGAAAAGTAGCTACTTTACAATCATCAAAACTAAGAACTATTTTTCGGCGAAGGTGCAGCTTGCCTATTAATTAATTAAACAATAAAAAAATTCACTTTTAGTTCTCTTCGTCTAGTGCTGTTTCCCACCACTTATCTTAAATAAAACTCACTTTGACACATACCCAAATTAATACTCCTATACATACACACACTTAATATTGTATACACTATTTGCTTCTACGCTAAATTAATCTTGTTTTATGCATCCTTATTTTTAAAGCTATAATTTTATCCACTGGTGAAAATATCCCTTTCTATATTTAAAATTAGTATTATTTTGTTTTCAAATTTCATACATACATATAACTAATTAGATGTATATAGTGGATAGCTAATAACCACTTAATAAAGTTGTCAAAAATTAGTGTTATCCCATTCGATATTCCACAAAATTTCTGCAGATTTGCCTAAACCGGTCGAATTTATAGTTGACAAGAAATAATAAATGTGGAGGAAAAGAGGAAATTGAGTTCAATGTATACTAGTATTATTTTATTAATATATATGAAAGGTTGAGTGATTGTTAAAGTGATATTTATGATAAGTGGACTTGAGTCTCTAAAACGTACGGCTCATATCAATTGTTGCGTACGGAAACCAAGATATAATGACGTCATCATGTTGAATTAATGCGACTCCCCCACTTAATTAATTGCGCTTCACACTTTTGTCACTCAAATCTGCCATCTATTTTCATTATATAAATACTAATCGAATTCAAGTCATGACCTTTATACATATGAGTAATAAGTTTTGTTCATAAAGTTGATGATAATTTGATAAAATCGGTGGTATTCTTCTCTTGCAATTAATTTTAATGAGTTTCCTGTTTGAAATATTTGATACTCACACGTAATAATATTAATTAAATGTAATTAATATGAAAATATTTTGATTTTGAAGAGCTTAATTTTCTCTTAAAGTGGAATGGCCTCCAATTTGCTTCATTTAAAAGAATATATGCTAAACAACTTTAATTTAAAATTTTATTTTAAAAAATATATTGTAAAATTTTAATTTTATTCCGTATTACGGAGTAACATTTGTTCTGCTCTACAAATCATTTCCACTAAATCAAATGTCTAAAATTAAATTTAAAATCAGCCACGACAATTCAATTTGACCTATTCTTCGGCTTTGCGAATAAATTGCAACAAATATATGTGCATATTATTAAATGCTATGAGCATTAAGAAGGAAAAGACAAACTCTACGGTTTTATTTTCTTTTTCTTTTTTCCATTTTAAGAGGAACAAAAACGTTAAAGATTCATTTGGTGATAGTTTCCAAGAAAATTCCTACTTATATATGTTTCATTTTCTTTTTTAGTTTGTCCCACTAAAAATAACACATTTTCATTTTTAGTATAAATTCTCTCACACAATATTATAAATATTATATTTTCTTTTTCCACCTAATATACAATATAAAACTTCTTAAAATCTCATTTCCTCTTTTAAGTGCGACATCTTTTATGGGACAAAGTAGTTTTTTAATTTGGTATACGACATTTCTGCTGACGTTTAAGCGTTGACAAAAACTTCTACCTTCTTACCAGCATTGAAGTTGTATCGATATCAACATCTAATAACTCACAATGCTTTTCACCATAAAGTTGATAACTTTCTTTGTTTTTAGCTCCATATATCACCGATCAAAAATGCTCTTCGTTCATTCCTTTAGTTTTATCATTTTTAGCTCTAAAAAGTCGTAGCTGATGTGACAATTTCAATTGGTATTTCACAATTCGATTTTTGGGTAAAATTTTATTGCTTTTTTATTACTCCACAATATATATGGATGTGTTATTACTCTTTGGAAGAATAATGCTATGTAGCCACAGTGTGGCTGGCCACACAGTGGCAGTTTTGTAAATAATAGAAAAATATAATAATAATTAAATAATTGGTTAAAATAGTGCTCATGTACTTTTACATAATCACTCTTTTCCTCCACTCTACTTATTAGTACTTCTGCCACTCTATTTCCCCAAAATAATTAAAATCAGATCCTTAAAACCATGAACAATTAATCCTCAACTAATAAAGTATGTACATTTATCCCTTTATTGCATATACCAAAAATTTCCGATCATAGTTAAAAAAAAAAAAATTATTTAGGAAAGTTTCACTATAAATTAAATCATTTTTATAAGTATGATAGTACTATGTTATATTCCCTTCATCCAATAAAAATATGGACATATAATATAACAAGAAAATTAAGACAAAATTGATAAAGTAAGAGAGATGAAAATATTGATAGTTAAATTAGTGTTAGTGATAGTAAGACTCACATTATTATTAGTGTTTATGGGTAGTATAAGTGGTAAATAATTTGATGTATAGAAGTAAATAGTATTCATTTTCAATTAAATATATTATTGATATCACTTTTAATTGGAAATACCTTACCATGTTTATTTTCATTTTCAATTAAATATATTAGTGATATTATTCCGTTTCAACCTTCTTATATATATTAAATCACCTTCAAGAGAAAATTCCATAATATTGTACTACTAATCAAATAAAATTTGTAAATTATAATTTAAAAAAATTAGATGTGATATAATTATTATTGTTTATTAAAGTTTTTTCTATTGTTGTATTATAGACTATTACAGTGTCATAACATAATTTTTCAAATTATCATTAATTTCAAATTTTAACACTATTATTAATATTTATAAACTTATTAATTTTATTATTATTATTATTTAATTAATAGTGTAAAACATGACACTGCACTATGGCATGTACGGTAAAAATATTTTATATGTTAATTATAATAATAAATTATACTCCACTACATTTACTTAACATTATTAATTCTTATTATAAACGTAAACCTAAGAAAATAAGAAAAGAAAGGGTACGTTTAAAGCATATGTCTATTTCTGGGTTAATATAAGAAAAGGATAGAATAGTCCTGGAAATTTTGATAGTATCTAAGTGCATTAAATTTCATTAAAATGGGCTCAATTTTCAATTAAAAATCTGATTATGGCCAGCCATAATGTGTTAGCATCACTCTATTTGGAAACCATTTGAACGAACTAGGAATAAATGTGCTTCATGGGTTTGAGGGTGAGTTTGAAACGGTGAAAAGTAGCTTAAATGATACTATTACATCAAACTTAATAGAATTAAGAGGATATTTTCTAATGTTGCAAACCAAAATTGATACTGTGACAATATTCATCAAACTTAATAGAATTTAGAGGATGTTTTCTAATGTTGCAAACCAAAATTGATACCGTGACAATATTCGCGGACTAAAAAAATATTCCCTCAATTACATATACATTAATATATGATTATATATTTTATATATCACGTCCTATAGTTGCAAATTATACAAAAAATGATTGAATTTTTTATATGTTTTTATTTCTCTAATAAGGTGAATCTTATTTTGCACCATGATACATTCAAATCTTCAATCATTTTATCTCTCAAGACACTTTTATACTTTACAAACTTTGTATTGAATCTCACGTCGTCCACTACCAAACTATTGATAATAAACAAAGATAGAAAATGGTAATTTATGCTATTATAAGGAGAGTTTATACAAAACCACTTTGATACATATATACACACACTTAATTAGTTAATTAAGAAGAACTCTATGAAAGTCACTCCAATAAATGGAATGAAAGAGAAGTATAAGCATGTGCACGGCCTCTTATATCATCCACACAATTGGAAAATGGCCTATTTTTATCATCCAAAAAGTAGCACCAATTTTGCCATCTTAATCACTATGATGTTAATGCATTTCGAATATTCTATTTAAACCTTTCGAACCCCACCAAATTCTACTATTACATTTACTATTTAATAGAATATTGATTTAACATAAAAATGTCTGTTATGTAATGAATCCCAATTAATATTTATATAAAATTTGAAATTAAAAAAATCAAGATATTCTAATTATGGCGTTATAGATTCAAATAATCAATATTTAATTGATAAATAAATGGTTCTAACTTTAAGACATTGCCTTCGATTCTCAAGTTTTTATTAATTTTCTAACCTAAGACAAGGGTAGGATTGAAAATCAAGCATGATTTCACTCTGAAATTTCAAATATGACGTTTGAAAAGTGGCAAAACAATCTCACAATGTAACACTCATAGCCTCTACTAAAATTTGAAAATTTTATCAGGTTACATTTGATGATTTGAATGATAAAATCTATCAATCGATACATAACTCATTAAGACATATATTCATAACGGGCCTGTTAGAATTATTCATAATGGGCTTTTAATGGGCCTGTTAGAATAATTCTTAGTGGGCTTTGAATCATTTGTGGGTGCAACTCCTATAAAGGGCCTACATTAAGTTGGGCCTGTTCACTAAACACACTTAGCTTCGAAAACAAATGGACCTCTTGAGATTTAAGAATTGAATCCAACAATTTGATGTAGTTAAGATTTGTTGTGATGCATGGCATATTTTGATTCTAGATATTCATTTTTTGCATTTGAAGGTATGGGTTTAGTGAAGTTGTCATTGATATTTCCCGTAGTCACTGCCTCAGTAATGATAGAAAGCATAATGCGGTAAATAGTACTCCCTTCGTCCGATATTAAGAATTCCAGTTGAGCTAGGTGCGGGTTTTAAGAAATGTTTGAGTGTGTGATAATGGAATATGGGATCCATTTATATTATAATTTGCTTTATTCTTTGGATGTGTTTTTTAGTGTTTTATTTTATAATATTTTTATTTCACTTTTTATGAAAATGTCTTACCGGGACTTCTAATGCCGGACGGAGGGATTACTACTAAAGAATTGTAAAGACTATATATACAATGATAAAGGAAGTAAATAATCTATTAATATAATATACACGTGACACTATTTGTATTTCATTTCATTTTTAAAATTCTTTTCAACCATAAAAAATAGATATATAACTTTTTTTATTATTGTAGTAATTTTTCTAAATAAGTACTCCCTCTGTCCTCCATAATTTGTCACCATTTGACCCGACACCGATTTTAAGAAATGTAATAAAAAGTGAAAAAGTTAGTGGCATGTGAGTCCTACTTTTATATTATTAGTTTTATAATAAAATGTGAGTGGAAATAAGTTAGTTGAATATGGGGTCCACTACCAAAAATGGTAAAAATGAAAAGTGACAAATTTTTAGGGACTGACGAAAATGAAAATAAGTGACAAATTTTCAAGGACGGAGGAAGTACTAAGTTTCATTTTATTAATTAATAATATTTCAATTATTTTTAATTAATCTCTCTTTCTTTCTTTTTTGGTTTTAACCACAGGTGTATCGAACCCGCCTTTTTGGCGGAATCCGACTAATCCTACTCGACCGGGTTTGCGGATTAAAGCCGAAAGTCTTTCAGTGGGTGGCGGGATTTAAACCCGTGATCTCATAGTCACCACAGCTCCACGCTGCCAATTGCGTTGTATGGCTATTTTCCTACCTCGTGCTGCTACACCACTCGACACGTGTCCTGCCGACACGAGTCACAATCAATATGCAAGGTGCTGGGCCCCGCACCTCCTCTAGGCTTTCATCATTTTCTCAACTTCCACGTGGGCCCCTGTGATTGGCTGGTAGCTACATCTGATAAAATCAGAGAAGAAAGAATTGAAGGTGTAGGTCCCGTGGCCGGCGAATCTTGTGCCCATCGTGGCCTTCTGTGGGACCCATTTGTGAGGATTCCTTTTCCTATATGCTTTGTGTGGGCCCATATTCAGCTTATCCTTAATTAATTGCCCTCTCTAATTTAGGGTTTTGAGTTTAACATCTAGGCTGTCTCATTATTACTTCCTCCATATGTTATTAGGAGTTTTATTTTTTGATGATATGAATTTTATGAAATACTCTTTTCGTCCCAGATTTATAGTCATATTTAGTTATGGCATGAGTTTTAAGGAATTGGTAGAGTGTGTAATTAATGAAGTGAGAAGTGGAGTGTGTAATAAATGAAATGAGATGGTGGAGTGAGATGATGGAGTGTGTAACGAATGAAGTGAGATGATGGAGTGTGTAATAAATGAAGTGAGTTGGTTGAAGGTGAGTCCCTTTTTGACTTTTTAGTTTTTTATTTTTGTTTTGATTTATTTTAATGTAGATAATGGCATTTGGGTGTAATTTTAATGAATAATGGAGTAAAATTTTATTGTCCAAATATGGAAAATTCTAAATGTGACTATAAATGTGGGACGGACTTTTATGGCAAAATGTGATTATAAATTTGAGACGGAGGGAGTATTAAGAAAATTGGATGAAAAAAAAAGTTAGTGGAATATAAGTCTTACTTGTATAGGTTAGTTTTAAATAAAATGAGGGTAGAATGAATTAGTGGAATGTGAGACTCTATTATCATTTATAGTAAAAATGAATCAGGAGTCCTATTTGTGGACAAAGGGAGTATATTTCATTTTAAGATAAAGTTAAACTTAATACTATTATTTAATACTAGTTCAATTAATTTCTCTACAAAATTTGTGCTAAATAATTGGAAATTAATAATAGAACAAAGGGAGTACACCGTTACACAACAACTAAAATAACTACTACAATTGTAAGTAAGTATATGAAAGAAATAAAGTCACAAAAAATTAATGCAAACTACAAGAATAGAGGAACTCGATTAATTAATAAAAGAGTATATTAACTTATAATGCTACTAATTAAGAACAAAATATGTTGTATAAACTGTCGTGTTCTTATATAGTAGTAATTAATTTTGTACGAGTTTTAGATATTGTGATTGTAACACAATTTTTGAGTTCTTAGTATTCATAAATGAGGGTACTCAAATTGCGAAAATTGAAATTTGATATTTTAATCAAAAGATTGTAAGTAATTTTTTTTTTACTAAATTTACAAATTAATGTGAATATATACTATTTTTTTCAACTACCACACATGTAGCTTTTTTAATGAGAAAGAGAAACACACTGCCAAAAATAAGATAAATACAAGTTAAGCCAGAGAAGTTGTGTCGAGTCCCTCAACAGAATGTTCCAAAGACAAGAAGGACATAAATCACACAATTTAAGTAATAAGTTGTCTTTTACTAATATAATCCCAACATAGCACGATCAATTTGATTGAATGCACATAAATTACTTTTTAAAATATTAACAATAGATCTCATAACCACTCTCTTTTTTCTTGCTTGATTTTTGTAATGGAAAATCGAACTATATTATGCAATAGAAGTATCATTGATCTACTCCCTCGTCTCATTCAAGATGTCCATGTTTTTTAGTGACACGAGACTTTAGGAGGAGTTGTTAGTTGGAGTAAGTAGAGAGAAAAATGTAGTTGAATATTTTAATGACCGGAAAGAGCCAAAAGTTTGGGTGTAGCGGAGGGTATGGATCCCCTGCTGTGGAAGAATCACGGCAGGGGATGATGTTCCTCACATCTCAATTTTTTAAACTTAAAATATAACACTTAAACAAAAAAAAGAAAAAATTTAAAAAATTGGGATGTGAGGAACAACATCCCCTGCTGTGATTCTTCCACAGCAGGGGATCCAAGCTTGTGTAGCCGACCCTAAACCTCTTCATTAACCCTAATCTCTTGATAAATCCCTAAATCGTTAACTAATCTATATTCTTAGGATTAATTATTTCTTAATTAGCTAGAATTGAGCAACCCTTAACTAAAACTTAATAATCAGATGTCAATATTTATCAAATTCTAATTAGGGTGGCCGCACCATGTGGCCAGTTGCAATCCCTACTAGTACTAATTAATTCGAAACCCTCTAATTTTCTTATTGTTCCAACTTAAATGAAGGGCAAAATATGCATGAAGGAGTCGCACAAAATTGGACGTTTCAAGCAATTTAATTCGATTGAAAAGAAATAAATATAAGTGGGGATTGCTGTGATTTAATTCATGGAACAAGAGAGCCAATGATGTTCATCAATTACTACTATACACATATAGATGGCTTTATTGCACGAAAAGAAGTATCTAGACTAGGGTTTGGACCATCCAATGTTCGTGCTAATAAAGACTATACATACCAAAATTATAGAAATTTCCAAGAATATTTATACATGAATAATATGATAGCTAGGGTTAGTTTGTTTTGGGCAATCGGCTAGGCTGAGGTTTTAGAAAGAAAGTTTGATCAAGTTTTATGTGATTATATAAGTTAATTTCGATTTATAGGTCCTTTGCTAAGCTTATTTATAAACTTATAAATGCAAAGGTATAGTATAGAAATAACAAAACATAACAGGGTTAATTTTTTAAAAATGATTGTTACTTACAAGTTGTTTGATTTTTTTAGGTTTCCAAGGTATCCCTCCTGCCGATAGCTAGAGGACTAACCCTTGCCCCAACGGTCAATGCCGGTACGGGATTGGCCAAATGGTTGCTCCATTCATATGTGTTTGATTTTATTTTTGATCGTATGCTATTGGATTTTATTTTAGATTTTATATATTGTCTTAGATAGGCACTTTCTTTAGTTAATGTCTACTTTTACCACTGAAATATTAAATTTAATGTTAAAAATTAAATTTATCAAAATTAGCAGAACAAATAAATTGAAGATTAAATGCTAAAAATAATTATAAGACCAATTAACAATGATAAGGCGTGCTATTAAAAAATAGTACTCCTATTAGATATTGCCAAGACACATAATGCAGCCTAAATGGACCTCAGTGGGTGCTGATTTTGACAATGTTATCATAATATCAAGATTCCAAATATAACTATATAGTTTATACGTATACAGTTTGCTGGTAATGTCATTTAATAATATTAATATATAAGATCTTTTTGGTGCTTAAATAAGGTGCTTGAGGTACAAACTAACAAAAGCATGCAGCAATTGATGAGGGCATAAGTATTCATGCTTCCAAAAGTATGTAATAAATCTATGCAAATTATGTTGCAAATTGAGATTCATCTTCAGATTGTTTCGTAACATGTTAACGATTACATGAATAAAATTATTCTATATTAATTATACATTAAAGAAACGAAAATGTTAAAGGGTGTCGGCCTTCATGGGAGAATTAGGGAAGTGTGGAGTCGTTCAATTTTTTGAAGAAATTAATTATAAAAAAGTTTTTAATATTTATATCGTCGTATAATGAACTACTCGTACTTTATTTTAATTGGGTGGCAAATCTAATAAAAAAGGACATGCTTTTCTTTTTCTTTGATAGATAACTGAAGATAATTATTGTTCTTGATCTAGAATGTGTAGAATTTTGAAAAAAGATGAACTATTTTGTGTGAGATCCTAAGGTAAATAGTAAATATGCTATACATGTTCAACTGTGAACACTAAACTTTTACTATATGTTAGTAAATTAATATTAATTAATTTATATTTGTAAAATTAAAAGACATGTATGTCCAAACGTTATTAATTGGTTTGATGGACCACATTTCCAATTGGTTATTAAAAGTTATTGACCAATGAACGTGCAGATGGGGTCTCCATTTTTCAACTAACCTTGAAATAAAGGTGGCTCCTTATCCCAAATTTAATTTAATTACTTGAAAAAAGAAAAACATTAGCCTATGTCTATCTATGTTCTATACCTCTAAGCTAATTTGCTTTTTTGGCTCGGCTAATCTATGTAAACTTTATTCTGTATTAACTAACAATAGAAATTAATTTATTTATCGATTACTCACTTATTCACTTTTATTGAAGGTTAAATTTTATTTTATTTTTAAAATTTTATGCTTGATCAAATATTTTGGGTAGTTGGTCCATCGATTTTAATTGGCATTTAAAATGCTTTGTGGCTTTATATGTGAAACTTTTTTCTCCACCACAGAAAAAAACCAAGAATAATATCTAGAGATAATATTAAAATAATAAAAATAAAAAAGAGAAATCAATAATGAAGAGCCCCCACCCCATCTCAGATCATCTTCTTCCACATATATTATCACAACTTTAATTTCATTTTCTTTTCAAATATTGCAATAGAAGAATTTTGAGTGAGAAGTAGACGTTTCCTCGTTTTTCAGCTGTCTGTCTGTATGAATCTTCTGACACACTTTTGTTTTCAATCTATCTAAAACACACATCTTTGTCAGTCTGAAAAAAAGTTGGATTCTTTGTAAGAATGATGAAGAAATGTAACTGAATTCAAGGTCAATTTAATCCCAACAATTCAAAATTAAGTCTTTTTTTTTTCTCCATGGCGAAGTTTTTTCACGGCGACACAGAAATGCAAGGAAACGGCGACGTTTTACAAACCCTTATTCTAAACCAGCACCACCACCTTCCGGCGCCGCCCTCCGCCGCCAACTCTCAGATTGACTACAGCAGCGGCGGTGTGGCGGCGCGTGAGATGAAGCGGGGACTCTCCCTGAGCCTCTCCTCGGATGAGAAGCACGCGGCGGTGCCAGAGAGAGTTAGGGTTTTCGGGGGAGCGGAGAAGGCGGCGCTGAGCTGCAAGTATTTGAAGGCGGCGCAGCAGCTTCTTGATGAGGTTGTGAATGTGAGGAAGGAGGGTGAGAAGGGTGGGGAATCAGGTAGAGAGGATGATGGGAAGCTGAGGAATGATGCGGAGGCGGTGGCCGGAGACGGCTGTGGTAAAGGTGGGGCTGAGCTTACTACGGCGGAGAAACAAGAAATTCAGATGAAGAGAGCCAAGCTTGTTGATATGCTCCATGAGGTAAAAGTGCTTTATATTTTGAAGGATAAATTGTCGGATAAATCATGAAGTTCGTTCAAATTCTAGTTCGTTTTTCAATTTCGTAAATCACCTTGAAAAACTTCCGGTTTGGATTTGTTTGCAATTATCCGATGTTGAAATTTTTGATGAAATTGGATCTGATATGGTAGTCAGGAAATCATATGAAGTTGTTGATTCATACAGAAAACGATGTCGTTTGGTTGAAAAACATAACAGTAACAATATTTTACACGTTTTGAATATTTGGCTCTAAGATAATTGCAAACAAGTCCAAACTTTTGGTAGTTTTTTTTTATGAAATTGTATTTGGCATGGTAGTCGGGAAATCATGGGTGGGATTCACTGCTAGTGAGCTCAATGATGTGTATTCATAGAAAAAATGAAGTCTCTTGGCTGAAAAACACCAACAATATATTACATGTAAATGATTGGATGGATTTGTTCGCCGTAAACAAATCTAAACTTCATGATTTTTTCAACTAATATTTAAATTATGAGTGATCTTAATTTGATCAAACTTCCGAGGTTTTAATCTTCTTTTAATTTGATTTAAGGATTATCTTTCGTTAACAATCAACCATTTACTTCGACATAATTATTGATTTTGAGCTTATTTAACCATCTTATCCTTCAAAAAGTAAATCATACTCCTTGTGTTCCATAAAGATAAACATTTTTTTCATTTTTGTTTGTTCTGTAAAAATATCCACTTCCATTTTTGGTTACTTTTTTTTTTCAAATAAGTTCAGTTTCATTCTCAACTAACAACACTCCAATCAGTTTTTCTTTCTATATTTCTCTCACACTTTATCAATCGGACATTAAAACCCGTGTTATTCCAAAGTGTTTATGTTTATGGGTCAGGGGGAGTATGTTTTATCGATTTATGGTATCACTCAGAAAACAACTCCCCTTGAATAAATATTTCGTAGAAGTAGAAAATGATGGAGAAAATTGCAGGTTGAGCAAAAGTACAAGCAATACGAAGAGCAAATGCAGAAGGTGATAAGTTGGTTGGAGGAAGCAGCCGGCGTGGGATGTGCCAAAACCTACACTGCTTCGCCACTGGAAACAATCTCAAAGCAGTTCCGCTCCCTCAAAGATGCAATAATGCAGCAAATCCGACGTCGAACCACTAACTCAGGGCCGAAAATGGAGGCGTCCACCTTCCAAATCAACAGTCCATGGCGACCTCAGAGAGGCTTGCCCGAGAAATCTGTCTGCGTTCTTCGCGCTTGGCTCTTCCAACACTTCCTCCACCCGTATACATAAACATTCTTTCATCCATCTTTTCTTTTCATATCATTGTTTTTTCTAAATATGATTCTTGATTGTGTAGTTATCCTAAAGATTCGGACAAGGTCATGCTTGCCAAGCAGGCAGGACTTACTAGAAGTCAGGTGTCTAACTGGTTCATCAACGCCCGCGTTCGCCTCTGGAAGCCGATGGTGGAGGAGATGTACGCGGAGGAGATGAAGGCCCAGCAGCAGACACCCAAGATTGAGCACGAAAACGAGGGTTTGGTGGACGAAAACATAAGTTCGAACGCCAACAACAGCGCGGGATTCAGCCTCATCGGATCATCAGAAATGGACAGCGTCGCCACAGAGTGGATGAGGAGCTCAAAGAAACCGCGAAATGCTGAAGTGTCGCGTTCCCCATTGATGATTGTGTCTGAAGTGGAGAGCCAACACGTTACTACCATAACTGGGACGCCTGCGAATTTCTTCGGATTGTATGATCCGATTGTGGGGATCGAGCAGTTCCAACAACCCTATTCGAGGAACGGTGTGTCGCTCACGTTGGGGCTCCAGCATTGTGAGAGCCTCTCCAACCAAAGCTTTATCTCCAGCAGAAGCGTTGAGGCTTCTGCTCAAGGGAATGATTTTGTTTATTACTAGCAATATAGGGAAAAAGGAGTTGATGCATTATGGTTAGTAGTATATTTCTTGATTGGGGGTTTGTATAGTGATTTTGTTGAGACCAGATGTATTGTTGGGTGGTATAGAAGAATAAATAATGGTTTTATGGAATGGCTTTGTTTTACTTTCTTGCATGGGAATTCTTGATGCTATTTTTGTCCAATCATGACAAACATCCATTAGAAAGTAGTACTGTCAAATAATTTAAATAATCCTCAGAACTTAATGCATCAAAACTATGTAGAGTAAAAATTACACTGAAACACACACCTTATCTACATGAATTAGTACACACTGCTGTTGAATTGTCAATTGTCAATCTTACTAGAAGACTGATGCAATTCATCGAGAAAAGCCGGACTCATCATACTCTGTTAGGAGTTAGGTCGTTTCCATCGTGCAATGCCAGCCTTCGCTTGGCAACTTTCGATCTGTAGCACCACACTTCAAATGCTTCAGTCAAGTCCGGGTAGCGGATCTGTTTATTTTCAAACCACTCTGTCAAGATTTCTGCTTGGTCTGATGATGGCAATGCGAGGATCATTGACACAAACGCTGATTCCAATGATTGCCAAAGCTCGTCGTTGGATTTCAAAAGCATGTCATTGTCGTCATCAGAAGCGAGGGAGTCAACTGAGGGCTTCACGAGTCTAACGAATGGAAGCCAGACTTTGACCATTTGAAGGCGCTTCACAGTTGGCAAAATGAGAGTTCCGTACCCTATAGCTTCCAACACTTTGACAGCGATCTCAAGAACTTTCACCTGTACATGTAGTGAACTTTCTCGACACGCTTCCTCAGCAACTTTCACTATCTTTACAGATGTCTCCACCCAGGTGAGAACAAAATCACTAGAGATTTCCAACTTTGTTACTATTTGAGAAGCCCATGATAAATCATTTAAATAGGCCTGGAACAACTCAATCTTCCCTGCTTCAGCCATTGATTCTTGGAGATCACCAACCAAAGAATCCACAAGGTTAACGAATCTCATTAGTAATTTGTTGACGCATAACTTCGCTTCCATTTTGATTTCATCGTCAGCAGTTAACAGAGGAGCGTCATCATCCTCGGTCAGCAGGTACTCAAGCTGCTCCTGAGATGACACCTTCAGATCATTCATTGAAGACGGTGGAGAAGATGTGGCAAATTGGATGGCTGATATGAAAATCTTAACAACAGCCAAAGGATTGACTGGCTGCAAACGAGCAAGTACCACTTCTGCTTGGGATCCCATTCCAGGAATAACTTTCAAAATCTCTTCTTCCTCAGATTCATCCCAAGGGACTGCTTCCAAATAGCCTACACACGTGGAAACAATTTGGGGGCATACCAGATGAATCGCAACTCTCAAAATGCCAAGAGCATTCTTAACACTGCCTATATCTGCCACAGTCACATCTGAGGTGATATAGAAAAGTCTAAGAATGACAATATAATGGTCAAAATCGGATTCTTCACAATAAACCTCAACACAATTACGCGAGTCAAGAATCTGGCATGTCGGCCAACTGTCAGATAATCGGTCAGCAAAATACTTGCATTTATCTACAAGAATATGCGAATGACAGTATATCCAATCATCACGCCCTTCCTGTGTTCTAATCCTTACAACAACGTCGCTCGTTGATCTGTCACCAATCCTGCACGGCGTCCTAGATTCCTTATCCTAGAATTATCGAAACGTTGAAGCAAGAAATGATTTGCTAAGTAATTTCCAGCAAGCATGATTTTTAGCAATTTAAGCATGCAAGAGAACTCACAGATAATTCCATCCACCGATTTTCCAGTGCAAAACGTTGTAGCTTTTACGCGTTGTAATACCTGTAGCCAAACAAGAAAAAAAACATATAAATGGTTAGGAACCCAGTGATGACCTTCAAAATATTAGTCTATCCCCACAGAAAACTCATAAATTCAATGGACCAGAGTGAAAAGACCGGCAAGGAAGGAGAAAACAGCTCAACATGGAAAGCAAAAAAAATCTGAGGAGATAGCAAAAACAAGAGTTTCAAGATTCAGGCTTTTAATCATTAGTGAAGGATGCTTACAATTCAAAAAACACAACAAAAGAAGCTTGTGGAATCGATGGAAGTCAGTAGGGAGAAAACTCACAATATGAACTTTTGCTTCATCAACTTGTGCAGCATAGCGTATTTACCCTTCATTTTTATAGGAAGTCTGCACCGAGGGGAGCAATTAGGCGCATCACCTCAAATCTGATATCTTATCCACAAAAAAACTACAATTCACTAGATTCATCACATTCCAATCAACACATTCATTCGCATGCCTTCATACCACTTCACAGCATCACTGTTTGCTACTATTTCTCAACTGATAAGTGGAAATTTGTGGATAACAGATAGCTAATTTTCAAAGTACAACACTAAACTCAAGCTAAAAAGCACACAAACTTTTCCATCTCATGTAGATTCGAACATTAAGCAACGGAGAGAAATTTGGCAGATAAAATAAATAAATAAATCAAATAAAAGAGGGAAAAGATGCTGGGTTGAGCGAGTAGGGAGGTACTCTTGTAGCGTGGAGTCGCTGAACCGAGCTGAGGGCGAGAAGTGATGGTTAGGCGTCGTCCGAAAGGGAGGCGCGACTGTGCTGCCGCGCGGTTGGGTTAGACGGCGGCTGTTGGAATCGTCATGTGTGGGCGGCTTGAGTTCTCCGTCGGACAGCTGCGTTTGGTGGTCGAACGGCAAATTCTCGCCGGAGAAGAAAAGGAGAGAGAAAGAGAGAGAGTTAGGGATTTGGTTTTGTGAAACCAGAAAAATGGGGATTTCCTTTTGGATTTCAGAGGAAACATGTCTCTCAAAATTCTTTATTTTTTATAAGATTAATAATCGGTAAATACACGTTATATTTCGATTTTTCAGGTTTTAATTATTTAAAAATACATAACAATTTTTCAAAGGTAATTTTAATGTATTGAATGTGAGAATATTAATCTAAATCAAGTCTACATTTAAGCTACTCTTCCTACACCATTCCCTACTCCACCCCTCACAAACATAAAAACTCCACCCCTCACAAACATAAAATATGATGGTAGCAAAGAACTTCATCGACTTTTCATTGGATAAATAAACATAAATTTTGAATTGAACCATTACATAAGTTTTCCACTACCTTTTCTCATTCTATTTTTCCATTCTTCTTCTATTCATAACAAAATAAATACAATTTCATTACAGGTGTTTCCAACAGTTTATAAGCTATCAAGACCATAATTATTAAAGGTAGCTGAATCTTATGTATTAAGACCGGCATCAAGAGCTCATCCCGGTTTTCTTTTTCTCTTCCTCGTCAAGAAGTTTCAGCCATTTCAATCCAAGATCGCATCCTGCATTAGCAGCAATTTCAAATTGATCTCTTGCCATCTCAACTGGATCATACTCATCAGCTCCAGAATCGTTCCTCAGTTTTCTGTTTGAGGATGCTTTCTTCACATTGAATTTGGTTACTGATTCAGGAATGCGAACACCTAAAGCATTTGTCACAAAATGTTCACTAACAAGCAACAGGCGAAACAGAAAGATCTCCATGAATATACCACAGCACAACAAAAGTAAAGAGCAAACCTGCAAGGAGAAGAGATCCATAGGCTATGGCAGAAGCAGCATGACCCTAAATGAATCAAGCCAAGAAAGTTAAATAGTTACTTAACACATAAACAATCAAACCCTTTAGGTCCAAAGACATACTTCCTCCGTCCACAAAAAATAGAGCAATTTGTGTATGGCACGGGTTTTAATGTAGAATTGATAAAGTAAGAGAGAAGGAGAAAAAGTAAGTGAGAAGTAGTGTTAGTGGAATGATGTGTAGAGTTACTATTTGTTGAAAACTTTCCATAAATGAATGTGCTCTATTTTTTGTGGACGGCCAAAAATAGTAATTGTGCTCTATTTTTTGTGGACGGAGGGAGTATCTAATATTCTTATAACATGAACGATTTTAATTAAGCCACTCGAAATCATTTCAGAAACTTCTACAGGAGGCAACACACTAAGATTAGAAAGATCATTGTTTTAGAACAAATAGCAGATATGTCTAAGAAGCAGAGTTGAAGTTGAACTACCTTTTCAGATGCTCTATGGAAACACCAAATGGCGGAGGGAATGTCCTGGCTCACACAATCGCCGGTCAAGTATACAGCTCCTAAGAGATAGAGGGCATCGGGATGCAACTAGAATATCACAAATTCTAGTAAGGTTTCAAACACCTTATGTAATAGGATGAACCAAAAAATGAACTGAAAGCAGTATCACAATATATACCTGGTCAACTGCCTTCTCCAAATAATAAAAAGCTTGCTGTACCGATTGTGCATAAGGGTTCTGCCAAAATATTGCAACGACGAGCTAACAGGATTCAGAAGACTGACACCATTCTTTGGAATAAGATAAGGAAAAGGAGCAAGTGTATGCAATTGAAACTACAATTCCAATTATATTTACAGACACATTTAGCACTCCTCCTAAGGAGATGTGTTTTATCAGTAGAATTAAGTTATTAGTTACTACAGTACGGAAAGACTACCATCTCATCTATACTTTTTCTCACACCTGTTTGTGTCTGAAATTTTCATGTGTTTGTTTTAGGGTGGGGGTATTTTGACTCAGTTTTGTCACGAATTGCGGTCCTGAAAAGTTGACTTGGGACTCTTGTTGCTCTGCCACATGAAATAATATCTTTGAAATCTTTCAGCAGACACTTCAACCATTCCAAGCTTAATTTTAAGTACCTTTCTGTGGATTATGGTTCAACAAATTGAAGCTATAGGGTATAGCTGCTCTAGAAAATTCAAGATGAAGGCAACATGAAAATATTAGAAAAGTATTTACCAAATGAATTGATCTCTGAACATACATAGTATCAGAGTGTACAACAAGGCAAGAAGGTCACTTTCTCATATAAGTTTGTGGAACTTCTGACTTTTGTTTAGATTTCTGGATTTCTTAATTATGAACAGCAATTGAGATAACAAGTACTAGGAGTTAATGGTTTATGAAGAAATCTAACCTCAGCTCTTAAGCGGCAGCCAAGATCGTATTGTGCATCAGGATTGCCCATTTCAGCAGCTTCCACTAACAATGCAGCCCCTCTGATATTAAAAGCAAGTGTAAGGAAATGTAGCAAGCTCGCATAACATATTTTACAAAATTTACTTGTGTAATATCATTCCTAAGGCACAATTTAAGTCAAAGCAACCATTCAAGTAGCTGAGGATTGAGTGAACTTGATGAGAATTGACTGAAGTGACCAAAGGAAAGGAAAAAAAAAGTCATGATTTATGGTAAAAGTGGTTTAAATGTAAGGAGAAGCAGACTAGAGTTTTTGAGACACAGCTGATTAAGCAATATCACATTCCTTAAATGCAGGACCTCCCACAGAGATAGCAGCAAAAGAAATGGTTGTCTTACACAGCTTTATTTGCACCAGGGCAGAACTGGTATTTGAGATGCATTTTAGATAGCCAATATCTAGCTTGAGTGCTTGAGTTGTCGGCTTCAAGAGCCAATTCAAAATTTTGCTTTGCCGCCTGACAAGAACCAGAAAAAAGTGGTTTAGCTAATGGAAGATTTTATTTGACATAAAATGAAACATGTGATCAATTAGAGTGCATTATAATATCATTCTTAAATAGTACTACTACTACCACAACCAGAATATCACCATGATATAATATCAGTACCATAATCAGACATTTATCAACACAATTACACCACACTATGACATTAACCTAGCTTAAGGTGAGCAATGAACTTGAAAGCACATCCATAGCCCCATTGTCCTTCTACGAATGTTTTAACAAATGCAAAACAAATAACACGCTCTTAACAAAATGAGATTACCGATTCAGATCGTGTTATTTTCATTCAAGCATGAAAATTACCCTAAGCAAAGGGAGGAGACGCTGATCACCACGCTCACAATAGTCAATAACTCTGTCAACTTCCTGCAAGGCACTATATCCTTTGGCTATGAGCTCCATTGCCTTCTTAGACCTACTATGCATTCCTCTCTGCAAAAGAAATCAAAGAGAAGCATGGTCAATATACAAAAAATAATTAACCAAGAACATAATCATATTTCATAGAATCAAATTATGAAAAAGAACTCACCCACAAATTGAATTGGGGAGAAACAGTAACTGCAGAGAGTTGCCTATAAACCGATTTCCAACGGAATACTTTGAACATTTTTCACCTATTGCAAAACCAATATGAGCAATACACTTAAGAAAACCTTTCTCACCAACTAAAATAGTAAGACATGCCTAATTACGCATATGCAAAGGGTATCTTCTGACATTACGTATACAAAAACCAAACGGAAAATTATCACTGACATACGAGTTATGCTTTTTATATTACTTCAGTTTATTATATTTCCTAAAAATATAACTGAGTGTTCATATTATGGGAGGATCATATAATCTAGGTTGGAGGAAATTACTCCTGGCCCGTTTACATTTCTACTGGATCTCTAACTAATTTAATGTCGCAGACATTTAAATTAGAAAACCGAATTGCAATTCTCCGTTTGTAAGCAAGAGAGATTGGAATACAGAATTCAATTCTAGTTAGAAAGTCTAAATGAGAATCAGATAACAGCCAAAACAAAAAACCAAAATGAAAATTGTATTCACATAAACGAATAATCAGCTAATAGCATAAATGCGAATCAGAGAATACAGTTTGAAGACAGACGGCGGCGGCGTGGAGGAGACACGGCTGAGACGGCTGCGAGCTGAGAGTTTCTGAATTTGGGGGTTTTAGAAGGGGGTGGATCCTTTGCAGTTTTAAAAATCACAGCACCACATGCTGTGTTTAAAACGCACCACAAATTGAATAAAACGCAGATGAAAAAGTGGGCAATGAAGGATATGAAGTGTAAGGATTGCTTCTTTTTTTTTATTGACTGTATGGATTTCATGGTTATAATTAAACCGCAATCTTAATTGTTAATGAGTTTTTTCGTAAACTAACATTTTTCATAATACTATAAAATATTTTAGTATACGTTTTTTTTGGTTTATATTTTTTTTTGTTTTACACTTTTTACTTTTTTTTTTGTAAAACACTTTTTCCATTAAATACTCAAAGCTAATCATTTTATTGTAAAACTAATAGATGGTGTAATGATCAGAGTTTATATATTTAATTGAAATTTATATTGTTTTGAGTATTAAAGTGAAAATAAAAAATTGTTAAAAGGAAAAGATATAATGTGTATGCAAATTAAACGTGTTTGTGAAAAAACGCGGTCGCAAACCTCATAAGCTTATTTTGATCTTAATAATAAAGCTAAACAACAATTGAAGTTAATAGTTGAAAATTGTAAAGACTACTTTTTCATCAGTTTTTAATTCAATGTGTGCAGCGTGGCGCGTAACCCAGGGGCATTTCTGTCATTTGGGTATTAGGGATTGAAACAAAATGAAAACCGCCTTCCTTTCCCGGGTTGCATTATTCATTTGATTTTGGATTTTTTTTGGAAATGATATAAAAATCCTTAACCGTCGTGGAGTTCAGATTTTGCGATTCTTCTTCATCAATGGCGACGGCGGAGAAGATTTGGAACGCCACGGAAGTGGCGGGGACGCATAGCTCCGACATTCCGTCGTCCTCTCGCACCATCGACCACTCCCTCTCTCTACCGGAACTGAAGCCTCGCATCGTGTCAGTATTTTTGCCTCTCTTCCTTACGTTTATGTTTATTATCACCGTTTTGGAATGAGCTGAATTTCTTTTTCTTTTTTTCGTGTTTCCTGCTCAACGCGGAGGTTTTGGTGTATGTTGCAGCTGTATACGCAGCATTAAGTTCATGTATTTGTAGCAACAGTGTTGCTTTGTTCGTATTGTTGAATGATTGTTTGATTGGGCTGCAGAGAGGTGCTAGTTAATGACTAAATTTATACTCTGTTATGTTTCCTCTTTTGATTATGTGTTACTTCGTCGACTGTAGTCTACGAAGACTGCAATTATAGTCTATTCAAGAAAGGAAGAAATCAATCTAAATCAACCAAAAATTAGCTATCTGGTTGTGAATCTTGTGATTCATTTCACTTACCTTTTGAGTAAATGGTTCTTGGCAGGGAGCTTTTCAGAGATTTATTCAAACAATGGTCGAATTTGGATGAGTCGGATTTCTCCCTTGAGACAGTATCTGGTGGCATTACAAATCTGTGTGCGTATCTTTTTCTCTTCCAATAACAATCTTAGTGTACATGTACATGTGTAGTATGAGGAAATCTCATCGAGCTGCTTCTTTTGGAAAATGGTGTCTTAAAAAGAATCTTGAATTTTCTTCTGTTTCGACAGTGCTCAAGGTGTCTGTCAGACAAAGAGATGGAAATTCTGTTAGTACGACAGTCAGATTATATGGTCCAAATACTGAATATGTTATTGATCGCCAAAGGGAACTGCAGGTATGCTATGGTATTTCTGGGGAAAAAGATATCTTCGTTAATTACTTCACTAAACTTGCAATGACTAGAATGAGTGAAACCGCACATTATGGTGCTTCTTTACTTAAACCCTACTGTGTATAATTCCTTTCCTTTTTAGTTAAGTCAAATTATATATGAATCCTCATACTATCTTTAGGCTATCCCATACCTCTCGGCTGCTGGATTTGGTGCCAAGTTACTAGGTGTTTTTGGGAATGGAATGGTGCAATCGTTTATTGATGCTCGTACACTTACTCCATCAGGTAAGCACCTTGGACCACCTATCTATCAGAAATGGGCATTACCTCTCTTTGATAAATCCTCTCCTTTTGATGGTGTTCTTTCGCTTCAGGTTAACACTAACCTTCTGTTTTCAGATATGCGAAAACCAGAGCTTGTAGTAGAAATCGCTAAACAGCTGAGAAGATTCCATGAGGTGGAAATTCCTGGTTCTAAAGAACCCCAACTGTGGAATGACATCTCCAAGTTCTTCTCAAGAGGTAATCTATGATTATCTTTCTAGCTAAAATGTAGTTCTAGTTTCCTATAGCCTGATTTAGTTTCGTCTTGACTGTTTGTTTGGCTTCACCTTTTTTTTATTTTCATCATCGTGCATGCAGCATTGACCCTCAAGTTTGATGACAGCGTGAAGCAAAAGAAGTATGAGATGGTTTCGTTTGAAGAAATTAATCAAGAAATCAATGGCCTCAAGGTGGTCTTTTGCCTGTGTCCCGCATAAATTTGTCCTTTTAGTTCAAAAATTCAATAGATGATATCTTAAGCTCATCTTGTTAGAATCCAAAAGTATCTTAAAAGTCATGGTATACTTTTTGCTTCGCTAACTATATCATGATGGTGGGAGAGGAATTTGTCTTGTTGCTTTGCCCTTCTATTATCATAGTATTACTTATTTTTTTAAAAAGAGAGAGCAGCTACTTGATTTTTTATTTCATTTAAAAGTTTATTGCTTGAAGCCTTGTAATTCAGTACACCCTTTGCTTTGAAGCTTTGAATGACAAGGTGTACTTTGTATATCTATTGTCTTCTTTTTATTTGAAAATTCAGTTATCTTCCAAATAGTTTTGTAAGATGTGCTATGTATGTCTACTGCCTTTCTTTTATCATAAAATGCAGTTATTTTCCAAATTGTTTTCTAACTATATTTGCTTGGTAACTCTGGAATTTCTTTTGTATCGTTGTGAATAGAAGAATAAACCGAATGTGATGAAGTGTTGTTTGCTAGCGATTTCTCCATTCTTTATTTTCCAGATCAGGAGTAGCCAAATGCAAGGAAAATCCCTGATATACTTCTATGGTTTAAATTTCACTTTGGTCAAAAACACTTTTTTATTGTTTAAAATCCTGATGAAGTCTTGGAAAATCCTGATATACTTCTATGGTTTAAATTTCACTTTGGTCAAAAACACTATTTTATTCATAAACTAAATATGTTTTTGGTACAGGCAATGACAGATCGTTTTAATGCTCCCGTCGTATATTGTCACAATGATCTGCTTTCTGGGAATTTGATGCTTAATGACAATGACGGTACATACCATGCATAAATTTCTATATGAATTATTCTCTCTTGCTTGCTTGCTTGGGTATGGGTAGTTTGGAAAATCTTTGGGCTGTGTTTTAGATTATCCTTCTCTATTTAAACATAGGTGAGTACTGTGGTGCAAATAAATACAAGAATGATTTGTACAACCTTAAGTTATTTGTACTTGTCAAGTCATATGTTTTGTTTATATACATTAATGGTGCTGAACATTTCCATAATTAGATTTCATATATGGGAAAAAGATCTTGAGATTGAAAAATAAAATAAAACTGGGAATTTTTGCTACCATATATGGTACTAGTAATTCATTTCTCAGTGAAGCTGTGAAAACTCCGGGAAATGAAAACTCTTTCCTGGACAGTTTTTTGTTTTTTTTGGAGGAAATTTCTTGGACAGTATGTAAGCTATTATCAGCTGCTTTTATCATATCCCTTGGTATATTTCATTCTTCTTGACCTCCCATGTATCCTTGAAAATTTTCAGGTAAACTCTACTTCATCGACTTTGAGTATGGATCATACAATTACAGAGGCTTTGACATTGGAAATCACTTCAATGAATATGCTGGCTACGACTGTGATTACAGTTTGTATGTTCTGTCCTCTCTAAACAACAAGCTAAGAGTCACTTTTCTCTTTTTAGGCTGATTAAGATACGAAGTTTTACTGTTGAACTTTTTCATGTCTCAGATACCCAAGCCAAGACGAACAATTCTTCTTCTTCAGGAACTATCTAAGCCCTGATAGACCACATGAGGTACATGAAAACTTATATTACATCGTATTCATACTACATAGAACAAGAACCTCATGAAACTTGAATTATCTCCAGTTTTTTTTATATATTTTTCTCTCTGCCTTCTCGGGAATGAACATAACATCTTGAGTGAATTTGCCTGTGAATTGTACTTATTCAACCTTGCTTATTGGGACAATGAGCTCAATATGAGCATGATGACTTATGCATGACTTCCCAAGTTCATAATCTAATAGCAAAAACGGCGGAAAAAACTTCAGGTTTCCATGGAGGCGATTTCTGCTCTTTACGCTGAAACAAATGTTTACATGCTAGCTTCACACCTATACTGGGCACTGTGGGCTTTAATCCAGGTACTGATGATTCTCATATGCACGTATCAATTCGAATGAGTGCAGTAATTGGTATGACAATTTCGTCTTGTTTCTGACAGGCAAAAATGTCTCTGATCGATTTCGACTATCTGAGTTACTTCTTCCTACGCTACAACGAATACAAGAAGCAGAAGGAGAAGTGTTTTTCGCTGGCACACTCATATTTTCAAAGTCGCTAAATGACTAATTCTACCGTGCAGCATGTTGCCATGTACTGATGTCGTTGTAAAAATTTTGGTTGCGGATTCTGTTGTACTTGGATGAATGAAGCTATGTTTGTGGTGTTGTTATACCACCTTGTGTGAAGAAAAGATCCACGGAACGACTCCATTGTTACGAAAAATGAGTTGCTGCTTATCAATGCCAGTGATGTTTTCTGTGTTGCTAGTTATTCTGGTGTTTCTTCAACGATTTTTTCCTTTTTCTTTTTGTTTTTTTAAGGTCTGCAATAGGCAAATGATTATTGTTTTATTCATTGTTATACTTGCATTGTGTTGGTTCTGATTTTTTAATTTCACAATTCAAATATGTTGCGAATTCTTTTACAAATGACAATGAATGGTGACTACACATCAGTATGAAATCAATACGAACATAGCTCGGTGACACGATTTTGTTGATATTGCATGATATGATAATAATATGATAAATTGACCAACTACAAATACGTAATTAATTCAAAAATGTTAGTATTGAACACTATCCTTATAAATTTCGTTGTTTTCGTGTCATAGGACACCATTTTTTATATTTTGATGGCGGGCGATGGTAATTATTTTACAATTGTATTATCTTAAGTCTATCAGAATAAAATAAAAATCTAAATAGTTACTAAAATAAAGTTGCAATAAAAGAATCAAACGGTTGAAATTGTTCTTCTAGACTATCGTCATTCATGACGTCACTGCAATAACATATTAAGTGGAAGAGTGCACATATGTGATTATGTTCTCAATCCCATTAATAACGAATTAAAATCAAAATTAATTAAATTCGTAAATATTATGAATGTATAGTTCTAGTTTCACGTTTTGGTCGTATTTTAAAACCCAATAGTGGCTACATCATTGAAAGAGGAGGCAAATCATTAATAATTCTAGATGATCTCATGTGTTTTTCGACACTTACTACTATTTAGATAATACTAATATAATATTCACATTTTAAATAAATATGAGGATTAGAATTGTCCACCTCGTAAGTGCTTGCGTGTAACATGTAGGGCCATAGATTCGTTCTTGTCTAAAAATGATGTTAAACAAGTGGTTCCAAATTATGACAAGCTAAGTGCGCGTAATTAAATAAATTGTTGGAATCAATAATGGAATCAAGAGATTCAAAACAAGAAAAGAATAGAAACAGTAATTCCACGTAATATAACACATGTTTATGGCCACCGGCGCTTACTTTGATTCTAAACCACAATTTCAACTTTGCAACCTTAATTTTGTCCTATTTTTGTAAAACTAGTCTAAACTCATTAATTAACTTAGAAAGTCTATCTAAGTTCTAACCATATTTTATTCCATAATTTTATTAAAATTTGGCACGAATTTTAGTAAAAAACGATGAGACTCATATAAAAAATGAGTTGTATAGTATAAGTAATGGCACCCGCAACATAGCCACTGCGGACACACTCGAATCGTGGATGCATTGCATGTCGAGGCATGCAAAAAATATTGATGTGATGCTTTAAAAATGGAGTTGTGGTTGGATATAGTTAATAATGAGGTTATGTTGAAAATAACCTAACGGCGAAAGAAATGTATTATGAGTGAAGAATGATTTTCACTGAAAATAGGCGAATAATTATAATATAAAACGAAAATGATAAAAAAAAAAAAAATTCTATTGTTTATAAATTGAGGAAAGTTATAGTAATCTCGACATCGACTCAAAAATAAGTTGTTAGAATGTCACAAACCTAACTATCTTTGAGTTGACCGGACTTTTACTTGAGTTAATTAAAAGATAGCTCACGACTATTTAAAATAGCTAACACTTATTTTAAGTACGAATATTTAGTTTGAAACATACAAAGTACAATGCTTAATTTTAGAAGTATTATTGAATAAATAAATGAAGTGAAATACTCAATTTCTTGATTTTATAGAGTATAAATTAATTCTAGCAATTTTGCTTTTTTTACAAATAAAAATGCTTCCGCCAAGGAAATTGGCTAGTAGCAAGTTCTATAAAAAAAAAAGAAAAAGAAAAAATGCACAATACAATCTTCCCGTTAATTCATGATGAATAATTCGTCCTAATTAAGCCTTGACTTCCATTGTCAACCCCCACTTTAAGTTGACTTTATTAAAAAAACCTTATTTAAGATTTAAAATATAAAGTCAACCTCTAAAATCGAGTTGACAAAAATTGTTAAATAGAGGTGAGGGAGCCGATTCCATGGGCTTAGTTAACTGAAACGGCCCGGCCCGAGCAGGCATAACCCAAGCAGCCAAATATGAAACCAAATTCTGACTTTTTTTTTGTTTAATTTTTTTTAAAATTTCCACTCATTTCATTTAATTGGTACCCACCATTTTTTGTCGGCAGCCAAATACATGCATCGTGATCAGAAGTAAGCAAGACTACTATTTTGTTTATTACTTATTAAATTTTGGACATAAAAATTCAAAAGTTAACACTTTAATTTTGTTTCTTCAAATCTTTGCTTAGGTGTCTCATTTTCACATTATTTATCGGGGATTCTTTATTTCAACTTAGAATGTGTATATCGATGGTATTATTTTTATATGCGTCGATAGACTTTAGTTGTTACACTTTTATTGTTGGGTATAAAACATCTTTAATTGAGTTGGAATTTATAGAGAGGCTATCTTCTAGTAACTAATAAGTAATTGGTATAAAACCTCTTTATTTGAGTTGGACTTTATATAGAGGATAACTTCTAGATTCTAATAATGTCGATATATTGTTGAGTTTTTGTTTAGATACAGTTTAAATTTTCAATTCATAGTCAGCAACCCGTTTTAATATCTTGATAGAAGTTTGGTGAGTTCAATCTAAAAATAAAATTGATGATAGGTTGACAGCAGAATTAACCCATAAAATTTATATAGTGATTTCAATTTTCACTCTGTATTGATATTGTAAACTGTGTGCATTTTATTTGTCAACAAATATATTTTCCAATTAGAGTTAAATGACATACTAATAATCTAAGCTACATTTTGGTACACATGGGCAGACACGCCTTAAAAAAGTAAGGGCTTAAGCTCCTTCAAGTTTACCACATTATTATTTTTCTTTTTTATTCTATTGTTAATTTGCCGATATTGTTGGAAGTAATCTTTTGGATAACTTTTTCCCTCTAATGGAGTGAATTCTTATTATTCACTAACAATAATCTAATTATTTTCTTTTTTATCTTATTTACTTTAATAATTATGTATTAAATCTGAATCAACCCAAAAATGACTATTTCTATAAGATGGGGGAAGTTTTTTTTTTATGTACTACATCATGATTAAGTAGGAGTATTAATTGTGATAATTTATAACACTTTTTTACTTATAATTCACACAATATTCACTCACTAAACAACTTAATTCTTCTTTAATAGTTGATGGCAAAACATCTTACCATACTAATTGTGGTTGCTAGTTTCATACTACTATTTCACATATACACAAATATGGCATATTTTTAAGAGTCTAGAGGAAGTACTAATGTAATATAATCCTATATATTAGGCCGCATGGCAGCGCAGTTGACAACAGATGGGCAGATATTGCTGCAATGAACCCGAGTTTAAATTTCACTGTTGTCGTGTAGTTGCTTCTATCTCTCAGGCATAAGTGTGAGGCCTTGGGAGATGGGTCTCTGGCAGCCAGTGGATTAAGGTCTCTCCCTTAATGGGCTACTGCGTACCCTGATTGAATCCTCTCACATGATATCGGGCCGGAGTGTGGGGACGCCAAGACAATGGGATTCACCTTTTTGTTGCAATAGTCCTATTAATTTGAAACCCTAGATTCATGCGCATGCAACAGAACACTTAGACCATCTCCAACCATTACACTAAACTCAAACTTATTTTAGTGTAAATATCACACTAAATATTGATTTTGCTCCAATCATTTACACTAAACTCAAACCAAAAAGAATATTCTCCACTCACTTACTTTTTATACTTTTGCAATCATATCTATATATTTTATCTAAATTGCACACTAATCCCACAGCAATTTGTCAATAACTTTGATTAAATTAAATTATATCAAATAACATATAGACTTATTAATTAATATGACTATATATAAAATTTATTGTTTATTACATAAATATAATATAATTAAAAAACGTGTAATTTTAATTATTAATCTTTCTGGTTTTTTTTCGTATTTAGCTTATTAATTAATACTCCATCCGTCCCGCTTTAGCAGTCCCATTGACTTTTCTGCACTCGTTTTATAAAAATGATAATAAATAGTTAAAGTGGGAAAATAATAAAGTAAAAAAGAGAATAACGTAGATAAGACTAACTTTTAAGTTTATTGTATCTTCTTAATCTTATTTTATTTAGATCACGTATCTTTTTATGCATATTTTTTATTAGGTTGTGTCTTTATATTTTTATTCTTAATCATATTTTAGATTTTTAGTGTTTGCTTTTGAATTAATTTTTATATAAAAAAAACGTGTATAAGGAAATGGGTCAGCCCACTAATCAATAATTATATAACATTAATAGATTTATTTAGGTTTTTATTTGTTATCTTCTTCTCCAACCTGCCGTGTGCGTATTTTACTGAAGTACTGTAAGTTTTTTCCATCCTTTCCTTCTTGCTTTTTCATTTCTCTACCTGCCTTTGTTCGTTTGATAAATGTAAAATGATTTGGACTTGAATGCAATAAATCAAAATCTAAAAAGGTTTTTGGTATAGTTTTAGTGTAAACCTAAAAATATGTATTTTTTCATCAAAAAACTATAATTGGATTGGTTTTGCTGTACTATTGGAGATGTTTTCCTACTGCATTTTAAGTTTTGCAGTACTGTTGGAGATGCTCTTAGACCATCTCCAACCGTACACCAAAACTCATTTTTGGTGTAGATAATTTCTCCAACCATACACCAAACTCAAACTCATTTTTTGGTTTTTCAATAGAATAACACCAAATTTGGTGTTTACGCTAAAATTTTGTTAGACAAATACTTAAAAATGGTGTAAACTTAAAGATGATGTAAATGATTAGAATAAAACTACTTTTTAGTGTGAGTTATACTCAAAAATGAATATGAGTTGGCGTAAATGATTGGGGATGAGAAATGGGCTGGTGAACTCCATGCAAAGTGTAATAATTCGAGTGAGTGATACAATAACTGTAAATAACTAAATTTAGCAGGAGCATCTATTAAAACACCACGTGCTCCCTTCCTCCCGATATACAAAGTCAAACAATCATCTCTGACACCATCTCACCTTTGAAAAGTCCTAAAACACACAAGTACAACCAATCTCCAGCAACACACAATTTTCCCGTGTTTTGACTTTCACAAACGTTGAATCCCTCCCATATATAAACCCAACTCCCCCAATTCCATCCCTCATCAAAATTCAATCAATCTCAAAACCCTAATCAAATTCTCCAGCAATGGCGGATACCGAAATCGAGATCGAGATCCCATCCTACTTCCTCTGCCCAATCACCCTCGCCATCATGAGAGACCCCGTCACCGTCTCCACCGGCATCACCTACGACCGCCACAGCATCGAGAAATGGCTCTTCACGCAGCAAAAGACCACCTGCCCCGCCACCAAGCAGCACCTCCCCTCCCTCGACCTCACCCCCAACATCACCCTCCGCCGCCTCATCCAGTCCTGGTGCACCCTCCACGCCCTCCAGCGCCTCCCCACCCCCAAGCCCCCCCTCACCCGCCCCCACCTCCTCCGCCTCCTCTCCTCCGCCGCCCACTCCCACTCCCTCCAATCCCTCAAATCCGCCGCCGCCGAGAGCCACACCAACCGCCGCATCATGGCCGCCGCCGGCGCCCCCGAATTCCTCGCCTCCTTAATCACCACCCCCGCTGCAGAGGATGCTCTCAGCCTCCTCTGCGCCCTCCAGCTCCCCGAATCCAGCCTCAAACCCCTCTCCACCCCCAATTTCATCCAATCCCTAACCCTAATTTTACAAATCGGCAGCTACGAATCGCGATCCTACGCGATCAATCTCCTCAGATCCATCACCGAAATCGCCGATCCGTCAACCCTCACATCCCTAAACCCCCAATTCTTCACCGAAATCGCTCAATTTCTGAAATCGGATGACATCACGAGAAAGGAGAGGAAATCGGCTTTAAAAACCCTAGCCTCCGTCTGCATTTGGGGGCGGAATCGAGTGAAGGCAGTCGAGGCCGGAGTTGTATCAGCGGCGATCGATTTACTGCTGGAGACGAGCGAGAAGAGGATGTGTGAGATGTTGATGGGGGTGGTGGAGGTGCTGTGCCAGTGCGCGGAGGGGAGGGCGGAGCTGGTGGGGCACGCGGCGGGGCTGGCGGTGGTGTCGAAGAAGATACTGAGGGTGTCGGGGGCGGCGAGCGAGAAAGGGGTGAGGATACTGCAGGCGGTGTCGAGGCACTCGGCGACGAAGGCGGTGGTGGCGGAGATGATGCAGAGCGGGGTGGTGGGGAAGCTGTGCTTGGTGGTGCAGGTGGATTGTGGGGTGAAGATAAAGGAGAGAGCGATGGAGATTTTGAAGGCGCATGCCAGAGCCTGGAGGAATTCACCTTGCTTGCCTTACCATTTTATCTCTTCTTATCCCTCATGAAAAATGGACTATAATTATTGGATCCATGCAAATTTAGGTTTTTCATTTTTTTTAATTTCCATGTCAATAGTTGGATTTTTGGAGTCATAGAATTTGTACACGAGGGGCAGGAACTGCCCATTTTAGTTACATTAATTAGTTGAACAATTCTATAAGTATCAAGATTTCAGAAATTCGAAACATACACACTTCGGTTGTGATCTTATAATTTTTTTGGCTTTTCATATCCTACATTTAACAGTCAAGCAATCAAATTAAACTTTTACAAGTTACAAGCATTAAGTTAAAATATTGGAGCATTTATGCAAAGCTATTCCCACTCACTTGATAAGACGTTTCTCCTCCAAATTGATGGTTGAATGTTCTGAGCATTGAAGCATTATCCTAGTATCAGAGTAATGGTCACGGATTAATGACCAAGTTGAAAAATATAACGCAAAATCGTAACTAGCTTAACTAGTAGTAGTATAATATTCCACAATATGAAGTTTTCCATATAACTCGATGTCCGAATTTTAAAAAATGTAAAGAGGAGTGAGTGGACAAAATTAGCAGAATATTGGTTCTATTTTTATATATTAAGTTTATAATAATGTGAGTGCAGTGAGTTAATGCAAATATGCAATGAGAGACCCACTAATCAACAATAAAATACTTCCTCCGTCCCATAAAAATATAGGCATTTGAAACGGCACGGGAATTAATGCACAATTAGTAAAGTAAGAGAGATGAGGAAAATGATAGTTAAAGTAGTGTTAGTGGATAGTGAGACTTGTGTTATTATTAGTGTTTAATGAGTTGTAATGGTGGGTCATAGTTGTATAAGTTGTAAATAAATTGGTATATATGGATAATGAGTTGGTAATAACTTTCTATAAATAGAAATGCCCCGAAAATTGAAAGTGCACATATTTTTATGAGACGGAGAGATTATAAGTATATATGGAACTTTATTCATGGACGTCCTAAAATGACAAGATGGATTATTATTTCGTAGACAAAGGAATAAAAAAATTATTCAACGAATTGAATAAACCAAAAATTCGGAAAAGGAAAAATTTATACTCCCTCACTCAACTACCATTGTTTTTGTAGTGGATGACATGCAAGATTAGTTTTAATATAAAATTAAGATATAAAGTGGTCGGAGTATTGTTAATAAAGAATATGAGCCGTGGATATCTCAGTTACAGACTTAATCCCAAAAGAGGACTAGTTAAGAGCTTATTAAAAAAGAGAGACTAGTTTTTGCTGAAGAACTAAAATTAAAAAATAGAACTATTAATCATGGAGAGGGAGTGCTTTTTAGTGTGTACTTTTGGATTTAAGAAATACGAAAAGTATAAGTGAGTAACAATGTCTATTTCTAGACTATGAATTTGGCTTGGCGTATGCATATTCTTTTTTCATAATATTGGTTTGCACCAATTTTCCAATTTATCATGCGGAATTGAAAAGGTCATTCTTCATTCAGAAGAAAGTTCGAGTCTTTTCCATAGACGAACAACATTAATTTATTAACCTATGCCCAAACACACAAGTTAAATATAGAGTAGAGACGCCGACGTCGAATATTCTTTTGAATGAACATTAAAAAACCAGCCAAAATAATGTTCATAAATTTGAATTTCCAACACATCTAGATCAAGTCCTCTCTTGGGTCCAAAGACGAATGCCAAATTAGAAACATCAAGATAGTGATTTTATGTAAATGTTACTAGTATCTAATAATTCTATACGTAGCAATATTCATTACATTTGCTCCATAGCAAATTACTGGTACCATATGATAAATTGCCAAAGTACTAATAGTTTGAGATATGGATTTAATAATACTGAAAACATCATTATGATTCACCTAATCCGCACATTTTGGCTGTGCAACAATTCCATAAGTGCTGTGACTACACCTCTTCCCTCCACCGAGATATCTAGTGTCGGCTCCTTGATCTTTCTTGTTAATAGCCCGTCAAGCTCCCCACGCAACCTCTGCAAATTCATTATCAAGAATCAGCTTCAACTAAACACAGAATACACTCATCTAATATTACGAGTTTCAAGTCCATTTGTGCAAATATATACAGAAAAGATACAGATATCAAATGTATAAAGCTGTAATTAGGATATGTATATGTACAGAGAGATAGAGGGGTTAGAGAGTCAGATATACCCGTATCAAGTCCAATACTGTCTTCGAGGCTGAAAAGTGAAGGTATCCACCAAGCATTTCAATGCCATCTCCACTCTGGCTAGGCAGAAGATTGCCACCAAACATCAGCAGAGCATAATCCGAAATGTTGGTGGAATCTCTTATGTATATGCTACTGGTTTTTACTTTTTCACTGTAAACCAAATAAGGAAGAGGGAACATGAAAATGCCAGCATTGACAGATCCCGGATGAATGTCAACTTTCCCAACTTCTTTAGTGTAGAAAGCTGTTCGCTTTCCTCTCCGTTTGCACTGCACAATATTTGGGTAGAGTCCAGCACAGAGTATTGCACATATCATCTCTAAATCATAACTGTACTGATTGTATGCCTGCTCAAATATAGCATGAATAAAAGATCAACAGAAAGACATTTGAAACTCTTTCACTGGAATTTGGTTAATATGGGCCAAGTGAACAAGACTTTATGGAAACTGGATCTCTTATAATTTTAAACACTTACATTGACTTGTGATTTGTTCACAAAACCAATCCCGGCCAGTAAGTCCAGAAACTGAAATCTCATATCTTCAATCATTTGCATAGTTACTGGTGAGAGAAAATTGTCCCAACAAAAAGATTTTTCATTTCTATATCGTTTCGCATCTTTCCACCCATGATATGCTTTGAGAAGTGCAATGTGGTCACTGTCCCCAAAATAGAAACAAGGAAACAAAAATAAACAAAAAAGCCGATTTAGCAGCAAATCATCAACCTAGCAAACTTATTTGTGAATTGAAGAGATTATGAACTTTTCTGTAGCCTAACCTGCGAGAATCACCAGCAAATGATCTTTTTGCAGCTTCTGCCTCATCTTTCCTACTTAATGGAAGGACAAATGGGCTACGGTAAGCAAGAGCAGCGGCTATTGTTAGTGCGGGGTCAAGACACTGGAAAATGGAACCCATCAGAAGCATCTTTCCAATATTTGGGTCCAAAGGCAATGTGCTAAGATGATGTCCTGTTGTGTCAGGTATTTAACAATCAGTTAGTTTAATGATTCACAAACTCAAGGACAAAACAAACCAGACATAACATACCAAGGGGAGTGAGCTCTTCCCTATCATCTAGAGCACCAATTGTTTTAAGAAGCTCGATTGCATTTTCAACTGATAGAGGATCAGGTGGCTGAATTGCTTTGGACAAAAATGTACTAACTACTCCGAGCTGCAAACTCTTGATATGCAGACAAAGCTCTTGCAAAGGTGTTCGAAGCATTTCTGGCAGTTGATACTGGAGCATAGCATCATGAATAAGTTTAGGATATAACCTGTAGCAAACTCCTGGCTGCACACGACCAGCTCGACCACGTCTCTGCATTAAACCAAAAGATAGCATTAGTAAAAATGCTCAGAGGAAAACAAGTTTCATTTACCTTGAAGGCTACCTACAGGAACAAATACTTGTAAACTCAAGATACTTGCATAGTAAAATTATTTGTCAAATACCTGGTGTGCTGAAGCCTTGGAAATCCATGAAGGTAAAAGACAAGCCAGCTTATTAAGAGCATCATAACTAGTCTCCTTTGCCTTCCCGCAGTCTATAACATACACAACATCATCTATGGTAATACTACTCTCAGCAATATTGGTTGCCAGCACAATCTTTCTGCAGGAAAAACATCAATGTTATTTTACGAGGTACTCCAAAAGGCCTAGATGTAATGAAGCATGAATGTAACTCTGAGTCTATAGCTAGAAGCCTAGAACTGTAGAAATCCAGACTAATGAGAAATACTTTTTCTATGACTATTAAGAACAGAAGGGGACACAAGCAGTGTCATGATACCAAAAGAAAATTGTCAAGCGGTAAATTCCAGGAAATTGTAATACTGTCATGCTAGACACTGATTATCTTGATTTACTGAGTGCCACACAAGAATAATGATGGCAGATGGTCACAACAACACAATGATAGGCGTTCCATCAATATCCTGTGTATGGAGTGAAATACCCGACCATTATAGAAGATTATCAAACTATTCCTGTAATGGGATTGAATATCTCCATGTATCATGAACCGATATATTGACCACTTTGTGTGCCAAAAAATATTGCAAATGTAAAATTAAATATAAAAGGTATCGATGGTTACCTAACATTAGGGGGTGGGCGATCAAAAATTTCACGCTGATTGACTGTAGGCATTGAACCATGAAGAGGAATAACTAAGAACTTGTTTGGGTCTCCAACAAAAATGTTAGCTCTGAGTTTATCAAGGAGCTTGGAAATATCATCCCAACCAGTAAGGAAGACCAGAATTGCTCCAGCACCTTCATGGCGACAGATATGCTCAATAGTTGCTTCCACCTGTATGACAAAGAAGCTAACTTTGTCAAAAATATAAATTTTGTACGACTATCCCACAAGATACAGCAGCAACTTGCTGTACTTGGAGGCCCAAGGTGTCCAGATTTTCTTGTTTCTAATTGATCCATTCATACAACTTGCTGCTCCATTATGTATATGTACAGAGTTAAAATATAAATATTTCAGATACATACAAGGCCCAAATCCAGCTGAGAACCAGACCAAGAATCGAGAGATTGCCTGGTGCTTGCACTGTATGATTTGTAGAGCACATCAATATCTGCATCCTGATGAAACAGATAAGAGAACATGTATAAGGTAGAATATATAGGAGTTCCAGAACAGAAAATGCAGCATCAATAGTTACTGGACATATTGTTCTTCTAAAGTAATCTCACATCAACATGTGAAAGGAATACTAGCAGATAAGCAGACATAGGACAAGGATAATTGTTTTTATCAAATTGGTTGAAACAAAAAGAAAATAAACTGAATATCTCTGGTTTTCAAAATTAGATCAGATTATCATCCTCGATGTTCTTCAACTCAAAAGGGATGTACAAAGATGATCTTTTAACTTTGACTTCAAGTCCTCAACTATTTATCTTTACCACATTTGTTGACAAAAGAAAGAAAATACAATAATAATAATAATAATAATAATAATAATAATAATAATAAATTCTGGTTTCCAGATTTACACACCAAGAAATGTGAAGCAATTTTCTTTATGATCATAAACTAATTTATTTAGCTCTTCTTTCATAGTTTCCATTAAAATTGTGAAAAAAGATCTCTTGAGTAAAACATAGTACTCCCTCCGTTGCATGTTAATAGAGTCATTTTTCTATTTTGGGAAGTTTCAAGTTCCAACATAATTGAGTCATTTCTATTTCTGACAAAAAGTAATCCACCTTCTTACTTTATTCTCTCTTAAACTTCGTGCCGAAAAGAAATGCCTCTATTAACATGGAACGGAGGGAGTACTATTGGTTGTGGGAGATGAGTAAAATAAATCCTGTGTGTTTAACTTTAACCCAATGAAACAGAAAGAAAACCCTAAAGTATTCTTGTACAAACCCACACTAAAAGTTAGCTAACATCGATATCCATTCCCCTCTTACTTGCACTAAGTTGAGCATTGTACAACCTATATGGCTATATCATGTCTATTGAAAACTATTTTGGCACAAATTACCTATATATACTAAGAAAACAGTTAGAGCCCAATCTAGATAAATGAATAAGTAGCAAATTGTCTACAACCTATATGGCTATATCATGTAAAATTATGCACAAACTTGAAAGAAAAATCTAGATAAATGAATAAGTAGCAAATTGTCTAATAAAAATGTCAACATATTTGTTTAATATCTTAACAGACATAATTTAATAACGTACATAAAAACAAGGGGTCTATTTGAACCTTTCCCTAAGGGTTCATCTGACTTTCTCAAGGAATATTCTAGTAACATTCCATTTTTAAAAAATTAAGTTGTTATAAGAAATAGTGACAATGAAGTAAACCTCAAATAATTCTGTCAAAGGATCGTTTTTAGACTCCTGTTGCTGACGGCCTCTTCTTGAATTTCTTGGTAAGTTGCCAGACTCTGGCTGGACAGTATAACGAGTCTTCTCCAACACATCTTCTAAATAAAATTCCTCAACAGGAAACGTTAATCCCTGGAGGGAAAATAAAGTTATTAAAATCATAGGACATCACATAGAACAGTAAATCTTGCAGAGAACTGTTATGACACTTAAGACTGTTGTACATACTGGAATATGAATAGTGGGAGCATTTCCAAAGTATTTGGAGAATAGCTCTGCATTAATAGTGGCACTCATAAGGATAACACGAAGGTTGGGACGGCGAGGAAGGATATCTCGCAATATTATTAAAAGGAAGTCCTCATTCATTCCTCTTTCATGAATTTCATCAACCAGCAAATGGGTAATTCCCGTTAAATCTGGGTCCTGAATCTGTAACAATGAAGACAAAAGTAATTAACATCCTGAACCTCAATATAGGACTATATAGTCTGAGAACTTGGGCCAAGACTTGGAGATACCAAAGGAGAAAATTACCAGCTGTCGAAGTAACACCCCAGTCGTGCAAAAAAGCAATTTTGTTTGAGCTGAGCGTTTTGATTCAAGGCGAATCTGATAGCCTACAGTTTCACCAAGCTTCTCACCTCTTTCAGCGGATATTCGAGCTGCGACTGATATCGCTGAGATTCTACGAGGTTGAGTGCATATTATATTACAGCTACCACCTCGTAGAGATGATATCTCCTCTTCGAGAATAAATTGAGGAAGCTGGGTTGTTTTACCACAACCAGTCTCTCCTGAGACAACCAGTACCTGCACTTGCCAATTGATACAAAATAAAGGTTCAAGCTAATGCTTCAGATAAACTTAAAGATTATTCCTTCAGTTAGAATATATACAGAGAAAATTTGAGCATGCATTCTTTTTATCAATAGAAGTTATGCAAGAGATAAATAAGTTATTAAAATGCCAGCATTACTAAAATAGGCCTCATTGCTCAAGGTGCCAACCAAGCGGGTTCCTCATAAGAGGGAGGTCCAAAAATAAGTGGTTTTAGTGAAAAAAAAATTAAAAATTAATGACATCAATAATTTTACAAAGTACTCCACAAAAGGAATCAATTTCAGCAATCTCAAGTGTAAATTTACCTCAATAACATTACAGCACCTTGAAAAACATAAAGAAATCCCTAATCACAAAATATATATTTATATTGAAGAAAACCTAAATTATGATTCAGAAATATATACCAGAAAAAATAGGTGGACAAAAAATAATACACCCTCCGTCTCCTAAAAATAGAAACTCTTTCTTCTTTGGTCCGTCTCCTAAAAATATAAACTTTCCATTTCAGGAAATTTTTTCCAATGAGGTGGGACCTATTTTCCACTAACACACTTTTTTTTTCTACATCTCTCTTACTTTACCAATTTTGCATTAAAACCCATGCCATTTCCAAAGTTCCTATCATTAGGGGACGGAGTGAGTAAGTAAAAAATAAAATAGAGACTGCTGTTTAGCAGATAACTGAATTCTAAGATATGAAATGACACATGGAAACGGCAAACATGAAGAATTTTATCTACCTGATTATTTGTAACAGCTTTCAAGAATTCTGATTTAACTTTGAATGCTGGAAGCTTTTCTCTAAATGCTAGCATTGCCTTTACACTATTACCTTCCTTCATGTCAGGAGAAAATCAGCATTAGCAAAATATCTGGAAAAACCATATCAGAACTTCAGGATATCAAGCCATATGTATACCCTCATTTTTTCCTGCTTTTGTTTTAATTCAATACTAAGTCTCTCGAAGTCAGTATCATTGTATTGTACTGGTGCCTCTCTCTCCATTTCAGCAGGTTTGGATTGATATGTCGCAGGCCCAGAAGATGATGAAGACATGTTTTGTACTACTTTTGCCACATAGGAGCTTCTTAGCAGAAATCCAACTCTTGCTTGGGTCTCGGTGGACATTGATATCTGAAATGATAACCAAAACGAGAGATGCAATATGTCATATCTGCAACATTAGCAAGCAGAGATTTTATACTTTCCCTTAAAAAAAATGATGAAATACCTCATTCTTAGTGGAACCGTGCTTTTCATCAAGATCTGCACGATAATTAGGCAACGGGACTTTGCTCACAACAAGGACCTTTCCTTTATTATAAGCATGACTTCCTTTCCACAAAACAAGTAAAATAAATAGTCAGTTAAAACCACATGATAATATCTTCAGGAAGATATATATAAAGTATAAACACATTTCAAAGTAATAGGTTAAATAGCAGGCTATTATATCCATTTACTGGAAGAAGGTAATATAACTAAATATAAACCCCCATCTACAGTATATATGTGGCTAACTTCAAGGGTATTTTTTCTCATCCTAGCAATGTTTCTCTTTTGTATTCTGCCTTCCTAACTATTCAAATTTCTGTAGTTTCAATACCAAGCCTGCTGCCAGAGGATTATTTCACTAATGCTCATTTATTTTCACTCCACTAACAAGAACACTAGATGGCAATAAGATTTGGCCAAATTGGCTGGCAATGGCAGCAGAGAGAATATGTATTGCTGTCAAGGCTTGGATGGCAAGAAACAATCTATCAGGATACTAAACCTTCATCCAAGCCCATTGAATAAATGATAAATAAGTGAAGTTCATAACTGTGGTTTCTCAATTACAAATTTTAAGCATATAATTGGATTTCAAAAAGCATAATGGCCACATGTTGATTCTGTACATCAAGTGTTTAAAATCATTGTGTACACGACAGGAACGTGAAACTATTTCTATGATCAGACGATTCAAACCTTGATTTGAAGCTCCCAGATCTAAATTACTGTATTCCCAATTTGAAAATTTGTTCAACTTATTCTAGTAGAAAATATCATACCAAGCCAGAAAGACAAATTTAAGTCACCCAAGTATTCCAAGCCAAATCCTAAAAGTAAATGTATGTACATAAATTTAAGATAGATATATTTCCGGCAGTTCTTCATAAGGAACTGTAGTGTGCAAAATACTATAAGGATAAGTGAACTTACAAGTATAGACCCAATTGTTGAGCCATATCAGCCAGGATTTGCTGATCATCTTTACCAAACTTTTGCCTTATTACCATCTCCTGCTCATTTCCAGTCTTCATCTGTTCTATTTTTTTACACCATTCATTCGGATCCATTGTCACTTTCTACAGCCCATGTTCGCATACCAAGTTAGACAAGCACATATTTTATCATATATACTGATATACAGAATAAGTCATCATCTATTCTACTATTGCTCAGAATTCATATCATCATCTATAGTTACATACATGCAAACACATTCATAGCATACTAAATATGGCAAGCATAATATTTTCCTAGAAATACAGAATATTCATGTCATCAGCATTTCCTCTAGCGTTGCTCAGCATCCAATCTGATCGTGATCTATACTTCAAGGTATGCCAACAATTGCGCAATATTCCATGCAAAAAAAATAACACTAGTCGTATGAGTCACCTCAGAAGAAAGTAAGTTCAATTGTGTTCGATAAAAGGTTTCAAACATCTGATTACAGAATTCAAGCTCCAAAGCTAGTGAATCACGTTGATTAACAACTTATTTATTCAACTACAAAACCTATTATGCCCTACATAATTTCTCCATTGTATGTAAGTCAACATCAATTAGCCTCTTCAATTAATTGCACCAGAAACTCCATACCTCTACAAATTGCTTAAATAGAACTGACTAGAAACCTCTACAAATGCAAGTGGAAACCGAACCTAATCCGCACACACACGAAACCAAAATAAACCTACCTCAGCGGACATCTGGCGCAGACGCTCAGCTCTCCAGACAGGATCCCACCATCGCTGCTCGCCTCGGCCTCCACGGCCTCCACCTCTGCCAGCTCCGCCGCCTCCACGGCCGCGACCGCCGCGACGACCGCCTTGTGCGTTAGGGTGGTACATAGAAGTGCAATTCGAGATCCGAGCTAGCTTGATTTCTGGATTTCCGAGCAGCGGAGGGGGAGCGGCGAGTGAGATTGAGAGAGGAGTGAGCGTGAACACGCGGTGGTTATGGCGGAAGGGGTTGGGAAATAGACGGCCCGACATTTCAAGTACGCACGTGCCGTCCTCGACGTTTTGATGCCGAAACCGAAGCCCGGCCCGCTTTTCTCAGATGGGCTTACAGATTGTGCCTATGGGCTTTTTTCAAGGCCCCATTATTGGGCTAGACATCCCTATATTTCGTTGTTTGGTGGAGCCCATAATAGTAATATATCCACTCACAAATTTATTTCCTCTTTTTCCATAGCGTAATAGAATTATTTTGTCATTTTTGTACATTTTATAGTAACAGAATTAGATCCCTTTTTAGTAAAAATCAACACATTTTTTCACACTACTTTACTCTCTCTTACTTTTTTTCTCTCTCCATCTCTCAACTTTTTTCATTTTCCACTTTATTCTCCTTTTACTTAACTCACCTAGCACAATTTTTCTTAATCTTCGTACCAAAAAGAAACGTCTCTGTTACTACGGAACGGGGGAGTATTAGATAAAATATTTACTGTATATAAAATGTGCAAAATAGTACTCTCTCCGTCCATAAAATATTGTCTAAATTTGATTCGGCACGAGTTTTAAGAAATGTGAAGAAAAGTGAGTTGAAAAATTAGTAGAATGTGAGTGTAAAGAGTTAGTAGAAAGGGGGTCCATTTACCAAAAATGGTAAGAAAGCAAGTGGACAACTTTTCACGGACGGACTAAAATGGTAAAATTGGACAACATTTCACGGACGGAGGGAGTATTTACGATTTCAATTATACTAACATATATACATGTTCCCCACACAATTAGTGCATGTTTGGTAGCAAATAGAATATATACAACACAGTCACACCAATATATTAAAGTAGTAGAGTACAAAACAAAAGTACACCATTTTACAATGGAAAGTTGTTTACATGCGACAGGAGAGTTGAAACACACAATACTCACCACATGATAAACATAACAAACAAAGTAGTACTTCAGAAAGGGAGAAGCAACATCAGAAGCTCTGGAAATGCAAGTCCCTCCAAATGTTATTACAAACCTCAACACACTTATGTTTTGAACAAAGGAGATGATGATTAGCCAAGAATGAGTTGCCCAAGTGAACAAATCATATCACTCAACAGCGTTAGCCCCATCGCTAGGGAACCCAACGCCATCGACCGAGTAGATTCGCTCACTACACCCTCACACTTTGAGATAGTTACTAGCCATAAACGGCGGAAACGAAGGCTGGAGAAGATCGAACTCGAAGTGATGGAGATAGCTAGTAACCTCGGAGCCACTGTTTGTTTTCGTGGAACGATGGCCGCCATCGGATTCTAGGACTTCAGACATCTGTGACTCAGTTGACTGCGGCTGCTCATGCTTTGCTTGCTTGTTTTTTTCCTCAGTGTTGGAGCCTTTTGCGCTGAGGAAGCGGCCGCCGACTCCCCTGTGGCGGCGCACGGCATGGAGATGGCGGGACAGGTGCATGTAAGGCTGTGGAATGGATTCAACAACGTTATGATTGAATATGACTGAATAACTTACTATATTGTCCTAGGCCAGTTTGGAATGGGAAAGAACCGCCAAAGAAAATCCAAAAATGAACTTATTCACTAAGAATAACATGCGTACCAAGCACATGGATAATAGCTCTTAACTTGTTCTAACATAGCCACCAAACGCCCCCTAACAATCAGTGTGATCGTACGTGTAGAAAATCACTATAGAATTATAACTTTCTATGCATCATTTTCCAAAGCACATGTTTAAATAATATTCTCTCCATCCACAAGTAATAGTCTTATTTTGTCTATTTTATATTGTCCACAAAAATTAGTCATCTTCCTATTTCTTGTAAGTTTTTTTTATAATGAGATGGGTCACGTTTACTAGCAATGCTCTGATCACTCTTTTTCAATATCTCTCTCTAACTTCACCGATTTTGCATTTAAACTTGCTTCGGCAACTGCCAGGACAAGATTGAGTCACTGAAGCATATAAAATGTAAATGTTGTTGAATCCTAAGTTAAGGACCTATTATTACCTTGCGAGTTTTCAGCTCTTGATTCTTTGATTCTGCCTTTGCACGACACCGTCGACGTCTCATGATTGCATTGTATTGCTTAGCATTCACAAAAATGGGTCCTCCTTCAATAGCCACGTTCGATGGCAGCATCATACGACTTCCCTGAAAAAGATCGATGCATAAGTGGAGATAGAATAAAGTAAAACGGTTAATATAGTGGAAAAATTCTAACAACTATTTAAATTTGTGATATTATAAGTCAAGTTTAAAGTTTGGGAAAAAAATTACAAAAACAGGTAAAGATCTACTCTCATGTGGGCTCTACAATACCATGAGCGCTACTAAAAACGAAATACGACTCAGTTATGATGGCACAGAGGAGAATAAGTTTCGAGTCTTTCAAGCTATTACTACCCATCAAATTATAATTAAATTATCATATGTGAAACAAGCCTTGATTTCAGCTATAGATTATATAGGGACGAACCTCGATTTGAGCTGGATATATACCATAGCTTTGCTCTGCGTTATAAGGATACTTAGCACATATCTGTATTGCCTCCACAATATACAATATTACATATATATACATGTAAAAGTTAATGATGTAAAAATTAATGGAAATGTATTAAGATTTAAAAATGGAGTTTACCAGTGGTTGCCCAAATCCGAGCTTGAATTGTCCCTCACGTTCCATCGACGCATCTTGGACTTGGAGTGAAGGAACAATGTGATAATTAGTTTAATAAACAATTTATGATCTTCAATTAGGATTTGTTTGATAAACAATTTACTCTTTCCGTTCCATTAGTGTTGGCATATTTCTTTTTCGCACTCATCTCAAAAAAAAATATTTTAATAAATAGTTAAAGTGGAGAGAGAGTAAAACGTATTCTCTCTCTTAACTACATTATTCTCTATCCACTTTAACTATTTATCATTTTTTTTAAAACGAGTGTGAAAAAAAACGTGTCAAACGCTAATAGAACAGAGGAAGCATGATCTTATCTGGTAGTACTTCAATTTGATAGTTTTGACTCTTATCAATCAATGAGCTGTTTCATGAATAAGTTAGACATGCGTCTAAGAGTTTTTTTGATTTATCATTGATAGATTAGGCTCGTACCGAGGAGCTACTTCAATTCTATCACTTGTGTGGTTCAGGCTTGTACCAAGGTACTACTTCATTTTTCATTCACATTTTTGTCTCTTGTCAAGGTGCTTTTCATAAAAATGTACTACCTTCGTCTCACAATAAAAGTCACACTTTGTCATTTTGGTCCGTCTCATAATAAGAGTCATACTTCATTTTTACTATAAATGATAAGTAGGTCATACATTCCACTAATTCACTTTACTGAGTTCATTCACATTTTATTATAAAACCAATATAAAAAAGTGGGTCACATATTCCACTAACGTTTCCATCCCACTATTCTTTACATTTTTTAAAACTCGTGCCCACAACAAGAGTAACTCATATTGTGGGACGGAGGGGGTATTTTAAAAGAGGGAAACTGATGGTTATTATTTACACATGTCATGACACAAACTTTCGATTTATTGGTTGAAGGGAAAGTGTCTTACCAACTAAGTTGCGCTTTATCATCGTCAAGAGACTCCTTCTCAATTCATCATTATAGTTTAGACACATATGAAAGATCCAAGTCAGATAGGTTTTGCTCGCGTCTAGTTAGGAGCTAAGTTGGATGGTTTTTGCTCGCACATAAGAGGCTTTTTGTTACTCTTTCAAAACACAGAAGTCCTATCATGAAATTCTTCCAGAAACTAAAGGATTACAATTTTCTAAATGTTAAATGACTTTATTGTAATTATCGGAAATTGAGAGACTTTTCTATAGGTTATCAAAAGTTTAAGGACTCTTATAATTTATAAAAAAAAAGGTCTCATTCATTGAAGCATATGAGAATGGTAGACCAACCACCGACTTCTAGTACCTATGATTTTATCTTAAAATTAATTGATGATACGAGGAGTAGATCAAATTTAGGACGGACCAATACTAGTACATTTTGGTCTTTTATAATTCTTCATTATAATGTTCTTCCTAGTAAATAGCTCTTAATTATCATGTTATCAATTAAGATTTTCTCCCTTGAACCCAAATCCGATTATGAAAATAACACTATAATGTGTGCCAAAAAATCCTACAAGATTAAGAAGGCACACTAGCTTGATTCTAAATTCTAATCATATAAGATCACAAAAATAGATGATTAAATTCGATTTTCCATCGCTATTTTATGTAACATCTACTTTGCCAATGTTTACAATCGATCTTTTCTACACTACCATACAAATAATGAAATACAACTTAATAGGTAAAAATACTGCATATTAATCTTATAAATCAAAGTTTTGACTCATCTAAATGTGTGTAATAATGAATGTGCAAGTTGTAACTCAAGAAATAAATAATAAAAAATCACTGTTTAAAGAAAAGCTTATCTACAAATAAAACTTGTGGCCAAACAACCTTCGCTTCTACTACAACAAAAAGTAGGTACCCAGAAATAATATCAATTTTCACTATTTCTAATTGTAAATAAGAAAATGAATGATATGCATACAAATAAATTATGAGTTTTCAAAGAAGGCTTTTTCATTATTCACCTAGTAATTATTGACGGTTGCTTTTTTAGTTTTTACCAATTCAAGTAAAGGTCTAAAAAAGGGTTTGAGAAATAATTACCAGTAAAAACAGTGAAGTGAGTGGAATCTTCCTTTGCAAGAACTCGCCGATCTTCACCAGATTCCTTAGCCACACCTAACTGAAGATTCTTTCCGGCCAGAGACAGCACATTCGGCGGCGGCAGCGGCGATCCCACCACGCTCCAGAGAGGAATCTCCTGTGGATCTTGGAAAATCCCTTCATTTTCTTTGAAGCATATTGTGTGCATAGTCATTTTGATCTAGTAAAGAGAAGAAAAAAATTCAGCCTTTTTTATGCAAATTTTACTTAAAGTTTGCAAGAACAAGAGCTAAATCAGATGATAAGAATGAAAGTAGGGATTAATGGGAAAAGGAAGGGATCAATTCACATTACTTTGAATAAAAAATGGATTGAGGTATTGTCGATTTGTGCAGATGTAAGATTAGTATTTAAATCATAATAAAGCTGCCTACCTAATAATTAATGGAATTGATAATCAATTAGTTTATATACGGATAGAATTTTCTAGCTAAATTTAGGTTATTTAAGATTTAATTGAAGTGATCTCAAATTAGTGAATTTTATCATTCAAGTGATTTGAGTAGAGAGATTACCTGTAATCTTACAAGGGGAAGAAAACAGCCGTCTAATTAATCCAAAACTGTCGGTAAATTTCAAACAGAGCCGCCTAGAGAGAGAGAGAGAGGCAAACAAGGGATGTGTATAGAGAGTAGTGGGAAGAAATGACAAAAATGGAAATATATAAATATTTCATGATGCAAGAGTGCTTAATTATATCATATAATTTGCAATATCTGTCTCTTTCTCTCCTAAAAGTGTGTTTTAGTGGAAGTTAGGAGTGCTTGTTGCAATCTCTACTCATTTGCAATAAACACTTCTACTCCCTCACTATTGAAAATGAAAGTATTGTTCTTCCCAAAAAGTATAGGAGGATGATATATAATAAAATTACAGTTTTGGAATATATATTCAAATATATATAGGCATATGAATATTTCAAGTTTGCAATACTAGACTTTTAACAGTATATGATGTCAAATCGCTCTCAAGAATGATTGAACATATTAGTGAAACGACACCAATCAATAGAGAAACTTAAATTTATCTTATTTATTAAAATTTCCAAAAAAATATTTCATTAACGTTAACCGTGTGACTTTTATATAGACAACAAAAAGTCCTAATACTAATCGAAAATGAAAAGAGAAACGCAATTCCTTAAGGGAATAAAATTAAATCCAAACTCAACTTCTAATCCTGATTGGAAACTACTACAAATAAATTCAATCCCTTAAAATTAAAGGATATAGAATTTGACACAAACAAAATAATTGAAATAAGTTTTTATCTTTAACGCAAGAGGACTCACGTGTGAATCAATATAATTTGCAAAATGAAGATAACTAAAACTCTTAGATATGCACATAAATGAGAGTTGCAGGTGTGTTAACCTAACGATAGAATAATTGAGAATCTATATGTCAAAGATTTAAGATTTTAATCTACAGTGATGACCATTAAAATTTTTTGTTTATTAATTCCATAAAGAAAATGTGGAGGAGTGTACGCAAAATAATTAATGTAATTGTGCTCGAAATGTTGATGTTATTAGTTGGGTGGAGTTTTCTATATTTACAAAATGCAAATACAATTGGTCCCCATTTTAGTGGGGATGGTTGCATTGGATGCCTCCCAATAACATATGGCTCTTTGTTACCGGTATTTGCTCCAAATTTATTGATCCTTGTGTCACCACCATTAAATCTTACTTACTGCAAAACGAGAATATTACCATTCAAATCGAGAAAAATTACTAATATTAATGATAAATCAACAAAAATTATTGGCCAAGAATTAGTCGATGGGGCATCTAAATTTCTAATTAACTAGAGATAACACCCAAGAAAATTGAACCCTAAACTTCACTCCTGTAAAATGAGAACTGAATAACAAATTTTATAAATGCAACATGGCATGTATTTCATGTAATATGTAGCTAGTGTAATTGAACTTTTATTTAATTTAGAAGATACTATTAAATAGATCTCTTAATTAATTATATATATTATTCAATAATTAAATTGACATATAAGTTTATTTATGATCATGTGCTGTTCCAACATTGATGGGCTCGCTACAGAAACACATTTAAATATCTAAGAATCTTGTCGTATCATCTTTGGTTTTTTCCTCTTCTTGTTATTCCTTTTATTTGTTCATCAGTTTAGATAAAAAAAATATATATATCAGTTAGAAACCGGCGATTATAATTCTATAGAATTTTTTTAATTCATATCAACTTGTGAAACTGTCTCACCATAAAATTGTACAAAAATATCTAAAAATTAAAATTTCTAAATTTAGTTTTCTAGAACTTACACTAAAAACTACTCCACAAATCAATTATTCACCAACATATCCAAAGTTCCAAACAATTACAATCTTCACAAAAATATATATACAATAGCAATCATTAAATGCAATATCTGATCAATAGATTGATAATTAAAATAAAAAATTGTTTAATATAATATTTATAATTAATATTTATTACTAATATAATCGTAAAAAACACATACCCTGATCATGAATAATAAAATCCCACTAATTAATAATTAATATGTACTCATTAAAAACCCCTGGATATATATGCGCATATTATTTAAATATTGTTAAATTAAATCAAAACAGCGAAACTAAGATTGAAAGAAAAAATTAAAAGAAATAATAATTGCCATGATCTACATATATTGTTCTTTATTGAATTGAGAATTTCCTATACTACTTCAAATCTTCAATCTATGTACTAACAAATTGGGCCTTGGAAAAAGAACTAGCTCGCGAGCTTGAACTTGCCAAAAACTAGCCCATTTAGAAACAATGACAGAATCAAATGGGGAAAAAAAAATCCCAAAAATTTAAATCGAATGCATTTCGAGTATTTGGTTTATTCCTATATTTTGGCACCCAATTAAAACTAGTCTTTACTCAATTTATACCAAAAATTGTAATAATTGTTTTATTTTGTATAAACTAGTAGCACAGATTAATATGGAAAATATTTTTAAAATATTAATTTTCAATTTAAATTAATTAAACAAAATTAGAATCAATAGTAATATTAATTTTATGAGAATCAAATATTCACGATGAACAACATGAATTTTAGTTAGGAGTATATGAAAATAAAAAATCTATACAAATTAATATTGAAGAATAGTAAATCGCCTAACAACTTGTATAGTTTTCAATAAAATGAAAGACAAATTAAATTATATATTAAATTTACCGTAACCCTTTCATATGACTCAACCTACTTATAGATATGTATAAAAAAAATTAGCTAATTATAATTTCAACATAAAATTTTTAATATGGATCAACTATGAAGTAACATAGATGGACTAAGAATCTAATCATTACTATTAAAAAAAAGTTATAAGTATTAAAAATAAAGAAAAAAGATAATGGATAAAAATGATCGGAAAGAAATGAAAAATATAACTGAAAAGAAAAATACCAATAAGTCATACTATAATATTAAAAATAAATACGATGTTGTATCAAAATTGATATATAAAAATGAATGAAAGAAAACAAAAAATATAAGGTAAGTAGGTATACTTAAATTGTGTAAGGTAAGTAGGTATGCGCAGGGGCGGAGGGAGGGTGGGGCCGGGGGGCCCATGGTCCCCCACCAATTCTTAAAAAAAGCTAAGGGTATTTTAGTAATTTTACATTAATTATAATTTATAATATATATATATATATTATTAAATATATGTTTCGGCAAAATTTGTATGAATTTTTTCCTCTCAACAAAATTTATATGAATCATTTCCTTTTATAGCTTTCTCCTTTTGCCGTTTTATGTGTAATCTGAAATCTCCTTTTGTTGTTCTATAAGTCTGTAATCTGAAATCTGGTTATCTATAACTAGGTATATTTCAAACTAAACATAATTCAATTGATTTTTCTACATATGTTGTTTCTTTGTTCGGCGTCAATAATTATGTAAATTGAGGCCTAAATAATCATATTTCAAGCTCTAAATCGGTACACATAAAATTCAAAGGAGGAGAAAGAAGATAAGCTTATGTAATTCAATGGCTATGGCGGTTCTGTCGTTGGAATTCTTTAACCCCAATTCTTTATTTGATGTGTATGTGTTAATAGTTTTATACTATTTTTATTAATTATTGTTCGTAATTGCAACTTTTTAGATTTGAGCAGATTGTATATTTTGGTTACTCATTATTGTTTTAGTTATGAAGTATATATAATATGAACTTTATCCTTTTTGTATATAATTTATATTTTGCTATTCTTAGTATAGAAATATCAAATATTTTTCAATGGTTTATTTATTAGTTAAGTTGTCATTGATCTTACCTGTTGCCACTGTATCAGTAGAAAGAGCATTTTCAGCAATGAAGATCATAAAGACTTCTCTACGCAATAGCATGGGAGACCAACTATTGAATGATTGCTTAGTTCCTTACATCGAAAAAGATGTGTTTGTTAAAGTTAATTACTAATAAAACTATTATGCACTGATTTCAGAAGATGAAGAATAGAAGACAAATGTTATGACGTGATTACATTTAACTTTTACATTTTGAATCTTATAATTTAATTTATTACTCCCTCCGTCCCGCTTAAGATGACACGTTTTCCTTTTTAGTTTGTCCCAATTAAGATGACACATTTTCTATTTTGGAAACATTATCTCCAATTAATACACCCAACAACTTTTTCTCACTTCTATTAAATTATTCATCTTTCTTTCTCTCTCTATTTTAATACTTACACCCACCTTTTCTCTCTCCAATTAAACACTTCAATCAATAACTCCTAAAATCTCGTGCCGGCTAAAGAATGTGTCATCTTAGCCGGGACGGAGGGAGTATTTTTTTTTAAGTTTAATTTTGGACCCCCCATGATAAAATTCCTGGCTCCGCCACTGGGTATGCGTGACATATTTATAGGCTAAACCCAACGTCAGTTCACTTTTCACACTATGCAAAAAATGTCAATTCAGATGGATTAATGTGATATTGGTGAATGGTGTGTGTGTGTGGCAGGGATGTGGGCTATGATGAAAAGAGAGTGAACATGGTGAGGAGGATAGACTTTGCCTGGGCAGTGGAAAGAGAGGATCCCAGCAAGAAGCGGAAGAGTGAAGCTGCGAGTGCCAACATCCAGTCATCAGCAATGGCATTGGCAGAGCATAGCTCACCAAGAGCTCTCCCTCATAATTCATCTCATTAATCCACTTAATCACCCGTTAATTATACACTATCATTTCTTAACTCCCACACATACGTGTATTTATAAAGTATACAAATATATTTTAAAAAATATCTTCATTTGTAATTACCCCACTAATTTTATTTTACAGTTTCTTTTTTAAAACCTCCCATCACTCCACTTTCATAGTTCACGCAATTTTAGTTGCCCTTTAATTATGCATTTTTAATTTAATTTTTTTTAAACTTTGCCAAAACTCTCCTTTTATATATTCTATAGACGTGAACACTTTCAAGTTTAGGTAGAGACATAGATGGGTTTATCTGCATGAGACTAATGGATAGGAAATGCAAAGTGCCATTTATAATTGAATTTATTTCTTATAATTAACATGTGATGTTATCAACTTATCATCTGTGCCTTACTAAAATGCCTTATCAAATTCATGTTGATTTATTTCTGTATATTTGGATAACAAATCAATCTCCGAAAATTGCATCTCTTGCCAAAGTTATGGAGTAAGCAAATCAAAAAGAAAACATTTCTATTGAACGCAATTAGGAAAAAATAATTGCGAAATGAATTCATCATTTTATTGATGGATATTACTACGATTCAACCCAATGGAATATAAAATATTGATGTCAATAAAGTCTATCAATATCTCTCTTCACAAGATGTGGAGATCCATCACTTAGTTTCTTTTGATCAAATATGCAGCGACAATAGCCTCTCTTGCTGCATAACGCTTGATATCCTTCGTTGCAGTAAAGCACGCAGTCTTCGTTAATCTTGCATTTCTTCTTAAACGACATATATCAAGTGGCAGTTTAGTAGAAAAGATAAATAAACAAAATATACTAACAAAAATAAGTTTAGATATTTTTTGTCGCGTAATTTCAAGATAAGAGTTATCTACTATGTAAACCTGATGAAACAAGCAAGATGATGGCGACCAAAATAATCAGTTTCTGCGAAGCCATGATTAATTATTTCTCTTGTAATGAAATGTTGAGACTTGAGATAAGTAGAATAAGGTTGATTAAATATGTACAAATATCAAGAATATACTATATAGTTTCATACAGATGCTAACAAGGAAAATACTTAATACTAACATTTAATGCAATAAGATCTTCTTACCGCATAGACCATAGTCTTATTGCAAAAGGTTTTTTTTAAAACATAATTAATTAAAGAACTTTTAGAATAAGAAGTCTATCTCTTCAAATCCAACTCCCTCTTTAATTCTTGATCTGGATCAAATTATTTTATCGATAATTGTGAATATCTTCTATCATTATGATAAGTTAAAAATGAATCGAAATTGAGTACAGTTCACCAAAAGATTAGGCATTCAAAAATTTAATGTGCAAATATGTAAAGAATAATTATAGTGATGATTTTATGAATCAAATCAATGTTGAATTTCCTAATATAAAATGTAAAAGTGATAAATTAGCAATGGGGTAATATACTTAATTATAAATAAAATAAAATTGAGGAGTATTATGTGTATATAATTATGCTTCCTCTGTTCACTAATACAAGGTCAATTTTGATCGGGCACAGATATTGAGAAATATAGTAGAAAGTGAGTGGAAAATGTTAGTAGAAGGTGAGTCCTACTTTTATATATCAATTTTACATTGAAATGCGACTGAAATAAAGTTAATGAAAGGTGAGACACTTATTGGTGGACAGACGAAAATGGCAAAATGTGATACTTATTGGTGGACGAAAGGAGTATATATTTATCTTTGGGATATTGGCATCTAATATCATGAAACTTTCAAAAACTTGGATTTTTCCCACGAACTTTAAAATTGACAAATAATATCACAAACTTTACCACGGGTTTGTTTTTTCCCACGAATGAAAAAATTCCCACCAATAATATTATGATACGGATTTTTTTTTCGTAATTTCTTGATAACAATTTTGAGAGCTTCAACTTTTTCAATCTTTGAAGATAGTTTTTCTTGAAGCACACCCTTCAAAATTGTTCTTCAATCTATTAAAATCACATGAATTTTTTCATTCGTGGGAAAAAACAAACCCAGGGCAAAGTTCGTGATATTATTTGCCAATTTTAAAGTTCGTGGAAAAAATCCAACTTTTTGAAAGTTTCGTGATATTAGATGTCAATATTCTTTTATCTTTTATATTTTTATAAAAGTGACTCAACTTTCTTGAGATAGAGAGAATAAAGAGAAAGAGAAAAATATCATATATAGATATAGATTATTTGAAAAAATGGGCAAGAAAATATAACTTATTTTTATAGAATAAGAAAATCCCACCACACCCTTCATGTCAAAAAAAAGTGCTACTATAACTCCATTATTTTATAGAGTTGTGCTAATATAAGAAAACCCCACCACCCTTCACGTCAAAAAAATGTACTACAGGTCTATTAGTATTTTATAGAGTAGTATAAAATGGAGTATGTAACTTTTCTGAGTTTCTCCTTTTTAAGAAAATGTCGATGTCAGTATTGTCAGATACGTAGAGGAAAGGTTTTATATGATTCCCAAATTAACAAACGACGAAATAGCACTCAATTGGTAAGACGTTCATCTCCAACCATTAGTCATGAGTTTAAGTTCTAAAACCTTAATACGAAAGGTTAATTAATAATATTTCCTCTGTCCCATTGAAATGATCCATTACTAAAAATAGAAACATCTTTCTTTTTATTTTATTTATTCTCTCTTACTTTATTCTCTTCAATATATAAAATAAAGTTGCAAAAATTCTCATGCCGCCCAAAAAAGAGGTTATCTTCCTGAGTTAGATGGAGGGAGTACTTTATTAACAAAATATATAATTTGCTATGAAGCAGCAAGTTACAAATACCAAGTGACAGAGTTCGTAAACCTCTACGAAATTCATAAACAAAATGCGACAAATAATCAACAGCAAAATGTCCTTCCTATACGCAATAACCCGACAACTAATAGAGACGTCATAACCTCCTAAAATCATTGTATGTGTGTAATTCTCTTTCATAAAGCATACACACCTTCTTCAATCCTTTCCCATCTCCCATGGCCTTATCCGCCCTCTCTCCGCCGTTCGCCACCGCTCGGGCCCGCCACCTTCTCAACCCCGAATCTCCGCCACACTCCCACCACAGCCGCCCCTTTCCCGGCCAAAAGCACGACACCTCCATCTCATCGTAAATGGACCGCGAACGCCTCATTCTTCTCGGGTCCATCGAAAAACAAGAGGAGCAGCTACGCAGAAGCTGTAAAGCAAGAGCTCCTCGACGCCATTCGCCCTCTCGACGGCGGCGCCGACGCCACCCCTGAAGATCAGAAACTCATCGATCGTGTACACACCTTTCCTTTCCATTTTCTTGATGAATTGGTGATTAGTTAATTAAGTAATTAGAAATATGTCTCTTAATTAATCTTTAGATAACTAGGAAGCTTGAAGCAGTGAATCCGACAGCGCAGCCGGTGAAGTCTGATCTGCTGAATGGGAAGTGGGAGCTTATTTACACCACTTCACAACCTATTTTGCAGACATTGGTATCACATGTTTTTTTTTTCATTTAATCATAGTAGTATGTTTTGATGGTTTGTTTTTTGTGATATAAAGAGGCCTAAGGTGTTTAGAAGCAGAAGAAACTATCAAGCAATCAATGCAGATACACTTCGAGCTCAAAACATGGAATCTGCACCTTTCTTCAATCAGGTTAATCTTAGTGAAAACTGTGAGAAAAATCACGAATTTTGGTTAGATTCTTATTCGTGCTGCAACTTTAAAAATCGGCGGTAAAAATATTGAATTTACAAAATTTCTCAATTTTTTAGCGGATCTAATTGTGTGACAGGTGTGCATGTGGTTACTGAAAAAATCTATGCGAATTTTATCATTTTTCTCAACACATTTTTAAATTTTATTACTCGCTATTGTATATTGCAAATCTATAATATATTACAAGTAGGAAATCAGATTATTTCAGGAAATCAGTTCATGATTTTTACCTCTGATTTTTAAAGTTGTAGGACCGATTAGAAATAGACAAAAATTCATGATGTTCTCGGCATTTTGCCTTTTATATAGTATTGACTATTTCTTGAAGCATTCATAGCTACATATATGATGATGTGCAGGTTACTGCAGATTTGACAATTTTGAATGCTAAGAAGGTGGGTGTTAAATTCGACTATTTCAAGCTTGGAGGTTTGGTAAGTCATCTAGAAAGAGAGTATGATATATTTAGATATGTCATTGTCTTAATTATGCTACAAATCACATTATCATGCACTGTTCCACTTTATTAAATGGCTCATGTTATTAGGTGCAGTTGTTAGAGTATAATCATAGAGAAATGTGGTTGAATAATTTAATAAAAATAAAAAGAGAAGAGAGAAATTCTATTTGGAATATAGACATTTGGGGGGAGGGGGGGTACAAACTAACAAAAATTTGGACATATTAAATGGATGGATGGAGTACGTAACTCGGAATATTTTCTCATTCTCTTCTCTGTTATGTTTTATCAATTACACATTAAAACTCGTAGTGATTTGCAGATACCTGTAAAAGCTCCTGCAAATGCTGTAGGTGAGCTTGAGATCACCTCCCTAGATCAAGAACTGAGGTAAACACACCACCTAAATTAAAAGGGCTTTGATTAATACTCTTATTACTATTAATTCATGGTATGGTTGGGTTGTTGCAGAGTATCAAGAGGTGACAAAGGGAATCTCTTTGTCTTGAAAATGGTCGATCCCAAATATAGGATACCTTCTTGATCATTCGCCTCTCTTTTTCGTTTGAGAAGGTCTTGTAACATGTCTTTATCCATTGCTAAATTTGCAGCACTATAAAACCAATGGGCAACGGCTACGTAGTTAACTTATATTTCTACTAAATTTGTTATGTAAAACAAATAAAATTTGAGTGAAATTAGTGGGATGCGCTGGACCCATGAAATATAGTGCAAACACCATAATGGGGGTTTTCCTAGAAAATAAATGATTAATACTGTATGGGCTGATGGCCCATGTATTAGATACTAAACTGATACATTTGATCTTAGCCAACCAAGATATATGAGCTTTTACTTTTCAAAGATAACTTTATTATTATATCGAGTGTGGGGTACGAGATTAATCATGTCTTGAATGTCTTCTTCTTATTATATGCTATAGTTGTTGAAATGAAAAAAGAAATCAATTAAACTCTATATGTTAGTATGATTTTTGTCACGCGTCACATTTTGTACGTGAAAACAATTCAAACTCTATATACTCCCATCTTTATCAAAATTGATAGATGAGGGTTATGATAGAATTACTCTTTCACAAAAATAATCCACGTAGTGGAGACGGGGCTTTTTTTGGCATGCGTTTCAAAAAAAATTGTGTTAAATGGGTTATGTAAATGAAGAATAAAACAATAAATGAAAAAAGTTAAGAGATGAAGAGAGAATTAAATAAGAGAGTGTAAAGTAAGGGACAAGAAATATGTTACTTTTACTAAATAGAGAAATGACTCTACTACTGTGAAACATATATGAAAATAGCAAAATGTCTCCGCAAAATGACTCCAACGGAGAGAGTACTATTATTTTTTATCAATTTATACCTTTATTTAATTTTGAAATCTTTATAAAATTTAAGATTAACTAAGATACATTATTGATATGATCGTTGTCACACTCACATATGTACATCAATTTACTTTGTATTCAAGACTTGTTCTAGAGGAGAAGACTGAAGACTGATTATGTTTACTTTGTGAAATTTGTTTAAAACTTTCCCTAATTAAGAGATTAATTTAATTCAGTAAAATTAAGATGCAAATTATTTAAGTAGTATCGAAGGATATAAGGATGCATTTTTCCTATAGTTTTATCGACTTATTGAACATAGCCTTGCGCTGTTTGGGCTAGGGCCTAATAAAATTTTAGACTGTTTATAATGTGGATATATGGTTTCCAATTTAAATGAGAAATAGCCAAAAAAAAAAAAAAAAACTCATATTTTGCACTTTGAATGCTTTTTATCAAACCAATGATTGTCACGTTGCTTGCCCTCTCTGGACTTAGCTTTCTTCTTCACAATTAATTATGAAAACTAAGTAAAACGGAAAAAATTTACTCCCTACACAGAAAAAACAAATACTACTCCATCAAAATAGTAGGTTTTTTTAATGCTATGAGATAATATGCTCATCGATTAATATAATTTTATTAAAAGAGTTTCTAAATCTTATCATTCTAAAAGTCTCAAAATCCGGAGGTTGCATGTAAACAGTGGCGGATCTAGACATTTTATATTAGGGGTATGAAAAATAATTATATTGACTTAAAAATGTAAAATCCAATCAATCTTTTTTCTTATGTTATCTCAAATTTTCTATTAAGTCATTTTATTAAAAAAATAATCATTTTTAGTGTTATTACTTGAAAAAAAATTCAATATTAAATTAGGGATTCTTAGATATTTAGATAACAAAGAATTTATTTTAGTCTATAGAAAGTTTAAAATATTTAAACTAAAAATAAAACGCATTATATTTTCTATATAATCTAAAATATAAGTATAACAGAAATTATAAATAATAAAGATTATATTCAACCATGCTTAATTATTTACTTTATGAAGTAAAGGAGAAAACAAATAATAAATAATTATATTTAATCAAACATTATTAGAAACTATATGAAGTAAATGAGCAAACAATTAATAAATGATTGTATTTAATCAAACATTATTAGAAAGTGCTTTGGAGGACTTGATCTCGGGTCAATGCTGCAGAAAGATGATGCTTCTACCACTAGACTATTTGCATATTTTGGGGGATATCATGGTACCCTTTGTTCTTAATTGAATCCGGCAGTGCATGTAAAGGGATCACATTAATACGCTCAAGTACTAATTACAGATGTAATTCAAATTCTAATCCTATTACACTCAAGTAGAACTAGCTAATTACAAATATATGTTAGTATAATTCTAATTTACTTTAGATTGAAACTTAAAAGTTAAAACTTAGACGGTGATAGCGTTATTTTATTTTACTTTTAGTAAATACGGAGTAGTTTAATGGTGTGCATGGAAAATTGGGATGTGTGGACAAAACAAACCCCAACATCAATTTTAATTATCATTATTATTGATAGTTACTCTCAATCATCTCCACAAATCTATATTGACCGTAATCCCTTTAAATTCAAAAAAACATTGAGCCAATCATATCCACAAATCTGTATCGACTTCAAAAACGGTATTTGAAAAAAAATTGAAGGCAAATTACCCATAAAAAACACTATATCAAATTTAATAAAGTTTTAGTCAATTCCCCAACTTTAAAAAATGACCGATTATATTATAATTTTGACTTTTTTCTTAAATGTCTCGTAGCGAAATTTTTGACATGATACGCATTGGAATGTATTGACGGTCAATGTACTTGTGTAAAACTTAAAGACTTAATTGACTAGACGTATTAAACAAAGTATCTAAGTAATCGAATGTTTCCATGCACATAGTATTGCTATGCCATGCCTTCAATACCAGATTATGGGAAAAAATTGAGAAATTATATCAAAGTTATTATAATATCCAACATCTTTTAAAATTGTGGATTTGACCAGAATATAATCGAAGTTGATAATTTTCTAACAATTCACCCTTTATACAATACTCCCTCCGTCTGCGATTAGGAGTCCCGGTCACTTTTGCGCACTCATTTTATAAAAATGATATAAAATAGTTAAAGTGGAGAAATGATAAAGTAAAAGAGAGAATAATGTTGAGAAGACTTTTGTCAACATTATTCTCTGTCTTACTTTACTATTTCTTCACTTTAACTATTTTTTATAATTTTTATAAAACGAGTGTGCAAAAGTGACCGGGACTCCTAATTGCGGACGGAGGGAGTATCTTTTTCGGAATCATTTGAAAATTTAAATCTGTAATATAACAATGAAAAATTTAAGTTATTGATATAATAGGACATTTAAATTGTATTGCCATTATTTAGAAGTATATTTTAAAAAATAGTGAGAGTAATCATATTATATAAAACTCGTTGACCAGTCAAAAAAAGAAAAGAAAATAAAATAAAATATAATAATTTTCCAAAAATATATACGGAATAAATTAATAATATATAAAGTTAAAAAGCCATACACCAATTATTGGGCGTGACTCAATTTCCCAATTACAAAATGGAAAATAAAATTAAAATAATAAAACGAACAGAAAATCTCTCCACCATAAAAGGCGAAGACCGCCGCCGTAGGCACACTTTTCCAAACAACGGAACGCCCAAATTTAAAGGAAATCAGAATTGAAATTGAAAACCAAATCCTCTCAATTTTCAATTCATGGCGGCACCGCCGCAGCCTCTCCTCCGCTGCCGGAGTTCGGTCCCCTCCTCGATCGCAGTAGCGCCGCTAAAGCTCAATCTCCTCCTCCACCACCACAACAGCAGCTCCTCCTCCGATCTCGAGCTGCTGTCGATCAAGCCTAATTCGCACAGCTACACCTCGCTGAAGGATCTCCTCCCGACGACGGCGGTCAATTCGCCGCGGCCGAGCTCCGCGCACGGCGGATCCGACATCGGCATCCGGAATCGCCTCGTCAAGCAGGCGGCGTGGGCGTATCTCCAGCCGATGTCCGCCTCCGCCGGCTCCGGCGGCGGCAGCTCCCTCCGCCGCGTCTTTCCGCCATTAGCCGCCTTTTTTTATTTGCTCCGCCGCGGCGCCGCGCAGGCTATCGATTGGACGCTCCGGCTTGTCTGGATCCGCAGCTCCAGATAGCGACGGCGACGGTGCGGATTTTTTACATTTCACCCACACAAAACAAATGTACAACTTCCCAAAAAAATTTCAAAATTTGGAATATAAAATGAATTAAAAATACAAAAATCTAAAAACAAAATATCCTACTCTATATTGAATTGATTTATTTACTCTTCAATTGTTGTTGACGAGCCTCAACCTGACCCTGGCACAAAAGAAATCAAATCATCAACTATATTTCCTAAAATATTTTTATTAGTGTATTTTTGTACTGTATTAGATTGTTAATAGAGTTTTTGTATAGTAAGTTTGAGTTAAATTCGGACAAATATAAAAATTTTACAAAAGAAAAATACTAAGAAAATATTTTTATTGAGGACTTAAGCCCGTAGTAACCATTCTATGGGACCGCCCATGTCTCTTAGCCGAATTGGGGAAAATTGCATCATCGGTATGAATAAATTGTGCTTGATTATTGACTTTCACCTTTATAAAGTCGGATTTAGGGGTTGGGCTGCCGGCAGTTCCCGGTGGCCGCGGCTTCTCAGCAACGTTTCGCTTGAAGATTCCAGGTGGCGTGTTCCCCTGCGCTGCTGACGCCGGATCGTCTTTGGATTGACCCTCCTACAAAATTAGGTCAAAAAATTGAAATTATTAGTATTTTTTTTAAAATAAAAAAGCAAATTAGTTTTTGAACTTTTTTAGAGTGACTTTACTTGAATTCAGAAATTTTGGATTAAAGGTAAAAAAATTATGCTTTTTTGGGATCATACTTTTGTTTAATGTCGTCCTATAAAAAGTGGGCATACAAGAATTTAGAATCTTTTATATAACATTAACCACCGCATATAGTATAGGCTAATTATGTAGAAATGAAAAGATTTGAAAATTTTAAAATGTGGATTAAGAAAATTTGGTGTCTGACATGCATGTATAAGTACATAAAATGAAAAAGTAAAGCATAAAATTGAAACCTGTGCTTGAGGTCTTGATAATGCAGCGTTCATGACTTGAGTCATCAATAACTGAAGACATTGTATAAAGTTTTTTGAGCTCATGTCTACGCTTTTGTACCAATAATGAAGTACCAAATCCCAGGATCTTTGCTTCAATTCTGCTATGCCCCAATCTATTGTCGATTCGTGCTTCGAAACGTAAGGTTGCACCGCCTTCTCGTACATGTATGTGGTTCCCTATTAATGCAACGATAAATTACAATTTAGTTGATAAAACACTTCCCGTCAAACTAAGATTCAAGGATATTGGTTTAGGTTTTTTTACCTTAGTGCCGGGATGCCACAAGTAAATGTACATTAGTAACTTTATTCCACGGTAGAAAGGGATCCTTCAAAAAAAAATGAAGACATTAGACATGGAATTAATAGAGAGTATAATGAAAATGGAATTTGGATTTGTTAATTGTGTTTTGATTAGTGCAACTTACCATGAAATAAATATATCAAGAACCCTCTCCAGAATTGATATCAGCGCCACAATTACCCTGCACAACATAATTCTAATTAATTGTCCTTTTTTATATCATATTAATACACACAAATATGTCTAATTGTTTTGCATCACAATAATTCAATTCATGAATATTGATATGAAACAAGCCAAATGCACATAACATGATTTGATAATATAATTAAATATAAAATAATAAAAAATGCTTACCAATATTGGCACCAGAACCTGAGTTCTGGAACCGTAATTTTGTTTTTCTCCAATGTTTTGAAACATTGGAATGCAGGATATGCATATCCAAACACCAGGCTGTTCCCAAAATAAAAAATGAATTAGAAAAAATAAAATAAAAGCATTGATAGTAAAATAAAAGACATACATCAAAGTCCTGGTAATCAATTCCTCAATCATCTTTGCAAACGCTTATTAAAATCTCCCCCCCTGTATATATCTCTTACCAACAAATTCAAAAACAAATGGTAAGAAATACAAAAACAATAATTGTAGAAAAATGATGCACAGTTTTTTTTAAAAAAAATAAGAAGGAGAAGTTGATACCTAATGCGAGAATCGAATGGATTCTGAGAAATAAAATGAAATCTCAGAAACCAGGGTGAGAAAGAGAGAGAGGAAGAGTTTTTGAATGAAGCGTTAGTATAATGGTGTGTGTATATATAGGAAAAAGGATCTCCTCAAGAGAGAGAGATAAAATGGGGTTTAAATTGGAAGAGAGAGAAAAATAAAATGGAGGGAAACTTGTGGTGTAGTGGATTTCATGGGATCCCTCCATTTAACGGGTTTATAGTTTGGTGAGGGGTATTTCTGTCTTTCCCTTTTTATATCTGACTACTTATTTTTGATAAATTGAGTAATACTATTATCTAATACTACTACCTCATTTGGTTTTCAAATTTATACTATATTATACATCCATTTTGTTTGACCTACAAGTACTATTCACAATTAAAAATCTGTTCATTTTTAAATTTGTATACTAACAAAACAAAGTTCAGAAAATATGTGGTTCCCAACACAATTTTTTATGTATTTAAAAAGTGGGATTGGTCTTAAATTTGGAAGTTAGTAGTTTATTGAATACTAGTGCGTTGTTGTTACAAAGTGAAATCCAAATAATAAGTCGAGGATGAAAGCCCAACAATATTACGAATATGGGTGGTGATAAAAGACTCAAAGCCCAAATAAAATGACACAATTAGAGCATCCACAGTAGCGGCTAGCCGACCAGCTAGCCAATTCGCGTCGCTAGCCGGTCGGCTAGCCGAACCACTGCAACCGGCCAGCCGAGAATCGGCGAGAAAATCGGCGTGGCTAGCCGATTTGCGTGCGCTGACCGATGCGCTGGCCGCCATTGTGGCGTGCCGATCGGCCAGCGCCAATTTTCATTTTTTTTTTTATTTTTTGAAAACCTATATATACGCGATTTTAGTTTCATTTTCATTTGCACCACTTGTTTTAACGAGTTTTCTCTCTCTCTAAATTTCTGTACAAGAGCAACATCGAGCGATGGACAACAACAACGAGTCCAGTTCGGCGACGAACGGCTCTCATACTCCCACGGTACCCGTGGGATCTGGATGGGGCCAGATGGGCGGGCAGATGAGCCCAGGGTTTAACGTCCCTTGGCAACAGTTGATGGGGATGATGGCTGGAGCGTCGATGACCTTTTGTCATTGCATGAGATGGGGATCGATCTCGGGGAGCCGGACACTCCCGTTCCAGCGGGTCGGGCCGCGCCGAAGAAGAAGAAGACCAAGGAGAAGGGCAAGGTGGTCGGCGAGTCGTCGCAGCCCGCTGTTGACGACACCCCCACGCGGAGGAAGTGGACGGAGGATGAGTACGCCGGCGTGGCCAAGGGGTGGTTGTCGGTTTGCGACGATCCGCTGGTTGCAAAGATTAGAGTAGCGGGTTGTCAACATGTGGGGGCGAAGATTAGAGCAGCCTACAGGAGGAATTGCCCGCACAGGAAGGACTACAGCGAGCGGAGATGAGTGCCGGAAGGGGTGGGAACGGATCAGGGCCGCGGTCGGCCGATTTTCGGGGTTGTACCAGCTGACTAGTGGGCAGAATGAGGAGGACGCCTGGAGGATAGCGGAGAGTCAGTTCCCCTTGCCGGGGAAGTATAAGGAGTTCACCTTCTGGGAATGCTATGTGTTGCTGAAGGACTCCGACAAGTTTCGGGCGGGTTGCGACGCTGGGTGGCCGAAGAAGCAGAGGCTGAACTATTCCGGCGACTACAGCGGCAGCAGCGGCGGATCCCACAACCTCCCCCCGGATGCTGAGGAGTTTTCGTCCCCTCCATCCTCTACTCGTCGCCCTCGCCCGGTTGGCCAAAGGCGGGCGCAACGGGCAGCGAGGGGAGGATCCCCCCTATCGCCCCAGGAGGTCATCTCGGCACCCGCCCCCCACGCGCGTACACCTTATTCTCGCGTGCAACAACGGAGGAACGGATGTTCGCGGTCTTCCAAGAGTGGAAGGCCGCAACCGACCCCACGGAGAAGAGGTTTCTCTACTTGATACTCGAGAACATGCGGGTGGATTTGGATGCCTCGAGGGCACTGGTGGGGGGTTCAGATACCCCGGGTGGCGGCGGCAACGACGAGGAGTAGAGAGTGGCGGGGCTCGTGTGTGGAAGCCCTTTTTAAAAAAAAAATCATGTATTTTTTTTATCTATGTACCTTTTTTTTAATGAAATGAATGAATTTTCCCGTATATGTCTCGTAAATTTAATTCCGTAATATAATCGTAAATTTAATTCCGTAAATGTAGTTGTTTTTTAATTATTTTTATTGCGGCTGGCCTATGACTGGCCTATTTGAGTAAATACTGACGTGACAGATGAATTTTTAATGCTGCTGACGTGGCAGAGAGAGAGAGTGGCTGGCCTATTCTTATTATGGATGCTCTTAGTTAATTAACCTTACACGTCCAAGATTGTATTAGTAAATATTAATAAACATTTTATTTTGACATTTTCATCCATCCACTAATAAAAATCTCATTTATTTTTCATTATTTTTGGCAATAGATTCCATATTTCATAAACTTTATAGAACTCATATTGCATTATAAAACTAAATTTTAGCAGCATTGTCATAAAATTCATAAGTGACACATATTTCTTTTTGTGATGCTCCATTCTAAATGACACATTTCTAAAATTAGAAACATCACTCTCTCTACTTTTTCCCATCTCTTATTTTATTCTCTCCACTTAACTTTCAAAACAACACTACATAAAATTCCATGCAGAAAACAAAAATATTCCACTTAGAGTGGAACGGAGGGAGTAGTTAAATATTGACTAGTTCCACAACTAGGGATGCTAAACGGTTCTCCGGTTCTCGGTTAACCGAAATCGAAACCGGAACCGACCGTTTAATTAAGGAACCGAAACTATTCTGGTTCCGGTTCCGCTACGGTTCCAACTTTTAAAATAAAACCGATTTCCGTTCGGAATCGGAACCGACCGGTTCCTAACCGCGAACTGGATTATAATTAAATTTTTTTATTTTTTTTATAATTTAATATACTAATAAACCTAATTTAATTGAATTAATTTTGAATTAAAGTAAAATAATTTAAAATATTGTGTGATTTTTAGATTTAAACAGTGCTAGATTTGCGAGCTCTGTTTTCGGAAGTATTTAAAATGTTTTAAATCATGATACTTTGAATCTACAATTATTGTTGTAATCCAGTTTTTATAAACTAACTACAATGAGTAGGACGTCTTAAGTTTGTTTTTAATTTCTAAAAGAACTTATACAAATACAATATCATTTCATATGATATAAATTTAACTTTAACAAAAAAAAGGAAAATGGAATTCAATTTTAAAACTCATTTTTTTAAAAAATTGCTAAAGTTTAGAACTCATATTTTTGTATTAAAAAATTGCTAACATATTATTGTATTGTTGGTTTGTATTCTTTATGTATTTATTTAAATTTTCAGGTATTATTTGTTATATTTCTTGACGTAGGATTATTATTTTTTTAGTATTGAACTATTTAAAATTATAAATAAATTTGGATTAAAATTACACATCGGTTCCGGTTCGGAATCGAAATCGACCGGTTCTTAACCGGCCAGTTCTAAACTGGAACCGTTCGATTTCGGTTTTAGGATTTACGAAAATTTAAAACCGGTTAACCGGTCCGGTTATTACCAGAACCGGCCGAATAAGCAGGCCTATGCACAACTTTAAAAATCAGTTAAAAAAAAACAATATTTTTTACATTTCGTCAGCAATTATGCGCCAATGAAAAAATCAGTCTCAATTATTTAAGCAAACGATATTATTTTCCATACGAATATACGACAATATTACGAATAACCTCCATTTAATTTTATTATTTAATCATAATACAGTAGTTAACTCATCGTTAGCAATAACCTCCTGATACAATTTCAGCACTTAATTATACAGTAGGAGTAATATTTACAACTGAAATTGCTGTTTCCATTTGAAGAGTGATTTCGATGCTTCTTAGGCTTGTCTCTCCCATTTCAGCACTTCTTTCCAACTCAAGGTACTTCTAATTGCGTTTCAAATTTCTCTATTTTTCAAACAATTTCTGCACTTCCCAATTCATTTCTGCAGTTTCCCTTTGCAGGAGCAACTATCCGGCAAATTGTATCCACTCGAAAATGGGCAGTGAAAGCAAGAGTTTGATCGAGAACAAGAAAAGTGCTAATTACAGACTTGCCAATATTTCAGGGTAATTTCAACAACTGTGATCCTACTAAAATTGCTGTATTTTTCTATCTAAGTTGTTTTCATTTTGCACCCATTTTGAGGCAGATTTAAGACGGATTTATTGGAGATTAATAGCAATGAGCCTAAGTTACATGTGTTGTTAATCCCAGGCAACCCAGGTGTATAATTATTTCATATTTATATGGACTGAATAAGTAGCTTTTTTTTCATTGTGTTTGAAATTGGGAATGGTTTATATGTTATGTAGGTGTTGTGTCATTTTACACAGAATTTTTGGAGTCATTGTATGAGCTATTGGGAGGGACTGCCTCTGTCACAGGCATGTAAAGATTTGATTTTTATGATCTTGTTTTAGTTTTTTAGGCCTTTTTTGTGGAAGCTGTGTTGATTGCTTGTTTGGTTTCCTTTGTGAAGGTATTAGCCACATATCGCAGTCGAAAAAGGTAACTAATTGCCTTGAGATTACCAAGTGATATTGATATAGTATGAAGTTTGAGTTTGATTTGTAGCTCAAAAGGAAGTAAATCATGACAATGCTCAGTTCTAGGATGATTTGCTTTGCACAATAATGAATGCTGTTTTTTGTTTCTTTTAGATTTTACAGAATACTATGTGATATTTCTCACATTTTGTGTTATTTCTTGCTGGATATCTTACTTTTATGCCTTTAAGTTGATAAAGATCGTCTATTAGAGAATACTTCTAATTGAAATCGGAAAATGGCATTGGATTCATGCCTTTTGTTTTATCAGGATTGGGAGTCTCGAAGGTTGTTCTCGTTAGAAGAACAAATTGATCACAAGGTAAATTCTCACAGTATTTTTATATCTCTGAAAAGAGCTTACTCACTCAAAACATGATTTGGTAAACAATGATCTGTAAATATTGAGCTGTTATATTGGATATATCCTTTCTAATATATACTGTGGTCTGTGGAATATGATGTTTCCGTTTGTTATGCCTAGATTCTGTCTTCTCTCCTTCTATGCAAGCCATCTCTGAAAATTAAATGGAATTCATGGCTCGAAACGGCTTTTATTCTTCCGTCACTTTTTTCCAGATAAGCTTTATTGAGCAGGAACTTCAAGATGTTGATATACCTATAATACTGGTAAACCTCGTGTTACATTTTCACATTTCCACCTTACAGCAAAACAAGTCTAGTTATTTTGAACGCAGTCTCAAGTACATTTATAATCTTCGCAGAATCTATGTCTAGCTCATACATTATTTAACTTTTAAAAGTTTCTCATTCTTCAATTGGTAGACCTTTAACGGTTGATGTTGAATTTGTATCTAAAGGTTGGCCATTCCATTGGTTCGTATATATCTCTTGAAGTACTTAAGAGATGTCACAGGAAGGTATGTAGTCAGCTTGTGTTTTTAAAATTAGCCTTTTGTTATCATATCATATTTTTCTTGACTCTGACGTATGTTTACTCTGTTAGGTTACATATTGCATTGGTTTGTACCCTTTTTTGGCTGTGAACACTGCATCCTCAACACAGACATTCATTAGAAGACTTGCAATGTATAGCTCTTCCTTGCGATGTAGACTTCTTCGATTTCTTTATTCCTTTGAGTTGCATTTGCATGTATGCATAATCATGTAAACCCATGCACTAATGGATGATTATAATTTATAATCTACGTTCTTTCAATAATTTCTCCAATGTGGATACGATAGTCGATTAACTGATGATATCTAGATTTAGAAAATGAACTTATGATCTAATAATATTATCAGGTCTCCAGCTCTATGCACTGCAGCTAGTGCCATCGGGGCCTTGTTTGGAGCCCTCCCATCGGAGCTCACAGGATTCCTTGTAAAAATATCCGTTGGGAAGTCATGGTCTTCTTCCGCTGTTGAGGCTCTATGCACACACGTTCTGAAGGTGCAGTCGTTTGCTAATCAATGGTTCTTATGTTACATGATTAGTTACATTGGTAGTTCTTTATCTTGATTCATCTGAGTACCCGAGCCCCTTGAGTCTAATCGTACTTTTTTTTACTCTGATTGATACGAGCCACTCTATTTTTGCTTAACAAACTCTCTTTTCCAGTATCATACGCTACGAAATGTGCTGTATATGGCAATGACCGAATTTCAGACAGTAAGTTTTTTTTTTGGCTCCCAACTCCAAAACAACTTTTTTATAATAATACAGGCATTATCATCTGATGTTTTCGTTATTTTTAACTGTGGCCGTCTCCACATGTAGCTACCAGAAAAACCAGATTTGGAATTCATCACGAGCAAAAGAAGCCAGATTGCTTTTCTTTTTGGCCTCGATGATCACTGGGGTCCTTTACAATTTTATGAAGAGGTAGTAGTTTGTTTTTGTTGCGCCCATTAGCTTATCAAAGTTTGCTCGTCATATATATCAACTTAATTTCCTGGCCCACTTAAGCAAATTGCACACATTTATTCGCTGATATCTCTCTTGTGCATATGTTAACTGACGCTTGCCATCTCTTGCTTGAATCTTACCCTTTTCTGTTTGGAAAAACACAGATGAAAAAACAAGTACCCGATGCAAGTCTTGACGTTGAACGCGAGGGTCATACTCACGCTTTCTCCTGCACTGCAGCTGGCTCGATATGGGTTGCTCAGCACGTCTCGAGTTTGATCAGGAACCACACACAACTTGCAAAAAGCAGTTGACATCGGCCTACAGGTTTTAGTCCTCTTTTTCGAGTTACATAAGGAAGACGTCTCTCATGTCCTTGTTTCGTATGCTTGCCCATCAACTACGCTAGTTTACGAGTTAATTAGCTCAATTTATCTCAAGTGTATTAGGATTAGATAAAGGTTCACACATTAAATCAAACATATGAAGATTCAAACTAACATGTGAATGAATGGACCACCAAAAATTTAATGCAATTCCAGCAACATTCTCACAGAATAATCTCCTTTTCACTTGTTTGTTTTCTTGCATTTCTGATAAAGATGATGTGCTACCTTTTTCTATTTTTATGTTGGGAAAAAGGGAAGTATTCACCTTTAATAGTTCACTATATATAACATAACTAGCTCATATCTTTTCATTTCATTTCATACTACCTTATTGTAGGACATATGCATATGACTCGAAATTATCGAATGTACCTTTTTTCGTTTTCTCCGTTTAATAATTCACTGAGTGGCTTGCTGGATGTTCGAGCGTGAGTTTACCTAGTGCACATCTCGGATTAGCGATTATGAATTTTTCTCGTCATGAAATAAAAAATCAACGGCTCCGTTCCAGGTTGTTTGTCTTGACAATGAGAGTTCAGAGATTTGGTGTTTTGCTAATGGTTTGAAATAATTGGTGCAGAGAGAGAGAGGAGAGGAAGACAACAACACCAAGTGTTTCCATCACTAGTATTGTTGCTGTCAAATGATAGTTACTGCACAATTTGAATTCCAAACCTATTTCATTTGTAGCAGGAAAATTTACATACAATGAAAAAAACTAGTAGTACTAATATTGATGGAATTTGACTATGTTTCTTCGTAGTTTCATTTTATGATAACAAATTTACCCGGCTGGGAAAATTTGTCAATGTGTACTTGTGTGAATAAAAGAGAGATTTCGGAAAAAGTGATTCAATTCACAGGTCTATTAAAATTTGAGACTAAATTATCTGACCTTACGGAATATGGGATCGTGGCATGCGGATTTTTTCGGAAAATGTGTTTGATGCGAATCATGTCATGAAATACTAATTCGATACAAAATCGGAATTGTCTTTCGTCCAAGTAAATCATTAATATAGTAAAGCAATTTGGACACATTCAAATGATAAACTCGTATCCTTATTTCAAGATTTTAAATGCGTAGAGATTAATCATATGCATAGAGAAAAGAGAATTTTGCTGGTGATTTTCTATCACATTTTACTTGTAATTTTACTCAAGGAGTCGGTGTCCTATCTAACATTTGGTTTAAGCAGTTGGTTTCATGATAGGTTAAATATTTCTTATATTTATAAATTTGCTTAGTCTCAGTAAAAAAAACAAAAGGGTTAAGAAAGATATATTCAAGATTCACGGTTCATCCATCACTCTACTTGATTCTCTTAATTTTAAAAAGGATAAAGGCGATAATAACAAATTAATTGGCCAAATAATAGACTAATTAGATGCCTAATATGTACATAGATAAATAGATTCTTATTAAATACTCCTACTAGTATCATACTTTGATTCGGCATGTTTTAAAAAATAAAAAAGAAAGTAAATAACAAAATCTGGTCAAGAGGAAAACGTTTATAAGTACATTGATTTTATAATAATAATATTAATAGATGAATTAGCGAATTATAAATTTTACTAATATTTATTAAAAATAAAATAAAATAATCAGTTAAAGATGGGTATTAGTAAATAGCATCATAAATGCACAAACACAGTTGATTCCTTCATTTTTTTTTAATTTTATCATGGTAATTAGTAAATCAGAAAACAGAAATTTTCTTATTCAACTGCATTAATCATTAATCATTAATATTAAACGCAAACACATCGTTAATTACATTGACATTTTTTTGTCTCTAGAAAACTCACTCCTCAAACAGAAGAAGAAGACGAAGAAAACGAATCGGTAGCAATTGAAGAAGCAGAAGAGGAGCTGTATTCATCCATCACCAAATCCACAAAGGCATCAACTATGTATCCATGGTTGCTCTCATCGTTCACTCTGAGATACCACTCCAGCAGCGCCTCCAAAAACCCCCAATCCCTCTCCCCGCCGCCCTCCACCATCTCCGCCATCGAAGCCCTAAAATCCAGAAACGGATCCCTCGAATTCACCGCCACCACCAACACCGAGCCTGATTCTCTACCTCCGCCGCCTGATTCTGCCTCCGCCAGCGCGGAACTCGTCGCGCCGGCCTCGAAGAAGAGGCGCTCCGATCTCAGCGCGCTGGCCACGGCGGATTCTCGATTTGAGGCTTCGTGTTGGTGTGGATCAGGGGCGCGGAAGGAGCGTGTTCTCGGGGAGGTGGCGCAGCTGGGCCACGACCACGACGACGCGGCGGCGGTGGTGGTTATTTCGCTGGATTTGAAGGGAAATGGGAATTTCATGTTTGTGGGAAAATGGTGGGTTTGAAATAGTGCATCATTGGATATTATAGGAGTTTTTTTTAGTGGGGTCTACTAATTCAAATTTTTATTATTATTTAATCATATAATGTGGTTAATACTCCATCCGTCCGCCATTAGAAGTCCCGGTCACTTTTGAGCACTCGTTTTGTAAAAATGATACGGAGTAATAAATAGTTAAAGTGGAGAAATGACAAAGTAAGAATGAGAATAGTGTTGAGAAGAGTCTTCTCTACATTATTCTCTCTTTTACTTTACGATTTCTCCACTTAAACTATTTATTATCATTTTTACAAAACGAGTGCCCAAGAGTGACCGGGACTCCTAATGGCGGACGAATGGAGTAGTCTTTAAGGTCATTTACTTCAATAAAAACTTGGTATTCCTCCGTTTCATTCAAGATGTCCACATTTTTTAGTGGCACAGGATTTTAAGAATTGTTAAGTGAGTATATAGAGAGAAAAAAAGGTAATTGAATATTTTAACATAGAGAAAGAGATTTTTTTTTCCCCTAAATATACATAATGAACATCTTGAGTGAGACAAACTAAAAAGAAAATGTAGACATCTTGAGTGAATCGGAGGAAGTATTTTTCACGAACTTAAAATGTGGCAGTTGATATTATTGAAATTATATGTCTTGTAGCGAATTTCAACCAAGTTTAGTTTTCTCGTTGACTTTTATGTGCCGCATCGAATTATATAGGTGAAAAATCCGTTAGTGTAATAAATGCCTTCTCTTTAACAGATGTAAATGACGACTTTTTGCACGTTACTTGATTTTGAAAAAATTTCCCCAAATTTGTTAGAGATTCCAAATCATGGAAATTCACAGCAATGCGAATTCATGCTTCCATCGTCCCACAAGAATATGCGCTTTCCAATTTTAGAAACTCTTTTCTCTCTAATGAGGTGGAGCTCATTCTCCACTAACAATACTTTAATTACTTGGTCTCTCTACTTCCCTCTTACTTTACCAATTTTGCATTAAAACTCGTGCTCAATCCAAAGTGCATATTCTTTAGGGGACGGATGAAGTAATATTTATGATCAAATTTCAAATTCGTGTAAAATACTCCCTCAGTCCCATTACATGTGACACATTTCTTATGTGCACAGTTTTTTAGGTAGTGGTGTTTAGAACTCCCTCCATCTCAACTAAGTTGAAACAAAATTTTTGGGCACGGAAATAAAAAAATGTGTTAAAAAGTAAGAGAGTGAAATAAAGTGGGAAAAATAAAGAGAGAGTAAAGTAGGCGATGAATAAAGTATGAGCGATTAAATGTTTTTATTTTTTGTCTAAAGGGAAATGACTCAACTTAGTTGGGACTAATGGAGTAAATGAAGAGAGAATAAAGTAGAAGTGAGAAAAAATTACAGAGAAAAAATAGGAGAGATGATAAAGTAAAGGGGAGATCGAATGCTATTTTTTTGTCATATAAGGAAATGTCACACTTATAGTGGGACGGCGCAAAAAGATATACACCCCACTTATAGTGGGATGGATGGAGTACTAAATTTCAGTCAAATTTTGTACTTTTAAGGACCAATTAGTTATACTCCATTCGTGCTATAAGAGTATGCATTTTTGGTTCTAACACGTTTTAATACACAATTCGTAAAGTAAGAGAAAGATAGAAAGAAAAAGTAATCAAAGTACTGTTATTGGAGAATGGATCCAACTTTATTGGAGAAAAGAAAAATTTTCAAAATTATAAAGTACATATATATATATATATATATATATATATATATATATATATGTCCATGATCAATTGAGATTTTTTAGGGTAATTGAGAAATGAGATGCAATATCAGCCACTCATTTTTATTAAATGAGTGGTCCAGATTTTGCCACATAAAAATTATTTTTAAATTAGTTTATTATGAAAGGGTAGAATGGTAATTTCATGATTTTAATTAGATTCTTAAGCTTGTGCTATTCAGCTGCTCATCCTCACAAAACTCATCCTAACTCAGACGAGTCCAACCAGCTCCTTCCTCGCCGGAGACGCCGTCGGAGGTGGAATCCCTAGCTTGTCGTCGGACGCCTCAAGCAGATAGCCTAGATCCGGCCACGATTCGTCGGAATCCGATACCAATTCGACAATTCCTTCCTCAACCCCTCCGGATTCGCCGCAATCCGACGCCGATTCGACGATTCCTTCCTCAGCTGCTCCAGATCCGTGACCGGAAGTGGGAGATGCAGTGATTTCCTCATCGAAGCCCTTCATGAACAAGTCGAGGTCGTGGATGGAAGTGCAGAGATCGTAATCCTCGTTGATTCTGTCCAGCAGATCCTCCCTCGGCCGCTTCACCTCCGGCGAGTCAATCTCCTCTGCCTTGTCTCTGTTTCGGCTCTGGCATTTTGAATTCACGCAAACGGAGAGGGGATCTGGACTGACGACAGCTTCGGCGTCGATTCTGATAGAGCAGCAACTTGGAGAAACGATGGGTTTCTTGAGCTTGGGTGTATCTAATTTTGTGAAGGTGTGTTGGAGATCTAGGATCTGTCCAATTTGTGATAGAAATCGAGAGAGAGAGGTGTTGGGGATGAAGAAGGTGGGAGAGAGAAGGCAGTTGGTGAGAGAGGGAAGAGAGTTTGTTCTCGTTTCCAGAATGAGAGTTTTTCTGCCTTTTTTAAATTTTAATGTCAACTACATAACAATTCATGTCAACTATTGTTATTGACATCATTTATACGTAAAATGTTGCTGTTGACATCATTTATACGTAATAACGTTTGATGTTGACATCGTAGTTGACATATATAACGTTTGTTGTTGACATCGTAGTTGACATAAATAACGTTTGTTGTTGATATTGTAGTTGACATAATGTCTCTGTAGTTGACATCACGCGAAAATGACATAAATACCCCCTTGTTGACATAAACTAGACACTGTTGACATTGAGCCAAAATTATGAATGAGTGGCTGAGATTGCATCTCAATTCTCAATTAGGCCCAAAAATCTCAACCTAATATATATATATATATATATATATATACACTCTTGTTGGCCGAAATAAAATGTAAAGAGTGTAAACTCTAATGGTTTAGGTTTAGGGTTTAGTTTTTCAGGTTATAATTTGATTATTAAGAGTACACACCTCTCGGCTTCATTTTTACATCCAAAAATTACTCCGTTCTTCTCAACTAAAGTAATCCATTTCTTAGCCAACACAAGATTTTAAGAGTTATTGATTAACGTATTTATGTATTTAATTGGAGAGGAAAAATGTGGATATAGATATTAAATAGAGAAAAAAAATAATTAGAGAGAGAAAAAGTATTCGAATGTATCAGTTGGAGAGAGTAAATCATTTTATAATTTCTAAAAAAAACATGTTACCTTATTAACGACATATTAAAATGAGAATGTATCATTTTAGATGAGACATAGAGAGTAATTAGCAAGTGTTGGTGCAATTTGAGTAAACTTTAGTACTCGCAAAAAATGCAAAAATAATAGAGGAATTAAATAAAATCATACAACAATAAATATGAAACAAAATAGAAACAGTACAATTTGCTGTTGTATTGAAGGTTAATTTAAAAATTATACATCAATCTAATAAGAAATCACTAGGTGCAGATATTTTACAAGTAAGAACAAATGATGTTTTTCCAAAATTTTCATGTGGAGGATAGATAAATGCGTTCAAGAACACAAGAATTATGATATTAACAAGACGTTCGTTGATTTTCACACACAAGAAATCCCATTACCGATACGACATAGGAGTAGTTCGCAAAGAAAATAAAGCAGAATAAAAGATACAAGAAATCCACGAGAGGAGATATGAGATGGCTTTTCAGGCATTCACCCATACAACTTCCATCTTAAGACGATGGGATAACTATCAATCAGAATATGGTCAATTAAGACCTTCATATCTTACACTAGAAATAGGTTCCTTCAGGTGGCTGGACGAGCTTGCGGTTGTGTGGAGCAGCCATCTCCTTCTTCAGCTGTGTCAGTATGTCCTCCATTGTGTACTCCCTCTGCCAATTCGCTAGAGGCCCAAACTTTTTGGGTTCGACCTGGACCATGAATGTCGTATATCATAAGCATGTGCTTTTCCGGGTTAAAAGTATCCAACACATCACATTTGCTCCAGATGAAGTAAAAACAACAAATACACCAGTCCTTATCAAACGATATAAGCGGGATTTACTATGCACCTTCAGAAACTGTAGGCAAATGTTATTGAGAATTGGTCCAGATATCAATTTCACTTTTATCATTCATTCAATAACTAAATTACGCCTTAAGAAAAACAACAGTGTTGAGAAGACGAGCTAATTCTAGCTGGTAACACTCCTCCCTCGAACCAATAGGTTAGTGGAAGGTGGGTCCTACTTTTATGCTATATTGGTTTTATAATAAAATATGAGTGGAATGTGGGTCCACTTACCAAAAAGAGTAAAAGTGAAATGAGATATATATTGGTGGACGAACGAAAAAGAAAAAATGAGTCATTTAATGGAGGCCAGAGGGAGTATACATAAAATAAAATAAAACTTAGCCTTGAGTTGATTGTATCTGTACCACTCCAGTTTCATGGTTTACACTAGTCATGTTAATCCGGGAATGGAAACGAACACTGGGAGGCTTCTCTGGATAATCTTTGTCACAAAATAGCTTCAACTGATATATGCGTCCCTCATGCACAGACTGACAGCAAAAGATAATGCAAAATTAGTCCTTAGCATTGCAATCACAAACAGAAGTAATGGTCACAATAGTTCTAATATATACAGATGTACATATCTTGTTGTTCTCAAAATCTTGACCTGATCTACTGCAGAAGTAATGGTCACAATAGTTCTAATATATTCAGTGTAGAAGTATGGTGGTGACTACCAAATTGAGCAACTCTGAGGTAGAAACAAAAGCTAGATTTTAAAGAAAGAGCAATCTCAAGGAAACAATTTCCTTATGTAGATCAAGAAAAAGAAAAATCAATAATGCCTATTGATACTGTCATACTACTAATCAAATAAACTAGCAAAGGAGTTTGTAAATTACATGAGGCATGTGGGAATTTCAAACTACTATCTTCATACCAAATCACATTTGAGAACCAATATACAATGCATAAAAAAGGAATTTATGCTTAAACCTATTTTACAATCATGCATAAGCAAAGGATATACTCACATTGTGAGGACCTATAATGGTGCCAGTCCACGAGCGCATATAGATATCATCCCCATCATCCATTCCATAGCTTACAGTACCATCACCAATTCCCTTCTCACCACGCTCAAGTTCCTCCAACAACCTGAAATTTCGAGGAACTACAAAAATGTGGAATGATTAGAATGCCAGTTTCCTTGTTCTAACCCAGCAAACGATCACCTAAACAGCTACAACAGGCATAAATTACAAGAGAGTGATAAGGAGAGATCCATTATTCAGCTATTCACACATGATCTGTATATCTCTGTAACAAATCCTTTGAACATTTAATCGAACAAATCACTTCGAAAACAGATAGCAGAAACACTTTGGAGTCCACAACTCATTACAAGATACATCGATCGATGACTCATTTCGTGTCTTCAATTCATTAATAGCTTTCACTTAGTGAATCAAAGAGCAATGGCAACTATGATCATATCAAACGCAAAGGAACCGCATAAAAACATTCATAAGCACTTCACATTCAACTCGATTGCGCGACCACAGCCTTACGAAATCATTCAATGTCTTCACACCTCGAGTAGGAAAATTCAAGTCGATAAACAAATCCACATAAAATCAATGGATTGAAGTTCATAATCTTGAGAAACACAACTAGGCGAGATCAAAATTCAAAACCCCCGCAATATGTGTACGGACAATCAAAATAAAGAGCAATTTAAAATTAAGATCCGCAGCTAAAACCTCAGGGAATCAGAAGATTGAAAGGCTTAAACCCTTGAAATACGGATTGACAGCGAAGAACATGAAAAATACGAAATTCGGAGCATTTAAGGAATATCATCGTAAGAGGAGGAAGTCTTTACCCACGACGCTGGATCCTCCTGAGCCAAGAGTCATGGTGTGGAATTGGGGGCTGGGTTTCTGCGTAGAGATTGAATTGGTCGTTTAGAGAGAGATTTCACTGAGATGTGAGAGAATCTGAGGAAGAGGTGAAGAGGTTAAAAAAGGTTGAGAGAAAGGAAAAATAAAAGGAAGTGCAAAAGGCCATACTCCAAAATTCATTATTAACCAAAAAGTCAAATATGAGTAATTATTGGGGTTTAAAAGAAAATGATTGAATTACATATTTAGGACCCGTACCACGACGCATATTTGTGGTCCCTATACTTGCAAAAATATTATTTACGGTCCTTATATTTGTATTTATGCACGTTTTAAGGTTCTTTTCTTTTTTTGACATTTTTAGGATAAAAATACCCCCAAATAAATGAAGGACAAATTTATATACTACTATTTTCTCTCTTTTTTCATTCTTCCTCATTTTTTCTCTTTCTTCTTTCGGTAAATGACTTGTATAATTACAAAAAAAATTGAAATGAGACATATTTGAAGAAGGAAATGAGACAAATCAAATGTTCAACTAAGAAGTTTATTTTACATTATTTTGTTAGAATTGCAAAGAGAAATTTCTGATGCGAGAACCCACATAAGTCGCGGGCGCTACCCACTTGCTAAATACACACAACCAAAATTACCATAATTTCATCCATTCCATTTATCGTTTATTATTCCCCACTTTACGATTGATTAGATTCAAATATTCACTTGTTGAAATTCGTCGTTCAAATTTTTAATCTTTTATTTACGGGATCATTAATCATAATACTCCACATTTGAAGCATAATCACAAATACTCTAGTGTGATGAAGGAAAATGACGTGAAAATGTAAAATTTATCATCATATGATTAAATTTCTCGCAACACAAGGAAATAAGATTAACAAACCCATAATTTTAGTTCTAATTTTATTATAGACAAAGGAAAAAGAAAGGAGGAGGATGAAAGAGAGAAAATAGTGTACAAATTTTTCCTTTGGGGTATTTTCATCCAAAAAAAGATCAAAAAGTGAAAAGAACCTTAAAACGTGCATAAATACAAATATAAGGACCGCAAATGATATTTTACAAATATAGGGACCGCAAACGTTCGTCGTGATAAGTATAGGTCTTAAGCATGTAATTCACTCAAAGAAAGAATAGTAAAAGTTAATAGTAATAAAATAATAGGATTTGTGTTAACCAATAAAAGTCAATAAACTAAAATTGGATTCAAATAGTTGAAACTGGATAAAATGGAAATAAACTTTAAAATCTATAGTACTCCACATCATTTGTTGTGAATAACTGAATATCAGTAAATTCATTATTTTTCCGAATAGATTCGTAATCAATGATTCCATATCTCATAAATCAACTACTCCATTTTCTTAGAATTCGATTCATCGTTGTTTATAGCATTAACATATTGGGGTTGTAGTCGAATTACGGAAAACGTGAAGGACTTGTAAATAATTATTAGAAAGGAAGTAGGAGTATAAAAGCTGTACTGTGAAATCTCTAAATTAATTCTTCACACACTGCAGAGAGAGTTACGCACCGTCACAATCTTCAGGTGATTTACATTTACTCCATTTTGCTTATGTAATTTTTTCACAAGTGAGTTTGTTGAATGTTTATGATTTTGTTGATTTTGCGCTATTGGATTATTGCCTCTATTCATTCATGGATTCGTATATTTAGTAAATTTTTCGTTGTTCTTTTATTTGGATTAGTGCTGTTTAGTCGCACAAATTAGTGGTGGAAGCTTTCAAATGTATGGTCAAATGCATATGAGTACCGTGGGAAAGTTTTGAAGAGCTCTTGTGTGACTTAAGTGTGTGTTTTGGGGGTGGAATTTTGTGTTGATGTTTTGAATTTATACATGCAACCATGTTAGAATTGGATTTAGTGATGCTTTTTTTTCAATTTTGAATGGTTTTGGTTTGTTGATAGATGTTGCAATTTTGAATCAGCAAAGAAAAATAGATCAAGAAGAAAAGGAGGATTATATTCTAACTTGCTTCTTCTTTTACCATCCAAACGCACACGAATCTCTGATACGGGGTACTACTCTCCAGGGTCTTCAGATCGGAGAGCAGTGGCTGAGAGTTGTAGTAGTGTGCAATGTGTGTGTGAGTTGAGCTAAGAGAATAGCGAATCAGTTTATTATTTATTGCTTCAGAAACGTAATGTTTTGGTTGCCTGTGTTATATACGACTTATCAACTAACTCTTCTCACACCACTTAACAATCTAAAAACCTAACTGTCTTGCCCAATGACTTATGTATTTTGTTGCATCTTGCATGCTGCTTGCAGACCTATGTGTGTGTAATTATACATGTGATACAGGTTCGGAGGTATTTTATTAGTTTGGTAATTCTTCTTGTTGTATCTTCCAGATGTCATTGCATATTGGAAACCTATCAGCTGGCACTCGTATAGATGACCTTCAACGTGTTTTCCGGAAGTTTGGTAGGTGTACTGTAAGGGTGAAGGACAAGTATGGGTTTGTAGTTTACGATTATCCTGCCGGTGCTGAAAAAGCTCTTAAAACACTTTGTGGGACAAGGATTTGTGGTCAGGCCATAACAATATCATGGTCTAAACGGCAGCCTCATAAATCTCAAAGGCCCCCCACTGGGGAGAAGTTGAACGAGCAACCACATAGAAAGTACTCAATGAAAGAATACGCTCATCGAAGGTCGACCTCATATGGTCGACGAGAGAAAGAGTTGAACCCTCACAAAGCAGATGTCGAACTTAGAACTGATTCTTCCAACTTAATCTATGAATCAACTAGGCACCGTCCAGATGATTCAAAGCCTTATGTGAGAGAAAGCAGTCATACTTCTCCGACTGTTCATCATGGGATAGGAGATGGTAGAAAGAACCATGTGAATGTTAGTAGGTGGGATGAGCCGGCTATAGACCCCTTAAGTGAAATTTATTTGGAAAATAACTTGGACTTTGACCGTTATGAGCCTCATGACAGTGATGGTAAAAAGGAATTGGATGAGCGATCTGACATATCTCATTTGGTGGGTTCATCTTCTGTCAAGAAGGTCCAAGATAGAAGAGGGCTTTCCTACAATGAAAAATCTCAAAAGAGTTGCTGTATTTGTGGGGAGTTGGGCCACAAAAGGAGCAACTGCCCACTAGAGCCAAAGAGGCATGTCTCTGATTGTCAACCAAGGCCACATCAGAGTGGTGACACTTTTCCCCTCAGTAGTCAGGACAGTGACAGGAAGCCAACAACTTCAAAAACCAATCTGAAATTGCTGAGGCGTGGAGATTCTTCCACTCAGGAAATTGCTCCTAGAGGTAGGGGGAATGAGTTCAAAGATAAAAAAAGAAATTGGAGGGATTACGAAAGTCAAGATAAAAGTCATTTTCAGAGAGCAATAGGTCCATCGTCATCTTCAATCCACTCTAATGATAATTCATCCAGATCACAGTCACCTTCTAGATCATCTCAACCCTCATCACGGTTCAAGTTGAAGTCAATACATCCAGAGAAATTTTCCTTACCTTCTTCTTATGGATCTTCACCTTCACGCCATTCTGGATATAAAACCTTAAAGTCACCACGGTCTAAAGCTGGGTCAATGTCGCCTACCTCTTCATTATTACCTAAAGAAGTCAATCATAGTGTATCTCCCTCTCCAAATAAAGCTCAGGGAAATTCCAAGGGCTCTTTGGCAAATGTTGTTGCCTTTCAACAATGTGCGGATTTATTCGAAGAGGAAACACAGTTGGTGATGCCAAAGGATTCATCTGGAAAGGATAATAATCTTTGGCATTCTTCTTCCAAGGGCTCACTTGAGTCATATGTACCACTTTCAGATGGTGATGGGCATATTGTTGATAATCTATCTCTGCACTTGATGAAAGGGATAAGAGATTCACAACTTGAGCGACATGTAGCTGCAACAGAATGTAACAATCAATCAATTTTGAATGCTTCCAGAGAAGCGAGAATGTCGTTAGAGGAAGTACACATGGTTATGAAACATTATGGCTTGCAACTCCCAGAGGAAAATGAAAAGGACTTACCTGTTGAAGTTTATTTTGGTTCCGCCCGCTTTTGGCCTTGGGAGATGATTTACTATAGGAGATTAAAGAAGGGTCCTATATCAGCTGAGAACTATTCAAGGAGAAGTGCTCAGAATGCTGAGTATGGAATTGTTGACAGACATGTTAGAGGCAGCAGTGGATGGGGAGAACTTCATGAAAATTCTTGAGTACCTTTTTCTGTGGTTAGTGTTTCCATTGCTCTTGAACAGTATAAGTGCATTGTTTTTATCATTCAGCTGTATAATAAATTGTTCTGAAATATCCTACTGAAGTTTTGATAGGCACTGGCAGGTACAGTATATCTCTTCTCGCCTTGTTCTTAAGCGTGTTGCTGAAATTCATTTAGAAACCTGGCGTCATCTTTCATCATGCTGTCATGGGATATGACATGACACACAAGACTTGTAGGTTTCTCCTGGTTATAATTGCTATCAAGTAAGGGTTTTTCTTTATATCGGCTGTAAAACTTCTAGTCATGGTTATAATACACGTGTACTGCAGCATAAATCTTGTTTTTTTGAGTCTTAACAACCAAAATTAGTCGTCTGACTTTTGTTGGGAGCTCTTTCATTTTGTTATGCAATAACTTTTTCTGCTAAGCTTGTCTCGTCCAGGAGGTGAGGGAGTTTCCATACATACGACCGTAGCTCGATTCCAATATCGCATCTTGACCTCAATATCATCAATTTTGGTGGGATATTAACCTTACTATTCATAATATATTTTAATATATAACTCAGGAAGATCACAGACAATTGCCATCATTTTTAAAGCTATCTTTGGCGAATCTAACTTAATAATACTAGAGTTGAACACTTGGCTAAAGAAACTTTATGGTTCTCTGAATCATAAAACACTGTTTTTGAGTTTCCTTGGTTTGCTTGGAACCATTGGTGATAATGCCGTAGCATTCTGACATTTAGAAGATGTAGGTGCAGTCATTAGCTACTTTTTTCTGTGCAAAAATGTTTTCTATTTCATTTCATGGTTTAGCTCAAAGTATATGTAGTATCTTGTGGGGAATTACACTTGTACTGTCCTTATGTTAAATCTTTCCCGTGTATTAAGTCTATTTACTTGTACTTGAAAGATGAACTTATTACTTTTTTGACATAAGCCATATCTTGTTTGTATAGAAAATCTGTGTAAGATGATAAGATCCAAGATGTGTCTGGCGTGTGTGTGTTTGTGATTTTGGTGAAGGTTGCACAGATTCTTACGAGAAAGCATTATATGGTGCTTCCTGCTTTCTTATTAGTTTCCCTTGAATGGGATCTGATTTCTTCTAAGAATGCGTGACAGATTCTTTTATTTGGCTTCACTTTTACGTGGATCTGTCATTTTGCAGTAAAACTGGTTTGACTGTTTCTCTAGCTATCACGCCTTCAAAATCTGTTAGAATTTTTTGTAGATACTTTTACAGCTTTTTTCTAGAAAGCTCAATATCCTCTAGGAGTCGAGAATTTCTATATTCTTGTTCTGATACAGGACACTGTCTTTGTAATTCCAATATTCTTTACTCTTAATTCAGTTTAGCTTTATAATTTCTGATAAAAACACTTATCTGGAAAAGAAAGTCCCTGGAATATTTTGAAAAAAGAGGCAAATATTTGCAACAACCAATCATCAAGAAGACACTCATCAATATATAGCGTATTAGCGTTTGGAGCACTGACCAGAGAGTGAGGCTTCTGTTGGCACATCAAATGGCTGCCAGAGCAGATGTCTTGAGGGCTTGAAGGTGAAAACTGAAATTACATTTGAGCAAAAACTGAAATCGGTATATTCTAATGCAATGGGTTGAGTTGGTGCAGGTCTATCAAAGACATTTCTTATCACCCAACCCATATTCTATGTACCCAAAGCCGCTCCCCTGCAGTCAGGCATGGCTATTGGGATGCAAACCATTGCTATCCTTGGTGTAAGGCAATGAAAGGAAATTCCGTGGCTGAAGCAGAAGAACATCTGAACATGTATTTGTGGTGCAGTCACAGTAGGTAACTTACAAACTTGAAAATTGTTTTTTGTCGGTCTTTATTTTATTATTTCTAGTTTTCCATTGCATGTAACTTACAAAATCCTCTTGCAACATATTTGTCTATAGAATTTGAAGATTTCTCATGTAGTATGAATTAGATTGTGGTTTTTAGTCTTTTGACCTAACTTACTCTAACTCGCACTGACTTAAAAGTCAAGAAAGGGCAGTATGGCTCCTACTCATTTTCTTAGACATATTAGTCAGATAGACGTCTAATTCACAGATGAGGGGCATAGGGCGTGAAGAGAGTATCAATTTTTGACCGTCTGTAGTTGAGATTGCATTTAGATTGTTGAAGTCAACTTTGAGTCCATTCTATTATTACTCTTTACAGTTTATTTGGTGTAAATTAATTATAGTTTAGTAAATTGAAAATGTGAACAAAATCATATGAAGAATCAAAATTATGATTATCTTAGTTTATGATATTCCTTTTTTCCGTGTCTGGGTTAAGAACTTGACGATGGATTTAAAATCTATACTGGGAGTTCCATTGGTGATTCTTTGAACTGATATGGATTTGAATCCATCACCTTGATTTTGAACTATTTTTTACAGTGATTTGAGTGACTTTTAGCCATTAGTTCTATCCATTTAAAATCTTTGCATTTCTATTCTAAATCTATCCATCTGACAAATCTTCTTCTATGAGGTGACATTGCATTAGATAGCTTCTTTAGCAATGCATTGATTTCTTTTTATGAACCATCCTTAGTTTGAATGCTAAAGAAGCACAGTTAGTTCCATATGGTTTTTCCAAATACTAAATTTTACTTTGATAGCAAGCAGGCCACTAATTTAAGTTGGTCATTAACCTTCTTAAGGTAATAACATGGAACCTAATCCATTGGTGAACATTAACATAGTGTGTAATGCCTTATTTATTCAATTTTGCTACATAAATAAATTTAATAGTGAGTTTGCGGGATCACAAGTAAAAGTCCAGTTCAAGCCTCAAGGGAACTGCAGTTAGTAGCTTGCTTTGGTTCTATATTAATTTAACTGCTAATAAAGTTATCTCAGTCCTTCAGAAAATGTAGCATTACTTTGAAGGCTTGGATTTGTATCACTATATTGCAGTTTCTGCTCTGAAAGTGTTTCAACTCCAATCGTCTGCACTAAATGTCACAGTAAAAAGAATGTTATCTGAAATGTTAAGTTTAATGATCAACATGCACACTAGAAGGCTGTATTAAGATGATAAACAATAACCGTGTAATGCTAAATACAGTAATAAATGTAATTTCGACAATGTGTATCTAATGATCTGATAGACCAATTTTGTGTTATCAACAGTTAAATAAAAAATGCATAGGATATAATCAATGTAAATAATTAAAAACACTTGATAATGATTTAAATTGTAACAGGGAAACTATGGAACCCACACTAAATTTTATGTGTAGACAATTGCTACTCTAAATTTAGTGCTGCACTATTCACCCGTACTAATATAGCGTGTGATTTAGTTAACGTTGGAATAGTTTAGCGCCTTTGATAATTTAGTGCACCATGGAGTTTTCATGAGTGTACCACATTTATTTAAGCTGCACTATTCACCCGTACTAAATAGCGTGTGATTTGTCTTGTTTTCATGTTATTTAAAGAAACATTTTGCTTTTGTCTCACAAAAACTATGAGGAAAACAGGGAAGAGTTAGGTGGTGCATGAGTTGGATAATCTGCTGCAGTGCAGAGAATAATGAACATAGCAAAACCACCAAAACAGAGAAGAAAAAGACTCTAAAATAGCATAATATAAATGGATAGTGCCTTCGAAGAGGCCACACCTCCAATGAGGGCAATAAAAGACTCCAACTTCAAATAAAACTCTAGCAATGAAAGACATAAATAAACTCAAATTAGGAAAAGATAAAGTACTAACTAAAGACTCCTTAAAGATAAACTCAAAACAAGTAAGGATAATCTAAAGATAAATATTGATTATTATCTAAACTAATCCACAAATGATCGTGCTGTGTGGAACATCGTGCGCTGTGCGGAGTAGTTTGCGACGTGTTAGGGGTATGTCATGTGGTTGGGTGGGCGACAGGAAAACAGATCGTGTCTCCTGTATAATTTCTACAAACTTGACGTCAATCTTGTTGAAATTGGCGTTGAGTTGTACAGCCTTCTCCAATCCATTAAGCTGAGCTTCCGTGCTATGAGTGGTAACCATCGTTCACTGCACCAATTGATAAGAGTAAAGGTGGAGGAGATGGATATCAGCTGCGAAGAACAAGGATATAACAAAACCACCGAAAATTGAAGGAAAAGACTCTACAAAGTAATACTCAATCCGTCCCACTCAAAGTGTCACGTTGTCCTTTTTCGGATGTTCCACTCTAATTGACATATTTCCTAAAATGGCAACATCACTCTCTCCTCTTAACTCATAAAAACACTACATAAAATCCTGCTTTGAAGGGGAAATGCTTCACTTAGAATGGGACGGAGGTAGTATAATATAAATGAAGAGAAAAAGAGTACACGGTAACGCCTTCAAAATGGCCACACCTCCAAGGAGGGCAACACACGGCAATATCGACAACAACTAAATTTCTGGACACTTTAAACTGAAAAACATAACCTTATTTATACTCTAGTAAAGACCTAAATATACTCAAATTAGGAAAAGATAAACTACTCTCTGAAAACTCCTAAAAAATAAAGTCAAAACAACTAAGGATAAATATTGATAATTATCTAAACTAATCCACATGATTTTACCAGCATTACCCTCTGATATATCTTCTTTTTTCAGATATCCTTATTTATGCAAAATACATCCTCGTAAAAATCGTTGTAGCTAATGAGTTAAGTAGTTCCCAGACAAATGATATTCAGATAAGTGATTTAAGTCCATATTAGTAGTCCTGAAAATTTTCTCATGAATAGTCCCTGTCATTGATTTGTCAAATCAAGTTGTCATAGCTAGTAAATGCATTAATTTAATATATGTTGGTTGGTATAATAAACCTTTTGATGTTAATAGTTCATGCACATCTGTTCAGTGGAAAAGTATAACAGGGGAATAGAAGGAAATAAAGAGGATTATGGGAAGTAATAGGAATAGTAGATGAATCATTGACGATAGATACATGTGCCTTGTCATCAAATCCGAACTGCTCTCAGTAAACTAGGACTTGAAGGGTGATGAAACCTTAACTGACTGATACGAAAGTTACAGGTACTTCATTATTTGAGAAGGTAGGAAGAAAGAAACTCATATATTCAAACTGCAGAGAGCTGATCTCCCATAGGTATAGTGCAAAGCCAAACGGAATTTCAAGTGTTCCGATTACAATGGACGCAGTAACTCAGTTCACTAGCTTCTAGCTAATTTTCTAGCCTGAATCTAGGCAACATATGTTTAGGTGGAGAAGAGGAGTGTGTTAGGCAGTAACATCTTTTGAAAACATTTGTGTTCATAATTTGTCGCAACAGTTCATAGTATGATTCACTTTGTTATTTGAGTGGCTGAGTTAAGTCATTTAGGATCACCGAATAAGCTATGTTAGTTGACTTTGCAGGTAATGTGCTTTGGCGGGGAAGCTTTTCTCATCTCTAGCTTTACTCCTTTCAGTATAAAGTTAAGAATTCTATTTCATCTTTTTCACTCCATCACGAAAATTTCATATTCTATTTGCAATACTGTGTTATGACGTAATCCTCCTTGTTCTCCCTCAACCATCTCAATTACTCTTGCATTTATTTGGCTTAAATGGACTCCCAATCTTGTATAGCCTACTTTCTTTGAATGCTCAAGCGAACCAACCTCATTACAACCCAGGTGCATTTACCTAATTAGCCTTCTCTGGTCTAACACGCCTGTAATAACTTCACATGCACATAATTTTTGTGTGGCGTCTTTCATTGATTGCGTTGCTTACTTGTAATATTGACTTTGAGCTACTTATAAAGATATTTAAGATCTTAGGATTACCACAAGTGAGCTGGCTAATTTTGCTATCCATCGGTTGTTGGCGATGATATCTAAGGTGTCATAAAGACGTACTTCAAACTGAAATCCTTCCGTTTTTGACAATTTTCTTTATTTACTCTTTTTTAATGTGCCTCCTTTATTGCAGAGTTACTGCCATTTATGAACACATTGTAGTAAAAATTGCATTAGCATGATTCTTTCTTCTGTTCATATAATATTTTGATTAGGATGCAATTAGTTGCAGTTAATGAATAAGTCAATATTGCCAATGATGGCGTAGTTAAAACATTTTCATTTTAGGTATTTTATGAGAACAATGTTACATCAATGCAAAACATAACTTTCACATTTTTAAATGTGGTAATGTGGCATCATTTTCACTAATTAATAGGCTGAGTCTGCTCTTTTTTGTGGGTTCAAGAAATCAAAACTTATTCTCTTACAATTATTATTACCACTTGTAAGCTTTAGCCTCTCAGTAACAAGTAATGCTGAATTGTCTTGCTGTGGTTGGTAGAATTCACACACACAGAAAGAGAGAGAGAGTAAATAAAACTTTGTTATGCATAGCCATGGCAATCTGCTTCCTATGCTTAATAGAAATGGACCAGAACTAATTTAAAAAGGGAGAAATAAAAGTAGCACTATTAAGGCTCCACTCCTCCTTGTACATGCCGGTGGAGAAGCGGAGCAACAATAGTGCTACTAGCTAACTACCTCTGGAAATAACTGCATTCTGATTTGATTCTTTTTTCTTTTTTTGAAAAGTAACTGAACTAAAGCAGAATCTTTAAAATTTCCTTATTCCTGTTTTGGAGCCACTGGTTTCTAATTCTTGTTGTTTTTGGTGGTGGAGGTGGCGGTGTCATGGAGGAAGTCGAGCAGCACAGTGCTCTTGCACTGGGGGCACCTCGGATCCTCCTCCGACAGCATCACATACATGAGGCAACGGGGGCATCCCACCAGCATCATCGAGTTCTCCTCATGGCCCTCCAAGTAGCGGAACTGATCCTCCTGGTGGTTCGCCTCCGACGAGACACATGAGCTCGTTGGCGAAACAGACGGTGAGCGCCTCCTCGGAGACTCCTCACTAACGCGGCGCCCAGCCCTCGGCGGGGACAAGTTCAACTTGAGATCAAGCTTCGCACCGTTCCTTCGGCTCATCGTTTCAAGGTTCGTCCGTTCGCTTTACCTTTGGATCAAATAGACGAAAATATATATTACCGATATGAGTATGAATGGTATAGTCGATGGAGTTGCTACACACACGTTCGGAGAATTAGATATACCTGAAGGTGTCGAAAGTCGCGCAGCTTCTATACGGTGGTTGTGGCCAGTAGAGTCAGCAACTGCCACAACATGAAGTGGCTGGGGTTGTTGGCTTAGGAAGTCTAGGACCATGGTACATATATATAGGAGAAAATATAATGGGATTGATTTAATGCTGAATTAAATTAAGGTGAGGGGTGGATGTTGAAGAGAGAGAGAGAGAGAGAGAGAGTAAATGAGTAGATTGTATTAATTGTTGGAAAAAATCCCAAGATGGTAGAGCAGGAATGGAAATTTGCAGTAAATATTGCAATTAAGCAAAACTGCAGGGAAGGCCGTCATTCATTGCCTGGGGAGTCGGTGTGTGTGTTTAGTGTGTGTAGAGATGTATAGATACAGATACATAGAAAGCTCAGCAACAGCCATTAAAGCATCACTTAATTTCTAACAAATCCAACCACACCATTATTAATTTTTGCAAGAGATATATTTAAGTTCTTGCATGTGTTGGACGGCCCTTATTTCTCAAATATTAATGTTACCTCTTGCTACTATATTTTCTAGGGGTTGAGATTTTGATTTTCATTTCCATTAAAACTTCTTCAATTTATTGACCTTTATTTATGATTTTGTAATAGGGAAAATGCATGTACTGGTTGGTAGCTGGATATACTTATCCAACGTGTTATCTCCGGGCTTATTATCTACGTGGCGAAGGACGTTTGAGGTGTAATTTAAACCTGATAAAAAAATGCTTACTTGGCAAAACGAATTGGCCAACATAGAAATATACCCAAATCCAAGTGGGAAATGCCCAACACTAAAATTCATGATTTTTACGGTCAAGTTTTATGATTGAGCCAAAAATAAAAAATTTAGCCAAAGCTTGTGATACTAGCAAAAACATCGAAATACCAAAAAAATATTTAAATATCAAATCTTTTGGCATATCGTGATTTTTGGTGTGGCGTGACATATTACTAAAAGATTAGGTGTTTTTGTGTTTTGATTAGTTTGCCAAGTAAGCATTTTTTTATTTGGTTCAATTGCAGCTCTAGCATCCATTGCCACGTAGATAATTAATACTCAGTATTCAATTTTAATTGTCAAAAAATATTTGATCAGTTATTTAAGTTGTACATGTTCCTTGAGTGAGCTATTTCTCTTTACTTACAAAAATAATATCTCCCTCATTCTCATACTCTCTTTATCTCCTTAATTTTTTGATAAAACTTTCATAAATCTGGTGCTAAAATGAACTCAATATCATGGATGGATAGAATATTTTTTTATCATAAAACAATATTATTGTTATGATATTACTAATAATATTTGGTTCACAATTTTGAACGATCCTGAGCCATTCACAGTACATCGACTTAACTTTTATAAATGAAACCAATAGCCAATAGGGACCGATTAAAATAATTATGAAAGTAATGAAACAGATAGGGGACCGATTTAAATGATACTTATTGAAAAATGAAACAAATAGGGGACCAATTTAAATAACAAAGGCCTAATTTTAACCAAGTTACAAACGGAAAAAATAGTACTCGAGTCGAATTCAAAGAATCTCAAAATATCGAAAATAAATATTTATAGTTCTTTAATATGACCACATTATATTATACCAGTGGAGTATATTTTTATGCATGATATTTATTCTCATTTATTTCATGTTTAGCATTAATGTTTTGTTTTATAAATTTAGTTTGTTTCTAATTCCATAAAAATTGTTATTGTTATATTGATTTTTCAAATTACATGAAACATAACTCAATTTGTTATTTTGATTTATATTTACATTTATAGAGAAAATAAACAAATTGTGCTTTGATTTTGATATAATTTATAAATTGATAAAATCAATAATATTTGTTTAAAGTATTGGAATAAAAATTAATATATAAAATAAAATAAATAATAAATGAAACAGAAAAATGGCTGTTGCACTTATGCCAGCTCATTTCCATTTAATACATTTGTTTAAAATCCACGTCATTGTTTGATGACCCACGTAATATTTCCATTGCCAGAAAATTGATTATGGGGACATTTTTCTTGAATAATTTAGATATTTAATTACTACTTACAGATAGGTAAATCAATGTTAAAATTCAATAATTAGTTTATAACTAATTCCATAAACTTAACCAACACACCAAACTCGATTTTTAATTCTTTTTTTATGTAGTACAAATTGATCAACCAATAAAATGACTACCTATAAATATACATATAAATAATTTAAAATATAGAACAAATAAATCTAAAATAACGAGTTATATATACATAAATAGTTTAAAATACAGACAACATAAAAATTAATCCAAAACACACCAAACCCAATTATTTATGCTCTTTCTTTTTTTCTCTTAATATTATTGTTATTTTTAGTCATGAATTGAATTGCAATTATACAGTCATTCATGAGAGTTTTTTTAATGAGCAATTATGAGGTAATTTATGACAGGTAGGTTTGACTTTTTTTTTTTTTTTTTTAACTTTATATACTCTTAAATCAAACCTACACCCTTCAAAAATAAAAAATAAAGTCAAACCTATTAACTTACTTGTCATAAATTACCTCATAATTACTCATTAATAAAACCTCATAATTAATTATATATTCGCAATTCAAAATCTTGGTGCGTCATATTCATGGTTTAAAAGAAGAGTAATTTTCCAATATTAATTATTGATGGTTGCTACCGTTATATGTGGTGGCTTATTATTGCATGGCTAAACATTAATGAAATAATAATGTCATTTTACTTTTCTTGCATCAATAGTTCAATGCTATTTAATTTAATTTTCTCTAATTGTATAACTAGACAAAAAAATGAGCAGTGTGATGATGGACCCAATTAATTTATCGTATGTTTTTAAATACTAATAAAATGCAAGAGTCAAAAGAGTATTATAGCGTGCGGAAAAATTCAACGCATACAAACAATCATAACAAAAAGCAAACCACTAAACAATGCCAAAATTGGCAAACAAAATTAAATATTATTATACATTTTATACATAATAAATAATACTACGTTATAAAGAATATCTGACAAAAGAGTATGGCGAGAGAAAAAAATTCAACGCATACAAACAATCCGAATAAAAAATATTCCAAGAAACAACATCAAACCACCTTAAAAGGTTATTATAGTATATTTAATATGATAAATAATATGGAGTATTTTGAAAAATATTTGATATGATAAATAATGCATGTGAACGGATGAAAAAATAATTATTTTAATTAAAAAGTACATTGAGTTGGATAACGATTAGTTTGATATTATGAAATTTATTCAAGCAAATATATATCTACTGATTTACATGACTTTGTCAGGAATTAATTATATTTCTGGCAGCAGCTTTTTGTGTTTTCCAATTATTTCCTTCAATATTGATATAAATATTTTGTCCTATAAAGATCATAAAACATATAATAGGACTAGCACAGTACTGCAAAAACTATTAGACTTTATTAATTGTTTGACCAATTTATTTCATTGATTTATTGTTCTCTTCTCTATTTTTATTTCTCTTTTCCCCTTTTTCGGTCCTTTAACTTCAAATGAAAAATAAACGCATCAATTACGATGGGTCGAGACTGAAAATGATTATTAAATAAAAAAAGTTAATTACTAATAAAACCATTAAATTTTATCATAGTTTGTTTATTTCTAGATAATTATATTATGGAACACAAATAACATAAACTTTTATTTTGTTTTGATTTTTCTCGGGGAGTGTGATTTTTATTAGATCTCGGCTTGATGAATGTTTATTATTAGCTATATTGGCGTCTTTTGAATTTATTGTGTGCTACAAAATCGAACTTTGGCATGGTTGACCTCGCTAGTATTTATTTTCTTTGTTATTCTTTTTATCGTATATTAGTTATTGTGTTAATTATTACGGAGTAAATGAATTATTATCTTTCTTGATGGATTCTGCATGTCAACCGCTGACTTTAAGCATTTTTTTCAATTAACAATTTTCATTATTTAATTAAATATAATTACCAAACGAACCCTTAATTGGGAGGAGTTTAAACTTTATATCGTACTCCCTCCGTTCCATAGTAGTGAAGGCATTTCTTTCCGACACGAAGATTAAGAAAAATTGTGTTAAATGAATTAAGTAAAGAAATAATAAAGTAGGAAATAAAAAAGGTAGAGAGATGAAGAGAGAATAAAGTAAGAGAGAGTAAAGTAAGTTGAAAGAAATGTGTGACTTTTACTAAAAGTGAAAATAACTCAACTACTACTATGTAAGGGCATCCGCATCGCGTCTCGATGCGGTCCCTATCTCGTCTCGACGAGACGAGACAGCTTCGAGACGGCGATGCGGCATGCATCTCGTCTCGAAGAGACGAGCCGTCTCGATGCGTGACGCGTCCTGAAGAGGCCGGCCTCGAGCTGGCGAGACACGCGCCTTGGCGAAGTGGTGTGCTCCGGTTCGTGCGTGACGCCCACTCGCGGGCCGTTTAAAATATTTTTTTTTTGTTTTTTTTTAAAAAATCAGGAAAATTCGAAAATAAAATAAATTAAAATATTGTAATTTTTAATTTTTGTATTTTTCAATATTGTAATAAAAATTGAAAATTCAAAAATTAAAATTAAAATTAAAAATACTCCATAGGATTTCAATTATGTATTTTTTATATTTTCGGATGTTATAATTTTTGTGGTTTTTAATGATTTAATGAATTATTAGTATTAATTTAATATTTCAATGAAATATTAATTGAATTTGTTGAAAATAAAAATAAAAAATAAAATTGAATGAATAGTTAAGGGATGAGATGATTAAGAGATAGATGGATGCATGTGCTGTCTCTTAGTTAAGAGATTAGATGAAAAGTACAGTGGGGCCCATGAATAGTGAAGAGATGAGACGGTTAAGAGACGAATAAGAGACTGTGATGTGGATGGCCTAACATACCAAAATGACAAAATGACTTCACTACTATGAAACAGAGGAAGTAGCAACCACAGTAATAGTTTATAAGAGTATAAATTTTTATAACATATTGCTATACAATTTTAAATTTAGACATATTTTAGGCAACAACTGCAATAAATCATAAATGAATACATTATTAACGTTTCAATTTAAAATTAATTGCAAAACAAATTATAAGAGAAGTTCATCATTTTAGAAGCAACTAGCCTTTACAAACAAATTTAACTTACCCCAATTGAATTTATTTCATTTTTCTGGCTTCTAAATTGCATCGCATACATAAAGCATGCCAAAAACTACTAAGTTGCGATATTTAATTAGTACTCCTAATAGGCAAGGAAATACATGTATACAACTTATTTAGATTATGCAGTACTAGATGTTAATGCACAACGATATATTGGGATGTGACAAAATGAAAACTCTAAATATTGTACAAACTCAAAACTATGATGTGGACCATTAAAAAATGTCAACAGATCAAAAAAAAAAACATCAACAGGAAAACGTCAACAGAATTTCAACGGTAGTCAATGATTAATGCTGTGTTGATATTGTATTGACATTAAAATCTTGAAATTTTACACTGTGTTGATATTGTATTGAAACTGCGTTGAAGCCGTATTGAGGAGTTTTGAGTTTGTATAATATATAAGTTTGTATTTTATCACTATTCAGGTCAATTTTTAAAAAATATATTGGTCAATTTATGGATTATGAATCATGCAAGAATTTCTGTGCAAAAATTAGTGTCAGAACAGAATTGTAATTATAATGATGACAGCTCAGGCTAATGTACTTATGGAGACTGGTCATACAAAAAGTTTATACATCTGCTTTTCTTCATCAATCTTCCTCTTTTTCTAAAAGTCTAACTATAAAATTGATACTTCCTCCGTCCCAAGGAAGATGACCCCTTCTTTGAGTGGTACGGGATTTTATGCAATTAATTTTTGTGTGTTAAGAGGAGAGAGTAAAGTAAGAGAGAGAGAATAAAGTAGAGATAAAAGTGTTTCCATTTTAAATAATGAGTCATCTTGGTTGGAACAAACTAAAAAGGAAAGTGGGTCATCTTCAATGGGACGGAGAGAGTATTTTTTAGGCCAAAGAGCTATCAATTCCAAGTCTATCCAGTCATAAACTAGGGCATGGACCTAGAATTTAAGAATGAAAGTACGAGATTATAACTATTTTTTGTTAAGATACTCCCTCCGTTCCAGATAATTGAGACACTTTGATCCGGCATGGGTTTTAAGAAATTTAATGGAAAGTGAGTTGAAAAAGTTGGTAGGATGTGAGTCTTACTTTTAAAGTATTAATTTTATATAAAATGTGAGTAAGAATGAGTTAGTGGAATATATGGTCCACTACCAAAAATGGTAAAAGTGAAATAAGACAAATTATGTGGGACGGTCCGAAATGGAATATTGGGTCGAATTATCTGAGACGGAGGGAGTAATTTGTATAGACATTATAGGAGAAATTTTTTAAAGGTGTCGATGGATATTTTGATTCTGTTGCTGTGTGGATTGGGTCTCTGCACATTTTGTTGATTTGGATTTATCAATTTTTTAGGATTTGAATTGATGTTTTGTTTTACTTGTTAGTTTAGATGTTATTTTTTGTTTTGGCTTTGTCTTGAATAATATATACTCCCTCGTCCACGAATAAAAGTCCCGTTCATTTTTTCGCATGTGTTTTGTAAAAATGATATAAATAGTTAAAGTGGACAAATGATACAGTAAGAGAGAGAATAATTTAGACAAGACTTTTTATTATTCTCTCTTACTTTATCATTTGTCCACTTTAACTATTTATTATCATTTATACAAAACAAGTGCAAAAAAGTGAACGAGACTCTTATTCGTGGATTGAGGGAGTATTGTTTTAATTAGTTGTGTTGGTTTGCGCTTGTAGCATACCATGGCTCACTCTTTGTAGGCTTAATGTGATCTTGGTTGGGTCTAATACGATCAGTTTAAGATTCCGCTCAATCCAAATCCACAACTAGATCAGAAAATTATGAACTAGTCCATCCCCGACCTACAGAAAGTGGGCTAGAGTCACCCACAATATTTTTAATTACTCATGTATTTTATATATATATATATATTTTTTATTAGATATTATGGAATATGAACTGAAAAATAGTGATTATTAGAGGGTTGAGAGTTATTTATGGAATCTATTATCAATCATAATATGATTATTAAGTACAGACACTGTATTGTAATTATTTTTGAGAAAATTGAATTGGAGCAAGGTGGAATTTGAAAAATATTAATCAGTAGAAATCATTAGGGTAAACATAATTAAAATTAATCTTAAATTAGTGATAAAGCTAATAGTAGTGGATCTTATACGTGCTTTCCAAGGTTTTTCTAAACTGGGTTTCTGATGGGACTGGACTTAAATTGAATCTCGATTTAGAAAAGGTTCAAATGGAAACTTACTTCAATTAATAAACTTAGCTTAAGTGTGATCTACATCACTCTTATCCGATTTATATCCAATAATATAAGCTCCCTCCGTCCTACAATAAGAGTCATGTTTTGCCATTCCGGTCAATTCCATAATAAGAGTCTTATTTCACTTTAACTATAAATAGTAAGTAGGTTCCACATTCCACCAACTTATTTCACTCACATTTTGTTATAAAACTAATATATATAAGTGAGACTCATATTCCACTAATTTATTCAACTCACTTTTCTTTAGATTTTCTTAAAACTCGTCTCATAACTAAATAAGATTCCTATTTTGGAACGGAGGGAGTATGTGCAAATATTACTCAATATGCACCTCGACATCATACATTTGATCACAATATGATTCGTTATAACTTGGATATGAGCAGTTGAAATTTAAATAATACTGTAGTAATATTTTAAAACTCTTCATAACACAATCATGCACTTTTCCTTCAACTAGAAGCATATAACTCACAATTCAAGACAACTCGAACCTCCAACTCACTGATTAAACAAAAAACTCGAAACTCAGACTTACTGGTTGAACATAACTAATGTCTCCATATTTGTATAAACATGTATACCAACAACGTGTACATGCATTTAGTACGTAAATCTAGGGGTAGGCGTATTTCAACACTTATATAGGAGTGAAATGAATGTGTAACGTCATGATTCAATATTAATGGAGGCAGATCATTCATCTAAGAATTTTATGGCTAATAAATTGTACGTCTGAACCAGCCCTACACACTTGGCAACCATAGTAATTGTGGCAGAGTGAATGCTAGGAGCCTAGGACCAAATCACATCACATCCTAGTTTAGATTTATGTTGCTGATTTAATATTATAAATTAAACATATATAATATAATATCTCATCACGTGAGGAGTGGGAGAATTATTTATATCCAGGGTCCAGTAGATCGTAGTTTGAAATTACTTACTGCTATTCAATATCCCATTAAAAATAAAATGTTTTTTAAAATAATAATAATTCTATTTCTATTTTTTCTACTCTCCTACTTTTCTTTCTTTTCATTAATTTACTAAACAACAGTACATATACATTCGTGCCGATTTCCAAATATTTCATATTACCTCCGTCTATCAAAATTTGTCTCACTTTGACCCGGCACAAATTTTAAGAATGTAATGGAAAGTGAGTTGAAAAAATTAGTAAATTATGGGTCATACTTTTATATATTAGTTTTATAATAAAATGTGAGTAGGAATGAGTGAGTGGAAGATGAGGTCCACTATAAAAAATGGTAAAAGTGAAATAAGACAAATTTTGGGGACGGACGAAAATGGAAAAATGTGACAAATTTTGGTGGACGGAGGTAGTATTTAATAAGATGGAGGGAGTACGTTGTACTCCTCCGTCCACCAATACAAGCAGAGTTTTGTTCCGACACGAGTTTTAAGAAATATATATAGTAGTAGAAAGTTAGTTGGAAAAACTAGTGAAAGGTGAATCCTACTTTTATACTCCTATATTACTAGTTTTATAATAAAATATGAGTAAGATAAAGTTAGTGGAATATATGGTCCATTACCAAAAGTAGTAAAAAACAAATTAGAAATTTATTAGTGAACCGACAAAAATGGTAAAATGAGAAGTTTATTGATGGATGGACAGAGTAATAACACAGACGTAACGCTTTAACTAGTACACGGAAGTGCATACCGTAATTCTTCTGTCTATCAATAACTACATGCATTGTTTGATGAATGTGAAGAAGTAAGCCATCAACTCAGCAATAATGAGCCAAACTCGTATTTGTAGTGAACCCTCAGCTTGTTAAGTACTTGTGCATTATGATAAGAACTCCCAATTCTCTAGCAAATACAGCTGAAAGATTTTTTTGGGTGTCTTGTTGTTCTTGATGTTTGGACGTCTTTTTGAAGCACGTGTTGTTTCTTGGCTGCTCTCCTTGCTTTTTTTTTTTGTTTTGGTTTGTGCTTGTTTATCAGGATTGAGGGGTGTTTGTGGTAGCCCAATACCTCTGCTTTTCTTTGTTTTTCTACTTTTATAGTAATTGTGATTCAGTTGTACTTTTGAGATCTTAGCTCTCCATTAAGTCATGGCTTGAGCACGCACTATGTGTATAAAAAATCATTGAATTGGAATTTGCGTTAGTAAATTGGAATTACATGAAATTGGAATTACACCGAAAGAGCTTTTGGCAGAATCCGACTAATTCTGCTTAAACAGGTTTGCGGATTAAGGCCAAAAGTTTTCCAGCGGGTAGCGGGGTTTCCTCAAAGTAACCACAACTCCGCGCGGCCAACTGCCCTACGATCCGTTGGTGAAGTTATAATATTCTAATTCAATTTCAAATTAACTATTTAGTAGATATAAAATTATATACTGATTCTAAATTATTTGTTTGGTATGTTAAAAAATTAACCAAAATTTGACATTAACTTTTACCTTAATATTATTTTAAAATTTTTATTTCCGTGTATTATGTATCTCTATATTAGTTTTTAATGTATTTTGAGTTGTTCGTGCAAGAGTGTATGTTGTGCATGTGCGCAATGTGTGTGTCCAATGGGCATATTACGTGCGCGTGCATGCAATGTGCATATTATGTGTGTTAGAAAGGTGTCTGATTTCACAAATTGAAATTTTAAAACAGTTAAATAGAGCAATTAAAAATAATTAAGAACTCTAATTTAATTCCAAATCTATTGATTTTTGTATAGGGCACGAGCCCTCTACTATTTATTTAGGAATATACTATAAGTCTATACCCATCCCCAAGAAATAGTCATATTTTTTTTTTTTTTGAGAATCATCAAAATTAGTCTTTACTTTAAATTTCTCTTTCTAATAAAGTACTTAGTAATTTTCACTAACTATATTTCAACCGATCCAGGCTAAGATCGGCAGAAGCTCATGCAAGGGGACAACAACAAACAACCACAACAACAAAGTATCAAAACAAGCCAAGACATGTCGCAACCAACACCAAAACAGACCGAGGAGCAAAGTAACATACATAATTCAAAGTTGACCTGCCTCTTTTTTGTATTTATTTATCCGGATCAATTTCTAATGTCGCTCAAATTATCAATAAAGTGTCCCGTTGAGAAACCTCTTCCATCAATAATCTACTAGTTGTTTTTTGTATTAATTGAATAGTACATTAATTAAGACCAATGTGAAATCTTTTTAAGTGACTCACATCGAAAATGCATGAGAGAACCAAAACATTTGAATTTCTCACGAAGTTCTTAATTAATTTTGTTTTTATTTTTTTAAAACAGAATTACTCCTTTTGATTTATCTAATTAAAACCTCCTCAAATTCGAGCTTAGTCGCATCACATGTTTAGCGTGTACGTCGTACTCGTGCTGCGATTGGCCGAGAGATGCGAGTGCAACACTCCCTTGTTGTGGCAAATTAGGGTGTCTCACACCGTTGTGTATGCTCTAATCCTAGCTAGAAAATTATTATTGGACTATTTAAGGACTAATTGGAGATCTGACTTTTCAACCGATTTATGCAATGAAATAGCCTACTAAACTGTATTGTCAACGAGGTACGGTCCTATTGCCTTATATGGTAAATCTAAAAAATGAATATAAAATTTATACTGTGAAAACTACTAGAGTTTGCGATTTTTTTTTTTTAATGATTGGAAAACTATATTCTCATGGGGTTGGAAGTTTGAAAAAGTTGCCAAAAATTGAGAAATACTGTAATAAAATGTAGACTATTTGGCTTGCAAATTTATATTGAGATCTTGTTATGTATTTACAGAATAAAAGACAAATATATATAAAAAAAGTGTCAGTTTTAGAAAGCCGGCTGCTAACAATGAAATGGTTAAAGTGGTCCAGAATTTAGATCTAAATTAATGTGTCGTCGATTGTACATGACATATTAACTATTATTCATAAATGCAGTAAATTTCAATGTTTGTTACTGTACATTGGTTTATTAAATTATGCACTTACTTACTCATTAACAGTTGTTGGAATGTGTAGACTTGTGACTTGTGAGTTAGGACCATGTATGTAAACATTCATATATAGTAGTACTATCATTTTAATCATGATTGTTGTCCAAATTATGCATGTATAGTTTGTTTCTATAGAAAAAGTAATAAAAAGAAAAACAACGAGGATGAAGGAGTTGTTGGTCTCTTGGTTAGGCTTTTGTTCAATTTTGCTTAATATTTTACTTTTAGAATAGTTGATCTTAATTTGTGGTCGTATGGTGTAATGTGTGCTGATATGCGTTCGAGCTTTCCATTCATCGTACCATAGATTTTTCGAATGGTACGCTCAAGCCAAAAGTATAGCAAGATAGCGGTATAAAGCAACTCAAAATATAAACATCAACATGAAAACAATGAAACAAACATTTTATTTAAAACATTACAAAAACAAAAAAATTGAAGCACGCGAGCAACACAAATCAGCGCATTATCTGTCAATCATCACCCACGAAAGACTAGTGATCTTACCCCGCAACTTTAAACAAAATGAGAAACTCCAAAACTAAACTAAAAATAATTATTGAGTGTCGTCTATTCAAACATAAACAATGGACCACATAAGTATTAAGCGCCATCAATCCAAATATAAAAGTGGACCACTTAAATTATATAGATTATTTTCTTTTGGATAGTATTGTGTCACACAATCTGTATAATCTGTTTAATTTATCAAATGGTCCACACATATATGAATCTGAATTTGGATCTATTGAGTCTTGACTCAATCATTCTAAAGGTTATATACTATAATCCTTTTTTAGTTTAATCCTAATAATGTTTTGTTTTTCATTTTGGCGTGGGTGTGGGGATGCTATAAACTAGGTAGGCTATTTACTATTGAGTTATCTACATGAAGCATCAATTTAATGCGTTTCGATAAATATGATTAGTTGGGGAGTTATTGATATCTTGATATGTATAAATATAGTAGTAACATTAAAATTTTGTAGACAGATATGTTGTACCTAACTCTAACATTTTATCTTAAATTAAATAAAATGAAATGTCCACGTAGAAGGTTAAAATTTCTGGGGTTTATGATGTCCCATAAGCTTACATTAATTGCTAGCTATTTACAAGTGGGTTCTATTTTACCAGTGCACCATGCATTAGATAAGTTATTTCATGTATTTATTATTGCTCGGTAAATATTTGGTACTTTTCTAATAAAAATAATTGCTTTCATGTTTTTTTATAATTTTCAGCGAATCACAATTTTTATTGTGCTTAATTTATTAGGATGTATATGGTAATTGTCCAACTACCCAATATTAACCACGCAATATTCTATATTCATCGAATATCATCCAAAAATCACTATCTGTATAAAGACAAATGCCATGGATACATCACATCCAAAAAATATATTTTCATGCCTTAAAAGTACACCAAGATCTTGATTGTAAATGCTGTGTCTGGATAGTGTTTGGATCTAAGTACATGATCAGTAAACTCAAAACAATTTTACTATACTAAATAAATATTTTTTTTTAAAAAATACATAACTTATTGAACATTTATGTTCTCTGTAAAATTCATTTACTAATTTTTTAAAAATAATAATACATTTTGCTCGGTAAAAAATTATTTTACATTATGCATCGGAGTACATGAATTACCAATTAAGGAACTATATGCTCGGTAAAATTAATTTAGTTTGTTTATAAAATTTAAATACATAACCGAGCAGGCGAGCACCATCATGCTAGGTAAAACAAAAAAAAATACTCCTCTGTCTCACCGAAGATGACCCACTTTCCTTTTTGGTTTGTTCCAATCAAGATAACTCATTACTAAAAATAGAAATACATTTATCTCTACTTTATTCTCTCTCTGACTTTACTCTCCACTTAACACACAAAATAAAGCTACATAAAATCCCGTGCCACCCAAGGAAGGGGTCATCTTCCCTGGGGCGAAGGGAGTAGAAAACAAACAGACCGTTTACGTGCATGGTAAAATTAATTTGATATCTTTTTAAAAAAAAGTTAAATAAATTATTGAGTATTGGGTTCTATTGGGGACCTCTTGCAATTGTATGCATGACCTTTTGGGGCCAAAAGAGACCGAGCAAAGACATTTTGATACTCGTTAAATTACCGTGCATGTGTAATTGTGTATGCTCGTAACTTCTCAAAATTTTATCCTCCTCCTATTCAATTGTATGTGCTCGCTAAATGCTAACTAAAATGGGCTTATAATATGTGCTCACTAGGAGCTTTGTGAGCTCGTGCATGCACGTGTTGGACATGAAGGGGTATTTATCGATGGGGGGAGTATACCGGGGACGAGTTACTCGAGTATGCATACCAAGTCCTGTTTGTTATGTATGACGCGTTCATCATTCTTGATCAACACAATTCAGATATGTGCAGCACAGACTATAATTTGACCGAATTTTGTAATTTCTCTTGAATTTACTAATACTACTAGTATAATAAATGTATTTTTTTTAGGTATAGCAACATTTACTTAAATTGTACCGAGCCTACTCCCTATCTACCTGGTCTACTTGAAGCCCAAAATAGTTATTCAAGTTAATGCCCATTTAACATCAGCATTTCTTGTGCCAACCATACTTCTGAAACAATATTGAATTGAAAAAACATTTATGTGGCTGATTCACCTTTTTCTTTTTCTATACTTTTCTTTTCCTTTTTTAATATAACATTCATTTTAATTTTGTGAAAACTGACGAGATTCATTTAATGTTTGTTTATAAAAGCAGCCCATCTGCAATTAATTTCTTGTTCCATTTTCCTATGAGGATCTTCAATGCCCATAATTAAACTTGCAATTTATTTATCTGCGGAATCCACACCTACAAGAAATATATATCTATAAATAATATATTTCTTTAATGAAGATGATTTTTATTCGATTGCCACCTTGTTGTTTCATTTTATTTAGATATGTGGTCTAATTTGTATAATTTGGTTGATGGTTGAATTACTTGGACTATTAATTTTGAAGTTAATGATACCACATTAACCTGTATCTAAAAATTAATATCAACTGAATGTAAATATATTTTGGTATGCAATTTTTTTTTAAATGATAGTAATGGAGAATAGGAAAAAAGAAATCAGATATGAAAATTATTGAAGCCTATTTTAGTCAATACATATTATTGGGCCAACTGCACCAATAATATCTATTGGGCTTAAGATCAGCTACACCAGAATTGTAGCCTACAAATTTCAGCCCATCAAAAATCTATCTGATTAAGGGTGGTCAAAATAGCAATAATCGAGCCAATCAAACTGAATCATTAAATGTGGTTTCGATGTTTCTATTTTTAAATCAGATCGTTATTTTTTTTTTCAAAATTCAGAAGATTCACTTTGTTTTTTAAATCTGAAAATTCTAAACTAACAAAGTCAAATTAGTGTTGATCAAATAATAATAATAATAACATACTATTATGATTTGATATCACTGTGATACGAGAATATCTCTACGAATACCCCCATATTTCTATTTGTCGAGTCATTTAAGTCTTGAATCTCAGCTGGACTAGGTTGTGGGCCAGCATTCTCTGTGTCTGGTTCTAAGTTGTCCGGCAAGGAAGTGTCAGTTTGCTCAAACTCATAAGGCATAGGAACCTCCACCTCATTTGAGGTAGACTCCACCTCAGCAGAGGCAGGCTCCACCTCATTTGAAGTATCAGAGGTCCTAGAAGCAGCAGAATCAACCAAGCAAGGAAAGACAGACTCATTAAAAATCACATCCCTGCTATTAGTAACTTTAAAACCAGGCTCACCTCTAAGCCACACTCTGTAGCCCTTCACACCTTCAGGATACCCCAAGAAAATACACTTTTTGGACCTAGGTTCTAATTTATCAGTCTTTGACAGAATAAAAGCAGAACAACCAAAAACTCTTAGGTGTGAAAGGCTAACAGGTTTTCCCCAAAAAACATACTCAGGACATTTTCCTTTTAAAGGGACAGAGGGGGACCTATTAACTAAATAAGCAGCAGTGGTAATGGCCTCACCCAAAAACTTTTTTGACAAACCACTCAGGGAAAGAAGACACCTAACCTTATCCAACAAAGTTCTATTCATTCTCTCTGCAACCCTATTTTGTTGGGGAGTATAAGGAACAGTCCTATGTCTCCTAATACCAGATTTAACACATAGATCATTCATTTGAGAGATTGGAGTGTTCTCCTTCGTGGTGCTGCGTGTGTAAACACTGAGTCAGTTGTGAGGGAGAATCTGAGTAAGGAAACCTCTGGTTTCTGGTCTAAGGGATCTGACCGTGCTTGTGGGAGGTTTTCTTGAGTTCTTGAGGAAGGGAGTGATTTGCAGGAGCTAGGGCTCTTGTGCTTGACTGCAATCTGTGGGAATTGCTAAGTCTATGGCTTGTGGATACTTGGAAGCAGATCTTCTATAGTTTCTCATTCCTGGGCAAATCAATCAGTGGATATAGGAATTGAGGGTCGGATAAATAGGCCTGTGCAGTTGTATGTGATGCAACTTGAGCCTATTAATCTTTTCTGATCTTTGATCTTTCTTTTACCTTCTGGATTCGTTCTTCTGTTTATATTTTGTGGGTGAACGAATTTGATCTGTTTGCTAAGTGTTTCAGGTTTCTCGGATTAGCAAACGGTTGGTTCCAGATTTGAAGATCTAAGCTAGTTCTTAGTAGATCTTCTGTAATAGTTGTATTACTTGTTTGTATCTTGGCGAGTGTAGACCTTACAATGGCATCAAAGCCAGTGTTAGGGCTCAGCCGAGTGTTTCTGATTCCTCTTCGCCCTTGTCAGCGGGCGTTTTTGGCTCTTGGTAATACAAGGGATCTCTATCTTGATCTCTTGATCTGGTATTGGTTGTCTGGCTTCTCTCTCTCTGCTCCGTTCCTGGTTCCGCTGTGCGTTTTATCCCTGTTCTGTAGGGATTCTGTTGGTTCTTTTCTGCTCTGGTTTGTCTTGAGGTGTTCTTGGTTTTCTGCCGGTTTGTTTTTCTTGCTGAGTTTTTCAAGAAGTTTTAAAACGTGTGGTTGCAACAAGCTGGAGAACCTCTTTCAGTGACCCCCTGCGCCCTCGAAAAATCAAGTGTTTGTGAACTGGGAAATCCTGACCTAGGTGCTTTGTTGTGTAACTTCTTGATGTGCTTGTGCCTTTTGTGTTTTTAGCTTTCCTGTAGTTTTCTTTTTCCCTCTCTAAGTGCTCTTTTCTTCTTGCTTCCTTTTTTGTTGGTTATATAATGTCTAACCTCCCTTTTGGTCTTGTTCCCTTCAATGGGAAATGAGACTATAGTATTTGGAAGCAAAAACTAAAGTGTGTTCTTGTGCAGCAGAAAGTCTTCAAAGCTGTGGATGGATCTGTTATTGAAGATGCTACCAAACATGCTGAGATGAATGAGTTAGCCTTATCTACTATTTTCTTAAGTTTGAGTGATCCTGTTATTAGAAAAGTTGGTGTGATTGATACTGCTAAAGCTCTTTGGGATAAGCTTGATGAGTTGTATACTGAAACCTCTCTGTCTAATCGCATGTACCTGCTTGAAAATCATGACTGTTTTGCTAAGCTTGTGTTAGACATTAAGAGGTATAGGGACAAGACTATTGATGATTATACAACCATTGCTCTTATGAATGCAATTCCAGATTCTTATGGTGATGTTAAGGCAACAATCAAGTATGGTAGGGATAATGCCACCATGGACATGATTGTCAGTGCCTTAAAATCAAAGGAACTGGAATTGAAAGAAAAATCTGATTCTAAAGCTGCTCTTGATAAGGCTTTGCAGATTAGGGGAAGATCCAACACCAGGGCAAAGGATAAGCAACAAAATGACAAGCCTTCTGACAAGGGAAACAGAAAAAACCACAGGAGCAAGTCCAGATCCTCCTCTCAAGACTATAAAAAGTCTAAGAGGTGTTTCAAATGCCATGAACTTGGGAACTTCAATAAGGAGTGCCCATTGAGACTAAGACTGAAATTGTTGCCAGCCTGGTTAAATCTGATGATGATGATCTTGGTACCTGCTTTATGCACTGTGATATTACCTCTGTTAATGCCTCCCTGAATACTGGTATAAATAAGTATGAATGGCTTGTTGATTCGGTTGTACTTATCATATTTCACCATTCAAAGATTTATTTTCTGAACTAACCTCTGTTACTGATAGATTTGTTTCCATGGCAAACAATAGGCAGTGCAGGATTGAAGGCATTGGAAGTGTGTGCCTGAGGTTCAGTTCTGGTATCTCTTATACTTTGAAAAATGTGAAATATGTGCCAAGTCTTTATTATAACCTCTTGTCTTGTTCTGCTCTTGAAACTGAAGGGTTGGAAGATAGATGGGGAAATGGGGTTATGAAAATTTTTAAGGGCTCTTTGTGCATGTTTAAAGCCGACAAGAAAAATAATTAGTATATATGCTCTACTCTGCCCTTATGTGATGTTAATGCTGCACATGTTGCTAAAGTGAATAACACTGTTTTGTGGCATAATAGACTAGGTCATATGAGTGAGAAAGGCATGCACATCCTCTGTAAGAGTGGTCTTCTGACCAATAATGATGTTAATTTGCCTTTGCCTTTCTGTGATACATGTGTTAAGAGAAAACAACATAAGGTTTCTTTTCCTGCTTCTGTGCCTACCTGTTCCAGCCATGATGTTCTTGATTATTTACATGCTGATGTATGGGGGCCTGCTTCTTTTTTTTTTTGGTGTTTCAAAGAATGGAATTAAACGAAGAAAGTAAAGTACAAGCAAAACACGGGCATTCCCGAGGGATACAAACCAATTAGCCTAGGCTTGTTGGCTGAGGGCGGGGGGGGGGGGGGGGAATGTCACGCTCAAATATCTGATACAAATATTTCGGAAATACAAGATAAACTCGAGAAAGTTATCTAAAGCAGAACATTCCAAGACTGATGTACGTAGCAAGAAAAAGCATTCCGCCAAGATCTTTCCTTCGAACCGTTTCGGAATCATGTCAGAAAGATTCCACTGCAAGCCCCTCGGGAGGTTGGAGGGGGGCCCTCATTAAAACCCCTTAGAGATAAAACCCAGTGGGAAAAACTCTCTAAGGGGAAAAAGAGTACCCAAGTGGCATACCGGTTCCCGTCGCATTCCTAGATGCCGAGGTAATGTTGCACCGTTTCCTGCGGGTAAAGAGTGTATAGAGTGGCATATGTGATCTTCTTTACCTCAAAGACAATGTGTCTCGGCTCAAAAGTGGTACCCTCGTGGACCACAGCATTGCGTGCCCTCCATGTAAGGCTGACTGTTGCCGTAAGAGCTAGTCTTCTAGCTTTGCGTATCACGGCTGTCACACGTTCCTTGGTCATCCATTTGATAGCACTTGGGATAGAGCTGAGCAGCCTCCTCAGTCCGAGCCATGTTTTGATGGTTGTCCACACTTCTCTCGTCTTACTACACTTGAAGAACAGGTGTTCGGCTGACTCGGTATGTGTTAAGCATAAGGGGCATTCTTGGGCTGAGTTCAAGTAACCCAGCCTATCTCTGGTCGCTAGCCGGCCTTTCATAGCTTGCCAAGTAGTGAAAGAAAACTTTGGTGGCACGAAGTCTTTCCAAATAAACCGTGGCCAAAGTTTGCGTTCGCCTTTGGGCCGAAACCACTCATATGCCTCGGCTGTCCCCTTTGCAGCGTCCCATTTGGCCCATAGGTGTGCGACTTCCTCTCTAGTCCTGCCATTGAGCATAAAGTCTCGGATATCCAGTAGTCTCTTGAACAGGGGTGATTCCCTTTTCCTTGCCGTCCAATCCCAGATTGTGTTGTGTTGGAGGAACTCGCTATGGATCCATTTGATCCATAATGAATCTTTCTTTAGATGAATGTTCCACAAGTTGCGAGTCATGAGTGCTTTGTTCCAAGCCCATGGGGGCCTGCTTCTGTTACTACACATGGTGGTTGCTCATATTTCCTGTCTATAGTTGATGATTTTTCAAGGAAAGTGTGGGTGTTTTTATTGAAAAATAAATCTAATGTCTTTGAAAAGTTCAAAAATTGGTTGTCTTATTGAAAATCAAACCGGGAAGAAGGTTAGGACTCTTAGAACTGACAATGGTCTTGAATTCTGCAACTCTCAAATGAATGATCTCTGTGTTAAATCCGATATTAGGAGATATAGGACTGTTCCTTATACTCCCCAACAAAATGGGGTTGCAGAGAGAATGAATAGAACTTTGTTGGATAAGGTTAGGTGTCTTCTTTCCCTGAGTGGTTTGTCAAAAAAGTTTTGGGGTGAGACCATTACCACTGTTGCTTATTTGGTTAATAGGGCCCCCTCTGTCCCTTTAAAAGGAAAGTGTCCTGAGTCTGTTTTTTGGGGAAAACCTGTTAGCCTTCACACCTAAGAGTTTTTGGTTGTTCTGCTTTTATTCTGTCAAAGACTGATAAATTAGAACCTAGGTCCAAAAAATGTGTTTTCTTGGGGTATCCTGAAGGTGTGAAGGGCTACAGAGTGTGGCTTAGAGGTGAGCCTGGTTTTAAAGTTACTAATAGCAGGAATGTGATTTTTAATGAGTTTGACTTTCCTTGCTTGGTTGATTCTGCTGCTTCTAGGACCTCTGATATTTCAAATGAGGTGGAGCCTGCCTCTGCTGAGGTGGAGTCTACCTCAAATGAGGTGGAGGTTCCTATGCCTTATGAGTTTGAGCAAACTGACACTTCTTTGCAGGACAACTTAGAACCAGACACAGAGAATGCTGGTCCCCAACTTGGCCCAGCTGAGACTCAAGACTTAAATGACACAACACTATCTGATTCTGTTGTTTATGTTCCTCCTAACTATGTTTTGGCCAGTGATAGAACAAGGAGGACAAACATTGGACCACCCAAGAGATGGAGTAATGAGATGAACTTGATAGCCTTGGCTTTCAATGTTCATGAATCAGATGGAGATGAACCACAGTCATACAAACAGGCTCTTAAATCCATGTTCTACCCTAAGTGGTTGACGGCCATGGAGGATGAGATGAAATCTTTAATTCTGAATAAGACTTGGATTTTAATGCCCAGACCTAAAAATTGTACAATTGTTGAGTGCAGGTGGTTGTTCAAGTTGAAGCAGGAGCTGAGTGGCCTGAGATATAAGGCCAGATTGGTTGCAAAAGGCTTCACTCAACAAGAGGGGGTGGACTATACAGAGATCTTTGCCCCAGTAGTTAAATTTACAACTGTTAGGTTAATACTTGCTTTGTGTGCTTATTTTGACTGGGATCTCAAGCAAATGGATGTTAAAATAGCCTTCTTACATGGTGATCTAGATAAGCCTATTTACATGAGCCAACCTGAAGGGTTTGTTGACCCTAAATACCCTGATCATGTGTGTCTCTTGAAAAAGGCTTTGTATGGTTTAAAGCAGCCCCCTAGGAGATGGAATATTAAGTTTGATCAATGCATGCAGTCCCTAGGTTTTGTTAGAAGTGCTTTTGATCAATGCCTTTACTTTAAAGATCTCTCTTCTACTCCTGTGTTCCTTTTATTGTATGTTGATGACATGCTGATTATGAGTCCTAGTTCTTCTGCTGTCAAATATGTGCAAAATATGTTGTCTACTAACTTTGATATGAAGGATTTAGGGGATGCTCAGAAGATTCTGGGCATTGACATTGTGAGAGACATGAAGAAGAGGGAACTGACTTTGAATCAGAGTTCCTATATAAGAAAGATTCTCAGTAAGTTTATATGATGGATGCCAAGCCATCCACTGTCCCATTGGCTCCTCACTTTATTCTCAGCAAGGACCAGTGTCCAAAAACTGACAGTGAGGTCCAAAGAATGAGGATGTCCCATATTCCAATGCAATTGGATCTGTTGTGTATCTAATGGTGAGTACAAGGCCAGATATTGCATATTCTGTCTCTTGCATGTCTAGATATATGTCTAATCCAGGACAGCCACATTGGGAGGCTCTGAAATGGTTACTGAGATACCTCAAGCATACTGTCAACTATGGTTTGAATTTTTCTAAGTGTTCAGATAATACTAACCTCTGTGGCTTTGTAGATTCAAATTATGCAAATGACAGGGATAAGAGGAAATCAACCACTTCTTATGTTTTCACACTTGGTGGATCTTGTATTAGTTGGAAGTCACAGCTGCAGCACATTGTAGCCCTTTCCACTTCTGAGTCTGAGTATATAGCCATCATAGAGGCCATGAAAGAGACACTTTGGCTAAAAGGAGTGATGAGTGAGCTGAAGTTTCTTAAGCAGCCCATTGTTGTTTACTCAGACAGTTAGTCAACAATTCAAGTGTGCAAGAATTCAGTCTTCCATGACAGTTACAAGCACATTGATGTGAGGTTTCACTTCATCAGAGATGTAGTGGAGAAAGGCGAAGTCCTTCTTGAAAAGTTCCACACTGACCATAATCCAGCAGATATGGGGACTAAGTGTCTCTCAGTGGAGAAGATGCTCTACTGTGTCAGAAAGCTTCACATAGACTCTGGATAGGTAAAGTGGTCAGGTATCATCCTTGTGTATTATTCTTTGCTATACTTGTATAACTGTTGATGGATACACTATGAGTTTGATGTCTGTTTAGTCATTGACTTGGCAGGCATCAATAGGCGATGATGAAAAGCACAGGCCAAATTCCTTGCTGATTTGATAAGGCCCAAGGTGGAGAAATGTAATATAGTGGGCCTAGTAATTGGGCCGGTCTGCTTCTTGTGTAACCAGCCCGAGAGTGTTGGCCTGATTGTAGCTGAGGCCTTAGCCCACTTCATTCCTTAACCCTACACGTGTCTTCTGGGTATTGAGGGTTATGTTAGAGTCTTTTATATACTCCCTCTCTCCCCCCTTACCTTCAGTGATTGATGCGCCGTTTCTCTGTGTTGAGATTAGGGTTTCTTCTCTTCTTCCTCTGTGTTGATCTATGTGTGCTGTGAGCTTGAGAGATTGGAGTGTTCTCCTTCGTGGTGCTGCGTGTGTAAACACTGAGTCAGTTGTGAGGGAGAATCTGAGTAAGAAAACCTCTGGTTTTTGGTCTAAGGGATCTGACCGTGCTTGTGGGAGGTTTTCTTGGGTTCTTGAGGAAGGGAGTGATTTGCAGGAGCTAGGCCTCTTGTGCTTGACTGCAATCTGTGGGAATTGCTGAGTCTAGGGCTTGTGGATACTTGGAAGCAAATCTTCTATAGTTTCTCATTCCTGGGCAAATCAATCGGTGGATATAGGAATTGAGGGTCGGATAAATAGGCCTGTGCAGTTGTATGTGATGCAACTTGAGCCTATTAATCTTTTCTGATCTTTGATCTTTCTTTTACCTTCTGGATTCGTTCTTCTGTTTATATTTTGCGGGTGAACGAATTTGATCGGTTTGCTAAGTGTTTCAGGTTTCTCGGATTAGCAAACAGTTGGTTCCAGATTTGAAGATCTAAGCTAGTTCTTAGTAGATCTTCTGTAATAGTTGTATTACTTGTTTGTATCTTGGCGAGTGTAGACCTTACACTATTATTTAGTTTAGTAGTATTGATTCAACATATATTTCAGATCTTTATTTTCTTGTTTTCTAAGTCAGGGTAGTCTTATAAATAGGAGACATTGTAATCTTATATTCCATCAAGAAATATCAATTATCCTTCTATTTTATTTTCACGCTTTTATTTCAATTCCGTATTGTTCTTGGTTTGATGGCAAAGCTCCCGCGACTACCTTTTATCCCTCGGACGATCGCAATCGCGACGCCGGAATCATGTTAAGAGAAATCATCTCTTTTAACACATTGCAACTAGTAAAATGTAGCATTCAACATGCAGAAAACTTGACATCCTCAAAATTTTCGTCCATTGATGATTCACGTCAAGATTTATTTTTGTGATGTGGATTAAGAAGATGACTGAAATGTGGTTGTCACATGTCAATAAGTTGTGCCTGTAATCTAAAATTTAAAACGAAGTCTAATTTGTTACTAATTAAAAAGTGTACTATCTTAAGTGAAGTTATCTGTTATACAATGAATCAAATTTTGAGATATAATCCATCCTACATTTAAAATGTGTACCTTGTTTATAATGTAGAGTAAAATTAGGCAACAACGGATATATTACAAAATAAAATAAGAAATAATTACCATTTTCCTAATAATCTTTTCATCCATGACCAATATTCATGCTTTTCCATTTTGGTCGATCTACAAAAGTTAGTTCCCTTCCGAGTTCCATCTTTGACATGTTTGTCTATTTAATGAGTTGGATTTTATTCTCAACTACTAATATTATACTAATAACTTTATCGGTTCAACTCGAAACTCATTGGATGGTCGAAATAGCCCCATAATTTAATAGGAATGTGGCTGAAAATTTATAATCCGAATAAATCACATCTCGAATAACCAAAATTCGATAATCCGCTATCAAATTAATGGGACTTACCCGAAATTAACTCAAGCCTCATAAAATATACCTTAAACGAACTATTTCTAATTATTCAATCAATCATTTTTCCAAACTTAAAAAAAATTAATAAAAGAAATTATTATTTCAAATGTACGCGAAAATATATTTTAATTCATTGTTTGAATAATGTTATACTCATTATCTTAGTTTGTTTTATTTACTCTTACGCTTGTCCTCACAAAATTATATGTACAAATTTTAAAACGATAATTATTTAAGAAATTTTGTGTTCTCATTTATTATAATAGTATATAATTATATATAAGAGCATCTCTAATAGCGGCTAGTCCACCGGCTAGCCGATTCGCGTCGCTAGTCGGTTGGCTAGCCGAAGTACTGCGATTGGCGAACGGCGAATCGGCTAGCCATTAGGCGAGCGCACGCCGATTTGAAGGCGCTGGCCGCCATTGGAGGCTGGCGATCAGCCAGCGCAATTTTTTATTATTATTATTTTTTAATTTTTGAAACACTATATTCGCGATTTTCACGTCATTTTTATTTGCACCACTTGTTTTAACGAGTTTTCTCTCTATCTAAATTTCTGTACAAGAGCAACATCGAGAGATGGACAACAACAACCAGTTTACTTCGGCGACGAGCGGGTCTCAGACTCCCACGATACCCGTGGGGTCTGGATGGGGGCAGATGGGCGGGCAGTACAACATGTACCCTTGGCAACAGTTGATGGGATTGATGGCGGGCGGGCAGACGATGCCGGGGGAGGGGGGGGGGGGGGAGGCCAGCGGTGGGCAGGGAATGCCGGGGTGGGGAGGTACGCCGCAGATGATGCGACAGATGATGAAGATGATGCCGGTATGGCGGGGGGAGGGGTGCAGCCCGGTATGCAGGGGTCGTCGGGGGGGCACGATCTATCGTCCCACTTTTGAATTTTTGACGGCTTCGTCTCACACATCGACCTCGGTGGAGACGCAGTTCAATGGGGATGACCGTTTCTCATTACAGGAGTTGGAGATCGATGTCGAGGAGGCGGACACTCCCGTTCCAATGGCGGGGTCGGGCCGCGCCGAAGAAGAAGAACAAGAACAAGGGGAAGAGCAAGGTGGTCGGGGAGTCGTCGCAGCCGGCTGTTGACGACACCACCGCACGGAGGAAGTGGGCGGACGATGAGAACGTCGCCCTGTCCAAGGCGTGGTTGTCGGTTTGCGACGATCCTATGGTTGCGAACAACCAGAGGATCGTCAATATGTGGGCTAAGATTAGAGCAGCCTACAAGAGGAACTGCCCGCATGGAAAGGACTTCACCGGGGAGGGGTGCCGGAAGGCGTGGGAACGCATCAGGGCCGCAGTTGGCCGATTTTCGGGCTTGTACACCAATGCCCTCCGCATGCAGACTAGTGGGCAGACTGAGGAGGACTGCCGGAGGATAGCGGAGAGTCTGTTCCCCAAGCCGGGGGTTTATAAGGAGTTCACCTACTGGAACTGCTATCTGTGCTGAAGGACTCCGAGAAGTTCCGGGCGGGGGTCGCAGCTGGGTGGCCGAAGAAGCAGAAGCTGAACTATTCCGGCGATTACAGCAGCAGCAGCGGCAGTTCCCACGACCTCCCCCCGGATGCTGAGGAGTTTCCGTCCCCTCCATCGTTTGCTCGCCGCACTCGCCCGGTTGGCCAAAAGCGGGCACAACGGGCAACGAGGGGATCATTTCCCCTATCGCCCCAGGAGGTCCAGTCGGCAACCCCCCACCAACGCTCACCTTCTTCTCCCGTCAAAAAACGCGGGAGCAGATGTACACGGTCTTCCAAGATTGGAAGGCCGCAACTGACCCCATGGAGAAGAGGTTTTTTCACTCGATGCTCGAGAGCATGCGTGTCGATTTGGATGCCGCGAGGGCACAGTTGGGGGGCTCAGACGTGGAGGTCCCGGGTGACGGCGGCGGCGACGACGAGGAGTAGAGAGAGGTGGGGCTCGTGTGTGGAAGCCCTATTTTTTTTATTTAATGTAATTTTTTTAATCAATGTACCTTTTTTATTTAAATGAAATTAATGAATTTTCCCGTATATGTCTCGTAAATTTTAATTCTGTAATTTGTCATAAATTTAATTTCGTAAATTGAATTATTTTTATTGCGGCTAGCCTATTTGCTTAGAATGATGATGTGGCAGGTGGATTTTTAGTAATGATAACGTGGCATGGAGAGAGAGTGGCTAGCCTATGGCTGGCCTAAAGCCATTGGAGATGCTCTAAAAATAGATTGGATGAATTAAAAGTAACTTTTTTTTAGCCCAACAGCTTAGTCAGAATAACCCAATGAATTTATTGGGCCCAAACTCGGTAAGGTTATTGGGCCCAAACGAAGCGAGTTGATTCGATTAGCATCGTGAGTGGAGGAATCACATGCTTTTGATGTGTTCGACAAAAATCTCACTACCTTTCTTAAAAAATCTCACAATCATCACCAAATCCCCAAATTTTCCGATCCCAATCCCTCGCCAAATCCGCCGAATCGATGCGCGCAGCCACGCTCCAGCCCCCGAACCAGGTCGCCGCGGCGCCGGATGACGACGGATGCGGCGAGCCCCTCCTCCGCCCCGCCGCCGTCGGCCTCGCCGGCGCGCTCCGGAAGAAGGCCGTGGGAGTGCGGTCGTGGCTGCTCCTCGACTCCACGGGGCACGCCAACTCTGTGGAGGTCGGGAAGCACGCCATCATGCGGCGGACCGGGCTGCCGGCCCGCGATCTCCGGATCCTCGACCCGCTCCTCTCCTACCCCTCCACCGTCCTCGGCCGTGAGCGGGCGATTGTGATCAATCTGGAGCATATTAAGGCGATCATTACGGCGCAGGAGGTTTTCCTGCTCAATTCCAAGGATCCTTCTGTGATTCCCTTTGTTGATGAGCTTCAGAGGAGGATTCTTCGCCATCATCAAGCCGTCAAAGCTCAGGTTTCTTCTTCGCTTGCATCTACTTTACTAGTAGTTGGTTATTTATTATCTCGTGGAATTAATCAATTTGATTAAATCCTTTTTGCAATTGTGAATTAGGATGATTAAGTGTGATTAGTTGCATAGACTAATTTATTGTTACTGGATCGGAAACTTTGGGATATCTAAAGCCCTTGATTGTTTCCAGGGTTAATGGCAGAATAAAACACCAATTATATGTCAATTGAGTTCTTTACCATCAAATTTGAATGTGGGGTAGAGACACACAAACTTTTAGTGTGATACTAGTTTTCCATAATATCAAATTTCGCCCAAATTGAATCTAAGGTGGCACGATGGAATGTCCAAAACGATGTGTCTTGGTCTGCGGTGGCATAACAAAATGTTAAACTTCACCAAAACGACGAGGCTTCGTCGAAAATTACAAAAAAAATCAAATGACATATTATTTCAATAATAATTTTTGTCATGTCCTCACATAGGATTGAACTTTGTCATAATTGAATACATGATCATGGGAAATTGTCTGCACAATGTACTTTTTCACCTATTCAAAGTTGGTGTTAAAGATTTGCATCAACCTATATTTTGTGTAGTTTTCCTGCATTTTAGCTCTTGTTTCAATGACTTGAGATAACTTGCTTGATTTATATTCAGTGAAATGGGCTAGGATTGCATATTTCCTTGTGATAAAGATATAAATAATGCTTAATCATGAATTGTGATGAGCTTATATTAGCTGAAAATTACTGTCTAATTTTAAAGATATTTCACGTCTTAGCTTCACATATCTGAATGAGGTGTGGTAATGGTGGTTAAGGAAGCTGGGGATGGTGAGAGTGCAAACTGGACAAACTTATATGATTTGGAAGGGCCTCACTCAATGCCCGCAAGTCCTCCAGATAGCTCCAATAACTTTCCCAATAAAGAAGAGGGAGAGAAGGCAGATGGGAAAGAACAACTTGGGGAGAATCGAGATGGTCCGAAGCTGCTCCCTTTTGAGTTTGTTGCATTGGAGGCATGCCTTGAGGCTGCTTGCAGTTGCTTGGACAATGAGGTTCGAAAACTCTATGTTAGTTTTTCTGTTAGCGAAGTCCAATATGTCATATAGTATTTATTCTGCAGTTCATTTTTTTCCTCTTGTATCTCAAGCTAGGCAAGGACACTGGAGCAAGAAGCTCATCCAGCACTTGATAAACTGACTTCAAAAATTAGTACTCTCAATTTGGAACGAGTCAGACAGATTAAAAGTCGCCTGGTTGCTATAACTGGGCGCGTGCAAAAGGTTGGGTAGAGTAATTTGCGTTATCCTTTTCTGCTACGCGTATTCTGTTGGACTCTGAGATGAAGATTTTATGAATGTGTTCTGTCATGGTTTATCAGGTGAGGGATGAGCTAGAGCATTTGTTGGATGACGATGATGATATGGCAGAGATGTATCTAACAGACAAACTAGATGGACAGCTTGCGTCTTCTTCTGTTTCTACTGTAGAAGAGCAAGATGACCTGGACGAGGCTGACATGGATGACAGGCATGTTACACATGTATCTTCCTACAAATACTTCACTTACAACATTACTAACATACCATTTCAGGACACCTGCTGAAATATTGGAGGGCACTGAGAGTGCTTATGTTGGCCACCGGAACATTACCAGCGAAGAGGCCTTGTTTGGCGGCCCTAACGCCCCAAGCAGACGCAGTCACGGTACCCATACTAGTACGCATAGTGCCATAAGCAACAAGCTCGATGTGGAGGAGCTAGAAATGCTTTTGGAAGCGTATTTCGTTCAGATAGACGGTACACTCAACAAGTTATCCACTGTATGTCACACGCATCTTTCAACTTGGCATTCAAATTCGGAATATTATTTCTCCTTTCTTAACAAGTTACCCTTTTCTATGAAGCTGAGGGAGTACGTCGATGATACAGAGGATTACATCAATATTATGCTTGACGACAAACAAAACCATCTTCTTCAGATGGGGGTTATGTTGACAACAGCAACCCTTGTGGTGAGTGCGTTTGTGGTGGTTGCTGGGATTTTCGGTATGAACATCACCATCGAACTTTTCAAAGACGAAGTGCATGGGATGACGAGGTTTTTGTGGACTGTTGGAGGTGGCTCAGCCGGCACTGTCTTCCTATACGTGATTGCCATCGCGTGGTGCAAACACAGACGGCTGCTGGAGTGAGTCTCTCGGGGTTGGTTGGTTGGTTCGTTGTCCTAATTGTATGATACCTTTTGGTGAGAAAATGTAATATACCTTCCTACATTGTTCACTAAATATTTTTATACTACTATTAAGTCTATAACTGTTGATTATGTTAAAAAAAAAATTCATATGGTCATGCTTTTATGTGTGCACATATATTTATTCATAGGTAAAGCCCAATTGTATCATACCTTTTGGTTAGCAAACCTTTTAAGGATGCAAATTTATATCTACTAAAAATGATAAAATCTAGTATATGGTAGTGTAATTTATGTTGGAATATATTATCCTCTTTGAAGTCTTATTCTAGAAGGAGTTGAGTGTTGGAAGTTGAACACAACTAAGTTAGTTAATTATCTGGTGTTTATATACCGTGAACGTATGACAATTTACTCTGAACCACAATAAAATCTTTATATTGTTACCATATGTAATTGCATCGAGGGCTATTGAACTGTTATCATAAATAACGCATGACACACAACAAGTCAACAACCATATCACAATTCAACTAGATATCAATAAGTCACAATCGGTTAAAGTCATACTACATCCGTCCACCATTAGAGTCCCGATCACTTTTGCATACTCGTTTTATAAGAATGATAATAAATAGTTAAAGTGGAGAAATGGTAAATTAAGAGAGAATAATGTTAAGTAGAGATACTATGGTTTTAATTTAATTAGTGTATTCTTCATACTGTCATACATATTATTGTAATTACGAATTTTCACATTGCTGTTTATGAACATTTTGATGAGTAGCTCACGATTTTGTCAAACAGTGGTAGTATGGAGTAACTAACAAATACTAATAGTATATGAATTTTTATTTTTATTTTCTGTGCAAATCTGATCTTTAGTAAATTAGTAGTAGTATATAATCATGTAGCTCACTTTTACAAACAATAAGGATTAGTGGTCCATAAATCTATAAATGTTGGCCAAAACATGCTATTTTCCGATAAATTCGATCACAAAAATCATGAACTTAAAATTGTTATGAATTTCACACAAATCCAATTTCAACAAATTGAAACCATAGTATCCCTTCCCTTGTGGCTCACGGTATGTACTCGAAGAAGACAACACATGTTTTAATACACAAATATTGGCAGTGAATGTGACTAATTTTCATTACTACTAAAAACAAGACTATTGGTTGTGGAAGTCAATTTGTATGTTTGCAGTTTGCACTTTGTAGAAGTAATGTGTAGTGCTAAGGCAAACATTATGACAAAACAAATCCAAAATTCATGTTTATCAGGATCTATATAAATTCTAAACTGATTAAAATACACTTAGCTGAATAAATCTTGAAAAAGTTGGTGAGATTTTTAGTTCATCTAATAACGAATTGATAATTCTACGGTATCAAATTCCTATACAATGTGTAAAATCCATTAAATATCTAATTCTACGGTATCAAATTCATACACAATGTGCAAGATCCATTAAAAATGAGATGCAATTATTTAGTGAATATCAACCATGACGATTTCCAGCTATGATAAAAACAGATTCATGATATTCAAAAGGCATAAATATAGAGTATAATGTAAGCAACAATGTAAATAATAAACACTAAATCAATCATATGATACCAAAATCTGATAGTATTAAAAAGGATTAATTTCATACCAAAATCCAAAATTCAATAGCAAAATAGAACACCGTTCAACATTATCCATAAAAAAAACAATGAAAACATTTGAATTATAAAATAAAGCCTATAAACCTTTTCAGTATCGCCTGGGAGCGCCGCGGCCGTAGCTGAGCTGCGGCGCGCCTCCGATGGCTCCTTCCTCCTCTCTGAGAAGCACGCCGGGCAGATCCTTGATCCCGAGCGATTCGAGCAGATCTACGGTCTCCTGGTCGACCTCGATGCGGTCGGTCTTAATCGCGGACTCGTCGGGGACGAAATCCATGCGGCGCTCGCGCTCTTCTTCCTGGAGCTTCAGAGAGATGCCGCGGACGGGTCCTTTCTGGATGCGCTTCATCAGGTGAGTGGAGAAGCCGGCGATCTTGTTGCGGAGGCGTTTGGACGGGATGATTGCGACCTCCTCCAGAATTTTTTTGTTTGTGTGGAAATCCAGCGTCATCTTCGCGTAATACCTCTCGATTACTTGGCGAGAGGACTTCTTCACCGTCTTTGTCCTTACGCGCCCCATGTTTTCGCGGTGGCGGAGTGGCTCAAGGAGATGAGAGACTTGACGAGAGACTGGGTTTTGAGATGCTTTATGAATGGGAGAGATTAGGGTTTACTTTCTTGGGTTTTAGCCCATTTCAATTTATGCAATTGGCCCAATTCTTTAAAGCTACCGAAACTCGTCTCACATATTGTTTGGAAGATTATAATCACTAGTGTTAGCCCACGCGCATAGCACGACACATAATATTTTTGTTCTATTAATTAGATATTTTGAATATATTAAATAAATTAAAAATAACATCTATATAAGATTAAAAAATAAAAAATATAGTACTATATACAATAATATGATAAATAATTATAGATATAAAATTAAATAATTTTTTAATTAAATAACATGATAATATTTATTAATTACGACACTTATCGTTACAACATACATACTTCAATACTAAAATACTCAATATTAAATTGATATAAAATATTAAATATGCAACTAAAAAATATAAGGAGGACAATAACATCGTCATACAAAGATAAAATGATGTACAAAACAAATAAAACATAAACATTAGAACAATAAAACAATAGTTTGTAAGACATTAAAAAACTTATATGTGAACAATCTTAATTGTACAATAATAAGAATAGCAACATAAAGAAAATAAAATAAATAATAAAACACAAACTCCAATATCCCGATGACTCTTCCTCAACCTTATATTCCTCCTTAAGCTCCAAATTAATGATTTATGCATATGCGTAAAAACAAATGTGATATTTATGATCTTCGTCTTCTTTGCTTCCTTTCGTCATTTCGTTGCTCTAGGTGTTTTCTTTGCATGAAAACTATGAAGTGACGAGGTTGGTGACAAATGTATAATGTTGTAGTTTCAAAATATTATAGATAGTCAGAGCTTATGTGATTTCTATATTTGTAAAAATAGAAGTATTATAGTATGGACAAAAAAATTAAAATAAAACTAATAAAAATAAAACAAACTAACATCAAGAAAAAACTGAAATATGAACTAACATCGTTGAAACAAATTAATCTCAAATAAATGTACTACTATAGGTAAAGAGTAATAACCATATCGAGAAAAATTCTTCCTTTTGCAAAGAATCTGTGATGCAATGTGACATGACAATGAGGAATGAATTATAAGCTAGAAAATGATACATATTTATAAACAAAAATACTAATAACAATATAATTGCTAAAGTAATACTCAAAAAATACCAAAGAGAGGCTCTTCGTCCATTTTTGTGATCTGCTTGATTAGATCAAACGTCTTAAACGAATACATAAATCTTGGAAATTTGGAGTCGTCAACTTTAGATATTCGTGTTTTAGAGCACATAGCTATTACAAATGCATGATCCGTAATAGGAGTACGTACTCGATTTCTTCGTGCAAAAAAAAAGCAGATATTAACAACTGAACCTTCCTTAATATGGTCTTGAAACTTATTTTGTAAATAATGGGGCAGTGTGCCTTGAATTCTAGTGCCCTGCATGGAAAAATAAACAGTTAATGGTTTTAGATAAATACCTTAAAAACCGTAATAAGGTAAGAAGCGACACTCATACCATCCTGTCATGGAAAATACATTTCAACGAAATTACATTTGATTTGTCTCCACGTTTAAGGAATTCATAAACACGCACGATGAATTCCAAGGTTTAAGATCGTTGAGGAAGGTGAATACCATGGTTTCAACAACTAAAATAAAATAAGACAATGAAGAAGTGATTATAATCTTGCACATGCTACATAGTGTAGATTCTCAAATAACAAAGAATGGGAGTTACTTTTATGCAATTAATTATAATATTGCAATTTATTAGTGGTTAAAATTTTGAATTCAAAATTGAATTCCAATGGTTACTCATAATGCAACGGTTTCTAGTTTTATGAACACCTAAATATTGTTATCATATACTAATAATGTAATTGATTAGGTGTGCAGCAGTTTCTCATAATGCAACGGTTAATTCATGGGATTTCTCATAATGCAGAGGTTACTGAATTCATGGGGTTTATAATGTGAACGCAAATATCCAACTTTACACCCTACATTTGTTAATATTTAAATTTGTACCCAAAATTCATAAAAATTCAAAATAAGGCTAAAACTCGTCTTTTATATATGTATAGATATTAGTAGTAGTATTAATTAGTAGCTAACTCTTAAATAATTTCACGATTTAATACTAGTGTTAGCCCACGCGCTATGCGCGACACATAATATTTTTGTTCTATTAATTAGATATTTTGAATAAATTAAATAAATTAAAAATAACATCATTACATACGATTAAAAAATAAAAAATATAGTACTATATACAATAATATGCTAAATAATTATAGATATAAAATTAAATAATTTTTTAATTAAATAACATGATAATATTTGTTAATTACGACACTTATAGTTACAACATACATACTTCAGTACTAAAATACTCAATATTAATTTGATATAAAATATTAAATATGCAACTAAAAAGTATAAGGAGGACAATAACTGTAACATCCCGACTTTTCCAATTTTTTTTTATAGTTGTTCTCGAGAGTGTGTCGTTTTTTTTAAGCCGATTTTTCACCTTTCTTTCTTGAGACGGAAAAACAATATACAATTTAGGCGTATAGCGATTATTTAATTCTTTTTGGGTTGAGCCCAACTTATTTTAGAAACCCAAATCAGCATGGAATTTTTCATGGGAGCCCAATCCCTTTTTTTCTTTTCAAAACCTAATCAGCCGAACAAAATGAAAACTGCACTATGCAGAAAAATAGGAACAAACTAGCCAAATCTATTTAGAGATTACCAACACATATATATTCTCTCCACGTTCACCAGGCAAAACCAATTTCACAAGTTACATCATTCTTCCAAAACCCTACCAAAGAAAACCGAGAGAGTTAGGAAAGAGAGAAAGGCGGTGGTGCCGTGTTGAGAAGAAGGCTGCAAAAGCTCCAACAGCGGGGCTGGACGGCGACGACTCCTACTCCGATCAGCAGCCTCGCAACAGCAGCAACGCGCTGATGAAACTCCGAGAGGAGGCAGCGGCGGCGGCGGTGTCGCAGCGAGGGGCTGGCGGATCAAAGAGAGTGGGCTGGAGATGGAGTGACAGCGGAGCAGCAAAGTTAGTTCTGCGGCAATGATAGATGGAGGAATGATAGCGGCGGTGCAAAGCTGATCAGGACAGCGATGGCACTACTCGTACGCTCGATGAATCCCGAACAACAGCAGCAACGACTTAGGGTGGATAGCGGCTGTCTCGATCTGGAGCAGCAGCGACGACGCCGGCGGCACTTTGACAGCAGCGGCACTGTGGCAGAGATGAGGGAAAGATATGCTAGTGAAGGCGACCGCGGCGGTGCTTGCTGCAACAGTGAACGGCGACGGAGAGACGAAAAGAGTGAGAGAGCTGGGGCAACGTCGACTTGAAAGAAGGAGGGAAACGAGTTCTCTTTTGATTTTGAATCGGAGATGTCGATAGAATTAAAGAGAGAGGGAGAGTGGAATGGCTGCGCCATTGTTGATACATGAAGAGGAAGGAGACGGTGCTGAGGTTGAGAGAGAAGAAGAGTGCAGCGGCACTGTGCAGAGAGTGAAGGATTTGAGATTTTAAATATGCGGAGATGGAGCTGAACCGTCGATCTCGCCGATGGGATTCAGATTGGAGACAGCAGACGGAGGGAGCTAGAAGAGAGAAAGATGGCGAACATGTGTTTTAATTGAAAAGAAGGGGAAAATCCCATTTTGGGAGTTCACTAATACGTAAGGTGAGAAAAGTTTTTGAAGTTTTGGACCTTGTTTTAATTAAATGTTTTAGGCAATGTGAATTAATTTATAAATTTGGATTGGGCCTATTGTTTTTAGTAAAGGAGATGATTGGAGTTAATCTAGTGTTTGGGTCGGAGTACATTAAATCAATGGGCGTCTTCATACACGTGTTTTGAGAATGCAATGGAACGCAGGATAAGATTTTATGCGATCGAGGTGGGCTTTCTTTTTAAATAAGGGCAATGCCCTAAGTATATTTTTATGTGAAAATGAATATTTGTCATGCCGTGTTTTGTTTTATCTATGGAACCTATCTGCTGTGGCTTTTGCCATCTATGGATAATCGAATTCGGGTCTGACTAGGGAGTGAGTCCCTACTCAGGCTAGTGTACACCAATGGGGATCGTGAGCCGTCTTTTGGGTCGGTCGGTCGGTCTAGTGACTTGGAATGTGGCCACATTCCTTGTCATCAATGGATCAGATATGGTAACATCTATGGGAAAATGACTGATCAGTCGAGTTTTACAATGGAAATGATTTTAGTGTCTTGGGCATTTTCAAAACCCCAAGGTCACTCAATGGTGGCATGATAAATATTCTTTTTATAAAATGTTTTCGGCATGAGTCCACTGAGTGCATCAAGTACTCAGCCCTGCATTTCTTTTTAAAATGTGCAGGTTGAGATGTGACGAGCGCGGTGGGTGTTGAGCATAAAAGTGAAGAAGATAACAAATAAAAGATCTCGAATATATTATGTCTTCATACATAGTATTATTCTTCTCTCGAATGCTTCCGCTGAATATTGTTTATTTGAGTTGTCAATTGTTGAGATAATATTCTTTTGAGTTGTTGATTGTTGAGATACTTGATTTTATTCGAGCTATTCCCAATTATTTAAGCTTTGGTCGAGTTTCGTTGTTTTTCCCTTTCTTTCCCGCTTCTTTTATCCTCCCCTAGTCACGATTCACCGTGTTTTCTATCCTTAGAAAATGCGGTCGTGACAATAACATCGTCATATAAAGATAAAATGGTGTACAAAACAAATAAAACATAAACATTAGAACAATAAAACAATAGTTTGTAAGACATTACAAAACTTATGTGAACAATCTTAATTGTACAATAATAAGAATAGCAGCATAAAGAAAATAAAATAAATAATAAAACACAAACTCCAATACCCCGATGAGTCTTCCTCAACCTTATTTTCCTCCTTAATCTCCAAATTAATGATTTATGCATATGCGCAAAAACAAATGTGATATTTATGATCTTCGTCTTCTTTGCTTCCTTTCGTCATTTCGTTGCTCTAGGTGTTTTCTTTGCATGAAAACTATGAAGTGACGAAGTTGGTGACAAATGTGTAATGTTGTAGCTTCAAAATATTATAGACAGGCAGAGCTTATGTGATTTCTATATTTGTAAAAATAGAACTATTATAGTATGGACAAAAAAATTAAAATAAAACTAATAAAAATAAAACAAACTAACATCAAGAAAAAACTGAAATATGAACTAACATCGTTGAAACAAATTAATCTCAAATAAATATACTACTATAGGTAAAGAGTAACAACCATATCGAGAAAAATTCTTCCTTTTGCAAAGAATCTGTGATGCAATTGGACATGACAATGAGGAATGAATTATAAGCTAGCAAATGATACATATTTATAAACACCGAATGATTTTAGTTTTAGATAAATAACTAAAAATTAGTAATAAGCTAAGCACTGACACATACCATCCGATCGTGGAATACATATTCTAAGAAGATTACATTGTTTTGTCCACATTTAATGAACATAAACATGCATGCACAACACTTGAATCACTGACGAAGTATTGTTAGGTAGACATTAAGGAATGCGAATTTCATGATGTGAACAAATCTTTACTTTTGCCGCAAATTTGTAATGGAGTGAGGGGAGACGATGAAGAAGTGAAATACAATCTTGCAAATGATACATATTTATAGATATAAAGTATTGAAAATGAATCATTAATGTGGCGGTTACAAAATAATAAGGAATAATTATATTTTGTCCAATCATTATTTGAATATTATGAGTTAACTCCTAAATTAAGTGAGACTAATAATCATCAAAATAATTGCCAAAGTAACTTACAATGTAAAATAAATATACATAAATATAATATGGTGATTAGTTATTACATAAATATTTAAATTGATTCCATAACTTATAAATATTCTGAAATAAAGACAAAACTTATAAACATTTTAAAAGAAGGCCAAAACTCGCCTTTTATATATGTATAGATAGATTATATCTTACTAATATTATTTTATTTACTTAATCAATTACTAGCATAGTAGATTATTAGACTCGAAGCCCAACTTAGAAGGGTATGAAATGAAAATTTTAACTATGCAACCTGTTACTCCTTTCATATCTCTACTTATGTCTTCTTCTTTTTTTTTTTTTTTTTTTTTTTATTAATAATTTCGAAACATCTTAAATTAAAGTGTTATTTTATTTTAATTGCTTTTGCCACATGAAGGACAAGTAGAGCACATAGATATATGACTCATATTTTACTATTTTTTTTTTCCATTTTCATTAACTCCATCCATCTTTAAATTTTGTCAGATTTTAATCGGGCATTATTTTAAGAAATATAATGGAAGTGAGTTGAAAAAAATAGTGGAATATGAGTTCTACTTTTAAATATTAATTTTATAAGTAATAAAATATGAATGAGAATGAGTTGGTGGAACGTGGAGTCCACTACTAAAAATGGTAAAAAAAAGTAAAATGTGACAAATTTTATGAGACGGATGAAAATGGAAATATGTGAAAAAAATTCAGGAACAAATAGAGTGTAATTTTTTAAGCTATGAACATATAATACAATAGGGATGTAATCAAATAAAACTCTAAATATAGTACAAACTCCAAACTATGATTTGTGCCGTTAGAAAATGTCAACATATGACAATATAGTAGCAACAAAAAATACTAACACAGTGTCAACAGATGATGCTATGTTGATATTATGTTAACACTATGTTGACATTTTTTATTGCTATTATTTTGTCATCTATTGATATTTTATAACGGTCCAAATCATAGTTCAGAGTTTGCATTTTATCACTACCCATAGTTTAGAGTTTGTACAATATTTAGAGTTTGCATTTTATCACTACCCTAATACAATATCGACGGTTGATGGAATGATAGGTAACTCAAATGGTTTTAAATCTCGACAAAAAGGTTTCATCATATCATGTTTGTCTTATTTGATGGATTAAACAAATTTTATTTTTATGATTCAACATTAATTAGAAAAAAATTTAATTGTAAAGTTCAATTATTAAAAAACATTTCGACATGAGTTTCATAGGGGACTAGATAAATATTTAATATTACAAATTTTAATAGAGAAAAAAATAAGTATTGATGAGGTCATTACGAGGCACATAACACTGATTCCATGACAATAATTTTGAATAATGCTATGATGATTATACTATTGATTATGTTTTTTTAGATTTTTTGGACAAGAACGCCCTCATAGATTTTTTTTGGGCACAAATTTAAATACTTTATTAAATTAGTAGAGAGAACAAAATAATACTATAATACATAAAATATAAGAGGGAGAGAGACCTTTTTTTAATTAAAAATACAAATCAATCACTTGATTTGGACAGAGGGAGTGTCGATTTTCTTCAATCAAATTGCATTTGTTCGATATTATATGATTCATTGTAGCAAATCATGATTTGTGATATTGGGATTAGACACTGTTGATAGCGATAATGAAGAGTTTGGAGTGTCGATTTTCTTCAATCAAATTGCATTTGTTCGATATTATATGATTCATTGTAGCAAATCATGATTTGTGATATTGGGATTAGACACTGTTGATAGAGATAATGAAGAGTTTGCATTTGATTACATCCTATACTCGTATTCGAAACATATATGCTTATAGTAACATTGATCCTTTCGAAGGGGTATTGTCAATTATGCAAATAATACTAGTACCAGTATTCAACAACATATTCAAAGGTACATGATTTCTTGGATGTCCAAGGCACTGAGAAATCCAGAAATTGTTGTACAGAAATTGAGCCTAATTTGAGGTTGCTGATTGGAGAGCTACAAGGCACTGAGAAATTCACTTGGCTAAGTTGGCTTATGTGAGAAACTAATCTTTCTCTATAAGCACAACAATTTTTATGATTCAAAGCACCAGAATACAACAATTCTCCAATATTTATAGAATTTCAACCATTCGAATTAATGATTATACTTCAAATTAATGACTAGGGCATTATAAAATAAATTTGATGATATTCAATCCAGGAAGTAACAAGTGAGTAGAAAGGTTTGATCTCAAAAAGTAACAACACCTCAATTCAAAACAAAATCCAAACGACGAAAAACATTTAACCCTACGAAAACCTCTACACACCTTTTTGAGTTCAGTATCTCCTGGCGCCGCCTCCACGGCCGTAGCTCACTTGCGCCGCGCCTCCAATGGCTCCATCGTCCTCTCTGAGGACAACGCCGGGCAGATCCTTCATCCCGAGCGACTCGAGCAGATCGACGGTCTCCTGGTCGACCTCGATGCGGTCGGTCTTAATCGCGGACTCGTCGGGGACGAAATCCATGCGCCGCTCGCGCTCCTCCTCCTGGAGCTTCAGAGAGATGCCGCGGACAGGTCCTTTCTGGATGCGCTTCATCAGGTGGGTGGAGAATCCGGCGATCTTGTTGCGGAGGCGCTTCGACGGGATGATTGCGACCTCCTCCAGAATCTTCTTGTTCGTGTGGAAATCCAGCGTCATCTTCGCGTAGTACCTCTCGATCACTTGCCGTGAGGACTTCTTCACCGTCTTGGTCCGTACGCGTCCCATCGCAGCGGCTGAGCTTTTCGCGGCCGAGAAAGGTGAGAGATCGGAGCGATTTAGGGTTTGGGATTGGGAATTCGGGATGCTTTTGATATTTTATATGTGGAGATCGTTAGAATTAGGGATTTAGTGTTGCTGGGCCTTACTCCTTTTAAATCAATGCGATTGGCCCAACTTATTAATAGGGCTCGAAGTCCAACTTTCTGCATTGAAACTCATATGCAGCGCTCACAAATACGAACATAACCCGTTAAAAAAATCATAAACCCGAACACGACATGAACCACTTTGGATCAACACGACACGAGAACAACACATACATGACACGACATTATAATAACACGATCTGATAACACGGCAAAGATCTGACAACAACTGATTAACAAAAGTTACAAAATCGTGAATCTGATCATTAAGACTTTAGAGTCTAATAAAAACCTAAAATCTGATTATGCAATGTTATCTGATGAACAATAACATCAATAGATTCATGGCAAGAAATCCAACAAAAATAAATATCATTTTTAAAATGCTAAAATTTAATAATATTATAGTAATTATTTATTAATAGGTGACCCGAATACGACACGAACATTACACGACTTTTTCGTGTCCTTAACGTATCGATCTGATAAGAACACGAACCCAAAAAGCTTTGACCCAAATCCATTAATTTCATACGAATTCGTATCGTATTGTGCCAAAAGTTACCATACTTAATCATATAAAATCATCTACTCCCTTTGAAGTTGGAAGTCAAAAATCGCTGCAAATCGCCATCTAATAACTGCGGAAGCCGTGATTGTAATGTTGCCATTTTCGAATCGGAAGCAGCTAGCCCTCGCCGCCTTCGGCTTGCTCACCGGCACCGCCTGCATCGCCATCGGAGCGCATCTCTCTTTCTCCAACATCGCTCCACAGCAGGCCAGAGTTCAGTCCCGCAACGAATACGTCAGAACCCGTCTTAGAAAATTCTTCGAAGATTAAGCCCTAAAATCTTCTCTTTTTGGTAATTTCCCCATTTCACTCACTACTACGCTTTTAATTTCACAATTCCGCTGAAAATTAAGCTGTTTGGATTTGGATAAGAGCCGATTGCTGTTTGAGCTAGAGATTTTATTGCTTCCTGTTTCCGTTTGGATTGTTCATAAACTGTTTGGATTTTGTTTGGATAGTTCTATCTAGATCGTGGAACTATGAAATGAGAAGATTTGATGCCATGTTAGAACATTTTGAGAGTCTTTGATGGATGACTGAGTATTTTTATCCTCATCTCTATGATTTCTTCTATACTGCCCTCTGTAATGAGATCATTGTAAACAATACATTAGGTTATATACTATTTTTATCTATCCAAGATAATCTGCAGTAGTAAATGCCCCTTAGGGATTTCACTACGGCATTGAGCAACAATTAGTGAGTAGATTGCCTAATTCTGCTAAGGAATTTGGAGATAGAGTTTAATCTACTCCCTCCGTCCCACTCAAGATGGCCACATTCTTGAGTGGCACGGGATTTTAGGAAGTGTTGTTAAGTGGAATAAAGTAGAGAAGAAAAAAGTAGTAGTTGAATATTTTAATGAAGAGAGATGAGGAGAGGGTTATTTCCAAAATAGGAAAGTGACCATCTTGATTGGGACAAGCAAAAAAGGAAAGGTGGCCATCTTGAATGGGACGGAGGGAGTAGTTGATTAGGAACAGATTGTGCATTGGATACAGGAAACTAGAAAAGCTTTTAACTTTACTAGCTTTTGCTTAATGCAAATCGTGATTAAGAGAGATGTCATCGAGAAGGATCAACAATTAAAATGTGCATTTCACCTGAGAGATTGGCTAGGATGATGGCATTAGGTTTATAGAAGAAAAATATCTAGATTCGTACCATTTTGTGCAATATGGGTTCACGAAAGCTCTGATTTGCGTGAACATTTTTATACATTCTTTGCTTACGAAACATGATTGGGAAATACCTGAAATGTGAGCCATTTATGTCTAATGCTTTTCTCCCTTTATTCAAAAATCATTCAGAGGAAAGAAAGTACATAATGGTTAGTTTGGGTTTCCCTTGGAGTATCAATTTGCCTTTTCCAGTTTCTTTGCTTGGAATCTGTAAGAAAAGTATTTGGAAGTCTTTTCTTTTCAGATGGAGGCTACAATAAACTTTCTCATGGTCTCTGAACGAGAGTGTTTTATTACGATATGATTTTGGATATGCTGGTCATTCCATATAATTTAGCAGGTTTCAATGCTATCTTGTTTGAAGACACTGCCACCGCCATCAACAACCAGTTATTTTTCATCCCCTGCTACACAAGGTAAAGCTCCATAACTCTACCCGAATCCTATTCATCAGTAAAGTTAAAGCTTCAAATACATAGGAACAGTTCAGTCATATTATATCATCTGACTGCGTAAATCATAACTCAGGTGATTCGGTTGAGAATACCCCAACGTCAAGTGCTCAAACCGGTCATATTGACCTGACTCGAGAATATACTATTGCAGTCCAAACAAGTTCTTATGGTGAGATTCGCAGAACATTTGACCAAGATAGCTCTTTTGACCAAACCGTAGTTAGCGGACATTTGGAGGGAATTGAGGGAAATCAGTTGTTGGAACAAGTTCTTCAACCAAGCCGTGAGTGTGTTCAAGAGACACTTTCCATTATTACACCCAGCCCGCTTACTGATCTTGTTGCTACGTACTTCGAACATAGCGAGCAAACTTCTCGTTTATGCTTCCTTCTCTACCAGAAAGTCATCCAGGCTCGCTTGGCGTATGCTCCTATACACCATCTTCTTGAGGACCTTCCTCTGGAGTTTGATTCCGACTCATATTCCCTCTCTGATTCCCAGTGCAACTTGGCATATAATGTCTTTCTCCAGTTTGACTGTCTTGAAAATCCCTTTCTCTCTCATGCTTCTCAGAACTTCGATAATATGCGCCAGCGCTTCTCCCAGCTCACTCATGAACTTGACCATCATCCAGTAAAGCCAAGGTCAAGGGTCCATCTCCCACACTATTGTTCAGCAGGATCTGCCTTGTGTTTGATTGCAGCGGCTGTTGGTGTGGCCATAACAGCCGTAGCAATAGCTACCCATGCTCTAGTTGCCCTTGCCGGAAGTCCTTTATGTTTCGCTCTTTTCCCTTCCAATATGATCAAGAAAGAAAGGGGTAGCCTTGTTCAGGTTGATGAGGCTTCAAGAAGTGCTTATGTATTGCTGAGAGATCTAGACACCATTGATCGCCTGGTGGCCCATCTACATGGAGATGTTGAAAACGACAAGTTCTCTATCCGTCATGCATTGGAGAGGGACATCGACAAGTATCTCATTCAGGAGGTTCTGAAACAGCTCCGGAGAAATCGGCCAAGCTTTATGGAACGGCTTGCTTATCTCGAGGACAATTTGTTTCTATGTTTTGCTGCAATAAACCGGACCAGAGCACGTGTTCTTGAAAAGATCCATCCGCAAGAATCATAAAACATGTCTGTGAAGATTTTCGTGACACCACTACACGCGCATGCACAATGGCCCTAGTATTGGTGTCTGCCAACTACACAGGGTTTTACACTAAAGTTCTTGTGGTGTGTCAAGAGCCAGACTCTTGATATCTCTACGTATTAAGTTGAAGGCAGAACTCTTTGGACGCGATGATGGAATATCCGCTTATGATATTCTACTGTGTATGGCAGCCGTTTCACCTGCAGGATTTTGATTACGAAACTTATATGAACCTATTCTGTCAACATGATGCAGCTCAACTAGGTTGAAAGAATGCTGATATGGTTAATACAGGAAAAGGCATTCTTTGGACTTCCCCTTTCAAAGGTGTGCTTTGTCAATTATGCAAATAACATATTCAACACAAGTTATGTAACATTCCTTAATAAGTAGCTTAGACTTCACTGTTGGCCTTTTTTTCTAGCATAGGTCTGAAATTATAGTTGGAGACTTTGATTCGAAATTAGTGGTTAAAGTTTGTATTTGAGTCCATTTTAATGCTTACAACAAATAGGTCTCCGATTTGTGTATACTTATTGTGACATGTATGATGGTGCAACTGCTATTGATTATAATAAGGGATAATTGCTTTTAAAATCACCAACTTTCCATGAATTCCGGTTTTTTCCCATGAACTTTAAAAAGTTCGTGTAATGCCACGAACTTTATTGTCGATTGCTATTTTCCCATGTCAGGTTTTCCGGTCTGATTCAAACTGTTCGTTTCCTATTAAGACAATGTCCAAATTCTTTTATCTTACTATCGTTATCTTTGTCTTTGAAATAGCTTCGTGTCGGTACTTTGTACGCCTCAATCGGAACTCGGATCAAGAAGTTATGGCCATTATGATAGTACAAGGTCGCACAAAGGTCGCAGCCTTCATCAAATGGCCATAACTTCTTCATCCGAGTTCCGATTGAAGCGTACAAAGTACCCACGCGAAGCTATTTCAAAGACGAAAATAACGATAGTAAGATAAAAGAATTTGGACATTGTCTTAATAGGAAACAAACAGTATGAATCAGATCGGAAAACCTGACATGGGAAAATAGCAACTGACAATAAAGTTCATGACATTACACGAACTTTTTAAAGTTCGTGGGAAAAACCGGAATTCATGGAAAGTTGGTGACTTTAAAAGCAGTTACCCCTTATAATAAAGTCTAATTTTGTAATTTTGGATGGTGCAACTGCTATTGATTAAGTTCTGATTTGGAGTACCCGAGTAGTCTAAATTGAATTAGAAACATTTTACTTACATAACAAGCACTCTCTCCATCTTAAAATAAAGTCTAATTTTGTAATTTTGGATGCTCTTCATTGCATGTCTTATTTGACTTTTAGTACACTAAGTAGGCACATATTACTCTAGCTCACTTAAGTCATACTATTTTTAGGCCCCTCTTGGTATGGTGGAATGGATTGCTTGGTAAATATTTTTTGTTAGGAATCACCATTCCTTTTGGAATGACCATTCCATTCCACATGGGAATATCCATTCCATCCATTTAACTAAGGAATGACCATTCCATTCCATTCCTTTTTTCTTATTTTAAATTTTAACAAAATTATATAAATATTATTTTATATTATATTTAAATTTAATATCTTCACAATTTTATAATAAAATTAAAATTAAATTTTTTTTAATAATTGAAAAATCCACACACACACACACACTACACATACTTCACACACTACACGCACTTCACACACTACACATATTTCACACACTACACGCACTTCACACACTACACGCACTACACGCACTTCACACACTACACATATTTCACACACTTCACACACTACACACATTTCACACACTACACACATTTCACACGCTACACACATTCCACACGCTACACGCACTTTACACATATTTCACACACTACACACAATTTGTGTAGTGTGTGAAATTTGTTAAATATGTGAAGTGCGTGTAGTGTGTGAAATGCGTTTAGTGTGTGTAGTGTGTGAAGTGCGTGTAGTGTGTGTGGTGTGTGTAATATGTGAAATGTGCGTAGTGTGTGAAATATGTGTAGCGTGTCAAATGTGTGTAGTGTGTGAAGTGTGTGAAATGTGTGTAGTGTGTGTAGTGTGTGAAATGTGTGTATTGTGTAGTGTATGAAATGTGTGTAATGTGTGTAGTGTGTGAAATGTATGTAGTGTGTGAAGTGTGCGTGGCGTGTGAAATGTGTGAAGTGTGTGTAGAGCATGAAATGTGTGAAGTGCATGTAGTGTGTGAAATATGTGTAGCGTATGAAATGTGTGTAGTGTGTGAAGTGCGTGTAGTGTGTGTAATATGTGTAGCGTATGAAATGTGTGTAGTGTGTGATGTGTGTGTAATGTGAAGTGTGTGAAATGTGTTTAATGTGTGAAATGTGTGTAGTGTGTGTAGTGTGTGAAGTGCGTGTAGTGTGTGAAGTGTGTGTAGTGTGTGATATATGTGAAATGTGTGTAGTGTGTGAAGTGTGAAATGTGTGTAATGTGTGAAGTGTGTGTAGTGTGTGTAGTGTGTGAAACGTGTGTAGTGTGTGAATTGTGTGAAGTGCATGTATTGGGTGAAATGTGTGTAGTGTTTTTTTTTGGTAGAATCAACATATTAATTATTCATATTTCAGCCATCCATAGTGGGACGGACGATGCATCGTCCGTCGCATCGTCCGCCACTGTAGCATCACGGACGATGGGTTAACCATCGTCCGTGCCTAGAGCTGCCTAAGGTTTATCGAACCGGCGGTTAAAACCGAAACCGTAACCGCCGGTTACGGTTCTGAACCAAAACCGCGAGAAATATTCTGAACCGAAACCGTGAATTTTAGAACCGTGGTTTGGTTCAAGTTCCAAATTTTTTGAACCGAAACCGCGACCGAACCGCCGATTAACCGACGGTTTCACGGTTCCAACATGAATTAATATTGATTTGATTTCTACCAAAATTAAGAAGGGAACATGATTTATATTTGAACTTTTAAATGTGAACATTAGACTTTTGTGAGTATTTATAGTTGTTTCTGTATATCATGTTGCTTTTCTCTCTCACAATTATAATTTAATTACATATAGGAATAACTATTCATTGGAATGGATTCAAAATGACTGAATGATTCTAAATACCTAATCACATTTAATACATTTTGATAGTTATTCCACATCTATTTTGCTAAAAATTGAAAAGGGGTGTTTTGTTGCAATAATGCACAAAATGTTGCAGAAACCAAGATGAGATCAAAATTTGTAATTATCAAAAGTAGCATTAATGTTGCATTATTTTCGTATATAAAAGCATTATATATGCAATTTCACCGTTTTTTAAGTATGATACATTCTTCAAAATTGATTGGTTCATTGGCATTGTTGATCATACATGATTTAGTTTTAGTTAATCAAGATCAATTAAATTCAATTAATTTAGTTAATGCAATCTCACCATTTTTTACGTATGATTATGTAGTCTTCAAAATTGATTGGTTCATTGGTTGGTGGTTGGTGATGGTTGCACTCTTAAAAAATGATTGCACAAAACTCAATTTTTTTTTTATTTTTTTAATTTATTATTTATATGCTGATTTTAAATTCAAATTGGATCTCATTTCCCTCCATTTTTATCTATAAATACTCCCCTCTATTCTCACTTACATCCACCTCATTCTTGTTCAAGAATTTCTCTCTTCAATCTCTCAATTCTCTCTATTTGCCTCATATTTCTCATTTGTTTCAATTTAAACTATCTATTTTCTTGTTTCAATTTATTTTATAATTTCAAACTAAATGGCAAAAAAAAAAGAAAAGGAAAATAACCGCGAAACCGAACCTAAACCGCTACGAACCGTCCAAACACCGACGGTTTGGAACCGAAACCGAAACCGTGAAATAGCCTCACGGTTCGGTTCCGGTTCCATAACAAAACCGGAACCGGCGGTTCCAAACTGAAACCGCCGGTTCATGAACCGTGGGCAGGTATATCCGCGCCCGATCGATCGTCCGCGGACGATGCTCATCGTCCGTCGCATCGTCCGCCACTGTGGCATCGCGGACGATGCGACGCGTTTTTGATTTTTAATTTAATTTAATTTAATTTTCAAAACCTATATATATTCTCACTTTTTCACTCATTTTTCACTTCTTTCACTCTCAAATTCACACTACATATTCTACACTTCAAACAAAATGAATCCCAGAGATTACCCAAGTCCGAATAGTCCGATGTTGGGTGGTGTACGATGGTCGGGTACAGAACCCGACGACTACCGACCATTCGACACCAACGCCCAGTACGATCCCGAGTTCAGCACACACTCGTACGGGCCGTCAGACATGGAGCCTTCTCCGAACCGCACACTCGCCGCCGCCGCTCCATCCGTCGCCGCTGCGTCGGGCTCCGCCACAAGAAGAGGCGGCCCAAGACACGAACCCAGAAGTTGCCGCAAACGGCGGTGTGTGAAGAGTTCGCCCCGGGAAGGACGAACTATGCCGCGGACGAATCCTTCGTTTTGACAAGATGTTGGATTGGTGTGTCAGAGGATCCGGTGTTCGCAACAACCAGAAGGTTACGACATATTGGGAGCGCATCGCCAAAAAATACAACGAGGCCAAGCCGCCCCACGCCTACAAGCGCCATAGGGAGCAGCTACGCAAGCACTGGGATCAAATAAAGAAGCAAGTCAATCTCTTCGAGGGGGAGTACGACAAGTGCGAGAGGGAGCAGGCCAGCGGCGAGAGTCTGTCGGATGTGCGCGACAAAGCGGTGAGATCGTACACGCCGTTGTATGGTGAGTTCAAGCACTACCAGTCCTCGGCGATCTTGAAGGAGAAGCAGAAGTTCGTTGGTGGTATGATTCCCCAATCGACGGCGGCGAAGAAGAGGGCGTCGAAGCGCACCTTCGCTGATTATACAAGCAGTGAGAGCGGCGAGTCTCCAATGGATCTCAACAATCCAGTGTTCGAGGATGAGAGCTCCGGCACTCTGTTATCCCGGCGTCCCCCTGGCATCAAGGCTGCCAAGGGCAAGGGCAAGGCGACCACATCCGCCGCGGCGCCGCCTGACCATGCCACAAGCCCGGCCTCGAGCGCGACCCCGACCGAGACTTCGGCTGTGTCCCATGCCTACACCGATTTGGTGGCCTCCTCCGACTACAGGACGTTGTTGGACGCGCACAACGCCATGATGCAGACGACCCACCCGGCTCAAATCGAAGGCATCCAACGGATGATCGATGGCCTCAGCCGCATATTAGGACTACTCTAGACCGGATTTAGTGCACTTTTTTTTTTTTTTTTTAATTTCCTTTGTAACTTTTTTTTTAATTTCATAGTTTGCAATTTTTTTTTATTTCTTATTTTGTAACTTTTTTTAATTAAGTAAATGTAGGATTTGCCTTAATTGTGTTGTTTTTATTTATTTATTTTGCATGATATATTTGCATAAATTGTATAAATACAAAATAGAAGTAAAATGCTTAGGGCGTGGCTTAGGGCGGGCTATAGTCCGTCCCACTGTGGATGCCCTCATTCCATTCCATTTCTATATTTATTTGTAGTTATCAAACATAAGAATGGAATCAATTAAGGAATAACAATTCCCACTGTGGATGCTCTCATTCCATTCCATTTCTATATTTATTTGTAGTTATCAAGCATAAGAATGAAATCAATTAAGGAATAACAATTCCATTCCTTATGCTTACCAAGCACAATAATGGAATGGAATTGTCATTTCATTTCCACATTCATTTCATTCTCATCTTCATTCCATTCCATCATACCAAAGAGCCCCTTAATTATTGAACTAATAATGGTTCTTCGTTTCATTATATTGAGACCTCATCTCCTAGATTGAAGCACCTTGTTTTGGATAATGACATGTGAATTTTACTACAAGAAAAGTAATACTTCTTCTATACATAAATAAATGTTCTATTTTTGACTAGTGCGAATTTCAAAAAATTATTTAACTTTGTCAAAGAAAGTGTATAGAACAAGTTTTTGGAGCGCGTGTTATACTTTATACTATATTGGTTATATAATAAAATATGAGATCCACCTACCAAAAATAAAAAAAAATAAAACGGAGGTATTTATTGGTGAACAATGAAAAAGTAAAATTAGAATATTTAATAATGGAAGGAAGGAGTATTGACATTTAACATTATTTTACATATGAATAATATTTTATAGTAGTAGTAATGAAAAGAAAAAGAAATTGCAATGGTTAATTCAAAAGGCCAAACCCAACTACACAAGGTCCCCCACACCTTTATGAATGTAAAAAGAAACACCAAAAATATTAATTTCTGTAGTTATAGTAAGTAAATTTAGATAGCTCATGAGTTATTTCAATTTTACTATGAAAAATGTTCTTTGTTTGCTTTACGATTTTTCTGCTCTATGTATTTCTCATTATTATTATTTGAAGTTGTTATAATTTCCCTACTAGGGATGAAACAGAGAAAAAAATCGATTGTATTTATGAAATATCTAAGGAGATTAATTAAATAGACGCGGAGAAAATAAAGTTACTATACAAAAGCACTTTTCCTGTCAATGACAAAAAGTTTCAGTGCCGTTTAATAAATAATGAAAAATGATTATTGATGAATAAAATGTGCATGTGGTCAGCCATATCTCTGTCGCATAATCTATTTTTGTCATTTCTAGCACCATTTCCTAAGAACTGTATGATAATCAATGCTTCACCAATTATACCTGTATCATTTACTTTAGTCTTTAGCCATTCAATTAATTTATTGCGATTCATTTCAATTGACGTTAGAGAAAAGTGATGTCTGAAATTAGATATTGACATACCATTGTTCTATGAATCTACAATCAAATTCTAAAATAATTTACCATTATTTTTTAAAAATTAATTCATAGTAAATCAACACAGATTTGAGAAAATATTTGTTCAGAAAAACAAAGAATAATTGACATGGGGTGTGTAGCTATTGATTATGTGACAGGTAACGGAAGCAAAGATTAAAATAATAAAAAGAGAAGAGGTTAAAAATCAAACACGATGCAATCTCAGAAACGGTCAACCGATTTATTATCTTCGATATTAAATTATTAATTATCTCATCTTCTATTCAGCACCAAGATTATTTTTTTCTTCAGTATTTAGGTTCTTGTATCCGTGTAAATTAAAGATGTATAAGTATGTAAAGTATATTTCTACATAAATTACAAATTCTACATTTCTAGTTGAAATTTTAATTAATACATTATTTAATAATCGTAAATTTAAGAAATTGCAACAATTTTCGCACATTTGCTATATTTTGGCATTGGAAATTCCAATCGAATTATTCATTTTTCGCATAGTATATATGCAAAATAGTACTAATATTTATATATTGGTTTAAACACCTTTATTTTGAAGCGTTAGTACCTCAAATTTGCTTATAATCAATAAATTTTGCACAATTGAAATGGCGAAGACCATATATGATTATGATTATTTATGATGTATAGTATTTTAATAGTACTATATTTTTATACGTATTTAAATTATTGGTATGCCATTATACTCACATTATTATTTATACAATATTGTAATTGTTATCGACATCAAATTATAAACCTTTCTCCTAAAAAAACACTCTGTAAAAACAAACAGTAGATATGGTTATATTAGACATTATTAGTTTTATCATATAGAAATTGACAAAATTATGGTTCATTTATTGAATTATGGTCCAACAATAAAACAAAATAAATGTACCATACCTGACCAATCATGCCCATAGTTACAAACCACTTCCTTCTGTACAAACAGTTTTTAATCCACAAATCTATAGTTAAAAAAACTGAATTATCACTATAGTCTATAAATACCTACACATCACCACCACACATATTTTTGACTATTCATTCTCAAATAATACCTTCAATAAAATACTAAAATTATTAGCCAAAGGGAAAAAGGAGAAATTCACTGTTTGGATTATTAATTACTCAAATTCAAATTTCTTTAAATTCCACTCTTTTCTTTCCATTTTCATCACTTCTCCAAAAATGCCAACAAAACATTGGCTCTCTCCTCCCATCTCCACCGCCGCCGCGGCGAAAATCGACCTCTCGAAAGAGGCCTTATTCGAGAAGCCGCTGACGCCGAGCGACGTCGGCAAGCTCAACCGCCTCGTCATACCGAAGCAGCACGCCGAGAGGTACTTCCCCATGAACAACGGGGGCGGGCTGCTGCTCGGGTTCGAGGACGAGGCCGGGAAATCGTGGCGATTTCGGTACTCGTATTGGAACAGCAGCCAGAGCTACGTGCTGACAAAGGGGTGGAGCCGCTTCGTCAAGGAGAAGAGGCTCGATGCGGGAGACGTTGTCGTCTTCACGCGCCATCCGGACGACCTCGGTCGCCTCTTCATCGGATGGCGCCGGAGGGGCGCCGATGCCCCTCCGCCGCCGAATCGCGGGGGCTGGACCGGCCTACTTTACCCTCAAGTTGGTAACCACTTGAAAACCCTATTTTTAAGCGGCGGAAATATCATGAATTTTGGGTCGGTCCCACAATTTTAAAGACTAGTGGGAACAAATATATTAATGTTTTTTAATGAAGTAATTGCATTTTTTTATGAGTGGATAATAATATATTTAATTTATCAACGGTAGCATCCATGTGTGATTTAACGGACGCTAGTATTTTACCGTATTATAATTGCGGTCAAATTCAAATTTCATAATTTTCTCAGTCTGATTTATAACATTGCTAGCTAACTACTAGCATTTAACCAGATTTTATGAATTTTCAATCAATTTATCGTTTAATTACTCTTTGATTATAAATATTTGTTCTTATTTTAGTATATAAAAATATATGTAATGACCAATTTAACATAATCAGTAGTTAACGTTGGCCAGCAACGTATAAATGATTGAATCTCAGCGAATCGTTGCATCAAGTTAATCTGACAATTTATGTTGTATTAATTGCAGATAATCCCGAAAAAGAGAGAAATAGGAATTCGAAGAGGCTGAGATTATTCGGGGTGAACTTAGAATGGGACGAAGAGGAGCCGACTTCGGGTTCAGGGGAAGAGCCATACCATGAGTACTACTCGAGCCATCGTCGAACCGGTCACCCGGTAAGCTTAGGCGTGTGTGATTCGGCAACTATTTAAGTCACTAGTTAGAGTTGGTGGAGACGTGACTGGTACAATTTCCTAGTTTGATTTAATTATTGTTGTTTCCCTTAATCAAACAGTCACAATTTCTGCTATATAGATGGGAACTGTATAATTGTTGCCTTTAATTTAGAGATGATGAATTATTGCTCTTCAGACACATACATAATCTCAGTATATCAATTCATGGATAGTAGCTAGCTAGTTGTCAAATTGAACAAGTAATCTTAAGAAAAGTTGAACAAGTAATCCTTGTGTGAACAAGCAAATAAACGCACATTCAATGCATTCACATCTTTTCATCTTTTCTCATGTTTTTATATTATTATTATTTTTATTATTATTATTATTATTATTATTATTATTATAAGATATATTCGATTTAATTGAATTTTAAGAAATTGTAAGTTCTTGCAATATCGTAATTTGTCGCATTGTAAGTTTTGTAACATTGTAAATTACAGTGCTATAACATTGTCAACACAAGAATTGACAATTTCACAAATTTGCAATGTACATCTCTGTTAAACTTGATATGAATTGACTTATTCATATCATGCTTACTAGCATACCAAAGGCAAAAACCTCCTATGTATTGTGAAGTCAAACTAGACATATTAGCATTTTCGATTTAGAAAATAATGTGTTAAATAATCAGGATTTACTCACTACCATGGTGAGCTCGTTTGACTGCGGAAATGGCTTGAAAAAGAAGAGAGAAATTTAAAGTGGGAAAGTCAACATAATTTAGTTTGATGTTAGCATCTATTGTAATTTCTTTAAATCAAATTTGATTATGTTTTAGCAATTTAAGGCTAACATTTTGTTTATACCATCTAAATAAATTATTTTAAAAATCGCCACTCATTTAAATGCATGTGTACAATTAGATAAGGGGAGATAGGACTTGACTTTTCATGCTCACTACTTATTTAATGGACTCTCTACAATAATACCACCTGGTCCAGGTGCCTGTCAAATATTCACCCCATTATTTAATTCAATAAAAGAGACGAAAATCATATCATAGTACTTTGTTATTATTACAAAAAAGCCTATGTCTGTCCTATCATCGAAGAAAAGAAAAATGAAATTAAAAGTTATGGCTAAACATGAAATGGAAAAGGCTAAATCCAATTGCCTCTACGGAGCTTATGACTTAATTATTGTTTGCTAGCTATTGACATAAATAGGAGGTCAAATTTGAATAAAAAAATCAATTTTTAATTTATGCGTGTCAAATATTCTTGTGAAGGTGGAGTGATGGAATGATGAGATTAACAATATATATCAATCAACATATCAAAGATTGTGCATAGAGAGGTAAATTATTCGAACTCTAGGAGTATCATATGTGTCGTTTAATTCAAATAGCATGTTAATTCAAATATTAATTCTACAAGTTACTGATTATTAAACTCTATTCTATCACGGATCATATATGCCACATATAATTTTAAAAAATGTAGAGAATATACCAAAATTAAAAAATGGTCATTTATATTGTTTTGGATCTTAATTATATTGATAGTTAAATAATGTCATTCATATTAGTTTATGATTCTTTTGGCGAAAAGAGAATTGTTTTGGAATCTTTTGAAAGAGTTTGAGGACTTTTCTAATTAAAATTGCATCTTTTACTCTGATATCTACAGATCGATTCTAATAATTTTGAATTAATAAACAAAAGTCTAATATAAACATGAAAAATATGCATTAATAAAGGAAAAGAAAGCTACTTTAAAATATCGCTTTAGAAATAAATAAATAGATGGAAATCCAGATCTCACCATAATCTCGTCATTTTCATAGGAAGATACCAAATATACGGTCAAAAATTTAATGAAAATAATGAGTTATGTAATTTTTCTACGTATATATATATATATTACTCCCTCCGTTTTTTAAAAATAGTACCGTTCCTTAAAAATAGAAGAATCTTTCTATTTTAGGACATGAACTCCACAATCCATCAACTCTAACTCTTACTTTACTCATTTTACTTTTCATTTCTCTTACTTTACCAATTCTTTTCACTTACTTTACCAGTTGTGCATTAAAATCGTGCCATTCAAATTTTACTGTTTTTTTGAACACGGAGGGAGTATATATAGGCCACTTTCGCCGTGGGCTATAAAGCTGTGTAATAGGAGTATTTATAGTATCTCACTCTATATACACATTTTTATCCTATAATTTGAGTAAAATATGCTAGAGTTTTTATATACTAGGTATACTATATTAGAAGATCGGTATGAATTACAGATTTCTGACATTCTCAAATTTAGATATACAAGTTTTTATATACTAGGTATACTATATTAGAAGATCGGTATGAATTACAGATTTCTGACATTCTCAAATTTAGATTTTGTATATGTAGTACTCCCTCCGTTCCAAGGAAGATGACTCATTCTTGGGCGGCATGAGTTTTTATGCAGTTTTATTTTGTGTGATAAGTGGAGAAAGTAAAGTAAAAGAGAAGTAATAAAGTAGAGATAAATATATTTCCAAATTTCATAATGGGTCATCATAATTGGGACAAACTAAAAAGGAAAGTAGGTCAATTTTAATGGGACAGAAGAAGTACTACACATAACAATACTATGTAGTGCTCATTTCTTAATATACTCTTAATATACTAGTACCTTATTAAGTAATGTATTATCACGTCAAACTGCATATAATATCATAAAATTTGGTCAAACTTTAGTTTGTCCCATAATTTTAGAAACTAGTAATTGATAAAACTAGTACATAAAATTCAAATTTATTTTCAATTATCATGTTACAATATATTGAGATGATATTATATAGTATGAGGTACTAGAAGTCAAGAAATCGTGCGCAAACATCAATACATATAAATTAAGTCTTGTCTATTCCTAAATAAAACATCGGTGTTCTGCCGTTGGATAATTGATAACAAATCTACATTTCATGTTCTTTAGTTTGACCGAGTTTTCAAGTTGCAAGTAGATCATAATTTTACCAAATTTAATAGTTTATATCTGACGTTGAAGTAAAGAAATCATATGTTAACATCACTAAGTACGAATCAAACTAAATGATGTTGTTATTTTGCTGTTAGATAATTTAGAATAAATCTACTTTTATGATTTTTAGTCTAGCTGAATTTAAAAGTCGCAGGATAAGAAATTGACCAAACTTTTATGATTCTTCTCCACTGCTATGATGAATCATACCTCTGACCTATTGAAAAAAAGAGAAACGTCGTACCAACCGGCTAAACTAGACTTCAATCATCTACTATACTACCACTCCGTGTCACACTCAACCTCCCCACACTTCTTATACTCCTCCGATTTTTAAAAATAGAATTTCTTCTTTTATTAAATATAGAAACTTTTTATTTTAAAAAAACTAATTCTACAGTATCTTTTTTCTCTTTTTTTTTGACTTGATTAAAAGTTTATATTTTACAAAATAAAAGTCAACGAAAAGTTGGTCCACTTTACAATGGGATAGAGTTAGACATCCAATTAAGGGCAAGATCAATAAATAAACTTTCCTATCTTATAAAAATGAAATAATAATTCCATAAATTAATTACCGAATCACAGCCATAAATTCATATTCCTCCCCGCGCTTGACGTTCGTTCAACCCAAATTCCTCCATTCCCCTCTTTCTCTCTGCCCTCCATGCAACAAAACCTCCATTTTCTCTCTCCTCACCTCAACAAACAACTCACCCACTTGCTCATCATCCCCGCCCTAATCCTCACCGCCGTCGTCGCCTGCAGCCGCCTCACACAGCCGCAGCCGCTCTCTCTCTTCACCATCGAATTCCTGACCCGGATCCTGCCCCGAAACCCGCCTTCGAAAACATGCGATTACAGCTACGGGAAGTGGGTTTGGGACGAAACCCAGCCGGGTCGGACCTACACCGAGAGCTGCCCGTTTCTGGATCCGGGTTTCCGCTGCGTGCGCAACGGCCGGCAAGATTCCGATTACCAGAAATGGCGATGGCAGCCTCATCAATGCGATATTCCGAGGTATTTATTTACTTATTTTATTAATTATTACTCTCTCTATCCCATTAAAAATTAAAAGGTTTTCTTTTTTTTCGATGTTCCATTAAAAATGAAACGTTTCCTAAAATGGGAACAATTCTATCTCTTGTGCCGGTTCTCAAATGTTTCATTTTAAGTGGGACAAAGGCTGGGGGGAGTACTAGTTTAATCGATTTTTGGAGAATTTGAAGAATATGATGTTTGATTCTGTGATCATTACATTGAATTTAATTTGTGGGGTTTGGTGGCGAATCATTGGAAAGTTTATGTTTTCGTTGTCTAAACGTTTGCTTGTTGCGTAAATATAATGCATGTAATTTGTTATTATTCTTTATTTGTTTTATTACACACTTTTAGAGGCTATGCATGTGGATTTGGGTGTAATTTTTTTACTACTACTTGCTAATGGCTACTTTCCTGTCCCATAAAAATAGGGACTTTGTGGTGTTTTAATACGGAATTGGTAAATTGAAAGAGCAATGACAAAGGAAAGCGATTAGAGTATTGTTAGAGCAGAATGAGACTTAGAAAAAAACTTTCTAGAAAATAGAAGTTGACTAATTTTGAGGGAGTGATAAAGAGAAGATTATTTTTATGAGACAGGAGGTGTACGACGTATCACTTCTTGTTTTGCAATTAAGTATAAGGAGATTTGAAGATTTTGATGTTGTTTCAAATTTAATTAGGTCCATTTAATTCTTGTGTGTGGCATATTATGACCCAAAGTGGGTTTTAAGAATTGTGAATGAAAAAAGTTATGGGTATGAGACTTACTTTTATTTAATAGAAAAATGCAATTGTGACTTTTAATTGCAGATATGAAATTATCATATGCAATTGTGACTTTTAAAATGAAATTATCATGAAATTGAAGGGAGTACTATAAAATTTCAAAGAGTGGTGCTTTTGTGCTGTAAATATAAAATTGAGACATGTTAAGTGCATAGGTTTCATGCTTAGTGAGTTTGTCCCTTTTTCAGCCCATAAAGCAGGAGGGTCATATGATGTCTCATATTTGCAGTTATTCGATGCCAAACTTTTTTCATACAAATGTCATGTTGTTGGAAATGGAATTTACTTTTTTTTTTTTTTTAATTGTAAGTAGTGTAATTTTTAGGTTTCTTTTGTTGATGATAATATGAAAGAGCTAATTTGATCTTTATACGGCCCTACATCTTGAAAAAAGTAGCTAGTGTTTTAGCCTTGAGGAAGCATCTTCTTTTGTTGAAACGGAAAATGTTGGACATGGTCATAATTACAATGCATTAGAAAAAGGAGATTTAGTGATATTAGAATTGGCAATTCAATCAGTATAGTGGTTATTAGATATTGTATGTGGAGGAGTTTATTGTTACTAATTTTATTGTTGTTGACTTACAAAATAAGTCAAACAACAATTGTTTGTGATACATGTGAACTTGAGGCTCTGAAAAACAATTGTTTGTGATACATATGAATTGTCTTCCATAATAAGTACTCCGTGTAAAATTAAAAAAATCAACTAAAATACCTTTGAATCTCTTATACCAAATACAATATCTAATTGTTTCAAATTTCCCCAAAAATTCCTCAGGTTTGATGCCAAGGACTTTCTAGAGCGGAGCCGAGGCCGGCGAATCGTCTTCGCCGGCGACTCCATCGGCCGAAACCAATGGGAATCTCTAGTATGCATGCTTGCACAAGGTGTTTCCAACGAGTCCACAATATATGAAGAAAACGGCAACCCAATAACCAAGCACAAGGGCTTCCTCTCCATAAAATTCCAAGACTACAATCTCACACTCCAATATTTTAGAGTACCTTACCTCGTGTCGATCGTTCGCCCGCCTAAAGACGCCCCGGAACAAGTCCGGGGCGCCATCAAAATAGACAAGCTCCACTGGTTCTCGACCAAGTGGGTTGGCGCCGACGTCCTCATGTTCAGTGCGGGACATTGGTGGAACAAAGACAAAACATTACACTCGTAAGTGGATCTGTTACATAGTCATGTCTGACTAGTTTTTAGGATAGAGCAATGATAAACAACCAAATTTTGTACAACCAAAATAAGATTATATTAGCTATTTTGATGTATTAATTAAATATTAAAATAATAAATATAGTTAGTTAACAAATTAAAAACATTGTTTAGGATAAGTTCTCATATTTGGTTTGTAACCGTTACTGACTAACGCCTTTTGATAGAGCAGTGGGCACTATTTTCAAGAAAAGGAACATGTGAACATGACCATGGATGTGATGGAAGCTTTTCGAAGATCCCTCAACACTTTAAAGATGTGGGTGACACAGAGATTGGAGCCTTGGAAATCTCACGTCTTCTTTAGAAGTTACTCACCCGTACATTTCAGGTGACTTGATTCGTATTCTTTTTGAAATGTTCCAATTTAAATGAGTCATTTCGTCTTTTTGCAAAAAGTCAACTATCTTATTTTATGTTACTTTATTCTCAGTCGATGTAACCATATTCTTAAATCTCATACTGAAAAGAAACGTCTGAACTAACTTGGTAGGGATGGAGAATGGAACAAAGGTGGCTACTGCAACACGAGCAAAGAGCCGGAGACGGACTATTTGAAGCTCGAGGCAGAGCCGATGAACAACCGAATAATCCACGAGGTATTCGGACATGATGCAGGGGAAAACAGGGTTGAGATATTGAACATAACATATATGACAGAGATGAGAAAAGATGGGCACCCATCGAGCAACCGTGAGCCGGGAACTCCGGTCCGGGCACCGCAGGACTGCAGCCACTGGTGCCTGCCCGGAGTTCCGGACACGTGGAACCTACTTCTGTATGCTCGGCTTCTAGCAATGGGATTCGGAACATGAGGCTGAAAAAAATGTGCATTTTAGTGTTGCTGTATGTAAAGAGCATAAAGCATCAAATGAGCTGAGTTAACAAGAAGTTAAGTTAATTTAATTTAATTTTAGGAAGGGATAAAGCATCACAGGATTTGGTATTGTATTATTGTTTCAAGGAAGGGGTATGTGTTTCTAATTAATTTTAGGAATTTAATTCAAAATTGTGTTCTCTCATTATGACACCATGTATTGATTTTATTCCAAATTAATAGTATACAGTTGCTCCAGCAGTTTTTTACTAGTATGGCCATTTACTCTTTTTGTAGGAGTATTTTATAAAGAATGTTAATGGATAATTTTGAGTTTTTAATAAAGAAATTATTCTGATTTTTTTGAATTGACTCGGAACAATCCACCACCTTAGCGGCTTGAGGTTTTATCATTAAAATCTCAATTAAATCAACCAACCGATAAAATGAACATTTGTATATTATCTAATACATTCAATCAATGTGCACGTTTCATGCGCATTTACTATGTTTGATCATAGGTGATGTGCCCCACCTGCATTTGCACCGGGATGATAATGGCTAGTGAGCACCACCCTCGTTTTGCACCGTTTGACTAAAGAGCAAGCACTGGAAGTGGTGTTGTTTGAAATGATATCAAGCTAACCCCATGATTCATGTATCACTAAAGTAGTGAGTTTTTGGTGCTTGCTAAAACAGTCATGTAATGACTCCAAGCACTCTCATATTAGTGACAACTACAATGAAGAAATGTGGCTAGGTTTGCAATCTCTTGATTTTTATTTCAAACAAGTTATTTATTGTGTTTTACAATGAAGGTTTAAGGAAATTCTCAATTAAAAACCCGTCTAAATTTTTTTTGTCAATTGGATCTTACTTAGAAAAATCTACCGCTCAACAGTTTGAGTGTTTGCATCAATCACAACTAAATCAACAAACCACTTAACATGATTATTATGGTATAAACTCAAGTTTGGCGGGAATGGAACTGGCGATCGAGAACTCACACTTTACTCTTCAAAGTTAAGAATAGTGTAGAGAGATAAAAGAGAGACGCTAGACTGATCATTATAATTGCATAAGCTCCATAGACCTTTAGCTAATATGTATAAACATAGAATATTCAAATATATTCCCTGTAGATATACACTCTGTAGACAAAATAACGATTAAGACAGTTTGGCCGAGTGGTCTAAGGCGCCAGATTTAGGCTCTGGTCCGAAAGGGCGTGGGTTCAAATCCCACAGCTGTTAAATATTTTTTATATATATTCAGTTTTATTATCCTTTTGTTAATCCTCTTATTCTCCCTTTATTTTATTTTATTTTATTTTACATTAAGCTCTTGCCAATTTATACTTATCAATTTAAGCCCTATATCTATCTTTTTAAATTTTGAAATATGAATTGTTTCAGAAGATCCTCAAAATGACAATATTTTATAACAAATTTTAAACCTTATTTTGTTCTAATATCTTCTTTTTCCTTTTATTCTGTTGATCATAATAACATCAAATTTTGTCGATTTATATTGATTGTTATTAATTCTGCTTTAAATTAAACTCTTGTCAATTTATATTTATCATTTTTAGACTAAATCTATTTTTTAAGTATTTTAAATCAAGCTCTTTTCAGTTTGTATTGTTTATAATGATTTCCCTCTATTTATTCTGTTTTATCCTAATAACACCATCCTGAATATTTCATGGGTATGATGAAAACAAATGTGTGTATAAATTGTTTGAGTTACAATATTTGCAGAAACACAACAATTGAGGCCAAATTAACTACGATAAAAATGAGAACAAAAAAAAAAAAAAAATCAGAGGAGCAAACTAACAAAGAGACAAATCCATACATAAAAATATATACACATGATTAATGCTTCTTCCTGAGAGCGAAGGCGGAGATGACTACGAGGAAGATGAGCAACACCACCGTGACGAAGGAGGCCACAACGGCGCCGCTCACCCTCTGGCAGAAGTCATTGAACTGCTGGCAAATGGCAAGCCAATTCGCGTCCGAGTTGCCGTTGTGGGCCAGGTACACTATAGCGGCCGAGGCTCCTCCCGCCGCGGTAGCCAGTGTGACTGCCAACTGCAACACCACCATTCACATCACCCACCAATTTAAATTCAATGAGAGAGGAAGAGAGAGTTGTTAAAAACTATTAAATCTTGTCTCACATCGACTTGGTGATGATCCTATCTCATCTATATAAGTATGGATTACCCCCTTATAAGGCCTTCTAAGGGGTGAGTGACTCATTTCTAATAAGAGTGCTTACTGTATCGCATGTGACGAGTAGGAGGCGGGCCCCGATAATGCTCGGACGAGCAATGCAGACGATGGAGAAAGGCACCGAGAGAATGAGATAGCCGGTCACCACCGCCATCGCTATCACAAAGAATCTGAATCCAACCAACAACGCGAAAGAATGTTATTGTAAAAATTGGCAAGAAAATAGTGAAATTCGATTAAATTTTGGTATGTCTTGCAATTTAAAAAATTAGTCTGAAACTCGAAAATTTGGATTTTTCTACAATTATCAGACGATTCTTTTGGTGAAGTTTTACATGATATAATATCACGGGAAATAATGTTGTCTGTTCATAAAGATAACAACGCATTTCATAAAACCTTGAATTTTAAAAATATGCAAGTGAAAATCACGAATTTTGACAACTTTTTAATCAATTCTAACATGGTCTAATTTGGTGAAAAAAATGTTTATAATGTGACAGCTAGAAATACCTTAGCAAATGGATTTTATCATTTCTCAATACACTTAGCAAATACGTTAGCCATGTCATCAATTTGAAATACGCGTGGCAAACTATAATTTTATAAAAAAAATCATAGTTTATACGGTCGATGCGCGACAGACTTGATCAAAATTCATGATTTTTCTAGACGACAAAAATAGTAAGAATATAACTGACGTGAAAGTAGGGAGGTCGTCGTAGCTGGCTCGGAATTGGAAGAACTGGGTGAAGAAGGGAAGCGTCTGCTCGGTGGTCCCCATGATGATGGTGGCGGCCATGGCGGCCGCCACAGAGCACACCCGAAGGATGAGGTCGAACACGGCGGCGCCCCTCTTGTATCCACCAGCCGCCCGGTTGTGGTGGACGGCTGCCGTGAGTAGAGGCGCCTTCCCTTTGCTTTCCCGGCTTGTGCTGCCCATTTCGATCGTGGCGGCCTCACTCTTCTCCATTGATTTGGAATTGGAAACTATTTGGAAGAATTATGATTCAATTGTTGTTTTAATTTAAGATGCATATAGCAACCAACAAATGTGGCTATATATATAATGTTTTGGTAATTTAAAATTAGTGTAAAGATAATGGAGCAAGAAGAGTTGTTGGTGCCCTTTCTGTTGAGGGAGAATATACATTTCATCACATTAGATTAAGGAGTAGCTAGATTGAATCATGCAATTATAATCAATTTTGCACCTTCTCAAATAAGCGACTAATTAATAAGTCAAAAGGGGGGGTACCGTTTATTATAGAGATTTGATATGCATAGCTGATCACGTAAAATTGAGCACCTTCCCTAATCCACTTGAGGCAATTGTTATTGTTAAATCTAATAAAGACAATCTTTTAAAATCATTTGACCATGAATGAGAGAGAAAGAGAGTACACCTGCATTTAAGTGGATTATGACAATGACTAACCATTTTAAAACTATAAACTTCTAAAAAGATACTCCCTCCGTCCCGGCTAAGATGACACGTTGCTTAGCCGGCACAAGATTTTAGGAGTTATTGGTTAAAGTATTTAATTGGAGAGAGAAAAGGTGGGTGTAAGTATTAAAGTAGAGAGATAAAGAAAGATGAATAATTTAATAGGAGCGAGAAAAAATGGTTGAGTGATTAATTGAAGAGAGAAAGTTACCAAAAAAGGAAATATGTCATCTTAGTTGGGACAAACTAAAAAGGAAAACGTGTCATCTTAAGTGGGACGGAGGAAGTTTTATAAAAAGGAGTATTAGCTATAATATACATCATTCTATATTTGTTTTATGTTTAAAGCAATGAAACTAAGGGAGAAGATTGATAAATTCAATTAAAATATCATTTCTTTAAATTAGAAAAACGATCTCAGGCAGGAGGATTATAAAATTTGGATAAAAGTACTCCATCTACAATAAATCGTCATTAATTTTCCTTTTGGTTTGTCCGTCAATACGTATCACACTTAACTTTTTACCATATGTGGTAATAAGCCTCATATTCCACTAACTCATTCTCAATCATATTCTATTATAAATTAATACTCTGTCCGTCCCTGAAAAATATGAACATTTGATTAATTGGTGAGAAAGAGATAAAGGGTTATGCAAGTAGTGTTAGTGGAGAGTTGGCATAACATCATTAGTACTGTAGTGTGGTGTAATAATATAAGTTATAAATAAAATGATGTGTTGTTTAACTATTCCAAAATTAGAAAGTTCATACTTTTCAGGGACAGACTAATAAAAAAATTGTTCATAATCTTTAGGGATGGATGAAGTAATATTTTTTGAATTTGAATTTAATATAAATGATTGGATATATAGAATTACAATTTGATACTCTTACCGTCCTTTTGAAAGGGAGCGACTTTCAATACAAATTAGTGAAATTAAAAGCGAGATAAAAAGAAAGTTAATCAACGTATTGTTAATGAGGAATAAGTCATAGAGAAAACAAGTTTTCTAAAATAGAAAGTATATAATTTTAACGGACAAACTAAAATAGAAATAGTTTATATTTTTTATTTAGGATAAATTAGTTTATATTTTTAATCGAAGTAAAAATGTTAATATTATATTAATTGAAAATAGATTTGTATCTAGTTTAGGTGATACCTCATCGAGTATTTATGACATCAGAGGTGGGCTATTTCTGCGAGGTGCAGTTCCATATTTGAACAAGCTGGTTATGATATGACAACATTCAATTAGTGGGTTAGTATTTGATCACATGTTTGATTTGGAGTGGCCCCAACCCCTAATTGTGGTGTCAATACGACTAAAGGAAAAGTTCTAGAAGATTTCATTCTGTGAACATATATTCTAGAAAACACTGCATTTGTCTATAACTAGGTTGACCAAATAACAATAAATTCAATTTCCCTTAATTAGGGAGTACTACTCTTTTTTTCGGTGCTTCTTATAATTGTCCCATTTTTTAAATGTGACGGTTTTAGTATGAGAAAATGTTTTATTGTTATAAACCAAGTCAGATGGAATTTTTTCCATAAATGTCACTTAGCTAGACCATTATTAAAAATATGCTATTTAATTAAAATTTAGAAAAAAATTTAAATCGATTAATGTACTATATTATCTTAAATATGGGAAATAAATAAATTTTAAAAATATTAAAATATTTGTAATTAGAGTTGGACAAGTAAAAGTAAGACCGATATATTAATTACTATGGTGGCATAAATTAATATTCTGATGAACTTAATTGGGCTTTGTTTAGTACTTTAATTAAACAAAAGCCAACCAATTATAACTTCTTGAATGCAACATGCGTATTTCCGAATCATCCAAGGGTTCAACTTATGTGCATGAAATTATTATGATAAATCTATAAGCATATAGAAGGAGCGATGAAATACAATTTGTTCCTTGGACAGATTTAAATTTGGCCGAATAAAATAATATATATAAAAAAATTTGAATTTTGAACTTTTCTCTAAGGAATGATCTGCAAATTTTAGATATACAGATGTGTGCCTTCGGCCTTCCCGGGCTCCTTCTCCTACAACGTTGCGTGCCTTCATGCTCACCGAGCGGCTCAGGTGTCCCTCCCTTCCGTACAAATGACCAACCTTTAGAATAATTTTTAATCAAATAAGGTTATACTATTAATTTTTATCACTAATATAATGATGTTCAAAATCTAGCTATGTTCTCCAAGTATTGCAAATTAAATTGAATTGGACCGCCGGATCTTTATTTTGATCACAACTCACAAAAAAATACTACTCCTAGTAATTACAACTAAGTACTAATTGTTATATATTTTTCTAAAATTGTAATATTAATTTTTATAAGTAAAATAGTACTAGTGGAAATATTGTTATTTCTCACAATAGAAACCCACATAATATGAATCCGATAAATGGAAAGCGGCGAATTTGTGACTTTAAGGAATATTTAGTATACTAAGTCCTTAAAATTTAATTTAGAATACTAAGATGAAATGCATCTATTCAAATTTCAAAGTCATCATCAGTCATCACAATACCATAACCAGACACAAACTCCCCACATGAATGCTTATTAGGAAACTTCCCTCGTAATAAATGAAAACTATCATCACAGCATATGTAAATTAGTGAAATTATCTTTTTGGAAATTATGAAAGTGTCACCTACTGAAGAGGAATTGAAAATAGAGGCAACTAACCAGTGATATTGACTTAGTCATTAACGTCAGGTAATTGCAACTGCGTACTCAAAAGGTAATTGAGTGTGCACTCACGCCATTGCAGGGTGTTGAATATACAAAGATTGCACACATGTGCATGCTTGTGCACACTAATTCGTGGGTAATCACATGGCACCACGTGAAATTGATTTTATTATATTATAATATTTAAAAAATATATTTTCATCATTTTTAATTTTATTTTTACATTTCATTTACAAATATATCTACTTCTCAATTTAAGTTTTTTTTTAGTTATGCAAATTTTTATAGTATATTTTAAGTAATTAAGTAGTACTACTATATTTTGTTTGAAATTATGCAATTTTCATTGTTTTAATGAAATTTTTGTATTTTGTAGTACTTATTCTTAAATAAATTTAATTAAAAGTTAAAATTAAAAAAATAATGAATACAGAGTGGAAAAAGTAGGTGAATAATGTAAGCGTTCAATTAACATCATAATACTAAAAGATTATAGAGAGTGTTTAAAAGTATATAAGCGTTCATTTTATTCTATATATTATCTTTCTCAAAAAATGTGGCTACATTATTCTCAGTCACTGGAGTGACCAATTCGAAAGATGGCATATGGTCCTCTCTGTGGACACTAGAGTATGGACTCGCTCCATAGTCAGATCTGAATTCGATCAACTTCATTTATTCTAATTGGGACTTACTTCTCATTAGGCGATCTGATAAACAAAATACTGCATGGAACAACAAATTTGAAATTTAAACATGTTATATTTTAAAAGCAATCCACCTCGTTTACTGAAAAACATGCTTCGAATTATCTGCAAATCATACTGGTTTGTTGTACATATGAATTGTGTGCTCAAATAGTTATAAATGAACAAACAAGGAGCAAGACTTTTGCATTTCAAATTGAATGAGTCGGGAGTGACCACTAATATCTGTTGGAATAAATAATTAAACTTGATTTTGTAGTAGAATTATCTAGATATTAGTAGGTATTAAAATATCTAGATATTTCTCTAGATTATAGATATTTTGTAGAATTCTCTAGAATTAGGATGTATTAAAATATTTAGATATTTTAGTAGAATTTCCTAGAATGTTAGAAAAATATCTAGATTTTTATGGAGAAAAAATCTAGATATAAAATATTATAGAGAATTCTAGAATATGAAGTGAATCCCTATAAATAGGGGAGAGTTGTAACATTTTGTATAAGTTTAGAAGTTGTGAAGTTGAGAAAGTTTGAGAAATTGAGTGTTCTTTCCTTCCCCACATCAAAACATCTCCTAAACTATTTCCTATATATTCCACCCATCCTCCTCTCAAATATTTCCTTCAACTAAATTATTCCTCCAACATATATCCTATATATTTCCAACAAAGTGGTACCAGACCCATAAGTTCCTACCTGTAGTATGGCTAACTTGCCGTCGTTCCAAGTCCCCATGCTCAATAAGAGCAGTTTCGATAATTGGAGTATCAAGATGAAAGCGTTATTAGGAGCCCACGAAGTTTGTGAGATCGTGGAGAATGGCTATGAGGAGCCACAAGACGAGACCGATCTATCCCAACAACAAAGGGATAGATTGCGAGATGCGAGAAAGAGAGACAAGAAGGCTCTCTATCTCATCTACCAAGCTCTAGGAGACGACGATTTCGAGAAGATCTCGAGTGCAAGCACTGCCAAAGAAGCGTGGAAGTAGCTTCAAATCTCGTGTGTTGGTGCGGAGCGAGTAAAGAAGGTACGCCTCCAAACTTTAAGAGGGGAATTTGAATCTTTACATATGAAAGAGTCCGAATCAATTTCGGATTATTTTTCAAGAGTCTTGGCAGTGTCAAATCAAATGAAAAGAAATGGTGAAAAATTGGAGGATGTTAGAATCATGGAGAAAATATTGCGCTCTCTAACCCCTAATTTTGAGCACATAGTAGTTACAATAGAAGAAACAAAAGATTTGGAGGAAATGACCATCGATCACTTATTGGGTTCGCTACAAGCATATGAGGAGAAACAAAAGAAGAAACAAGAAATTGTGGAGCAACTTTTGAAGTTGCAAGTAAGCCCAAAGGAGAAAGAAGAAAGCTCGAGCAATGGTTGTGGCCCACAAGGAAGAGGTCGTGGACAAAGACAAGATCGAGGCCGTGGTCGTGGTCGAGGATATGCTCGTGGACGTGGACGTGGACGAGGATATTTTTCAAACAATGAAGAAAGAAAGGAGTTCCCAAATATGGGACGAGGAAGGAGCAATCCACAGTCGAGGTACGATAAATCTTCTATAGAGTGTTATAATTGTTATAGATATGGGCACTATGCTTCCGAGTGCAAAGAGACAAAATCAAAAGTTGAAGAGAAGACCAATTACGTGGAGAATACCAATGAAGAAAATGGATGTGTCCTTCTAGCTTACAAAGGAGAAGCTGGAAGAAAAGATGATATGTGGTACCTCGACACGGGAGCGAGTAATCATATGTGCGGGAACAGGAGCATGTTCGTGGAGCTTGATGAATCAGTAAGTGGCAACGTCTCCTTTGGTGATGAATCTAAAATTCCAGTTAAAGGAAAAGGCAAGATTCTAATTCGTTTAAAAATGGAGCTCATGATTTTATTTCAAACGTATATTACGTGCCCAATATGAGAAACAATATATTGAGTCTTGGACAACTCTTAGAGAAAGGTTATAACATTCACATGAAAGATTATAGCCTTTCAATAAGAGATGGCAAAAATGATTTAATTGCCAAAGTGCCAATGTCCAAGAATAGGATGTTTCTATTAAATGTTCAAAATGATGTGGTGAAGTGCCTTCAAACATGTTATAAAGATAAGTCTTGGCTATGGCATCTTCGATTTGGGCACCTAAATTTTGGTAGCTTGAAATTGCTATCAAATAAAGAAATGGTACGAGGATTACCACCCATCGAGCACCCCGATCAACTCTGTGAAGGATGCTTAGTTGGGAAGCAATTCAGAAAGCCGTTCCCAAAGGAGTCAAGTTCGAGAGCACAGAAGCCATTGGAGTTAATCCATGCAGACGTGTGTGGACCAATCAAGCCAACCTCCCTCGGTAAAAATAACTATTTCATGCTTTTCATTGATGATTTTTCAAGAAAAACGTGGGTATACTTCTTGAAGCAGAAATCAGAAGCATTTGACGCATTCAAGAAGTTCAAGGCTGCCGTCGAGAAAGAAAGCGGTCTACAAATCAAAGCAATGAGAACCGACCGAGGTGGAGAATTCACATCTAGGGAGTTTCAAGAGTTTTGCAAAGAAAACGGAATTCGGCGGCTATTGACGGTTCCAAGATCCCCCCAGCAGAATGGAGTTGCCGAACGATAGAACAGGACTATCGTCGAGATGACTCGAAGTATGCTGAAGACGAAGAATTTGCCAAAAGAGCTATGGGCAGAAGTAGTGGCGTGCGCCGTATACCTGCCTAACAGGTCTCCAACAAAAAGTGTCTGGGGAATGACTCCTCAAGAAGCTTGGAGCGGGAGAAAACCAGGGATCGCCCACTTGAGAGTGTTCGGGAGCAAAGCTTATGCACATGTACCGGATCAAACGAGGAGTAAACTCGATGATAAAAGCAAGCCATTCATCTTCATCGGGTACGACTCTAACACTAAGGGCTATAAGTTATATGATCCAACTTCGCAGAAAACCATGATTAGCCGAGATGTGGAGTTCGATGAAGAAGGAGTATGTGATTTCGGCTCAGACAATGACTTCACCTTCATACCACCATTTGGAGAGCAAAGAGCAGGTGAGCAGACCGGAGAGGAGCACCAAGAACAAACAACTCCACCTACATCTCCCACATCAGCTGTCAGAGACTCGCCACCATCTTTCTTGAATGAAAGAGCCACAGAACGCACACGAAGTTTGGATGGAGTGTATGACGACACAGAAAGGTTAGAAGATCTCACCTTACTTTGTCTATTTGCTGATTGTGAACCAGTTAGCTTTGAAGAAGCTACAACAAGTGAAAATTGGCGAGTCGTGATGGATGAAGTGATCAAAGCCATCGAGAAGAATGACACGTGGGAGCTAGTGTCACTACCAAAGGGACACAAGTCCATTGGAGTCAAGTGGGTGTATAAAATCAAGAAGAATTCCAACGGTGAAGTTGAAAGATATAAAGCTAGACTCGTCGCAAAAGGATATAGCCAAAGAGCTGGAATCGATTATGACGAGGTATTTGCTCCTGTCGCTCGCTTGGAAACTATTAGACTAATACTATCTCTTGCAGCCCATAATAGATGGAAAATTTATCAAATGGATGTAAAGTTGGCTTTCTTGAATGGATTTTTTGATAAAGAAGTCTACATCAAGCAACCTGATGGTTATGTGGTGAAAGGCCAAGAAGACAAAGTGTTGAGGTTGAAGAAAGCCTTGTACGGGCTAAAGCAAGCACCGAGAGCGTGGAATACCAGGATCGACAAATATCTTGAAGATAACGGCTTCACCAAATGCCCACATGAGCACGCGCTCTATGTGAAAAGTAAAGGAAATGATATCTTAATAGTGTGCTTGTATGTGGATGATCTCATTTTTACAGGAAACAATCCAAAAATGTTCGAGGAATTCAAGAAGGCCATGACTAAAGAATTTGAAATGACAGACATCAGGCTGATGGCATACTACCTCGGAGTGGAGGTAAAGCAACGAAAAGATGGAATATTCATCACACAAGAACACTACGCAAAGGAGATCCTGAAGAAGTTCAAAATGGAGGACTGCAAACCAATCAATACACCGGTGGAATGCAGGATCAAGTTATCAAAGAACGATAAAGAAGAAAAGGTGGATCCGACGCTATACAAGAGCTTGGTTGGAAGCCTACGGTACTTAACTTGCACAAGGCCAGATATATTGTACGCTACAGGACTCATAAGTCGCTACATGGAGAATCCAACCACTACCCACTTCAAGGCAGCAAAGAGAATACTCCGATATCTCAAAGGTACGATCGACTATGGCCTATTATATTCAGCTGCTAACGATTATAGACTTGTTGGCTACAGTGATAGTGATTGGGCTGGAGACAACGATGACCGAAAGAGTACAAGTGGATATGTGTTTTACATGGGAGACACATCCTTCACTTGGATGTCTAAGAAGCAGCCCATTGTCACATTATCAACATGCGAAGCCGAATATGTGGCAGCCACCTTCAGTGTTTGTCATGCAGTATGGCTCAGAAGTTTATTATCGGAGCTCGGGTGGCCACAAAAGGAGCCAACAACTATTTGTGTGGATAACAAGTCGGCGATTGCGCTATCCAAAAATCCAGTGTTCCACAACCGAAGCAAGCACATCGACACCCGCTACCACTACATCAGAGACTGCGTTGCAAATCAGGAGATCCAAGTCGAGTATGTGAAATCGCAAGATCAAGTTGCCGATATTTTCACAAAGCCCCTCAAGTACGAAGACGTTATCAAGATCAGGACGTTGCTCGGAATGACAAATCAAGTTTAAGGGGGGGTGTTGGAATAAATAATTAAACTTGATTTTGTAGTAGAATTATCTAGATATTAGTAGGTATTAAAATATTTAGATATTTTAAGAGAATTCTCTAGATTATAGATATTTTGTAGAATTCTCTAGAATTATGATGTATTAAAATATTTAGATATTTTAGTAGAATTTCCTAGAATGTTAGGAAAATATCTAGATTTTTATGGAGAAAAAATCTAGATACAAAATATTATAGAGAATTCTAGAATATGAAGTGAATCCCTATAAATAGGGGAGAGTTGTAACATTTTGTATAAGTTGAGAAGTTGTGAAGTTGAGAAAGTTTGAGAAATTGAGTGTTCTTTCCTTCTCCACATCAAAACATCTCCTAAACCATTTCCTACATATTCCACCCATACTCCTCTCAAATATTTCCTCCAAACTAAATTATTCCTCCAACATATATCCTATATATTTCCAACAATATCTTCAATATGTATTGTGAGAAAATGTTTTATTTTTCATAAGCCAAGTCAGTTGGAATTTATTTATTTAATGTTTACGAACTACACTATTATTGAAAACAAGCTAATTAATTGAATTTTGGAAAAAGCTTAAATCCATTCATGCTTATTAGAATATTAACTATGGGAGATAGTTAATTGAAAAAAATATGTGATTTAAAATTGCACAAGTAAAAGTAAGGCAATATTATCATCTGTCAAAAATAAAAATACAAATGTAATTAGTTGATTTTATTTTTCCTTAGCCTTTTTCCTAGCCTATATAAAAGGCATTTATTGTAATTTGTAGAGAACTTTACCAAAATGTAGTCCATAATAAAAATGTCCCCTTTTTCTCCTCCACTCTCTCTATCGAAATTTTTTCCCAATTTTTTACAGTTTCTTCATCTTGATCCTCCATTGATGGAGGTTCCTTCGTCCAATTTCTTCTACATTTTCAACATCATCAAATATATCATCCAATATTGGTTCAGCTTTTATTGCTGTATCGGAATCGAGTTCATTTTCAATAGCTGAATTCTGCTGAGCATCAAACGCAGAATTCATGGAATATATTTATTCGAGAGTTTTTCATTTCCGTGGAAAATCAAAGTTGCAAGCAAACCTCATAAAAAGTCAATAAAGAGAAACGTTTAAATTACTGGATTTGAGCAAAAGATATGATCATATTTAGGTTAGCGGTAATCATCGTCATAAAACCATGGCTGGTATTTAAAACTATGGGTTCAATGGTATTGACTTGACAACTTTTTATTAAATTCTGGTAGTAATTTTTTTATTATATCTTAATTTGACTTATTATTGTTATTATTATTATTATTATTATTATTATTATTATTATTATTATTATTATGATTGATAAGTCGTGTCTTTTTTTTTTCTTTTTTCTAGTTTAATTCATTTTTAATTTTATATATTTGGTATATATATATCCTAAATAAACTGATATGAACAACATAAACAAGTGAATATCAATAGAATTGAACATAATTTAAAAAAATCACATAAGTGATAAATTTATTCTAATCAATCATTGAAGGGGACCGAAGCGCGCTTCAATTTTTTTCTTCCTCGAGGCATCGTCTCTTCGTCTTCGCAATCAGGGGAGTAGTCTTCTTCTTCTTTTAAAGACCAGAAATAATTAATTAAAGTTTTCCTGATAAGTTATTCATAATTAATATTTCATTCCAAATTAAATTGAGGCTAAATGTAATTTATTGAGACTCAAATGAGTAAGGCCGAGCTCAAAAGCTCATTTGGTCTCTTGCTTAGCCAATTAATCATCCTTTAAATGAAATTTTAGAATTTGTGCTTTTGAAATTATCTGCAAGTTTAACTTTTAATATTCCATCCGTCCCATAAAAATAGAGACTTTGTAAACGGCATGAAATCGTATTAGTTGTGGTTTTAATCCTCGTTTTTGTACTAAAAATATCGGTTTTGCCTTCAATTTTGTAGATGCTTGTGAAAAAATAAAATTGATGGATAAAGACGGACCAAACAAAAATGAACCATAAGATTTCAAGTCTTTTTAAACACCTTTTGCCAATAAAATCTTATTTATTTATTTATAACTTATAATCTGACACTTCACAATTACTAAAATCAGATATGAATCCAAACATCATTAATCCAACACATGATAATAAACAATTCTCACTAATACAAAGCACGACACTTGATGATCAAATGTCATTTTTAATAATAAGCACAACAATCCTCAACCAACTAATTTTTTGTTAACAAGAACATATTACTACTAAATTTTTCATATATTAAACAAGTCATGCAACATGCGTATTTCCGAATTAGTTAAAGGTTCAAATTCGGTTTCCATATCAAAATTGAGATCATTTTCCATTTCCGAATTCTGCTGATTGTTATCAGTTATGTGATGGTGGTGGTGCGCCGCTGCTGGCCGTCTACCATACGCCCTCGGAAAATAGGATCCCGTGTAAATTCGGCACAGTCTGAGTTCTTCCTTCAGCTGTGCATCAAATGATCAAATATTGCATTATAAACCCTATTCCCAAATTAAAAACCCTAGTAATTAGAAAACCCTAAAAAAGAAGAAAACCTAGAAACAGACCTGAGGATTAGGAGACTGATCATACATTTTATACTCATTCATTTTCCAGCTAGTTTTAGTGCCGTGGGGAGATCGGCCTGTGTAGAAAACCAAGGTCCTTCTCCTTCCAATTTGAAGATTTTGAGAGCTAAAAATATCAACAGGAGAGCCAGTAGATTTCCAGTAACCAGTGTTTGTGAGGCGATTAGGCCTTCCTCCGCGGGCTTCCCTTTCTTGCATCGGGGTGAAGAAGAACCATTCCTCTCTATCTCCCTCGCAACACAATTCCCCGGCAAATTCTGCTTCACATTAACAACAAACATTAAGAAGATTATCAAATAATTGAGATGCAAAATCAAAATGTTAGATTAACAAAAAAGAATTAACATAAACTAACGTGGTAGATCCCATGGACTATAGTCATAGATGGGGAGGAGAGGTATAACCCTATCAATGGAGGGTGTGGGCCCACCATTCAGCTTTATTTGAAGAAAATAAGACACCAGTTCTTCCTCAGTTGGGGAAAACCTAAAGCCTACTGGCATTTCATCACCCATATTACTTTGTTTATGTGAAGTTTTAGTTTGTTATTAGAGAAAAATGTGTGTGATCAACCAAAAACAGATGAATTTAAAAGCCTAATTCTTGGGATGTATTTATAAGGAGAGGTTTCCATTTTTTGGTGCATGAACAATTTGTATTTGTAGTCAAAGTTGTGAAACCAGCTAGATTTGTTTCAAATTACTGTGTGTGGGGTTTCAAATTCAATAATTTGACTTTTCAACTCTTTTATTGTAAATCATTTAATTTTTTGTTTTGTCTTAATTTGTTTTATTATTTTTTTCATCACTAATTAATCATCAACCCAACTTGATTCTAGGCCTTACTGAGATTCAATGAATTTATAGATTTGGGCACACAACAAAAGTCAATAGGTGTTTATTTTTACTTGAGTAACTTTAGAAATTTTAGTCGTTTATTTAAAATTTTAAAATATGATAGTTAAAATAAATATATAAATTAAGAGAATAAAGAAGTGAACATAAAAATTGAATGGCGCATAAGAATAAGTCGTGTGGTGTGACGTAATATATTTTTGATTTTCATTCCACAAAGGAGTTTTGAACTTCACATCATCCGCGTGAAAATTGTAAATGGATTACACTTTACTGTTACACTATGCATGACGGTCCACTGTGTTAAATGGCCTTGAAAATTATTTGCTGTGGCCCAATGAACATATCATAATCATTATTGATGTGTAATTCCAACAAATTATGTTATGATTTGCTTAAAGTTATTAACTGATGGAGTACTACTAATGATAATCAAATTTAGTTAACATGTCATTGAGTAGGCATTTTTACTATACCGTGTTCACATCACGAGAATCACGAAAACTGCTATGTATAAAATTGACTAAGAAGTCATTTTCTAATTAATTGACTAAGAAGTCATTTTCTAATTAATTAAAAGGAACTAAATAAATAAATAAATATATATATATATATAGGGATGTATTCATATTCTTTTTACATCTTTTGTTCTATTATCCTTCTCAATCTCGGTCATTCAATTTCAAGATCTAATGACTCAAAATAAGGTTGCCTTTATTTAATTAAAATGATTAAAAAAATCGAAAAGGTCAAAATTGGGATACACAAATTAGTTTGTTATGGTAATTTCCTTGATTATCTCTATTAAAGATCACAACGGTTTTTTTCCACGATTACACGCTACAATCTTTCTTCTCTCCCTAAACTTTCAGCGTCAGTTCTCCATTGAAGACATTCTCAGTCCTAAATTCTTGTCTTTTTTTCTAAATCGAAGAAGACAAGCTTTGTATTTTTTCTGTTAAAATACGGATTAGCGGGAGCACTCGGTCATTGTTTTTGTTTTTTCTCAACAATGGAAGAAGGTAATTTATTTTTTTCGTGCAGATTAATTATTTGAACGTCTTGTTAACTGAAATACAGATTAGTTGGAGTAATCGGTTGTTGTAGAATCTGAATATGTTACACAATTTCATGAGTAATATAAGATTGGCAGTTTTTTTAATATTCGGCGCACGTTACATGTATTCCCTAAGGGTTTAGCGATCGTTGGGGCTAGGGTGTAGTATGTTGTAAATAACACAACCGTTGCTAAAGTCCACGAGTTTCAGGCATTCCGTTAGGGTTTAGATATCATCTCGGATAGGGAGTAGTTTTAACTGATAAACACAATGTACATATATTACTGCGTAATGGTTTTTATTCACTCTGTAATGGACGATTTATGATCTGTAATGTATATGTTTGCTGTGTTTATATGTGTTATACAATCTCATGGTTTTGTTTAAGATTTGCCGTGTTTGATTGTTCAGCGCATGTTTCAAGTATTCCCCAAGGGTTTAGCAATCCTTGGGGCTAGAGTCTAGTATGTAGTAAATAAAACAATCGTCACCAAAGTGAACGAGTTTCAGTCATTCCTCTAGGGTTTAGATATCGTCTCGGTTAGGGAGTAGTTTTAACTGATAAACATAATGTACATATATTACTGTGTAATGGTTTTTATTGACTCTGTAATGGACGATTTCTGATCTGTAATGTATATGTTTGCTGTGTTTATATGTGTTATACAATCTCATGGTTTTGTTTAATATTTGCCGTGTTTGATTGTTCGGCGCATGTTTTATGTATTCCCCAAGGGTTTAGCAATCCTTGGGGCTAGGGTCTAGTATGTAGTAAATAAAACAATCGTCGCCAAAGTGGACGAGTTTCAGTCATTCCTCTAGGGTTTAGATATCATCTCGGTTAGGGAGTAGTTTTAACTGATAAACATAATGCACATATATTACTGTGTAATGGTTTTTATTGACTCTCTAATGAACGATTTCTGATCTGTAATGTGTATGTTTGTTGAGCCGTTCTTTTGTGATTTTATACAGTGGTAGTTGAGGTCCACCCTCCGGATGTTGTCAAGACCAAGAGCCACGCTAGCAGCTCCGTGAGCCATCTGATTTCCAAGAAGGAAAAGGCTATAAAGGAGGCTACCAGGCCTCTTAGATGGTGTAAGGCGTGCGATGATATGGGACATCACGACTCTAGAAACTGTCCAATGCTTAAAGAGATGGTGAAGGAGAAAGAGCTTAGTAAGGGCAAGAGGAAATGTTGATGTATCTTGTTTTTCGGTTTAGTCTTATTATTCAATTCGTTGTCTTAGTCTTATTAGTCCTACCACTGTCAACATTTTATGCATAATCATTTTACATTTTTACTTTGTTAATGTAAATTACTATTATTAATGAAGTTGTACATTATTATTTACAACCACTTAACGTACTGTACACAATTATTTGAGTATAGTTCATTATTAGACACATTATGTACATTAGACATAATAACATTGCATTGTTAAACTGTTAACGTACATTATTATTCATGAAGTTGTACATTATTGTTCACAAGGACTCAACTTACTGTACATTATTATTCCAGTACAATTCATTATTAAGTCTATTCTGTACATAATTCGGTTAATTACATCCATTATACAATTTTTATTCTTTTTGTTGTACATTAATATTAAAATCCAGTTAACTTGTTCCACATTATTTTCTTCCTTTTTTACATTATTAAGCAGTAACTTGACATTACTCGATACTTTACATCCATTATATGTTTTGTGTTAACGACATCATACACTAGTACCAAAATATGATTCTGTTTGCAAGAAGTTCAGCCCATTAAAAATTGTTTAAAACAGACCAAGCCACAAGTCCGTTATTTCTTCTTCCAACATCAGTTATAAAAAAACAAAGAATTCAAAGTAATATAAATAGAGGACCCACGCAATGAGAAAGGGACATATGGAAATCGGCGATAGTGTGTGGCCTTAAAAAAGAATTTAGAGAACTAATATTCAATGCAACTTTACAAAATTGTCACTTATCATAAGACTAAGAAATCAATATTGTCCTACTACTATATAGTCGTCACATATTACCTCACTACTTGCTTCCCACGCATGCATGCATAGCTTTTTTGGGTCTTTTTTCCAAACTATGAAACCTTAATTATGACATTTTTTGGACTGGCCAATTAGTCTCATAATTGTTCTTTTATAATTTATTTTCTTGTAAAATTAGTGTAAATTTTAACCCACATTATGGATGTGTATTTCTAAAAAAATTATAATAGTATATAAATATGACTCACGTATAAAATGGTTCATTTGCTTTTATGATATTACTTTTAGTTTAATATTAGAAGTTACTTAACGTGGTCCGTAGATACAGAAGGCATGCATTACTTTGTTTTTTAACTTCAATTTTTAATCAAATAATTTACTTTGGTAAAAAAATACACGATTATTATAAGGTTCTGAAATTTGTCATGAATTAAAATTCTAGCGTATGTCAAGGACTATAACCTTTCAATGATGTAACTTTCCACTTATTTATGTATTAGGTTAATGGCATGCCCTTCAAATACCATTCATATTAGCCAATAAATAGATGTGAGTTTGAATGAGATGAACACAATACTTATTCACAAGGAAATTCATCCCTTAAAGCTTTCTTTTCTTTTAACACATATGGTACTTTGCATTTGTTTAGAAGTTTATTTACCCAATTTGTTTGGACGTATATACTGAAAAACATGCTTTGAGTTTTCTGTACAAATTAATACTATTTATTTTCCAAATTTAATATGAAAGGTTTTATTCTTCCATATTGGTTTATTGTATATAATATTGTGTACTCAAATAAATACCCCTCCGTCCCTAATAGACAATTTTTGAAATGACATGAGTTTTAATGCGTAATCGATAAAGTAAGGAAGAGATAGAAAGAAAAAATGATTAGACTACTGTTAATAGAAAATGAGACCCACCTCTTTAAAAAAAAAGGTTTCCTTATTTAGAATCAGTCTAATTTTATGGAATGGTCCAAAACGATTATACTAATCTATCTTTAAGGGATGAAGGGAATAATTATTAATGAACAAGCGAGTCTAATACTTTTTTATTACAAAATGAATGTAGTCAAGAGTGATCACTAATGATTCTCTTAGTCAGTGTCATATAGTATGTTGCAGAATTAAAATAAGTTTCACAACTTAGGTAGAAGTCAGGCGATCTACTGTGAAAGATTGCAGTGTCATTCCGAAGTATAGTAACCTTAATTAAACTTACATTGAATAGATATATATACATTCTGATAATTCTTTTTAGCTGATTATTGAAAGATGAGATATGAGTGACAATATATTCTTTTCATAATATTTGCACATGAAATTGGGCATACAATATTAAATTGGACCTAGTTTAATTAAAAAGAAGTCCAACAAATTAATTTCTGCAGTGCTACATGTAGAATGATGCTAATCCATTTATATTATTATCGATCAATTTTTCATATGCCAAACAAGCAGTCAATCAACACTCGTTTTCCGAATCATACAAGGGTTCAACTTCTGCTGCCATATCCAAATCGACTCCATTTTCCAATGTGATGGTGGTGGTGCGCCTATCAAACGCCCTCGATAAATTGGATCCCGCGTAAATGAAATGATATTTATGAGAAATGAGAAATTGGATTTATGAAAATTGAATTACTTTGTTTAATTTTTTATATTTAAAAAAATCATTTATTTTTTTTATAAATATATCCACTCCTCAATTAATTAATGTCGAGTAATAATTCATTTTTTTTTAAAGAGGGGACATTAATTTTTATAAATAAAATGGTATTATTAGTTCACACAATTCAGACCCACACAATATATCAAATGGTCGCATATTGGAAAACGGCCGTATTGTGAATTAAGGAATATTTAGTGTGGCCTTAAAATAGAAAATCAACATTAATTTAGAATAATAAGATTCAAGGCAAGTTGTCACTTGTCACAACTCACGACTATTGAGTTAGAAACCACAGCCAGACAGGATAGTTCCCATGAATGAATAATTGTTGACTTCTTGTGATTTCCTTTATCGTTTTTCCTTAATTTTGTCTTACATAGTTATTAATTAATTAATTAAACGAGCATCATCATTACATGTTTAAATTATTGGAAATCTATTTTGGAGAGTATGAAAAGGTTTGAGTTGAAAATATAGTTGATGATCAAAAACATAATCCAAACATAATTATAACACATAATAATAAGTAATCCCTCCGTCCGTGAATAGGAGTCCCGTTTTTCCATTTTAGTCCGTTCGCGAATAGGAGTCTCAGTTCACTTTTACCATAAATGGTAACAGTGTTTCACATTCCACTAACTCGTTCCACTCACATTTAATTTAAAACTAATATATACAAGTGAGACTCATATTCCACTAAACTCTTTTCCACCCACTTTTCTTAACATTTCTTAAAACTCGTGCCACCAAAGAATGAGACTTCTAATGGCGGAAGGAGGGAGTACATCAATCCCCAACCAACTACTTTGTTCTTAGCAAGAACATTAAAAATTAAGTTGCTTATTAATATATTGCTTGTGAATGCTTCCTTCATATGTCAAACAACCAGTCAAGCAACATGCGTGTTTCCAAATCATCTGGAGTTAGATTTATCAAATACAGTACTACATTATAAACCCTATGCTCAAATTGAAACCCTAGTCAAACACCTTAAACTAAATTAAATTTGAATACTAATTGTTACTCCCTCCGTCCCGCTTAAGATGACACGTTTTCCTTTTTAGTTTGTCCCAACTAAGATGACACATTTCATTTTTTAGAAATTTTCTCTCTCCAATTAATACACTCAACCACTTTTTCTCACTCCTATTAAAATATCCATCTTTCTTTATCTCTCTACTTTAATACTTCCACCCACCTTTTCTCTCTCCAATTAAACACTTTAACCAATAATTCCTAAAACCCCGTGCCGGCTAAGCAATGAGTCATCTTAGCCGGGACGGAGGGAGTATAACTTATTATCATTTTGTTAACTAATTAAAAAAAAAACCTAGACACAGACAAGAGGATTAGGAGACTGATCATAGACTTTATATTCGTTCATTTTCCAGATAGTTTTGGAGCCGTGTGGAGCTCGGCCAATGTAGAAGACTATGGTCATTCTCCTTCCAATTCGGAGATTTTGAGAGTTGAAAATATCACAAGCAACAAAAAATAAGAACTTCATCCTTTAACATAATTGAGATGCAAAATAAAAGGTTAGATTGAAATGAACAAACCCTATCAAAGGGTCCATTTTGCTTCTTAGGAAGATAATATGTGAGAAGTTCTTCATCAGTCGGAAGGAACCTAAAACCTACTAACACTTCTTCATCACCCATATTAATTATATTAATTCCTTATATATTTCAATAAATGGAGTATGTATATATAAGTGGAAATTAACAAAAAGGAAAAAGAGAATACAAGTTAAAAGCCTAATTCTTTGCCTATATTTATAGAGAGGTTTCCATTTTCTGCATGAAGAAACCCTAATCGAGATCACATTTATAATGGAAAATAGTTTTCTAGAACTCCCATTTGAGAAGTGTTGTTCAAATTACGGCGTAACGTATTCAAGGTGATGGAAAGTGGCTTGAGCTAAATTGTGGTTTCAATTTATCAGCTTTTATTCAGTAGTCATTAAATTTGTTTCTTCTTAATTTGTTTATATAGTATATATCAACTCACTATATTCAAATCATGAATTTTGGCATCTTTTTAATTAATTCTAACATGGTCTAGTTTGGGAAAAAATTATTTATAATGTGACATCTGGAACTAAAGTTCTACAAGGACGAGACTGACAAAGGATTTTATCATTTCTCAATACACTTAGCAAATACGTTAGCCATGTCATCAATTTGAAATACGTTTGACAAAATATAGTTTTATAATAAATGCATACTTTATATTGTTGATGCGCGACTGACTTGATCAAAATTCATGATTTTTCTAGACGACAAAAATTTTCCGACATAGGATATTTAATTACAAATAAATATTTATGATTTTTCTGACCAATTTTTAAAGTTACAAGACAAAGAGTAAGCATATAACTGATGTGAAAGTTGGGAGGTCGTCGTAGCTGGCTCGGAACTGGAAGAACTGGGTGAAGAAGGGAAGCGTCTGCTCGGTGGTCGCCATGATGCGGCTCCCCTCTTGTATCCACCAGCCGGCCGGTTGTGGTGGACGGCTGCAGCGAGTAGAGGCGCTTTCCCTTTGCTTTAATTTCCCGGCCGGTTGTGGTGGACAAATTAAAGTAGATAGTTCATATGTTTAAGCAATGGACTGAAATTTGAAAATAGATTTATATTTAGTGTATATATAGTCATAGTGAAATTGTATTTAAGACATCAAAGGTGGATTTGTTTTACGAGGTACAGTTCCATATATGATATATGCATAGTGATGGAACAAGCTGGGAGCTGGCTATTTGATAGTATAACATTATGTCCTACAATCAATTAGTGGTTTAGTATTTGGTCACATGTTCGATTTGGAGTGGCCCTAATTGTGGTGTCAATTATGACCAAAGGAAAAGTTCTAGAAGTTTTCATTCTTTGAACATATATTCTAGAAAACACTGAAATACATAAATTCAATTTTGCTTAGTACTCCCACAGTCTGAAAATAGAAACAATTGAACGACCGTTCCATTTCTTATCTATTCAGTGTGCTTTTTCTCTCATTATTTATTTTTATTTTTATTTTCTATCAATCTATTCATTTATTTTATTTTTGTCCTTCCGTTGTATATGATATTTTTTACTGCATTTAAATTTGATTATCTTTTTGTTTATTGTACACCCAAAATTTCTAATTAATTTATTTAATTTTTTCTTATAAACATTGTTAATTTGATTCCCTTATCAAGAATTTGTTTTATTTTTATTATTTCTTGATCATTTGTAAAACAATTTAATTCTTTTGATGCATTTTGAAATATTTTACTCTTTCTAATGTATTTGTATTTTTATTTTTTCTATTTTTTAAATCGACTAAAATTTTGCTTAGATAATTGAATTTATGATTTCTTCGTAAAAAATAATATATTTTGTGGGTAAACTTCAAATAAATTATTCATATAATACTGTACTATAAATATTCTTATTTTTATATATAATGAAGTTTATTATCGAAAAAGAAAGATATAAAATGATTAAAGCATCGGTCGAATTTTGAAACTTTAAATTGTTATAATTATTTATTGCACCTCCAGATCGAAAATTCTGGATTCGCGACTTTCTAAAGGGTTCAACTTCGGTTTAGGTTAGCGATAATAATCGTAATAAAACTATTATTGGTATTTAACACTGTGGATTCAATGGTTTTGACTTGTCTAACTTTTTATTAAATACTAGTGGAGTAGGCATTTAATTTAATTTGGAATACTAAGATGAAATGCATCTTATTCAAAGTCATCATCACAATACTACCTGCATGCTTATGAGGAAACTTCCCACGTAATAAATGAACATTATAATTACAGCATAGTATAAATTAGAGAAATTATCTTCGTGGAAATTATGAAAATATTTGAAGTGTCACCTACTGCAGAGGAATTTAAAATAGAGTCAACTAACCAATAATATTGACTTAGTCATAACCATTAGGACAATCACAACCGCGTATTCAAAGGGTAATTGAGAATGCACTCTTCACGCGCCATTGCAGGGCGTTGAATATACAAGATAACCCACATGTGCTTGCTTGCGCGTGCTAATTCGTGACCAATCCCAGGGTACCATGTGAAATTGATTTAACTATATTTTACTCCCTCCGTTCCCGATTAATTGTCACTCTTTTCCATTTACAGTAAAAATGAAGTGTGACAATTATTGAGGGACGGACCGAAATAGAAAAGAGTGACAATTAATCGGGGACGGAGGGAGTAATATTTATTGGAAAAGTATTCATGATTTTTCATTTTTTTAAATTTCATATACATATATATCCACTTCTCAATTTTAAGTTTTTTTTTTAATTATGTAATTTTTTTTGTATATTTTAGTTATGTATATTTTTTTTGGAAATTATGCAGTGTTCATTGTTTTAATGAAATTTTATTATTTTGTATTTATTCTTAAATAAATATAATTTAAAGTTAAAATTAAGATAAAATAATGAAAACAATGGAAAAAGTAGGTGAACAATGTAAGCGTTCAATTAACATCTTAATTCTCGAGGATATTGTAGAGTGTTAAAAAATAAGTGAATAGTGTAAGTGATACGAGCATTATTAGTTAGTTATATTAGGATTTTTATTAGATATATTCGGATTTTCATATCTTTTTCATATCTTTGTTTTCTTGTTCATTAAGTTAGTTTTTAGCATTATAAATAGGAGCTATGGTAATTATTTGAGAAATCAATCAATAGAATATCAATATTATCGTTTTTTTTGTTCTCCGAAGTGAGAAAACCGTTGTGTTCGACGGGCACTTGCCCGCGACTGGCATTTATCGATCGCCGATCCACAGACGCCGATCAGCCTGATAGGAGGTTTATCTTATCAAATTGGTGCTTTCATCCCGACCTCACCCTCCAAAACACCGATCGAATCACAACTATGTCGCTGCCCGACAGGAATCCACGTCGCACAGCAACTAGCCACACCGATCGATCCATAGCTACGTCATTGCCCGACGGGAATCCACATGCGCACAACAACTAGTTATATCATCCCAAACCAAGCTGCGTCGCTGCCCGACGGAAGATGTTCCGCGCACAACACCAGATTTGGTTGCCGAGTTCCCACCTTGAGGACAAGGTGGATTTCAACTATGGGGAGTTGATACAAGCATTATTAGTTAGATATATTAGGATTTTCATTAGATATATTTGGATTTGCATATCTTTTCCATATCTTTGTTTTCTTGTTCATTAAGTTAGTTATTAACATTATAAATAGGAGCTATGGTAATCATTTGAGAAATCAATCAATAGAATATCAATATTATCGTTCCTTTTGTTCTCCGAAGTGAGAAAACTGTCGTGTTCGACGGGCACTTGCCCACGAATGGCATTTATCGATCGCCGATCTACAGACGCCGATCAGCCTGATAGGAGGTTTATCTTATCAGTAAGCGTTCAATTTACTTCTTTGTTTCCTATATCTTATCTTTCTCAAAAAATGTGGCTACATTCTCGGTCGCTGGACCGGCCAGCTCGAAGATGGCGCCCGATCCTCGCTATGCACAGGGGTGGGTCGATATGATATATCGTATCGAAAACGTTGTATCGTGTTTCGTATCGAAAATATCGATATGAAAGAATTTCATATCGTTATCGTATTGAAAGTTTCGATATATCGAACTTTCGATATGGATAATATCAATATCGTTATCGTATCGAATACCTGTATATCGAAAAATATAATTTCAAAATTGAAAAATAACACAAAAATTTATAAAATATTCAACACAATAAAATAAATAGTGTTCTTATTTTGGTTTCATGTATATATTTTCTAAATATATGAATGAATTAAATGGATTTGTATATATTTATAATTTTAAATTTCAATATGTATTGAATTTCAATATGTTTCGATATATATGATATATATCATATAATCGATATAAAACGATATATCGCGATATAAGAAAATTCATATCGTTATCGTATCGAAAACTTACGATACGATACCGTATCGTATCGAAAATTACGATATACCGAAAATTCGATAATTTTTTGATATTTTTCAATACGATACGAGCGATATATCATTTTTTCGGTATTTTTCCCCAACCCTATGCACACTAGTGTGAGTATGGACTTATTCCCTAGTTAGATATGAATTCGATAAACTTTATTAGCTCTAGTCGGGACTCCTTTCCCATAGGCGATCAGATAGGCATATCCTAGCTCCAAAATACGGCATAACACAACATATTTGGAATCTAACCGTACAACTCATAATTGAAAGATATTTCGTATATTTTAAAAGAAAGTCCACCTCGTTCGCTTAAAAACCTCGACTCAAAATATTGTCACTGTGACTTTAATTAACTTGTGGGGACGAACCTTTTTAAAAATAAATAAAGATATACTCATCAAATTTGAGAAAAAATTTCGCCTCAAACTATTAAGAAATGGATTGAGTAGTTCATTGCAATATTAATTTGGGAATTAATTATTGATTGGGGATTGGTATTCCCAATTGTAACGGACTAACGGTGACGTCGGTGAGGCGTCGGAATTCATTAGGGGCATTCTTGTACATTTCTATTCATTTTGCTTGTTTCAGGTATATTTTTTGCATTTTTTAAAACATTTTTAGGATAATAATGCCCTTAAATCCACTGCATTCTTATAAATTTACTCTATTTATTTGAAATGAAACTTATTTGTCAGGACATGTGAAATTTGTTATATATATATATATATATATATATATATATATATATATATATATAGGATTGTGATCAATTGAGATTATTTAGGCTAATTGAGAAATGAGATGCAATATCAGCCACTCATTTTTATTAAATGAGTGGTCCAGATTTTGCCACACAATAAATATTTTTAGATTAATTTAATATGAAAGGGCATAATGGTAATTCACATCCATCTCTTCTCTTCTCTAAATTCATTTTTTTCCAAATCGCTACCACCAATCGCCCTCCATCTTCATCTTCATCCCTCCAATTTCGCCGACGACAATGGCGATTGGCGCCGCCATATCGCTGTTGTTGATCGCCGTCAAACACTGCTCTCGTTCACCAGCGTCGTCTTCATCTCTCAGTTTCTCCTTTTCGTCAATTCATGAAAATCTAATCTTCGCTTCTTCTCCGCCTATCTGTACGCAATGGGCCGCTTCTTCACCTGCTCTGGCCTGATCGATTCTTCCGACGATGAAACCGAGGCTGGCTCCTTCTCCGCCACAACGTCTCCATCACCACCGCCTGCAGGTACGACAAATCGTCGATCCGCGCTTCCTCGAATCTGTTGCCTTCTCCGACGACGCGGCGGGGCTCGTCCTTCGCCACACCGGGTGGCGGAGGAGCTCCACCATCGCCCACTCGATCGTGCTGTTGTCATCTCCAATCTAGCGAGGAATAACTCTTGTGGTACATTGAATCTCAAATCGATGAATTAGGAGTTTAATTAATTGTTTAATTCAATCAATTACCATGATGATAATGTGGTGTTGATGATCTTCATGATTAGAAGCAACTAAATCCTTATGACTATATCTCAATTTCATCAGCAACAGCTGTTCTCAATTTCAGACCTGTCTCATTGATTTTGAGTGTTGAAGGTATCCTATGTTTTCAATTGAATACTTCTACAGTAAAGAGAGGTTTTTTTTCTGCATAAATTTCCTAGATCTGAGGCTTCTTTATTCGTTTGGATATACCAGTTGTTGTTGCTTTGATCTTTCTGCAAATTTCTTCTTTGTTTATTAATTTTTGTTTGGCTGAATTGAATTTTTTATGCAGTTGTTCAGATTTCGAGAAATCTTGTTGCGTTTGCCTATGGGTGAAAGTTCAATTCGTAGGAGAAATAGGAGTACACTTCATATTCGGTTCAATTCGAATCTTCCCAACGCTGTTGGTGGTGGAGCTGCAGCTGCATCAGGTCGGTGTGAATGCGATTGCGTGGGCACTGCATAGCTCCTGCCACATTTGCACGGTGGGAGATGATTCGCAGGCTTTGGTTTGGGACCTCTTGTCGATGGGGCAGCCGGTGGAGGACGGATTGGTCCCGATTGTGGCGTACACTGCCGGGGCAGAGATTGAGCAGCTGCAGTGGTCGTCTTCGCGGCCAGATTGGGTGGCGATTGCGTTTTTGAACAAGCTACAGATTCTGAGGGTATGAGTACAGTAGATGATGATTCTATTTGTGAATTAGTGGTGCTTTACTGACCATTGTTGGTAGCCAAACAAGGTTTATTTTATACAAACGTTGTTCAATTTTGTTTAGTCTTTCAACTCTAATTGCAGTTTCTTGATTGCACGCCAATAGAAGTCGTCGTCGGTGAAAGCTGTTGACATTTTTCTATTAATTATTGACATTTGATGTTCTGGCTAGTGATATATGAATTATAAGTGTTATTTTAGTTGTTGACATTTTAATAAGAGTTGTTGACATTTGATATTCTGCCTATTGATATGTGAATTATAAGTGTTATTTTTTAGTTGTTGACATTTTAATACGAGATGTTGATATTTGATATTCTGGATATTGATATGTGAATTATAAGTGTTATTTTTTAGTTGTTAACATTTAATATTCTGGCTTTTGATATGTGAATTATAAGTGCTATTTGTTAGTTGTTGACATTTTAATAGAGTTGTTGACATTTGATATTCTGGCTATTGATATGTAATTATAAGTGTTATTTTTTAGTTGTTGATAATTTAATACGAGCTGTTGACATTTGATATTCTGGCTATTGATATGTTATAAGTGTTATTTGTTAGTTGTTGACATTTTAATAGAGTTGTTGACATTTGATATTCTGGCTATTGATATGAAATTATAAGTGTTAGTTTTTAGTTGTTGACATTTTAATACGAGCTGTTGACATTTGATATTCTGGCTATTTATAACTGTTATTTTTTAGTTGTTGACATTTTAATACAAGCGGTTGATATTTGATATTATGACTATTTATAAGTGTTATTTTTTAGTTGTTGACATTTTAATACGAGTCGTTGACATTTGATATTCTCGATATTAAATTGTGGGATTATAAGTGTTATTTTTTAGTTGTTGATATTTTAATACGAGTTGTTGACATTTAATATTCTCGGTATTGATATGTAAATTATAAGTTTTATTTTTTTAGTTGTTGACATTTTAATACGAGTTGACATTTGATATTCTCCGTATTAAAATGTGAATTATAAGTGTTATTTTAATACAAGTCATGTCAACTACACTTTCAAACCATGTCAACTATATGTACAACTCATGTCAACTACACGTACAAGCCATGTCAACAACAGTTATAAGTCATGTCAACTATATATACAAGCCATGTCAACTACACGTACAAGCCATATCATGTCAACTGCACATATAAGTCATGTCAACTACAGTACATATCGTCTCAACTCCACATACAAGTCATGTCAACTATGGTATATAATATGTCAGCTACACGTACAAGCCATGTCAACTACACGTACAAGCCATGTCAACAATTATAAGTCATGTCGACTGCACTTTCAAGCCATGTCAACTACACGTACAAGCCATGTCAACTACACGTACAAGCCATATCGTATCAACTGCACATACAAGTCATGTCAACTGCACATACAAACCATGTCAAATGCACATGCAAGCCATTAGCTTCTCCAGTGAATCTGCAACCCTACCATGGACTCTCAACCCTATTCATAACCCCTTCCTCCACCCACAAACACAACAACAGAGGCTTTTGACTATTTTGTAATAATTTGATATTTGAAAATTTTGTAATCTTATGTAAAGTTGATATGATTCAATGACATTTGTTTCCAGCCCAACTTGACTCATTCCTGCTACCTTATTTCTTTATGTCATGTGCCACAACATGCAAAGTTGAAAAATCTACGAGACAATTGGGTTAAAATAACAATTGGAAAGAATGAAAAATCAATCAGAATATTACAACTCAATACAACAATGTAACTCTCACAAATTATCACGAAAAACAAGTTGAGAAAAAACTAAGCTGTCCAAGACTAGTGCAAAAATGAGCCGACCATTAGATGCCAAATAATGTAATTACTTTTCAGTAAATAATTTATGCCTTGGCCCCACCATAATACTTCAGCTTCTCCTCAGTGGTCTGGAAACATCCATGTCCAAACTTGGATGAGGTATCCACAAACTTCAGCTTAATCTCCTCGAGGGCAACACGAGATGTCTGTTTGAGGAGAGATTGACGAAGAGTCACAACACTTTTCTTAGGACCCACACACCCGCATTTGATCATCAAGTAATCATCCTTTACTACACCATAGTGAGGGAATCCAGCTATTGGTGTAATATCTTTCTCAGTCCTGCAATCAATCAACATACAAGTCATTAGATAAACGAGAAAAACATAGTATTTCCATACATTAGATTGTACTTGGATCTGTTCATTCACAAACTAACAAATCATTATTTGTTTAAACTGATATGATCAATTTCAATGGAAAGAATTGACAGATGGAAGTATATATAATGCAAATTGCAAAGATGCTAGTGTTGGAACCTGTCAAACTCAGTAGAGGATGTGTGTTCTTCTTTCCCAACCTTGCCAAGCTTATAGATCTTCTTGTTCAGTTCAGTTCGATGTTGGTATCCATTCTGTCCAGCCCTAGCAACAGTGAAGGAAACTCTAGCAGGATGTCTTGCACCAATACAGACGACCTTACGAAGTCCCCTGTGGGTTTTGCCAGGAAGCCGGGTGACTCCCCAACGTGTAACCACACCTTCATACCCTTTACCCTTTGTGACACCAATAATGTCAATCATCTCATCGGGACCTATTTCTCAAAGAAACCATATGCAAAATCAACCTTTTGTGCTATAGTCCCACCATTCACTTGTATCTCCATCATGTGTGCCTTCTTTTGCTTCAATCCCTTCATTTTTCTTATCTGTACAATAGCAATAGAAAACTTTAAACTTATAGTCAAATTTGATGAAAAAAATAATTAGTGATAAAATTTCAAAAAAAGGAAATTAGTTTATACCTTAGTGTGAGCCAGGACACGAATGACGCAAGAATATTTCTTCAATTTCTCCAGCTGTGCCTGGATGTCTTTCTTCCCCTCGTCAGTCTCCAGCTTCTTCGAGTATTTGGAAAATGCCTTCTTCTTTGACTTGCACCAATTCTAGTAGAAACTTCTCTTTACCTCCTCACTCAAGTGCTGAGCCCAAACTGTATTTAGGCAGCGAAGACCACGAGGAGTCTTCACATACCCAACGACACCAACAATTACCATAGGTGGTGTTTCAATCATGGTGACAGCTTCACATGTCTCCTTCTTGTGAAGTTCTGCAATAAATATTTCAATACAGAATATTCACATTTCGTGCTTTCAATAAAACTTTAGCCTAGTTCAACACAGAATCTCTGTAATATAATAGAGCATGTCTACCACTGGAATGACAAACAAATTAGAATTCAGTAGGAATGCACATCAATTCAAATATCAACAGATTTGCATTTATGTGAACAAGAAATTATCATGATAGCAACAGAGATTATGCATGATATCAATAAATTCTACATAGAATGTCAGCAAATCTGCATTTATGTCAATAGAGTATAATTCACCAACAAAGTACAAAAAAGTCATGTTAATGAAAATCAAACCAAAATACCTTCAACATTCATCAACGTCAACTCTGAATAAGATGAAGAATCCATCAGATAACACCTTAGGCTTTGATTATGAAGTGTACTCGAACCTAAAAATGAAAAAGCGAAAAAAAAAACTGATTAGGAACAAATTTGACTGGGCATCAACAAATAAAGCATAAAAACAGAATCGAAGTCGATAAAATCAACCTAAAAACTTCAGATTCAACCAAACTCCATCGAATTAGTCGTCTGTTGTTAAAAAATTCTTCAATTTTCGGATGAACGACGATTTTGAAAATTCATCAACCTGAAGAAGTCGCTTCAACCACCGCCGATTTGGAATGTCGATTCTCTTCGATCGTTGCTTCAGCCGATTCAGCTACACGCTTCAACCGATTGTCTTCGATTTTGTTTTTCTATCGTCATTGCACAAAACTGTTCGATTTTGCTCTTCGATTTTGAAGGTCTACGAATTGAAATTTGAAGATCAGCAGATTTTCAGCGAGATTTGCAGGTCTTCGATTTTGAAGGTCTTCGATTTTATGAAGATTTGTATGAAGATTTGCAGGTTTTTAGCGATAGTTTTAGAGAAGATTTTAGAAAATGGTTTGAAATATAATTTTATGTTTTCTGCCTTTTATTAATGAAATTACAATTATACCCCCTTGTTGACATAATGTGTTATCTGTTGACATTACATGAATCTTATGGATTAGTGGCCCATATTGCATCTCATTTCTCAATTAAGGTAAATAATCTCAACCTAACAAGACCCAATATATATATATATATATATATATAGAGAGAGAGAGAGAGAGAGAGAGAGAGGAGTGATCAAGGTCTAACTAATTTTAAGTGTATAACTAGAGACTAAATCTCAGCCACATATCTTATTACTCCAAATTAATCCTATGGCTTAAATAATCTTTCAGATTTTTCTCAAAATAAAAGCCCAAGGGCATTTTCGGAACTCATAAGATTAACGTGAATTGTGTGTAGCGATTTGTACAATCTGAACCAAATTCAGCTTATGATTTCTTCCATAGATTCAAAATTGTTCATCTTCCGTCCAGATTTCTTATTTGATCTTCCTAATCAAATCGCGTTTTTCCTGAATCATCCAGATTTCTGATTTGTTCATCGTGAATCGTCCAAATTTGTGAATTGATCAGTCATGATTTACGAATTTTCTCCATCACAATTCAACGATTCCTGATTTATTCATCTCGATTCATTCCTCATCGCGATTGGTCTGCCACGATTCAATACTGCAGCTCGATTTCTTTCTGATTCATTTCTCCAGCGAGATTGATCAACGACATTTGAATTTCTGATCGCATGGATTCAATTCCGTAACCATCGTTGGCAGATTATTATGATTCAGATTCCCCTTCATCAGGAGAAGAAGAAGAAGAAGAAGAAGAAGAAGAAGAAGAAGAAGAAGAAGAAGGTAATTATCAATTATTATCAGTTAAAGTGATGAAGATGAAGTCTATGTGTTTGTTCTTATAGCATGATTAGTGTGTGTATGATGCGAAAAAAGATGTCAGAGTGAGGTATATATGCTTTAAATGGAAGTGTACGCGTTTTGTGAATTGCACTGCATGATTAGCTCTAAAACTACTTATATTACGTTGGAGTGAAGTATTTATCATTTATAGTGATGTAAATATTTCATAGAGTGAAGTATAACTTTGGTTTTTTATACACTAGTGATTTAATGTTTACACTGATGTGTATATTTCATATAGTGAAGTATATATAACAAACAATGAAGTATAACATTGCCTTTTTATACAAACAGTGATTTATTGTGAATATTTCATAAAGTGAAGTATATTGAGTATATAGTGAAGTATATTGAACATATAGTGAAGTATATTGAGTATATAGTGAACTAGTATATGCTTATAATGAAATATATTTTGCATGCTTTATAGTGAAGTTTATATTACTTATAGTTAATTAAAGTTGCTTTATAGTGTACTTATATGAAGGTTTTAATATGTAGCTACTGTATGATATTTGCTCCTTTTACGGGTAAGGATAATCATGGTCACCACTTGACATTTGTTGTTGCCCTTCTGTCCCAGGTAAGAAGCATCTTCTTGCAGAAGGTGTTGTCCTGTCTTCCACACAAAAAAGAGCATTGATTGGGGAATTGCAAAAAGGGGAATGAGAAGGCAAAACATAGGCAGTGAGGATTTTGACATAAATAATTCACTTTGTAGAGCACTTATGACTCATTTTTAGTACACTTTTGAGTGATTTTTATTTCAATTACATGTTTTGGTTCATTTATTGTGAACATATACTTGCAGTGAAGTTGAAATACTATATAGTGTAGTAACTGTTGTGTACAGTGATGTAAAACTGCTTTATAGTGAAGCAAATATGCTATGCAGTGAAGTAAATTAATAGTCAACATAATATTGAATTTAATTGAAACGGATAAACTTTATATTGTACTAAATGACACATATTATGAACTAGTTTCATACAAATGGTCATGAACGCTTGAAGTTTACAATCATTTTTCCACATTTATCTCCATGTTGTTGCTACATTCTTGATAATGCTTTGATGTTGTCGCCAAGTTATTCAATGACTCATGGTTTGTTTCCGACAATATTAATGAGCTGCAATACTTTGTTCTTAGCCTTTGGAGTATTCACTTGCTGCTTCTTTTAGGCAATACATTTTCAATCGTGTTCCGCTCGCCATAATAACAGTCATCATATACTTCACTCTAAGGTGCAATGCAGCTTCTTGAATCTATATATGGTGCAGTGTTACTGAAATCAATAGAAGAAAGATAACATTAGCAATGATTACTAAAATTTTCACCTTTGTTAAGAATACATTTGTATATAGAAGCACCATAGTATTTCATATACAAGTATTATTATACTAACAATCAGCTATACATACAATCATCATAACATAACAAGAATTCGAAGCCTTCATATTAGTAGCATTGTTATTTGTTTACTATTAATTCATGCATAGATCACAAACACTTCACTCTAACACTGGAATACTTCACTCTAACCATGTTTTACTTCACTGAATTGGAAAAACAAAGCACTACAAGCATAGATCACAGACACTTCACTCTAACACTGGAATACTTCACTCTAACCATGTTTTACTTCACTGAAATGGAAAAACAAAGCACTACAAGCATAGATCACAGACACTTCACTCTAACACTGGAATACTTCACTCTAACACTGTTTTACTTCACTGAAATGGAAAAACAAAGCACTACAAGCATAGATCACAGACACTTCACTCTAACACTGGAATACTTCACTCTAACCATGTTTTACTTCACTGAAATGGAAAAACAAAGCACTACAAGCATAGATCACAGACACTTCACTCTAACACTGGAATACTTCACTCTAACCATGTTTTACTTCACTGAAATGGAAAAACAAAGCACTACAAGCATAGATCACAGACACTTCACTATAACACTGGAATACTTCACCGTAGGCATGTTTTACTTCACTGAAATGGAAAAACAAAGCACTACAAGCATAGATGACAGACACTTCACTCTAACACTGGAATACTTCACTGTAAGCATGTTTTACTTCACTGAATTGGAAAAACAAAGCACTACAAGCATAGATGACAGACACTTCACTTTAACACTGTTTTACTTCAAACCAATGAAAAAATAGAGCAGAATAAGCATAGATCACAAACACTTCACTCTAATAATGTAATACTTCACTAAATGAAAAACAGAGCAGGTAGTTGTTACTCACGATCAGAGTCTACGGTTGTTGTTTTTCTTTTTTTTCTGTCGATCAAAACCTACAGAAAACATAGAAGTAGTTAACTGTAGTAATTAACTGTAAGCTAACGTCTGTTCTATTCAATTTGGATTCCATAATAAACTACTGCATATCTCACTTATTAAAAACTCTCGGCGTTTGAATTTGCAGAATTCTCAAAACTAAATCTAAATAAGAATGAGAAATCTAAATCAAAAACTAGTAGAACAACTTACATTTTGAAAAATCTTTCTCATTTCGATTCATTGTTCGACTATGGATGGAGGCGACAGCGATTGCAGCGACAATGGATGGAAGCGATGGCGACGATGGATGGAAGCGACGGCGACGGTGGATGGAAGCGACGGCGACGATGGATGGAGGCGACGGGAAGAGCAGTGATGGCGGGAGATGAATTCTGCAAATGAGAAATTAATTCAATTGTTAACCCTAATTTTATTAGTGAAATGTCCATTATACCCCCGCCTTGTATAGTGAAGTAAATCTGTGATAGAGTGAACTGATTTCTCCTTCAAATTCGAAAATCTCATGTGTTAAAACTAGCCCTTAATTTTCTTGATCTTGTGGCTGTGATTTGTTCTCTAGTTATATACTTAAGGGGCACTTTCCCCATATCACTACTCTATATATATATATATATTTAATAGTAGTAATTGACTAATTGATACTCTATGAACAATTAAAATAAAATGTGTTTTCCTATTTTAATTAGCGTATAAATTTTAATGCTTTAATTATGATAAGTTTCTCTTTTGTGTACAAGATTTTCATTAAATTATTTCCTTCATCTATGAAAAAATGTCACATTTTGCTATTTTTGAATGTTCATAATTTAAAATTTCATATACTTTTTTCCAATTTAGGTAAGTACATTATAAAATCACTATATAGAGTGATGCTAACATTCTATGAACTCATTACCCTATTTCTTTTCTGTACAAAGTCTAACATTTTTTTAAACTGTCAAACATTTAGTGGTTTTGACTTAACAAATTATTATTAAATACTACAAGTAATTTTTTAATTTATTTTTTCTTAATTTGATTTATTATTATTATTATTATTATTATTATTATTATTATTATTATTATTATTATTATTATTATTATTATTATTATTATTATTATTATTATTATTATTGTAACTCTCAAGGAGCCCGAAACTTCATTTCTTTTACACTATTCATGGGTTAGACACCTATTTTTTTAAAATCATCGAACAATCACAAACACACCCCTCAAGTTTCCTTCGATTATCACTATTGATAAGTCGCATCTCTTATTTTTTTCATTTTTCTAATTTATTTAAATTAATATGTGAACAACATAAATATGTGAATTTCAATAGAATTAATATACTTGAACATAATATCCATAGATGCTATGATATTAATATTTATAGATGCTATGATTATTACTGCATTGAATTGTGTCATGACATAATGCATGTTTGATAATATCCCATAATGGTGTTAAAGACAAATTTTTTACTATATGTAAACTTCTAGCTGTTGAGACTTAATTTTAATATAATTAACATGTGTCTTTATCTAGACAACTTTTAGAAAAAAAAAATTAATTAAATTAAACTATTAATGTCTTTAATTGGTTAATGGATATTAGATATTTTAAAGACCAGAAAATATTAATTAAAAGTTTTCCTAATAAATTATTATTCATAATTAATATTCCATTTAACTAAAAATTAAATTGAGGCTCAATGTAATTAATTGAGACCTCAATCAGTAAGACCGCTCATAAGCTCATTTGGTCTCTTGCTTAGCCAATTAATAATCTTTTAAATGAAAAATAGAAAATAACTTAAAATTGAGAATGCATGATTTAAAAAAAAATAACTTCATTGGTCAATTCCCTTTCTTTGGTATCACATCTCAAACCTATTGCTCTGTTATAGAAATTTTAGAATTTGTGTTTTTGAAATTATCTGCAAGTTTAATTTTTAATATACAATTTCTCAAAATTACATGAAATTGTATTAGATGTGATTTTAATCCTCGTTTTTTTCTTCGATTTTGTCGATACTTGTGAAAATCACAGATGTGAAAAAATAAAAAATATAGTAGATAGAGATGGACTACAAAAATGAACCATGAAATTTCAAGTCTTGTTTTACACCTTTTTCGAATAAAGAACATTTTTTCTTATTTATTCATTTATAATTTAAAATCTGACACTTCACAATTACGAACATCAGATATGAATCCAAACATCATTAATCCAACACATGATAAAACTTACAAACCTCAGGTGGTACTTGTCCACTGTAAACAATTCTCACTAATACAAACATGACATTTGATGACCAAATGTCATTTTTAATCCAACACTTGATAATAAGCACAACTATTTGTTGTTAACAAGAACATATTAGTACTATATTTCAGCAGAAAGTTTTTATATGTCAAACAAGTCAAGCAACATGTGTATTTCGGAATGATCTAAAGGTTCAAATTCGGTTTCCATATCGAAATCAAGACCATTTTCCATTGCTGAAATAGGCTGATTGTTATCAGTTGTTATGACAGCCTCATTATCAGTTATGTGTTGATGGTGGTGCGCGGCTGCTGGCCGCCTACCATACGCCCTCGGGAAATAGGATCCCGTGTAAATTCGGCATAGGCTGAGTTCTTCCTTCAGCTGTGCATCACAAGTCAGAGTTACCATCATTATAAACCCTATTCCCAAATTGAAACCCTAGAAAAGAAAAGAAACCCTAGAAAAATACCTGAGGATTGGAAGCATCAGAATTAGATTGATCATAGACTTTATACTCATTCATTTTCCAGCTAGTTTTAGTACCGTGGGGAGATCGGCCAGTGTAGAAAACCAAGGTCCTTCTCCTTCCGATTCGAAGATTTTGAGAGCTAAAAATATCGCAAGGAGAGCCAGTAGATTTCCAGTAGCCAGTGTTTGTGAGGCGATTAGGCCTTCCTCCGCGGGCTTCCCTTTCTTGCATTGCGGTGAAGAAGAACCATTCCTCTCTATCTCCACCACCACACAATTCTCCGGCCAATTCTGCTTCATTTTAACAACAAATAAAATTGAGATGCAAAATCAAAATGTTAGATTAACAAAAAAGAATTGGTACAAACTAACGTGGAAGCTCCCAAGGACTGAAGTGGTAGATGGGGAGGAGAGGTATAACCCTATCAATGGAGGGTGTGGGCCCACCATTCAACTTCATTTGAAGAAAATAAGACAGCAGTTCTTCCTCAGTTGGGGAAAACCTAAAGCCTACTAGCATTTCATCACCCATATTACTACTTTGTTCATGTGTAGAGTTTTACTTCGTTTAATACTTATTAATAAATTAAAAAAATGTATGTGATCGACCAAAAACAGATGAACAATTTAAGAGACTAATTCTTGGGATGGAGTATTTATAAGGAGAGGTTTCCATTTTGTGGATGGACAATTTGTAGTCAAAGTTGTGATTTGTGAATCCAGCTAGCTTCCCCTTTAAGATTTGTTTCAAATTACTGTGTGAGGTTTCAAATTCCATAATTTGACTGACTGAAATATAAGTCGTGTGGTGTGGTGTGACGTAATATATTTTAATTTTCACAAACGAGTGTGAAATGAATTGTGGTGTGAAGTGAAGTAATAAAACGAGTTTTGAACTTCTCATCAATCACGTGAAATGAATTGTAAATGGGTTACACTATGCATGACGGGCCAATGTGTTAAATGACCTTGAAAAGCATTTGTGGCCCAATGAACATATCATGCATTCATGCTCATTATTAATGTATAATTCCAACAAATTATGTTAAGATTTGCTTAAAAGTTAATAATAATAATAATAATAATAATAATAATAATAATAATAATAATAATAATAATAATAATAATAATAATAATATAAAGCACGACATTCCGTTTTTGGAATAGATTGTATGCAATATTATTTAGTTCAATCTGAAAATTAACAGTTAAGATTAATTTTCACGAGATTTCATGTTATAAAAATGTCAATTAAGGTGTATATATGTCAACTAGTGTGTAGATAATATTAATACGGGGTATTTAGGGGCGGATCTAGAAAAGGGGCAAAAACATTTATATAAAGTAATTTTAAAAATTTGAGGTGGGACATTTATAACATAAATTGAAAAAATTGGAAAAAATAAAGAATACAATGCTAAAAAAAGTGTTGAGGAGGGGTATTTTCCCCTTAACCCCCTCAAATTGATCAGCCCCCGGGGGTATTAATTAAAACATAATTTTGTTTGTTATAACTAACTTTTAAAAAATATTTCAAAATTTTGAACTCATATAACTATCTCGAATTAAATTATTTTTTCACAAAACATATATATTAAATTAAAGGTAATTTTATAAGAATTCTAACGAGATCTTAATTGCATATGTTCGGACGATAAAAATTAGATAAATTACTTTTATTTGAATTTTCAATATTTTTTATAATTAGTTTTATGTCAACACGTATAATGTCACTCAAATGCATGTACATTGTCTATTAAATTTAATCGACATATTCAAGTCATTGAGGTGACTTTTTTACTATACTGTGTTGATATCATGGGAATCACAAAAAGTACTATCTCATCCGTCCACGAAAATAGACTAGTTTTGCCATTTTGAGCCGTCCACCAAAATTAGACTGATTTTAAAATGAAAAGTTTTAAACCTATATTAACCCTACACATCATTCTAAATGTGGACTCCACAATCCACTAACACTACTTCTACCACATTTTCTCTCTTTCTCTATTACTTTACCAATTGCTCATTAAGACTTATGTCGTTGACAATTTTATCTATTCTTTTTGGACGGAGGAAGTAAGTATTAAAATGACTAAAGACCCTTTTCTAATTAAACAAAAGAAAACAAATTTCAAGTGGTCCCACTAGATATCATTAAACTAAATCCTTTATATCTAATAGCTAAAGTTTGCTACTTGTTAGCTTAGCAATAAATCTCTCACACACATATATAAATATAAAGAACGAACTAGAGACCTAATTAGGGCTATTAGATCTAGTTTTTGGATGAGATGCGCTGCTGTGTAAATTTATTCCGGTCTTTATTATAAGCTCATTTTACATCATTGTATTAGGTTTATTACTTCATTCCCGTATGTAATACCTTGAAACTACAGTATGTTTTTACTTACTTCCAGTAGGTTTTGAAATGATTCAGCACATACTTCATTCGAATTAATTGATCTGGGTTTTTACTTTATTCACTTTAAAAAATGCAATTTATTCAATTAGGCTACATTTCATTTTGTTATCAGAGCCGTGGCGGCGGTGATAAACATTGTAGAGAGAAAAGAACGGTACGCGAAAGCGGAACCGCCTTTACATACTGGAATGAAGTAATAAACCTATTGAAAGAACGACAAACAACACAAAGTTACACGCGATGGACACTACACAAACTTCACACTAAGAGGGTGAGCAAAATAATTGCAAATCGAATATCCGATCCGATCTAAATTGAATTTCGATATTTTTTATTTTTATTTTTTGGATTTAGTTCGAGTCAATTCAAATTTTTTGGCAAATTTTGATTTTTTGTTTGGTTCGTAAAAACAAAATAAAGGTATAAATTTCTATTTAATTATTATATTATATAATTATTTTGCTTAAAAATAAAATATATTTTTCTTAATATATTTAGATTTTATATAAATTCTAATTGATTTTTTATTTGGTTGACACAATATAATTTGTGTTAATTGTAAAAAAAATAATTTTTTATTCGGATTGGTCTTCATAATTCCAATTTTTGGGTTTAGATTTTCAGATAATTCAGTTTGGTTTGGTTCTGATTATTGGTGCTTTCATTGAGAGCCCTAACAGCTCGAAGTGGTGGTCGGGAAAAGAACTTGTCGTGGCCAACGAGTACGTTTGAAGCCGACGCGGAATGGTGGTCGGGCGAAGAATTCGTTGTGACCAAGGAGAACTAGGTGTGGTGGCCATAGAGTGATTACCTGGCAAAGAACTAGCCGTGACTAACGTGGTCATCACCGACAAGTACGTTGGCCTTTAAAGGAGGGTCGAATGTTTTAGATTCAATTAGACCTGCCCAAGGTTTACCGAACCGGCGGTTAAAACCAAAACCGTAACCGCCGGTTACGTTCCGAATCAAAACTGTGAGAATTTATCCGAACCAAAACCATCGATTTTTGAACCGTGGTTCGGTTCAGGTTAAAATATTTTCGAACCGAAACGTGCCGAAACTGCAAAAATCCGCCTGAAAATTGTGAAACCAAGCCGGAACCGAAAAAACAGGCGGTTCGAAACCGTGACCGAAACCGGCGGTTTTGGAACCGGAACCGGAACCGCGAAACACCCTCGCGGTTCGGTTCCGGTTCGAAAATTTTTCAAAACCGGAACCGCCGGTTCTGAACCGTAACCGCCGCTTCCAGAACCGTGAGTACCTCTAGATTCAATGTCTCACATCGATTGTAGGAACAACTGGTGTGGCGTATATAGGCTAAATGAGCTCTTTTCCTAATTGGCTAATCTTTTGGAATGAGTTCTTCGATTTAATGTTTATAACTTCGTCCTATAATTGAGATGCAAAATTAACAAAAAATTATTGATACAAACTAACGTCGTAGCTCCCAAGGACTGTAGTCGTAGATGGGGAGGATAGGTATAACCCTATCAATGGTGGGTGTGGGCCCATTCAGCCTCTTAAGATGATAATAAAGAGAAGTTCTTCTTCAATGGGTGGAAATAAACAAAACGTACAAGTTAGAAAGATTAATTCTAGGAATATATTTAGAGGGAGAGTTTTCCATTTTCGTGGAAAATCAAAGTTGGAAGCTTGCAAGCATGCTTCATCAAAGTCAAAAAAAGAGAGATGTTCAATTACTGCAAAACGTGATTAAAGTGAATTTGAACAAAGATATGAATATGATCATGTATTCATGTTTAGGTTAGCGGATTGATCGTAATAAAACCATTCCTGGTATTTAAATCTGTGGGTTCAATAGTTTTGACTTGTCAACTTTTTTATTAAATAGTCATTTATTTAATTTGTCTTAATTAGGTTAATTTTTATTGAAAAAATTTAGATGAGTAATAAACAAATTTTAATTATTAACAATTAGGGAGATAGTAAGAGCACACTTCTTCCTCTGAGACCCCGTCTCTTTGTCTTCCCAATCAGGGGAGTCATCTGCTTGATTCTCGATGATCATGTTGTGCAATATAATTATAAATTATAACGCGCGCATTCATGATGTTGTCAAGAACGTACTCGTTTCACGTCCTTCAGCGAAAACTCTTGTTTTTCGGCAAAACGGGCTCTTTTGGCTAAGTTGGGTACGAAATGGCCTTCATGAAAGATGGAAATATCGTATCAACCATTCATGACCCCTAATTTCCGCGGAGTGCAAGTACTCGTCGAATGCCAGTAGCGAGTTGTCGATTCGCTAATGTGCATTTCTTCGGCCTCAAAAGCCCTTACCGCATGTTCTTGTCCAACTTTGGTAGAAGAACTTCTCACAAGACAGACAATGCATCCACACAAAAATATTAAGTGCATATTTTTCAAAAAACATAATACTGTATTATTTTTTAAGTAAAATAGTACCAGTAAATGCTACAAGAGACCCACATAGTGTGAAACCGAGAGATGGAAAGCGGCGAATTTGTGACTTTAAGGAATTTCGTTAAGGTTTTAAAAAAAAGAATTTAGAATACTAATATTAAATGCATCTAATCAAACTCATCATCACATAATACCACAACCAGATACAAACTCCCCACCTGCATGCTTATAGGAAACTTCCCACGTAAATAGTAGTAGTAATATAAATGAACATTATCATTACTGCATATGTTAATTTGTGAAATTATCTTTTCGAAAATTAGGAAAATATTTGAAGTGTCACCTACTGCAGAAGAATTGAAAATATAGTCAAATAACCAGGGACGGAGCTAGAAAATTTTAGTAACAGGAACAAAAATACACATGAAGATAATTTAAACATTCAAGAAGGGGCAATTAATAGAAGATTAATACAAAAAATGTTATAGCAACTTATATTTATATACATGTAGTTAAATATGAGCAGGGGCATTTGCCCCATCTAGCAATAAGCTAAATCCGTCCCTGCAAATAACCAATCACACATATTTAGTCATAAACGTTAGGACATTCGCAACTGCGTACTCAAGGGGTAATTGATCACGCAGTCCTCACGCACCATTGCAGGGAGTTGAATATACAAAGATTGCACACATGTGCATGCTTGAGCACGCTAAATATATCCACTCCTCAATTTTAAGTTTCTTTTTTAATTATATAATTTTTTTTATTTTTTAAAATTATACAGTTGTCATTGTTTGAATGAAATTTAAGTATTTTGTATTTATTCTTAAATCAATATAACTTAAAGTTATAATTAAGAAAATTATAAATTTAAAATGTGAAAAGTACGTGAATAGTGTACGCGTTCAGTTAACACCTTGATACTCAAGGATAGTTGGGAATGTTCAATTAACACCTTGATACTCAAGGATTGTGCAATTTACTTCGTTGTTTCCCAATTTTCTCTCTTTCTCAAAATTCTTTAAATCATTAATTAAGTATAGTATATTCTACTATTCAAATAAGACAATGCATTTATGTATGCTAATGCTAAATATGAACATAAACGAAAAACTTTCGAAAACTTTGAACGCCCAATTAATACTTTCTAAAACCAAATTAAATAGCACACGTTTATGATTAAATTAAAAGCCAGAAATTGAAAGATATTTGGTGTGACCAACTAATAGTTTTTTAATAAATGTTATCAATAACCATGTGTATTATGGAAACTAAATACACCTAATTTATGGAAGATTTCATCAATTTATTGACCTTTATTTCTTTTATTTGAAATTTTTCATGCATATAAATTTTATTTCTTATCGCTAACATCCAAAATCAAGCGGAGACACGTTATGTCATGAACAGAAAAGGTGAAAACACATGAAAGTTCCATGAAGATTTAATTATTAGTTTCTGTTCATTCGAAATCATTGTTCTCCATGAAATTCACACAATAATATCGAGTAATTCACACATGAAATTCAATTGCACCGGATCTTTATTTTTTTTTATTACCATTCACACAATAATTAATGTTGAGTAATAATTCTTATAATTTTTTCAAAAAAACGGGTACATTAATTTTTATAAGTAAAATGGTATTAGTTCACACAATTCAGACCCACACAATATATCAAATGGTCGCATATTGGAAGCGGCCATGTTGTGAATTAAGGAATATTTAGTATGGCCTTAAAAAAGAAAATCAACATTAATTTTAGAATAATAAGATTCAACGCAAGTTGTCACTTGTCACGACTATTGAGTTAGATACAACTTAGATAGATTTGTCTTCACCTGATAGAACCACAGCCAGACAGGAAACTTCCCACGAATGAATAATTGTTGACTTCATGTGATTTCTTTTATCGTATTTCCTTAATTTTGTCTTCCATAATTATTAATTAATTAAACGAACATCATCATTACATACATATATATGTATAAATTAGTGGAAATCTATTTTGGAGAGTATGAAAAGATTTGAGTTGAAAATATAGTTGATGATAAAAAACATAATCCAATTAAACATAATTACTCCAATACTTAATGCTAATTAGTACATCAATCCCCAACCAACTACTTTTTTCTTAGCAAGAACATTATTAATCAAGTTGCTTATTAGTAATATATTGCTTCCTCCATATGTCAAACAACCAGTCAAGCAACATGCGTGTTTCTGAATCATCTGAGGGTTCGAATTCCGTTTCCATATCCGAATTGATTCCATTTTCCACTGCTGAATTCTGCTGGTTATGATCAGTTGTTATCACAGCCTCATCAGTATTGGGAGGGAGGTAGAGCGTCGCCGAAGGCCGCCCATCAAACGCCCTCCGGAAATTGGATTTCGTGTAAATTCGGCACAAGCTGAGTTCTTCCTTCAACTACATATGCATAATGCATCACAACTTAAAGTTATCAAATACTAGTATACTAGAAACCCTATGCTCAAATCGAAGCTGATACAGGCCAAACAGAGAACTCATCAGCCCAAAAGACTAGCCTGTTGAAAGAGCCTATTTAGTTTATATAGGCTACACCAGTTGTTCTCACAACAGATGTGAGAATTGAGTCCGTAACAGAAACCCCAGTCAATTGAATTGTAGTAATTGTAGTACTAAATTAAATTAAATTTGAATTGCAGTAATTGTAGTAAACATACTATCATTTGTTAACTACGATAAAGAAAAGAAAACCTAGAAACAGACCTGAGGATTAGGAGACTGATCATAGACTTTATACTCATTCATTTTCCACGTAGTTTTCGATCCGTGTGGAGCTCGGCCAACGTAGAAAACCATGGTCTTTCTCCTTCCAATTTGAAGATTTTGAGAGGTCAAAATATCACAGGGAGTGCCAGTAGATTTCCAGTATCCGGTCTCAGTAAGGCGATTAGGTCTACCACCGCGGGCTTCCCTTTCTTGCATTGCGGTGAAGAAGAACCATTGCTCTTTGTCGCCACGGCACAATTCTCCGGCTAATTCTGCATCATTTTAACAACAAATAAAATTGAGATGCAAAATCAAAATGTTAGATTAACAAAAAAACAATTGATATAAACTAACGTGGAAGCTCCCAAGGACTGTAATCGTAGATGTGAAGGAGTGGAATAACCCTATCAATGGAGGGTGTGGGCCCATTAAGCTTCTTAGGAAGATAATAAGAGAGAAGTTCTTCCTCAGTCGGAAAGAACCTAAAACCTACTAAAACTTCTTCATCACCCATATTAATTATATTAATTCCTTTTATATTTAATTATAAGTGGAAATAAACAAAAAGATAAAGATCATACAAGTTAAAAGCCTAATTCTTTGGCTGTATTCATAGAGAGGTTTCCATTTTCTGCATGAAGAATTAAACCTGGCCTAGTCGTGATCACATTTATAATGGAAAATAGTTTTCTATAACTCCCATTTGAGGAGTGTTGTTCAAATTACGGCATAACGTTTTCAGAGTTATGGAAAGTGGCTTGAGCTAAATCTTGTTTTTTCTTAATTTAATTTTATTCTAGTATTTATCAACTCACTATACTCAACCCAATTTTTTTTTTTTAGCACAGGTGTACCGAACCCACTATTGGCGAAATCCGACTAATCCCGCTCAATCGGGTTTGAGGATTAAGGCCAAGATTTCCCAGTTAGTGGCGGGATTTGAACCCCTTGAGATCACCACAGCTCCGAACTGCCAACTGCGCTCACGAACTTAATTTTATGTACTCTAGTCTCCAAGAAAGTACATACTGTAAGTGGCCATGTCGTGACTTAAAAGAATAATGCATAGATTCAAAGCATTCATCTATAGCGGTCAGTGTGTCACGACTAGGGACGTTCCACAAAATCATTTTTAGGGGGCGGAAAATATATAGGGAAATTGATTAAAACAAATCAATTTTCTAATATGTTATATACACTCAAATCAAATTTATATTGTGTTATATAATTCATGAATGTGAGGAAATTTGAAGTGGTCATTTGCCCCTCCTAGACCCTAGTGATACATCTGGTGTTGTAGTGAATTCTAAGGAACACTACACGAATTCATAGAGCCAATTAACAAATAAATTAAATTTTGAGAATGCGCGATTTTAAAAAAGAAAAAGAAACTTTTGCTACTTTTGCTTCATTCCTCAATTCCCATTCTTTAGTACCATCAGAATTACTAAAATCTATGGTTTTATCTTAGACCAAGCCTAAGTCTGCGGGCCGGACCGCACCTGGGTCCCGGCCTGCAGCCCGCAGTCCATCGCATTGGAGGGAGCAAAATCGCGGCTTGGGCCGAGCCCAGGTCCTGCCCGGCGTAGCGTTGGAGGAGCATGGGCCGTGCCCCAACGAGTCCCAGCCCGGCGTTGGAGGGCCTTGGGCCGGACTGCAAGCCCCAACCTTTTTTTTTTTGAATTTTTTGCCTATTTATATCTCATTTCTTCAACATTCTTCCACTAATTTCTCCATTTCTATCCTTTAAATTATTTCAATAATTTCTAAGACTTGTAATTTTTTACTTTTTATCTTTTTATCTAGGATTTGTAATTTTCATTTTCTAGGACTTGTAAAAAAAATTTCATCTGAACAATGAATTTTTCATGTTTTAATTGTTCAACATGTTCTATTTTACGAGTGAAATATGTTGTAGTTGTGAATAGTGTAATTTAATAGTTGTAGCCTGAATGAGGCCTGGATGGGGCCTGCAGGGTTGGAGAAGTTGTGGCCTGTGACTGAAATAGGGGAATGATGACGTGAATGAGACTGAATCCGGGCCGGGGTTGTGGATGCCCTTAGAAAGTTCAGAATTTTTGTGTTTTTGTAAAAATCATGTCAAGTTTAATTTTCATGTTATATTTTTTCAGTTTTCATGTATGATTTTCTGAAAATTGCAAGAAATTGTGTTAGGTGTGATTTTAATCTTCGTTTTTGTATAAAATATTGGAGTAATTTTTTTTTTTCGATTTTCATGTTTGGTGATATCAATAGAAATGACGTCATAAATTTATAAATGGATTAGAAAATAGATATACATGTATTACATACACTGTGTAGAGTGTTATTGCATGTGATGTTAAGCCTAATTATAAATTGGCCAAAATTGTCCTCCATTGCTTAAGGACATCTAGTGCTAATATTTTAATTTGAAGACCGCAAATGAGTAACTATCAAAATATAAGAATTAAATTTGTAGTTCTCTCTTTAATTTTATAGAGGCAAATCTCTCACAACGAATATGAATGAAATTACTTTTACCCCAAAAAGAGGTCACCAAAATATTTATACGATGATTTTAGTTAATAATACTTAATAAATACTATAAATAGTAGTAGTATTTTAACAATTGGCTTTTTCATGAGTTACCTTTATCACAAAAAAAAAAGAGTAAAATCAACAGGTAATACTCCCTCTGTCTCATGTTACTTGAGGCGTTTCTTTTCGGCACTGAATTTAAGAAAGTTGTGTTTAGTGAGTTAAATAAAGTAGAGGAAGGAATAATTAAAGTAAGGGAAAGAAGAGAGAGTAAAGTAAAAGAAAGAATAAAGTATGTGTGATTAGATATTTTGTTTTTAGCCAAAAAAGAGAAATGACTCAAGTAACTAATTGGGACAACCAAAAAAGAAATACAACTCAAGTAACTTGGGACGGAAGGAGTATTAGATTATTCTCAAATTTTGTGTGAACCGCATTTTCTAAAACCTCATATCTCTACTCACACCACAACATAATTTTAATTGATCATTTTTAATTATTAACAATTATATTTATTTTTATTTTCAAAAAATAAATAATTAGAATATCTAAAATTACATTAATTAAAAAATTGCATAAATTAAATTTTCTACAAATTATACTAATTATACACCAAAATACATAATTTAAATTTCTAAATTTTTTATTACAGAAATCATTTTCAAGTAGGAGTACTAAATTTTTCCCCATCGATTTGGCCCTCTCCTCCACAACGTGCACCCTACTCAGTGCCAGACCGCACCTATTCGACCATGATCTTCAACCCCACCGCACCATGTGCTGCACCTCTATACCTGCAACGCTTGTGCCTTAAGCCACACTGTAACGCCCCGTTTTTTTTTAACCCTAATTTTTGTGACGTGGAAATTTTTGCATTAAATGCTTTTAATGCTATGATTATGTGGAATTAAATGATGAATGATTTATTGCAATATTCTTTGTGACCTAATTGCGATATTGAGTTGAGTTTGAGTTGAATAGTCAAACTTGTTGAATACGTGACGTGGCTATTGAATAGTCAATATTGTGGAAAATATGACGTGGCCGTGGAATGGTCAAAGTCGTTGAAAAATGTGAAGTGGAGGTGAAATTCGAATATGTGGATATTTTAACGTGGGGAGAAATAATAATTGTGGTGAATTATTTTCCTAAGGGATGAGTGAGAATTTAATAGGAGCATTATTTAATTATATGGAATTTTCGACCCCTCCTATTTATTGGAGAAGAAATCCTATTTTTCTTGGATTTAATTATTGCTTGGGATAATTATCCGAATTAAATCCAAAGTCCGAATATTCCTATTTGATTGATGAAATTTTCGGCCCCTATCATTGTTTCATGGAGATTTTCGAAAATCTCTTATTATGGGAGAAGGGATTATTTTTATTATATTATTTGATTCCTTGTTTATTCTCTTCCATAAATAAATTCAAATATCCTAGTATATCTTGCAAAATCTAAGAAGATCTTATCATATCCTAATTTAATTAGGATTATTATTAAATCCCTTTTGAAGAAGTCAACTACACGCCACTTTCCTTATATTTTGGGAGATTTATTATTATTTTCTTGCTCCGTGATATTTTATTCTACTCCGTGAAATATTCAAATTAAATCATAGGCTAATTAAATAGCCTAAGAAATTCGAAATCCTTTTTTTTCCTCAACCATTTTAACGCCACTTCTTCCACCAAATCCTCTCCAAATCTTAATTTATTTAATTAGTGGAGTATATCTTGCACTCTATAAATATAAGAGGGAGAATCAAAACCCTAGCATCATAAAAACCGCCCCCTCTCTCCCTCTCTCTCGCCGATCTCTCTCCCCTCTCTCTCTCAAATTTTTCTCCTACTTTCTCCATTAATTCTTCATCTTTTGGAGAAGAATTGAAGCTGCAATTCAAGATTTTGTTGAAGAATCAAGATCGTACTTGTTTCCTACCGATTGTTCTATTGAAAAGGTATTTTTATTTTGATCTCCTCTTCTTCGACCGATCAAAAGGTATTTTTATTTTGATCTCCTCTTCTTCGACCGATCAATCGGTGTTCTTGAGTCCACATGCATTTAGATCGAGTGAAGGGGGAAATTAATCGGTGAATTTTGATGCATGTGTGGGTGTGTGACCTTGTGTGTGTGTGTGTGTGCACGCCTCGGTATGCGTGCACACGTGTGTTGTGTGTGTGTGCGTGTGTTGTGTGTGGGAAACACTCATGCGTGACACGATTTGATGATAAATCCGGAATTTTTGTGTGAATAAAAAACGATATGATAATCGTACTTTGATTTTGATTGGTGATATTGAAAATAATCGATGGGAAAAGGGAAACTTGAGATTATGCATGATTTTGATCCATGATTGAGACTTATTTGAAATATATGAACTAAAGGTGATAGTTCGCGTTCCCGGTGTGATAACAAGAAGAAGTGCGTTTTTGAACTCGAAGGAAATCGAGGTGGGCTTTATTCTTAAACTCTCTCTTATGTTGCAAACTTATGATGTTGGAGAAATAAGGGTGGATTAAATTGTTATGCCATGCCTATTAATTATTTTGGATATTGTGTGTGCCTGATGCCTAGATTGTGAGTACGCTCCATTAGACTAAAGGGCTATATAAACGAATTCGGGTCTGAGTAGGGCCGCAAACCCTATCAGGCTAGTGTACACTGGAGATCGGGAGCCGTCCTTGCTAGTCGGCCGGTCTCGTGGGCGAAAGTGTGGCCACACTTCGTCGCACCATATGAAATGATAATTGATGAGAAAATGGGAGGTATTATTTGACTGGCCAGTCCATGATATATTTTGTGATACTCGATGCTTATCTTTAAATAAATGCAAAACTTCGAGTTCACTATGGTAAGGGTGGCATAACTATAAAATGTTTTGGCATGAGTCCACTGAATATGTTTAAAATACTCAGCCCTGCATGTGTTTTCCCTATGTGCAGGTTGAGCGGCGACGGGCGGTCGGTGGTGTTGAGATGGTTGAATCGAATAATATGGATGGTTGGGATTTTGAGTATAGTCGTGTCTTCATACATGGCTTCGTTTTCTCTTGAAATGCTTCCACTGAATGTTTTGAAACTTATTATCTTTGGTTGGTTTGAACCTATTGGAATATTGGGAAATTATTGCGTTTTGTTGGAGCTACAATAAACCTTTGATTTTTGAGCTTAGCCTATGCTATCTATTAAATCTTGATCTTCGTGTTTAAAGCCGTCGACTTGTTGCGTTGATCTTCATTAAACACTTGGTCAAATCTCTTTAAATGAAACTCTAGTCTACATTTCTTGTTGCCTTAAGTTCGCCTAGTTAACAGTCGTCGTATTTATTATACCCTAGAAATGTCGGGCTGTTACACACACCCTTCTGCTGCCCGGTTGTAAATACCCTTAGCCATTTTATGTATATAAACTTTATTTTAATACAATTATATATATAGCATTTATTATGGAAATTGGAAAATATTATGTTTTGTACCCTACTTTTGAATTTATTAATCGTAATCGTGTCAAATAAAATTGACATTACATTTAAAAATAAGTATATATCTAATAATGTACTCGTCATAATTTTCTTCACAATAAGTGCAAAAATTTTAACTAAAGCTAACAAATGTTAAAAAATTAACAAAATAAAAATGATAGATGGAGTGGGACACAAAATATAACTATGAAATTTGAAGTCCCTTCATTCATAACTAATTTGACACTTAACACAATTTACTAACATCTGATGGTACATATCCACTCCAAACAATCCTCAAAATAAAAACATGAAACTTGATGATAATAAGCACAACAATCCCCAAGCAACTAATTTGTTGCTACTAATTAAGTAGCTTATTATATTATAAGTAGTAATACATGTTATATGTGAGCAGAATTGCAGAATTTCATATGTCAAACAAGTCAAGCAACATGCGTATTTCCGAATCATCTAACGGTTCAAATTCGGTTTCCATATCAAAATTGAGATCATTTTCCATTGCTGAATTATGCTGATTGTTATCAGTTGTTATCACTGCAGCCTCATCAGTTGTGTGACTCGTCGCTGCTGGCCGCCTACCATACGCCCTCGGGCAATAGGATCCGGTGTAAATTCGGCACAAGCTGAGTTCTTCCTTCAGCTGTGCATCACATGTTACACTTACATTAGCATTTGAATACTAGTGAGTAATAAATTTGAATATTTTCAACTTTGTCATTTTGTTACCTTCAAAAAAAGAAAAGAAAACCTAGAAACAGACCTGAGGATTAGGAGACTGATCATAGACTTTATACTCATTCATTTTCCAGCTAGTTTTCAAACCATGGGGAGCCCGGCCAACGTAGAAAACCATGGTCCTTCTCCTTCCAATTAGAAGATTTTGTGAGGTGAAAATGTCACAAGGAGAGCCGGTCGCTTTCCAGTATCCGGCCTCAGTAAGGCGATTAGGCCTTCCTCCGCGGGCTTCCCTTTCTTGCATCGCGGTGAAGAAGAACCATTCCTCTCTATCTCCACCACCACACAATTCTCCGGCCAATTCTGCTTCATTTTAACAACACACAATAAACAGCAGTAGAAAATTATCAAAATCTTAGATTAATAAAAAAGAATTGATATAAACTAACGTGGTAGCTCCCAAGGACTATAGTCATAGATGGGGAGAAGTGGTATAACCCTATCAATGGTGGGTGTGGGCCCATTCAGCTTCTTAGGAAGATAATAAGATAGTAATTCTTCCTCAGTAGGTGAAAACCTAAAGCCTACTAGCACTTCTTCATCACCCATTTTAGTTCTTTATTTATTTAAGTATAAAAGCCTAATTCTTGGGGTGTATTTATAGGGAGAGGTTTAATTCAATTTTGTGCATGAGGAAACCCTAATGTGTAACCGTAATTTCGTTTCCCTCATATAAGTCAAAAAAGAGAGATGTTATGGAAAATAATGCATAACGTTATTGACGTGATGGAATATGATCATATTTTTGTTACCGGCTATAATCATAATAATACCATTAGTGGTATTACTATAAAACTGTGGGTTCAATAGTTTTGACTTGTCAACTTTTTTTTTAAACAGTCATTTCCTTTGTGTTTCTTCCTACTTTGTTTTATTTGTATAACTCTTTTATGCAAAATCACATTCTAGTTTGCCATTTTGGTCCGCGATTAAAATTTTTGGATCATTTGTACTAATAAAGGTTAAAAGACATTGCATTCCACTAACTTGATTTATTCATATTTTATAACTATAAAACTAGCCACTATCTTTTCCGCCCACTTTCCTTTAATAGTATTTCTTAAAATTATAGGAGTAACTAATATTTCCACTCACTTGCCAGAAATAAAATTACAGCTACTCTTGCAACAAATTAAATAGACGACATTCTAGGGACTGTTCAGTTTGCTAGATTAAATCTCGAGATCATTTAATATGTTTTATATGCCGTTAATGAGATTGCATCTCATAACTTAATCCTAGATAGATAATTATGTGATAATTAGTCATAGAATCACCCCTGCAACTAAAATAATCTCATAATTTAATCCTAGATAGATTGTCATATGATAATTAGTCATCGCAACTGAACGACACTCTAATGTAACGGAAAATAATCTCCAACAACAAATGGGCTAACCCCAAAAATAAGTTGATCTATATTCTATAACCTTAATCAACTTATTAGTATTTGAATGACAATCTTAATAAAAAATTAACTTAATTATACTTCGTCATTTTGAACATAGCTTTCAAGTTTGATGTGGTTCCATAGAAGATGCTGAAAATGACTTGAAAATCGGAGTTAAAAGCAAAACGAAAACTAATCTTACGATGGGTTACCTCTCATCAAGCGCTAATTTACCATCTTGACGTCCTTTTTCAGCTTGTCGGAATTTGGGTTGTGTGATAATGTGATTCCCAAAGTCTTCATAACTGCAAATGGTTCTAACTTACCAACTATTTTCTGCCACCAATTATACTTAATTTTCGGACTAAGTCTTAAGTACGTATATTTCCTCTTCATCTTCCTCTGCAAGCAGTATATTTATGACACATAGTTCGTCTCCTCTTCTATGGTGGTGCCATGGTTTTATTGTGTCGTTTTCCTAAAAATCTTGCACTGCTCCATTCCCTTCTTGTTCATATCTTGCTAGGGTATATATGTCCATGTCGGGTTTCGTGTCTTATCAATTAAAGCATGATATAACATGATTACAATTTTATCACGATTTAAATCAAAATAATAAAATTAAAGTATAATATTTTTTAAAATAATGAAAATAATATTATTATTTCTTAATAGCTTACCCAACCCAACCCGCCGGGTTCTTATTAGGCTGATCTGATAAGAACCCGACCCATTAACTTCGTGCGTGTTCGTGTCACGTCGGAAATTGTCAGTCCTATTTTTTCCCCTTCTCCAATTGAGCATATGATAATGAATTGATCGAGGTCCCTATGTTTGACTATAATCTGCTTTTGGATGATTTGTGGCTCGTACAGTGTTCCACTACAGATGCGTGCACACCCCGTGGCTCGTGCTTCTCTCCCTTCCGTTAAGGATGCTCCAAATTTGAAAATAAGCTTAATTAAACACCCCACAATCAAGTGTAGACTTTTAGTGAAGCACATGGCCGGGATCCTTGTCATGAATAGGGAAATCACATGAAATTAGTGACATGATGTTAAGTTCCTTATACTGCCAAATAAGGTTTAATTATAAGTTTTTCTTCACCAATAAAGTTCGAAATCTATGCTCTCCGTGCATTGTGAAATTCAGTTGGACCAGATTTATTTTGGTCACCATTCACACAAAAATATCGAGTGATTCGTATATAATTTTTTTAAATGGGGACATTAATATTTATAGGTAAAATGGTAGTATGTGTTATTTTACAAAATTAGAACTTAATCTTATCACCGCCTACATAAACCCACACAATATGAAAGGGCCAGAGGTAAAGCGGCCATGTAGCGACTTAAGGAATATTTAGTATGGCCTTTATAAAGAAAAATCAAGATATTACTTTAGAATAATAAGAGTCAATGCAAGCAACTTGCCAAGACTAAGACATTAATATTGTCTTGTCTTCACTAAATAGAGCCACTACCACATAGAAACTCCCCACACTGCATGCTTATGTTGTAATTAAAGTGAACATCATCATTGCATAGTTAAAAATAATGGAAATCACTTGGAAAATAGGAAAAGATTTGAAGTTGGAAAGTAGTACTTCAAGATTTGGAGTGTCTCCTACTGCAAAGGAATTGAAACTAGGGTCAACAAATTAGCAGTAATTGAAACTAGGGTCAACAAATTAACGAATCATATTGAGTAGTACTTCCTCCGTCCGCGAATAGGAGTCTCATTCATCTCCGGCACAGGTTTTAATAAATGTTGAAAAAAGTGGGTGGAAGAAAGTTAGTGGAAAATGGGTCCCACTTATTTATATTGGTTTTAAATGATATATGGATAGAATGAGTTGGTGGAATGTGGGGTCTTTTTACCATTTAAGGTAATTATAAACCGGGACTCCTATTCGCGGACGAACCAAAATGGAAAAACGGACTCCTATTTGTGGACGGAGGGAGTACTGTGTGACAATGGTAACTAAGTCTAACGTTCCACTGACTCACTTTACTCATATTTTATTAAAAAATCAATATAAAAAAGTGGACTGCATACTCTACTAACTTTTCCAACACACTATTCTTTAGATTTCGTAAAATTCATGCTCGCACCAAATGTGACTCCTATTGTGTAAAAAATAAGAAAATATGTGTATAGTAAGTGTGCAACTTATGAGTATGGCTGACAATTTTTTACACGATTCGAGCACGAACGGTATTAGGGATTGTATCAAGTGTTATTGTGTTTGCCTGTTTATCGGATGACCAAATATGCACACAATCATTTTAGGTCGAATTCAGGTAAATCTTTAAAATTTAATATTATTTTTATTCTATACTCCCTCCATCCGCGAATAGGAGTCCCGTTTTTTCATTTTAGTTTGTCCGCGAATAGGAGTCCCGATTCACTTTTACCATAAATGGTAGTAGGGTCTCACCTTCCACTAACTCATTCCACTCACATTTCATTTAAAATTAATATATACAAGTGGGACCACTATTCCACTAACTTTTTTTCAATCCACTTTTCTTAAAACTCGTGCCGCCCATGAATGGGACTTCTAATGGCGGACGGAGGGAGTATTTTTTAGTAGTATTATTTTATCAGAGTCGGAATCTAGTTTATACTAGTATCACCCACGTGCGATGTACGACCCATTTTCTTTTATTTAAAAAAATTTTATACTGTAAAATAATTTTATAAATTCATAAAATTATCATTGTATAAAATCTGAAATCATAAATATATAAAATAAAAAATAATTATTAAAAAATATAAAATCAAACAAAGAAAAAAAAATAACACATATACCGAATGAGAAACAATATTATTATTTCAAGTTTTAGAATCACAATTTATACCATAGCAATTTAGTGTACCAATAAAACTCATATAACCAAATAAGTTTATAAACTAAAAAATTTCACACAAATCACGTATCATTTAAATCACTTTTAGATCTATATTACAAAAGATCAATCACAAACACATGTCAACAAAATTAATGTATAAATATATATTAGAAGATAGTCAAATCGATCAAAATCATCAACAAAAATACAGCAAAATAGCATGGAATATACAACCGATATCAATATGCAAGCATTTAACCGGAAAAAAAAAACGGGTTGCATACCCTAATAGTATACCCTGCATCGCCTACTTCCCGTGTAGCTGCTACCACCCATACCATGTCCATAAAAGACAAATGAATAAGAGCTGCCACCAACCTAATATTCATATAGAGCACACTACATGAAAAAATTTTACATTCGACACTTCACAATAGTACATGAAGAAAAGGAAAAAAAATCACATAATTAAGCTCGACACTTCAAAACAAACATCACTTACTATAAAGACCTGCAAGGAGAACAACATAAACAGCACGATTGATGGTCAACCATGATCAACCATTAAGAGTAGCGGTATTAAAAGAAAAAATAAGGTAAACAGAGCAGAAAAGCATACGCAGTTCACAGTACACACATGCAATTATTAAAGTGATAAAAATAAGAATAAAAAATTCCATCTTCGAAATAATCCCGCCAGTGCAAAGTCAGAACAAAAATGTGTATATAAATACGAACGCTCAAAAATCAATAAAACAAAAGGAATATAATGATGTACTTCTTCTTAGAAACCATGTAGCCGAAGCAGCGGCAAGCGAATAGGTTAGTGAGAAAGTGGCAATGAATGTCATTAGTGGGTAGTTAATCATGAAAAAAAATGAAGAGTCATAGTATTAATATTTCATTTAGGTTACATGACACGATATTTAAATTTAATAATATAATAAGTATATTTAAAAAATCTTTTTATACTATTAATGGCATTCATGTAATTATTCTCAAAACTCTCCTTTTATATATTTATAGATAGACTTCGAATACACGACCGTTGAAAATCATATGTGATAAAAAAAATAAAACAAATAAACATATATTTGTGTTATGCCCACTGGCGGAACTACTGTGTTGGGGGAGGCTTTAGCCCCTAATGAAATCACTTTTTTTTAACTTTTTTCTGTTATAAAGTTTTAAAATCTATTTATTTTTCACGCACATTATTATATAAAAGCCTCTATTAATAATGATTCCTCTGTCTCAAATTACTTGAGTCATATTCCATTTTATATTGTCCCAAATTACTTGAATCATTTCTTTTTTTTGCCTAAAAACAAAACATCTAATGTCACCTGCTTTATTCTTTCTTTTACTTTACTCTCTCTTTTATCTCTTACTTTATTCGTCCATCTACTTTATTTAACTCATTAAACACAATTTTCTTAAATCTCGTGCCGAAAAGAAACGCCTCAAGTAGCATGGGATGGAGGGAGTATAAGATGCCTACAAATTTACTTTTTTAGGTAAATTTTAATAAGAGTAAAGGCCAAAATTGGTCCTGAACATATGTTCATTTTATGATTTTGGTCTTATACTTTATCTTTTGAATTTTTGCATCCTGGACATTTCAACTCGGATCACAATTGATCCTACACTAACAATTTCGTCAATTTTTAAACTGGTTTAACCCGATTTTTAAACGGTTTTAACCCGAATGAGACTGTTAAAACCATCAAAATCGGGTTAAAACCGTTTAAAAATTGATGGAATTGTTAGTGTAGGACCAATTGTGATCCGAGTTGAAATGTTCAGAATGCAGAAAATAAAGTGTAGGACCAAAATCGTAAAATGGGTATATGTTCAGGACCAGTTTGGGCCTTTACTCTCTAAAAAATTTAACCCCTACTTACGTTCATATCTGCGTCCACCACGGTTTGTGCCATATCACCTTTGCAATGCGCTTGAATATTCGTTTCATGATCGTGTGTTATCAAGTTCGTACTTGGATCCGCAAACTCGGCACCTTCTAACGTACCAGACCAATAATTTTTGTGTTTTATTGCAAGAATAAATTCGAATCGAATTATTATAAGTTGACGTCAATTGTAATTCACTGACATTAGAATCGTAGGTTTCAAATGAACTTGCAATTTTCCATCCCATAAATTGGAAATTTATGTATCAAACTTATGTAAACACATTTCAAGTCCATGCATGAATTATAGAACGTGTTTGGCTTGTGTTGTGTCTCTACTCTCTATCTTAGTTTTATCATCATCTTTTTAAAAATAGTAGATGAAAATTCTCTTAGAATCCTAAATTAAATAAAAATTAAAACCGGAGAGTAGAGAGAAAGGTGAGATCTCTTTTACTTTTATTAACTGGACTTTCAATTGGGTTTTAAATTGTTGAGCAAAAGAAATGGTCTGGGAATTTTAGACAAGTTTTGGGCCGGCTTTTACTATTGGCTTGGGCTGAGTTCTTTAATTGTTAAATTGGAGTTACATATGTAATTAAGATTATAATTTAATTAGAAATCGATGAGGCTAATTTGATGTATTGGTTATAGGGATAAATTCTATGATTTTCCGGGTCTAACAAACCTTTTTGAGCCAGGTGTGTAGAGAAAATCGCCAGCCCCAGGAAGAAGACAGAGATCGCCTGGTGGAGGAAGCTGGCAGGAAAAATAAGCTGAACAAGGAAGAGCGCTAGACAAAAGAGCTCTTCAAAAGGGCAAATTGGGCATTGCAAGAACAATCTAGAAGCTCTATCCATTATAAAAAGGAGCACGTAATCAACATGAAACATGACTTTTCCAGCTCCTAGCTTAGTTTTCCACTTTTTCTACACACTCACTTGAGGAAAATCGTAGGGGGGTTCTCATTTTCATCGGAAGTTTGGGTGCAACACCGTCTCTACGGAGGCGAAGAAACAATTGTCTTTATTTTTCTGTCTACTTTTGGTACTCGCCGAGCCCTCGCTGTTCGAGGCTCGGCCTTGTGTTGTTGCTATCGTTGGATATTTCGTGTTTTGCTATGGATATCACTGCTTCTGTTTCGTTTATCTTATCGTGTTGTTTTGGGTTTGATTTGCTGATTATTGTTGGTTGATCTGAGTTTGGAGTTGTTTTGCAAGAAATATGTTGTTGCTCGGTTGAATCTACGTAAACTTGTGAGGATTGGAGATGGAAATGATGTTTGGTTGTTGTGGATGGCTTGGATCCGAAGTGGATTAAGCGTCCTGTGAATGGATCTGCTTGTTTTCGCTTGATTTCGTTGTTTAAATTCTGCATTCTTGTTTTACCTCGTCTAGTAGTCGTAGATCTGCTTTAGTTCGAACTGTTCTTCATTTCTATCGGTTTAATTCCGTCTACTTTGCTTTGATCTTCGTTCTTACTCTGTTTTAACTGGTTGTTTCATGATAAATGTTGGAGAAGATGATGTCGCTGTTAGTTAGTCCTTTAGTTAGTTATTTTGCAGCTTTTCGATCGCACTCTACTTTTTCAGAAAATGGTCCCCACATTTAGTTGTTTTCCCAGGTCTAGGTTAATTCAGGAAATTGTTCGTTCGATCTAGTAATTGTCTCGCTCTATTTCGATTAATATGCATGTTTTTTATGTTTCTACCTAGATCTAGCTGTTACAGTAGAATATTTCAATTACCAAGTCTAGGAATTAAAGCTCAACCCCAAAATTGCGTGGCAGCAGCCAACAAAAAAATAGTTCCCTAGTCTTTGAACATGTTTACTTGCGCATTCATCTCTGTGGATTCGATCCCTACTTCCACGTACTAGTTTTCTTAATTAAAGCGGGTTGAGGGTTTTGAAGGGGGAGTTAAGGTAGTGATTGTGTGCCCAACGACGAGCAACTCAAGGTTCTCTGAGTTCCTAGACCCAGTGTCTAGCGGATTTCCTGGACCGAGGGTTTTCTTCATAAATTTTAGAACACTCTTTCGCTAACCATCATTAACTCTTAACAGACCAAGCCTCTTCAGTAATAAATCAGTATTTAAATAGTAGTAATAAATTGGATTGCAGTAATAAATGAGTTATAATTTTTTTTGACTTTTCAAATCATTATCTATTAATAATTTGACTCTCCTTTTATACATGTATAGACAGATGTAGGGGTGAGCAAAAAAACTGAAAATCGAATACCGAATCAAACCGAAATTTTGAAATTCGATTCGGTTTTTTCGATTTTCGGTTCGGTTCGGTTTTAAAAATACAAAAATTTCAGTTTTTCGGTTCAATTCGGTTCGGGCGATAAAAATAACCGAAAAACTAAATTATATTTTAAATATAATATTATATATATATTTATTCTATTAATTTAATATATTATTTCATATATATAATATATATCCTTTTAATATATTTTATATAATATGTATTATACATATTGTATTAATTTTATACTTTTATATATATTTATATTCTATTAGTAGGGATGTACTAAGATGACAATCCTCTTTATTGTAACACCATGCCACCATTTTAGGCCATTGAATCTGAAAATCGTGTGCTTGTCATGCTGCCACGTGTAAAAACACGGAGGGGTAAAATAGGAAATTTCTAATTTTACGTTACCAGATTGCAGTGCTGTTCATTGAATATTGCAGTCTTACCACAACAATATTGCAGTACCACGACTGCAATATCTAATATAGTAGACTGCAATATCTAATACAGTAGACTGCAAACCCGTGTTTTTTCACGAAACTTAATCCTAGGCGTCCATAGTAAGATCTAACGGACTATATTGGTGGTATGATGTTATTTTAACTATGGTGGCACCCTAGTGCACTCTATTAGTATATATAAATAAATTAGTTATATATATATATATATATATATATATATATATATTAATATAAACTATTTTTTTGGTTTTACGGTTTTTTTTTAAATTTCAGTTTTTCTGGTTTTTGAAGTTCGATTTTTGGTTTTTCGATTCAGTTTGGTTTGGAGTTTGAACTAAATTCGGCTTTTCGGATTTGGTTCGATTTTGGCAAAAAACCGAACCGAAACCCGAATACCCACCAATGGAAATTAACTCTCTTCGTTGCCGCAAACACCCAAAATCAAGTGGAGACACATGCAAGTGAGAGATCCATGTTGTGGAACAGGGAAAACACATGAAAGTTCCTTATAGTGAGTGCCAAGGAAGGTCTAATTATTAGTGGTTTTTCATCACCAATAATGTGAAAATAGTTGGACCGGATCTTTATTTTTATCACCATTCACACAATAATATTGTGAAATATATAATGTAATTCTTATATATAAAAAAAAGACGGTGACATTAATTTCCACAAGTAAAATGGTATGTGTTAGACCCACACAATATATGAAATATTGGAAAGCGGCCATGTTGTGAATTAAGGAATATTTAGTATGGACTTAAAAGAAAAAATCAGCATATTAATCAATTGTCACTTGTCACGACTATAGAGATAGATATATGCTCCATTTAATTAATAATACGAGATAAAAATCCCAAACTGCATTCTTTTAAGGAAATTTCCCTTGCATGAATAATCGTTGACTTCTTATAATTTCCTTTGTCGTTTTTCCTTTTGTAGTCTTCTTTCATTATTAATTAAACGAACATCATTATTGCATTATAAAGTTAGTGGAAATATATTTATGAAGAGTGCAAAAAGATTTTGAGTTTGAAAATATAATTAATTAACCAATCATATTCATGAGTCGGTGATATATACTAGGGCAATTAAATATATACTTTCTCCAAGGCAATTAAATATATACTTTCTATATCCCACTCAAGTTATTCACCTTTCATTTTTAGTTTGTCCAACTAAAATTGTCAATATTCTAAATTTGAAAATAAATCACTCTCTCAACTCTCCTCATTAATAATGTTCAACTACATTGTACTTTCTACTTATTTCATCTAACAACTCCTCCTAAAATCTCACTCCTCCTAAAATCTCATATGATTTAAGAATGAACATCTTGAGTGAGACAGAGAATAGTTAAATAGCCAAGTAGGTAGTGGGATCAGTCGACCCCTAAATCTTGCGTAGACAATAGACTATCAAACCTTAAACCGTGAAAGATCATTATATTGCAAGTCAACAAAGATACAATTTAATACTTCCTCCATCCCAAGTTTGTTGATAAATTTCTTTTGGACACAGGAGTTAAGATATTGATATTTAAAGTTTAAAGTGGAGAGTGATAAAGTAAGAGAGATAATAAAGTACTATAATTAGTCAATTATGTAATATTTAATTTTTACATATGTCATAGTCTGATGAAATTTTGAGAAAAATATCAAAGTTAAGATATAATTGATCATTTTTTAAAATAGGGAGATAGACCAGAATTTGACCGATCTTTATGTTTTTTTACCCTTAATATTGTATCCACTCTAAGCAATCTTCATATATAGTAAAAAAAAAAAACATGAAACTAGAGGAGAATCCAAACATAATGCAATCCAACACTTAATGAGATTTGCTAAAAGTAGAACAATAGAACATGCCACTCCAAACAAGACTCGCAAATTAAAACTTGAAACTAAATGATCATAACATAATCCAAACATAATTAATCCAACACTTATTAATAAGTACATCAATCCCCAACCAACCAACTAACTACTTTGTTCTTAGCAAGAACATTATTAATCAAGTTGCTTATTAGTAATATATTGCTTCCTTCATATGTCAAACAACCAGTCAAGCAACATGCGTGTTTCCGAATCATCTGAGGTTTCAAATTCTGTTTCCATATCTGAAACGAGTCCATTTTCCACAGCTGAATTCTGCTGATTATGATCAGTTGTTATCACAGCCTCATCAGTAATGGGAGGAAGGTAGAGCGCCGCCGATGGACGCCCAATAAACGCCCTCCGGAAATTGGATTTCGTGTAAATTCGACACAAGCTGAGTTCTTCCTTCAACTACATGTGCATCACAAGTTTTAAGAGTTACTATCAAATTATAGTACTCCATTATACATTAGAAAACCTATTCCCAAATTGAAACCCTAATAAACTTAAACAAACCCTAAACAATCTCTCCAAATTAAACCCTAAAAAAGAAAAGAAACCTGAGGATAATTAGTAGAATGATCATAGACTTTATACTCGTTCATTTTCCACATAGTTTTCGATCCATGGGGAGCTCGGCCCACGTAGAAAACCATGGTCTTTATCCTTCCAATTCGGAGATTTTGAGAGGTGAAAATATCACAAGGAGAGCCTGTAGATTTCCAGTATCCTGTCTCAGTAAGGCGATTAGGTCTTCCTCCGCGGGCTTCCCTTTCTTGCATCGCGGTGAAGAAGAACCATTGCTCTTTGTCTCCACGGCACAATTCTCCGGCTAATTCTGCATCATTTTAACACTACACAATAAGAACTTCATCCTATAATTAACATGCAAAATCAAAATGTTATATTAACAAAAAAACAATTGATATAAACTAACGTGGAAGCTCCCAAGGACTGTAATCGTAGATTTGAAGGAGTGGAATAACCCTGTCAATTAAGGGTGTGAGCCCATTTAGCTTCTTAGGAAGGTAATAAGTGAGAAGTTCTTCCTCAGTCGGAAAGAACCTAAAACCTACAAACACTTCTTCATCACCCATATTAATTATATTAGATCGTTATATATTTAAATAAAGATGTATATATATGTGTAAATAAACAAAAAGAAAAGGAGAATACAAGCTAAGCCTAATTCTTTGGCTATATTTATAGAGAGGTTTCCATTTTCTGCATGAAGAAACCCTAATCGAGATCACATTTAATAGTGGAAAATAGTTTCTTCTAAAACCCACATTTGAGAATGACATATGTTGTTCAAATTACGGCATAACGTATTCAAGGTGGTGGAAAGTGGCTTGAGCTAAATCGTGGGTTCAATTTGTCAACTTTTATTCAACGGTCATTAAAATTTTGTTTTGTCTAAATTTGTTTTACAGGTGTCACAACTGATGTCATAAGATTTTAAGATATGTTATTTTGTTTGTTAAGTGAAGAGATGAAATATATTATTGTTCGCTTTTCGTCTCGCTTTAAGTGAAGCATTTCTAATTCAGTATGCGTTTTTATCTAGTATTGTTTTGTGAATTAAGCATAAAAAGAAAAAAGTAAGAGAAAGAAAAAGTTGAAAAAGATTTCTTATTTTAAGAATTGTGTCATTTAAAGTGGGACAGGTCAAAAAGCAAAAATGTCACTTAGAGTAGGACAGCTGGAGTATATAAATATAACATTGTTTGTGTGACAAACTACAAAAAAAGAAAAGTGTTACATCTACATTGAGACATAGTTTGTCCCATAATAGATATCACATTTTATTTCTTTTTAGAAAAATTTCTTCCTCGCATTAATTTATAAACTTTGCTAATATTCGGTACCATCAATCAATAATAACATCTATTACGGGACGGATGGAGTACTATTTATGAAGTCACTATACTCAACCCCAATTTAAATTTAGGTATGAAAGTGCTTATGGAAAGCGGCTATATATGTTGTGACTTAAGGGATTTAAGTTTGGCCTTAAAAAAGAATGCATATATTCAATGCATTTATGTATCCATATTTGCCAGTATCACGACTAAGACATTAATATTTCTAGAAAAATCATCTTAGTTTATGGGGCGAAATTATAAGGGAAATTTAATAAAACAAATCAATTTTATAATAGTAGTATGTTATAAGTAGTATATATAATTATGATGACATATTTTTCATAGAAACCTATCTGGCATGTCGTTTAATCAACATATGTCAAGTGACCTCAAGAGATGCGACGCCAATAATGGGAATCCAAAATGGGCGGCAGAATTAATAAGCAATAATTAAGATGTTGTATTGTTCAATCAATAAATGATTTCTGAATTTCTCCACCGTCATATACGTTAAATGAAGAACACTGTTAAAGGGCCTAGTGGAAAGATGAAATAAAGTAATGCTACGAGATAGGAATAAAAGAATAAAAAAAAAAAAAGAATAAAGTAGAAGATACGTATAAGTGAATTATCCAAATTATAACTCCATATTTATGCATAACAAATTATTTTTAGACCATTGTATAATCAAACTTAAGGGTTGTAATTAAGCCACGTTGAAATATTAAATAATACGGAGTAAATTAATTCAAAACGGTAAAAGTAAGTTTACATCATTTCATGTGATTTATTGATCCATATTTTTTACCCCAGGTAATGATTATTATATCAAAATCATATACGTATTTCCTTACTTATTTTAAATTAGTCGAACGTAATATCTTAATTATTTTATTCACGTCGTTATAATTTCTCTATTACTATATTACAGCAGTGTTTCACTATGCAAGGACAAGTTTTCATTATAAAGGCGTATCGCTATATCTGATCAAGTTATTTCAACATGATTATCTTTACCATAATTATAATGATTTTGTCAATTATATATTGATGAATTATTCTTTTTGGCTGTTATATTTACATAATTATTTTATTCATCTCAACCATTAAATTAATTCTATTGATATATCTTTATAGAGGTTTCACTCCAAGTCATATAATTATTTATAATTGGATTTTTAAAATTTCTAATTGCAGTTATATCATTGTTCCATAATTTATAATGCTTTATGCACTTTTTAATTATTCATATATGTTGTAATATATGTTTTTATAGTCATATTCCATTATGTGCGTAGTGTGCACTTTTTCATCATACATATAATGTATTGTGACGTATGTTTATTTTAATTTTTCCAAATGAACATTTGGTAGTTACATATGGAAATATGGTTTCGGAATAATGGAAAATCGTTTGGGTTATAATATTGTCGAAAATATGGGTTTTGATAGATATAACATATCCTTTTTAACAACCATTTTTCTACTTGACAATTGGTGTCATTTTTCTAGAAAATAATACTACTCATATGTTGCTAGCCCTAAATCCTCGTCAACTAATATATGCACAGAAAATATAATCAAATTAGACATCATCAATTCATCATCACATAATCACTAATTATGACCAAAATAATTAGTAGTACATAATTATTTCCATCATGCATACACATTATTTTTCGATATTACCTACAATGAATTTAGATCGTTATGTACATTAACGTACGTAGGGAATCATACGTATGCAAGGAAGATCATTATATCATAGCATTATAGATATATAGTAGTAAAAAACATGTTTCGTGCAATTTTTTCGTCTAGATATATGCAATTGATATTTTGTTAGAATCCTCATAAAACTATACTCCATTTGATTTGGAATGTGACAAAATAATTAAAATCGAGAGAATTATAAAAGTTTTACATTTTTTGAGATTCTAATCGAGATAATTAAGGATTGACAACTTTTATTTAAAAGTGAAATGTAACATTATTTGAAAAATCTGCATTATTATAACAACACATTGAATTACAAAAAGTTGGACTCAAAACTGTACCATAAAATTGCAAGTCATTTTTGAACACTTTTCAAAGAAAGAACATTTGTCTTATTTATTTATTTAAATAGCTTTGCAAGATATGGTTAATAAATAGAAATTTAGATTCCAACAAAACAAACTAAATTTCTGCAGTTAAAACTGAAATCCTAAACCCAATAAAAACATGAAACTAGATGACCAAAAGAGAATCCAAAAACATCAGATGGTACATTTTCCTCACTAATAAAACCATGAAACTTGATGATTTCTTTATAATCCAACACTTAATAATAGGTACAACATTCTTAGAAAAAACATTACTGATTTATTAATCTATTATTTTCTGCTAATTCATGGTACTATATGTTATATATATCAGCATAATCTCTTGCACAAAACTCTTTCATATGTCAAAAAAGTCGAGCAACATTCGTATTTCCGAATCATCTAAGGGTTCAAATTCTGTTTCCATATCCGAATTGAGTCCATTTTCCACAGCTGAATTCTGCTGATTATGATCAGTTGTTATCACAGCCTCATGATCAGTACAATGACGGTGGTGGTGCGCCGCTGCAGGACGCCGCCCAAACGCCCTCGGGCAAGTGGATCTCGTGTAGATTCTGCACAAGCTGAGTTCTTCCTTCAGCTGTGCATCACAAGTAACAGTTAGTACATTATAAACCCAAATCAAAACCCTAGTCTGCAAGATTATTTTATTAAAAAATGTGAAATGACCAAAATACCCTTATGTCAAATATAAATATTTTGTGCATATAAAAGTTAGATAAGTATGTGATTATTGATTAGAATTAGCTAAACTATAATATGTTAATTGATGGTAAAATGATTTAATTGGTGATTAATTGAGGATATGTGAAATTTATTAATTAATTTAGATTTATTAATGAAGTATTTGATGAATAAACCAAATAATAATTAATTGGCCCGCATATTTTGTCGAACTTGTCCCTATCGCCTCAAAAATCTAGCAAAAAACCGACATTGGATTTCAAGTTGAGACCACCACCAAAGCAATGGCGAGTGACAACCATGGTGCGCAGGCGGAGAAGCTGCAAACAGTGACGGATCTAGCATAAGCCAAGACGCGGCTCTTGCGGGGGTAATTAACTATTTTGTTTTTCTTAGGCTTAACCATTTTCATATTTTCGGTCAAGTTTCTATATTCATATAATTCTTGGGCTTAACCATTTTATTATAAATTTCAGCATCGACTTGTTTAAATTCCTGGTTAATTCCGTCATAAGATTTTGTTAGAAAGCACAAACGTAGGAAAGAGAGGAGAGTCGTCGTGATGGAGAGAGAAGGAGGAGAAAGGGACGGTGTAACGGGCCATAAGGCCTTTTTTTGGGAATGGAGATTCTTCCAACATAGTATAAACCAAACACATTGTAATAACAAGAAAAGGAAAGAGACCTAGAAAGTAGAAACACACCTGAGGATTAGCAACAGCAGACGACTGATCATACACTTTATACTCATTCATTTTCCACATAGTTTTGGAGCCGTGGGGAGCTCGCCCCACGTAGAAAACCATCGTTTTCCTCCTCCCAATTCGAAGATTTTGTGAGGTGAAAATATCACAAGGAGAGCCAGTAGCTTTCCAGTATCCGGCCTCAGTAAGGCGATTAGGCCTTCCTCCGCGGGCTTCCCTTTCTTGCATTGCGGTGAAGAAGAACCATTCCTCTCTATCTCCACCACCACACAATTCTCCGGCCAATTCTGCTTCATTTTAACACCACACAATGAGAAGTAGTAGAAAATAATCAAAAATTCAAAATGTTAGATTAATAAATAAATAAAAATTGACATAAACTAACGTGGTAGCTCCCAAGGACTATAGTCGTAGATGGGGAGAAGTGGTATAACCCTATCAATGGTGGGTGTGGACCCGTTCAGCTTCTTAGGAAGATAATAAGAGAGCAATTCTTCCTCTGATGGAGAGAACCTAAAACCTACTAGTACTTCTTCATTAGCCATATTATTGGTTATATATATGTGGAGTATATAAATAGATATAAGGGGAAATGATAATAAAGAATATAGGATTACAAGTTAAAAGCCTAGTTAATTTTGGGGTATATTTATAGTTATATAGGGAGAGATTTCCATTTTCTGCATGAGAGGACTAGCATTCCCATTTGTGTTTCCTAATGTGCATTCGTAATTTCGGTTCCTTCATATAAGTCAAAAAAGAGATGATATGGAAATTAATGCAAAACGTTATTGACGTGATGGAATATGAATCATATAATCATATTTTTGTTAGCTTAGCGGCTATAATCATAATAATACCATTAGTGGTATACTATAAAACTGTGGGTTCAATAGTTTTTAGTTTTTACTTGTCAACTTTTTATTGAACACTCATTTCTTTTATGTTACGCCGAAAACAACTTGAAATTTGCATGATGATTGTGAGGAATTAAAGTCATCGAGATTCCATAATGTGCTGTGCAATTTGGTCGTCGTAGGTCATTTGAAAGGCGTAATAGTCTTTTTACGATTATTTGAATTTAATTTTAAATTTTTAGTTTTCATTTTATTTGCTTTAGGTTTCATTGTTTTATTAGATGGCAGTTATGACGTTGAGATCGATGATCTAAGGAACATGTACAAGCACTCTAGTGACACATTGCGTGCTTGGAGACCTCAACCGACGCAGATTCGGATTCGGATTTATCAAGGCATGACGATGCTGATAGCGACAACCCTTTTCTCATTATGATGAGCATATAAACGGGTATTACAGGGTTCATCCAGCGCGGGATATTGGTGGGAGCATGTTAAGAAACAACAATCGAGGGAGCAATCTGACATTGCCCACCTCTATGCACACCCCGTTGTTCGGGTGTCTCTCCCTTCCGTTCGGGATGCTCTAAACTTGAATATATTCTTAATAAAACACCAAAAATCCAGTGGAGATCTTTGAGTTAAGCACAAAACCGGGACCATTGATTCATTGTCGTGAATAGGCTTAACTATTACATGCATTATGAAATTCAATTGTACCGGATCGATCTTTATTTTTATCACCATGCACACAAAAATATGAAGTGAGTATTGTTATATAAGGAGTATTTTTTAAAAAGGGAACATTAATTAATATCTATAAGGAGGAGTATCTGTTATTTCACAAAATCGAAACTACTAAATCTTGTCACCGCCTACATTTAATAGACCCACACAATATGAAAAGCATATGGAAAGCGGCCTTAAAAAGAAAATCAAGTTATTACTTTATATACTTAGATTCTATGCAAGCTGTCACTTGTTATGACTAAGACATTCGTATCTTCCTAGATATAGAGAGCTACTACCAGTCCCAGATAGAAACTCCCCACACTGCATCCTCATCATTGCATGAATACAAATTAGTGGAAATCACTTTAGAAAAATAGGAAAAGAGTTTAGTAAAAGATTTGGAAATTTGGAGTGTCTCCTACTGCAAAGGAATTGAAAATGAGGTCAAAGAACCAATCAATTGACTAGGTGACCAATATTGGTTTTTGTTTGCTACATGAAAATTGAATTTTATATTATTGAATTAAGGAATTTTAATTTAATTTCAAATCATATGTTATGTTTGGTAAGATGAAGTAGTAATTGATATGAAACTGAATTTGGTGCATGCACAAACATATATGTGTGCAGTGTGTGTATTTTGTACGTGTGTATGCAAAGTTCGTGTGTACTATCGCTATATGCAGTGAATATTTCTAATTTATAACTATTTGGAATTTCAATTATGGGTCTATTCTATGCACAAAACTGAAATTAGAATTAGAATTCTACGAAATTGAATTTAAAGGATTTGATATAAAGTGCGTGTGTGCAGTGTGTGTAGTGTGTGAAGGTATCCAATTTTATTTTACCTTCGTCCAGCATTAAAGTCTCACTTGAGTTCGACATGATTTTTAAGTAATAATAAAGAAATATGTGAGTAGAAAAAATACTGAGAATGTAACGCTCATTTTATAATAGTAGTAGAATGTAAGTGAAATTAGTTAGTAGAATTAGTTAGTGGAATATGAGACTTATCTACCATTTATAGTAAAAATGAATTGAGACTCCTAATCACAAAATGACTATATAGGAGTATATAGTAAACCGGGACTTCTAACCGCGGACGGACTAAAATAGAAAATTGGGACTCCTTATGGCCGAGTGAGGGGGTAACTATTAAGAATTCAATTATTTACTTTAAGGCTCCGTTTGGGACACGGAATTAGAATTGAATTGGAATTGGAATTGAATTCGAAGGAATTGAATTATAATTCAATTCCAACTCCTATGTTTTGTAAAAATGAGAATTGATATGAAATTGAATTGACATGTTTGATAAATATACACACACTGCACACATTTCACATATTTCACACACTTCACACACTACACACACTACACATATTTCACATATTTCACACACTACACACACTTCACACACTACACATATTTCACATATTTCACAAACTACACACACTTCACACACTACACCCCTTTCAAATATTTCACACACTACACACACTTCACACACTACACGCATTTCAAATATTTCACACACTACACACATTTCACACACTACACATATTTCATACACTACACACACTATCCACATTTCAATTTTTATTTTAGTTTTTTTTTAAATTTTTTTAAAAACAATTTAAAATCTTTTAAAATTTTAGTTTTTTTTTAAAAAAAAATTGTTGAATTTTTTTTTCCAATAATAGTTTTACTCTGGCTAGTTTTTATTGAAAAAAAATTTAAAATTTATAAAAAAAATTATAAAATTTTTAATTTTTTTTTAATTTAAAAATGAATTTTAAAAAAAATTAATAAAAAATTATTTATTCAATAAAATATTAAATTAATTATAAATTAATCATAACACAAGATTGAGAAACTGTATAATGTGTGAAATACGTGAAATGTGTGTAGTGTGTAGTGTGTGAAATATGTGAAATGTGTTTAGTGTCTGAAATGTGTGAAATGTGTGTAGTGTATGAAATGTGTGTAGTGTGTAGTGTGTGAAATGTGTATACTTTGTGTAGTGTGTAAAATGTGTCTAATGTGTGAAATGTGTGTAATGTGTGTAGTGTGTGAAATGTGTATAGTGTGTGAAATGTTTGTAGTGTGTAGAGTGTGAAATGTGTGTAGTGTGTGAAATATGTGAAATATGTGTAGTGTGTGTAGTGTGTGAAATGTGTTGTGACATCCGTGACCCAAATCATATATCATATTGCATAATTACATATTTTATTATAATTACATGATGATATATTTTTATTAGAACTATAGAGTTTTGACTAGGTTGCATTGTAATATTGTGTTTAGTAAATTATGTGAAATTAATATATGTAGAATTAACTGTAAGGATTGTTATATTTAGTGATCTACTTTATTATTATATAGGTAAAGTAGGTAAATTCTTTTTATGCATATTATATGTACATTTGGGGGTACGCCCAATTTAGGAAACTTTTTAATATGGTAAAAGCTTAGCCGCCATAGTATTTTTAATAGAAGTATATGTGCATAATATGAGATGATACGTGGGAATTGGAGAAGCAATGCATGTATTTTTTTTATTACTTGGCCTAATTTAAAGCCAGTGACTAATCTTTTTTTTATACACCTCCATATATTAGATAGTATAAAAAGAGGGATAAGAAAACAGAGAGTTCAATATTAATTAGAAAGTTCATCGAGAGCATGTAGGTTGAAAAGAGCAAAGATCGAGAGCTATAGAGAAGGAGACGAAATTAAGAGCATGATTAAATAGTAGTATGTCGTAATTAGGTGTGTATAAATTACACTTTTAATTTTACATATTTTATGTCCTTTTTTACTAGATGTTAAATAAAGTTAATAATTTGATTATATGACGTGATTTTGATATAATTATGTGTTATATGATATTGATGGTGAAATATGATGTGATATGTGATTGGTGCAATAGATATGTTTTGCATATGGTATTGGAATTAATTGAATCATTTGATTAAAGAGGATCTGTGATAGTCATGTCTTGGATCTGAAATCATAGTGGACATATTGGAACCTTCGGGTCAATCATATTGGGACCTTCGGGTCAAATAATATTGGGACCTACGGGTCAATTCACAGTGGGACCTAAGGGTCAAATCATAGTGGGACCTTCGGGTCAAATCATAGTGGCATATTGAAAATCCCGGGTAGATACCATGCTTGAACTATCACAGAATAATAAACTGAACAGAGTGACATATGCATATTTATATGGAAATATTTTAATATTTGTTGATAATTGTTATATATATTGGTTAAAGAATATAATTGATTGTTTGGGCTGTGGAATTAAAGGTAAGGTTTATACGCACTGAGTTGTGACTCATATAAACCACTAATATTTTTCAGGAATAAGATATCAGTGAAATTTTTCGTTGACGTGGGTCGTAGGAACTCCACATGTTATCAGGGTCGGCGGCTGACACGTTTTGGCAACCTTCTCCTCCTCATCATTTTTGCATATAAATAAATGTGTAGTATATAGAGTGGTGAGAGGGTACCACTACAGTTCAGAATTATTTGAAATATGTACCTGAAAAATGTTGGTTTTTGAAATTATATAATATGTGTGCTTTTGAAAATTTGAATATATTTATAGTAAGTGCATAAGTCATACAAGGTTGGGTGTGACATGTGTATACTGTGTATAGTGTGTGAAATGTGTGTAGTGTGTAGTGTGTGAAATGTGTGTAGTGTTTGAAATGTGTGAAATGTGTGATGTGTAGTGTGTGAAATGTGTGTAGTGTGTGAAATGTGTAAAATGTGTGCAGTGTGTAAAATGTGTGTAGTGTGTGAAATGTGTGTGTGGTGTGTAGTGTGTGAAATGTGTGCAATGTGTGTAGCGTGTGTAGTGTGTGTAGTGTGTGAAGTGCGTGAAATGTGTGAAATATGTGTAGTGTGTGAAATGTATGTAGTGTGTGAAATGTGTGTAGTGTGTGAAGTGCATGAAATGTGTGAAATATGTGTAGTGTGTGAAATGTGTGTAGTGTGTGAAGTGTGTGTTGTGGCTATATACTAAATTTATCTAATTTTATGACTATTTGGAATTCAAATTTTCTACCTTTGATATGGAATTCAAATTGTGGAATTGGAAGATTTGGAACTGCAATTCAATTCCAAATCCAAACATTTTTGTGGTGCCAAACATTGGATTTGGAATTGAAGGCTCCAATTCCAATTCCACACCTCCAATTCCATGTTCTCAAACAAACTCTAAGTGGAATTCAAATTATGGAATTGTGAGAATTTATTACAATTCCAAATCTATATATTTTGTAGTACCAAACATTGGATTTGGAATTGAAGCATTCGATTTGCTTCAATTTCAATTCCACGGGTCAAATTTCATGATATCAAGTGGGGCTTTGTCTACTTTTAGATATGAAATTCAAATTGCAAAATGGAGATATTGAAATTGTAATTTAATTTAATTTCAAATTCAAATATTTTTTTTATACCATAATATTAGATTTGAAATGTATGTCATCTATTCTGGACCTCAATTTCATGTATCAAAAAGAGCTTTACTTAATGAATTAATTGAGCGCACAATGACATGCTCGCAGTCTCGCACATCATTGCTCAATGTTAGCGCAAAACTTAAACACGCACGAAAGTAACGGTTTAGTATAAAGCTTATCATGTTCGACTTTTTATCGTGTCAGCCCAATATGCACATTGCACTCTATAATATGAGGTCGAATTCAAGTAATTCTTTATGATCTTCTTTGTCATAAAATGAGTGCTACAGCGTTTCATTTTAATCCTAAGAATCGTGTGATTACAATATTAAAGTCCAATCGAGTTATAAGTTCATGTAAATTGTTCACCCCTTGCACATTAGGATCATAGGTGAAAATAAACTTGATTTATTTTATCGGATTAACAGGAAATCAATACCAACTTCTGTAAACGCATTTTGTGCTTCCTCCGTTCCCAACGAATATGAACTTTGGGTTCGACACGAATTTTAATTTAAAATTAATAGTAAGAAAAAGGTAGAGAGAAAAAATAATTAAAATATTATTAGTGAAGAATGAGTCACACCCCATTAGAGAAAAAAGACATTCTAAAATTAGAAAATAATATACTTATGGGTAAACTAAAAAGGAAAAGATGCATATTAGGGCTGACAATTTTTTACACGACACAAACCGGCACGAAACTAATGGGTTTGGATTGACCTGTTAAGGACACGAAAATTTCGTATCGTGTTCGTGTCGGGTTCGTGGTATCCGTTAACAAATATTATTTTAATATTATTAATTCTTATTATTTCCATTTTTCAATATTTATTAAATTGACTCTCATAGTCTCATACGGTCATATCTCATTTAAATCAGTTAAATATTTAATCATTTTCCAATACGTGTTGCTCTCGTGTCGTGCTGACCCGAAGTGGTTCGTGTCGTGTCCGTGACTGAGGGAAGCGTGTCATGTTCGTGTTTGGAGTTTTCTTACCATGTCATGTTCGTAATTGTTGTTTTCGCGTTCGTGTCATTATCGTGTCGACACGACAACGAGCCAGCAAGCACAATTTGTCACCCCTATTACATAATCATGTGAGACAAAGAATTATGTATCAATTTCATAATTGTTATTTTTATAATCTATAGACCAAAATACTGATAAAAACTCTGTTGACATCATAATTAATATTTGATAGGAAACCAAAATAAATTGGGAGCAAAATTAGAAAGTAAATTAAACTGCATGGAAACATGAAGAACATCATCACATTTAAAAGTTCAGCAAGAAGCAATGGCAACGTGAAGCAAGTTTCAGCAAATATACTATCTCATAATTGTTCAATTTTTCGGCCAAGCAAAACACCAAACAAATTTTGGTTGAACTACAAATTGTTCAAAACAATAGTAGGAAAAATAGAACTCGATTCACTTCATAAAAATGCACCAACAATAACTGAGATTGCAAATAGCAAAATTATAGCCTTCTTCCCCTTCTACCACCCTTTCTGCGAGTGCTGTCAGTCGGAATTGGAGTCACATCCTCTGCAAGGTAAAACAACACATCGATTGTAAACAACTGCTATGCAAGATCCATGAAATAAAACATGATGCAAAAAGGGAACAAAACATTCACAGATATCGGAAAAATTACATACCTATGCGACCAATCTTCATGCCAGACCGGGCAAGAGCTCTCAGAGCAGACTGAGCACCAGGACCAGGAGTCTTAGTTTTGTTGCCACCAGTCGCACGAAGCTTAATGTGAAGAGCATTGATGCCGAGTTCCTGAGAAGTTGCCAATGGATCAGTGAAACGGGAAATAAACAAATGGTGACATGGAATTTTAAGTAGATAGCAAGTACAGATGGAATATCTATTAACCTTGCATCTCTGAGAAATATCTTGGGCTGCAAGCATAGCTGCATAGGGAGATGATTCATCCCTGTCAGCCTTCACCTTCATTCCACCTAACACCAAAACCAGGGGAATTATAATTCAGAATCAAGCAGAGACCTAGAATAGGAAATCACTAAACCTTGAAAAAGTATCTATAAGTATTAGTGTGTGAGAGAGCAAGAGTGGGTTGATAAAATCAGGAAATATCTACAACATTGTAAAGAGTAGACATAAAAGAATCTTGCAAAGAAACTCAACCATCCAGGCTTCAATTTTGGCTAAACCATGATACTTATTAACTGGAAGCATGATTCAGCAATCTTTGATGACAAAACCAGCCTAACTTTACCTTTACTAAACAGCATACAAGTCAGTAATAATTATAGCCATAAGCTAACAGTGATTTAAAAAGGTATTCACTGTCAGCAAAAATGGACTATTGATTAAAACTAAGAATCCAAAAAATTTAGAAGCATAGCAAGTAACAATGCAATAGCACAAAGACAGTATAAGCAGTAAATTTAAAATGATATAAACAATACCTGTTATGCGAACCATGGTTTCCCTCCCAGACAAATCAGTAACATGCTGCAAATAAGATACATCCCATTAATAAAACTAAAAACTATTTAAGTAGTTGACATTATACTTCAGACAAATGTAAATGTATTAAAATGAAACTCAAGTTAAACACACTCACGATAAACGTGTCATTGAACGAGGCAAAGATATGAGCCACGCCAAAGACGAGCTCTCCATCTCTTGTGGCAGGTCCAAGAGTGACATTGTCTTCCTTAGGCTCCCTGGTCTTTCTCTTCGACTATAAAATCCAAATACATATGTACACAATAAGTGACATACTGACAAATTATGAGAACAAATCTCATTCTAATACAAAATGCATTTACAGTTAAACCACAAGCAGTAACTCTTCAATTGGAATGATTTAGCTAAAATTTTGAATTCTATTCAACTACTAATAGCTGGAGATCAGGGAACACAAACTCCATCCAAGCACAAACAAATTAAATCAGACTAAACCTAAAAACCATTCAACATGTAGAATTGCATTGTTCATTTATTTTAAATCAGAATAAACCGTGTTTTTCCCCAATTATTAAAGGCACTTACAACAGTAACACGACAGAAGCGACTATAGCGATCCAGATTTCACTAAAAACAAGTTTTTTATATGCAACATTCAAATCCAAGCAAAACATGCAGAACTGAAATTAAATGTAGAACTTTAAGAATCAAAAAGCATCTATTGAAAAAAAATCAACATTATGAAAGCTAATTTATGATATACCATGGCTGCGGAAAGAGTGGATTTGCCGGCTTCGAAGCTCTGGAACAACTCTAGTGAAGAACTGCTGGGGAAGAATGTCAAGATATAAGCGACGCCTTTTTATACCTCTAGGGTTTAGAACAATGGGTGTAGCTAAAATGACCGAATTGCCCATGACGGTATTAGTCGTTTCCAAAATGTTTTAGATACGGGTTAATATCACTTTTAAAATAAAAATATATTTATTAAATAAAAATAAAACCACAAATAGATTGTGTTTGTTACTGTGTAAAATTAATATTTGACGGTGTGAACATATATTTCATATTTTCACATCAAATAGGAACATAATTTCTTTAATGTCGATTAGATTATATCATCTTGATTTTTTCAAGAGTTTGTTATAAAATATTGTCAGAGGATTAACAAAAGGATATTAAAACTAAATATACAAAAAATTAAATTTGACAGCTGTGGGATTTGAACCCACGCCCTTTCGGACCAGAGCCTAAATCTGGCGCCTTAGACCACTCGGCCAAACTGTCTTATTGGTCCTTTCTACTGAATGTGTATATATAATTTGAATATTCTAGGTTAAGCTTATGGTCTATGGAGCTTAAGCAATTATAATGATCATTCTAGCGTCTCTCTTATCTCTCTCTATCCTGTTCTTAACTCCGAAGAGTAAAGTGTGAGTTCTCGATCGCCAATTCCATTCCCGGCAAACCTGAGTTCATACCATAATAATCCTGTTAATAAGTGGTTTGTTGATTTAGTTGTGAATCTTGTGATTGAGCGGTAGATTTTACTAAGTAAGATCCATTTGACAAAAAATATTTAGACAGGTTTTTAATTGAGATATTCAAATCATCCTTAAACCTTCATTGTAAAACACAAAAAATAACTCGTTTGGAATAAAATCAAGAGATGGAACGACCCCACATTGCAAACCTAGCCACATTTCTTCATTGTAGTTGTCCCTAATATGATAATGTTTGGACTCATTACATGACTGTTTTAGCAAGCAACAAAAACTCACTACTTCAGTGATACATTAATCATGGGATTAGATTGATATCATTTCAAACAACACCACTTCCAGTGAGGTAGTAGTAGAATTGGCCCGAAGCAAAGGCCAAAACTGTGCTTGCTCTTTAGTCAAACGGTGCAAAACGAGGGTCGTGCTCACTAGCCATTATCATCCCGGTGCAAAGGCAGGTGGGGCACATCACCTATAATCAAACAAAAACTAATCAGCAGAGAAAACATAGTAAATGCGCATGAAACGTGCACATTGATCTCTGCGGCTTGGAAACTACATCAACTTAATCTGCCCAAGAATTGATTTTATCATTTTTCCATATCTCTGAGCTTTTATAGGTGATAAACCAGAGAGGAGAATGCACATTATAAAAATTCACAGAATTAAATACCTTTCCAGACCCTGAGCAATTTTGACACCTTCCAGTAGTTGGTGCATTCAACGGGCGATCAGTAGCGCTTGTTATAAGGGGTTCAGCAGACACACACAAACCGCTTGCTGAACAGCTGGCACATGCCAAGTACCCTATTCAAAAATACAAGAAAAGATGAAATGTTGGATACGAAATCAGTTGAGACAAGGCTTGGACCACCACTCAAAGTGTGCAAAGTAATGAAGAAAATGTGTAATTGAAGTCTATACATACATATGATAAAGTAGACATATTTGTTATGTGTGTATTTAATCAGTTAACTTCAAAGTAGGGAAACTGGATGAAAAAAGATCAAAGGACCGACTACAGATAGCAGATATCATTCGTCCATAAAATATTACTCAAGGTTTGGCCAGGAAAGGAAGCACGTGTTGCAGCTGTCTTTGAGAAACTCAAAGGAGCTATGCTTTCTTAAAGATAACACAACAGGAGCTATAGTTTGATATTTTAGTAATGCAATTTTGAGCACTATCCAACCAATTTCTACGGACATTAGAGGACATTAACTCTCTTAACATTTCTTTGCTGATTTCAAATATGAGTGAAAAAGATAGACAGAACGTACACCAAATTGGAAAGTCTTAAGATATCAAGTATTGGTAGTTTGGTAAACAATGTCACATGATTTTGCCATGATGGAATGTGAATAATTACCAGTTCCATGACAGTATTTGCATCTTTTCTTCTCTTGCTGCTCGACGTTGTTAATTTCTAGCAGCATCAATGCTGAAATAACCCCCACCGCTCCACCTGAGAACGAGGCGACAATAGGATCTACCTGACTGGAATGTATAAGAGCAAGTGTTCCACAATTGCACACATCATCAAATTTAGCTCGTTAGAAACAATATTACGGTCAGCAGAGCAGTTTGGCCTAGAATTTAAGCATTCAATTACCTCAATTGCATTGGCAAATGCATTTTGCTTATGAACTCCGCATATGAAGTTCCTCCTAAACCCAATTTTAGCTCAAGCTGCAATGGAAGAAGATTTGACATTTTGAATTCATCCTTTCAAACAATATACACAAAATGCTCAAGATTAGGAGCTTACAGTTGGTGCAATGAGACCCCCAAAGACTATAATTCCAGATATGAGCGAAAAGCTTGTCGAATACAGATGATTCAGCGTCCTTGGGTTCTAATCAAAGAGATGATAGTCAAGTTAGCTACTGCAGTATAACACATTTATAATATATGCCAACATCATGGAAAAGACAACTAATAACAAAAATAACAACTGAACAGTGAAAAGGAAATCCCTCAACAAACAATTAAACTAGAGAATGAAGATTAGCTGAATATCCAGGAGAGTTACCACATGAGAAAGAAAAGGAATCGATGATTGTATTTCCGGCAGCTCACTATCATCATCGGACTCAAATTTCATGCTTTTAATGCGTTGCTGCACTCTCAGCCTCCTTAGCTTCAATGAAGGAAACAAATATACATTAATCATCTTTAAACTAGCTTTAAAAGTGGGAGAAAAGCAGCAAGAGATATATTAGTGATCTCACTTCTTCCATAAGAAGAAAAATTTTATTGCGCCGGCTTTGAACGTTGTCTTGGATCTCCTGCAGCTGCATCTGAACAAAATCCTGAACAGTCTCCGGCCCTTCTATGATGCAGAAATTGCTGCACACAAATAATCAATGTCATTTATACGAATGAACAACCGATTAAGCAACCAAATCACGAGATAGATCCCATTCATCAAAACGCAAGCATATAATATTATCATGATGATCCAAGGAAGGTCTTAGATATGCCAATTTTCACAGGAAAGGGGAATCAACAATCACAGAAATTATTGCAATCAAATTTAAAACCGAGTTAACTCCTAATTTCAATTATTGATTCCTCAAAATAGGTAAACCACGAATAAACGATCAAAACAGAGAACCGATTAACTACTGATTGGAAATTGCAATCAAAATAAAAGCTGAGTTAACTCCTAATTTCAATTATTATTCCTCAAAATAGGTAATCCACGAATAAACGATCAAAACAGAGAAGCGATTAACTACTGATTAGAAATTGAGCGAACACGGGTGAAAAATTAATACGACGAATTAAGAGATTTTCTAGAATCAACCTTGCACCGCTGTCGCTAGGAGTGGCGGAATCTGTGGAGGCATTGTTCGCAGAGGAAGAAGCGGCGATGAGCTTGGTTCTCCAGGAGGAAGCGAAGAGGCGTTTTTGGTGTGCGCTGCTGCTGGAAATGAGGAGAGGTTTGGCGGAGAAATTGAGGTGTGAAGCGTGGGGAGACGATGTCAATGGAGCGTAGAGGTAGAGAGAAGCCATGTGTGTTGCTTCTGCAGCTCATCCAATTTGTGAGAGATAGAAAGAGGGGATATGAATGGGGAGGGTTTGGTGTTGTGAATGTTTCGATGAATTTGTGTGACAGCAGTGAAGATGGTAACGGATTTTTCGTCGGAATCAACAAAGCTCTTTCTCAACCTCTGACTCCTACCTGTTGATAAGTTGATTCCCAACACACTTCAAATTTTCATATTTTAAATTCTGATAAATTGCGGTAAAATTAATACGAGTAATATAGTTTCAATGATTTTATCAGTTATTTTCCTTTTAAATTAATATATTTTGTTGCAGTTTGTTTATGAAATTATATCGAAAATGTTTATGTCGCTGAATTACTCAAAATCTATTTTGTAAAATAAGAAGAATAGGATTTATAAACCAAGACATGTCATATGTGTTACTCCTATTATTTCAAAATTAAACACTTAGTTTAATATCATGAACACTGCTTTAAATAAAATCGAGTAATGGAAAACATGTCACATGAATGAGAGGATCGATAATAAATTTCAAAATTTATTAATATTATCAAAACTTAAAATTAAATAAAAATAATGAAATCCACTTTTTATAAGTGGTTAGAAAATCCAAGAGGCTCCAAATGAAATAAAAATAAATTACTAAGATTTTTTTTTAAGTAGGAAAAATAATTAAAATGACAATTTCGTCTCGCATTGTGTGATTTGTTATTCCGACGTATGTGTCATCAACATCGTCTGCTGTAACTACATCATTCATTATTGAAAAAGATTTAGTATCGAGTCTGCTTCGTCTACCTCATCAAGAATAGAATTACCCTCAAACTCCCTACCATGATTTGATCCTTACATGTTGGTGGTGCCTAGAAAAACAATATCGCTCACTCTAACATCTTCAAGTTTTGTCTTCTTTTCTAATTTTGCTTAAGCTTATGGTGTCACTCCACATATAATGTTTGTAATCCTTACATTCCTAATAGTGCAATTCTGAATACAAGCATTTGTAGAGTCTTGAATTCTATCAATGTTGGAATTTTTCTGAACTTGTATGGTGACGTCAAAGACGAGGCGAGACGCATAAGGATTGTTCTCAAATCTCAGACCACCACTTACATTGGCAATGGATGAGTTTGAGATCTCCATAACAGTTGGTTTGTGTTGTGCCACGACCACACATAATTAGATAGTCGACTCGGTATGAGTATGTATAGTCATTGATGACAATGACTGGCGTCACATTTCCAATTTGAAGGATTAATAGGCGCCACAAGATTCTCATTTATCTGAACGGTGACCAAGTTTTACTTAGAAATGGCCCATGAAGCGCATCGCTTGGATCAAGAACGTACGCTCTAAAGGAATTATCTTGGTTAGAAACGACATTGATGCACATATTTCTTCTCATGCTTTTGCAAAAACATTTGTATTATCCGCTTGTCCATTGCCAATTGCACCATAATCAATAATATTGAAGAATCGTGTCTACTATTTTTTTTTTCTCAATTCATTTGAAAGTACCACACTAATTTCAAGTCATATCGATATAGCCGACGTTTTCGGCGTCGTCGACGTTGTCTGCTGGAACTGCATAAGTGAATCCAAGCTCCAAATTCACAAATCAATTTTAGATAATTTTTCAGTTGGTTTAGCTTCGTTTATGTTATTAAATGATTATATGTAGCCTCTTTATTTTATGCATTAATCGTTGTTTATATTTTCTGAATATAAATATTAGGCTATGTTTACAATATGGTCCAAAAGGTAATTGACTTTAAATTTACTGGTACTTTGTTAAGAATTCCAAATACGGACCTCCTTGTTGTATGTGCTAGAATTCTATTATATCATCAGTATTTTAAAAATATCAACTCTATTCATTTTAATATGTTTCAGAAAAATAGAAACTTTCAAACTTTTTATTTTAAAAAATCTTTAAACCCCTATACATAAATTTATTTCACTTATACCATTACAATAAGGTAACTCACAGTCCACTCAATTATTCCATTATATTTTCTCTCCCTCTCTTTTATTTTATTATTTTTTCTCTTCATCTTCCTTACTTTACCAATTATACATTAAAACATGGGTCGTTTCAAAAGTTTCGACTTTTAAAATACGGAGGTATTATGTTTTATCAGGAAGAGAAATGATGATTAAATTCGTAATCAGTTTATACGAAAACATATCAATTGTTATAATTTTTTGATTTGTAAGTTGTAAACTAAACAAACTTCTGAATCAAAATATTTGATTCTCGACTTTTTTTTTTAGTAAAGTCCATACAAAACACACATGAATTGAATAAATTTATTAATTATTATGATTTTGGGCTAATCCAACCTAGTTTGATTGGAGGTCTTAATTAATAGCCATGAGTGGGACCATTGTCTATAATCTTAAATGTGTTTAGCCCAATAATAAATATGCTGACAATTAGGGTGGTTGAGGATATGGATGTTTTGTTTTTTATACATCATTGTCTCCACCCATAGATTTATTAGTGGGTGTTTAGAAAATAAAAATCTATAAACTTCATAAACAATTTTAAAAGATATTAGGAGTTTAAGAGTTTTTAAAAAGTTGTAAAATGAGTTCCTTTAATCTCACTTATGTTATTTTCTGATAATTATTAGCTATAGACCTATAGTTGACAAATAATTTACAAAATAATCCTACAATATTTTGTTATGTTGAATATATCAATATTTATCCTTCCCTTTTCATTTTTTTTTATCTACTTTGCAAGTCGTCAATCGCCCTCTTATCCAGAATTAAATGAAAACGATTATTAATTATAATTTGTTGAAAACTACTAATAAATAGTAATAAATTAATACCATCCTATTCCATTTTAACAACTATTTTAATTTACTTTGTTAGTTTGTGAAGCAACAATTATTTTTTTTAACCTTGTGCGGAAAAAAATGATAAAAATCACGACTAAGACACAATGCAGATTCATCTAAAGTTTAGATATGGGACCTTTTTTTGTTTAACTAATATTAAGCCTAATTCTTTCTCCTATATATTTTGATTGGAATAATTAAAGCTACTCGCCTACTCCTCACTTATCCCATCTCTTTCAAAAACATCTCAAACATCTCTATATTTCAAAATATCTCACTCTTGTAATGGTGGAGTATTTAAATTGCCTAGAATTTACCATTATAGCTAGACTTGAAAATACTGATATATGTTGAAATAGTCTTAAGCGTAGTAGCAATATCAACTCAAGAGATCAAACAAGTCAAGTGAAGAATTATCCATTTCAAATATTTGGCACTGAAACGACATTGCAAAAACAATCTTTTAATTTTAAGAAAAGAAAAATAGGTAATCGAATAATTATCCAAAAATAGGTAAAAATACATTTACTCTCTTAGTCACTAATAATTTGTCAACATTTGACCCGGTACGAATTTTAAGAAATTTAAAAGAAATTGTGTTGAAAAAGTTAATGGTATGTGGGTTCTACTTTTAGTAAAATGCGAGTGAGAATGAGTTATTCATTACCAAAAATAATAAAAGTGAAAGATGACATATTTTAGAAATGGATAAAAATGAAATCAAGTGATAAATTTTCAGGAACAAATGGGTATTTTATAATAGTAATAACGAAACAGTACAACATGAAAAAAGAAGTCAATGCCTGAAAATATTCATTTTCATCTACAACTAAAAATATATGGAGTACTATCCATCGTAAGTAAAAAAAAATTAAAGTAATAAAAATGGAAAAATTATAAACTAATAACACTAATCCATATTATTGAGTAGTACTCCGTATTAAAAATTGTGAAATAACTAGACAAAAACCCACAACTAGATTTGTGTGTGATAATTGAGCTGTTAATGTTCGAAGTTAAAAGATACTCCCTCCGTCCCAAGATAAGTGACCTACTTTTTTTGGGCACGGAATTTAAGGAATGATATTTAAATAAAGTGGAGAGAGTAAAGTATGAGAGAGGGAAAAGTAGAGGAGAGAAGAGAGAATAAAGTAGGTGGAGAATAAAGTAAGAGAGATGACTTTTTGTTAAAAATGGAAATAGGTCACTTATAGTGGGACATCCCAAAAAGGAATACAAGTCATTTATCTTGGGATGGAGAGAGTATTAGTTTCGAATTCATCGTGACGCAAATGTGAACGGTAAAAAAAAAAAAAAAAAAAAAACAATAATGTAACAATGAATTTGAGCAGAGTATGCAAAGTTGCAAACACGTAATATTGTTTAAAAAATTGCTATGCCAGTGCCATATTAGCTAATGATTAGATATCATGTTTGTATTTTGGTTGTTTATTTGTACGTACATTTTTTATTATCCGTTAATATCAAGATTATAATTTTCCCTGCATTTTAAGAAAAAAATTCCTTCATTGGATAACACATCATGCAACATGGTATTATGTGTTGAGGAAAAGAGGGAGAATAAATAGAGATAAAATATATTGTTATTTATGAATTTAAAAAGAAAATAGTTCATTTTTGGTGAGACGGGAGAGTATATTTTGTGATTATTCATTTTATTACCTATTAATTTAAAATAAAACTCATTTTAGTTAATTAAAGTGAAAGAGATAGAAAGAAATGATTGAAGTATTGTTAATAGAGAATTAATCTTATTTTATTAAAGAAACTTTTCTTAAAATAAAAATGTAATACTCTTTCTGTTTTCTAAAACTAGAAATTTTTTATATTTTAGAAAATGGATCTTAAATTTCACTAACATTAATTCAACTACCTACTATAGTATTGTTTTCTCTTACTTTATATACTTTTTTTTATTTTATTAATTTTTTATTAAAACTTTTTCTGAGTAAAATTTTTATTTCTAGAAAACAGAGTATAATTTTAAGGATAGAGTAGAATAAAATATTTCCTCTATCCGTAAATAAGAGTTCCGTTTATCCATTTTAGTCCGTCCGCGAATAGAAATTTCAGTTCACTTTTACTATAAATGGTAATAAGATTCCACCTTCCACTAACTCATTCCATCAACATTTTATTTAAAACTAATATATAAAAATAGAATCTTTATTCTATTAATTTTTTTTTTCACCCACTGTTCTCGACATTTCTAAAACCGGTGCTCGGACGACGTATAATTTAAAGATGGATGCCGTATTATTAGTTCCACAATAAACTAAAAGTTGGAAATATAAAATTAATTAAATTTGTGACGTTTGCTAGTATTGTGGATAGGATTGGTTGAAAATTAGGGGAATCAAATTGAAAATAGATTATGATGCTACTCCCCTCTAGAAGACAGGCTCCCTGACACCCTCCACTTTCCGCAGTATATCTATTCTCCCCAACATCCCCTGATTATCCCCACCATCACGCCCCCTTTTCAACGGCCACGATTTCCCCCCTCACCAATCAGTGGGCCCCCTAAACAGGCTCCACAATAATAACTCGTACGACTCCTCTGCACCTAATCATTCCCCCCCCCCTTCAGATATTATTTTTACTCTCCACTCACACACACACTCTCCCCTCTCACACCCAAAAATGGATCCCAATTTCGCCGCCGGTTTCCGCCACCGCCGCTCCCCCTCCTCCGACCGATTCCTCTCCGTCTTCTCCCCTCCTTCCCCCGCCGGTGAATCGTTCGCATCCGCGGCCGGCGACGAGCTAAGCGAGCTCGACGTCTTCTACACCGCCGATTTCTCCGACGAGCACCGGATCAGCACCTCCGATCGCCGCCAGACGGAGAGGTTCGGCATCCTCGCCGCGCTGCAGGACGATCGCCGCGGCGCCGTGGTGCAGAAGCCGGCGCTGTGGTCTCCGTCTCCGGCGTCGATCTCGCGCGACATTCCGGCGATTCCGAAGCGGCGGATGTCGACGGAGCAGCCGAAGATCTCGCAGTCCATGCCGGCGCGGCGGTTCCAGAAATCGGCGCCGGTGAATGTTCCGATGATGCCGCGGAAGGCGGTAGAGGCGTTCGAGGACGAGGCGGGGGAGGAGGAGGAGGTGCTGCCGCCGCATGAGATGGTGGCGCGTGTGTCGCTGAGGAACGAGAAGACGACGTTTTCCGTGCTGGAAGGCGTCGGAAGGACGCTCAAGGGGAGAGATCTGCGGCAGGTGCGCAATGCTGTGTGGCGGCAAACAGGTTTTCTCGACTAACATTTTTCCCCAATTCAACTTCGTTTTTTTTTTTAATTTTTAATTTTATTTTTGGATTTTTTAATCTACTATTTATGTATTTTGGTACAATTGAGTAAATAATTGAGGTATCAGACTTGATTGTTGATGATCATTGGACTTTTTTTATTGAAGTTGATGATCATTGAACTTTTTTTTATTGATGTTTCATTTTGAAGAAGACGTATATTCATATTATTTGGTTGAGTTATGTGAGTATATGGATTGTGATAGGAACGTGGGTACGTGAAAGTAGATGGGGATTCTTTAATGAGAGAAAAGAGTGAGATAAATTTGTCTACTTCGTCAATGACTGAATCAACCAAATACAACGACGCCAATAAATATTGATAAATGAGAATTGGAATTTTCCAATTTGACGATGTTTCCGAAGCCTACGACTATATTTTATTCATGAGATGTTGAGAATTGAAAACGACTACCAGTAGTCGTAAATGGTTACTACTTTAATTTCATTTATTTACATGTATGGAGTAATTATTTCAAAAAAATGTGAGTGAAGTATTTTCGAGATCATCACAAATTTGAATTTGAACAATTTGGAAGACCCACATCATAACTAAAACAGTAAATTTCTGAGTCAAATATATGCTGAATCTTAGACGATTTGACTATTTATTCAATTGGGACTAAACCATTGAAAGTGGTGAAGAATCAAATTTTATGGGTGTTGCAAATTTCTCATCTCTGCGTGCCTTGAATCTCTATTGTATTCCGGTGAAATCGAAACTTGTAGCAGTCGATTTAGTTGCGTACACCGAAATTAAGCTAAAAGGAATATTTGATGAAAAACCACAAACGGACATAGAATATGGTATTTTTCCAAACCTTAGCATATAACGAAACTATTCAATACGGAGTGGTTTTTTTTTTTTTTTAAATTCAATGGTATTTTTCAAATCTTTGCATACCACATTACCACTATATCATTTAATACTTTTATAAGAGCATTCATAATGCGGAGACGATATCATCGTTGATCGATCGGGCAGTTTGATCATCCCCAATTGCAGTACAATCGCCGATCAGAGGTGCCTTGTCCACGCCTGACATGTCGTCCCCGCCACGTGAGATCGGTTGTCCGATAGGCAGGCGATCGACGCCTATTGCAGGCGCGGCCGCCGATCTCATGCATTTTTTATTTATCTATTTATTTTATTTACTTTTCAACGTCGATATCTACCTCATTTTTACCATGTTTTACTAACTCCTCTCCATTCTCGTTCTCTCATTTCTCTCTCTCTCTCTATAATAATCAATGAATCCCGATAGAAGTTCCACGTACCTCAGTGTTCGCTATATTGTGGCGTGCCCTAGTACACCAATTGTCCCCATCACCCGGTTGGCCCACGATGTACCCCAATGGTCCCTATTGTGGTGGTGGGTCTCCATGAAGCCCAGACAACAACCCATTTCTACAATTTTTGCTATGAGCAAGGGATTGACCAACACCATGAGACAAAGTTTCTCATCCAAGTATGATTGTTACCTCTAGGTTCGGGCGATTCCAACATCGTTTCGGAGACCGAAGCTGAGGTGGAAAATGGGATGGACAAATTTATAGGGCACTATTGGCTATTGCAGGTGTTTGGGTTGGAGGATAAAATGCTAACATGACAATAGGAAAATGAAAATGAAAATGAGCAGATTTATAAAGCGGAATTATGTTCCGCTATTATAAATTTCTCTTAGAAAGTCTAATGTGTTATTCATTAAAAATAGATAACAAATTTAGATTTGGATAAATCAATCTTCTTCCCTTAACAACGTTATAAAGAAATAAAATATCAAGATCATACTCATATTTCAACATCCACACATCTTTTCTCTACAGATAAAGGATCTATGAAAAATTTTAGTCATAGTATCTATATTTACTAGGAGTACTAGATTTTTATTCCCTTTCTACTACTGTACTAGGCTTTAAAGCATCCACACTATGTTTGATTGTATTCCAAAAATTGTAGGAGCAGTGATGCATCTGTGGCATAACATTACCGCTTTAATTGGTCCTTGTAGGTGGTATGTCAAATGGAAAACGTCCAATGATGCAGAGTAGTACTGGTACCTTCTCACAGGAAGGTACGTTTAGAATGAATTGTATATGATATTGATGCATTTGTGGCATCAAATTACTACTTTAATTGGTCCTTGTAGGTGGTATATCAAATGGAAACCGCCCAATGATGCAGAGTGGTACTGGTACCTTCTCACATGAAGGTTCGTTTTGAATGAATTGTAGTTTATATTGATGCATTTGTGGCAACAAATTAATGCTTTAATTGGTCCTTGTAGATGGTATGTCAAATGGAAAACACCCAATAATGCAGAGTGGTACTGGTACCTTCTCATTGGAAGGTTCGTTTTGGTTGCTACTGTATTTTTCTTTTGTTATGTTTATGCATAGAAGTCGTTATAAGTGTATGCATTTGATGTTCTATGGTGACATTTACCACGAAATAGGTGTGGCTGGTTCGGGAAGGCAAAAGTTTCGTAAGGGGGACCGTTCACGCCGCATTTGGATCTTCCGTGAAGAGGAGATCTTAGCCGCCACTTTGCTGGATCTAGTTGCTCACGGATGGAAATCCGACAATGGATTTCGTACGGGATACTTGACCAAGATCGAGGAGAGACTTCGTACGGAATTTCTAAATTGCGACATCAGGAGGACTCCACACATCACTTCCAAAATCGGCACCTGGAAAAAGAGTTATGGGATTCTTAGATCCATCTTGAGTCGAACAGGGGTTGGTTTGAATCTCCACAACGATTTCATGATTGATTGTGATGGCGAGCAATGAGAGCAAATTGTCCAGGTTATTACACTGATTTGATCCAATTATACAGTACTATATAGATTTATCGCTGAAGGTATAGTTTTATGGATGTAAAGTTGATTGTTTTGTTGGACAACGCTTAGAAATTTAGGCAATAGCAAATTTGGTCGAAGTTCATGACTTTTTTTAACCTATAAACGTCATTGTTTTGATACCATATAATGCAACCCATTATTAATTCACACATAGGATAGGAATGTCATTGTTTTGAACCCATAAAATATAACAGATGATTAATTAATACATAGCATTAAATGTCATGCAATTTTACAAATTTTGAAATCGAGTATATTTTGAAAAGTTTGGCGATTTTTTGACTAATTTTAAATTATTTGACAAATACTACCATATTTTATAACTAGTTCCTGATTAATCCTATCAATATCGTATTATAAGAAAATTCTTTTAAATAAGGAGTATTGATATTTTCTTTTATCTCATGCATTTAAGTTATAAATCGACAATGTTAAAATTAATTCAATATTGGAAAAAAAGTTACGAAAAAGACACCAGTGCCTAAGAGTATCTCCAATGCCGGCTAGCCGAACCATTGGAGCAGGCTAGCGCCAAATCGGCGAAAAAACCGGCCAGGGCTAGCCGATCGCGTGTGGCTGGCCGATGCGCTGGCCGCTATTGTGGCAGCCCGATCGGCTAGCGCCGAATTTTAATTTTTTTTTAAAAACCTATATAAACGCGATTTTCGTTTCATTTTCATTTGCACCGCTTGTTTTAACGAGTTTTCTCTCTCTCTAACTTTCTGTACAAGAGCATCATCAAGCGATGAGTAACGCGGGTGGTAGCAGTGGTAGTAGTGGTGGGGATGCTGAGGAGTACGAATGGAGGATGAACGAGGCTATGGAGGCCTACATGAACCGCGAGATGGAGCGGTACATACGTAGGGTGGAACAGCAGGTGATACCTCGCCCTCCACGGGTTGTCCACCGCCGAGCAGTGATTGATCGGGATCACGTAGCTGCACATCAGCGGCTGTATGACGACTACTTTTCAGAGAACCCGCGGTTTCCCGCAAACATGTTCCGACGGCGTTTTAGAATGCACAGGGAGTTGTTTATGCGTATCGTTGACGCTTTGAAGCGTCGATATCTGTGTTTCCGCTTCAGGCACGATGCGGTTGGCAGACCCGGTCACACCCATATTCAAAAGTGCACGGCGGCAATCAGGCAGTTGGCCTACGGAGGCGCGGCAGACATGTGGGATGAGTACCTCAACATCGGTGAGTCGACAGCCCTGGAATGTCTGAAGTATTTCTGTGAGAGCGTGATAAACATTTTCGGTGAGGAGTACCTTCGAAGCCCAACTCCCCAAGATTGTCAGAATTTGATGCAGATGCACGGGGAGAAGCATGGGTTCCCCGGGATGTAAGGCAGCATAGATTGTATGCATTGGGAGTGGAAGAACTGTCCGACTGCCTGGAAGGGGGCCTACACGACCGACTACAAGTCAAAGAATCCCACGATGATCCTCGAGGCCGTAGCTGATTACCGGTTGTGGATCTGGCATGCGTATTTTGGGGTAGCCGGGTCGAACAACGACCTCAACGTCCTGAACTCGTCTCCCCTCTTCAACGAGAAGTGCCAGGGCGTCGGTCCAGCCGTCTCATTTGTGGCCAACGGCAACCGGCGTGATATGGGTCAATGACGATCATGCACGCAAGTTATGAAAGGAAGGCCTACTTTGCGGACCTACAGGAGTCGGCGCGCAAGGACGTGGAGCGCGCATTTGGTGTGCTCCATTTCGATGGGCGACAATTAAGGGTCCAACGCGTTTGTGGGATGTCAGATGCGTTTCCCAAATAATGTACGTCTGCATTATCCTGCACAACATGATCGTCGAAGACGAAGGCATACAACTGAGTAGTTGGGCCAATGACGTTGAAGCCGGTCCAAGCCACGAAACGGCCACCCATAGCGTACAACGTGGGGTACCTCTTGATTAAGCCGGGCGCCTCAAGGAATTTGTCGACATGCACCAAGTGGAAGCTCATATTCAACTCCAAAAGGATATAATTGAAGAGTTGTGGGCACGGAGGGCTGCATGCCGTTAGTTTATTTTCTGTATTATGTAATTTTTTTTTATCTATGTACCTTTTTCTAATGCAATTAATGAATTTTCCCGTATATGTGTCGTAAATTCAATTCCGTAATTTAATCGTAATTTTAATTGCGGCTGACCTATGGCTGATGTGGCAGGTTAATTTTTAGTGCTGCTGACGTAGCAGAGAGTGGCTGGCTGGCCTATTTGCATTGGATATGCTCTAACGTCCAAATCATAAACATAATTCTTCATATGAAAATAGGTAATAATTATGAAATGGAAAAGAAATGAGATCAAAATATCAATAAGTGTTAAATATTTCGCTCATAAAGAGATCAAATCCCATCGCACATGATATAATTCATCATTTTCTCCTATACTAATTCCCAACTAAAAAGGTAAACCTTGTAGAAATTAAAAACAATTAAAATTATCCAAAATTTGGTATAACAGAGCATTCAAATCCAGCTCAATTAACTCAATCAAAATTAACAACCACTGCAAAAATTCCCAAATTTTTTATGAAAAAAACAGATGATATGTCTCCCATCTAAAGCGCAGAGGCGTTGAGAAAATCCAATCGTTTGAACAAATAACACCTATTAATCAGCACGCGCATAATTAATATGCAACAGTGCACGAAAAATAGGATAATTACATATCCAAAGCTAGAATTGAGGCGACTCCGCAGAGAAGAAGAAGATGGGAAAGAGGAATTCTCAAAAGGAAAACCCTAGAAAGAAGACCAGATAAACACACAGCACCACACTCGAAGCGGATGTGCGTGTTTATCGAATTTGATTTGGCGCAGCTATGACTCAAAACGCTTCCATTTGTGAATTGGAAGGCGATCTTAAGGGCTGCGCTTACGGCATTAAAATTAGGGTAAAATTGATTAGGAAATTGCAGAGATTGAATTTATGAAATTGACGGTGAACTTTGCTGAAGAGGAGGGGCTTATATAGGTTGTTTTGCTAGGTTTTGATATTGGGCCAAACCTATTTAATGATGCCGGCCCAATGGGCTTCAATATTATTAAGGAATTTTATGAATTTGTTGGATATTTTGCTAGGTTATTGATATTGGGCCAATCCTTATTAATAATGATGGCCCAATAGGCTTCAATATGTAGCAAACACTACAACTCCCGACTTCTATTACGTACTATGTTTTTAGGTGATAATTGATTTTATCTTATCCGTTATGCTTTTAAAAGTTAAGCATAATATTTCTGTAATAACTTAGCAATCGACTTTAGCCTATTTTTGGTTGGTGGAAAAGTGAAGTTGGGAACTGGGAAAATGAATCCCGAGAATATGATTCCTAGTAATTTTACTTTCTTGTGTTTAGACAATATCAAAATTTTAAATTTATATTTAATTTAAACACCAAACTAAAAATATATTGTACTTATTATTTATTTTTATTTATAAAAAAGAATAATATTATAAAACTTTTTAGTAAATTTTTAATTATAAATAATAATAACTATATTATTATATTTATTATTACGATAGATAGTTTAAATATGGATTATCCATCATAATATATTGTAATATAATTATAATTATAGTTATATGGAGTATTATACTCATTTATTATAATAATAAATATAATAATTATTATACTATAATTATAATATTTACGAATATTAATTTTATAAATTAAAATTGCACTATGACTTTATTGATTAATTATTAGTTTATAAAATATAATAATAATTATTTATTATATAATTTATATTATATAATTATATTTTAATTATTAATTATTAATAAATTATTAATTACTATTATGAATTATTATAAAATATAGATACAATTATGATAATTTTATTTATAGTTTATTTGTTATAGTAAAATTAAGTACAGTTATTATCATTATTATTATTATTATTAATAATAATAATAATAATAATAATAATAATAATAATAATAATAATAATAATAATAATAAAACTATACTACATTGCTAAGCAACATGTAAGAATCTTAAAACTGGGAAAAAGAATACCTAAGAAAAGTTCAGATTCAGAATCCTGGAAAGTTGTACTAACTTTCCTTGTTCTCGGATTCTGATTACTTTCCCAATTTGATTATAAACTGAATCAAACACGGGAATTTAAAATTTAAGGAATCAGATTACTTTTCCAGACAGAATCCTGACAACCAAACGTGACCTACTTTCTTTTTTTTTTTTTTTTTTTTTTTTTTGTAAGGAAGTAAGGCCCAATGAGTGAAAATACATGCGGGATTTGAGCCCACGTCCTTTCGGACTAGAGCCTAAATTTGTCGCCTTAGACCACTCGACCGAATTGTATTTATTATTAAGTTAATTAAAACAAAATTTTATCATATAAAAAATCGGCAATAATATTAAAGTCAATACCTTCAGGTGACACTGTTAGTAAATTCCATAGATATACCATTACTAACGATCACAAATATACTATTGTTACTATCTAGTAATTATTAATGTCGGTTTGTGTTTAGACAACCAAATCAGTTAGTGACCTTGTTGGTATGCATAATGCATCAATTCCGCCGGTATATGTATGTTGGTGTACCTTAAAAGATGCATGGCGGGAAAAAAAAGTCGCGGCTAGCGTCGTAAGTTAAAGGTGGTCCGTACGACACTAATTGCTAGGAATGGATGTCAACGAAGGTAAATCCTAAACGTTCAGATTTGAGACGGAGCTACAAAACCGTGAAAATAATGACAACTCTAAAAATTAAATTCAAATACTGACGGTAGAATTGGTTGACCTCTCAACCCCACCTCAATCATAAACAAGAAATCTGTAAAGATTTCAATGGCTGCAATGTCACGTTCAATATACAATTTTATGTCAAGCACACTTTCCACCAATTCGGGCTTTAATACATTATATATGCTTGCCCTTTAAACCAAGGAAAAAACCATTATTTTACATCCTAAATTATTAGTTTTCCAGAAAAAATGATTATAAACACTCTCATAAACTAACAAATATACCCCGTTGTTTGGTTTATTTATGTCCACGTATTTCTATCTATTATATTTTTATGACATGACATGTCATAATCGTAAAACAATTAGTAATTTAAGGTTAATATGTTATTTTCCATTGCCTGTTGGTGACTAATCTCACTAGAAGCCAAATTTGCTAGCAAGAAAATTGTTCTTTTTTTTTTATCATTAAGAGCCTCCACAATAGCGGCTAGCCGATTTGCGTTGCTAGCCGATCGGCTAGCCGAACCATTGCAGTCGGCCAGCGGCGAATCGGCGAGAAAATCGGCGTGGGCTTGCCGATTCAGGTGCGCTGGCCGATGCGCTGGCCGTCATTGTGGCATGCCGATCGGCCAGCGCCTATTTTCGGTTTTTTTCTAAATTTTTTTGAAAACCTATATATATGATATTTTAGTTTCATTTTCATTTGCACCACTTGTTTTAACGAGTTTTCTCTCTCTAACTTTCTGTACAAGAGCAACATCGAGCTATGGACAACAACAACGAGTCCAATCCGGCGACGATCGGCTCTCATACACCACGGTACCCGTGGGATCTGGATGGGGCCAGATGGGCCCAGGGTTTAACGTCCCTTGAGGGCAGTTAATGGGGATGATGGCTGGAGCGTCGGGGGGGATGCAGGAGGGGAACCAGGGGGGTATGCCGTGGGGGATGCCGGGCGGGGGGCAGGCGAGCGGCAGGCAGTCAGTGCCGGGGTGGGGAGGTATGCCCCAGATGCAGCAGCAGATGATGGGGATGATGTGGCAGGGGGGATGCCGGGCGGGGGCAGGCGAGCGGCGGGCAGTCAGTGCCGGGGTGGGGAGGTATGCCCCAGATGCAGCAGCAGATGATGCAGCAGATGATGGGGATGATGTGGCAGGGATGGATGCAGCACGGTATGCATCCCGGGATGCAGGGGCCACCGGGGGGAGGGGACACGGTCTATCGTCCCTCTCTGGATTTTTTGACGGCTTCGTCTCACACGCCGACCCTTGGCGATGACCTTTTGTCATTGCATGAGATGGGGATTGATCTCGGGATCCGGACACTCCCGTTCCAGCGGGTCGGGCCGCGCCGAAGAAGAAGAAGGGCAAGGGGAAGGGCAAGGTGGTTGGCCAGTCCTCGCAGCCCGGTGTAGACGACACCCCCACGCGAAGGAAGTGGACGGAGGATGAGTACGCCGGCGTGACCAAGGGGTGGTTGTCGGTTTGCGACGATCCGCTAGTTGCGAACAACCAGCGGGTCGTCAACATGTGGGCGAAGATTAGAGCAGCCTACAGGAGGAACTGCCCGCATGGGAAGGACTACAACGGGCAGGAGTGCCGGAAGGGGTGGGAACGGATCAGGGCCGCGGTCGGCCGATTTTCGGGGTTGTAGCCAACGCCCTCCGCCAGCTGACTAGTGGGCAGAATGAGGAGGACGCCCGGAGGATAGCGGAGAGTCAGTTCCCCTTGCCGGGGAAGTATAAGGAGTTCCTCTTCTGGGAATGCTATGTGTTTCTGAAGGACTCCGAGAAGTTCCGGGCGGGGTGCGACGCTGGGTGGCTGAAGAAGCAGAGGCTGAACTATTCCGGCGACTGCAGCGGCAGCAGCGGCGGATCCCACGACCTCCCCTCGGATCCTGAGGAGTTTCCGTCCCCTCCATCCACTACTTGTCGCCCTCGCCCGGTTGGCCAAAAGCGGGCGCAACGGGCAGTGAGGGGAGGATCCCCCCTATCGCCCCAGGAGGTCATCTCGCCCCCCCCCCCCCCCACCCCACACGTTATTCTCGTGTGCAAAGACGGAGGAACGTATGTTCGCGGTCTTCCAAGATTGGAAGGACGCAACCGACCCCACGGAGAAGAGGTTCTTCTACTCGATGCTCGAGAACATGCGGGTGGATATGGATGCCTCGAGGGCACTGGTGGGGGGTTCAGACGCGGGCTCAGATACCCCGGGTGGCGGCGGCGAGGATGGCGACAGCGACGACGAGGAGTAGAGAGTGGCGGGGCTCGTGTGTGGAAGCCCTTTTTTTTGTGAAAAAAATCATGTATTTTTTTTATCTGTGTACCTTTTTTTTAATGAAATGAATGAATTTTCCCGTATATGTCTCGTAAATTTAATTCCGTAATTTAATCGTAAATTTTATTCCGTAAAATGTAGTTGTTTTTGAATTATTTTTATTGCGGCTGGCCTATGGTTGACCTATGCTGATGTGGCAGGTGGATTTTTAGTGCTGGCAGGAAGAGAGAGTGGCTGGCCTATTTCTATTGTGGATGCTCTAATTAAAAGATATAGTCTCGTGGCATTAATATGTTGTTTACCTTGTCAATCTCACATCAAAATTTCATTTTGATTGGACGAAAATATTTTTGTATAATTAAAATAGTATACTTATAAAATGATTTTTCAATTTTGTGTTATTTTGACCAAAAAAATAATTTTTGCTTACTATCATAATTTTCATTTTTATATCAAAATTTAAATAATTTGAAATGAATAATATAAAGATTTTGATCATGACATGAGTTTATGACTTATATTCAGATTTTTGTTATTATACCAATTTAGCAGTTCATATTTCCAGAAATGAAATTTTATCGTCGTATTATCTGCGCTGGCCGCCATAGTGGCGTGCCGATCGGCCAGCGCCTATTTTCGGTTTTTTTCTAAAATTTTTTGAAAACCTATATATATGATATTTTAGTTTCATTTTCATTTGCACCACTTGTTTTAACGAGTTTTCTCTCTCTAACTTTCTGTACAAGAGCAACATCGAGCCATGGACAACAACAACGAGTCCAATCCGGCGACGATCGGCTCTCATACACCACGGTACCCGTGGGATCTGGATGGGGCCAGATGGGCCCAGGGTTTAACGTCCCTTGGGGGCAGTTAATGGGGATGATGGCTGGAGCGTCGGGGGGGATGCAGGGGGAACCAGGGGGGTATGCCGTGGGGGATGCCGGGCGGGGGGCAGGCGAGCGGCAGGCAGTCAGTGCCGGGGTGGGGAGGTATGCCCCAGATGCAGCAGTAGATGATGCAGCAGATGATGGGGATGATGTGGCAGGGGGATGCCGGGCGGGGGGCAGGCGAGCGGCGGGCAGTCAGTGCCGGGGTGGGGAGGTATGCCCCAGATGCAGCAGCAGATGATGCAGCAGATGATGGGGATGATGTGGCAGGGATGGATGCAGCACGGTATGCATCCCGGGATGCAGGGGCCACCGGGGGGAGGGGACACGGTCTATCGTCCCTCTCTGGATTTTTTGACGGCTTCGTCTCACACGCCGACCCCTGTGGAGACGCGGTTCACTGGCGATGACCTTTTGTCATTGCATGAGATGGGGATTGATCTCGGGGATCCGGACACTCCCGTTCCAGCGGGTCGGGCCGCGCCGAAGAAGAAGAAGGGCAAGGGGAAGGGCAAGGTGGTTGGCCAGTCCTCGCAGCCCGGTGTAGACGACACCCCCACGCGAAGGAAGTGGACGGAGGATGAGTACGCCGGCGTGACCAAGGGGTGGTTGTCGGTTTGCGACGATCCGCTGGTTGCGAACAACCAGCGGGTCGTCAACATGTGGGCGAAGATTAGAGCATCCTACAGGAGGAACTGCCCGCATGGGAAGGACTACAACGGGCAGGAGTGCCGGAAGGGGTGGGAACGGATCAGGGCCGCGGTCGGCCGATTTTCGGGGTTGTAGCCAACGCCCTCCGCCAGCTGACTAGTGGGCAGAATGAGGAGGACGCCCGGAGGATAGCGGAGAGTCAGTTCCCCTTGCCGGGGAAGTATAAGGAGTTCCTCTTCCTGGAATGCTATGTGTTTCTGAAGGACTCCGAGAAGTTCCGAGCGGGGTGCGAGGTTGGGTGGCCGAAGAAGCAGAGGCTGAACTATTCCGGTGACTACAGCGGCAACAGCGGCGGATCCCACGACCTCCCCCCGGATCCTGAGGAGTTTCCGTCCCCTCCATCCGCTACTTGTCGTCCTCGCCCGGTTGGCCAAAAGCGGGTGCAACGGGCAGTGAGGGGAAGATCCCCCCTATCGCCCCAGGAGGTCATCTCGCCCCCCCACCCCCACGCGCGTACACGTTATTCTCGTGTGCAAAGACGGAGGAACGTATGTTCGCGGTCTTCCAAGAGTGGAAGGCCGCAACCGACCCCACGGAGAAGAGGTTCTTCTACTCGATGCTCGAGAACATGCGGGTGGATATGGATGCCTCGAGGGCACTGGTGGGGGGTTCAGACGCGGGCTCAGATACCCCGGGTGGCGGCGGCGAGGATGGCGACAGCGACGACGAGGAGTAGAGAGTGGCGGGGCTCGTGTGTGGAAGCCCTTTTTTTGTGAAAAAAATCATGTATTTTTTTATCCGTGTACCTTTTTTTTTAATGAAATGAATGAATTTTCCCGTATATGTCTCGTAAATTTAATTCCGTAATTTAATCGTAAATTTTATTCCGTAAAATGTAGTTGTTTTTGAATTATTTTTATTGCGGCTGGCCTATGGTCGACCTATGCTGATGTGGCAGGTGGATTTTTAGTGCTGGCAGGAAGAGAGAGTGGCTGGCCTATGGCTGACCTATTTCTATTGTGGATGCTATAATGAAAAGATATAGTCTCGTGGCATTAATATGCTGTTTACCTTGTCAATCTCACATCAAAATTTCATTTTGATTGGACGAAAATATTTTTGTATAATTAAAATAGTATACTTATAAAATGATTTTTCAATTTTGTGTTATTTTGACCAAAAAAATAATTTTTGCTTACTATCATAGTTTTCATTTTTATATCAAAATTTAAATAATTTGAAATGAATAATATAAAGATTTTGATCGTGACATGAGTTTATGACTTATATTCAGATTTTTGTTATTAGACCAATTTAGCAGTTTATATTTCCAGAAATGAAATTTTATCGTCGTATTATCTGCGAAAAATCAAAGCATGCAAAGAAATTTTTTTTAACCAATTTAGCAGTTCATTTTTCCACAAATGAAATTTTAGTTAATTTTTGTTGATATAGTGATATCTAAATTACACCCTTAATTAAATTCAAATACTACCAAGGCAAAGATTGATTAGCATATTAAAATAGTGCTATTGTCCTTCTATATTTGGTGTTTTCGTTCTTGACATGAGAGGAAGAATGTTCATATGCATTGCACATATTGTCCACTCGATTATTTTTCAAACTTTCTCACCGACTAGTTCTTCGTCACCCAATTGTCCAAAACTAGTCTTCTTTTCAACTATATTGTCCACTTGATTATTTTCTCTCATGCTCTATCAATAATTTGATTAGAAACTGCTACTATCTTCGTCCACTAGTGTATAGAATATATTTTAATGCAAAATTATTTAAATAGGAGAGAATAGACAAAAAATAATTAACTTATTATTAGTGGAAATTGAGGTTTATCTTATCTAAGAGAAAAATTACTGGGAAAACCGAATTTAATTTTTTTTTATTGGACGATTTAAAATGAAAAAAATATGACTATTAGATATAGACAGGAGGGATTATTAGTTAAATAGAGATACTAAGTGAACACGGATGATTAAAGTAGTTTTTTTGTGCTTTCGAACTTGGATGAGAGGATGGTGGCAGGAGTTTACATTCTCGCCACGATAAATATTATGGAAATTTCGATGATTTTCTGAATGTGGCCTATGGCAACGAGCCCACATATAAGATATATGACCATCTTGTTGGGGGAGTGCTTGTTTCTTCTCTTGTTTCATGCTTGTTGTCTGCCTTCGTCTCGGTGGTTTTTGGCTAATGTAACTAGTTGCTAGTTGCGTGATTTCAACTGGTTAGATTCTGAATTTTTTCTCTCTAGTAATTTAGACTTTTGTTATCTTCTTTTTTGTAGTTAGTTTTATGCTATCGTTTTTTTTCTATATTTTTGTTATAATTGGTCTTTTGTTGTTTTGCACTCTGATAAGCATATAAGATAGGAAGCCCTAACTTAACCCAAAATCATGGTTAAAGGTAAATGGTTGACTCTCTCTTATATGCTATTCCACACTTTCGTGTGAAACCGATGTGGGATCGTATCAATCCATCCCTCTTTTTAAACAGGACGTCCACGGACGACACAATATGCCGGGTGGCAAACCCAAAGCCAGAGGCCCACCATCCCCTTTGCGCCCTTTTCCTTCGGACCCACATTTTTCGGTGGCACCCCTTTGGTCACACCTACGGGTAGCCCCTTTCCATAGGACATTTAAATCCACGTTCACCGCACCAAATTAATAAGCATATAAAATAGGAAGTCCTAAATTAACTCAAAACCATGGTCAAAGATAAAGGGTTGACTATATGCTATTCCATACTTTCATGTAAAACTGATGGGAGATCGTCTCACACTCTACCTAGCACCTCGGGTAAATTTTTTTTTCAAATCTATAATTTAAGAATAATCCGCGATTTTCATTTATTTGCTTGGTCTCATCATTCGCATCCAGATTCATGTATATATGAGTTGAGTTAATAAATAGTTAATTAATGAAAGCAATACTTTTATGATAATTTTCATTTTTTCATGGATAATAAGTTTCACATTTTTTATTTTACATTATCGATCACTATTCACCGCGACGCCAAAGACATGTGACTCCCAATTGGTTATTTTTTCATAAAATCAAAATTTTAGATATGCATATATATAATTGTTAACAAATTAGTTTTCCCGAATGTGATATTAGTTGTTTTTGTTTTCGGCAAATTATTGATTTTGTTGAACTAGTGCTCACTAACTATAATATGATTTGAGTATTTTTCTTTTACATTTAGGAGATTAGCAGTAAGAAAAACAAGGCACGAAGATAAAATATGAATGTAGATCCCAAAAAAGATACTATGTGAATGTAACAATTAAATTTTAATTTTAAGGCCAGTGAAGAATAGAGGGTAAGAATTAAGATCTACGAAAAGCAAAAAGTTTGAAATATATTCATGTTTAAGCATAATATCAGAATATATATATAAAAGTAAATAATGTTAGTGATTGCGACATTCAAGTCTTTTCTTGCCTTGTGGTTACCATAAAACAACTACTAAAGCAAAATATAAATGTAATAGTATTAGAGAAGACAATTAAAATTGAAATGCAAAAACGGGTCTTATGTTATTTGGTTTGTGATAATTAGCATTCATTTATTGAGAAAAAAATTGGGTCTACGCAAAACACATTTAAGGTGTCTCTATTTTTATATTTTTATTATGTTTTTATAGATCTCTATATAAATTTAAATTAAATAGATTATTGTGCATATATTATTGATAACATCAATTTTTTTTAAAAAGAACAAACAAATCTTTGTAACTTGTATATGGATCTGAATTATAATATAAACATAAAAGGACGTAAAATGTGTTTTACCTTGTTTGTAATGGAATAATTAATTCATGATTAAGTAACAATATTGAAATTTGGGTGCAAAAACTTCTACAAAGAAATCATGCCCATCAACATGTACATAGATGTTTTGGTTACAAATTTGATTTCTTGGGCTTATTAGATTATGGAGATTGGTTGGGCTTTATATGTTTGATATAGTTGTTGTATATAGAATTATTTGGGCTTTTTAAACTTTAGTTTAATGGTGTTATATGTTTACTCCAAAGAATTTATGCATATAATTTACAAATTATAGTATATCTTTTGGGCCTATTTATTTGGTTGGATTATGATCTGAAAAAGTAATCTTAATTTGTAACTTTAAAATTAATGTGTCTCTTTTATTTTTATCATATGAGAATATTGATAAAGGCATCCACAGTTCTTGAGCACTGAAAACTTGAGCATTAACATCCACTAATAAATTCGACTATTTCATACATTTAGGGTTAAACTTGGTGTACTTTGATTGATGAACTAAGGCATTCTCTTGTTTAAATCTCTATCAATTAGTAATTTGATGAATTTGTTGGGATGCAATAGAAAATGAGCTTAAAAAGAGATAAAAGATGAAGAGTGCAAATAATATAATAAAGTCAATTTTCACAAGTCATTTTTGGCAGTATTTGTAGAATAGACATAACTCTTACCACATGACTCTGATTGGGGTGTGTACGTATATTGTCAATGCATATCTCTCTCGAAGATGAAGTAATCTATTAAGGAAGGACAGTACTTGCTCAAGTCATACATAATACACGAACCCATGAAAACCGTCAAAAGTATTCTAGAACATCCAAATGTGGATAACAAGGTACAAATGATTTTGTTTTCATACAAAAGCGTATTACAAGGTACAAGGTGAATGAAACCTTATTTTCTAGATTGAACTGCAAAATACAACCTAAGTATGGACGTTTGAACGCTGAATGTATCTATGTAACAAAAAATGCAACAGACTCCTCTACGTATGGATATAATATAATTTGGGGTCCTTTTCCACTGTTTCCGGTCTACCATTTCCTTCTGACCCTCATTTTTTTTCCAAAATACCACACAGGGCATTTCAGTCTTTTAATTTATATCATTTATTTTAGTATATAAAATTTGGTAAAATTGACGAATTAACATAGTACTTACCAAAAATTATTAAAAAAATTTACGTTTTTATTATTTACAAAAATATATCTAACTAAAATAAAGACATAAATCATTCCTATGGATAAGTATTTTAATTTCTCAATCTATTTAAATTTAAAATATTTATGAATTAAATGAGAATAATATTTTAACATAAAATAAACATATTATATAGTAATAAAAATGAGAAAGACTAAAACACCCTTGGAATGGCAGGTAGGTTAAAGTGAGGGAAAAAAGGACATAAGAGACTCAAAATAGTGAAAAATGGTCTAAAAAGATATTATACTCATACGCAGAGGCTTACAGTTCATTTTTTTAAACATAGGTACCTCTAGCATTTGACTTGTCATACATATGAGCCAATTTTGTAGTCCACTCTATTTTCTAAATGTAAAATGTAGTACTTAATTTAAAATACTACCTCCGTCCTACAATAAGAGTCACATTTGGTGTGAGCACAAGTTTAAAGAAATATAAATAAAAGTGGTTTGAATAAGTTAGTGGACTATGAGTCTCATTTTGTGAGTGACTTAAGTTGGTGAAATATGAGGCCTATTTATCATATGGTAAAACAAAAATGTTATTCTGATTATGGGACGAACGAAATAACAAAATGTGACTTTGTGGGATGAAGAGGTAACAACTTAATTTTATGATTATAAATTATAGAAAATGTGACTATATATCTTGATGCAGCTGAAGCATGCATGAACATGGAGAATATACTTAAATTCTTAATTTGATAATCACATTCAACAAAATACTCTCTTTCACAAGGAGTTAACATCAAAAGCTCAACTAAACTTTCTCAAAACTTACATTAAACTTATATAATGAAAAATCGAAAACCCAATACTAATTTATGGCTTGGTACAGTAATATACTTCATCCGTCCCATTCAATATGTCCACATTTTTTTTATTTTGTCAAAGTCAAGATGTCCAATTTCTATTTTTGGAAACAAATCTATCTCTCCTCTCTCCTTATTAAAATATTCAACTATATTTTTTTCTCTACTTACTCCACCTAACAATTTTTCCTAAAATCCGGTGCCACTTAAAATATGGACTTATTGAGTGGGAAGGAAGGAGTATCACATTATTAATTCAAACGATATATTTTTAACTTCTTCAAAGTTACTTATACTGGCAAAAAATGGTAAATGAGAAGTGAAGAATGAAAGTGGAAAGAATCAAGCTACAAATAGAGTGGACGTGGACGAGAATTCTTGTAGATATGTGGACAAATGTGAACGCTCGTGTTTTCTAATTAAAAACTTAGAATTTTCCACCAAAACTACCTTCCACAATTTTTTTTAAAAAAAAATGAAACTTAATCACTCCCTATAAATAGAACCACGAATTAGTCTAAAGCATGCTCACTCTACTCCCTTGTCATCTTCTTCGTCTACTTCATTTCTTTCACTACATATATTCCTTTCTAACTGATCACATTAGCATTAAAACATGGGTGATTTGCCTGTAGGTTTCAGGTTCTATCCCACAGAGGAGGAACTGCTCCTTTACTATCTTCCTAACAAGCTCAACGGCACAAATCCTGACATCGACAGAGTCATACCTCTTCTGAACATCTATGATTACAATCCATGGGAGCTTCCACGTAAATTCACTTCATATTTATTCTCTTTATTTTTTTTATTGTCATTAATTTGATATATTACATATCAGTTGGTATCACAAAAATATCAGTTTCTGACTTAATATCTGTTCGTTAATTCATGAATATCAGTAGAGTTTAAATGATATAAAAAGTAGAGCAACTGATATGTTTTGTGCAGCAACTGATATTAATGAATCAGCGAACTGATTATGTGTTGATATATTATCAAACAGGACATGCTGGAGAAGTGTGCCGTGGCGACAAAGAGCAGTGGTTCTTCTTCACCACGATGCAAGAGAGGGAGGCCCGGGGAGGAAGACCCAACCGCCTTACAGAGAAGGGATATTGGAAAGCTACCGGCTCGCCTTCTGATGTTTTCAATTGCCAAAATCTCCGAATCGGAAGGAAGAAAACCATGGTTTTCTACGAGGGCCGAGCTCCCCACGGATTGAAAACTACCTGGAAAATGAACGAGTATAAAGTCTATGATCATTCTCCCAATCCTCAGGTCTGTTTCTAGGGTTTTCTACTTTTCTTAACCCTCTTTTTGGTCACGGTTGACTAGGGTTTGAATTTGGTCATAGGTTAATTTTATGTAAATCTGTTTAGATTTATTTATTTTATTGTAGAAATTTGTTATGCAGCTGAAGGAAGAGCTCAGCTTGTGCCGGATTTACAAGAGATCCAAGTGCGCGAGGGCGTTTGATAGGCGGCCGCAGCCGGCCGAGGCTGATGAAGCCGCGATGCAGTGCCACCGTGCTGACGTGGCATTCGCAACTAGCGATGATCAGCAGATTAATCCAACGGTGGAGGGGAGTGAATTGATGAATTGGGACATTGCAACTCAAAGTGAACCTTTGTGGGATTCGGATGATTTGATGATGATACTTAAGTGGTTTGATTTGTGAAAAAAAATAAATTAGTGATGGAAGATTTGAAGCAAGCTCAATATATAAGTATGAAATCCTAGGATAATTAAATTTGCTAGGTGTTGAAATAAATGTTGTCAAGATGGATGTGTATAATATCCAATCAGTATACATATTTATTTGTGTTTCTTATAAAGAATGTGGCACGTGCTGGTTAGTAAAATTGTAGTACTCCACATAAGTACATAAAATTGTTTATAGAATTTAATTTGTCTATTATATTCTTATTTTTAGGGATGTTTATCCAGTCTAAAATTATTAATGGGCTTATCAGAATATACTAACAGATCTAGTAGAGTTAGGGTTGAAAACGAATGACCCGCAATCGAATAACCTCTGATTAAATAGGGTCTACTGAAAAAGGTTGAGATCTCGAAAACGAGTAAGTTGGCCCGATTAACTTAAATGTTTCAATTATTTAAATGTCAAACTTTACTATTTACATTAAAAGTTAGTATAATAATCGAAAGTTATACTCATAATTTCATTTTTACTGTAATGCTTAATTAATTAAAAAATGTATACAAGAAAAAGAGATAACGGATATTATTAAGGTAAAACACGTGTGTCATATTTATTTTTCCGTTCTTCCACGAACAACTCTCTTATTTATATTTTACTACTATAAAAATTTATATAAATAGTTCGACACACATTCCATCCACTACAATTCTTAAACACCAAGTTGTATCAATGTACGACTTTTTTTAGTATTTGTTGTATAAATGTTAGACAATAGTGTGAGTATTATGTAATCAATTGCCGATAATTGCGGATGTAGGGAGTGTTTACGTAAGTATATGATGAGATAATACGTGAGGAGTATAAAATTATAAACAAAAATTTACTAGTTTAAAAGAATTTCCAATTTTTCCAAGCTCAATTTATCCAAAATTTGAAAGTTTAGGTTTATAACTAAGAATTTTTAAACCCAAAATAAGATTATAATAATGTATATAATTTTATGATTTTATGTTCAAAATATATTTGATGTAAGATAAGATTATTATTATATTCAAATTAATTCAGTTACGATCTCACAATTTTTAATTAAATTCAATACTTTTAATTAAGTACTTCAAATGTATTGTGAATATATGACGAGATAACACTCAATTACGAGTGTGTTTATTTGTAAAAAGTAGAAAATTATAAATAAATAAAAAATAGTTTAAAGAATTTCCAATTTTTCCAAGCTCAATTGATTAGGTGGGTTAGTCCAAATTTTGAAAGTTTAGGTTTATAATTAAAAAATTTTGACCCAAAATAATTTCAGCCCTAATGACTCGTAATCTTATATAGATAGCTTGACAATCCGATAAGAATGCAATTGTGTGGTTATAATCTAGTATTGTAGTATATCTTTATTTTCATTACTTTTAGTTATAATAATGAACTGTATATACTTTTATGATTTTGTTCAAAATATATTTGATGTAAGATAAGATTATTATTATATTCAAATTAAATTTCATACTTTTAAGTAGACTTCGAATATGCCATTCCTCTTGGTACCAAAAGCCATGGAAGTTTTTATACATTTTCTGATTTTCATGCATATGAAAACTTAAATAACGATGAAATTCATCTCTTGACATTTCTAGGCGTTATGTGCATGCTTAAATATTCTAGCTCATGGTCAACTGTTGAACCATTCATGGCGATGAATTGATTATTTTGATTCTCTTTCATTTTTGGCGTTTTCATCCCTCAATTCACTTGAACCCTTAGTAGAATTTACACAAAGATTCCGTATTTTGACTTAATATAAAATTTAAAAAATTCGAAATTTTATTCAATATGTCATTGTTCAAGTACGAAGAAAAAGAAAAGTCTCGTTATTGATAATTTCTACATGGACAGTGACCTTTGGAAGACTTGGAAATAGAACATAATGTATAAAAATACTCACACGTTTCTTATAATTGTGATTGAATTTTGAAACTCTAGATTGGTAGTAATTGATAATTGATAATCATTTCGATCCATCTAACTCAAATATACGTACGTTTCACTATACTCAAACAATGCAAATTTACAATGCAAACAGTGTTTGTTGCTTGTTGTGTCGTTTGGTTTTTGTTTCTTTTCTAAATTTTGTTTGGCAAGGATATATATCTCTTATCTTAGTTGTTTTGGTTTTATTTTTAATGTGTTCTGACCGTTGCTTACTAAGATGGTTAGAGCCTTTTTTTATGTATTGAAAAAGGATTCAAATATTACAGCCTTCCTCCCCGAACAACAAAAACAAATACACAAAGATCCCGTGGAGTTGAATATGTTAGACAAAATATTAGGAGTACTAAAATACAATAACAATAAGCCAAAGTAGAATTTATCTAAGATTAATAGTCATATGGGTGGGGGGTGGGATAATTAATTATGAGATAGAGTGTAATCTAAGCACTATGGAGTCCGACCGAGATACATTTTCATGGGCCAAGTTAATGAGGAAAAAAAGGACAATCAAACAAGAGATAAAATAAACATGACATCCAGTAATGAGCAATAGTAGGAACCGAACGTATCCAAAAGGAATAAACTTTCTAGCTTCAATCTTACAGGCCATAAACACAATGAGACACAATTTGTTAAGATTCCAGCGACCGACGACGAAACAAATCGGAATAAAAGAAAAACGCAGAGAATAGATGAGACGCGATTTATGTGGTTCGGTTTTTCAACCTACATCCACGGAAGAAGGAAGAACGAATTGTATTGATTTTGCTTTACAAAGTGTATCACTCTTGCTGAGCTCTCAAACTAATCTCAAGATGAGATAACCCTCAACAATGATTCCTCACTCAAGACTAACTAACTCTCTCTCAAACTAATCTCAAGATGAGATAACCCTCAACAATGATTCCTCACTCAAGACTAACTAACTCTCTCTGCAACACACACCCTTTTAATCAACTACAAAGCAAGCCGATGCAAAACTAACTCTTCACAATTCTGTTATAACTGCTTCTAATGGCTAGTATGCGATCACTTCTTTGAGCTGAGATCAAACGCGCCTCTGCCTGAGTTAGCCCACGTGGTTCATGCACAACACGTGCATAAACAGCCTTGAGTCCTCCCGAGCCCATCAAGCAATCCCAGCTCGATTTTAGCTCGGACATAGAACCTACAAACTCCACCTTGTCCTAGCAAAAAATCCAACACCATCACTAAGCTTCTTCAACCACCCCTCTTTCTTCAACACTTAACAACATCTACCAAATCCAAGCAATATTTAAACTTGGAAACTGGTAATGCCTTTGTTAACATATCGGAAGCATTCTCCTCTGTGGGAACCTTCACTACTTTGATCATACCCTTCTTCACTTCATCTCTGATAAAGTGTCTCCTAACATCCACATGCTTGCTCCTTTCGTGGAACATTTGGTGTTTGGCCAAGCATATGGTTGAGTTACTGTCACACAAGATCTCCACTCCATCTTGTTGAATGTCAAAATCCTGAAGTATCCCCTGCAACCAAAGAGCTTCCTTAGCTGCCTCTGTCAATGATATATACTCAGCCTCGGTGGTCGATAGAGCAACTACTGACTGCAGATTCGGTTTCCAGCTAATAGTCGTGCCATAGAGAGTGAATATGTATCCACTTTGCGACTTCATGTTGTCCAAGTTTGCCGCATAATCCGAATCACAATAACCTCTCAATGCCACATCCCCTCTGGACCATCCTCCACCTCCAAAATGTAAGCCAACATCCACAGATCCCTTAAGGTATTTGAGTATCCATTTCAAAGCATTCCAATGCTCTTTACCATGATTCGACATATACCTACTGGCCACACTAATTGCATGAGCCACATTTGGCCTAGTGCAGATCATGATGTACATTATACTACCAACTATGTTGGCATAGGGTATTGAGCTCATCTCCCTTCTCTCTGACTCTGAGCTTGGCATTTGAAGCTTACTGAGCTTGAAGTGTGCAGCAAGAGGGATAGACACTGACTTAGTTTCATGCATCTGATACTTCTTCATAACTTTACTGATGTAGTCAGATTGCACCAGCTTCAACTCCCTCTTGCTTCGGACAAGAGGAACAAGTACTGTAAATGCTTGAATGCGTGAATGCACCGATCGATTAGCCCGGTTCACTGATATATGAAGAGTCCAATTAAGCACCAGGAAGGCGAAGACGGAAGCTGCCCGAACCTTTACTTAACTTTCGAAGGGATGTCAACTAGTGAAAAAGTCCTTGGATTGGTGACTAAACCCTGCCAACCATTCTATTTCTCAGAATGTCCATCCCAAGAATCCTCCTAGCATTGCCCAGATCCTTCATGTCAAACTTCTGCTTCAACCCATCTTTAACCACTTGAAGCTCCATCTTGTCAGCTTCTGCCAACAAGATGTCATCTACATACAAAAGCAAGTAAGCCACAACACTCTGCCCCTTTCTCTTGATGTATACACAGCTGTCAAAACTTGATCTTACAAAATCCATGCTCTCCATATGTTCATGGAACTTCAAATTCCACTGCCTACTACTTTGCTTGAGCCCATACAAACTTTTCTTTAACAAACAGACTTTTTGCTCATTTCCAGCCTTAATAAATCCCGTTGGCTGCACCATGTATATGGTCTCTTCAAGATCTCCATGGAGGAAGGCTGTCTTGACATCTAACTGATGCAGTTCCCAATCATGGAAGGCAGTGAGTGCTAGTAATATTCTGATTAATGTATGCTTTACAACGGGTGAGAAAACCTCAGTGAAGTCCACTCCCTCTACCTTTGTAAAACCTCTTGCCACCAACCTAGCTTTGAAACGAATTGTCTCAACATCCCCAGCCTCTACTTTCTTCTTAAAGATCCACTTACAGCTCACCAACTTCTGAGTGCCTGGATTTTTTACCAAAATCCAAGTTCCATTCCTTAGCAGAGACTCAATCTCTTCCTTCATAGCCTTCAGCCATTTCTCACTCTCTTTGCACCTTATGGCTTCTTCATAAGTTGCAGGCTCTGAATACACCATAAGCTCTGCTACACGTAGGGCGAAGAAAGTCATATCATAATCTGAAACTTTGCAGGAAGCTTGGCATTCCTTGTAGACTTTCTGACCAGCTGTTGTTGTGTAGTTCTTGGAGCTTGATGCTGATAATCAGCTCCACCTTCAGTCTGATGCTGGGAACAGCTCCACCTTCACTAGAGCTCTCCCCATCCTTAGACTCATTGTCAGATTCTGCATATAAAGGATCTTCAGTAACAACCTCTGGATACATCAGCTCAATGGTGGCAGAATTGTCCTCCTTTTTCTTTAGTGGCATTTCATCTTCATCAAAAATCGCATCCCTGCTCACCGATACTTTCTGGTCTCCTTTCTCTAGGTTCCACAATCTGTAGGCTTTGACCCCATCTTGATATCCCAACATGATGCATTTCTTAGCCCTTGGTTCTAGCTTGGATTGCCTCACATGTGCATAGGCTGCACATCCAAACTTCTTGAGCCTACTATAGTCACCAAGCTTCCCATACCACCTTTGATCAGGTACATCATTCTCAATGGCTGACGAAGGAAATTTGTTGATCAGCACAACAGCAGTGGATAAAGCCTCTCCCTATAAATTTTTAGCCAAGCCAGATGAGATCAACATACACCTAACTCTTTCTAGAAGTGTCATGTTCATGCGTTCAGCTACGCCATTTTGCTGTGGGTTCTTGGGAGCAGTCCTATGCCGCTTGATTCCCTTCATTTTACAGAAATCCTCAAACTCAGATGACAAGAATTCCATGCCATTATCAGTCCTCAAGCATTTCAGAGCAACACCTCTTTCATTCTCAGACTTTATGCACCATTCTTTGAATTTAGCAAATGCTTGTGACTTATCTCTCAACATTGAAATCCAAACCTTCCTTGAATAGTCATCTATAATGGATATAAAATACCTGCCCCCACCCATGGATTCAACTTGGGAAGGTCCCCAGAGGTCACTGTGAACATACTCCAGTGGGGCTCTTGAGTTGTGCACTGCAGCAGAATATGGGAGCTTCTTTGCCTTAGCAGAAATGCAAGGTTCACACTTCTTGAGTGATCCATTTGTGTCAATCTTGATGGCCCCTTTCTTGGCAAGCTCCTTAATTCCCTTTTCACCAACATGGCCCAATCTGCTATGCCATAAGTCCAAACAATCAGCCTGAGCAAGATTTGCAGATAGTAGAGCCTATTCCTCCTCTCTGCTTCTAGTATAGTTCTTCCACCTTTAGAGACCCTCAGAATGCCAGAAACTGAACTGAAACCACAGCCTTTTGACTCCAACATCCCAAGAGAAATCATCTCAGGTATATACCTCACTTCTGTCAGAACCTTGATGGTGCCATCTGCTAATTTGAGTCTGACCTTGCCGATTCCTTTCACCTTGCAGACTTGATCATTACCCAATAACACTGACCCCTCATGATCATCAAGAACCTCAAACCAAGATCTATGTGAGCATATGTGGAAGCTGCATGCTGAATCCATTATCCAGGAATCTTCAACCGATCCATCATTGATGTTCAAGGCCTCAGCAACCTCAACTTCTTGTGCAACATCGGCTGATTCAACCCCTGCATCCTTATCTTGCTCCTACTTCCTTTTCCAAGAGAAACAATTATTTTTCAGATGCCCCGGCTTCTTGCAATAGTGTCAAGATCTTGTCTCCTTCCCACCATTCTCTTAGCTCTCCTGAGCCTGTTGTTTCTGGCCCGCAAAACCCTCCTTCTTTTTCTTCTTGAATTTTCCAACAGTCAGGGCCTGACTCCCAACATCTTGTTTCAATGAGGATTTTTGCCGCTCCTTTGCTTTGAGTGCACATTGAACTTCCTCCAAAGTGATGGTTGTCTCACGCCCATTCAACATGACATCCTTCAAATGATCAAAAGAAGATGGCAGGGCATTTAGGAGGATGATTGTCTTGTCTTCATCCTCCATCTCAACATCAATGTTTTCTAAGTCATCGATTGCCTTGTTGAATTCATCCAATTGCTCACTAATGGATTTGTCGTCGAGGATCTTGTACGAGTAAAGCTTTTGTTTCATATACAGACGGTTGGCCAAGGATTTGGTCATGTATAAGCCTTCCAATTTGAGCCATACACCCGCGGCAGTCTTCTCCTTCGAGACTTCACGAAGCACTTTGTCGGTCAGATTTAAGATGAGCAGACTATGAGCTCGATCCATCATCTCCTGCTTCTTGACTAGATCTTTCTGATCAAGATCCCCTTCCTGCTTCTCCTTCGATCCATCCGAATCCAGAGCGCCGGAGAGACCTTGATGAACCATCATCGGGCGCATCTTGATCCTCCACAAACCAAAGTCATTTTTGCCCGAGAACTTCTCCACTTCCCATCTCGTCGTCGCCATTGATTCTCCTTGGATTCGTGGGCGATTCCCACAGACGGCGCCACCTGTTAAGACTCTGGCGACCGACGACGAAACAAATCGGAATAAAAGAAAAACGCAGAGAATAGATGAGACGCGATTTACGTGGTTCGGTTTTCAACCTACATCCACGGAAGAAGGAAGAACGAATTGTATTGATTTTGCTTTACAAAGTGTGTCACTCTTGCTGAGCTCTCAAACTAATCTCAAGATGAGATAACCCTCAACAATGATTCCTCACTCAAGACTAACTAACTCTCTCTCAAACTAATCTCAAGATGAGATAACCCTCAACAATGATTCCTCACTCAAGACTAACTAACTCTCTCTGCAACACACACCCTTTTAATCAACTACAAAGCAAGCAGATGCAAAACTAACTCTTCACAATTCTGTTATAACTGCTTCTAACGGCTAGTATGCGATCACTTCTTTGAGCTGAGATCAAACGCGCCTCTGCCTGAGTTAGCCCACGTGGTTCATGCACAACACGTGCATAAACAGCCTTGAGTCCTCCCGAGCCCATCAAGCAATCCCAGCTCGATTTTAGCTCGGACACAGAACCTACACAATTTAGTTGGTAAAATGTTCCGAGTAACCCAGGTCCTCGAAAATATTTGCTTGGTAAAATCCTTTTATTACGTAGTGTTTTGAGTCATCATCACAAGAGCTTAATAAAGGAAATAGTTGACTCTTTTTTAAAATCATAAATTTATGGGCCATAGAATTATCAAACGATCCATTTGTAGTTGTATAATTGTGAACCTTAGCCCATTAAAATATAAACAGTGCAAAATGTATTAGTGTGCTAAATCGCCTTGATTCCTGTGGCTGGTCCAGCCCAATATATTTTGGGGAAAACTATACGTAGTTTATATGAATCAAAAATTTTGTAAAACATTTTTTATTTTTTTTATTTTTATCAGTGCTGTTGGATTTATTGCGATAAAAAAGCTATTGCATTTACGAAACTTTGCTCAATTTTATTTTCATTTATAAAAATGTTATGGTACCAAAATAAAGTTGTTTAATGGTAAAAAAAATTATAAGTACTATGTAAAATCTCTTTATGGTTAAAAAGATCATTTCCATACGAATACTTCACAACTAAATTTTGAAATACAGCCAATTAAATCCAAAAAATTGTTTGGTAGAATATACTCAAACCAATAAATTATACTCCTACTTGAATGAGTGTGGAACAGTGGTACTGGTAGTATATCTTAATGTTGATATGGTTGGTAGTTTTCAATTTTAATTAATATTTTATTTTCTCGATGCAAATTAAAAGTGCACGTATTTATGATTTTTTTGCATAAAGTGTATGCAGTAGTCAGAGTATATAACTTTATATTATGTTGTCTGACCAAGACAACTCACGTCTGTATAAGCTTAAATGTAGTTCTGCTTATTCTTCTGATTATTAAAAAATGGAATACAGTTCAAAAATCTGAATATTAAAGAATGAAATATAGTTCAAAAATTTACATGCATACGACAAAACTTTGACACCACACAATGTTTGTCATTTCTTTCCTTATAATAAATGTTGTGTCACTTGTAAAAATAAAATATTTGATAGATACAGTTGTAATTATCGAATTTTCGATTTGAGATACGACAAAAAATTATAGCGACTTAATGCCGTGAAATCTTAGTAATTGCGAGAAGAAAGATGGCTATCATTTATCAGTACGGACAGAGCCAGGAATTTATATCGAGGAAGCAAAAATATGTATAAACAAATTTTAGTAATTTAAGATGGGGTATTTAGTGACAGATTATGGGTATATTTTTTTAATAATTAGTTAATTAATTACTATAATATATGTGTGTGTTTGGGACAAAATGACATTTTTAAGTTATATTCATCAATATTCCTAAAGTGGAAGCTATACAAATGGATAGCTTATGACTTGTAAGTCCAATATTGACTGTAAAGTATTAATATTATCATTATGCAAAGCAATCAATTCCAAAACAAATTTGCCACTTATTGCATCTCACCTTTTCTCATTGTATCTCGACTCCTCTGACCATTCATAATTCAACCTTGTCAAATTTCACTTATGATTCAAAATTCCTATTTAAGTATACCATTAGTTGGAAACTATTCAGAAAATATTCAGCATCCTTTATTATTCATAATTAATTAAATAATAAAAACAATGTAGACTAATCTATTTTATAGTAATAAACAATAAATTAATAATGCATAAATAAAATAATAGCATTTCATTTCAAGAGTTAACTATTGACATAATGATGTATCAAAGTTTTGTCATAGACGTCAGAAACAAACATAAATGTTCTTCCGAAACCATTAATCTATAATATGATTAAATTAAGTGGAAACATGAATGATTGCATCACGGATATGTAATGCATGGTTTATTATTTCTAATGAATAGAAACATTGTAAGAGTTTGGAACGTCATTTCAACCACCAACCTTATTTAGGTATTTGCTGGCTCATGGGCCTCAAGAATAACAGCTAAGCTATCTTAGCTAGAAGTCACAAATTTAATTCATAATGAATGAATAAAACAATTTCTTTTTTGATAAATATGAAACAATAGATCGCTGATTTAGAGGCTGAAAAAAAAAACAGGACAACAACTATGAGAATAAAACAATGGCAAATTACACCACCTTTATTAGATTATTTTTTATTTAGACATTTAATTACAATATGCCATTTAAGTTTTGACAATTACCTTCTTATTATTACCAATAGTCCCGATAGTGGATGATACTTATAAGCTTAAATGCAAAATTGGTTAAATATGAATATACTTCAAGAGATACTATTTACGGAAGGGAGGAGACTAATTTTTTTGGTGAGATAAGAAAAACATAGCTATTTGCTATGCACGGATTAAGGAATCACTAAAAAAAAAACTAAAAAAAACTTAGTATCTGTTAAGACACAAAAATTTAGACGGTGTTATTAGAGTTTGATTTTTTTTTTAAATAACCATAATTAAGGATGAAAAAAAAAAGCGTCCTTAATTTGAGGACAAATTATCATAATCTTTGGCTTTTTAATGGCGCTTCTATTTGTGTCCTCGAATTTTAGTTGAGATGCCAACAATAAGGATACTTTATGAAGCGTTGGGGATATAATTATACACACAAATTAATGTCTTTAATAGCATTAAGAAAACGTCTTTAGCTGTTTTGTTTTTTTTTGTTAGTGAGGTTCACAATGTTACCATGAAAATGATAGTACTATTGAAACAATGGAATATCTTACTGTCCAAAATTTTATTGCAAAAAAACTTATAATAGTTGTGACGCAATTTCGACGTTTAAAAGTTATGTGAAAGTACATATATGTTTGTTTGTTACAATTATTATAAAGATTAAAATGAAGTAAAAATGGAAGAGTTTAACTCTGATGGTGGAAACTGAAAAGTGGTTCTCCACAAAAGCAGCAGTACTAATAATTTAACAACACGCATTCATTAAATTTGATATATGAAGAAAGCACTAATATTGCATTATATCTTTTGACAAAGATTTGTCGATTTCTCCACTAGAATTCCAAGTTATATACAAACAAAGGTAAAGTGATTTATGTGACAAATGTGGAAACATGTATTTAGGGGAAGCCTACCATGTTAATATTATATGTATATGTTTAAAAAAGTTGTGAGCACGACATTTGTCATGTCCAAACTTGATTTCATCGATATTTTCATGTTACATTCTTTTTGCATTTTATCAATTTATATAGTTATGTTTTTGTATAACATGTATAGAAATTCATAAATAAATTGGTGATAGAAGAAATGTCTCATAAACTTATACTATAATGGTTGTAGTTCTATATCCATCAGTATGAGATATTAAAATATCTGTTACTATATTATATATTTTTATTAGCCAACACCAGTTTTGCACTAATACGCGTACCGTCACTACTAAGACTACTTTTTTTTATGGATGAAGGTATACTACATTTTATTTGTCTATTTGCCAACAAAATAAGATTTAGCCAATTACTAGAACGATGCATAAAGTCAATGCATCGTCATATCTAAAACGAATTGATTCGATCGATGATCTAAGTAGACTTTGGCAGCTAGGTAAGCAACAAGTTAGGTATCAAAGAACCATTTCCACTTTCCAATTGATTCAAAGGTGAACTTCATCTCAGCTCGTTTGGCTTTTGTTTGCTACTGGGATTGTCTTGGTTTTTGGCAGGAGTGCTGCTTACTCTTTGTTGCTTTCTTTGTTGGCGGAAGGTGTGTTGGTCGTGGCTTTGTTGCTCGTTTCTTTTGTGTCTTTGTTTTAGGTTTGTTGCTTGTTCTTGTTTGGCGCTCTTGTTGTCCGTTTTTTGTTGGGTCGAAACATTTCTGCTCACTGCTGTTGGTGGTTTGAGCCTTTTTTTCAATTAAAAAGGTAAGCAACAAGTTTCAAAGCGTCCTATATAGCGTCATTCGGCAGCAACTTGAGACTTTAATTGTGAAAATGATTAACTAATTTAGCCGCGTGATGCCTAAAGTTGAAAGATCGTCGTACTAGAAATCAAATGACTCGCTAAATATGTTTTATACCTTTCCTTTAATACAATGCATTGTGCATATAAATATGGACAAAATTAAAACTTATCTTGATATCTTTTCATTTATGCATACCTCACTTGGATATGAATTTCATTTCCATCCACTATACCAAAATTTGTTGAAATGCTTTTTGTTGTGGTGCTATAGATTGACAACAATGCATGTCTCTTTGGATGCTACATCACAAATGGAGTGTATATGTGATTCAATTATTTAACGAGAGAATCTAAAGTGGGCACCTTACATAGCTTTGAGCATGCCATTTTGCTAACCTTCAATTTCACTTGAATACATATATATAATAACATGGGAAAAGACCGATAAACTACAATTGTGTATATATAAAAACATTATTTGAAACCCTAAATAGTATTGGTTCTATATAAAATGTTTTCAGTTTTAAGAACTACTCCCTCCGTCCCACATAATTTTGGACACTTTGACCTGACACGGGTTTTAAGAAATCTAATGGAAAGTGAGTTGAAAAAGTTGGTGGGATGTGAGTCCTATTTTTAAAGTATTAGTTTTATAATAAAATGTGAGTAGGAATGAATTAGTGGAATATGTGGTCCACTACTAAAAATAGTAAAAGTGAAATGAAACAAATTATGTGGGACACCTCAAAATGGAATACTGGGTCAAATTATGTGGGACGGAGGGAGTATTTATTTAAACATTAAGTTTTTATTTATTTAATAAAAAATGTCGTATGTCCATTTTACGGTATTGGTTCAGAACTAATCGATTCTTTTTATTTTATTCAAAAAAGGATATTAATTTCGTGAGTAATATTAATTTCTAAAACTTTGGTCATCAATTAATCTAAGTTAGTTTATACAAGTAAAGTAGTAAATAGTACTAATTAGGTTTATATCTTTTACTTCCCTTTTAACTTTTACCAACTTGACATAACTCTTCATCACAATATGGCAATGATTTGCATACACACTAAATTTTAGTACATAACTTAACTTGTGTAAATTGATCGGCCAAATCTGTATCTAGGCGAGGAAATATCCATTTATTCTGCTCACAATTTCTTATAAAATTTCAACAGCCTATAAAGTAATTAATTAATTTGTGTCTAATTTAAAATGTTCCACCTAATTACAAATCAACCATTCAAAGATGTAGCTAAAATATAGAAATTTCAAAAGTGTGTGGTGCTATAGTGTATCAGTGACTTATCACAATTATGTGAGTAACAAAGATGCAGATTTTTTTTAAGTGGGTGGTGCTATAGTCCATCAATGAGTGCATACTCAATTATGTAACTTTTGTAACATAATATCTCTTTCATATTTAATTATAAATTTTAAAAACATAATATTGAATTAACAAATTTGAGAATTTGGAAAATTTTCTTGTATTATAATAAAAATAATTTAATTGCTCGTAAATACACAAATTATTTTCTAATTTGGATTATAGGTTTGTGTTAAAATGACAACACCTCTTAAAGTAACACCGTGACACCACATATCCAGCAATATTATGATCGCTACACAACAATATTATAAACGCTACACAACAATCTATAGATTATTGTATAGCGTGTTGGATATTGCTGGCCGAGAAAAAATTGATGTATACAATGATGTGTATTGTTGGCCGAGATTTTTACACTTGAACATTTTTTTATCGCCACATGGCAGCTTATTATTTGTCCACGTGTACAAATGATTGGCTAGGAATGGTGGTATGGTGTTATTTTAAGAGGTGTTGTCATTTTAACGCACCGGATTATAACTATAACTTGATCATTTTGATAATACATGTATTTTAGTAATATTTTTTAATTTGGCTCCGGAGAGTATTGAAAACATCAAATGTTCTCGTTGGAAAGCTCTCTTGATGATAACTTTCTAATGTCACCCATAGGCCATAATATTGAGTTTTGGTCGCCGAAAGTAGTCAAAATTGGCTTGAAATACTTCAATTTATATACCACGTATCATTCGAATAGAGGTTTCCAATTTAAATCTAAATATGAAATAAAACTCGTATCCCCTACTTTTATGGGATAGAGAGATTTTATGGGATAGAGAGAGTATTTTTTTTTCTTTAATTTCACTTCTGTTTTTGTTTCTATTTGTATAATGAATCTCGATAAATCCAGTTAAGAGCATCCACAATGTCGGCTAGCCAATTCGCGTCGCTAGCCGGTCGGCTAGCCGAACCATTGCAAGCGGTCAGCCCCAAATCGGCGAGAAAATCGGCGTGGGCTAGCCGATTGGCTGGCGCTGGCCGCCATTGTGGCGTGCCGATCGGCCAGCGCCCTTTTTCGTTTTTTTATTTATCTTTGAATACCTATACAAACGCGATTTTAATTTCATTTTCATTTGCACCACTTGTTTTAACGAGTTTTCTCTCTATCTAAATTTCTGTACAAGAGCATCATCGAGCGATGGATCACAACAACGAGTCCAGTCCAGCGACGAGTGGATCTCAGACTCCCACGGTACCCGTGGGATCTGGATGGGGCCAGATGGGCAGGCAGATGGGCCCAGGGTTTAACGTCCCTTGGAATCAGTTGATGGGGATGATGGCTGGAGCGCAGGGGAGGGAACCAGGGGGGATGTCGGGCGGCGGGCAGGGGTGGGGAGGTATACCCCAGATACAGCAGCAGATGATGGGGATGATGCCTGTCTGGCAGGGAGTGATGCAGGGGTCGCCGGGGGGGGGGGGGGGGGGGACACGGTCTATCGTCCCTCTCTGTATTTTTTGACGGCTTCGTCTCACACGTCGACCCAAGTGGAGATGCAGTTCATTGGCGATGACCTTTTGTCATTGCATGACATGGGGATCGACACTCCCGTTCCAGCAGGGTAGGCCGCGCCGAAGAAGAAGAAGAAGACGAAGGGGAAGGCCAAGGCGGTCGGCGAGTCGTCGCAGCCCGTTGTTGACGACACCCCAGCCCGGAGGAAGTGGACGGAGGATGAGTACGCCGGGGTGGCCAAGGCGTGGTTGACGGTGTGCGACGATCCGCTGGTTGCCAACGACCAGCGGGTCGCCAACATGTGGGCGAAGATTAGAGCTGCCTAAAGGAGGAACTGTCCACACGGGAAGGACTACAGCGGGGAGGAGTGCCGGAAGGGGTGGGAGCACATCAGGGCCGCGATCGGCCGTTTTTCAGGGTTGTACTCCAACGCCCTCCGTCAGCTCACTAGTGGGCAGAATGAGGATGACGCCCGGAGGATAGCGGAAAGTCAGTTCCCCTTGGCGGGGAAGTATAAGGATTTCAACTTCTGGGAATGTTATGTGTTGCTAAAGGACTCCGAGAAGTTCCGGGCGGGGTGCGACGCTGGGTGGCCGAAGAAGCAGAGGCTGAACTATTCCGGCGACTACAGCGGCAGCAGCGGCGGATCCCACGACCTCCCCCCGGATGCTGAGCAGTTTCCGTCCCCTCCGTCCTTTGCTCGTCGCCCTCGGCCGGTTGGACAAAAGCGGGCGCAACGGGTAGCGAGGGGAGGATCCCTCCTATCGCCCCAGGAGGTCATCTCGGCACCCCCCCACGCGAGTACACCTTATTCTCGCGTCAAAAAACGGAGGAACGGATGTACAAGGTCTTCTAAGAGTGGAAGGCCGCAACTGACCCCACGGAGAAGATGTTTCTCCACTCGATGCTCGAGAACATGCGGGTGGATTTGAATGCCTCGAGGGCACTGGTGGGGGGTTCCGACGTTGGCTCAGATACCCCGGGTGGCGGCGGCGAGGACGGCGGCGGCGGCGACGAGGAGTAGAGAGTGGTGGGGCTCGTGTGTGGAAGCCCATTTTTTAAAAAAAAATCATGTATTTTTTTTTAATCTTTGTACTTTTTTTTAATGAAATGAATAATTTTCCCGTATATGTGTCGTAAATTTAATTCCGTAATTTAATCGTAATTTTAATTCTGTATATGTAGTATTTTTTGAATTATTTTTATTGCGGCTGGCCTATGGCTGGCCTAAATCTGATGTGGCAGGTGGATTTTTAGTGCTGCTGACGTGGCAGGGAGAGACAGTGCTTGACCTATGGCTGGCATAAAGCCAATGTGGATGCTCTAAGAGCATCCACAATAAGAATAGGCCAGCCACTCTCTCTCTTTGCCACGTCATCAGCACTAAAAATCCACCTGCCACATCAGCATTTTACTCAAATAGGCTAGCCTTAGGCCAGCCATAGGTCAGCCGCAATAAAAATAATTCAAAAACAACTCCCTCTGCATTCTAAAACGCCGCCTGAACATGTTGGCAGGAAACCACGGGTTCTCTGAGAAGTAGTCGTCAAATAGCCGCTGATGCGCAGCTACGTGATCCCGATCAATCACTGCTCGGCGGTGGACAACGGGAGGAGGGCGAGGTACCGCCTGCTGTTCGACCCTTCGCATGTACCGCTCTAGCTCGCGGTTCATGTAGGCCTCCATCACCTCGTTCATCTGCCGTTCGTACTCCTCAGTATCCCCACCACTACCACCACTGCTACCACCCGCGTTACTCATCGCTCGATGTTGCTCTTGTACAGAAATTTAGAGAGAGAGAAAACTCGTTAAACAAGTGGTGCAAATGAAAATGAAACTAAAATCGCGTATATATAGGTTTTCAAAAAAATTTATAAAAAAAACGAAAATTGGGCGTTGGCCGATCGCTGGTCAATCGGCACGCCACAATGGCGGCCAGCGCACCCAAATCGGCTAGCCCATGCCGATTTTTTCCCCGATTCGCGGCTGGCCGTTTTCAATAGTTCGGCTAGCGACGCGAATCGACTAGCCGGTGGGCTAGCCATTATTGTGGATGCTCTAAGACTATGTTTTAAGATTTTGAAAGTAAGCTGGGCACTATGTGACTCTTCAAGAGGCCAACAACGTGGACAGAATTTTTTATCTTCCAAGAGTATAGTAAAAGGATTAATTTATTTTTTTCTTTGACAGCCACTGACTGGCTTTAATTAAATCAAAAATATTATTAGTACTATTATCTTGAGTGAAAACAAATTAATACTACAATTATTATCACTTTATCAACCTAGACTATTCTAGATTTTGTCTGCTAGAAAAGGTGTGCGTGTTTCTTTTCCAATATTAAAGTATGCCACGTTTTTTGTCATCCATAATAAAAAATTAATTCAATTGTTAATTACCTCGTAAATAATCTATTGTCACGTTTTTTTTCTTTTTCGTACATCTTTTTGAGATTATTCATTTACTACTGTTTCAAAAGTGGAATGGCTCTCAATTGTGGTTCTATACTAGGAAAGTCAAAAATGGCAAGTTCCTTTTTCAGTCTATCATAATGATAATTGGATTTTAAAACAATTATATTTCATGAATACTCGTATCATCTATGCTCTCACGGGGCAAAAAAAGAAACAAAAAGTATAAAATTGGATTAGTAGAGTTATTGAATTTTTCCTTCAAAAAAAAAGAAGTTATTGAATTGTCAAATATTGAACTTATTAGATAGGAGTATCTAGCTATTATTCACAAGGTTCAAAAATTTGAAGAGATAAAAGGAGTCCATTTTTTCTTTTCTATTTCAAACTAACTACCGTGGAACGTAATAAACAAAAATCCATTTTTTTCTCATAGGGAAAATATAAATGTACATAATATTGCATTAGCTCTGAAATTTTAAACTGGTTTTGTATTGCTAACTCTCCCTATTTTTATGCATTTCGGCATCGAGTTATAACTGAACTGAAGTCAAATCTTAAATTTAAAATATGGATTACATGTACATAACTGGACATAATTTATAAACTTAAGAAAACATTTATCACATAATTATTTCCAAATTAAGCTCAAAATTGTACGAATTTATCATAAAAATTTTATTCATCTATTTTTTAAAGTTATATAAATTTAAAGTATAAGGGTGATTATGTACGTGTACATTCATCTTTATTTTTAAAATATTGCGTCGTACTCGTACATATATTTAGATGGAATCAGTCACACTGTTTCAATGTATATAGACAAATTTGACACTTGACTTATAAGAATCTCTTGGTACTTTAACTTTATTACTTGAGTTAGGCTTCTTTCTCGATAGAGTTGACATGAATCAATCAACCAAAATCTTCAACATAGATTTTATGATGGGTATGAATAAATTATTTATGTTATCTATAATGTACATATTGTTGTGATTATACCATACTGTCATTTAATTTATTTGGTGGATGCAAAATTTGTCTTCCGTACGTGGCAATTTTTGTCAGGTATGTATTAATGAATTTCAGAAAATTAAGAATCAATAAATTGATCATGAACAACCAAATAAATAATGTACTTGAACGTTGGAGTGAGTCAGTGAACAACAATATGCATTCTACAAATTAATTTCAATTGAGTTTAAAAAATTGAAAACAATTTTCTCTTAAAAATTAATATTAGAGCATCCGCAATGGTCGGCTAGCGACCGGCTAGCCGATTCGCCGCGCTAGCCGAACCATTGCAATCGGCGAGGACGAAATCGGCGAGCGGATCGGCGTGGGCTGGCCGATCGCTCGTCGCTGGCCGAAGCGCTGGCCGATCGGCTAGCCGCCATTGTGGCGGCCCGATCGGCCAGCGCTATTTTTTAATTTTTTTTAATTCTTTTTTAATTATTTTTTTAATTCTTTTTTAATTCTTTTTTTAATTCTTTTTTTTAATTTTTTTTTATTCTTTTTTTAATTTTTGAAAAATTATATAAACGCGATTTTCTCTATCTCTAAATTTCTGTACAAGAGCAACATCTAGCGATGGACAACAACAACTAGCCCAATACAAAATTAAGACCTAAAACAAAAACATGTCATACCGTCGGGTGGACAACAACAGCGAGACCCCCGTTCGGCTAGCGGCAAACTATAACGGATTCAAGGCATACTAACATTTTTTTATGTATTTTTTTAATAAATTAGTGAGGAGTAGAGTGGGGCGGTGGCTCGTGTGTGGAACCCTGGATTTTTTTTTATTATGCAATTTTTTTTATTTTTAGTTAATGTACTTTTTTTAAAAAATAAAATTAATGAATTTTCCCGTATATGTCTCGTAAATTTAATTCGGTAATTTAATCGTAATTTTAATTCCGTAAATGTAGTATATTTTGAATTATTTTTATTACGGCTGGCCTATGGCTAGCCTATGGCTAGCCTAAATCTGATGTGGCAGGTGGATTTTTTAGTGTTGCTGACGTGGCAGGGGAGAAAATGGCTAGTCTATTACTGGCCTATGGCTGACCTAAGCACCATTGCGGATGCTCTTATAGCTAGATTTTGCGTTACATGTATTGCCTACCACCCACGATATATTTATGTAGTAGAATTTAATTTGGAACTTTCTTTATTCTGTTTATACTAATATTATTTTATTTCATTATTTCTTGACCAATCTATGATAGCAAAAATTTCATTGATTTGTTTACGGCAGCACGCGACCGGTTGGGATTTTTATTTTTCTAATTCTTCTTAAATTTTATTTCAAGGAATCCAATTTGAATTAATAGGTCACATAAACTATTGAAAAAAGCAAAAAAGACAGTAAATCAATTTTAATTATGTATCCATGAAATTGGACCGGGATTAAAAACCCAAAGCATGGTTCTATTTAATTAGACTTAGAAATATTTTTTTATTATATTAGATTTAGGTAGTTTGAACGTTGTTTAACCTAATCATTATGAGCAAAACTGAATTTATTTTATTTTATAAGTCCAAAAACATAACTTTATCACCATGATATTAACATGATACAAAACTAAATTTCTAAAACAATATTTTTATCATCATGATACAAAAGTGAATTTGTTTTACTCCATTTTAGAAGCAAAATATTTTAACTTTAGCAAACTGTTGAGGGAAAAAAAGAGAGAGAGAACCGTCCCTAAATTTCTACTTTTATTATAAGTCATGTCTTTTGTCTTTTATTAAAATCCAAAATGTTGCTCCTATCTTATTTATTTACGAGAATTAATAACTTAACTTTTTAATTACAATCATAGTCATAATTCCTGCACATATACATATATTCTCCTAATTCTTTCACTAGCAATAGCTTGAATATCCTATCCAATAATCTCACATACAAAAAGGTTAAATAACTAAATATAAATTCTACAAAACATTATTTTATTTTGACTAAAAATAGTGTGATCCGATCCTTAATTTTTTTTTTTTAAAATACGAAAAAAACTCTATTGACTTTTCTCATCATATACCAGCTATTTTCCTCAGTTTGTTTCCTATAAATTCTCATCTTCTTCCTCCATAATCGCACTCAACTACTTATCTTTCTCTCTCTCTCTTCACTCATTCCTTTTTTTGGTAAACATGAAGCTCTCTCTCTGCCTCTATCTTTCTCTTTCAGCTCTGATTTTACTCAACCATGGCGTCGACTCTTTGCATAAAATCTACCCCGAGTTTCAGTGCCTCGCTGCCACTGATGTGCAGCCTCTTTACCGAACCGGCTACCATTTCCAACCCGCTAAAAATTGGATGAATGGTACGTCCAATTTCTCCCCCTCGTTTTAAACGTCACCAAAAATGTCGTTTTGTACATGAGTGAGACAAATTATAGTACTAAAGAGCTAAGAAATTTGACCAGATTTCGTGATTTAAATGACTGTTCTCATGTGATTATAATAATGGAATATGTAGTACATACATAATTGTCTTAGTAATTTTTTTATTTTTTTATGGATTCATTTTCTTGCATTTGCATGTGTGTTTTGTACGTGAAAACGTGACTAGATTCGATAATTGGATCAGATTTTTTCTGAGGATACAACAAATCTAGTGTTTTTGTTTGAATAAAAGTAGTGTAGTATTTTCAATTTTGTTATGCGATATGTTGCATATACTGACATTTATTTCACTGTGATTTGATTTTGTGTTTGCTGGGAATTTTTGTCTTGTTTGGTGGAAGTCAAACATTTCAATTTTACTCAATTTCTTGGAATTTTCGCATATTAATGTCTGGATAGTTTTGATTGACTAGAACTATTAGTATATCTTAATTAATCTGTCCAATGAGTTATTGTAACTTGTCACATTTTTATTTATGTGCATGCGTGCAAGTATAATAGTATATATGACATCTACCAATAAACAATTTTTATAAGCACCAAATTCAAAAGAGACTGAATTTATACAAAAGATGGCATGGGCAAGAAAAAGGTTAAACTACTAGTACAAAATATAAGGTGACTAGTGCTAAAAAAATCTATATGATGCACTTTGAAAGTACTCGAAAAACTTAACGATGAGCCTAATAGAGCACTATTGTGCTCGGAAGGTGCTTGGTATTTTTTGTTTATTGACAACTGTCAGGCTTATACTTACTATTTTTTGTGCTAGGTAAACAAAGTTTTTCACGTGACTGATAATTATTTTCTAGCTGTATATTTTAACTGCTCATAAATTAACGCAATTAGTAGGCCCTTTAAACAAAGTAGTAGCTCCTAACACAGTTATTACTTATTAGTGTATTGCAATATCATTATAAATTAACACACTCTAAAACTATATACTCCCTCCGTCCCAGATAATTTGTCCCAGTTTTCTATTTCGGTTCGTCCCATAAAATTTGTCCCACTTCACTTTTACCATTTTTGGTAATGGACCACATATTCCATTAACTCATTCCTACTCACATTTTATTATAAACTAATATATAAAGGTAGGACCCACATTTCACTAACTTTTTCAACCCACTTTTCATTACAATTCTTAAAACCTGTGCCCGGTCAAAGTGACCCGAATTATCCGGGACGGAGGGAGTATTCCACAACCAGAGGGTCCCACCAAACTCAAGTAGATGCCAGCTAATTTTGAAGTTAAGTATGATTAAGGTTCTGAAAATTCTGTAAATTTGCATGCATGCAAGTATTATATTTATAGTACTACTACTATATGAAATGTTTCAAGTATTTCTTCTGTGGTCCCTATACAATTTGAATCATACTTTCTGGCCATTTCAGAAGCACATAATGCAAATGAAATTTATTACAGTAGTTATGTCTATGGCTGAATCATGCATTATTTTCAGACTGTATATACATCAACTTCAAAAAACACACACATAACTTACTCTATTGATTGTGTGAATTTACTCCACTATAATTAAGTAATCTGCTTTAAATTTGATGAATCCCAACACTCTAAATTCTTGGCCCACTGTAGTATGTGATTCTAATGGATTTACCTCTTTTCATGTACCTCGATGGCGATTTAAACGGTGCACAAATACCAGATCCGAATGGTGAGTTCTTTCTCCTTCTCCGTCTACGTCTCTTGGTCTGTTGTTTTTGTGTGACATGTGGCTAAAAAACTCGGTCTGGTCTTGAACAGGGCCGATGTATTACAAAGGATACTATCACCTCTTCTATCAGTACAATCCGAACGGTTCTGTATGGGGAAACATAGTGTGGGCTCATTCCGTCTCACAAGACTTGATCAACTGGAAAAAATTAGACGCAGCAATCTACCCATCACGGCCGTTTGATAAATTTGGGTGCTGGTCGGGTTCAGCAACGGTTCTTCCTGGTGGTAAGCCCATCATCCTATACACAGGCATCACAGACGAGCACAACACACAAGTCCAAAACTATGCTATCCCGGCCAACCTATCAGATCCATTACTTACTGAGTGGATCAAGCCCAACAACAACCCCTTGATCGTCCCAGATAGGTGGATCAACAAGACTGCGTTCCGTGACCCAACAACAGCATGGTTGGGGAGAGACGGTCTCTGGAGAATAACCATAAGCGGTGTTGTTAGGCAAATGGGGATCGCTCATTTATACAAGAGTCGGGATTTCACGCACTGGATTAAAGCCAAGCATCCGTTGCACGCTGTGGCTGGGACTGGGAATTGGGAATGTCCCGAGTTCTTTCCTGTTTCAGAGACTGGAAGCAATGGACTCGACACTTCTGTTTTGGGGCCAAGAGTTAAGCATGTGTTGAAAATCAGCCTTGACGATACTAGATATGAGTACTACACAATAGGGACATATTACACCATAACTGATAGGTACATACCTGATGAAGGCATGATTGATAACCGGAATGGATTGAGGTATGATTATGGCAACTTCTATGCCTCCAAATCCTTCTTTGACCCTTCTACGAATAGAAGGATTGTGTGGGGTTGGGCGAACGAGTCAGATTCGGTTAACGATGATGTTAACAAGGGCTGGTCAGGAATCCAGGTAATAAATGTTGATAAAAATTAGCTTAAATTAAATATATATACATATAAATATACTAGTTTCACTCACATGATGTTCATATTGCAGTTGATCCCGCGTACAATATCTCTTGATCCCAACGGCAAGCAATTGCTATTGTGGCCTATTAAAGAAATAGAAACACTAAGGGCAAACATGGTTGAATTGAACAACAAGAAGCTTGTAAAGGGTGAGATGGTTGAAATCAAAGGAATAACAGTTGCACAGGTATTGTTTTCTCTCCAAATAATGCAACCACTATTGCTTTGATGCTTTATACTATATGGGAAGTTCGTGTATACATGACTGCTTTCATGTTAGATACCTACTACATATGAATTGATATGGAATGTAAACATGACAGGCCGACATAGAAGTGACCTTCTCCTTTGATAGCTTGGACAAAGCTGAACCATTTGATCCTAGTTGGGATAGATATGATGCGCAAAAACTTTGCAAGCAAAAGGGTTCAACTGTTCAAGGTGGATTAGGGCCGTTTGGGTTATTAACATTGGCTTCAAAAAACCTTGAAGAATACACCCCGGTTTTCTTCAGAGTTTTTAAGGCCCTAGACAAGCATATAGTCCTTATGTGTTCTGACGCAACAAGGTTAGTTTACATATATTACAAAGGCATAGATTGATAAATATGTGACGCATTTGAATTAATCTTACAGGTCCTCTTTAAATAACGAAGAAGGCGCATACAAGCCATCATTTGCAGGATTTGTAAACGTAGATCTGACTCAAAAGAAACTCTCTCTCAGAAGTCTGGTATGTTTTTTATCTTAGCTTCTGATGAAGATTTTATATTCCAAAATAAGAAATATGCATTGATCATAATTATCATTTGCAGATTGATCATTCTGTTGTAGAGAGTTTCGGTGTTCAAGGCAAGACTTGCATTACATCGAGGGTTTATCCCGCGCTAGCATTAGGCGATGAAGCACATTTATTTGCATTCAACAACGGCACTCAATCCATCAAAATTGACAATTTAAAAGGTTGGACCATGAATAAACCAGAACATATGAACCAATAGTTAATGAGACAATGTATCATTAAGAGTAGTAAGTGAGCATAGTTTCGCATATGTTGCTGCTATCTTTATACGCAAGTTCTCGAATTGCGGATGTAACTTTCAAAGCCTATCATTTTCATTGGAACCATGACTACTTAATACATATGACATGTATTATGTATAATTTTCTGTATTGTCTATGTTCAAAAGATAGATAGGAGAATGCTTAACAAATGAACCTTCTTAAACAATGCAACATTGTAGAAGTATTGTGCCTTTAGGGATACCAATCAATGGTGTACACAATATCAAACACAACTATCTCATTACAACCACATACCTAATGCCATATATATAAGGAACACGGGTTAGTTCTAGGATAATCTAGTTCATTTCACAAATTTGCAACTTGTTTAGTGTTAAAGGCTCTTAATTGGTCCAGAAAGTTCTCCAAAATTTAATTCCTGTTGAATGCTCTCCAACATCGGTAGGACCCTTTTTCAACAAAACTATGTTTTTATTGAGTTTACGTAGAGGAGATAATTGGTTAATTCTTACAAATAAATCAAACATCACTTAGTGAAAGTACTTACTACATGCAAATTGAAAACATTATCACACTATGAATAACTCATTTCGGAATAACCATCAACTGAGTAACCCTCAAAGCAAACTACGCAAAGATGGCCATGTTTCATACTTCCGAGATATCAAAACAGTTGCATAAAGGAGAAGAAACAAAGCACGAAGGATAAAGGAAAGGATAGCTTTTAGCATACCAGACAATAGCAAAACATTCACCAATAATCACTGCAAGAACAAGCTCCGTCCTTGAAATGGTGGAAGCGATTTGCATCACGAACAACAAGTAACCTTTTCATGATCAGAGACACAAATTTGATGAACGTGTGACAGTCACCACAAACTCTAAGATTTTTCGTAATTCTAATGGGAGTTCCCTCAGGTGTGGCAATTAGTCCAAACGCAATTGCCAGCTTCTCGCTGTGTGTATGCAAGATATCCAACTTCAGTTCATCATCAATGTCATGTAGCACGAAATTCGTATCTGGAACATAGCCAGCCAGCTCCAGTTTCTCACGCAATTGCTTTAGTTGCTCGTATATCTCTCTCGACTGAACATGTGTATGGTCTCCAACGCCAAACTTATGAATCTTGTTTTCCACTTCAATCCAAGTCCAACCCGGAATTTTCTTTATACTTTGACGAGTCATTAGTTCCCTAACCTTGGCCACTTCTTTCCATCGACCAGCTTTGGCATAAATATTGGAAAGTAGTATATAATGCCCTGCATTCTGGGGTTGTAATTCGAGGAGGGACATTGCAGCCTTCTCCGCCAGTTCTACATCACCATGTATCCTACAAGCACCAATCAACGCAGCCCAGAGCCCCGCATCTTTTTCAATATTCATATCTTCAATCAAACTTAAGGCTCGTTCAAGTTTTCCAGAACGACCAAATAGATCAACAACGCAAGTGAAATGCTTCACATCCGGCCTCACTCCATACTTCTCTTGCATTAGCGAGAAAATCTCTAGACCCTCGTCAACCAAACCAGAGTGACTACAAGCGTGCAAGAGGGAAACGAACGTGATGTTATTAGGCAACACTCCATTTCCCAACATCATGCCAAACAAATCAAGAGCTTCCCGGCCTTCCCCATGGTAGCCATACGCCGCAATCATCATGCTCCACGACACAACGTTCCTCTCCCTCATCCCGTCGAACTTCTCCCTCGCCAACTCCAAGCTCCCACATTTCGCATACATAGCAATCAAAGCAGTACCAAGAATCACATCCAACAAAAACCCCATCACCTTCACGTAATCATCCACAACCCCCGCCTTATGCATCGACCCCACCTTTGCAGAAGCATTGACAACATTAACCATCACAATCTTATCCGGCACAATTCCACCCTCTCGCATCCGATCAAACAACTCCAACCCCTCCTCCGGATTCCCACATTCAGTATAAGCCCCAATCATCACAGTCCAACTAACAAGGTCTCTCTCAGGCATTTCATCGAACACCCTCCCCGCATCCCCAATCACCTTGCACTTCGCATACATATCCACGAGCGCCGCAGCAACAAAAGTATAACAACAAAATCCACACTTGTAGACAAAACAATGCAACAATCTCCCCATTCCCAAATCCATAAAATTCCTACAAATCTTTATAACCACAGGCAAAGTGTAATCATCAGGCAAATCACCAGACCTCACATAATCCCTAAAAACTCTGCAACAGCTGAAAAAATCACCAGCTCTGGCAAACCCACCAATCATAACACTCCAAAAGTAAGAATTTTTCACATTAACATCACAAAACAATGCATACGCACTCTCCAAATCTTTGTGGAGTGTGTATGCGTGAAGAATTTTGTTAGCGGTGGAAAGCTCTGAGATTAAACCGTTGACAATCAGCTCGCAGTGAAGTTTTCTCAATTGGGAGATATTTTTGCTTTTAGGGAGTGAGGAAAGGTTGAATTTTTTTGAAAATTCAGATGCTGGAGCTTGAATTTGTGAGTGGGCTGCGGATTCGAGCACGGAGAGGAATCGGCGGCGGCCATGATTTGAAGGTAAGAGGATTTGTAACGTGAATTTGAGCATTGTTTATTGTGGCGGGAATGACAAATTCTGTCGTCGGAAACTAATTGAATGCGAAATTCGATTTAAGTTTTTGAAAAGAAGATTTTCGATATTAAAATTATTAAACAGAACAGTGAAATATTACGACCAATCAAGCATTTTCCATTTGATACGGGCAAACATAATCATAATTATATTGATAAAAACAAGCATGGGTTAGTTGTTAAATCATTACTCAATTTTAACTAAATTTTTATTGTCTTCACATTTTGATAAAATTTATGGATAGTAACTGTGAAATTAAATTTGGTACTTATGATATTAATTAAGGAATTAAGCCGTTAATATAATTTTAATATGTGGGGCACCATGAAAATCTTAATTTGTTTTGCAAACATTCTTGTTATTTAAATCCAGAAATGCAACACAAATCTTGGCTATAGGATTAAGTATTCTAATGATCAATAATTAATCAAAAATACGGAGGGTCATTACTAAGCAATTTTAGGTATTCTGATTTGATGTCGTGTTAAGATCATTTTAAGTCATCCCTTGTTAGGAGAAAGAATTGACCTAAAAATGTCCTATATATGATTTTGTTATGCGATCATGTATTTCCTAAATCTAGTTTTGCATAGATCAAAGCTCCTTCACCCATAACACATTATTTACAACAAATCTAAACATAGCTCACCATACTACTCTCTCTATGCAAATATAGATATCACGTTTTCCTATTTAGTCTGTTTTATTAAAAATATTATACTATTAGAATACTATATTTTCTTTTTCCATTAAAAAAATACTTTACCCACATTTTTCCTATTTTTTTGGAAAATATTTCTCAAATATTACTATAAAATTATATTTTCTTTTTCCATTCAACAAACAACAATATACTCTATCATCAATCAACTTTATTATGTATCAAATGAAATCTAGTTTGGGACGAAAGGAATTACTGTGATAAATTGTGGTCATTTTGTCCAACTTTTATTAAAAGATGTGTTATACTAGTAGACAATGCATTTTTTTTAATATCCAATGGAGTACTTGTAATTTATTCATGAGATTCTCATCATATATTGTAATTTTCCATACAATTATAATTTATCTATGAGATTCTCCTCATTTATACATATTTAAAAGGTGAATTTTGGCCATCATTGTGAACATTTGTGAATTTTGGGCAAACTATTAAATATTTATAAACTTTGGATTTTGAATGTAATTTTTTATTTATTTTGTTTATAACGTTGAATTCAATCATGACATTGTAACTGAATTCTCAGCTATTAAATACTCAATAAATCACATGGAGTAACAATGAACGATTAAATTAGACATTAAAATATAGCCGTTACAAAAACTCCCTGAATTCTCAGCCATTTCCATTTCTTCTTCTCAAACATTTATTGGCCCTATTAATTTTATATAATGCTCTTAACTTTTTTCTCCCTATAAATATTCTCATTTATCAAATCATCATACATCATCAAACAATTCTACTTTCGTAACTAAAAATATCGATAGAAAAATTCACGAGCTTTCTCTAATAAATGGTCATTGTGTTAGCATCATCTACCATGATTTCAGCAAGAAAAACTAGAGTTGAGATCGCCTGAAAGTACAACTCAAAATGACGATGAAATGTTTGGAAAAAAAGACTTAGAGATGGTGCTTTGGCAACTAGGTCATCAGTTTCCAACTTTTATATGTACTATTATAAAGTATAATGAGTAAGGTATTAAATGTGGTAATTGACATTAAAAAAATATTGTGATTGACTAAGTAGTGTGGGTAATTGATACTCCACTAAATAAGAAATTGTGATTTATTTAGTTTTCACACTAATTACTTACTCTTCTTATTGATTTAATTAGTATAGATTTAAGGATTTGATTAGTATAGATTTGATTTTGCAAAATAATCCGTGAGATTGCAGGTCACGTGTTACATGTATGTATGTTGTATTTTATTTTTCTCCCAATGTAAGTTTCCAAAGCTATATTTATTGAGTATTTTAAAATTAATTTTGTGTGTTTTTAGTATTAATTTATTTACTTTTAGAATAGATAATTATAGATATTGTAAAAACAAAAAAAAATATCAACTACTAATATATTTTATTTCAATAAAAAAGCTATTTGATTTTTTTATTTGTTTAATTATTTATGTTTGTAAATTCCTATATTTTTGAGCATTTAATAGTTAAAGCTAACAAAATGCGTGTACTAATACAATTAATATTCCTTATTTGAAAATGTTATTAAATTGGAATTGCATTAGACAAAGCCACGTATGTGTAAACATCGACATTTTAAAAGAGTTAAAGAGCAACGCTTAATATAATTAATTATATCAGTTATATTATCACATAAAATCAGCATCTAAAAACTCTTCAATTTATCGCATTAATTAATAGAAACGTAAATTATAAAGCGAAACGTTAATGAGTTTAACTTTTTTTAATGATAACCTATTTAATCTAGAAAAAATATTTTAGCAGCTGAACAACATTTGGTTTCTAACTCTTCTTTAATTTGATTTGGATGGTTTTTGTTATGATGTATTAACCTTCATTTAATTTAATTAAATTAATCTTTCTAATTGTATATTGTTGAAACTCACAGTAGAATCCCAAGTTGGCATTTCCTTGATCTACTACTATAAACATTCATTGCTTATTATACTACAATTCACAACCGAAATTATTTGGGAATTAACTCCAAAAATGTGTCCTAATGATTATTCAATCCTATTATAATTAAACTCCAATAACTTTTGAATCTTGAGATACAAAACGCAGTAAAGTTTAGAATTGATTGATCAATCCATAAATAAGTCCAAATGAATTTTCAAATCTTACTATAATTAAAAATTATTAATTAATTAAGTTTAAGATAGATATTTTTAGATTTGGTCGTTTAGGGTGTAGGGATTAAGTAACGGTCCATTTTATTTATACTCTTGAATTATGAAATATTTTTGAAATAAAATAAAAAAAAATTTATATTAATCTAAAATTATAAATGTATTTAATTAGAAATCGTATGTAATAATGTATCTGATGATACAAAATTATGAGTTCAGTATAATTCGAGTAAACATTTTGAGATAAGAATTAATTCTATTATATATACTTCATAAATGTGAATCCACAATTTCAAATTAATTAGTCTAAATATACCAGTATACTATAATTTTCAATATAATTAAATCAGTGTGTGCGGTGATAGTAGAGGATGAGATTCACTTTTTCTCAATCCGCATTTTCTTTTATTCGGGAAGCTGAACACAAATAATCATTAAATTATTTCCAAAATTAGACAAAACTTATTCATTAAATCATCAAAAGAATATTCTCCAAAAGGATTTACATAAATAAGATATACAAATAGAACATAAAGATGAAAGGATCTACGAAAATAAAGTAACTCTAACTTGAATGACTTGAATGAGTTATACGAAAATAAAGTATCTCTAACTTAAATAGTATAAACATTCTAACTTAAATAGTATAAACATTCAAGATATCACATTCTTATCCTCCAAGATGAATCTACGAAAATAAAGTAACTCTAACTTGAATGACTTGAATGAGTTATACGAAAATAAAGTAACTCTAACTTAAATAGTATAAACATTCAAGATATCACATTCTTATCCTCCAAGATTCAGTGAATGCACTGAGGATGAATGGATTGATAGCATAAACATTAGGTTTGCAGCTGCATCTTTACACGAGACACAGCTTTGCATAACCCATTAATCAACACATTATATTCATTAGACTCACACAGTTCCTCTTCCAACAATTTCCCCATGAGATTTGCAGCCACAAGGATCTTTCCAACCAATAAAAACCCTTTGACAAGAGTGGTAAAGGTGATTTACCAAATCAGGCTCGCACCAACCCTTCAAAAAACTGCCTGAAACCGGAAATCCAAAATCAGGTCCTTTCCAACTGGAAAAGGACCCAATCGCAACCCTCTGAAGCATTTCGTCAAACATATATAGTCAGCATCACAGGCAAAGATCTGAAATAGAATTTCGGATATGCTCAAAAGGAGTATCTAATTTGGAAAAATAAAATCAAATGGATCTGTGTTGGAAAAGAAAAGGCATAACAGAATATAATAGAAATAGCTAAACTGATTGAGCGATAACAACTAACAAGCGTAGTTGCAGAATTACCTCGGCGGCGGCCTTGACCTAGTGGTGGATGAATTGTGAAGAATTGGTGAAGGGAACGACAAATAAATAGGGAAATGGAAAAGCAAAACCCTAATCATAATAAAATAATAATACTATTAATTAATAATCGATATAAATTTAACAAATACTAGTACTAAGATTTAAAGAAAAATTGGATACGGTAAGATTTAAAAGCAATTAATTATATCACCAAATTTGATCAAATTCTACTAATCACAAATTTAATTTCGAACATATACAAACAAAACTATGGATACAAATTAGTATTGAACAATCTACATATTCATGTTGAACAATATGAAGATTTATCATTTATGCATATTCTTTTCGTAGTTTAGTCAAATTTTAGATGATTTCATAATAATTTGACATTAAAATATTAAATTATAGTTTCATTTTTTAAAACTGTCAATAATCTCATTCGTATATAAAACGGTAAGTTTTAGTTATGTTAAAAACACTTAGTAAAATTAACATTAAAAAATATTTATTTTAATCATTTTAAAAATTACCCAAAGTCAGACCGTGTTTTATACACATGATAAGTACAATTGCAATCATTTTAGTCATTTTTTATCTTTCAAAAGAAGATTTCAATCTGACAAATTTTCGCTCTTTCTTAAATAAGAGTGGCTAATGGAAAAATGATAAGTTTACAATATTCAGTAAATCCCAAGAAAGGATCCATTTGTATTGGATAATCCCTACAACAAAGACCAACAACTTTTCCCAATTCATATTGATGTATACAAGAACAAGTACAAATCCAGAGTTAGTGAGTGAGTCATCATGCCAAAAAGGTGAAGCCATGGCTGCTCCTAGTTGATCTCCGACAGCGGCTCACGAGGAGCAACCGGAGGCCTCACTTGCTTTGCATGAAAAGATTCAAATGGATGGTTTTCCCTGAACTCCTCTTGAAGGGCCTCCATTGGCACTGCTCGCAGTGACTCGATAGTCTCCTTGCCCGGAATATCAGGCTCACTTCGAACAGGTGTCATGCCAGTAGGCTCGTAATCCTAGCATCACGAAAGCAAAACCGAATGTCATTTTTGAGTAGGCTTAAACAGATTGACTGATATTAATGATGAACACAAGCTAAATGAAGCAATTAAACTGTGATATGTTTCGTGTCATTTCTTAAACTACACGAGATTTTCAAGAAGGATATAACCTGATGAAACTGAAACTTGCAAACTAATGAGACAGAAATTCTATACACAGCAGTTTGACAGGATAAGAATACTAATGAAGTAGAAAAGAACATACCGCATATTTCTGCCCAAAAGTATCAATAGCATGTTGCTCGATGCAGGCTGACTGCTGGGAATGATCGTTGACAAGATTCTGAATCGTTTCTGAGTGCTCTTTAGAGGTAGACAACACTTCAGAAACAGATGATTTCTCTTGTTCTGACAAGCCTGGATTAAAATAGATATAATGTCAATCCGAAGTGCATACCCATTTTAAGGTATAAACCATTCCATCAAATGCACAGCAAAGAATTCCATAACACAAGATTAAACATTGTAATTTTCAATTACTGTAGGAATATCAGGAAAAACTGACCATCAAAACACTGAATAATATCATCGCTATTTCTTTTGATGTCCTCCTCAACCAATTCTCTTGCAGACCCAATTTCAGCATCATGCTGTTCATTGCTATAATGCATATTCCTGAAAAGATGCATTCCACCAAGAATAAAGCACTTAATGCATACAATAATTTCAAACAGAATCCATTAAAATCCATTAAGATCATATATCGACAGAGAATGAACACAGAGTGTTTGATACCTACTGATCTTATAGCTATTAAAAAGGAGCAGGCGTCACAAATGGATACAAATTGTAGGATCCAGAAAGTAAGATGGTATTTGGATTAGCCAGTGAGTGTAGCATTTAGTCTGTCCTTTTTCCTTTCAGAGGAATAATCGAACAAGTCTTTTATAGTAAATGAACCAACCTAACATGTGCATCAATGGCTAATGAATTTTGCTTTCCCATGTCATTTAAAGATTCTTGCATTGTATGCCACCGCTTCAAAGCAGTATCAGCACTGCTTCCACTGAGTAAGAAAGGACAAGAAATCAGTAAAAACGGATAAGACAAAACAATGATTTCATAGCAGCAATATTCTCACCATTTCTGCATGAGCAACTCCATACGACAATGCTTGGCTGCAGAGAAATCAGCATTTTCCTTAAAACTACTATCTGCATGTGAAAAGGAATCCTGCCACTTTCTTTTAAGATCTGTTGTAATTCCATCAATTGTAGAAACATGGCCATCCAAGAATATCTTATTTCCGATTGCACTATCCTTAAGACTATCCAGCTTTGCTTCCACCTGTAAACAAAAGATTGCATATCAATAGAATGCAAACATAAAAAACAGACAACTGAACTGAAGAAAAAAATATCAGAACCATCTCTTTCTGACGAAGCATGCATTTAGAAACAAGAGAGGTCATATCAGCAATGAGCTTCTCTGCTTCTGACTTTGATTGTTCCTGCAAACATCAAACGTGTTAGAGACTTAGAGTAAAAAGAGAGTAAAATTGAAGCATAGTAAAAAATGTCAACTAGAGGGAAACCTCATAAGAATTCCGAAATTCTGCTATGCTCTTCATCTGAGTTTCATCAACTTGAGTTGCATGACATTTGAGGCTTTTAGATTCTTCCAAAATCTTATCAACACATCCATGAATAGATTCTGATGTACTTGTTAGGTGTTCTGTACTTGCAATAAATCTCTGCATATACAAAATGTATCTACTTAGGATAAAAAATACTGGAAAGAGGCCCAAAAAGATTCTACATAGTGAATATCCAAAACCTGTCGAAGCTCCCTTGCCAAGTGAGCCATTTCCCCTTGATGACTAGATAAAATATCATGAAGATCATTGAAAACTGATTTCACTTCAACAGCTTCAGCAGCTAAAAACTGAACAATTCAGAAGCATTAGACTCTACCTAACAAAGCAATGACCACCGGTAAAATAATCAGTAAAAGGAAAGTGTTCGCTTACTGCTTCAATAGACTGTGAATTACAAGAAGCCAAAGCAGAAAGTTCCTCCAGAGCAGCATTACTACCAGCTTTGTGCAGATGGACAACATTTTGTACTGCCTCAAAATGAGATACATACAAAGCCCTTGAAGAACTCACTTTCTGTTTTAGTTCCACATGAGCCTACGAGAAACATCCAGTCAGATGACTGCATATACTGACGTGCTAGCTTCAGACAAGCAGAACTAATGTTCCAGATCACTCATTAACTTAAACTACAAGGAAAGATGCAAAATTTTAGCGAGTAGCAACCACCTAATACAGTTTTTGCAAACCTTATCATGTATCTGTAGAAAAGAGTTGCAGAGGTTTTCAACACACTGGAGGTGCTCTCTTTGCCGGGATACAGATGCAACCAGTGAGCTAGAAATGGTATTAAGCTGCTGGGTAAGATCAAATGTGAATGTATTCACAGTCGATCTGTTATCAGCATTCAGTTTGTCCTCTCTGGCTGAAAGAAATAACCATTGCAAGCTCTGAGTTGTGTAGGACTAAAATCTCGAAACTAGAGGATACAAAAAAAACTGCTTACCAATTTTGAGAAAGAGTGAAGCATTATCCTTCTGAGACTTCTCAAGATCAGCTCGCAAAACACATGCTTGATGAGCTAATGCATTCTCTGTAAAATTATCAGAAGACTTGTTAGACACTAAGGAGTGGGCACCATACAAGAAAAGTCCAACTGCAGGTTATAACCAAATACCTGCTTTTTTCTGTTCAGAGATGATAAAGTCTCGCTCTTTTAGGGAATATTTGCAAAGCCTTAGCTCATCTTCAGTGTTTGATAACAACTTGGTAGTTGAGTCTAAATCTTTCTGCAAACATCTAGGCATAAGACTCAGGAATCATATAACACAAAACAGCAACCTGTAAATATAACTTACTTGGGTTGCATCAAGTTTGTTGCTCAAAGCACAGCATTGTTGGACCTGGTCATCATATTTTCCTTGCAATTCCTCTGTTTTCTGTGTACATAATCAACTTTTAGATTTTAAAGATTTCACTTTTAGCTAGATCCTGAAAAGAATCAAGTGTGTTACCTTCTGATGGTTTTCCATGGTCACTGTCATTTGTTCAATCTGATCAGCCATAGCCTAAACAATAAACCAAAAACAATAATGATGCAATGACAAATAACATGATGTATATTAATTCATTTGCTAATTCATAATTTTAGTTAAAAAAAATTCAAAAGGAAATATGGTTATTCTGAGCAACATATGCCTCTCACCATGGAATAATATGTGAAAATATTCAGTGAACCAGAAGGCCAAAGTTGAATGGACAAAAAAAAGAAAAATTATTCGAAGTATGTGCACCTTTCTCTCACTCTCCTCTTGATAGTACCGCTCCTTAGGGATGTACACACCATTCTTCTCCCGTGCAGCATATACCTCTGTGTGTGTGGGAGTGAATTAAAATCTAAAAAGTAGTATGACTTTAAAAGAAGCTTAGATGAATGAATAGCTAACTAGAGAAAAATAAGAAGTACCTGTTTTCAGTCTTTCTATTTCACCATAGAGATCTTTGATAAGAGTCGACTTCATCATTTTTTGGTTCACCTATAAGTAGAGATATCACAGTGTTAGGATGAGCCATCCAAAATTACATATTGTCACAGAAATGCAAACCAATCAACAAGATCATAATGTTCAGGATCAGTATTTTATCCCAAAGTTAACTGTGATGAATATGAGAAAACTCTGTAAGTTCAGTTAGTATGTCAAGAGGAGCTATGAAAAGATAACTGTTACAACGGACCTCAGGCTTATTCTTTATGTTCTTAGCCCTATGGGCATAATCTAGTGTGCTGAGGGTCTCCTCAAGACAATGTACAGCTGGTGATACTGTGGCAATGATACATGTCTTTGTTCTTCCCCCCAATGAATCTCGTAGAAGACGTGTTAGCTTGCTGTCCCTGTTGAGTGACATAAAACATAGTACTCAGTTGTACTCATAAACAAACTGCAATAATGCAATTTGTTTGAAACAATCAAGTTCATGATTGAAGATTCAACCTGTAAGGAATATGCCCGCCATGCTCGACAAGAGCATTTATTACACGCCCTAAGGTAAGTAAACTTTTGTTTATTTCTCCAGCCTCTCTTGCCCTTCCCTAGAAACATTGATGAATAATATATAAGAAAAATGAAGAGATAATTATAAGTTATAACTAGAGAAAATAAATTAAGCACTATGATATTAAAACTTCAACAGATTGTCTAACAGATTATAACTAAAAGACTTCAGCAAGATGCGAGATCTTACCTCCCTAGCACCAGAACGTGAGATGTTCTCGGAACCTGCCAAATCAACCAAATTCAACTTGCCACATTTTATTAGTTCTTCGCCTTCAGGGGTTGCTTCCTTTATATGAATTGTTACAGAAAATAGAGAATGTGACCGACTGCAACCAAAAACAATAAAAGAAAGGGAATCAATTTTGATTTATTTCATCAGAATATGTAAAACCATATTCAGTTCAGAATGTAAAACCTTGATTGTTTATTCAACAAGGTTTCTGCAGTTCGACGCTTTGCAGATCCCCTTTCAAGTAACGTGAAAATCTCAAAAGCACTTGTCACGATCTCCTCTTCGAGTCCTCTCACAAGAACACCACCTTTGCCATCTTCCATGAGTGGCAATTGTTTTTTCTGCTTTTCTTCCAAGGCAATTTTAGATATTTCATCAGGGGCCAGCAAATCGGTTATTTCTTCATTGTATAACTCCAAGAAAGTGACTTTCACGCTATACTCTGCACATTGACCTTCTAGAGTATCGAATATTTGCTTTACTGCTCTGGGTATGACTCCTGCTCCTGGAGGCAATTCTCCATTTGGACCACTCTTCAAGATAAAAGTAAATCAAGCTTCAAAACAAACTCAGCCACCCAACAAAAACAAAAAAGGTAATTGAAACTGGATTATGTAGTTTACCTTCGACCTCTTGCATTCTCCCTCCATGGTGTATGTTTTTCCAGTTCCAGTTTGTCCATAGGCAAAGATTGTACAGTTAAAACCATCCAAAACCTCATTTACTATCGGGATAACTGCTTGGTCATATAGATCCTTCTGCTGGGAATTAGGCCCAAACACCTACATATGAAAATTAACTAAAACACAGTTCTTGTAAATTTGAAATGCGTGCCAAAACCCTAAAGCTACTCATTTCTTCAACAACACTCATTTTAAACTCAACTCGATTCGCCCCAAAACCTAAAGCCAAATGCTTCTACAATATTTTATTTCAATTGAATCATAAAGAAAAAATCACTACAACAACAATACACCATACAAATCAATGCTCATTCACGAAAACTAGGAAAATGAAATCGTATTAGAATATGAAAATTAACCTTGTCAAACATAAAAGTTCTATCGATATGTTTTCCAGCGATATTCTGCGAAACGGAGACCTCTCTCTGGTACTCATTGCACGTAACCACCTGCGGCGCATTGTTCCGCAACTCATCGTCGCTAAACGGTCTGAGAAATGGCGAATTAAATCATGTCGAAATGAAACACAAATGCAGCAAGAAAAAAAGCCCTAATTTTCAAATTGATGCGCGCTACCTGCAACGGAGGAGAACTTGAACATTGACGCCTTTCTCCTTCTCGTGACGAGACGACATATCTGAGCTTCCCGCACTTAGGTATGCGTCTGAGATCTGCTATCGATCGCAATTGGTTGCTCCACTATGTGTGGTGTGTGAGAATTGAAGAGCGGAAAGTGGAGCGGGATGAATCTGGTTTGATAATTTGAATTTTTGAAGAAGCGCTCACTCACACTCTCTCTCTCTAAATACACTGTGTTAACTGTAGCTGAGCCGTCAGATCATGAAGTTGAGATCGGACGATTCAAGATACATCTCAGAATTTGGGTTTAAATTCTCGCGACTCAGTTTAGTCGGGTTGGGCCTTCGGATCCGAATTATGTGGGTTTGCTGTGAGTAGTTCAAGCTGGGCTTAGGCCCATTCGATTTATCTGAATTTTGGGTATAACCTTTTTTTATTCGTTACGTGTATTAATTTCAAATTTTGCTTTTACAAGAAAAATTTTGCCACTTGCCAAATGATGATCAGAAAATTTCATTAAATTCAAATTTTTAGAGATATGGTTGATCTCATGCTAAGGTAGCATTGTCCTAAGTCCTAACCTTTTGAGATTAGGATTCACTTTTATTCTTCACTCATTGTTTATTGCCAACGACCTACCGCATTGCCTCTGCCTTCGACTGCCACCGGCGACTTCTTCATTCAGTCCGGCCACACAAATTTTGTTTCATGAATCTATCATTGTTGCCAGAGTTGTAGTGTACCTCCTTATTTACATGCGGTTCAAACTTTACTTGTCATTTGCTACAAAGAAATATTATATGTAACTACTAATTTATACTAATTGTAGAAGTTATTATATGTGTATCGGCTTCTTTGGTAGTCGTATTAAATTATAACTTGGACTAAAATTTTGTTTGGCTAGTATTAATTATTTTAGCACGAGATATATAAAGTCTCAAGTTAAATTTTGTATTATCTCTGTCTCATGGAAAATTGTTCTTAATTTTATGTATTACTATTATTTTGTACAGTTAAAGAAAATAATGAGATATAAGTAGATATTCGTGTTTCCATTTTAAGAAATTAGTCATTTTTATTTGGTAAGCTTATAGTATTACTTTGTATATCAAATTATAAAATGTCATTTTTATTGTTAAAAACAAACAATTATAGTATTAATTGAAAACAATACACGTGAGAAATTTTGACAATCCTTCTCCGACTTATTTGCCATTGAGATTCAATGGAATGTTTGGTCGATTGTTGACATGAGAAAACATGTTCCATGAAAGCAATATATGTTTAACTGATTTATCTATGCCTTGATAAAAAAAATTTAAAAAAAATAAAAAGAAAAAGAAAATACTTAGAAATCTAACATCAAGGTTGGAATGTAACAATTTTATTATAAAAAAAATCTATTGGATTAGAGTGTTCATACATACCACATTACCTTAAAAGATAGTAGTACTATGTTCATTCTATTCATAACATCAAATAATGCTACGTACTTTCTATTAGCAAAAATCATTAAGTTTAAATTCGACTAGAACAAAAATAAAACGAAAAAAATTTCAACCCTAAGAAGTTCCACCCACCAAATTTAATCCTAACCACAAATATTTGGGAAGAACATGAAATAGCTAACCCCCACAAATGAAAAATCAAATTTTGTAACGGTGGAGTTAGGGGATTCAATATTCTAAAATTGAGTTGGGGCAATCAATGATCACGTGTTTTATATTTTCTGATTTGGGAGATTGTAGACCTTTAATTTAGTTAGGAATGGAGGATGTGATAAAAATTATGACCAATTTACACATGTTGCAAGTCCAATTTACATTGATTGATATGCATGTTACTTTGTTTTTAGACATGAAAGGTTCCAAATAAGTTGGTATTTTGGAACCTATCATCTTGCCCCATGCAAATTAAGGATAATATTTGTATATGAAATAAAATGTCCAAACTAAAAGGTTGGTATTTTGGAGTTTATCATCTGGCCCCAAATTAAGGATAATATTTGTGTATGAAAAAATGTTCAAACTAAAAGGTAGAGCAACATGTTTTTGTCACTCCCAATCTAAAACAAATAAGAACGACAACGGCAAGGTATAGGGGCACCCATGGCAAATAAGCAAATGAACAAGAGATATAAACAAGATTACTGAGACTTACAACAATATGACTGTTTTTTTTAAGGATATTATTTGGCTCGTACACATGCCAAGTCACTGAAAAAGTCAAAAAGTCGTAGTAACAAATTTGCTTTTGGTTAGCAAAATGACTGTTTTAAATTGCGATTGAATGAAATAAGTAATTAAATTAATGTGTTTCTGTACACGTACATTTTTGCTTTGCATGGTATCGATAACATTAAAACAAATTAACCAAAAATTAAGAATTTGATTAGTACGAATAAATGAAAATAGGTCAGAATGGAATCAACATGGGAAATGAATGATGATAGAATAGGAATTAGGAATGATAACGGAAAAGGGCTAATTCCGAAGAATAAAAGGAAGGTCTAGTTCCTACGTAAGGTATACCAAAAAAATTAAAAAGTATACCAATGACCCTTTTATATTTCAATAAGTCTTAAATTTGGCTGAACATAATTTATTTTTTGCTTTTAAAAACTTAATCATATAGACTGGTACAGTTTTACAGACAGGATAGTGCAAATCATATCAGTCTAAACAATATTGAACGTTGGCTCAGATTAAATTAAAAGTCACTACATATAAAATCTAAAATATATAAGGATGATTTCGAAGAAAGGAATGTGTTATTCCATCTTTATAGAAAATTGAGATTGTGGAATGATAAAATATTGATTCCTGACCAAATTAAATCATCAAATCAACGGAATTTGAACGAAGCTAGGCAGCAATTAATTGTTCTATTCTAATATCATCATTATTAATTAATTTTGTGTATAAAATTCAAAAGATCTGGTTTGTTATTCAAAAGGCCACGCCTTGGGCTAGAATTGAAGGTAGAAAATAAATCTAATCCCTCCATCCCACGTAATTTTACATAGTTTGACTTGACACGGGTTTTAAGAAATGTAATAGAAAGTGAGTTGAAAAAGTTGGTGGGATGTGGGTCCTACTTTTAAAGTATTGGTTTTATAATAAAATGTGAATAAAAATGAGTCAGTGGAATATAAGGTCCACTACTAAAAATGGTAAAAGTAAAATGGATAAAATTATGTGGGACGGACTAAAATGGAATACTGGGTAAAATTATTTGAGACGTATGGGGAGAGAGTATAAACATATATATGTACTCGAAGTCAACAAATTATCGGTGGCCTAATTATTTATACGTGACAATGTGATATGCGTAGTTGTAGGAATTACACTATTTAAGTAACCTATTAATTGTGATACATGAACATTAATAAAGTCTTAATTAGATAGAATGTAATTAAGAATCAAATAATTAAGTTTGTATATATATATAGTTCAAAATATGAATTTTAAACATTAATTATACTTCCAAATATGCTAGGGCTAGTCATGAAAGCGTATGAATTCAAGTATAGCTGAAGTTTTAGATTTATGTGAAAAAAAAAAAAAAAAACTATATATGTAATGAAAAGTGGAGATAATCGATTTCTTATACTATTATTTTGTAACTTAGATTTTTAATGTACATCAAAGCTCACACTACCATATTGCAAATAAAAATGGTGGGGCATTTGGCTTATCATTAATAAATGCCATTTAAGAATAGTTTGGACCCTCCATGGCTCCATCTATCTAAAATAGAGTGGTAACACCACTTTCCCTATAATAAATTGTCATTTGGGGCCAATGACTCTTAATTTTGACAATACAATAATATATAATGCAATGACAAACAATTAACTTCGATTTGTGATTAGGTCAATTTGTCCTAAAATAGGATGATAAGAATATGGAGAGGTTGACGGAAGAGCAAATCTCTATTGGTAAGAAACGACTTTTCATCCAATTTTAGTAGAATGAGTATTTACGTTATGTATAATAATTTTTGGGGCTGGAATGATTTTATGCTTGTACTGTATATTGTATTAATTGAGTATTTATTTCCCTATAAAAGTCATTATGTAATTATTTTCCATGATACATTTCAATTTTCCCATTTTAAGGAATAAAATCTAATAAGAAAGGTTTCACTTTGATCTTATTTTTAGTTATTTATTGGATTAGCCATTTGTAGAGTCATGTATTATTGGCTAGGAAAAGTGGTCACCAAAATTATTTGGAAACTCTGTCGCTATATATATGGACTTTAGAAAATCAAATGAAACCAAAAGATAAAAGTAAATTGTAGACTATGTTTCAATATCCACATAGTGTGAGGGAATTGGGAGATCTCTGACTAATCCCATATTAAATTCATTTAAATTCAACTTTTGGAGTTGTCGCCGATTTCATAATGCAACAATTCGTCTTTTCTTTACGACGTCGACGACGACCTTTTTCACTGGTCCGTTTCCGACATTTGACATTGAAGCTTTTCCTATGGCACCTAAAATTACTTATCTGAAGATTTTGTAGCCTCTTGTGAAGTGGCTTAACCTTAATAGCAACTGTACTATTGTGGATCCAGGTGGTTGGGGTTGGTGTGGACCGATCTCATTAACAGATCATGAAGGCTGAAAGATTCATTTAAATTCGACTTTTGGAGTTGTTGTCGATTTCAAAATGCAACAACTCGTCTCTACCTTATGACGTCGACGACAACTTTTTCACTATGTCCGATCCCATAACTTCTGTTTCTGATATTTGATATTGAATCATCGTGATAAGTCTAGGTTGACCAAAATGAATATTTGTGTGTCTAAACAAGTTATGAAATTTACATAAAATCCCCAATCTATCCTTGATGGCTCTATAATGCAGTAACTCATCTCGGTCCTACAACATCAACAACGACCTTTTTCACTGTCTCCGATCGATCAATCCCATAATTTTCATTTCCAATATCTGACATTGAATATTTGTGTTATAAAGCAAAAATGAATATTTTGTGGCTCACATAAAATCCCCAAACTACCCTTGTATACCTCCATCCTCAACTATAAATGCATGCCCAGCCCTAAACCTTTTCCTCATCCCACTCCAAACCTCCACACACCTTTAACATCTCCACCACCACCGCCGCCGAAAAATGGCCGCCGCTGCCATCCACACCTCCGAAAAACAATACTCCCCTGCCCGCTCCCTCGGCAACACCGAGCAAAACTGGTGCCGAGCAGTCGCCTCCGGCACCGGCATCACCGTGCTAGCCCTCCAAATGGCCATCCCGCCGCCGCAGATCGCCGCCTCCCTGACCGGAATCCTCGAAAAACTCCAAACGCGCCACCCTCTCCTCGCCGCCAAACTCCACTACAACCGCGCCACAAAATCCTTCTCCTTCCTCCAAGCCCCCGCCCCCGCAGCGCCCCACGCCGTCGCGCTCCACGACGCCCCAACGACGGCGAAGATCCTCGCCGCCGCCGCCGCCAATTCCCCGCTCCACGCAATCCTAGAGCACGAGCTCAACACCAACAGCTGGTCCCACCCGGGCTCCTTCCCATGCAGCGGGGCCGAAATCCTCCACGTGGCCGTGTACGCGGCCACGGGCACCGGGTCCGTCGTCGCGCTGCGGTTCCACACCTCGGTGTGCGACCGCGCGACGGCGGTCTCGGTGCTGAGGGAGCTGATGGAGATGGTGGGGGGCGCGGGGCCAAATGCGGGAATAGGGAATGAGGGGGAGGGCAAAATGGGAATCGAGAGTTTGATTCCGGTTGGGACGGCGAAGAAGACGCTGTGGGCCCATGGGTTGGACACGTTGGGATATTCGGTGAACTCGCTCAGGTTGACGAATTTGACCTTCCAAAATACGAAAATGCCGAGGCGGTCTGAGGTGGTCAGGCTGCAAATAGCAACCAAGCATACTGCTCTGATTCTTGAGGTAAACTTGAATTCAATTTCTGCTAATTGATCATTAATAATTTAATAAAACATTACGTGCTATCACGTGCTGATAATTAATTACTCCTATAACAAATTAGTCCTACCTAGCTATATATGTCTACAAGTCTTATAATGCAAATTACATTATAGTAGTATAAATTAAATATGTATAGTAATTTTATGCATAATTGCATATGATAGAAAATGTGTAACGAATAGTTCACTATGTAATACGCCATATTTAAGTACTCCGTACTAGAAGATACGTGGAGAACACAGTTATATGGTTGTCACTAAAAAAAATAAGGACATATTTTCGTACGATAAAGAATGTTATCTGTGTTTCTAAATATACAACTAACGCTTTAAAAAAGTCTTTATTATTAGTGTCCCAACGAATATTAGCAGACACAAATGAAAGTGTTTTGAAAAAAAAGTTATTAAGTTAATTTATCATTAATTTAGGAACGTTTTTTTTTGCATCCTAATTGTTATTATTTTAAAAAAAATTCCAACGCAAGTAATAGCATCTTAATTTTTGTGTCCTTAAAAGATACTCTATCTGTTCCACAAAATTTGTCTCGTTTTATCAATTTTATCATCCCATACAGTTTGTCCTTTTCCAAAAATAAACATTAAAATACACCATTCAATCTCCTTAATGTGAGACCTTTATTCCACTACACATCTCTATTTAATACAAAATCAAACAATTTCTTAAAACTCGTGCCGAATTAAATTGGGACAAATTTTATGAGATGGAGGTAATACTTTTTTTCGTAGTGAGTGTACTATATTTTATATATGTAGTTTAAAATATTAACAATGCTAATAACAATTTGTAAAATATTAAAATAGAAAATAAATATAAAGAATGACAATTTAATCAAAACGCAAATGATGCTAGGGAAAAGTGGTCATAGAGCATAGACTATAGACTATCTATACCCTACCATGGAGTGACAACATAACATTAATAACTAATTTAATTTCTGACAATAGACAATAATTTGATTCATTTAAATTCTTATGTGAATCAGGTAATAAACTGAAGTGGTACTCACAGAATTTGTGTGCCTACCTTTTAAGTAGTATTGTATCTACTCCAAATTTCTATACAAAATAAAAAGGAAAATTAGGATATTTGCATTAATATCTGATAGAGAGATATATAGTACGATGAGGTGTTTTATGCGGCGTATAAAAAGAGAGATATTTCTTATTATCGATGCTATAGTATATCATTGTCTCTTTTATAATAATTGTAGACCATAAAAATTGATGTTCTAAATTAATTGCTTTGTAGTTAACACATGAAAAGGAAATATGTGTTCTGTCTGCTACCTTAATTTATATTATGCATTATAATTATCATTTAATCGAATAAATATTTTTCAGAGGTGTAAGTCCAAAGGGATCAAGATATGTGGAGTTCTAGCAGCAGCTGCAATAATTGCAGCAAATTCAACAAAACATCACACTTCTGACACTAAGAAATATGGAGTCGTCACTCTCACTGATTGTCGTGCTATTCTTCAACCACCTCTTTCCCATCGTCACTATGGTAAATTACTTCTCTAATTCATCAACTATATCATACTACTCCTTGTTTATTAGTGTCACAATTGGTAAATACGCCCATTGTAACATGACGACTATTGTGACACAAATAAATAAGTGCCTAGTATTCTCTTATATTGGTGAAAGAAAATAGTACAATAAAGTCTTATCTTACCAACTGAGCTACATTTCATCGTCTGATTAACCTCTCTCCGACGACAGGATTCTACCACTCAGCCATCCTCAACATACACAAAGTAAAAGGATCTGAAAATGTATGGGATTTAGCCAAGACATGCTACATGGACTTCGCCGATTACAAGAAAAGCAACAAGCATTTCTCCGACATGGCCGATCTCAACTTCCTCATGTCGAAAGCCATCGACAACCCGGCTCTCACCGCCTCCTCGTCCCTCCGGACGTCGCTTGTCACCGTGTTCGAGGACCCCGTGCTCGACGACTCCCTCGAGATGCAGCGGAGCATCGGTGCGGAGGACTTCGTGGGGTGCGCCTCGGTCCACGGCGTCGGCCCCTCCATCGCCATCTTCGACACCGTCCGCGAAGGCCGCCTCGACTGCACGTGCGTCTATCCCGCGCCGCTGCACTCGAGGGAGCAGATGAGTGAGCTTGTTGAACGGATTAGTAAGGTTTTGATCGATGGAGTGACTGAAGACCGGACTGAAGTTTGAATTCTAATTTGTGTTTAAAAAAATGTATTTCGATTCATTGTTTCTTATGATCGGCTTGATTAATCAGCTAGGATCATTGTGATATACTTTTACACTATCATATAAAAAAAATTGTTTATCCTTAAATATTTTTTAATCATTTACTTAGTTCACCTATACTTTTCTACACTACTCACAATACTTATAATTTTAAATTTAAAAATTACTAGTACTACATAATTAAGTAAAAAGATTCAATAGAAAAACAAAAAATGGCCGTTGTAAGTAGCCGTTTGGCTATTTATTTATTATTCTTTTAAAATCAAGATTATCAATAAAAAAAACAATCATAAGCTACGCGCCCATGAAATCGAATATCAACCACATGCTTAAGATTCTACAACAGCATGCGGTATCGCCTTTTTTTTTCTGAAAGAGAATCAATAATGCTTTTTCGTCTAACTCGTGACGACTCAAACCCTTAATCTATTAAATAAACGAGAAAACGTGTTATTAAGTGAGTTGTGCTATATGGTTTGAGCATGGATACTTTTCCCTCGCCTAGGCACGCCAGTTACGCATGATGCCCTCTGAACCGAGCCCAAATAATTAATGGCCCAAATTATAAGCGAATATTTCTTATCTAAACTATCACATCAATCATAATAAAACACTAGAGATAATAGAATAGACTTGTAGTAGTGACACTAGTACAACAAAAATGGGCCAAATTTGTCGCAGAGAAAGCGAATCCCACGATTACCTCAGTATATACGTATATTCCGCACATAATCACCTCATATTCAAGGATTTAACAATGATAAAATAAATAAAATAATAATATCGTTAACGTCGATGAACAGAAACACACATGAGTATATCACCATCATCACCACCTTCATCTTCGTACCTGTCATTGTCAAATCCCAACCCAATGTCGCACCAATCCCGCGCCGTCTGCGCCACCGAGCTGAGCTGGTGCCGCGCCGTCCCCGGCGGCACCGGCATCACCGTCCTCGCCCTCCTCTTCTCCAAGCCCCCCGACCTCCCCTTCCTCCAATCCGCCCTCCGCCGCCTCCAATCCTCCCACCCCATCCTCAACTCCAAGCTCCGCTTCGACTCCTCCTCCTACGTCACCTCCCAATCCCCCTACCTCCAAATCCGCCCCATCGACGCCCAATCCACCGCTCAGATCCTCCAATCCCACTCCTCCATCCCGCCATTGCAGTCAATCCTCGAGCACGAGCTCAACAACAACTCCTGGCAGGATCCAGACCCTTCCTCCGACGCCGATCTCTTCCTCGCCAGCCTCTACCATCTCGAGGGGAGCCTGTGGGTGCTGGCGCTCCGCATCCACACCTCCGTCTGCGATAGGGCTGCCGCGGCGGCGCTGATGAGTGAATTAGTTGCTCTGATGGAGGGGAATCGAGCGGAATCCGTGGAGGAGAGTCAGGAGATGGAGGTTAGTTTGGGGATTGAGGATTGCATCCCCGCCGGCGTGGGGAGTAAGCCGTTTTGGGCGCGCGGCGTCGATATGTTGGGATACTCTCTCAACTCTTTCCGCCTCGCCAATTTGAGCTTCAGTGACACGGATTCGCCCAGGCAGTCGCGCATCGTGAGGATGAGGATGAATGCGGAGGATACTGGCCGGATTCTGTCTGTGAGTCAATTTTTGTTGAGATTGTTTTATTATCTGTGATTTCATGATTGATTTAATGCGACCTAATTAGTTAGGAGCAAGCTTTGATTAGGTCTCAGGTTGTTTAGAACATTGCATTTATGCAATTATGCTTGCTTGATTAGTTCGTGGAAGGATGTTAGTGGTTTCTTTTACTAGTTTAAGTTGTGATAGAGTAACTATCATGCTCAGCACTGAAGTTCTAACGCAATGTGGATGATTGAAGGTTTGCAATTGTGTGGTTTTGTTGCATTTTTTGTTCAAACACTCATCAGCTGAAACTGTGTTATCCCACTCTGTTATCCGAATTTTTAGACTCTATCATTACTTAAAACCCATACACTGGCTAATTTTGTTGCTTTTCTAGATATGAGTGGTTTTGCCTGCTCGGAGAAATGGATAGGCGTATATACGATCAGGTTAAGAAACAGTAGGGCTTGCAATAGTTTTGTTTCTGACAAAGGGTGATAGGATTTTAAATAACGAACGTTTGCTCCATTGGTTTTTCTACCTGATTTTCTTGACTTGCATCATTTGACAATTCAGTACTGTTTATATAAAAAATGGATGTATTGCCTGGTTGGATTCAAGTTGATCTGTTAAATTGCTAACTTATTTTGATCTGCCATTGCATAACAACTATTCCCGCTTACTGATTTCAGTTTTGGCATTACTTTGGCAGCGGTGCAACTCTAATGAGATAAAGTTAAGTGCAGCTTTGGCAGCAGCCGCATTAATTGCTTGTCATGCGTCAAAAAAGTTCCCGGGTGAACAGTGGGAGAAGTATGCGGTTGTAACTCTCACGGATTGCCGGTCTGCTCTTGATCCCGTGCTTAGCAGCCACCATATGGGTAGGTTCTGTTGGGTTCACTGTAGAAGTGAAGAACAATTGAATTGCGAGGATGTTATGATACCAATGAATAAAAGAGGAAAAAAATGACTTATAAGTTGGCATTCGTGAATGTATTAATGAAATAATATGAATGAAGCAGAAACAACATAATCCTTGAACACCTTCTCTGGCACTCTTTAATAGACCATTCATTCCTGATCCATCCACCTTAGCTTCTATTAGACTTTTCAATAAGTCGTCATGATTCATAAGTACATCAATGTTTGCTTAGCCGGATTTGAAATTCTGGCTAAGGATCGATTGTAAATAAAGATATACTGTCCTACTTGGTTCACTAATATCTGAGGGTCAAATGTACATGCTTAAATATATCAAGCCCAAGTATAGTTGACTGAATATACTGAAAATCCAACATAATCAAAACCAGGTGTTTCGGGTGGCTCCTAAACAACTTGTTCAAGAAATGTTGATTTTAATATCAATGTTTGATGAAATGTTTTGGCTTTCTGAACATGGTAAATCTGCCCTATATTTCTGCCACATTATCTATTTAGTATTAGGGGACTTTCACTTTGTTTCTCATTATCTTGATTTTTGTCATCTTGAGTAAAATGTGTGATCAGCTACTTCTCTAGATCTGCACTTGTTTTCACCATATCGGTCGAAAATTTTCAGGTTTTTATCACTCTGCCATTCTGCACACTCATGATATTAAAGGAGGGGAAGATTTGTGGGAGCTGGCAAAACGAGTCCATTCTTCGTTCATGAACTTGAAGAACAAGAATAAGCATTTCACAGACATGGCCGATCTCAACTTCTTAATGTGCAAGGCAATAGAGAACCCCAGTCTGACTCCATCGTCATCTCTCCGTACTTCACTAGTATCCGTCTTTGAGGACGCTATTTTTGATCCTCCAAACAAACTGAAAGAGGCCCTCGGGTTTGAAGACTTCATTGGATGTGCCTCGGTTCACGGAGTAGGCCCGTCAGTTGCAGCATTCGACACGATAAGGGACGGGAAACTAGATTGCGCCTTTGTGTATCCATTCCCATTGTTCTCAAGGGAGCAGATGAATGAGTTTGTAGATGGAATCAAAGAGATTCTATTGAAAGGAATAGCTTAATCGGCTGATTCTACTGTGTAGTAATCCATATGTTTGCTGTCTCGAAAAATGTTGTATGCATTGCTCCAAAAGAGGAGGTACTCTGATAAATTAAATTCTCATCCCAACTTTTGCTGGCCAAAGAAAAAGTAAATGCCCCTTGCAGTTATGTTCTTTCTCCTTCATTTTAGTCTGTATAATTTGACACCCGGAGTAACTATGACTCTATTAAGGTGGCCAGAGCCTCGTCATCAAATTAGTGATGTCATCTAATTAGCGACGTTAGTGAATAGATTGATGAGATTTTTGTCCCTATCTAGTATCCAGTGAAACAAACACCCAAGGTAATGACCTAAAAATATCAATGCGCGAACTTGATTCGACTTTGTGAAATGGCTCGAAGGTGTATGGTAAACAAGACTTGAAAGTTACATACCAATACTTCTTTTAACATTACGGCCAAACTGCAAACAAATCCAAACTTCATGATTATCCGACTAATATTAAAATTCTAGAACTGTCCAGATTTGATCAAATTTCATAATTTTTCCGACAAATTACCCTAACATTATTTAGTTATTTCATGAATCGGAATATCCATGATTGATTTGGGTCGTAGACCGGCTCGATTTCAATATCATGTTTTATTTTTGGGTTAAATTATAAAATTACAAAGAATATGTTATTTCTAGTTTGTCGAACATCTCTCAAAATTATAAATTAGGCAGTGAAAAAAATTCTCAATTGTCTTGTTCGATCAAATTTGGTTTAATTTATTTTTTACTCAAAATAACGCCGTTTAGCCTTTCACGTTGTCACAGTAACACACTATATTCACCAACATCACCAAATCATCGCGAGACAATTGAGAATTTTTGAAATTTCATGATTTGTCATCTAAATTTTGAAAATAAAAGTAAACCAAAATTTAACCAAACTTTATAATTTTACAAGCAATTAATTCTTTCTTTTTTATGAAACGCTAAAACTGTATGATGTCATTTTACAATCATTAGCATATAAAAGATGAGATACGAAATGCTACAATTTTCACTTGTAAATGTAATCAAGATGTAATTGCAATTTGCAATGAATCTGTCACATCACTCTGATGATGCCGCCGATGAGAGTAATGGACTGCTCGTTACCTAATTAATTCCGACAAATTACTAAACTAGATTACAAAATGGCTGAAAACAAGACATCATTGAACGACATCAAAATGGTTCCAGTTTTAATTGATCTAACACAACCTAACAAAAGCACTAAAGAAACTCATGCACGAGGTCCCCAAACTCGAACCTGCCGTTGCAGCACTCGACCGCATTGATCACTTCTCGAAACGCATTGACGCTGCACGGCACCACCAGCCCGTTCCTCTGGTTGAACCCGAACTCGCTCTGGGCCTTCTCCAGCAGGATCCGCATCAGCGGGTGCGACAGGTGGCTCGTTGGCACCACGAACCTCTCTCGTTCGCCCCCCACGTACACCACGAACGTCCCCGTGGGCGTGGTTGTGGTAGGTGAGTGCGACCCGCACTCACCTGCCCTGAGCAAGCATTCGTAATGCGAGTCCTCAAGGGCGGCATTGGCTGCTGCCTTTGCCTTCTTGCTTCGTTTTCCCATTGAACCGAGTTTTTTCCCAAGCATGTTTGGATTTGGGGGGAGAAAGTGGGTGAGGCTTCTTATGTAGAGGGTGGGGAGGTGAGGTTTTGACTTGGACTTGATTGATTACTCTTTGGATTTAATGATGTTTGTGGTGGGTGCATTTGTTTTTTAGAGTGTGTTCATTTACTTTGACTAATAAAATTGTTAAAAGAGGTGTTAGGTAGTCTTAAGCTAATTGGATGATCTCTTAACTTAAATCATCTAGTGACAAATAGTATTTTGAGAAGCAAGTGTAAAGTGCTAACTAAATAAAGATTCTCAAATAGTTAAATTGAGAATTTGGGAACTTATCAGTTGGAAGCATAAAACATAGTATTAATTGGAACAACTGATATGTTAGTGTTGCGGGACTGATACATTTTATACTACTAATTGATAAATTCTAAAATTCTTATTTAACTATAGTTATGAAATGATCCATCCCGTCCTTAGATATACATCTTTCAATGATCCAACCTTTCAAAATTCATTGTTTTTTAGTGTTCCTTTTCTTAGAAGAGTATATCAACTAAAACTAAACTTATGATTAGTTATAACCGTTCCATTATTGAACCAACACCATATTTTTTAAGGTTCAACTTCTTTATCAATTTAAAAGGCCAAACATTCTATAATTCTAACTATTATCCAAATTAAATGCAAATTAAGCAACCACTCATAACCACTTTTCTTTGCTTGAACCGAACACAAACCTATATTACGTGGACGGCTGAAAATGGTGGATTACATGAAATTGAAGATGTGAAATTAATTACTACTACTAATCTTTTTTTAAACAATAAAAGAATGATTTGCGGTATCATAAAAATAAATAAATAGTCAAACTACCAACTATTCGCATAAGCTAGAGTGGTGACCTCCATGATGATGGGGCCAATGAGATAGAAAATGTTATATAAATGGGGCATATTCGTTTGATTATTATAATAAAATAAAAACAAGTAAACAAAGACGGCAATTTCTTGCAAATTGAAAGAAAATTGGGGTTCTTTATTGGTTGGATTATGAATGGTTGGCATGTCTAAATATCCATTCACAAAGAGACAAGAAGAGAGAGAGAGTGTAGAAAGTAAATGGCTTAGTGCCTAACATTCTAGTTATTTCTACCCAAGTCAATGTGTACCATGAGATTAAATGAACGTTTATTTATTTGTGAGTAAATTATCAAATAAATTATGAAAGTCCATCAAAATTCAGTTCACCACGTACTTTTAAAAATTGAATGGTAAATTTTGAGGTTTGCAATTTTCGAAATTATCTCATCCACATCCTTTTATAAATGAATATATGATGATATGTTAGCTGATTTAAAGATATCATTAATCATGGTACTATCACTTTAAGGAATTAAGTTGATATTGTCAATCTAACGATAACATTTTCACATGTTTAAATTGCAGAATGTCATATCGCCACGTATTTTGTCGAAAATTAGACGAATGAGATACTTCTGAAAATTACAAAATTCGAGATAAATAACTTGGTTTTTGAAAAATGTGAGATGAACTAAAATTTTGACCTATCTTTCGTGATATACATGACAATTTTTACTTTTTTATTTATATCATTTGATTATTCTTCGACTTCGAGTAGGAAGAAAAATGAAAGGCATTGGACATATTATAAAGTCAGCGTTGATGAGGGAAGGAGACCTTTTAGTTGATTAACATTTTTTTTTCATTATATTGACAAATGGGTGTACGTCAATATACTCAAATTTACGGAAATTTGGTGGTAGAAACTTCTATTGAACAAACCCAATGAATTTTCAAGATTTTCAATCAATAAACAATAAAATTATATGACGCATAACTTATGTAGAAGTAGTATAATATCTACATATGTGAGATACGTGCTTGCCGTTTTCGATATTTTTATTTGTTTGACAAAGGATAAGCTACAAGTGAAGACATAAGCAGGCTAACCTCTCCTATAATGTCAAGAAAATAATATGTTATAGTTACAAGTTTTAATAAATAAATTGTCAGAAATATTACAAAGCTTGTACTATTATACTAGCAGTATTAGCACTGAACCCAGCCCGAATAAGGGTTCACGGTTACGATTGAACCACGAGAGTCAGGTTACAATTCCGACCCTAGTTGAAGATTATTCCGGTTATAACTGCGCACGTCTAACTAAATCATTTCATTCATATCAAGTTAGTATAAAATTAAGTAAATACAAACGAGACTCAATTCCACTCACTTTTTTTTGCCATCCATTTTTTCACTTGAAACCCGCACCAAGTCAAATAGAGTATCTATAACAATAAATAAGTATATCTTCTGAGGCTCGTTAGAATAAGAGTAATTTGTGGGCAAAATTTCATATTACTAAGTGAAAAATTGTTTTGATTCAATACTAACATCCTCACTTTGTTTACTCCAATCAACATAGGTTAAATTAAAAAGGACTCTAATTCTACATCTGTAAGTAACAACAACTTGTCATCACAACAACACACATACACCCTCTCCAAAATATCTCACATTTGTTGACATGTATCAAAAGTCATTGGTTGAGCCATTCTATCTACTTCAGCATCACCATAAGTTATGTTTTTAAGAAATGCATCATTCATTTCTCAAGAATTGTAGATTGCCGTTACCTAGCTGCTCGGAAAAAATGCTATCGATGTTGGAATCTTCATGAATTGAGGTAGTCCTCCCAGCCACCCTTTTCCAGCTTATCATCCTTGACCAAAACCTCATCTCTTCTATCTTCTTGGTACTGTGCCATCCTATAAGGATGGAAAAAGAGTCACTCCATTAGCAAACGACAGACATGTAACTTGGGCTGGGTTAGGAAAGGGAGCATTTATGCTATCTATAACAGACGAGACGAGACGAGATAGCCCCACCTTGCTTGCAAATCAAAGTCACTGATTCCTAGTAACCTTACTGCTAGCAGACCAGCGTTGGTTGCATTGTTTATTGCTACTGTGGCAACTGGGACTCCCCTTGGCATCTGAAAAGAGATATGAGCTCGAGTTAGGTCATTTTGGTAAGGCCCTTTTCGAATGGAAAATAGAATTCCAATCAGATAGTAGTATAAGATGATTTTTCGAAAAACTACTCTTTCAATCCCAAAGAATCCAAGCAATTGCCAAAGGCTAACCAAAAAGACGGAAACAGTTATACCTGTACAATGGACAAGAGAGAGTCGAGTCCGTCTAATGTAGATGCACGGACAGGAACACCAATTACAGGCAAGGGGGTCAAAGCAGCTACCATGCCTGATCCAGTGCACAATGTTCAAAGCGTGTACACTTATATATATGTGGTTATATAAGAACATCATTCTCAAATAATTCCTACCTGGCAAGTGAGCTGCACCTCCAGCACCTGCAATAATGACCTGGATACCACGCTCCCGAGCAGATGAAGCATAGGAAAACATCATTTCAGGGGTCCGGTGTGCTGAGACTATTCTTACCTGTAAATCGGAAACTTATTTGAAAGGGGAAATGCATCTACATTGTGAAGAAACTAGTCTTCAAACCAGAAAAAGAAACCACAGAAAGGGAGAAAATGTAATAACCTCCGCTGGCACGTTAAACTCGCTCAAAATCTTAGCAGCGTCCTTCATGACAGGGAGGTCAGAGTCGGAGCCCATTATAATTCCAACACGAGGAGCAGCTGCAATAGTAAGAATTTGTTAATTATACCCAAAAATCATCACCCAAACAAATGTGCACTGGGCGGTGAAATCTGTGACCTGCAGGCTTGTCTTGTTTTGATTCTTCTTCCAATATGGAATGCAGTCGTGTTTCGAGAAGGCCCATAGAAGAGCCAACGAGGGTGATGTGGCCCATCTTTCTTTGTTTCCTCATGTCTAAAAATTTGAAATAATGAAATGTTACTATAATAAGTATGAGGCAAACACAAAACACAAGTATGATGCGCAAATTGTTAACACACCTGGTTTGTCATACCAGTGGACCGTCGCACCAGGAATCCTCAATGCCCTTCCAATAAGTTGATTAGCAAGAAGAAAACCAGCTTCTCCCTGCAACCAAATTTGGTAAAGACCACTAAAAACTGACAATGCGGGGGGTGGGGGTTACAGCCTACGAATTCTGGAATATTCTGACATTTTAAGATTATTGATCATTCCATCACTATAACCACATCTACTGAAAGAGTATAACAACCTCATCTTCACCAAGTATATTATACATGATAGCCGCTGGAACTTTCATTGATGGATCACCAAGTGGAAGTCCGACAACAGCTCTCAGATGCTGCTCGTATTGTGAGGTAAAACAAGACTCGATTGTATGATGTCCACTATTGTGAGGTCTGGGAGCCACTTCATTCAGCAAAATCTGAGAGAATGAAGAATGATTACGTCATCTAGATGTTCATATCAAGATAAGTAGCCAATACAAATGAAAGATCAATGTACAACCTGACCATCGGCTGTCAAAAACAACTCAACCGCAAAAATACCAGCACCTTCCAATGAACTCACGGCCTTGTATGCAACTTCGGTTGCAAGTTGTAAAAACTTCCAAGATACACTGGCAGGTGATTTGACAATGTGACATATGTTCTCCCTGCACATAGAAATAGTAAAGTTTTCACAACATTTATACCTTAATAAACATGAAAAATAATATTTCAATTTTAAGAAAATCAAAATAGAAATATTAGCTCGCCTGTGGATAGTTTCAACAACAGGATAGCATAGAACAGAACCATCTCTTCCTCTTGCCACAACAACAGAAAGTTCCTGTGTTGGACGGACATAAAGTATTTAATCATTTTGTCAATAGTCTAGACCATATAACATCTCAAAGAAAGTATGTAGTCATAATAAGCTACCTTTACGAATGGTGCCCATTTCTCAATATATAAACCACGAGCATATCCTCCAAGTGCTGAAAATGGATAACAGCCAAATTTGATATAATTATCAGCAACAAAAATGTGTAGTCCCATTTAACAGTTCTAAGCATGAAATTCCTAGTTTCTACTTGTCTTCCAAGTATCTATCATACAAGCCCAAAAATAAAAAGCATGCAGAAATAGGACGTAATTCATGAAGGAAGCAGAGTACGTAATTTAACTAGTATAGCCAACATGCCAAAACAGAAAATTCATATTGCTTGTTGGATACCATTTACTGCTGAAGAAATCCCATCTTCATTTTTAGCGACAGCATTGCCTCGTCCATCATAAGCCAGCCTTCTGCTCTTAATCATAAGAGGATAACCAAATAGTTCTGCTGCTCTTTTAGCACCTTCAAGATCATCTATCTGCATGGATATTTTCCATGGCACGATTAATATGTTGGAAAACAGTAACTTATATGTTATTTTAGGTTATTATTCAACTTAAACTTTGGAGCACAGTTTATCTGCTGATCTGAATTACCTTCATGAACTTAGGCAGTGGAATTCCATGTTCAGAAAAATGGACCTTCTGAAGGTACTTATCCTGTTCCAAGAGGCGGTACTCAAAGTATAAGTGATCATACAGAGAATAGGGCTGCAAAACCCATAATATACTGCTTTCTAGTAGATTAATCCCACATATAGCATCATACATTCCTAAGGATTCTTTAATGTTCTCCCTGGTGGGAAGAGAGTAAAACCTGGATGATTCGAATAGTTGAAGCTTTAGGCTGGCAATCCACGCCTTTTTGTTCAAGCTTCTCCAGAGTTGCAGCATCCACGTGCTCAATTTCAACCGTTAACACCCCACATCTACAAACCTCATCCAAATTAGTAAATCAAACATTACTTTCACATCAAAAGCAAAACAGCATATACTTTCACAATCCAAACCTCTTAGCAAATGCTTCAACTGTAGCACTATCATCATAGCTTCCCACCATATGATGATGGCATACATTACTCGCTGGACAGTTCTCCATCGGGTCTAGTATGACCACCTTTATTGCCAACTGAGAAGCTGCTTCGCATAACATTCGACCCAGTTGCCCTCCACCAAGAACGCCCACAACCGTTTCTGACAACCCATGGACTGGTACCTCAGTGCTACTGAAATCACATACAGTGTAAATCAAATTTAGCAGCACTCTGAATGGTAAACACAAGTCCTTCAAATTGTACTAGCAAACCACATATTGCAGAACAGATAACAAGCATCTAATAATAAAAATTAAAATTGGAATTCAACAAAATACATTAAGCTTTGAAAATTAAAAAAACTCCAATACCAATTGCACCAAACCAAAACCTAGACATTTGGAAAAAATCATATTTCATAGTGCAACAGAAGTAGGGAAAAGAGACTAAATCCTACTACATTACCTAGTAGAAACTTCCAAAGAAGCTCTGCAATAAGCTGGAGGAGCTCTGAGCGATGAATTCTTCAATGACTGCATGCCTAGGTTCATTGGAACAAAACAGGTCCTGTAAACTGCAGGCTTCTTAGGATTGAAGAAAGCTAATGAAGTTGTAGCCGGCCTGATTGCCAGTGAGCTTTCAGATAAGGCGTTCAGGCCATGCATTGTCTATCCAAACTCAAACTGCAGATTTTTCCACCAAAAAAATGATAGTACTTTGTAAGATGTTGATCAATTGAACTCTCCAGCAGACGGAATTTGCTGATAGTTGAAGAATATGAATGGAATTGAACAGGCGATGAATTGAAGATTAGATAAACTTGCAGAGCTCTACGAACTACTGAGCCAAACCTATCTCCCGCAGAGTCGAGCTGTTGGCGCAATCTCTTTAAAGTTAATTACTTCCTGCTAGCAATGAGCTGTTATCACCGCTTCTCGAATAGTATTTCTGTGCGGCTCGCCGGTGTGAATTCCGGAGAGGAGGCGGCGTTCGGCTTTTAGCTTGGAGAGATTCTAGACACAGTCTGAGTTAGTCTTTAGGTTTAAACATATATTCCCACTTGTTTAGATTTATTAGATTTAATATTCCATTTTGACTAATAAATGGAGTAACATAAGAATAATCCAAAATAGTATTTCATACGGGATGTAATCAATTGCTAACTAATTACCATTCCCAAATTGAGATCAATTTTGAACCATTAAATTAGAAGATTTTATAGTTAATATAATGCCAAGTGTAATATATTTTAAATTTAAATAATTATTAATTAAATTAAAAGAGTATTAATGTCAAATCCTATATGTAGTAATTATAACTAACTACTTTCTCTCTCCTCAAAATCATCTCAAATCTTTAAATTTACGTAACTCTCTCAATTTAAATTATTTTTTCGCAAAAAATATATCAAATTAAAGATAATTTAATAAGGATTCCAACGAGATCTCAATTGCATATGTTCCGACGATGTTCGGGTGATGAAATTTGATAAATTATATTTCAATTTTCGTACATGTTGATAAGCAGCTATTTTCAACAAATGCAACAAAAAATCTCAATATATTGTAGGCAAAATCTCAATATTATGCATGTCCAATCTCAATAAAAATGTGTTGATATTTTCTTGTCCTTGTGTTGATATTTGTAATACACAATATTGATATAAAAAAACACTCACGAAAATTATCATATGATAACATAATGACGATATTACCCTTTTGTTGATATTTTGTCTACTATATATTGAGATTTTGTGAGCTTTAATCTCATCCACTCATTTTAAAATCCAAAGATGAAGATTTAGTCTTAATTTTGGATTAGGGTGCTAAAAGCATTAGAATAGTACCCTCCTCCGTACAATATTTATCATTCCTATTTTATGTTATTATCATTTAATTCATTATCCATATTAAAAAAATGACCCAATTTAATTCATTATTCGTACTAGTATACTTTTATGAGAGGGATGAAATATTAAACCGAAAGGATGAGGCGTCGGCTTTAGCTTGTTTAGGTTTTTGCATGTGTATGTGTTACATTGATAAATTCAGAATCATAGCCCAATGGATTTTTTTTTATTATGGGACAGTTTAAAATGATGAAATTAATCAGATTTTTATCAAAATTCATGCTATTTTTTTTAATAATTTGTCCTATCATGATATTCTTCACGTCCCAAAAAACATATAGATTTTTCACATTTTGAGTCCGTCATATAAAAATTAGCCCATTTTATTTCAGGTAACTTCTTTATCTTCTAGTAAGGTGGGTCACGTTCTCCACCAAAGGATTGTTCACCCTATAAGATTTGGTCAATTCTTGATCCATTTATGAGAAATCAAGGTGTTAACCTTCCACTTTTTAAATCTTGGAATCTTAAGCTAAAATGGTCGGTCCGCACTGTTTATGCAAATTGGACAAGAATTCAAATCTGGGTGTTGATTTTTCACATTTGCCCTTGCTTTCCACCTCATCATCTTATCGCTCACACAAAATTGGTGCTAATTTTGTCATTCAATTTTTTGATTAGGTCAAACTCAGAAAGTTGGGCTACTGTTTGGCCCATATTTGAGTCAAAACATGTAAATTGATAATAGTGGTCGAGATTTATATATGTGGGTCGTTTCTTGAAAAGAATTCATTTCTTTAAGTTTTTAAAAGTGGAATTCTTATAGGGTGAACATGCCCTAATAATTACGTAACTACTATTCTTTATTAATTATGCATTAAAATCTAATCATCCCGAATCCATATATTTATGAACGGAGAAAGGAAGTATTTGGGTATTTTTCTCACCCATGGACCTGCAATTGGAGTGGCCCAAGGAGGCCCAAATTATTTAAGCCCACACAATGACAGGCCCAGATCGGTTTTTCATTAAAACCCCCAATTTCCATCCAATTTTCTAGGGTTTTGCAATTTGAGCTGCAACAGAACTTCGACAGTCACTGAATTGCATTCTCGCTTCATTCCAAGTTTCCGCCATGAGCAGATCAGGACAGCCGCCGGATCTCAAGAAGTAAGCATCGTGTTTATTCTCTCTCTCTCTGTGTCTGTGTTTCTTTTGAATATATTCGTTGACATTTCTTTTTCGTACCACAGGTACATGGATAAGAAGCTGCAGAGTGAGTTTTCGTTCCTTTTTGTCAATTCTCTTCTTAAATATGGTGCAAATGTATCGTTTATATACGCATATTTTGAAAATGATATTTCATTAAGTTAGTTTTGTGGACTCTATGCTTCAAATCATGTTCAAATTCATAGTGTAGCATGTTTTTCTCTCTCTCCGTATTGGATTGTGGGGGAATTTGTCTAATGTTGATGCTTATTGATGAGAAATGAATAGGTTTTGATTAGGATTTGAAGCATAGTGTGCAGTTATTTTGTTTTATGTGATTTCCACGCCCATCCGTGAATTAGTTTTTAAAATAAGCTTCTCTCTCAATGTATCTGATTCTATTTTTAAAAGTGAGTTGAATTTGTAGTTGGATAATCCAAGTACATATGTTATAGGAACTTATATGTTAAGGAACTTAATTGTGTGTTCCTGAATCTTCAAATTGCAGTCAGTGTTTAGATTGAAGCTGTTTGTTTTACTATTGTTTTAGTTTTTTTAAGTATGTGGAGTAACTTGAATTACAAAAAATGATTATGCTTGCTGATTGTGTTTAGTGAGTTATTGAAGTTTGCTCCATCTTGAAATCCAAGAATGCTAAATGTCTCTCATGAATAATAAGCTTTACATTTTTTAAAATCCAAACATCTTTTAGTCCAGTTTAGTAAGTTGTAGAATATGTTTGGCTAAAAAATGCTACACGAGGCATGCTACTGAATGGCTTCCTTGTGTCTTACATTAGTAATTTAGAATCTTATAGCTTCTGTCCAGTGATAGGTGTAGTTTTGTGTGTGTCTGCGTGCTTTTAAGTCACTGTTGTCCACCTTGACATTGAAGTGTGAAAATCTGTCTTTTTTCCAGTCAAGCTTAATGCCAACCGTATGGTAGTTGGAACCCTTCGTGGCTTCGATCAGTTTATGAACCTGGTGGTGGACAATACCGTTGAAGTGAATGGAAATGAAAAAACTGATATTGGCATGGTGGTGAGTAGTATTAAATTCGTCATGTGCTTTAGTCCATACATATTTGCTTAGTTGCAGTATGCCTAAACTCTTGATTTGTTTTTGTTTTTTCGTTTTCTTTACTGCAGGTCATCAGGGGAAACAGTGTGGTTACCGTTGAAGCTCTTGAGCCAGTCGCTAGAGCACAATGATTGTACATGTCTATGCATCTGCGCCTTCTAGTTTAGCGTTGCATCTGTATTTTTTCCCTCATGTTATGTGGTGACGGGTTATATGAATTCGGCAGTTTTAGATTGATAAACATTACCTCATCTGTGCCCAGCTGATGCCCTTTAATTCTGTGCTGAACTGTTGATTTTGATTTGGCACTTGTTAAGCTATCCAAGAATTATGTTATAAGTGTTAAGTAAAAAATTATTTTACCAAGTCAAACTACCCCAAATTTGCAATGATCCTACTAAGTTTTCATGTATATAAAATTAATTAATGAATACATTGGCGTAATTTCATACATCTGTATTATATTATTCTTTTTGGGATCACTGTTAAAATCCAACTCCATTTAGAGATTAGGCTCCAAGCCAACAAAATCACTCTACTGATCTACCGATATTTGCAATGGATATTCAAATGCTAAAAAAGGCAAGACAACGAAATTTACTCATCTTTCAAAACAAGTTTACAAATTGCAGAGAAATATGCAGGCATGTTGCTACAATAAAACTAGCAATGAAATGAGATATGCTACAATATGAAAAGCCAAAGGGAAGCATGGTGAGGTTTCGCTGGCTATGGAAATGCTCGTCACGTAGACTGAGAGACAGCAACAAGGTTGTCGAATTCTGTTACCTCCAGCAACAGCAATTGAAAACCATTTTCTTGTCAATAAAGATGTGCAGAATTTTAGACTAATGGTAGGCTGGTAGCGGACTTTGAGGGTGAATATGAAACAAGGAGTTGTTTAGTTCTTAGCCCCAAAACCGCGAGGACTAGGCCGTGCACCCGAGTCTGCAAATTGCTTCCTTGATTCTGCTTTTTTCTTTCGCCTTCCGGTACCAGGGGGAGCCTGAAAGTTACAGAAAAGGTCATCCACACATCACAAGAAATAAGAGAAGCTGTGGGAATCAAAATTGAGTTTCAGGAATTAAAAACATAGCAAAAAAAGGAAACAAATAAAGCAAACAAAACATGATCACCTTCTGTTCATCCCTCATGGCCTCCTCAAGATTGCTCATTGTAGGAAGTGACCCACCTTCCATAATACCCATCAACTTCTTCATTCGTGCGCGCATTTGGAAAATTTGAGCAATAAGTTGACTCACCTGAAATGGATAAAAATATGAGAGTCCCAATAAAAATGTGTATGATAGAGATACTCCTATCAACTTATCCTTCTATATACACCTGTTGCTCTGTTTTCCCAGATTCTCGAGCGATTCGCTTCCTCCTTTCAGGCGATTCTGCCAATAGTTCTGGTTTTTCCCTTTCCTCTGCATTGAGATGAGGAAAATCAGACAACATTAATTATAATAGAAGGTAGCTTAATTCATGAGCGCAACACAAGGATTTATTAGAAAGATGCTGAAGTTTCAATTATCTGAAAATTGAACATTTCTTAATAGACAAATAAATCGGCCAAGAATCTCTATTCTTTTTTATGACTGGAACATATAAGTTGCTTGTAAGAAACTATGCGATATTTTGCACCCTGATGGAGAGCATATCAAAAAGAGGATACTGGACGAAAAAATGTAAACATTATTATATCAGATATTAATCATACTCCTTATATTTAATCATACTATCATCCAGGATAAGTTGTTAGGTCTTGGTAAAATGAAGAGAAGGGAAAGTACCTGGGGTCATTACTTCAATCATAGACTCCATTAATTGCAAATTCTTCTCTGCCTCTCGAATTTGTGCAGGACTAACCTGTTTGAATACCATGATTTTGGAGATTAATTATGATCCTAAAATGCCTAGCAGAAACTTATATCTTTAAATTTGATGAACATGGATAAATATTTACTGGACTGTCTCACTTGCTTACAAGTAACCTTAGAGAATCAGCTTCACCGATTGCTATTAAAGAACAAACAACAAACTAGGGTCCAGGTGGGAGGGAAGAGATGAAATTCATTTTCAGGACTTAGTGTTAAGCAAGACTCTACGCCCTGAAAAAGTTTGCTTGTTTGAGAATACAGTCGTTATCTAGCAAACATCAGACTTTATACCTTTCCCATACCCGGAATCATTCCAATAACACGAGACATTGAGCCCATCTGTGCGACTGCACGAGTTTGCTTCAGGAAGTCGTTGAAATCAAATTTAGCACTCATTATCTTCTTCTGCAAGTCTTCCGCCTCTTCTTGTTGCATCTACTCAATATATCAGAACTTGAATCATTATTTTGCACTAAATATAAGGTATGCATGTATTACAATTCAGATGATGGGGACTATGGTACTCACAACTTCTTTGGCTTTCTCCACAAAAGATAAAACATCACCCATTCCTAAGATACGTCCTGCCATGCGATCTGGATAGAAAGGTTCAAGATCTTCCATACGCTCCCCCCTTCCTACGAGCTTGATTGGCTTCCCCGATACCTATGTCAGGTCCAATTGCCCATGACTAATTAAAATTATAAACCAATCAACATTATCCAAGTACTCTTGCATCTATTTACACAAAGTATTCAAAAATGAATATAAGAACATCTCTAGACAACAAGTAGCAAAATACAGGCTGATAATTTACACATACAAGAACATTCTGTTCATATATATAATCATAAAAAATGCTCAAAATCCTCTCCTGTTTTTATGCTTTAATGTTCGAGAGGTGTAAATCCAAGACATTCGTATTACTAAAAAATTACAATATGAGAAAGGAAACTTCATGAGTTAGAGATGTCTGACCTCTTTTACACTCAAGGCTGCTCCGCCTCTAGAGTCTCCATCTAGCTTTGTCAAAATGGCACCAGTAATTCCGATTTCAACATTGAATGTTGTAACCAATGCTGAAGAACAGGAAAGGAAACTATGAGTGAAGTATTTTTTTTCTTCTTATATTAGGAAATGCTTCATTCGCCCACTTAGGTAACTGTTTAACCATTGATCACTATCAGGATGTTATGGAGAAAGCACAAGCTCTAAGATTAGAGTTCATGAGGAAAATTGACATAGATGAGTAGTGATCATAGCTCATGGATTGCTGTAATATTTCTGAAAAGAAGCATGAAGCTCTAACCTTGAAACAGCTCAATTAATATACATGAGGGATATTAATATATGTTAAAGCATGCTTCTAATGGAAGGGTCTTCTCGACTTTTAACAAAGCCATAAGTCCTGTTAAAGACTATGTGAAACATATATACCAGCAGCCTCTTGCCCAGTCATTGCATCCACAACAAGCAAAACCTCAGTGGGATTTAGTACTTTTTTTACATCTTTCAGTTCATCCATCATAGCTGTATCTATCTGAAGAGAAAAAGAGTACTTGGTCATATGTTCAAATTCTCATGGCTAATGAAAGAGCTGGAGCCTTACCTGAAGTCTTCCAGCAGTATCCATTATAACTACATCTACATTCTTCTTCCTGGCCTCTGCCAAACCTTGCCTTGCTATTTCTGCAGGTTTAACGTCTGTTCCAGCAGCATAAACTGGAACTCCAACCTACTCAAAGCTTATACGTCAGTGAATGAAGTCAGGAGAATAATTATAAAGATGAGAGACAACAGATCAATCTACCTCAAGATACATTATTGAAATAAATAGCAATGTGTTACAGAATTTCCATCGATGATAAGACACATTTTCGCATACTTAGACATTCACCCAAAACACCAAACAGAATCATTACCAACTAGATAGACTCTCTCAGATGCCTGTGGTAGGCCTGCAATATAGGCTTTGCCTGAAAACTCTACAAACAGTTCATACACATCTTTGTGTGTGAGAAAAACTGACCAAACTAAGATACTAACAAATATCTTCTTGAACCATTTATAACAATGAATCAAGAGTTTGTGCTAAGACACATCGTAATTCTTAGGTTTTTGCATGTGCATGCCTAACTTCACTTAGGGTAAGCTTGTTGTCCCTATCAAGCAATCATATATACATTTAACCAAAGAATTTAAGTGCAATAATTATTGCTTGGCTGGCGAACTATATGGGGCTGGGGCTGGGGCTGGCATTTATTTTTAAACTATATTATCACATAAAATATAATGCAATGATGACATATATTATTGGCAAAGAATTTAACACTAACACTTGAATCTTAAACTGGGAAAGAAGCTACTTTCAGAAAACTACCCTTTCGCCCAGAATAACCAGCTGGTCGATAGCAGCAGGTCTGTAAACGTCCCCAGCAATTAGCATGCAACTCTTCCCCTGTTGATCATATCATTATAGCTCAAGCAAGGCCAGGTCAAACATTACTTAGACAGTAAATATTTGGAGGTGGAAGATGTCTGCTAAAAGTAATATGGATTCAAGATGATCACCAGCTTTTTCAGATACAAAGCTAGTTTTGCGCTGACAGTAGTCTTTCCAACTCCTTGCAACCCGGCCAACAATATGACACTTGGTTTAGTTTTTGAAAAGACCAGCTCCGAAACTTCTCCTCCCATTAGTTTTACCAGCTCATCACTAACTATCTGCATAGATTAAAAAAATATAATACTCATTCCAGATTAAGGCCAACTCAGGGAAAAACTTTTACTAGCATCGTTATACTGATTCCTCATTGGAATTTGGAAAACGGAAACGTTTCATATAATTGACGACCAATTACTAGATAACCCATACCTTCACTAATTGCTGATCTGGTCTTACTCCACGGATCAATGCAGTACCAACAGCTTGGTCGCTAACATCCTGAATAAATCTTCTAACAACAGGAAGACTGACCTGCCAACAATGAATAAAACGTATGTGGAATACATATTGGAAATCACAGTGTAATTATCACTCAAAAAACTCTGTTACATCTGCTTCCAGAAGAGCTCTCCTAATGTCTCTCATTGGTTCCACAATATTCCCCTTGGTCAAGACCTCTGTATAGTTGAAAAATAAGAAACAAGTTAAGTGCAGAAAATCCCTCAAGGCTTAGATTCATGTGGAGAGTTGGAAAGGCACAAAATCAGTCAATATCAAATCATTAGAAAAAGTGGAGCTTCTTTCGAAACAAGACCTGTAAAGCACTAGTTTTAGCGGTTGCCAGGATCTAACAGCCACTCCTGTTGTTGTCTTAGACTTCCTACTTGTGACCTAATCTTTTATATGCGTGATGGTGTGTGCATAAACACATAGCTATTGATCCGCATACTTAAGCTTCTCATAAACATAGAAAGAATAGTTGCAAAGCTCAAGCAATAAACAACATATGGATCCAAGTGCATGACAAATTTACTTCAATTAACATATTTTCTTTATCATGCGACAATAAGCAACCAATTCCTCCATTTCTATACACTATACACGATTATTTGATGAAGGCTGGAGCATTCCACTTAAGCAGGTAAAAGTAGCACGATCAAAACAGGAAAACGCGAAATAAGCGAAAAACCTTCTCCCTTGAGCTTGTTCCAAGCGGATTCTAGGCTGCTCGTGAGCTGCCCAAACATCTCCGCTCTCACAACGCCGCGCATTTCCCTACTCTGAACAGCGCAGCTTCTGGAATTTATCACTCCCCACACCTCTCTCTGTATCACCGGAAAAGAAGTAGAATCAGGAGTAAAATTATAATCGACTGACAATAACGTGAGTCGAGGAAGCTAACGGAGCAGCGAAACCCACCGCAAAGGAGTTTCCGGCGGAGAAGGAGAGTGATTGCGGCGAGCAGGACCTCCTGGGGAACAGTGAGCTGCGGAGAGGCAATTTTGGAATTTGGAGTGAGGAAGAAGCCGGGAAATGGCGGGAGGCAACGCCTGAGAAGTGGCCGGAGACCTCCATGATAGCACCTTCAAAGAGGGAGATTCTGTTATCCGGTATTTCATCTGCTCAATACGGAGTATTTTATTTTTATATTCACATATAAAAATTATTGTAGTACTAGTAATTAAGAAATTAATACAAAAAAGTGAATATTAAGTTACAAATTACTCGTTTCTTAGTGAGTTTTACTTCTCTAACCTCCAAAATTCAATTAAAACAGTCTTTTAACATAATAAATCATGCATTTATTATTTTTGTTTCAAATATATATTCTTTTTGTTCCGTTATAATTAAACTTGAATTTTTATAAATCTTGTAAAATAAAATATAATACTCGTATATCCTAGAGTAGTATTTAAGTTGAACCGTCATTTTATTCTTATATAAACATATAAATATGATACTAATAAATATGGATAATATCCTTAATCAAATGGTCAGGAGATCATCGATCTACAAATCAGTATGAGGAATAATTACTGAGCCGGGTAATCACGCAAAAGAATAAATATGGATAAATAATCTCAATTTAATTTCAATTTGTAAATATGGATAATAATCTCAATTAGGTAATTTCAATTTATTTAATTTCAATTTATAAATATGGATAATAATCTCAATTAGGTAATTTCAATTTATTTAATTTCAATTTATAAATATGGATAATAATCTCAATTAGGTAATTTCAATTTATTTATTATGCGATTAAATTCAAATACACGCATCTCATAAAAGTTACAACTTGTCGATTTAAAGCACGCAATGACAAAAGTACCCACGAAATCACATCCCATGCTAAGGGAGCAGCAGGGTAAATCCGTTATATCACTACATGCGGGAAAATATCCCCAAATTTCAAAACCCCTAAATTCAGCCAGTCAGAGTCGCTTCTAGGGTTCGTAGATACGGTAAAGAGGATTTAGCTGCCCACTCGAAGAAAACTACAATCTGGGCTTCGAGAGTGAGAAAGTGACGAAATTTGCTGGTAGGTTTGATTTTGTCATGACAATTTATGCATTTTTAACTTGCGTTATCGGTCACTTACTGAGTTACAATTTTTGTTCGATGGGAGTGTGGTGAATTTCTTCTCTTCTGTTAATTTCAATTACGCCGTGATCCTTTGTTTGGAGACGAGAGGGTTTTGTTACCATTAGAGTTAGGGTATTCTGCATGTCGGATTTGTGGCGCATTTTGAGCTAGATGCCGCATGAATTTTGTGAATGAATGGAATTAGGTGTTCTGGTGCTACATTGTATATGGAGTTCATATTCTTGCTCCGGAGGTGTTCAAGATTGTAAATTTGAAAGCTAAGCAAAACCTTCGGCTTGGTTTGGTTCATTTGTTTCCGATATATCTGTCCAAAAACAAATGAAGAATCTGGTTTATATTTTTAAAAAACGCAACCATGTTTTCCAGTTAACATTGAATAGTTATGTTTTATTTTCTTCACTTTGAATGCCCCTAGGATAAGCATTAGTAATGGTGCACTGTTTAGTGCAGTTCTGTTTTTGGTGGTTTCTGAAATGCGAATGTTTATATACGAGGAATAATGGCTTCATGGTGTAATTATAAGTGGTTAAGATAGGTATTGTCTGAATACTAACAAGAGAAATATTAGAATAAAAGGAAGCTACTTCATCATAATTGGGCTACAGTAGATTGTAATGTAAGTTTGAAGCCCCCACGACTATCCACTTGCTGAAGGTCTGTATATGCTATGCATGGTTTTGCTAATCAAGTTCACATCAAAATATTCAAAGTGTCGTGAATTGTCCTAATACCTAATACGAGAGATGTTTCTGTTAAATGCATTTAAGATTGCTCATTTGTCACATTTATGGTTCCTGTGCATTATATGGCTGCAGGAAAATTACAGACTGGACATGTATTCTGGAAGTGATATTAATCTTTTAAGCAAATGGTCAATCTAATTATCCACCTGTAGCTTTTGACTTATTGGGGATACCTCTTGCACCATTCCCTGTTTTTTTCCTATTGTATAAATATGGTCAATCATGATTTTCATTTCCTTTTAAACTGTTTCCCATTTCTAATTACTTGCTCATCCCCTCCTTTTGTTTGCTCATTTGCTTTGAGTGCATTGGTCCTATAAAATTGATATAGACTGAATGTTTGGCCTTGTTCTTTCTTTTCCGGCATTGGTCATTGTCTATATTTCAAGATATTCAATGCTTCGTTGGTTTTGTACCTTATTGAGCATCATGCTCCTACAATTGAGCATTCTTTCTTGCCTGTTCTTGTTTGTAGTACATTTTGTCACCCCTTGTTTTAACTTTGTTCACTTTGAAACTCCTCGGAACCATACCTCATGGACCCAATTCAATCAATTTTCTTACTCTGGAGCTCCTTATGCCCTTTCTTTTTGCTATTGCCGATCCACAATTTTCTTCTTTCTTTTGCAAATGTATCCGGCTTCTGCACTTTCCTCAGAGCGGCTATAGAAGTTTGTTTTCTTGGAGATATAAGATGCCAAGAACCAGGGCCAGTGCTGCTAAATCTGCTGAACCTGAGAAGCCTGTTGAGGATGAAGAACAGGTTGAACTTGGTGCTGACAATGACATGGATGAGGAGGAAGTTGAGTATGAAGAAGTAGAGGAAGAGGTAGAAGAGGAAGAAGAGGAAGTTGAGGAAGAGGTTGAAGAGGAAGTTGAGGAAGAAGAGGAAGAGGAGGAAAATGATGCACGAAAGGAACCTGATGGTGATGATGAAATGGAAAATGCTGAAGGTGAGGATGTGAAGAGAGTGCATGCCGCACTTCTTGCACTTCCTGAACATGGTTCAGAGGTGTACCTTGGTGGAATTTTGCAAGATACTTCTGAAGATGAACTGAAGCGCTTTTGTGAATCAATTGGGGAGGTTACAGAGGTAAATAAGATTAATTTCTGGTAGCGGCTATATATCTGGATTCGTAATTTACATGGACAGGCATGTTATCGACAGGTCAGAATAATGAAGGGAAAGGACTCAACTGAGAACAAGGGTTATGCTTTTGTAACCTTCCGGACCAAAGAATTGGCCAGTAAGGCTATTAAGGAGCTTAACAATAAAGAACTAAAGGTTTGTTAAATAACATGAATTTGACATAATTTGTATCAGGAAAGTGATGGTTGTTGGAAAAGATCATTTTATATTTAAATTTCATTCTGATTCTATTCTGTAAATATTTCAGGGGAAGAGGCTGAAATGCTCTACATCTCAAGCAAAACATAAGCTGTTCATAGGTAATGTGCCCAGAAATTGGAGAGAGGAGGATATCAAGAAGGTTGTGAATAAAGTTGGGCCTGGTGTTGTTGCCGTGGAACTTTTAAAGGTAGGGATGCTTTTTTTTTTTTAAAACTTTTTTTCTTGAAATATTTGTATAAGATGTATGTGTGCGTGGTTAGATATCATATCCAGAAATATTGTAGGTCATCTAGGAAACTTATTTTCATACAGGACCCACAAAACTCAAGTCGGAATCGCGGTTTTGTGTTCATCGAGTATTACAATCATGCATGTGCTGAGTATGCCAGACAGAAAATGTCAAATCCAAATTTCAAGCTAGACGATAACTCTCCAACTGTGAGTTGGGCAGATCCTAAAAGTGCAGAATCTTCGTCTTCTCAGGTCTTGGTTATTTGCTACAGTATTTCTATGTAGTGATTATGATTAATCTATATTCTACATGATATTGTTAGAACTTGCGATAAATTGGATCGTTTGATTACTATTAGCCTATAAACAGCCTCATCATCTCCTGAAAAAATAATTTTCCTCATCTGGTTCTGGTGCTTCTATTATGTGTACTCTGCCTGTGGAGCCCCACGTTATTGGACTTGTAAACGAATAAACAAATATCTTGAAAAAAAAACCTTTTGTTGATGGCTTTGCAACACAATGAAGGCTTGTCGATATTCATTTTTCCTCGCGGTGCTTTCCAGTCCTTCTTCCGCATAGTCACTTGAATGAGCTTTTTGGTAATTGGTTTCAACGACCAAGAAAAAGTTAATTTAAAAAAATTTCTAAGAGAAACCCTCACTTCAGCTTCAGTTTCTAAATATCTTTGTAGGGTTGTGTGTATAACAAGTTGTTCTAACATTCACTTGTTTCCTGTTGTACAGGTCAAAGCAGTCTATGTGAAGAACTTGCCAAAAGATGTAACCCAGGATCAGCTTAAGGAACTGTTTGAGCATCATGGGAAGATTACAAAAGTTGTTCTTCCTCCAGCCAAACCTGGTCAGGAGAAGAGCCGATATGGCTTTGTTCACTTTGCAGAAAGATCGAGTGCAATGAAAGCTCTGAAGAATACAGAGAAGTATGAGATTGATGGTAAAACCAGTTCCTCCATATTTCTTAGTAATTTGCTCCTCAATAATAAGATTTTTGTAGAGATGATTCTGCTTCTCTTAAATTTTTATCTTAATTTGGCTTTGTTGACAGGTCAAGTTGTAGAATGCTCACTTGCGAAGCCACAAGCTGATCAGAAATCTGCTGGGGGTTCGAACTCACAGAAGGGTGCTATATTTCCATCCTATCCACCTAATATGGGATATGGCTTGGTTGGAGCATCTTATGGTTTGGGTGCTGGATATTCGGGTGCAAACTTTGCCCAAGTAAGAAGCCTTTTGTTTTCTTTCACCTGTATTTTCCTCGTGCACGTTGAGTTTCTGGCCTTTTACTTCATTCGTGGTTAAGATCTTAGAGCTTAGTAGGTCTGTGACCCCCTGAGGCTGATCCTACATTTTTGGTTGGGTATCTTTAAACATGTTACTTTTGGAGTTTGAATGACAAAAGCTTGAATTACCTTAGTAGGTCTGTGACCCCCCTGATGCAGATCCTACATTCCTGCTTGGGTGTCTTTAAACTTGTTACTTTTGGAGTTTGAATGACAAAAGCTGGATGTATTTTCTGACAGATTTGTGTGATTGATAACTGTCAAACTATTTTCACTTGTTTGTGTCAATATTTTGGAGGCATAATGTGATTTGGGGTAACTGTTGAATCACTAATCGAAGTGTGATTGTCTTCATTGATGAGCTTTAGTGGGTACTCACTGCCATCAATTTTTTAGGTTTGATTTATGACTTCTCAGTGTAAGATGGGTGATTTTGAGGTGGGTAGGAAAGTAGTAGGCAGTTCGACTCATTGAAGTTGTTCTGTTGTTGTATAGAATTCTTAGAAGTAATTTGTATTGGATGATTTTGTACAGTGCTCCATGAAACCACCTTACTTTGATAAATGTTAAAGTGTTTCATCTTTTGACCTAGCAACCCCTAAACAACTAGCCTATAACAATTATTCACGTGTAAGTTGTGACCTCTTTTTCATTGAATGACTGCGTCAAGGAACTCAATTTCATGCCCATCTATTTCACTGATGAAGATGATTGTTTGTTAATCATTGTAATTTGTTGGCTGGCATCCTCTTTTATATTTTTATCTTAAGTTTTTTTTTGAACTGTCTAATAGTAATATGTACTATGATACTATCTGTTTACTGTTTATCATTCTACCCTGCTGACAGTGCTTTTGTGGTGCAGCCGCCGCTGATCTATGGAAGGGGAGGTGCTCCTGGAATGGCCATGATGCCCATGCTTTTGCCTGATGGGAGGATTGGATATGTCATGTAAGTGCAATTAGTTTAATTGCTGGAGTTTCTGATATTTGTTTTACTCATGGATTGTGTTTATCTCGGTTCCGTTGTCTAGGCAACAGCCTGGAGTGCAGCCACACACCCCACCACCACAGCAAAGAGGCGGCCGTGGCAGTGGCGGAGGCGGAAGTTCAGGTGGGGGAAGACGTGGCCATGGTCATGACAGCGGGCGGGGGCGTAGCCGTTATAATCCTTATTGATTCTGATTTAAATTGGCTTCTGGTGTCTGTTGTGGTGGAGGAGCATGAATTGTGTAGTCTCTGAATTTATTTATGGATCGTGGGAGTGAGTGTCATATTATATTGAATCTATCATGAGAAGTGAACATGCCAACGCCAATTAATGCAAAAATGTAGTTCAGTGCATAACCTCTCCTTTTTTCCCTTCAATTCATTTCAAATTTTACGCTAACAAGAAATGCAAAGTTCATACTCCGTAAAGGAAAATAAATTAAAATATTAATAGAATAGTAGCATTACACTAATAAATAATAAAGCTAAATAAGTAATAGTAATATTTTTGTTAGGTCACTAGCATGCACGTCACATAATACAGAAAAATGAACCATGTTTGATTTCCACTAAGTATATTTGATTCATGGGACATAAGTAGATTATAAAGTGGGGTTTGAGTCAACATTGGTGAGTTTAAACAATTAAATATGCAAGTTGAAAATGGAATTGCTTTAATCACCTATATGATTAGTTTAAGTGTGGAATTCTTGGACCGTAGCCCATTTCACTTCAGAAAAGTACCATGGTCTTGGTATTTTTTTTTGCAAAACATTGATAATAAATAAATAATAGTACTACGTATATATGAATATATACCGAGTCACCGACTACAGAAAAGAATGCAGTATCTATTTATATAAAAATCAAAATAATTTTAACATTTTTATTAATGAATACTTTAACAATTGACTAAGAATGAAACTATACCTACAATGTAATATGCATAGAACAAATTTGTAAGAATTACCATGACCACAATTCATATTTACTAATTTATTTTTAAAATCCCACGTAATCACTTTGCAACTTTGCAGCTTACATAGCTTCTGCTAAATCGGTTACTACTCTATTTGATAAACAAAAAATTTGTATAATTATCTGATAAAATCAAATCTTAAGTACATTAACCACCAAAAATATTTTACCTAAAAAAAGTTCTAGAATAAAAAGATTAAAGACTATTATTGGTAGATGTGAATGGTGACATAAATATCACTACTTGTATTTCATATATGCCACACGCTACTAACACTAATATAATTATTAGCCTCACAAAATTTAAGGGAATAGCTATATAATAACCAATTAGATGAGATCTTTTTTTTTTCATAAAAAGCTAAAGTGAATTCTTGAAATCCAACCCACTCCCCTTTTATTTTCAAAATATACACTGAAACACATGAAATTCATTGACTATTACAACGTTTAAATAAACTACAATAAGAAAACTTTTAGAAAGTGAAGAAAATTGATGATTCACATATCCATTCTCTTCTCCATAACTTTATACCTTTTTGTTTTATTTTGACATGAGAATTTGAACCTTCTTTCCCTCTTCACTTCTTTTTTCTAGAATAAAAAAGTGGCTTCTCTCTACCAAATCAGCAGCCTACTATTGAAAATTTGAAACCTTATTAACATGCATTAAATTCCACCATTCTCAACTTACCCTCAAATCTCAATCATTCCCCTCTCTCTCTCTAAATCACACCATTTTTCTCTCTCTTCAAAACCTCCCATGCCTCCGGTTGATCTCGAGAATCTAGTCTCCGCCTGCGCCGGCGGCATCTGCAGCGACAGCAAAGTCACCTGCGAGACGCTCGCAGGCGACAGCGCTGCTGTCGCCGCCGTCGCCGATCCTGACCTTCCGCCGGAATCCTTCTGGCTGTCGAAGGACGCGGAGTACGATTGGTTCGAACACCACACCTTCTTCGAGCGGAAGGACTCCGGCGGCAGGGGCGGCGGCTCGAGTCTGACTGCAGACGCGCAGTCGAACTCGAGCTCGCAGCGATTCTCCTTCAGCAGGAAGTCGAAAGCCGCGATCCTCGGATTGCCGAAGACGCAGAAGGCGACCTTCGTCGACCCAAAGCGCCGGCCGTGCAATAAACCGGTGACCGTCCGGCTTTTTCCAAAACGACCCGAACCGGCCGGGAAATCGGCGGTTCCGGTAGAACCGGGTTCGCCCAAGGTGTCCTGTATTGGG